>NW_023416324.1:125517433-126851005 GCF_014108235.1 Myotis myotis
TTCACTCAAAAATACTGTGTGCCTCTTAAGCCTGTTATAGGATATATTCTGCCCTAAATTACAACTCTATCCCACAATGCTTACTATAATTTTCCTTTAGGAGTGGTTTTGGTAATATATAGGAGCCAAATAATATCCAAAATCTTATTTTAATGCTATTCTAACTTAATTTCCATTGTCCTTGAATACTTTCTATTTAAACTAATATTTGATATAATCAGAAGAGTAACTTTGGCATTATTCATATGGCTGCAGTCATTTAACCACCATAATAAGGTATCATTGTGGAGGTACCCCAAAGACTGCAGAAACTCTATTGTTCAGAAATCTCTGCCCTATATTTTTTATTGGTAGAATTTTTCTCAATGCATTTGAACATTAATCTGAATGGCATGTAGCCTATTATAAAGCACAACCTCATGCTTAACTGTTTTTGGCTACCAGGAAGTTGAATCATCAGTACACACAATATAATTTTATTGCCCTACATTATCCAGGCCATGGTAGTTAGGCAGACCTCATAAATCAGTAGGAATTTAATTTTCCTTCTGTGGAAATCACAAGTCACCACAAGATTTTCTTCTCAGCATCAGTAATTAGTACCAAATCTAAAAAAATAATGGACAGGGCTATTCTCTAGATCTGAGGTACTCGCAAGAAAATGACATGACTGACTTCCTTCCACTTCCTTCCTGGTATTCAGACCCACTCGTGAGCATTCCTTCTATTTGCAGGATCTCCTCTGTTCCCATGTATCCTCTCTTTGACCCACACCCTTCTCCTCTTGCTCAGGCTTTCTCCCTGGCTCAGCTGTACTTACCTGTAGGTGAGATAATACAAAAACTTGACTAACACTCCTTGTCAGACTTGAGGTGGATGCCAGTGGAGTTGACTGTAAAAAAAAAAAAAAAAAAAAAAAAAAAAATATATATATATATATATATATATATATATATATATATATATATTACAATTAAATTAAAAAGTCACAGAACTGTTTATGGTGCTAGAGCCATCAAATCTAATAGCATAGATACTGTGTCTTGTGTATTTATATCAACTCTTTCGGATATACATAGGTCCACATCCAGGCATGAGGCTAAGGGATCAGACAAAAAAAAAAAAAATTGAGGTGAGAAAGGTAGATAATTCTGTACTTTTATCTGCCCCCAGTCCTCATTGTCATGTTTGATCTTTGAAACCTTTCCAGTCAAGTCCCTAGTTTACTTCCTTTCATATGCAACATGAGGACATGATCATTTACATAATTTATCTGTACTTTTTACCATTTCCATCACATATTTTGAGTAACAGGTGCTTCAATTATTCATTTTAATTTTAAGTGAGACCAGTGGTCTGAGGGTGTGCTAGCAAAGTGATCAAAGTGATATGTCCTTGCACTATTTTCTCCCCCACCCCCCAGCTTTTTTTTTTTTTTGTACATTGATAGCAGTGAAGTATGTAATGAGATTAGAAGAAATAGAACCATGAAGTATGAATTGATAGAGAATTTGCTCTCTCAAACTTCAAACTGTACTGTCTAAAGCTGCTTTTGTTATAAGTAAAGCACAAAGTAGAATAAGTATCAATACCAGTTAACAATAATTTGTAGAACACAGCAATTATTGGAATATGTCTAATATGATCTACTTTTTAGATATGGTGGAGCTGGTGACTATGGAGAATTTCCCCCAAAACCATTTTCAAGTGAGTGCTCCCCTGTTAAAGGTGCAGTTTCACTTCCTTATATCAGTTCCATAGGGCACCAGAGTAATTTGTGTTCTCTCTGTCCAGTGTATGTTGTGAATACCTGCGTTTTTATATGTTTCATAAACCTAGGGGAGGGAAACTTGGAGGTCTGAAAAAGGCATCTACCTTGGCATCTCAATCCCTTTCTGAGTTGGCAACTGCTTTTTGTTTTGTTGTTGTTTTTAGATTTTTTATTGATTTTTGGAAGGGAGGGGGGAGAAGGGGAGAGAGACAAGCATCAAGATGTGAGCCCCCTACTGGGGATAGAGCCCAAAGCCCAGGCATGTGACCTGCCTGGGAATTGAACCTGCAACCTTTTGGTGCACTAAACGATGCCCAACCAACTAAGCCATATCAGACCTGGGCTAATTTTTGTTTTTGATTGTCTGTTATGTAGTTATATAGTTGTGTGTGTGTGTGTGTGTGTGTGTGTGTGTGTGTGTGTGTATGCTTGCTCTCAGAGAAACCTTCACTTGTCTACAGGAACCACTTGAATTCTTTTTTTCTAAATTCCCACAGAATATTCCATTACTGAGAACATCATAGGATATTATTTTTTTAAAATTTTATTGTTTAAAGTATTACAAATAGTAGTACATATGTATTATTTTTTCCCCATTTACCTTCCCCTGCCTCCCCTACCCTCTGGCACATGGCACATGCCCTCCCCTCCTCCTCACCCCCCTGCCCATGTCTTACATCCATTGGTTATGCTTATATGCATGTATACAAGTCTTTCGGTTGATCTCATAAGAGATCAACAGGATGTTATTTTCATTGTCTAGTCATCTAGGATTCCATTTTCCTGTTCATATTGTAAAGCCACTAGGTCCTGCCCTATAGTCTGTACATATTCAAATAGTGGCCTGACCACCCAAGCCTAACTTCTCTCCTGCAAAATAAACAACTCTCACTCTGAACTTCTGTCACTAAGATTTTACCATCTGCAGGGGATATTGCAGATGATTTCCAAACAACAATAAAATCTTCAATTGGGAACCAGGAAGTCTATTTTGAATCATTTGGAGAGAATCATATGGTTCAGCTTTTGTAGCAAAGGGAGCAGAATCGTCCTTGCAGTGGCCCCATGCAGTCCTTTGGGCACTGAATTAATTTGCTCATGAACAGGGAGGGCTCCTTTGAACTTTTCCTGCTGAGTATGTCCAGGAATATACTACTTCCATCTCATGAGTAATCTTCGCTGGGCTTCTTCTCTACTTGAATATCTCTTCTATCACCCTGGCCATGTTCAGTATTTCTGGCTCCTGAATTATGTGATGACCTTTTATGGTTAGGGCAGTTTTCACCAACATCCTGTTAGAAGGTAGTGTCTATTTAATGGGCTGTGAAAAACAGCTTCCCAGGCAGCCTTAGAGTGCAGAACTTCCAGGAATTTCACAGGCTGGACTGACACTTGAATTTTAGTTGGATTTATCAGTCTCTATCTGCAGTACTAGTGATTACAGTCCTTACCTCTTCCTGTGCTTCTTCCTCAGAGGAGACATCATGCTTCATCAATGTGGCACATTAACACACTTTAAATCCTTACCAAGTCCAACTCCTGCCTCACTAGATGATGGCAATTCAGATATTTCTGTAGCATAACAAAATTGTATACTAAATTCTAATCCAGAATAATGCCACATATCACTGTCAGATAAAACACATTATTTATACCATGCAACATGTACAACATACTTACACTAAAAAGGTGTTTTTTAGTTGAAGTGTGAATTTAACTGGGCTCCTGTGTTTTATTTGCTAAATCTGCAACACTAATTTTGTGCTGGATGGACTCCAAAATTGTATGGAAATTAAAGCAATAGCCTCGGGACCTGCTGCCCCCCTTGGCTTTTCACACTTCCTACAGAGCCTACCCCATATCAAGTACAGCTGGGTGAGTATGAGGAATTACCTTGTTTAATTCTGTTGGTCTATTGTTAACCTCCAGGAATGATCTGTTTTGCATACTGGCCAAAAAGGACTGATGAAAAAGACGTTAGAGGGAATTAAAACACCCCCATCAACTATTCCTTTAATCTTAATATCGATCTCTCACTGTCTTCTTGGAATACTCTATTGTTTAATATTTGCTGTAGAGGAGAGAATGGACAAGTCCAATATTTAGCTTGACAAATGAGCTGGTTAAAGAACAGATTAAGTCCATGGAAAGGGTAAAGGAAGCACGTCCCATTCACACACAATATCCATCCAAATTATTTACCAAGGTAAATTCTAAAATCTTTGTGATCTCAGACTCATCTCTCCAGTCCAACTTTACAATTTTTTTGTTCAAGCTTCACCTTAATTTACTCTACCACACATCTCCATAAACTCCCAGGATTGCCTCCAAGCCTATCAGAATGCAATCTGTACTCATCAGAGAGGGTTTATGTAACCCCTGTATCTGGAAAACCTAAAATGTTCTGTTGCATACCACACCCTGGACATATAACCCAATTCTTTGCATATATGTTACGATCCCTATCCAGGGGTTGGATAAGCAAATCTAGGCCATTTACTTTTTAAAAATATATATGATAATTCCTTAAAAAATCATTGATATTTGCTTTCTCTTGTATCTTTCCTCCATTCATTCTCTCTTTTATTTTAAAAATTAAATAATGAATTTAGTAACATTAAATTATCAATTGAACTCTTTAACATTGTATTGTGAAAATTATCAAATGTATAAAAATTTAGAGAGGATTATACAATAAACCCATACATATACATCATTAACTTTCATTATTAGCTCAGAATATTATTTTATCTATACCCTTACTCTCTTTCCTCATTTTAAATTATTTTAAAGCAATTCCCAAATATAATTACCTATTCATAAACATTCCAAGTTGTCTTTCCAAAAGAATCAATCATAATTCAAATTCCTCATATTTTCCACAAATGCGATTCTTTCCCATCTCATTGAATCAATATTCAAAAAATTAATTGCTTTTTCATTGGTTGTACATTTTTATGCCTTTTTTACAAGTTCTGCCTTTAACATAATTGCTTTCTTTTCGTTCATTCTGCTTATTTTCAAGACTAAATTATTTTTTCTTGCCATCTTTTTTTTTTTTTTCATATAGTAACACTATAATGTTTCTTAACACTTTCAAGACTCAGGTTTGATTTTTGCAGGACTTCTTTACAGATGGTTTATGAACATCTGTTATGAAGACCATAGTCTATGACTGGATCTTTTTGTAATATCAGCAAAGTGATGATCACTGCTTAGTTTTATTAATTCATTAGTCATCCTTTCCCTCTTTAATTTCACACCAATTATGCTTTTGACCCTGTAACTAAATAAAAACTCCTCCTGCTAAAGACACCAAAGACCTCTATTATTAAGCACAATGGTAAATTTCCTGTTCACAGCTTACTTTGACCCACAGCATCATTTGACACAGCTGATGAATACTCATCCTTAATAAGCTTTCATCGCTGGCCTTTCAGGAAACCACACTCCCCTGGTTCTCCTTCTTCTGTACAGACTTCTCATTTTGTTTTCTCCTTGGCTGCTTTTCCCCTTTACAGATGTTATTTCTGGTGTGTCTCAGTACTTAGATCTCTCTCCTTTTTATTAACAATCAACTATTATTGATATTTCATCCAGTCTCATAGATTTTAAATACATGTATACTTGATTTTACTGTGCTTCATTTTAATGCATTTTACAGGAGTTCCTTTATTTTTACAAATTGAAGGCAAGACCCTTCACAGTGGAAATATTATGACTTGCTTTATTGCCGTACTCATTTTATTGGAGTGGTCTAGTCCCAAACCTGCAATATTCTGTAGAATGCCTGTATGTTACATACGGACCACTCTAAAATCTAGATCTCAGGTGAATTTTTTTCTGAACTTCTTCATCCTTAACATTTTCATTTGGATGACATTAGATCTCTTATTTAGCAAGTTCATGATAAATAATGAAATCCAGAGTATATGAAAGATTCCTAAATCTCAGTAATACAAATGACTGGCCAAATATTTTGTACATATAATTTAAAAAGGCACATATATATCCAATACAAACAGGAAAATATGTAAAATATCATCAGTTATAAAAAAATAAAAATTACATTAGAGTTTCCTTTTCTCCACATCCTCACCAACATTTATGGACTTATTGACAACCATTCTGAAGGTATAAGGTGATATCTCATTGTAGTTTTATTTCACATTTCTCTGATGATTAGTTGCATTGAGCATTTTTTCATAAATCTATTGGCCATCTGTATGTCCTCTTTGGAGAAGTGTCTACTACGGTCCTAACCTAATTTTCAACTGGACTGTGTGTGTGTGTGTGTATGTGTGTGTGTGTGTGTGTGTGTGTTTTCTTTTTGTTCCTGATGTTGTTTTGGTGCTGAGTAGTATAAGTTATTTATAAATTTTGGATATTAATCATTTATCAGATGTGTAATTGTTGACTATGTTGCCCCATTCATTGGGTTGTCTCTTTATTTGTTGGTTTCCTTTTCGGTGCAAAACTTTTTAGTTTGATGTAGTCCCCATTTGTTTATTTTTTTTCTTTTGTTTCCCTTGCCTGAAGAAATATAGCAGAAAAAATATTGCTAAGAACAGCATGGATGGACCTGGAGAACATTATGCTAAGCAAAATAAGCCAGTCAAAGAAAGATAAATATCACATGATCTCACTCATTTGTCGAATATAATGAACACTAGTGGCCTGGAGCATGAAATTTGTGCACAGGGGAGGGGGGTTTCCCCTCAGCCAGGCCTGTACCCTCTCCAATCTGGGACCCCTTGGGGGATGTCTGACTGGTTTAGGCTAACTGCCTCGGCCTGCCAACCTGATCACCCCTAACTTGCCCCCCTGTCAGCCTGATCACCCCTAACTGCCTCTGCCTTGGCCCCCAGTCTAAACCACAGTCCAGGAATGCTGGCTCCTAACTGCTCACCTGCCTGCCTGCCTGATTGCCCCTAACCACTCTGCCTGCTGGCTTGCTTGCCCCCAAAGCCCCCCCCCCACCAGCCTGTTCACTCCCAGCTTCCCCCCGCCAGCCTGATTGCCCCAAACTGACCCCCACTGACAGCCTGCTTGCCCCCAACTGGCCCCCCCTGCTGGCCTGATCACCCACAACTGCCCTCCCCTCTTGGCCCCTAACTGCCTCTACCTTGGCACCGCCACCATGGTTTTGTCCAAAAGAACATCTGGAAGGTTTCCTGGAAGTCTAATTAGCTATTACCCTTTTATTAGTATGGATAGAGGCCTGGTGCATGGGTGGAGGCCAGCTGGCTTGCCCTGAAGGGTGTCCTGGATCAGGGTGGAGGTTCCCTTCGGGCGTGGGGTGGCCTGGATAAAGAGCTGGGGCAGTTTTCAGGCCAGCCACATGGGGTGAGGGTCCCTGCTGCGGGGGGGAGTGGCCAGCCTTGGTGAGGGGCTGAGGGCTGTTTATAGGCTAGCCACACCCCCTTCAAGGTAGGGGTCCCTGCTGGGGTGCCTAGCCATCCTGAGTGAGGGGCTGATGGTTGTTTGCAAGTTGGCCTTGCCCACCAGCAGGGACCCTCACCCCATGGGGGCCTGGCCAGCCGGGGTGATGGGCTGCGGGTCGTTTTCAGGCTGGCCATGCCCCCCAGCAGGGATCCTCACCTGGATGGTGGCATGGCCAGCCTGGGTGAGGAGCTGAAGGCCGTTTGCAGGCCCCTCCCTCAGTGGCTGGCCCCATTGATCCAAGCCTCCCGGGCTCAGGCCAGCTTCGTGGCGGCTGCCCACAGGCCCCAACTTCAGTGGCCAGCACAGGCGAGGGGGAAGCTTGGCTTCCTCCATCGCCAGGGGTGACCCAAGCCTCCTGTCTTCTCCAGCTGGCTCTGTGGCTGCCACCATCTTTGTCCCACTAATTTGTATACTCACTCCTAATCGGATGGTGAGTGTTGAGAAGTGATGGTCAATTTATATATTTCTCTTTTATGAGTGTAGATAAACTGATGAACAAAAGCAAATCCAGAGACATAGAAGCATCAAAAAGATCATCTAACCATAGAGGGAAGGCAGGGGACAGGGTTGGAGAGGCGGGGGGATGGTGTAAGAGATCAACCAAAGGACTTACATGCATGCATATAAGCATAACCTATGGACACAGACAGTAGAGGGGTGAGGGCATGTGCTAGAGGTGGGAAATGCCAGGGAGAGGTCAATGGGGGAAAAGGAGACATATGTAATACTTTAAACAATAAAAAAATTAAATTGAGAAAGAGTTATGAAATACACACACACACACACACACACATAAAGAGAAATGGTAGAGATTTTACTGACTATATTTTCTTCTAGGATTTTTTTATAGCTTCAAATCTGACATTTAAGTCTTTATTCCATTTTGAGTTTATTCTTGTATATGGTGTAAGAAGATGATCTAATTTCAGGGTTTTTTTGCAATTATCTGCCCAATTTTCCCAACATTATTTATTGAATATACTCTCTTTACCTCATTGTACGTTCTTGACTCCTTTGTCAAATATTAATTGACCATACAGATGTAGTTTCCTTCTGGCTCTTTATTCTGTTCCATTGATACATATGTTTCTTTTTATGCCAATACAATGTTTTGATTAGCCTTGAGTGTAGCTTGATATCAGGTAGCATACCTCCAACTTTGTTTTCCTTTTTCAATAGTACTGAGGCTATTTGAGGTTTCATGTAACTATTTGGTTTATTTGCTCTAGTTCTTCAAAATACACCATTTATATTTTGATAGGAATTGCATTGACCTATAGATTGCTCTGGGTAGTATAGGCATTTTAATAATATTAATTCTTCCTCTCCATGAACCCTGTATATGCTTCCAATTATTTATATCCTCTTCAATTTCTTTCTTCAGTGTCTTATAATTTTCACAGTGCAGGCATTTTACTTCCTTGGTTAAATTCATTTTTAGTTTTTTAGGTTTTTTTTTTCTCATGCAATTGTAAATGAGATTGTTCTCTTTCTGTTTCTGATCATTTATTATCGGTGTATAAAAATGCAACCAAATTCTGATAATTTATTTAATATCCTCTACTGAATTCATTTTAGTAGTAGTAACTCTTTGGTGTAGTCTTTGGGTTCTCTATATACACTGCCATGTCAATAAAACTGCAGATTGATGTAGCCAGTATGGAAAATAGTATGGACTTTCCTCAAAAAATTTAAAACGGATCTGCCCCATAAATTTGTTGTGTTTTTATTGTCATTAGTTTCCAGGATGTTTTTAATTTCTTCTTTGATCTCATTGGTAACCCAATCATTATTTAATAGCATGCTATTCAGCTTCCAAGTGTTTGAGTTTTTTTGGATTGTTTTTATTGTAGTTTATTTCTAATATTATGCCATTGTGGTCTGAGAAGATGCTTGGTATGATTTCAATCTTCTTGAATTTGGGGAGACTTTGCTTGTGATCCAATATGTGGTCTATTTTTGAAAATGTGCCATGTGCACTTGAGAAGAATGTATATTCTGTGGCTTTGGGGTGAAATGTTCTGTCAAACCTCAGAGGGAAAGTAGGGGAGGGTGGGGGTAAGGGGAAGAGATCAACCAAAGGACTTGTATGCATGCATATAAGCCCAACCAATGGGCACAGACAACAGGGGGGTGAGGGCATGAGTGTGTGTGTGTGGGAGGTTATGGGGGAATGAGGTCACATATGTAATACCTTAATCAATCAATAAATTAAAGATTGAAAAAAATGAATCTGGTATATGAAACAGCAATTCCTCTTCTAGGAATTTATCCAAAGATACCCAAAACACTAATTTGAAAGAATCTATGCATCCCTAATTTCATTGCAGCATTGTTTTTTAATAGCCAAGATGTAGAAGCAACCCAAGTGTTTACTGAAAGAAGAGTGCATAAAATATGTGTATACAATGGAATATTAGCCATAAAAAAGTATGAAATCTTACCATTTGCAACAGCATAGATGGATCTAGAGGGAAGTCAGAGAAAGAGCGATACCATATTATTTCTCTTATATGGGGGATTTAAAGAAAAAATAAACTAAATTGAAACAGACTTAGACACAGAGAAAAAACTGGTAATTGCCAGAGGGAGGTACGCAGGTTTGGGGGACTATGTAAAAATGATGAAGGGGTTAAAAAGTACAAATTGGTAGTTACAAAATAGCTTATGGGGATGTAAGTAAGGCATGGGGAATAGAGTCAATAATATTGTGATAACTGCATGGTTCCAGTTGGAAAATACTATGTAATTATCTAACCAATAAGCTGTCCACCTGAAACCAATGCAAAATAAAATTGAAAGAAAAAATAAAATCACGATAAGATTCTGCTACATGCACACTGGAAAAAAAGGTAGACAATGTCATATTTCAATAAGGATATTGAGCAATGGAAATATTCATACATTGCTTGTAGGAATATAAAATGGTACAACCACTTTAAAGAACAATTTCTTTGTAAAGTAACACATCCACAGAATATATTATCTGACCATGCTATTCCTAGATATTTATGCAAGATAAATAAAAATAAATGTCTACAAAAATATTTATATTTGGCTATTCATAGAAGCTTAATTCATAATAAACCCAAATTAGAAATAACTCAAATTTCTATCATTAGTGAATGGAGAAACAAATCATATACATAAATAAATTATTACTCAATGATAAAAACGAACTATTGATATGTGCAACAACATGAATGGATCTCAAAATGTTATGCTGAACAAAAGAAATACTAATATCAATATGATAATACTGCATGACCTTATTAATATAAAATTATAAAACAGAACTTACAACAGAAAGCAAATTAGTGGCTGCTGATGCTTACATACTAGTATGATAGCATGGACTGACTATGAAGAGTCATAACAAGAATTGTGCGGGTGATAAAAATATTCTATAGCTTGATTTTGTTGGCTACACAGAGGTATGTGCTTTTGAAGCTGATTGAATAGTATACTTAACATGACTGTATTTTATTTTGCATTAGTTTTACCTCAATAAAGTAGATTGTGTGTGTGTGTGTGAGTGAGTGTGTGCATTTGCATTCAAGACCTGAATACTTCACAACTACCTTCACTGTTCAAGCAACTTTTTTATTCCAGATTATTGTTTAGCCTTGTCAGAGCACTGCCTAAGGGCATATCTTCTCTGAGTCTGGATAGAGCTTGGCAGAGGGCCTTGGAAGATGGAGAAGGAAAAGTTGTGGGTGTATAAGAATAAGTCTTTATTGTAGAAGCCAGTGGGCATATAGCCATCAGACAAGACAGTCCTCACAGCAAAGCCCAAACAGGCAGGGAGCCAGATATGGGCTGGTGAACATATAGCTTTCCCATAAAGCAGCATCAGTCTCTGTACTCACAGCTATTATCTGAGCAGCCACTCACTGCCTTCTAGACTCACTTTCTCACATCATAGCGGTACCTGCTCAGCAGCTTCTCCTATCTCTCCTGCCCAGCTGCTTTCCCTAGCAGACTTCACACACTCTATCCTAGCTGCTCTCTCTCCATACTCCAGCTGACTTCTTCTCACTCCATCCTCAGCTGACTCCAGCCAATTAGCTGGTCAGTAACCTACTTTTATACCATTTAGACAAAGAAGGTTTCATGCCAATAGTTACATCAATCATATTTGCTACTGAAGGGCACAGTGTACTGTGTATCCTTGCACCCACTCGTGGTATCTTGGCTTGATTAGGATTCCCAGGCTCAGGATCCTTGAACATTCCATTTAGGCGTATGCCCAGAGCAGTGTATTGATAACAAGGCCTCTGTGCTCCACAGGCCTTGACTACCTGGGAACCTGACATGTTTCCCACAAGCCTCCAAACTATGTTTCCTCTTCCAACTTTGTTCCCCTAAAGAATATTCTCAACACAGCAACTCCAGTAGTCCTTTCAACATGCAAGTCATATCATGCCACTATTCTGCCCAGAATCTTCTAATAACATCCCATTTTACTCAGAATGCAAACCCCTTACACACTCTTATCTCTGTTCTCATTTCCTATTATTTTCCCTTTTCTTAGTTTGCTACAGACATACTGGCTTCTTTGGTCTTTCTTTGAAATGCCAGGCATAATTCTGCCTCAGGATATTTTCTCCTGTTTCTCACTCACCCTGGAGTCCTCCCCTTAGATATCCACCTGGCTCCTCCTGCAGCCTCATCCAAGCCTTTGCTCAAATTGTTATTTAAAGAGGTGCCTACTCAACAACCTCTTCTGAAATGTCAAACACTACCCCACATCACCATTCTGCATCTCTTGCAATCTTTTTATTTTATTCCCTCAACTAAACACATCAAATTCTAACATGCTTATAATTTATGTATTATGTTTGTTTTCTGTCTCCTTCCTTTATAATGCAAACTTCTTGTGGACATAATATTTTATTTATCCTATTTGTTGCTATAATTTCATAACCTAGAATAGCACACAACAGATAAGAGACAATCATATAATATTTTTGAGTGAATGAAAGAAAGCAGGCTACTGCAGATTATATACAAAACAATACTTTAAGATTAATGAAATATTTATAGTAGGATGCAAAAATGTATGGAGTGGTATTACTTTTTAAATCAGGTTTTTGGGGATACATGTAAATTTTATAGAGTGACAAATTTATATTTATAGAAATAATATATTCCATTAAAAACAATTAAATAAATTGTAAAGATAAATAAGGCACATATCTCAAACCCCATCTACAGTTTCTCTATAGTAGCTTTTTCAGAAATAAATTTACCTAATCTTTCCTCTGTAGATGATTTGCTTTCTCCTATAGGTTTCTGAAGAATTCTTTCTTCATATTTGAAGTACAATAATTAAAACAAGTATGTTTCAATGGTAATTATTTTCATTTTTTTGTTTTATATTATATTGTCTTATAGTTTCCATATTTTATTCTTCCTCTGATCTCTAGAAAATAAACATTTGTATTGTAACTCTCAACACTTTTTCTACACCCTTTCATCAGTTATTCTACCTTAATGACAATTATTCTTATACTAGACAATCTCTTTCTCTTTCAGAACTCTTATCCCCTTATTAAAAGTTTTAATCTTCTTTTGGTGACAGGAAAATGGGGTGACAATGAAACAATCCCCAAAAGAAATAAGAGGAACTGCCAAGAAAGGAACCAAATGAAACAGAGGCATTCAATATGTCAGAAAAATAATTCAGAGTAATGGTCATGCAGTTCATAAACCAAATGGATGAGAAAATTAACAAACTATGCAAGAATCAGGAAGAAATCAAAACTGATATAGCTACAATCAAAAACACAATGGAAGGTTTCAACAGTAGACCAGGAGAAGCAGAGGACCAAATTAGTGAGTTAGAAGATAAAGTAGAGAAACAAGCCCAATCTGAACAGTGATTGGAGAAAAAAATTAAAACGCAGGAGGAGAGCCTAAGGGAGCTATGGGACAACATGAAATGAAGTAACATAGGTATAATAGGGGTTCCAGAAGGACAAGAAGAGCAGCAAGGATTAGAGAACCTATTTGAAGAAATAATGACAGAAAATTTCCCTGTTATGGGGAAGAAAAAAGCCACATAAGCACAGAGTGTCCCAAACAAGATGAACCCAAAAAGAACCACCACATGAAGACACTTTGTAATTACAATGGCAAACATTAATGACAAAGAATCTTACAGGCTATAAGGGAGAGACAGAGGGTTACCTACAAAGGATCTCCCATTAGATAATCAAATTATTTCTCAACAGAAACACATAATGCCAGAAGGGAATGAGATGAAGTATACAAAGTGATGCAAAACAAGGGCCTGAATCCAATAATACTTTGTCCAGCAAGGCTATCATTCAAAATTGAAGGGGAAATGAGGAGCTTCACAGACAAAAAAAAGCTAAGGGAGTTTATCACTACCAAGCCAGAAATTCAAGAAATGCTAAAAGTACTGTTGTAAAAAGAAGAAATAGAAAGGGGAGAAGGGACATAGGCAAAAATAATAGAAATGGCTACAAACAAGTAGCTATCAGTAATAATGTTAAATATAAATGGACTAAATGCTCCAATCAAAAGACAACAAGTGACTGAATGGATAAGAAAACATGACTATATATATGCTATCTATAAGAGATACACCTCAGAACAAGGAACTCACACAGAATGAAAGTGCAGGGATGGAAAAATATATTTCAGGCAACTGGGAATGAAAAAAGAGCTGTGGCAATACTTATTTCCGACAAAATAGACCTCAAAGTGAAGGCCATAACAAGAGATAAGGAAGGCCACTTCATAATTCTAAAGGGATCAATACAACAAGAGGATATAACTCTGGTAAACATATATGCACCCAATGCAGGAGCAGCCAAATACATAAAAAAAAAAATTCTGGAAGATATAAGGGAAGAGATTGTTAACAACACAATCATAGTAGGAAATTTTAATACTTCATTAACCTCACAGGATAAATTCTCTAGACAAAAGTCAGAAAAGAAACAGCAATACTAACTGACTCAATACATCAGATGGAATTAGCATCTTCAGAACATTTCACCCAAAAAGTGGAGAATATACATTCTTCTCAAGGGCACATGGGACATTTTCAAATATTGACCACATATTGGGACACAGGTAAAGTCTCCTCAAATTAAAGAACATTGAAATCATACCAAGCATCTTTTCAGGCCACAATGGCATAATAGTAGAAATAAACTACAATAAAAAAAAACAATCAAAAAAATTCAAACACTTAGAGACTGAATAGCATGCTATTGAACAACTAGAGGCCCAGTGCATGAAATTTGTGCACTGGGAGTGGTGTCCCTCAGGCCATCCTGCACCATATCCAATATGGGACCCCTCAAGGGATGTCCAACTGCTGGTATAGCCTCTGTGGGATCAGGCCTGGCCCTGCAGGCTTGGCCCCCCAACTGCCCTCCCCTGATGGCCTGGTCTCCCTAACTGCCCTCCCCTGCTGGCCTGATCAGCCACAACCGGCAGTTGGACATCCCTCTCACAAGCTGGGACTGCTGGCTCCCAACTGCTTGCATGCCTGCCTGCCTGAATGCCCCTGCCTGCTTCTGCCTGCCAGCCTGGTCACCCCCTAACCACTCCCCTGCTAGCCTGATCAATGCCTAACTGCTCCCCTGCCAGTCTGATTGGCCCCAACTGCCCTCCACTGCTAGCCTGGTCGTCCCCAACTGCCCTCCCCTACCAGCTTAATAGACACCTATAACTGCTCCCCAGCTGGCCTGATCACCCACAACTGCCCTCCCCTGCTGGCCATCTTGTGGAGAAAAACTTGTGACCACATGAGGGCAGCTATCTTGTGCAAGGGTGGATGGTCAATTTGCATATTACCTTTTTGTTATATAGGATGATAGTGTTACCAAAAAGATCAAAGAAGAAACAACAATAACAAAAAAATACTGGAAACAAATGACAATGAAAACACAATAATCCAAAATCTATGGGACACAGTGAAAGCAGTCCTGAGAGGGAAGTTCGTGATATTATTGGCTTACCTCAAAAAACAAGAAAAACTGGTAATAAACCATCAAAATCTGCAACTTGAAGAATTAGAAAGAGAGCAGCAAGAAAAGCCCAGAGTGAGCAAAAGGAAGGAAATAATAAAGATCAGAGCAGAAATAAATGACTAGAGATGGAAAAAAAAAAACAAAAACGGTTTGGATCAGTGGATAGAGCATCGGCCTGTGGACTGAAAGGTCCCAGGTTCGATTCCGGTCAAGGGCATGTACCTGGGTTTCAGGCACATCCCCAGTAGGAGATGTGCAGGAGGCGGCTGATCGATGTTTCTCTCTCATCGATGTTTCTAAATCTCTATCTCTCTCCCTTCCTCTCTGTAAAAAATCAATGAAATATATTTAAAAAAAAAAAAACAACCCGCCCTAGCCGGTTTGGCTCAGTGGATGGAGCGTCGGCCTGCGGACTGAAAGGTCCCGGGTTCGATTCCGGTCAGGGGCATGTGCCTGGGTTGCGGGCACATCCCCAGTGGGAGGTGTGCGGGAGGCAGCTGATCGATGTTTCTCTCTCATCGATGTTTCTAACTCTCTATCTCTCTACCTTCCTCTCTGTAAAAAATCAATAAAATATATTAAAAAAAAAACAAAAAAACAAAAAAACAAAAAACCCAAAAGATCAATGAAAACAAGAGCTGGTTCTTTGAAAGGATAAACAAGATTGATGAACCTCTAGCCAGGCTCACCAAGAAGCAAAGAGAGAGGACCCATATAAACAAAATCAGAAATGAAAATGATGAAATAACAACAGACCCGACAGAAATACAAAGAGTCATAAAAAATACTATGAGCAACTCTATTCTAACAAACTGGTCAACCTAGAAGAAATGGACATATTCATAGAAAGTACAACCTTCCAAAATTCAATCAGGAAGAATAAAAAAAATCTCAATAGGCCAATAACTATGGAAGAAATTGAAGCAGTAATCAAAAAACTTCCAACAAACAAAAGCCCTGTACCAGAAGGCTTCACAGAGGACATTTTTCAAACATTCAAAAAACTATCCATCTCAGACTATTCCAAAAAACTCAAGAGGAAGGAACACTTCCAAGCTCTTTCTATGAAGCCAGCATTACCTTAATCCCAAAACCAGATAGACAATACAAAGAAAGAGAATTACAGTCCAATATCCCTCGTGAACACAAATGCTAAAATTCTCAACAAAATTCTAGCAAATTGAATCCAGCATTACATTAGAAAGATCATACACCATGACCAAGTGGGATTTATTCCAGGGATACAAGGATGGTACAATATCTGCAAATCAATAAACATGATACATTACATAAACAAGTTGAGAGATAAAAAAAACATATAATCATGTCTATTGATGCAGAAAAAGCATTTGACAAAATCCAACACCATTTCTTGATAAAAACTCTCAGCATGTGGCAAAGTCACCAAGTCTGCCCAGAAATCTCAGAAGGCTAAATGAATATTATTTCCAATACCTGCCACCCCAGTCTTAATCAGTGGTGGAAGAACAGTCTCACAACTGTTTGTCTCAATTGGCCATTTAAGTTTAATAGTAAAAGACTGGCTAATGATTACAATGCATCGTAAAACCTTCAGAAGGAAAGGAGAATGTTTTGTGGGCCATTTGGTTCTTTTGTGTGTGTGTGGCAGTTTTTAAGTTATTAGTTTTTAAAATCAGTACCTTTTAATGGAAAAAACATGACCAAATATCTGTCACAGAATTGTAAGACCCATTAAAATAACAAAGTTTAATGAGAAACCAGTGTGTTCTTTTGGTCAACACTGTAACTTTCTGTTATACTACTTAGGTAAAAGACTTCAGAGTTGCCCATGACCTATTTCCAGTGTTATATCTGCTGATACTTTAGAATTGGATAGTTCTGTTAACATTTTTTTCTGGGTGGGAACTTTGGGTTTTTTTGTGGGATTTTTTCCCCCCACTGAATCACCTGTCTCTTCATGGTAAAAGCTATGGGAAAGGGTTCTGTTGGTATAACACTAAATAGGTTAGGACAGGTAAGCAAAGAGTAACTTTGTGTTTGTAAGCTAGTTTCTAAATGCCAAATTTTGTAAAGGCCACATGTTACTATAAAATTTTGTAGTTACATCAATATTGAGTAAATTTTTTGGTATGTCAAATTCTAGTTTTCCAGTTTTACTAGAATGTGAATTCACATTTATAAATGCTAAGGTAGTTTAAGAACCTTAAGTGAGGTTTGAACAGTATTGAGCACTGTCTTGCTGCAGTTATTGTATCCAAATTCTAGGAAAAACAAATTGATGCTGGAAGTATTTTAATAAAAAAAAAACAAAACTCTCAGCATGGTGGGAATAGAAGGATCATACCTCAACATAATAAAATCCTTATATGACAAACCTACAGCCAATATCATACTCAATGGGCAAAAACTAAAAACATTTCCCCTAAGAACAAGAACAAGACAGGGATGCCCACTCTCACCACTCCTGTTTAGCATAGTACTGGGAATACTAGCCATAGTGATCAGACAAGAAGAAAAAATAAAAGGCATCCAAATTGGAAAAGAAGAAGTAAAATTGTCATTATTCACAAATGACAGAATATTATACATAGAATACCCTAAAGACTCCATCAAAAAACTACTAGTATTAATAAATGTATTTGGCAATGTAGCAGGATACACCAATGTATCACCCATAAACCTATGGATTTTTTTTTTATGGCAATGTAACACCCATAAACCTATGGATTTTTTTTATACACCAACAATGAACTCACAGAAAGAGAAACTAAAACAAACAAAAAAATCCCATTTACCATTGCAACAAAAAATTGAAGATACCTAGGAATATATTTAACCAAGTACGTAAAGGACCTGAATTCAGAAAATTACAGCAAGCTGAAAAAAGAGATAGAGTTAGATATAAACAAATAGAAGAATATACATGTTCATGTATTGGTAAAATCAACATGATTAAAATATCCATACTATCCAAAGCAATCTATAGATCGGCTGTGGGCAAACTACGGCCCGCAGGCCGGATCCGGCCCGTTTGAAATGAATAAAACTAAAAAAAAAAAGACCGTACCCTTTTATGTAATGATGTTTACTTTGAATTTATATTAGTTCACACAAACACTCCATCCATGCTTTTGTTCCGGCCCTCCGGTCCAGTTTAAGAACCCATTGTGGCCCTCGAGTCAAAAAGTTTGCCCACCCCTGCTATAGATTCAATGCAATTCCCATTAATATACCAACAGCATACTTCAAAGACCTATAAAAAACTCTCCAAAATTTCATATAGAATAAAAAAGACCCCAAATAGTTGCAGCAATCCTCAGAAAGAAGAACAAAGTTGTAGGGATTACAAGACCAGATATCAAACTCTACTACAAAGCCACTGTAAACAAAACAGCCTGCTACTGGCACAAGAACAGACATATAGACTAATGGAACAGAACAGAGAACCCAGAAGTCAACCAGAGCTATTATGCTCAATTAATATTTGACAAAGGAGGGAAGACCATACAATGGGGTCAAGATAGTCTCTTCAATAAATGGTGTTGGGAAAATTGGACAGATACATGCAAAAAAATAAAATTAGACCATCAACTTACACAAAAATTAACTCAAAATGGATATAGGACTTAAATGTAAGATGGGAAACCATAAAAATATTAGAAGAAGCCATAGGCAGCAAAATAGAAGTCATTTGTCTTAGCAATATCCTTACCGATACAGCACCTAGGACAATGGAAACTAAGGAGAAAATAAACAATTTGGACTACATCAAAATAAAAAGCTTCTGCACATCAAAAAACAAAACAAAACAAAAAACCATCAACAGAACAATAAGAAAGACCACTGCATGGGAGAACATATTTGGCAATGTTATCTCCAATAAGGGATTAATCTCCAACATTTATAGGGAACTCATACAACTTAACAAAAGGGAGATAATCCCATAAAAAATGGGCAAACGGCCTAAATGGACACTTTTTGAAAGAGGAAATACAGAAGGCCAAAAGACATATGAAAACATGCTCCAAGTCACTAATTATCTGAGGGATGGAAATCAAAATGACAATTAGGTACCATCTCAAAACCTGTCAGAATGGCTATAATGAACAAATCAACAAATGACAAGTGCTGAAGAGGATGTGGAGAAAAAGGAACCCTCTTGCACTGCTGGTGGGAATGCAGGCTGGTGCAGCCACTGTGGAGAACAGTATGGAGATTCCTCAAAAAATTTAAAATGGAACTCCCATTTGACCCAGTAATCCCACTTGTAGGAATATATCCCAAGAAAACAGAAACACCAATCAGAAAGGATATATGCATCCCTATGTTCTTCGCAGAACAATATACAATAGCTAAGATTTGGAAACAGCCTAAGTACCCATCAGCAGATGAGTGGATTAGAAAACTATGGTACATCTACACAATGGAATACTACACTGCTGTAAAAAAGAAATAATTCTTACTATTTGCAACAACATGAATGAAACTGGGGAGCATTATGCTAAGCAAAATAAGCCAGTCAGAGAAAGATAAATATCACATAATCTCACTCATTTGTAGAATATAAAGAACATCATAAACTGATGAACAAAATAGATACAGAGACAAAGAAGCATCCACAGACTGTCAAACTTCAGCAGGACGGCAGGGGAGGGTTAGGGGTGGGGGTAAGATATCAACCAAAGGACTTGTATGCACACATATAAGCATAACCAATGGTGATAGACACTAGGAGGGTGAGGGCATGTACCAGGGGGATGGGGGGGGGATACCGGGGGGAGGTCAATGGGGGGAAAAGGAGACATATGTACTACTCTTTATAATACTTTAAACAATAAAAAATAATAATAAATAAAACATAAAAGAATAGCCAGAGAAAATATTCTTTTGTAGAGGAGTAAGCAAAGCTCATGGAATGTCTGTGTTTAAGGAAATGCAATGTGGGTGCCAGGCATTAAGCATTTGATTGCTGATGCATCCATTTCAAAGACACCCATCTCAAATAAACATTTTGCCTCTGCATGAATCACTTACTAGTTAAATTCACCAACAAATAGTGAACCCTGGAAACTCTAGACCCACCCCCCCTTGACCCAAATAAAGGGGGAGCTCCAGGTCCACACTCTCTCTCCTGCCCTCTCTACCTGTGACCTCACTGTATGGCTTCTTGCTGCTATGTACCCTTCAGGACCTGTGAGTAATAAATGAATAATAAACTTTGCCTTTTCAAAGTTAAAAAAAAAGGTCTTAGTCTTTGCCTTTTAAAATTTACTTCAATGTGATTTCTTTCTATTTATTCCTCCATGCCACCCACAGTTCTTTAGTTCTGTTTTTTTGTTTGTTTGTTTTTATTTGGTTTTTTTTGGCTGTTTTGTTTTTGTTTTGTTCTCAATTTCTATGGATGTTTCCTATATATTTATTTCATTAGCTTATTTTACTAAATTGTTTATTTTACTGAATTGCTTTCCTCAACTGTGCAGTCATACTTTTCATGTAATTGTTTGTGGTTTGTTTTATCTGAATTTTAGCTCTTGTTTATTGTCTCTACATTTTTATTAAGTTTGTTCAATTGCTATCAATTATACAATGACATGTACTTATTACCTGGGATTATGCTTTCTTACACACTAAGTTGTTCATTTTCATGCTGCATTCCTTTTCCCCCCATTTTTTTTTTTTACAGGAGAATATTCACACTTACTAGTAATGTCTATTTTCTTTATGCACAAGTTCTGTTAACAGCTCTGCCCAGAAATGATCCTTTTTTTGATTTAGTGTGGTTGAATTCTTGACACTATTGCCACTTGATTAAGATCAGTTTATTTCCCAATGTTAAGCTAGGGTTTAAAAGCGACATCTTGTTTTCTATCCATTTTCCTGAAACATAAATATCTGAGGGATTGGGGAGAAATGGAGCTGAGTGCCACTCTGGGTATGTGTTCCTGGGCTGCATTATCCTGAGTCCTAAGAAATATCCTCTGGAATCTGTTCCATAAATCCAAAGTCATATTTGAATTTGGAGGCTTTTAATTGTTCCCCACCAACATATACTTATCTCATCAGTTTTTATTCTCTTCAATTTGAAATCTATAGTGACAGATACTCAATCTGCCAACTGAACCTCTCAGCATCAGAAAACTGGGGTATTGTAAAGAATATCATCCAACTCATGCTGAACCATAAAGTTAGCTTTTCAAAGTGCATAATGTATGATTTTATTTTATTTATTTCTTTATTGATTTCAGAGAGTAAGGGAGAGGGAGAGAGAGAGCTAGAAACATCAATGATAAGAGAGAATCACTGATCGGCTGCCTCCTGAACACCCCCCACTAGGGATCGAGCCCGCAACCCGGGCATGTGCCCTTGGCCAAAATGAACACCGGATCCTTCAGTCCACAGGCCAATGCTCTATCCACTGAGCCAAACCGGCCAGGGCAATAATGTATGATTTTATCCATTTTATTTTTTTGTGGTTATTGGTGAACTTTAGATCTTTTTTTTTTTCTTCTCCATTTTGTAAGGTTTCTTTGCTGCATTATGAAGGCATTTTCTCTGATTTTTAAATGTTATTTATCCTTAGTTTCCTAATCTTTAAAATTGAAGTATTAACAATCTTACAGCTCTGTTTTGGATGTTATCTAGGTAATAGAATCTGTAATGCTTGCTATAGAGCCAGGCATAAAGTTAGTGACTCAAATTAAGTTCAACTATTGGTATTATTGGTTTCTAAATAAGGTAGTGAAACTTGACACTTATACAAATATGATTAGATTAGCAAAAGAGATGTTATTTTTATATGTGTTTATCTTAAAAACTCCCTTTGTGTATTTTCTTGAAAGAAGGAGTTAAGGATATTTTTAGGTTACATTAAAACCTACACATATTTTACAATGGGTGTGAAGAAAATTTTGGCTTCTAAAGTAAAAGTATCCTTTGTAAATTTTTAAAATTGTATTCTAGTGAAGCAGATGGAAAAGCTGTAGGTAAACTTCAACTGCCATTAATTATGTATATCTGTTGGGTTTCAACAGCTGGTATCATTATAAACGTTATTAGCCTTATTAGGCATGTATGTAGCATTTTATTTGCAAGATGCTTTATAGTCTTTAATTAGTGCATAACAGTCTAAAGAAATGAATGAGAGTGGTTATATTAAATTTCAAGTAACAAAAAACAAACTTGCAACGGTTACCTCTACAGCTAATTCTGTTGGTATTTTAGGTATAGAATGAATGAAAATTTGTAAGTGCTTATAATCCTACTCTGTGTTCTCCATGAAATTCAGTTTTATCTAATACTAGTGGCCCAGTGCATGAAATTCATGCACATTAAAAGGGGATTAATTAGAGGAATATTTTAATATTGCTATTTGCCCTTTCTCTATAATAAAAGTGTCAGAGATGAAAGAAAATTAGTAAAATGTATATGAAAATCTTCCTCCTGTCAGAGTCTGGGGCACACGATGGGATCCAGAGTCAAGTCCCCGCCCACCCATGTGCACCTCAAAATCACACAAAACCCAGACCAGGCCGTCTCCACTCCCTATTGGGCAAGATCCAGACTTGGCCGGCCCCACCATTGTCATGCCCTGTGGGCAGGAGGTGCAGCCTCAGGTCCCCCATCAAGCCTCAACTGGTGGGGGGTGTGGCCTCAGGTCCCTCAGCCTGGCACCCAGGTGGGGGGGAAGGCCTGAGGTCCCCTGGACCAGCACCAGAGTGAGGTACTCACCTTAAGGTCCCCTCTCAAGCCACATTGGGCAGGGGGCACAGCCTCAGGTCCCCTGGCCCGGTGCCGGGGTGGGGTGCATGGCCTGAGGTCCCCTGTCAAGCCCTGTGGGTGGGGGTTGCAGCCTGAGGTCCCCTGTCAAGCCCTGCCGGGTGGGGGAAGTGGCCTGAGGTCCCCTGGCCTGGTGCCAAGGCTGGGGGCACGGCCTCAGGTCCCCCGTGAAGCCCTGCTGGGCGAGGTGGGGGGCAGCCTGAGGTCCCCTGACCTGGCGCCAGGGTGGGGGTGTGGCCTAAGGTTCCCTGTTAAGACCCACTGGGGGAACCCTGCAGCCTCAGGTCCCTGTTGATTGCTCATTAAGGCTCGTTATGGGAACTTGGCCTCCACTGTGGGTGCAGCATCTTGTGTTATGGAAACCCTGCCTCTGCTGTGAGTGCATCTATCTTGTGTTACAGAAAACCCCACCTCTGCTGTGGGCACCGCCATCTTTGTGGCAGAGTGATGGTCAATTTGCATATTCCCTCTTTATTATATAGGGTTAGAATGCTATTTTATTACCATGTTATTTCATGATTCTGAGATGGGAAAATGCTTCTCCATTTAGTGTTTTTTGAATAAAGTCTTTCTTGAGGGATGTATGCTTATGTTATTTACTTTTTTCTCTTATGAAAAAAAGTTTATGTGAGGATAAACAGAAATATAGTTGACATGATTTATTTTATTAATATTAATAAAAATCGGATGAAGTCCAAAATATTAAGGTATAACTTTAAAAATATCTTTTTGTATTGAAAACATCAACATTACATTCAAAACTTTTCATCACAATTAATCAGAAACTAAAATCAGGATTTTCAAATGTGTTGATCATATTAGTGCAGAACTCTTGATCCCAAGATTAATGTTCAATCAATTTTGGCTGATTGACCAGCGCCCAGTCAAAATTAACTGTACATTAATCTAAACACCAAAAATTCTTTTGTCAAAAATCAATAGCTAATAGCATGGATTGAATTGTGGAGATGATGACTTTTGCTTAAAACTGTGGAGACTCAAGAATTTAATTAATGAATATGTAAAGAGTTTAATGTATATGTAAACATTGTAAAATATCTTAAAACTATATTGAGGATTGCTAATATAGCAATTTGAATGTGTACTGATAATAGAATAAATGACTTTTATAAGATTAAGGGTGATAAAATAATTTATATAAACCTAAAACTGTAATTTGATGCATTGTATTAACTGGTTAGAGTAAATATATTTATACTTTTTAATTAAAATGTTAATTAGCTAGTTTTAGATAATTAAATATATTCTCTACTTTTCTCTATTTAATATTTCATTCCCCCTTATTTACCTTCTCATGAACACACTCTTTAGCAAATTCATATTTTACACAAGGGAAAATGTAAGTTAAAAGGTATAGTGAAGGGAAATTATAAAGAGTTATTAACACACAGCTCTTATAAAAAAAAAAAAAAAAAAAAAGACATTCCACTTACATATTTAATGGAAGGGTCATTGGGGTGAATTGTAAATTATCATATTATTAACTTCAGATAGTTCAACTAAAATTAAAACTATATTATTGCACATAATGCATGCTTATATTTCCCCAGGTAAAGAACTGTACAATAATCACCAATACTGGTACTCATTAAATAGCCATTTATAAATAGGTATCACTCCAAATTACATAAAAAAGGTTTTAGGAGTAATATGTGAGCCATAAAGGCAGAATGCAATACTATTAAAATGCCTAATATAGATTAACATATTCACTTTTCACTGGGACAAAAGCTTAAGTGTATTGTATAGAGAAATAAAGAACAAGATGTGAGCTTCCCAGTAATTTGCTATTTCAATTTTAAAAATAACCATTAATCCCAGCATAAACAAGTCTATATATATAAAAGGCTAATATGCAAAGTGTCCCCGTAGGAGTTTGACTAGGAGACTGGGAGTTCTATCGCTCACTATGATGTGCACTGACCACCAGGGGGCAGCACAGAATGAAGGAAGGCACCGGTTGGCAGCTGGCTGCAGGGGAAGGGAGGCCCGGAGTGGCAGCCAGAAGGCCTCGATTAGCCCTGATCGCTGGCCAGGCCTAGGGACCTACCCATGCACGAATTTTGTGCACCAGCCTCTAGTATTTAAATAATACAATAATAAATAAGAGCTGTGTTCTTGATTTCAAAAAAAAGGAATTATATTTGGAAATTGGATTAAAGACAAAAAATGTTTAAAATATTATTAATTTAAGAAAACTGAAAAATTATAGACACAAATCATAATAGTAATATAATTATAAAGAAAATGTCAATTACAAATCTATACTAAAAAAGCCTAGGTGGTACTCACGCCCTTGTGCGTGATGTAGTCACAAGATGGCCACCACAAGATGGCCACCACAAGATGGCCACCAGTAGATGACTGCCACAGGATGGCCACGTGCACAGTGGAGGCAGGGCTCGGCAGCTGCTCCAAGTGGTGAGATCTGGGGGTCCCTCAGCTCTGTGTAGCTCAGAAGAGGCCAGTCTTGGCATCTCCACTGCCTCGCATGGAGGAGGCAGGTCCCGGTGGAGGAAGTGGGTCATGGCAGGGGAGGGCAGTTTTGGGTGATCAGGTCAGCAGGGGAGGGCATCTGTGGGTGATTGGGCCAGCAGGGGAAGGCAATTGGGGGCCATCAGGCCAGCAGGGGAGCAGTTAAGGCAGCGGTTCTCAACCTGTGGGTCGCCACCCTTTTGACAGTCAAACAACCCTTTCACAGGGGTCACCTAAGACCATCCTGCATATCAGATATTTACATTACAATTCATAATAGTAGCAACATTACAGTTATGAAGTAGCAACGAAAATAATTTTATGGTTGGGTCACAACATGAGGAACTGTATTTAAAGGGCCAGAAGGTTGAGAATCACTGAGTTAGGGGGCAATCAGGCAGGCAGGCAAGTAGTGGTTAGGAGCCAGAGGTCCCAGATTGTGAGAGGAATGTTCGACTACTGGTTTAGACCCGATCCCTAAACCTGCAGTCAAACATCCCCAGAGGGGTTTCAGATTGGAGAGGGTGCAGACCAGGATGAAGGACAGCCATTCCCCATGTAGAAATTTCGTGCACTGGGCCACTAGTGTATTCATAATAATTGCTTTACAGAGAAAACTTCATGAAGTAATCTTATTATGTAATATACTAGAGGCCCAGTGTATAAAATTCGTGAATGCGGGGGCGGGGGGGCTCTCAGCTCGGCATAGACCCTCTCGAAATCCAGGATCCCTCGGGGGATGTCCAACTGCTGGTTTAGGCTGAATCCCTCAGGAATCTCTGTGGGATGGGGCCTAAACCGGCAGTAGGACATCCCTCTCGCAATCTGGGGCCTCTGGCTCCTAACAACTTGCCTCCCTGCCTGTCTGATTACCCCTAACCACTTTGCCTGCCTGCCTCATTGCCCCTAACCACTCACCTGCCTGCCTGATTACCCCTAACTCCTCTGCCTGCCTGCCTGATCACCCCTAATCGCCTCTGTCTCGACCCTTGCCACCATGGCTTTGTTCAGAATGATGTCCAGAAGGTCATTCGGCTGTTAGGTCTAATTAGCATATTTTGCTTTTATTATTATAGATAATTCTTTCAGTTATATATAACTTTACAAGAACATATTTTTTAAAGAAAAATCTGAAATAAGTTAATTTCTCTTTAACACATTAAGCGCCCAGTCAGTCACTGGTGACTGACACTATAGTTTCCATCCAGAAGACAAAACAGGCTGGGCACTTAACGTGTTAACAAAAATAAAAATAACCATCACTATAATTGACTTTTATTAGGTGGGTCACAGTTGTCAACATGTTACCTATTGGTGATTGATTATGTATCTTAAAATGGTTCTCAAACTTCCCTGCATGTTGGAATCACCTGGAAGCTTAAAATACTCATGTCTAAATTATGCCACACGTGTAGTAATTCAGAATTCCTGAGGTTGGAAAAGCATCAGTACTTTATTTTTAAATTTTCAGTGTTTCTAATGTATAGTCAAATTAGAGAATCAGTGTCTTAGAATAGTACTTGTCAATCTATAATACAAAAGGTCTGAAGTGGAGCGCAAGATTCTGCATCTCTTACAAGCTCCCAAGTGATGTGGTTGCTATAGGCCCTTGAACTTCAGCTTGAAAATCAAGGTCTGAGAGCACTTTTATCAATGTAACATCACTCAAATACTATGTAAAAGTACAACACGAGACGCCCCACGCCCCCACGTCCCCACGGGCCCACACTTCCCACGCCCCACGCCCCCTGCAAGCCATGCCTCCCACGCCCCACGCCCCGCACATCCCCAGGTCCCCAGCCTTACGCTCCCAACGGCCCCACGCTCCCATGCTCTCCACGTCTCCACGCCCCCACGCCTCCTACACTCAGCCCTTTGGTCACTTGGTAGTCAACTCAGTAATATTTTTTATTAAAAAATAATAAAAAAATTAAAGTACAACATGATGTGTTTTTTAATAAGAAAAAAGATCAGTATGAGAAGTTTGTGATTTCTTACTTCAGAAACTGGTAATTTACTATCATGCTATTAATGTTAACTTTATTAAAATTTAAAAATGATCATACACAAATTATTTTTAATATAAGTTTTTAGAAATACTTTCTGATGTAGGAAGGCATTGTCATTTTGAATGAAGGTTTTGTATATGAGCCTTGTTCTAATTACCTAAAAGATGTAATTTTTCTATAGCATTTTCAAACATCTAGGTCTTTGGAAGGATTAGGATTTATTTTAGTACAAAGAAGTTTAAAACAATTTTATTAACATTTTTAGAATATTTGTCCATATGAATCTAATTTTTCAAAGTATTATCATTTTATTTGAGTCAAAAAATAGCAGGTTCATAATAAGTATAATAAAAATATAAACACCATTCATCTGAAAAAAAAGACAAATCTTGTAATTTGTTAAAAATCTAAATGTGACTTAATGAAGTCTATTATATTTTGATTTGAATATTGAAGAAAAAATTAAAAAGGAATGCAACCAATATACGTTATGTGCCTGAAGTTTTGCAAACTGTGTCCATTTAACTGTATGCTGAAGAGATATTAATACATTAATTTGCTTCTTTAAATTTGCTTTGCTCCTGTTACTAATATTCAGAAGAAAAATCTCATTTACCTTCACATAATTACATTTTATTAATCAAAGCAATACATCTATGCAGCCATTTATTTCCTAGTTATCTTCATATCTGATTAATATGTGACTTTAAAATGATCCTTTAAGTGCATTAAACATTGGGTGAAATGGTAATTGAACTTATTTTGAATATTGACATCCTGGGTTAGAAGACTAATCCATTATAATTCCCCCAAAGTGTTTTTTAATCATGTGATTTTATAAAGTTGACTAGAATGTGTTATCTCTATTTTTAAATACTCTATATTTTTGAACTATTATAATTACAACAATAAGAAAAGTCTGTCATCCTAAGTCATCTAAGGAAGAGAGTGTTTGAGAAAGAACATTTTTTGTTGAATTTTTAATTAGAATGAGACAGCCATAGCATTAAAAAAAATGTATGAGCCAGGAGAAGTGGAAAATATCTCAAATTAATGTGTATTAAAATCACTTGTCGAAATCATACCTCAGGTAACATTCCCTGGAGTTGTAAAACTTAGGTGTTCATCAATGCATTAAACCAACTCACAATTCCATGCACTGGTTGAGGTGATTGAATTATTGTCATATTGAAATTGCCCATACTATGCTGGATGCATAATGACTTCTTGGGAAACAATGCCAATTAGACAGCTACTCATATTTCCCCTTCTACAGCATGCATGGCCAGCAAGGTCCACAAGTCATGCCACCAAAGCATCAAAGCTTAAACTTCCTTTTCTTTCCATTGTTTAAAAAGAAGTGGGAAAAGTTACTAACAGAGTACTTTAGTCTGCCCTATTCTACAGTGCTGCATCTTCTCCTATGTTAATTTTTTTCTGAAAATATAGTCTTGCACTACATTATAGTTTTAAATAAAATTTATCATAGAACTTAAAGAATTTTAGAAGGAAGTCAAAGTCTATATCTAAAAATATAATAAATGCAACTGAAAGTTATACATGAACAATTTTAGTTATTATATATGTGGATATAAATTATGAGACTCTAAGACCAAGAAAACATTACATTGTAATTAATGTTGAAATTATAAGTAAAATCCAGAGAAGAAAATTAAATTAATATTTTATATGTCCTTTGTTTTCTGAAACAAATTTATATGTACAGAAAAGCTACAAAATAGTACAGACATTTCCTGCACACCCTTCACCCAGCTTCTCCTAAACTTAACATCTCAAATAATTATAGTATCATTATTAAAACTAATAGATTAATATTAGCAAAATGCTAATAACTAAGCTATAGATTTTATTTAGACTTTAAAAGATTTCCCACTAATAATTTTTTCCTGCTACAGAGTCCAACCCAGGATCCAATATTGCATTGTTATGTCTTCTCGGTCTTTTTCAATCTATAACAGCCCTTCAATCTTTCCTTGACCTTCATGACCTTTACACTTTTGAAGAATGCCAGTCTGATGTTGTCTAGAGTACTCTTCAAGTTTGACTGAAGTTATCTCATAATTAGGTTGAGGATGTGCATTTTTTTTTTGCAAGAATAATATATCTTTTGCCCTTCTCAGTGAAATAAACCTGGGCTAGGTAATGATATGCTGATTACCATAGACATTAATTCTGATCATTTTATTAAAGATGTATTTGGGGATTTTTCCACTGTAGTTATTTGTTTTCCCTTTGCAATCAGTAAATGTCTTTAGGAGATTCTTTGAGACTATACAAATATCTATTTCTCTTCAATCTTTGACCACTAATTTTAATATTCATTTGAACCTTTCCTTCTTCAAGTATTACAATGGTGTTCTAACAATGTATATATATATTATTGTCCTTATTCCCTTATTCCTTTTATATCACTCATTGGAATTTTTCTCCAAGGGGGAGCTGTACTATGTTCCCAGAAATTTGTTTATTCAAATTATGTGCTTGTTTATAAAAATATGGACTCATACATATTTATTTGCTTCTATAACCTGCCATTTATTATTATTTTTTAAATTATTATTATTGTTTTATTTAATTGTACAAGTTATGGTCATTGAGAACTTTCTCAGAATGCCTTCTATACCTTTTCAACATGCACACATATCTGTGTCCATGTCTATGCCTATATATGTTATGTCTGAATCTATGTCTAATCTATATCTATATCAATATCTACATATATTTACTTCCTTACTTTATAAACTATAAGTTTTTTTTTTTAGCTCAACTTGATGCATCTTGCCCAGCCCAAGAATTAATCATTTTTAAGGCACTGTTTTTCTTTACTTAGAGATAACATTTAGGAACCAAAATCAGAGAAAATAAATGTGCTCATTGCTATGTGAGTATCATTATTTCTAGGGTCTCTGAATAGGCAGAGCTAGGAAACATAATCATGTGTACTACCTGATGCATATTCATAGATTTATATTTATGTATCTACCTATTTATCTGAAGATATATACCTATATATCTGTACAGTGATACCTCAAAGATCTTGTAGGTTCACTTCCAGACCACCACAATAAATAGAATATTTCAATAAAGTGAGTTATAAAAAATGTTTTGGTTTTCTAGTGTGTATAAAGTTATGTTTATAGTACTATACTATAGTATAAACTCATTTGTTAAATATGAAACAATGTACACACCTTAATTTAAAAATGCTTTATTGCTAAAAATAAATGATAATTGCCATCTGGAACTTCAGTAAGTGAGTCATTACCTTTTTGTTGGTAGAGGATCTAGCCTCAATGGTGATGGCCGCTGACTAATCATGGTGGTGGTTGCTGATGGCCAGAATGTCTATGGGAGTTTCTTAAACTAAGACAAAGTTACTCACGGAGTACTTCAGTTTCCCCTATTCTACAGTGCTGCATCTTCTTGATAAGTCTGGCTTATCTTTTCAAAGAACTAGTTCTTGGTTTAATTGAACTTTTGTAGTTCTATTTTATTATTTTTAGTCTCTATGTTGTTTATTACTGCTCTGATCTTTATTATTTTCTTCATGCTGCTTATGCTGAGCTTTTCTTGTTGTCCTCTTTCTAGATCTTTAAGTTATAGTATTAGTAGCTTATTAGCAACTTTCTTGTTTCTTGAGATAGGCCTGTGATACTATGAACTTTTCTCTTAGGACTGCTTGCCCTGTGTCCCATGGGGTTCAGGTTGTTGTGTGTTCATTTTAATTTGTTTCCAGGAAGTTGTTTATATCTTCCTTGATTTCATTGGTGGTCCCTTCATTATTTTATGACATGCTATTTACCTCCATATGTTTGAATGTTTTGGGGTATTTTTATTGTAGTTGACCCCTTGTTTCATGGCAATGTGATCCAAGAAGATACTTGATATTACTTCAATCCTCTTGAATTTATAAAGACTTGTTTTGTGCCCTAGAATGTGGTCTATCTTTGACAATGTCCCATGTGCACTTGAGGAAAATGTATATTATGTAACTTTGGGGTGAAATGTCCTGTAAATGTCTATTAAATCCATTTTATCTAGTGTTTCATTTAGGGTCGCTGTTTCTTCATTTATTATTTATTTTTTTTTTGTCTAGAACAGCAGTTCTCAACCTGGGGGTCAAACGACCCTTTCACAGGAGTCACCTAAATACATCCTGCATATCAGATATTTACATTACCATTCATAACAGTAGCAAAATTACAGTCATGAAGTAGAAACAAAAATAATTTTATGGTTGGGGTCACCACAACATGAGGAACTGTATCAAAGGGTCATGGCATTAGGAAGGTTGAGAACCACTGGTCTAGAAGATCTATCTTGTGAAGTCAATGTGGAGTTAAAGTCCTCTACTATGATGGTATTGCCATTTATCTCTCTCTTTAAGTCCTCCAGAAGTTTATTTTTTTTTCCTTTAAAAGTTTATATTAAAGAAAAGTTTCTATGCAGTTACACCCTTGTGGTTCTTTTGGATAATCTAATACTCTCATAGATAAGAACCCTTGACACATGAGAGAACCAGACCCCATAGGAATAAGAGAAGTGGTTTGAAGTTAGAAGGGAACATGGGTGCATAAGATCCTGAGCTAGGTATGAGCTAATGCAACTTAGTGCTTTATTGCAGGATGATGAGCAGATGTTTAGTAAATAGAAGTTTGCCCTGCCATGTAGGAAGTTCAAAAAGAGATTATTCTTGATAATCTCTTATTAATCTCTTATTATGGACAAAGCCTTATTTTAAATTCTCCTAGGAAGTTAAAAGAAGTGGTAGAAGTTCCTCTTGAACCTGTGGCTAAAATTGCCTTTGACTCAAAGTAATCTGCATACTACTAAGGCACATCTTGGGGTGGACTGTTTTTTTTTGTTTTTGTTTTTGTTTTAATATATTTTATTGATTTTTTTACAGAGAGGAAGGAAGAGAGATAGAGAGTTAGAAACATCGATCAGCTGCCTCCTGCACATCTCTTACTGGGGATGTACCCGAAACCCAGGTACATGCCCTTGACCGGTATCAAACCCGGGACCTTTCAGTCCGCAGGCGACGCTCTATCTACTGAGCCAAACCGGTTTCAGTGGGGTGGACTGTTCTGAACCTTCACTTAATCTAAGGGAAAGTTTTCAGGCTCTGGTAGTTAAGACTTGAATGTCTTTGGGCCAGTAATCACCCCACCATGAGGGATTAGGCAGCTGTGGGCAAACTACGGCCCGCTGGCCGGATTCGGCCCGTTTGAAATGAATAAAACTAAAAAAAAAAAAAAAAAAAAAAAGACCGTATCCTTTTATGTAATGATGTTTACTTTGAATTTATATTAGTTCACACAAACACTCCATCCATACTTTTGTTCCGGCCCTCCGGTCCAGTTTAAGAACCCATTGTGGCCCTCAGTCAAAAAGTTTGCCCACCCCTGGATTAGAGTCTCAGTGTTGCCGGAAAGGGACTGGCCCTGAGTGGTCGCCTCGGGTCAGCCTGTAGTGTGTGGGTTCTTCATTTCGTGGAGGAAGGTTTCACATTTATTAAAGCTGGGGACAGTGAGACAAGGAAGGAACTAGTTTAAAAGAAGCAAGAGGAGAGAGCCTAGGCAGGGATGCTTTGGCTTTCGAGAAACATTATGGAAAAGAAGTGAGCCAGAAGGGGGCTGTTGTGAGCTCACCGGAGAGTCAGAGAACAGGGAGCATTGGGAACAGGTTCAGGGGTTAGCCTGGGATAAGCTACTGCTGCCTATTGCTTCCCTGGTTGTAAGTCTCATGGGGTCTCTTAGAGTTTAGGAGATGTAAACCTGTTGGGGAAAAAAGAGGGGAAGAGAAAGGCATGGGCATGCTCCCCAATTTTTTTTAAATGTATTTGAGTGCTCCTATATTGGGTGCATATATGTTTACCATGGTTATATGCTCTTGTATTGGTAACTTTTAGTATTATGAAAAGGCATCCATTGTCTTTTATGTTCTTCATTTTGTTAGATATGTGTATTGCTACCCCAGCTTGTTTTTCATTTCTATTTGCATGAAAAAAAATTCCCCTCCCTTCACGTTCATTCTGTGTAAGTCTTTTGTTTTAAGATGAGTCTCTTGTAAATAGCATATATATGGGTCATGTTTTCTTATTCATTCAGCAACACACTGTCTTTTGTTTGGAGCATTTTGGCAATCTAGCAGGATAAAAAAATTAACACCCAGAAATTGATGGCATATTTATATACCAATAATGAAACCTCAGAGGATAAATTTTAAAAAAATCTCATTTAACATTGCAAAAAAAAAATTAAGATACTTAGGAATAAACTTAACCAAGGAGGTAAAATGCTTGTACTCAGAAAACCGCAGGAAGTTGAAAAATGAGATAGAGGAAGATATAAACAAGTTAAAGAATATTCTGTGTTCATGGGTTGGTAGAACTAAAATCATTAAAATGTCCATACTACCCAAAACAATCTACAGATTCAGTGTAATCCCTATTAAAATACCAATGGCATACTTCAAAGATCTAGAAAAAACACTCCAAAAATTTATATGAAATCAAAAGTGACCCTGAATTGCCCTAGCAGTCTTCAGAAAGAAGAACAAAGTTGGAGGGATCACAAAACCAGATATCAAAACTATACTACAAAGCCACTGTAATCAATACAGCCTGGCACTGGCACAAGAACAGTTATATAGATCAATGAAACAGAACAGAGAACACAGAAATTGATCCAAGCCATTATGCTTAATTAATATTTGACAAAAATGACAAGAACATACAATGGAGTCAAGACAGTCTCTTCAATAAATGGTGTTAGGAAAATTGAACAGATACATGCAAAAAAATGAAACTAAATCACCAACTTACACCATACACAAAAATAAAACTCAAAATGGATAAAAGACTTAAATGTAAGATGGTAAACCATAAAAATATTAGAAAAATCCATAGGCAGCAAAATATCAGACATATCTTGTAGCTATATGTTATCAACATATCTCCTAGGACAATAGAAACTAAGGAGAAAATAAACAAATAGGAATACATCAAAATAAAAACCTTCTTCACAGCAAAAGAAACCATCAACAAAATGTCAACAAAGCCCACTGCATGGGACAGCTACATGTAAAAAAATTAAACTAGACCACCAAGTTACACCATCCACAGGAATAAATTCAAAATGAAGAAAAGACTTAAATGTAAGGCATGAAACCATAAAAATACTTGAAGGAAACATAGGAAGTAAAATAATAGACATCTCACCTAGCAACATTTTCACTGATATGATGCCTAGTGCAAGGGAAACAAAGGAACAAATTAAAATATGTGACTATATCAAAGTAATAAGCTTCTACACAACAAAATAAATCAGTAGCAAAATGAAAAGGGAACCTACTCTATGGTAGTACATATTTGCCAATGATATATCTGATAAGGGGTTAATATCCAAAATATATCAAATAAATCAACAAAGAGAAAACAACCTAATCAAAAAATAAGCAGAAGACCTAAATAGACTGTTCTCCAAAGCAGACATACAAATGGCCAAGAGACATATTGAAAAATACTCAATGTCACTAATCATCAGAAAGATGCAAATTAAAATGACAATGAGGTACCACCTTATACCTATAAGAATGGCTGCCATTAATAATTCAATAAACAAGTGCTGGCAAGGATATTGAGCAAAAGGTACACTATTGGTGGGGTACAGTCATTATAGATATCAGTATGGAGTTTCCTCAAATAATTAAAAATGGAACTGCCATTTGACCCAGTTATCTTACTTCTAGGAATATATCCTAAGAAGCCTGAAACATCAATCAGAAAGAATGTATCCAAACCTATTTCATAGCAGTGCTATTTATAATAGCTAAGATCTAGAAACAGCCCAAGCACCCATTAGTAGATGAGTGAATAAAAAAAAGCTGTGTTTTATTTACACCATGGAATACTATGCAAAGGTAAAAAACAAGGATCTCTTACCCTTTGAGACACCATCGGGGGACCTGGAGAGTATTCTGCTAAGTAAAATAAGCCAGTCAGAGAAACACAAGTGCCACAAGATCTCACTTATATGTGGAATGTAATGAATAAGATAAATTGATGAACAAAATAGAACTGGAGTCATAGAAGCATGGATTAAACTGTTGAATCTCAGAGGGAAGGTGAGAGTGGGTGAGGGGGCTAGGAAGTCATCAACCAAAGAACTTGTACGCATATATATGCACTAGAGGCCCGGTGCATGAGATTCATGCACTAGGGGGGGAGGGTCCCTCAGCTTGGTCTGCGCCCTCTCACAGTCTGGCACCCCTTGGGGGATGTCCGCTTGCCAGCTTAGGCCCGATCCCTGTGGATCGGGTCTAAGCCAGCACTCAGACATCTCTCTCGCAGCCCTGGGCTCTAGCAGTCTATGACCCCTTGCTCCTTACTGCCTGCCTGCAGGGGGAGCACCACTCAGCCAGAAGCTGGGCTCATGGCTGGCTAGTACAGCAGCAGGCACCTGGGACCCAGGCTTTGCTCCAGCCCTGGCTTCATCCAGAAGGACATCCTGAATGATGTCCAGAAGGACTTCTGATCTAATTATCATATTACCTTTTATTAATATAGATAACCCATGGACACAGACAATAGTGTCATGAAGGCCAAGGGTGGGGAGCGGGGCAGGCTAGCAGGGGTCGATGGGGAAAAAAAAAGGAGACATATGTAATACTTTCAACAATAAAAATTAAATAATAATAATAATAACAACCACCATAATAATAAATGGCATCTAAATTTTTCATGGTAGTAACTATTGTTTCTATATTTAAATTATAAAGTTTTTTCATAAGGTTTTTTGAATGATACATTTGATAGTTATAATCATCCAAAATTAAAAATAGATTCATTATACAAAATCATCAATATCTCTGCTAAAAGCCTCCTGTGTTACACCTGAAAGTCTATGTAATTACATTTTAGGACTCCCGTAGTGTTCTTTCTAAGATCTCTAATTATCATGGATAACTGCTTTTATTTTATAAGTGGAGAAACAAAGGGGACTAAATGACTTATTCATATGCCATCGGTAGGAGAAAAAACTAATTCATGGGTCACTTGACTTCTTTTAAATGTCTTTTGCACTAGACCAAACAACTTGTTAAGTTATCATCCTAAGACACATCTTTCAATTATTATTTTGAAATCATTCTGACATTATTTCAACAATAAAAAGTTTATTATGTACAAAATGAACACCCATGTTTATTTAAAACCAAAGCTCACTTATATAGAAATTCTGAAGTTCAGCCAAATTTTATATTAAATTTATAAAAATAACACCCACATTTTAAATTTATTGAAAAAAAATGACCCAAATGTATTTTGATATAAAATAATTAGAAGATTATATAATGGTGGCATATATAATACAAAATTGATATATATTTACTTTTTTATGACTGATTGCTGTTATAAACTTTTTTGTTTTTTAATCTGGAATGCTTCACAAATTTGCACGCCATCCTTGTGCAGGTGCCATGCTAATCTTCTCTGTATCATTTCAATTTTAGTATATGTGCTGCTGAAATGGAAACTCTTAAAAGCTTTTATTTCATCGAAAATGAATTAAAAATGAAATGTTCATGAAGGATTCTCCTTGAGTCTGCAGGCCGATGCTCTATCCACTGAGCCAAACCGGTTAGGGCACTAAGGATTCTCCTTAATGATACTCCCTATATAGCTTCATAGCTGTGGTTACCAATTAAATTTATTTTAAAAAGTCTTAAGTCCCTGCAGCTATATGCAGCATTCAAAATCTTTGTTTTTATATAAGAAGACATATCTGAGTACAGACAACGATCTTTTTAAGTTTTATGATTTCTCCGAGCATTTGCTTCTATTGGGGCTCTAATGTCTTGAACTGCAAAGAAATCCTAACCTTCAATCTTCCTACTAAGACAAAAATCCAAAATGGCAGAAGATATTTTATAGTTCCTAGGATAACTCTTCAAGACCTTAACTGCTTAAAAATCTATTCTGTAGATAGGGCAACATATGAAAATGCCAGGAAGAGAAACATGACCAATTAAAAAAGGAAAACTAACTCCCAAACACAATTTACAATGAAAAGTAACAGAGAACAGTAGTCATGAAAATGAGAAAAGCATGATAATCTAATTTTCAAATTAAATATATTCAATTACATAATTCGATCTAGCTCATATAATATAGATTTAAACATTTTTATAAAACAAGAGTTGTCATATAATAGCATTTTTCTAGTCTGGATTTCAAAGACAGTTCAGCACTTTATACTGCACAATGCATCCTTAAGAATTATTCTTTTATGACAACAGTAGATGATATAATTTTAAAAAATTGCATGGTGCCCAGTTGGGTGTGGCTCAGTGATTAAGCATCAACCCAGGAACGAAGACGCTACTGGTTCAATTCCCAGTCAGGGTATAGGCCTCGGTTGTGGGCTCAATCCCCAATTAGGGGCGGAAAAAATATATATGTATATATATTTTAAAGCCCGGCCCGCATGGCTCAGTGGATGTGCTTCAGCATATGAACCAGGAGGTCATGGATTGATTCCCGTCAGGGCACATGCACAAATTGCGGGCTCAATTCCCAGTGGGGGTGTGCAGGAGGCAACCAATCAATGATTCTCTCTTATCATTGATGTTTCTGTGTCTCTCTAACTCTTCCTTCTCTCTGAAATATATATATATATATATACATATATATATATATATACACATATATATGTGTGTATATATATATATGTAATTTTTATGTATACCACCCAATAATCTATCTTATTATCTCAGTGCATAGACAATGTCTATATAATTATCACTGAAATACTAATGACAACGAGAGTAAAGTAAAATTTTATATTTTTATGTTTTGAAATTGAAATTTGTTTTACCATATTGAGATTTTTACAAATAACAACAAAAAATGATTATGTAGTGAATCCTAAATATAGATCTGCAACCCTGACATATTTCTCAATTTCAGATTCACAAACTCTTCTTTATATTGGATATTTATGTTAACAGGTATCGTGGACAACTTCTACCATCAAACTTGTTTCTCCCACAATATTTCTCATCTCAGTAAGTGGCAACTTCAATCTGTTAGTTTTTCAGGGAAAATATCTTGTGGTTACCCTTAGCTCCTCTTTCTAGCAAAGCCTCCAAATTGACAAAATCTTGTCAACTTTAAGTTAGAAAAATATTCAAAATCACCACTTTCTCCACCTGTACTGCCAGCATCTTAGTCTAAGCCACCATCATCTCCTGCCTAAGTGTCCTAAATAGTCTTCATGTTCTTAGCCTTGTTCTTTTATGCTCTATAGCCAACAATGCAGCAGAAATAGCCTTTACAAATATAGGTCAGATTTTGGCTTCCTCTGTTTAAACATCATCTGAAATGATTTCTAGTATTTATCAGTATCAAATTTCAAATCCTTATCATAGTACTTCAGAGGTTACCTGTAGTACTCTTGCTTGGATAATTGAATTTGATTGTATTTGAAGTGTGGGAGAAAAACAAGCTTTCCTCTACCCTCAACACTTTTCTGGCTGATCTAATAATCATGTACTGTAGACATAAGACAGATTAGCAGAAGAAAATAACCAAATTTAATACATGTATATGTATGGGAACCCCGCATACATGAGAGAGTCAGAGAACCCACATGCACAAGAGGTTCAGAGATGGACAAGGGAGATTGAGGTATATAAGATGTCCTGAGCTAGGGAGGAGATAATGCATGTGGGGGCTTCAAAGGGTCATTGCAGGATGATAAGAAGCACACATCTTTAGTTAATATGTGACTCAAAAAGATTATGGCTGATATTCTCTTATTATAGTCCCTAATTCAACTTTTTTGGGTGGACGTTACTCTTGAGCCTTTGGCTCAAAACAAGCTACATACCCCAGAGGCACATCTTGGGGTTAGTCATTCTGGGTCCCCAGAGAATTGATAGTGTGGTTATATCTTTATCTCTGTCTTACAGAGAGAGGTAAGATAAAGGCTGAAGAAGTAAGCAGAAATTTTAACAGTAGTTTCAGGAATGTTCCTACACTCATAGCAGGTTTGAGAGCAGTTTCAGATGGCACTCCTATTTTGTCTTTGGTTTTGCCTCATTCAAGTGTTCTGGAATGTGAGTTAGTCACTTAAACTTGGCAGCTGCCTTACACAGTTCCTCTATGGTTATATCTGGACCTCTTGTTATGTAATAACGTTTTAAAAATATATATTTAAAAAATGAGTTAAATTACTATCAAGTTTTTGGTTACATGCAGCTGACCCCAGTCCTTTAATAGTCACACATGGTCTTCAAAGCCCTATCTGCCTCTAATGCCTTGAATAATATATGCCTGTATAAGTCTGCTAGGGCTTCTATAACAAAGTGCCACAAACTCGGTGTCTTAAAACAACAGAAACATGTTGTCCCACAGTTTTGGAGTTTAGAAGATAAAATCAAGGTGGCCACCATTGTCATGTTTCCTCTAAGACTCTGGATAGAAACCTCTCTTGCCACTTTCTAGTGTCTGGTAGTAACCAGAAGTCTTTAATATTCCTTGTTAACAGTTACATCAGTCAAATTTCTGTTTTCCTCATTACATACCCATTTTTATATGGTTTTCCCTCTGTGAATGTCTATGTCCAAATTTCCGTTTTATAAAGACAGCCTTATGGATTAGGACTCACCCTAATGACCTAATTTTACCTTGATCATCTGAAGAGTCTTTTCAGATGTAATGAAACTAAGGATCTCGAGGAGATATAATCCTGGATTATCTGAGTGGGCCCTAAAGCCAATAAAAGTGTGCTTGTATGAAACTCACAAAGGAGAAAATAGAGAAGGCAACGTGAAGGTGGAGGAAGGAGATGAGCGTTATGCTGTCACAAGCCAAGCAATGCCTGGTGCCATTAGCATTTGGAAGGGGCAAAAAGTTTTCTATTAGTGCCTCCAGAGAAAGTGTGACCCTGCTGACAACTTGATCCCTAACTTCTGGACTTTAAAAATATAAGATAATAAATTTCTTTTGTTTTAAGACATCCACTTTGTACAAGTGTTACAGCAACCTTAGGAAACTAATACCAATCGTTTTCATGAACTCTTCTCTTTTTCTAGAATAAATTTTTCTTACATATCTGCTATGTGTTTTGTTGCTTCAGTATATTCCATTCTCATAGGTGCTTATTTTTTTTTTACTACTGTTTTTATTGCCAGACACATTAGGTATATTTTTGATATTTTGTGTTGATTTCTCTCACTAAAATAAAAGAATCTTGAGAGTTGAAAATTCATAATTATTAGTCCTTAGAAGATATCTAAATCAGTCGGAACACAGTAAATATTTGATTGATCTAATGTAACTCATTAGGATCTAACAAGCATTGATTAAACTAGTGAACAAAACTAGAAACAATAAACTGACCTCTACTTTTGTACTTTTAATTAGTCTAATTTTAATCACTAGAAAAGACAAATCATGAGTCTCATAATTATATCTCCCCTTTTCCTGTATGCTATTGCGTATGATATTATTAATAATATGGAATGGGTAGGGAGATAAGAATGCTACAATATATTTATATATTTTCAATTTCCAAGCATCAGTTTATTGAGTTCACTGTTTAGAAAAAAGAAATACTGAATTCAAGCAAATGTATTCTTTTAAAAAGTAGAGCATATGGCCCTTGCCTGGTGGTTCAGTTGGTTGGAGTGTCATCCCATAGACAAAAAGGTGGCAAGTTCAATTCTCATTAAGGGCACATAACTGAGGTGGGAGGTTGAGGTACATACTGGAGGCAACTGGTTGATGTTTCTGTCTCACATCTCTCTCTCTCTCTCAAAATCAATGAAAACTTATTCTCAGGTGAATATTAAAAATAATAAAAAGTGGAGCATATGGAATTTTATATAAAATATGATAATGTTTGTGAAACAAATCAGCTCTTTTTTATTTAAATCTACACTAATGAAAGAGAAAGATGCAAATTGTTAATACCTTCGCAACACCCACCAGCCAATCAGGATTGAGTATGAAAATTAACCCAACAAAGATGGTGGGTTAATTTGCATATGCAGGCACTGAGTGGCCGTGGGCGTTCCGCACCACCCCCAGCCGCTCTGGGCCTCTGGGCAGCGTGGGAAGGCAGAAAGGCTGCTCCAGCTGGAGTGAAGGCAGTGCCGGCAGCCAGGGGAAGGAAGGCCCATTCTTTCACGAATCTTTGTGCATCGGGCCTCTAGTAGCCACATAAAAATAAATCTATTTATATCAATGCCATGTTTCTCACAATGTATAAGTAACCCTACACTTGTAGTCTCATTGACTTGTCTTCTCAGTCATAATACTAGTAATGGCCTTGGAACCTGACTTGGCGAATAATTGATATAAGAGAAAAGATAATTATTATTCAAGAAGTTTTTGGAATCCTGAAAATAGGGCATAAGTAGAAGAGTCTGTTGAGGATATAGTATGGATAAAAATTATCAAATAGTAACATGCATCTTTGCAAGTGTACAATACAATGAAATGGATAAGATGCCTATAAAAAGGACTTGTATGCATGCATATAAGCAAAACCAATGGATGCAGACAACAGGGGATGAGAGTGAGGGCATGATTGGGGGGTGGGCAATGGGGGGATAAGGAAACATATATAATACCTTAATCAATAAAAAAAGATGCCTATAGTAAAGTGGTAGGCCCCATAAAATTGAAATAAGTATCCTATAAAAAAAAAACTATGGTAAATATTCTTATAGCTAAATTAATCAATGATAACACCATTTTTTATGTTTATTCTGTTCTATGCATTTAACTCAGAGAAGTTGATACTGTATTAGCTTATCAAAATTTTGTGGGACTTAAGAAAGAAGTTAAGTGGTAAGGAGAAAGTCTATAATATTCCCCTCTATTTCTAGTAATATCTAATCTAATAAAAGACAAACATGCAAATTGACCGTACCTTTGCTATGCCTTAAGCCACGCCCACCAGCCAATCAGAGCGACTATATGCAAATTAACGCTACCAAGATGGCGACCGGCAGCCATGGAGCTGGAACAAGCATGAGGCTTGGTTGCTCCACTGATAAAGGAAGCCAAGCTACTCATGGCCAGCTGTAGCCTCCACAAAAGGCAACAAAGTTTCAATTATAGAAGGTAAATAAATCCCATAATAAAAAGATAAAAAGAAAAAAAAGGAGAGGCTGGGAGCTTCCGTTGCCAGGGGGCTAGGCCAGCCTGAAAACGGCCCTCAGCCCCTCAGCCAGAGTGGCCAGGCATCACAGTGGGGACTCCCCACCTTAAAGGGGGTGTGGCCAGCCTGAAAATAGCCCCTCACCCAGGCTGGTCAAACCTCCACGGGGTGAGGGTCCCCACTGGCGGGGGGGGGCTTGACAAGTCTGCAAATAGTCATCAGCCCCTCACCTCGGCTGGCCAGGCACCCCAGTGGGGACCCCCACCTGAAGGGGGTGTGACCAGCTGCAAACAGCCATCATCCCCTCACCCAGGCTGGCCAGGCACCCCAGCGGGACCCCGATCCTGATCCAGGACACCCTTCAGGGCAAACCAGCCAGCCCCCACCCGTGCACCAGGCCTCTATCCTATATAATAAAAGGGTAATATGCAAACTGACCCTAACAGCAGAAAGACTGGGAACGACTGGTCACTATGACACACACTGACCACCAGGGGGCAGATGCTCAATGCAGGAGCTGGCCCCTGGTGGTCAGTGCGCTCGTACAGGGAGAGCTCTGCTCAGCCACAAACCAGGCTGATGGCTGCCAGCACAGCGGTGGTGGTGGGAGCCTCTCCCGCCTCGTCAGCAGCACTAAGGATGTCCAACTGCAGCTTAGTTCTGCTCCCTGCTGGTAAGTGGACATCCCCTGAGGGCTGCCACGCTGCCAGAGGGATGTCTGACTGCCAGCTTGGGCCCGATCCCCCAGGGAGCGGACCTAAGCCAAGCAGGTGGAAATCCTCTGAGGGGTCCCAGACTGTGAGAGGGCACAGACCAGGCTGAGGGAAAACCTCGAGTGCACAAATTTTTGTGCACCAGGTCTCTAGTGTAAATTATATGATGAGGAATATGCTATTTAACTAAAAAATTATATGTAAAAAGTAAAATTATATTTTAACAATGTCAAACTATATAATCATCTTCCAAGTGGTTCTCTAAGTCTCCTCTTAAAAAAGAAAAAGAAAACATTCTTTATTCTTGAACTTTCCGTGTATATCTCTTATAAAATATGTTTTATAAGCAGACATTTAAAAAAAATATGTTTTGTAAGATTGTATGTTTGACTGAGTATCTGCATGCTAGAGGGATAGAGGTTTTGGAAACTGTAACTATTTTTTCACTTATTTAAATTACTTGAAGAATGATTTTAATATCCAAAATTCACTTATGATCCTAAAATATATCTTACCTTATCTTTACCAGTTAAAAAACAATATTTATGGCTAAATAATTAGATTTCTAAAATACAAGTTTCTATAAAATATGTGAAAATCAATATTAACAGAATACTTTGTCATGTTAGAAGAAAACTTGGCATTTAAAGAAAAGTATTTATAATTAAAAATTATACCTTAAGACACATTAATCACAATTTATATTATTTTTTTCCTTAGGTGAAGAACTGATATATATATACTAGAGGCCCGGTGCACAAAAATTTGTGCACTCGAGGGGCATGGGAATCCCTTAGCCGGGCTTGTGCCCTGTCACAGTCTGGAACCCCTCAGGGGATGACCACCTGCTGGCTTAGGCCCGCTCCCCTGGGGATTGGGCCTAAGATGGCAATCAGACATCCCTCTGGCAGGACGGCAGCCCTCAGGGGATGTCCACTTGCCAGCAGGGAGCAGGTATAAACTGCATTCGGACATCCTTAGCGCTGCTGAGGAGGCAGGAGAGGCTCCCACCACCAGCTCTGTACTGGCAGCCATCAGCCTGGCTTGTGGCTGAGCAGAGCTCCTCCCATGTGAGAGCGCCCTGACCACCAGAAGGCAGCTTCTGCATTGAGCGTCTGCCAACTGGTGGTCAGTGTGTGTCATAGTGATCAGTCATTCCCAGTCCTTCTGCTGTTAGGGTCAGTTTCCATATTACCCATTTACTATATAGGGTAGAGGCCTGGTGCACTGGTGGGGGCTGGCTGGTTTGCCCTGAAGGGTGTCCTGGATCAGGGTGAGGGTCCTGCTTGGGTGCCTGGCCAGCCTGGATGAGGGGATGTTGGCTGTTTGCAGCTGGTCACACCCCCTTCAGGGTGGGGGTCCCCACTGGGGTGCCTGGCCAGCCTGGGTGAGGGGCTGAGGGCTGTTTTCAGGCTGGTGGGCGACTGAAGCTCCCAGCCTCTCCTTTTTTATTTATTTTTTTATTCTGGGATTAATTTACCTTCTATAGCTGTCACTGGAGCTGAAAGCAGGCTCCAGTTCTGAGGCCATTGCCGGCTGAAAGCAGGTAGCTGGGTTTGTTTAGATTCTATAATTGAAACTCTGTTGCCATCACTGGCCGCTCTAAGCTCTGAGGCCTCACTGGCTGAATGCAGGTTTCTGGGGTTTGTTTAGGTTCTATAATTGAAACATTGTTTCATCCGGAGCTCAGAGCTGAGCTGCGGTAGGCGGGGAACATTGACTTCCTCCATCACTGGAGTAAGCAAGCCTCATGTTCATGTTCACTTCAGCTGCCTGGCTGCTGGCTGCCATCTTGGCTGGCAGTTAATTTGCATATCTCGCTGATTAGCCAATGGGAAGGGTAGCGAAGTTATGGTTAATTACCATGTTTCTCTATTATTAGATAGGATATGTCTTCACGGAAGAGTTTAAATATTTTATTAGGACTCTGTATATGCAGATAGATTGGTAGGTAACTAGATAGACATACTCTGTATGATTTAAGCACACATAATGTTAGGGGCAGAAATAGAATATTGGAAACTAATTATAATGATAAGAAATATTAATCATACTCCATTAACCATAATGTTTCTGTTCTGATGAGAAAACACATTCTAACCTGGCTGAGAGTTGTGCACTCTGGATATGGGAGCTAACATTGGAATGCAGTCTATCTTCCTTCTGAGAACTGCCTGTCATTATGGAAAGGTTTACAACCTCATGGCCCTGACAATCTAGTTCAGGAGGCACCTGCTCTTTACAACCCCCTGCCCCTATTACTTGTAATTTGGTCCGGGGGTGCCCAGAGGCACCCACCCTCCAGCCCACATGATTTGTACCCTGTAATGATTATCCCGTGCCCACTGTCCCATGCCTGTAATTCCTATTTCCTCACATAATCTTTGTCCTACCCAATACAGTCTAAGCAGCTGGCTTATAGTGGGGTCCAGAGCAGATTTTGTGGATGACCTGCTGCTCACCCATACTTGTGGCAATATTGGAATAAACACTCATATATGATTCAACCCTGTCTCTGCTTAATTGGCTCAAGTAGTGACAGGCAGTCCAGACCCCTTGGATGTACAGTTACAGTAACAGTACTCACACAGAGAAAGCCTTTTTTCTCATTCTCATTCTTTTTAAAATGGAAACTAGAATAATTTAGAGTGAATTAGTACATATTACCAAGGACAAAATTAAAAGCACATGTGTCTTCATGTCTGCTGTATGGGAGCCAGAGCTATTCTATTTTGCTTCAAGCTTCTTCCCTAAAAACAACTCAAGAGACTGCATTCTTATACCACTTAGGGCTCCCTCTGATGGTACATATTAATTTATATTGGCAGGAGGTTTTGGACGTTAGCCATTTGCCAGCTTTCCAAGTACCAATTGCACAGCTACAGATGTTACAACAGTAAGTAGGTACAGAAAAGTAGAAACCATGAAAAAATAATAATGAATTACTATTAATTTATTTGTGTTTATGTAAGCAATTGAGGGCTTATACACTTTTCATATTGGGAGTCTATTATTTGAGCAACTTAGCCTGCATGTTAATAAAGATAAGTTTCATGCTACTGCAAACATATAAGTTTAAAATTAGATCTATAAAATAATTGGCAAAGAAAAATATGTCTATTCAAAAAATGGGACTGCTTAGAAAGAACCTTGAACTTGTTCAAAAATTCTCAATCTATCTGTAGTAAGGTATATAAAACTACTAATATATTTTCAGTGTCACTGGCAAGAGTCCCAATAACTGTCATTTTCATTCAATGAATTACAGTTAAATGGTTTAAAATATGAAGTTGGCGGGGGGGCTGGGGGGGCGAAAGGGGAAAAATGAGATCTATGACCTGAATTGCTCACACAAAGATATCGTTTTAATAGAGTCTTTAAAGGTGTTTTATTCAATCTTAATATCCCAAATTTGAAAGATAATTAATCTATTTCAACTATTCATACCTCATCATAACCCAGTTTAAGCCAGTTCCCATAAGAAAGTTTAACTCTCATTATTATTGAAAATTGCATATCTTTAAATTAACCCATTCATTTGCTAATTGCACTCTATTTCAGGAAAATTCTTCTATTAACTTCACTAAAGGACAGAGGAAAATATGAGTGGGTTTTGAATTCAGATTATTTTTATGCATTGAAATGATAGTTATATTTATTAGTTATATATATATAGTTATATATATATACTATATATATATATAGTTTGTATATGTATATGTATACATATTAATCCTAACTCAAGGATTTTTTTCTATTGATTTTTAGAGAAAATGGAAAGGAGAGGGAGAGACAGAGAGAAACACCAATGTGAGAGAGACACATCGATTGGTTGCCTCCCAGATGCTCCTACCAGGGGCCGGGTGCCTGCAACCCAGGTAAGTGCCCTTGACCAAGTCATACCCAAGACCCTTTGGTCCACAGGCCGATGCTCTATCCACTGAGTGAACTGGCTAAGGCTATTAGTTATATTTTTAACTTCAATATTATTTTAACATCATTGAATGATAAAATAATATATATTGCTTATTTTTAAACAAATATACAGGAAACAACAATAGTCTTTAAAGCAATCACCCTGTAAAACTTTAAATTCACTGTCATCCTTGTCATTTATTGATAATATATGTCAATGTATAGATTTTGCGGGTTTTTTTTTAATTGATATAAAGGTATGACTGTATCAATAATTATTTTCTTTAGGGTGAATCTGAATTTAAAAAATAAAAATGTAGTAGTTGAATCAGTTTATGGTGAAAATAAATAATGTAAAATAAGGACGTGTGCACTCTTGGAGTTACAGTATTAGGGATCAAGTACCTGTGGAGTTTAATCCTAGGACTATAAATGATTAAAAAAAAATGACATGGCTTTAAATAACTTGAATAAAGTTTTAGGGCCAGGTTCTGCAAAACAGAACGATTTATATCAATTTGGTTCATTGTTTTGAAAGCTGAATTTAAAAATATGAAACTACCTAACACATGCAAACTAGATTGTATTTCTCAAAATATCAGATGGCAAAAAATGCTACATCATATGATAAAAGAAGAAAAGTGAAAGTTCCTTGTAATCTTTTCCTCCTATGAAAACCAGTGTTAACAATTGCATATCCTATCTAATAAAAGACAAAAAGGGTAATCAACTGTACCTTCGCTATGCTTCCCATTGGCTAATCAGGGCGATAGGCAAATTAACTGCCAACTGAGATGGCGGCCAGCAGCCATGCAGCTGAAGCGAGCAGGAGGCTTGCTTGCTCCAGTGATGGAGGAAGCCAAGGTTCCCCGCCTGCCATGGGCTGGGAACGACTGGTCACTATGACACACACTGACCGCCAGGGGGCAGACGCTCAATGCAGGAGCTGCCCTCTGGTGGTCAGTGTGCTCCCACATGGGGGAGCTCTGCTCAGCCATAAGCCAGGCTGATGGCTGCCAGTACAGTGGTTGTGGTGGGAGCCTCTCCTGCTTCCTCAGCAGCAATAAGGATGTCTGACTGCAGCTTAGGTCTGCTCCCCGCTGGCAAGTGGACATCCCCTGAGGGCTCCCCGGCTGCCAAAGGGATGTCTGGTTGCCAGCTTAGGCCCAATCCCCCAGGGAGCAGGCCTAAGCCAGCAGGTGTTCATCCCCTGAGGGGTCCCAGACTGTGAGAGGGCACAGGCCGGGCTGAGGAACCCCCCCCCCCATGAGTGCACAAATTTTTGTGCACCGGGCCTCTATTATATTATACTAGAGGACAAAAAAGAGCGAGAAAAAATTGTAAAGAGTAGTTAAATATTTTCTTTCTGTTTTTAATACCTTTTTTATTGGTTTTGAAAGAGAGAGAGAGAGACAGAGAGAGTGAGAAACATCAACAAGAAACACCATTTGGCTGCTTTCTTCATGTCCCTTACTAGGGATTGGGTAGGAGGAGCTGCTAACCCAGGCATGTGCTCTGACCAGGAATCCAACTGGCAAACTCTTCCTGGTGCAATGGACCACACCCAGCCAACTGAGCCACACTTGCTAAGGTGAGAAGTAAATATTTTCATCTTCTAAGAGGGAGTAAAAGGAAACAGCTTACCATCATAACTCAAGCAAATAGAAATCTAGAAAACCTCTGAAAAAAATCTTTGTTCCTGAGAAAAGGAGCAAAAAAAGTTTAACGTTACTTACTGACGGAGGGCAGTTTTATGGCCCCAGTGAGGTGACGGAAAACTCAAACAGCACTTTTCTCACAACAATTAATTGGTAAGTAAGGCAGAAAAGCAGCAAGGATTTAGAAGACTAAAACAATGTGTCCTTACTGCAATCATCTACAGTGGAATATACATTTTCCCCAAGTAAAGAATGGAATATTTACCAAGATAAACCTTATTTGGGGGCATAAATCAAGTCTTACTAAAGGTAAAAGGTAAAACATCATATCATGTATATTCTCTGAACATAACAGAATTAAAAAAATAAAAACAGGAAGCTATCCGGAAAACCCCTACATTTTGAAAATTAATAAACTTCAAAATAATTTATGCATGTCAGTTTTGCTCAGTGGTTAAAGCGTTGGTTTGCAAACTGAAGGGTCTTGGGTTAGACTCCTGGTTAAGGGCATGTACCTCAGCTGCATGTTCGGTTCCTGGTCCTGGTCAGGGCACGTGTGGGAGACAATCAGTTGATCAATGTGCCTCTCTCATAACAATGCTCCTCTTTCTCTCTCTCCCTCCTTTTCACTCTCTCTAAAAATCAATGAAAAAAAAATATTCTCAGGTGAGGATTTAAAAAGAGAGAGAGAGAGGGAGGAGATCAATGATAAAGAAAAGAAAGCAAAACTACAAAAGCTATAGGCACTACATGAATAATATGGGAATATTGGGGGGGGAGGACCTGAATGCTGGTAAATTCAATATAGTAAATATGAATATATTTTTTAAAAACCCAATATTTATAACAATGCAGAAAACTATAGAAGAAATTGATCTGAACAGCCACATGTGTACTTAAAAATGAATCCATTGTTAAAAACATACTATGTAACATTTAAGGAAAATATGGTGCAAATTATTCCAAAAAATGAGAGGTGGTAACACTTCTCAACTAATTTTATGAAGCTAGCATTTATTCTAAAACCAGACATGACAGTAAAGAAAAGAAAAATACAGATCATTACCTCCTATGACTATAGACTCAAAGAACCTCAGAATGTCAGCAAGTGGAATTCAATGATTTATAAAAGGTAGAGTACATCTCAAAAGAGTCGAGTTCATCCTAGAAATGCAGTGCAAAAGTCAAAAATCAACCAATGTAATTTACAACATTGATGTACCCCCAAAGTACCATGTAAACATTTCTATAGATGCAGAAAAAGCATTTGAAACAGTTCAACACCCACTCATGATTAAAATCCTGAGAAAATGAAGAAACATTCCTCAACCTGAAAAAGAACATCTATAAAAAACCTACAGGTAACAGTATATTAAACAGTGAAAGCCAGGAAGCTTTACTCAAATATCAAGAACAAGGCAAGAATATATATTTTCATTATGTTTAATTAACATTGTCCTGAATATCCTAGCATGTGCAATAAGGACATAAAACAATGAAATGCTGGCTGGAAAGGAAGAAATACAATTCATTTTATTTGATGGCATAAAAATCCAAGAAATCCACAGAAAAGCTAGTCAGTATATTTAGCTAATTTGCATTGTGTACCAAAATCAAGTGTAGTTCTATATAATAATAAATAATTGGAACTTGAAGTTGAAGAACACTACCATTTACAACTATAAATTATTAACAAAAAATCTAAAATTTAATAAAATATGGATAAGATTCATTAATAAAAGCTACAAATATTGCTGAAGAAAAATTTAAATGAAGAAATATATTATAAGTGAGAAAACCTACTATTAAAATGATAGTTTTCAACAATTTGATCTCTGAATAGAATGCTATTCTTTTTTTAAAAAAATATATTTTATTGACTTTTTACAGAGAGGAAGAGAGAGGGATAGAGAGTTAGAAACATCGATGAGAGAGAAACATCGATCAGCTGCCTCCTGCACACCTCCTACTGGGGATGTGCCCGCAACCAAGGTACATGCCCTTGACTGGAATCGAACCTGGGACCTTTCAGTCCGCAGGCCGATGCTCTATCCACTGAGCCAAACTGGTTAGGGCAGAATGCTATTCTAATAAAAACACAGCAAGCTAATTTTTAGAAGAAGGAGGAGGTAAAAATTGAAAAGCTGATACTCAAAAGTATATGGAAAATAACAAAATCTAGATAAATTAAAAAACCTTTATAAATGTGAAAAAATATATCAGGAAATATTAGGCTATGAAAATAATAAAACAAAAAGTTGAATTTGACAGAAAAAAATTTTTCAACTGAAATCACCTGAACATTTTAAATATTCACTAAGAAATTTATTGCTTGTTCCTAGGAAAAGTTAAATGACATATAGGGACTTAAATTTTAAAAAAAGAGCATTTCAAATATTGTGATATGTGTTCAAAACCATAATATATTATAACATACTATAACATAATATACTATAACATAAGATAACATAAGATAACGTAACATAACATAACATAACATATAATCCTAACTGCCCTCCTCTGCCAGCCTGTCCACCCCTATCTGCTCTCCCCTGCCAGCCTGATCACCCCTAACTTCTCCCCTCCTGGCCTGATTGCCCCTAACCGCCTCTGCCTCGGCCCCCGCCACTGTGGCTTTGTCCAGATGGAAGACCAGATGACAGGAAGATGTCAGGTTCACCAGTCTAATTAGCATATTACCCTTTTATTAGCATAGATAGATACAAAAAATAAAGTATCATTGTACTCAACTACCCTAATGCCATCATCTTTTTTATCCCTGAATTCTTCCAAAGAATAATCCATGTGTACTGCTTTCACTTACTTCTTAGTCATTCACTTATATGGACAAAGTTTCTACTTGTGTTAACTTATAATAAAAACAGTTCTCTGCCTTTCTATCATTCTTTGTGTAAATAGTAAGAGCCTTAGGGCATACTGATAAGGATTGAAATCACAACTCTGGGACCAGGAATATGTTAGCCTCTATAGTGCTCTAGTTCCTTTTACATAAAATTTCTTTATCCTATATAATAAAAGGCTAAAATGCAAATAGACTGAATGGTGGAACAACTGAACAACCAGTCACGGTGATGTGCGCTGACCATCATGGTGTGCACATAGAACATGGCAGGTGTAGGCCGCAGTGGGATGGTGGAGCAGGTAAGCGGGGGCACCAGATCAAGATGCGGCACTGGTCACTGTCATCGGGGTGAGCCCCTAGTGGTTACTGAAAATTCTTTGCTCCCGCGCGCCCTGGTCCCACTTGGTGCTAACACCCGAGACCGGTGCTGGCCCCACTCGTACCCGCTGCTGGCACTGGAGCCGCCATTCACACCCGCTGCTGGCACCAGGTGTGGGAATCCAAAGAAGAGACAGACAACTAAACTTATAGACTTGGGAAGAATTCCTTCAGGAAATTGAGTCCAAGCTGAATCAATTGGCTCCTCTATTTTTTTTTTTAAATATATTTTATTGATTTTTTACAGAGAGGAAGGGAGAGAGATAGTTAGAAACATCGATGAGAGAGAATCATTGATCAGCTGCCTCCTGCACATCTCCTACTGGGGATATGCCCGCAACCCAGGTACATGCCCTTGACCGGAATCGAACCTGGGACCTCTCAGTCCGCAGGCCGACGCTCTATCCACTGAGCCAAACCGGTTTCGGCAATAGGCTTCTCTATTAAAGGGGAAATAATGTGCATATCTTTAGGATGGAAAGTGAAAGTAACACCTTATGAGGACTTTGTATTGTAGATATTTGAGTAGGTGGTGAGAGTGGTAGTAGAAGAGAAACGCAGACAACTGGTGCCAAGTCATGATGAACTTTTGAACCATGTTGAGGTACCTGGGCTTATTCTTAAGCAAAGATGTTCTCAGTGAATGTGAGAACATCTTTCTTTCATCTGTGCCCAGGGAATGATTTTGTACATATCATAGAAAATCAAAGTATATTTCTTGAAAGCCTATGATTCATATGTGTCAAATGAGACATCAAAGTCATCTCATTATCTGATGGTCATGCCAGGAAACCCATGTGGGTAACTCTTTAGGCAGCTAGAAAACCCATGAATAATAATTCTACCAGCTCCACATCATAATATTGAATCAAAAATTCTGAAAAATAAATGTCTTCTATCTTCCTGCTTTATAATAATGAGGTAACAAATCATAACAAGAAAAAATAATTAGTAGTTACTTTAGTCTAAGGATTACCAAACAGTCTCAAATTCTATTATGGGAGGGCTGCAGAATACAGAGTAAAAGGGCTTTCCCCCTGACTTAGGGATTTTAGCAACTATTGTTTACCTCTTTTTCCAATTCTTTCCCCAGATGCCTGCCCACAACCTCCTAAAGGTTATTCAGGGTTTCCTTAGATATTTCTGTCTCTGAAATTTTATATTTTTAATTTTTGACTAATAGAATTTAGTATTCCTTTGAGATATAGGTTTATTTAAAAAATAATTGGTATGGTTTATAGGCATCTATATATTTTTGGCAGTAACCCAGAAATACTAAGGAAGGTATATAAGATGTTAAGAATTTACATTATTATTATTTAAATCTATTTTGTATTTAGTTTTATTCACAAATATCACACTTCAGATTATTTTTTTTTTAATTCATGTATTGAGCCGTTGCATAATTAGGCATTCCTGAACTCGTAATTATAAATCATTCTAAGATACAGAGTAATGCATCATGCTGATAACTTAAACTTTCATGGCTTATTGCATTTTCTTTTATTTTTAAGAAAAAAAGAATTTTTGCTCACTCCAATGCTTCTATTTAATAAGTTTGAAAAATTGAGACTTTTGTACTCTAGTCTAAGGAACTTGGAACTCAACCTACTTCAATAATAGCCAGCTGACAAGGGTCTGTCTGGAGAACCTAATTGGTATGAGTGAAGCACAGTACAAGATGGCAGCTCAGTTTGTATGCACGAGTCAGTGTAAGAAGTGTGACACTAACAGTGAAGCAGTAAACAGCAAGCCAACTGTTCAGGACCAGTCATTCAAATGGACAAAAGGTCACTTTCTTTTGTCTGTTTCTTACAAAAAGTTTCTTAGAGGCGGGAGATAGAATAAATGAATTTTTCATGAAATATAGTGCCTGAGGAAAAGAAATAAAAAATGTTTATTCCACCTTGTAGACCTAGAGCAAAGCAAAGGCCTGTAGACAAATGTCGTAAGCAAAGCTGACTCTTTCTCCTGCCAATACAGTGGGAACGGAGTTTGGCAGTGACTAATGATATATTGATTTCTCTTAGATGATAAAGGAATATGTGAAAACCTGGATGATAAAGGAATATGAGAACATCTTTCTTTCATCTATATTCAGGGAATTATTTAGAATTCCCTATATCAGAGCAAAATCTAGAACTTTGTTTTATCTTATACAGCACATGACATTAATATTTTAATACCTAGGAAAATATCCACACATATTTCTTTTGGATTGTTGGGAATTTTGTAATATTCTCATTGCATCTATTATGTAGACAATTAAATTTGAATTCATAATTATAGGATACATTAAAGAAGTATATTAGTTAATATCCTCTTCCTTATTGCTAATAGTTCTCTAAGCAATCGTTATTGGTCCCACTGTAAATTCTATGATCTTATGTAGGGAAGAATTAAAGAGAAATATATTTTTAAAAAGAACGAAAGACATAGATTGATAAAAATGGATAGCAAAAGAAAGGACAGAAAGGAATCACATAAGGGAAGAAGGGATAAAGAAGGGGGAGAGAGAGGGAGGAAAAGACTGACTTAACAGTGCAAGATATATGATTATTGCTAGGTAATAAATTAGAAAATAAATGCATGTGAGTGTTATAATGGGTCAACACTATTTTAAACCACTCAAGAATCACATGCATTTAAGATATTAGAATTTCCATCTAAAATGAATATGTATTTCTAGATGTTACGTAGGTAAACATAAAATTGTCTCAATGAATAACTTTAATGGTTAACCTATATTATCCCTACTCACATTAACCCATTTAGCATGGTCCTTTTAAAAAAAAAAATCTTAAAGCAAAGAAACTTCTGTGAGAGTTGCTAGATTTTCTCTACTATTAAACTTTTTCTCATTCTTTTCTCCTTTCTCTCCTTCCCTATTTGCTTCTTATTTTCTTCCATTTTCTTTCTTTATTCTTTCTTTCCTTCTACTTGATTTTTTTCCTGCCTTTCTTATTTCATATTTCTTCTTTTAATTCCATGTAATATCTACCGAATGAAATTTCAGTAGGGTTATATTAAAAGTGTTGTCATTATCCTCTATATAAGCAAATAAAAAGAGGCAATATAATTAAAAATGTCTAAGGAATGTCAGATAATGGAATAAATAAATGAAATTAAGTGAAAAACAGTTCAAAATAAAAGGCAGGCAAATTAAATAGCACCTTCCTGTTTTTTACTAATTGCTCTTGGTTTTGGTGACTAAAAAGCTAAGGTGGAGGAAAATCCCCTTCCCTTAGGGAAGACAATAGCAGTGAAGGTGGGCGGAGCTCCTGCATCTGTATATGGACCTTACTGAAGGGACTACCTTAAGAATACAAGAGTAGGTTCTGCTCCAGGTAAATATAACCCTTAATCTTACTATGAAAACAAACAGCAAGTATCCTGAGTCAGAAGTAGTGGGAAATGTTATGATCTGACAAAATAAACAACAACAAACACACACCAAGAACTTACTTATCATAAGTAAACAAGAGCACAACATTAGAGGACATCAACCTTCTAGCAGCCAAAAACACAAAGGTAGAGAATTTCTGCATGTACTACAGCACTTAAGCCATACATTTTCAAAGTTTTCTATAAATATATTAACTTTGTTTTATTATAAAGAATTAAATCTGAAGGGATTTACATCAGTGTTAAAACATAATTTACTTTAAATAGAGATGTTAAAAGTCATCAAATTCATGATATTAAAAGAAAAGTGCTGATTTTGACCATTGTTTTCACATTTAAAAAATCATTATTCTAGTCCCTTTTTTCCATTTTGTGTCATATATATTTTTCACACATTTTAGCTTCTAGTTGATGGATGTATAGGGAGAAGATTTATTAAAAAAATAATATTATATGCAGCGTGCTTATCAAATTATAATTCTCCATGGGGGGAAAAAACACAAAACGAAATATGATGCATATGGCACTTCTCTGCTCCCACACGCATGCTGAATGCCTATCTTAAAAAATCTGGAGCACCTGACATATATTGAATGATGGTAGTTTTCTTTTAGCTTTCATCTTCCAGCAGACTATTTCTTAATAGCTATAATTTTAATAGTTGTCAAGTAGGTATTAAGACTCTCCTGAAGAAGAGTGTCAATTAAGGCTTTTTATAGGTTAGACATATTTTGTTTGCTTTTCGACAATACTTTTATCAAACTGTAAATGTATGATCTTTATTTTTAAAGAAATGATTGAATTAGCAAATATGTTCTTTAAAGACAACTCTATTGCTTTTGTAAGTCTATTATCTATAAGGCACAAGGATCCTGTTTCATACTTCTATCTCAGATCCAATGAGAGCACCTGGCACATAGTAGGGGCATCCATTTATAGAATGCAAGAATACAATACTTATTCACTTAATTTCCTTTGTACCTTTCATATTGAATAAGAACACAACTGTTGAGAGCATTTAATTGTGTGGGTTCATGGAATGGAACCTTGCATCCTCTTGTGTGACTGTGTTGCTGGGAGACCTAGGTTACTGCCTACAATTTGTTTTTGTGCTGAATAAAGCTGCAGAAACCCAATCCAACAGTTTTTGGCAAGGAAGCTCCCTTTCATCATTCACCTCCCTCCCTGGGGACTTGGAGAGCCTTCTCTCCTTGGAAAGCTTCAGCATTTGCAACTCTTTACACCTACGGTGTCCCTTGAGGTATATTATTTTTTCCAAATTTCAACAGGAAAGTTGGATTGGTATTTCCTCACACTGTTTTTTTCACGCTTCTTTCAACTCTCAAGAAAATAAGAATCACCTGATAGCAACATCTGTATTGCTGCTTCTGTCATCAACTCTTGACTATAATTAACAGAACTTTCCCTAATTTATCTAACATGGCACCCTATTCTTAGCCTTCTATTAAAATCTTTCTTTGGAATTCACCTGAATCTTTCCCTGATAACGATCCTCAGTATGGTACATGGCTTAATGATTCCAGACATAATCAGCATAAAGATTATCTTCTGGGTCTTTATCCTCAACCTTTTGAAATGTTAGTTTTACCGTAAAAGTACTAATCAGATTGTCACCATAATTAATAATGGTACTTTTGATTAAGGATTTGTTTTATACATGTGCAGCTAAACTATTGTAATCCTAAATTATTTAGAGCATCTCTTTTCTCTCATGCTACAGAAACAGAGAAAGAGGAAAGTTACTATTATGTGGCATTTCCCTAGTTAATATTTAACATGTTTTGAAAGACATTTCAAAATCACAGCATTATATATAATATTTCCTGCTAAAGTACAAATCTTTCCTGATTCCTACACCAGGAATTGGCAAGCATTTTCTGCTAAAGGCCAGAGAGCATATATTGTAAGACTGCAGGCCATATGACTGTCAAAGCTACCACGCTGCCTTCGGAGTGGGCAGGCAGCCACAGAGAAGAAACATAAATAAGCTGGCTGTTTACTTTGTTTTATTTCTGGACACTTATATTAGTTTGCTAGAGCTGTTATAACAAAATGCCACATATTAAGTGACTTAAACACCAGAGATTTCTTTTCTGACAGTTTTGAAGGCTAGAAGCCCCAAATCAAGGAGTTAGCATTTTGGTCTCTTTAGAGACGTTTCACCTTAGCTTGTAATGGCCTCCTCTCTGTGCCCTGTCATTGTCCCCACATGTGTGCCCACATCCACATGGTTGGCATCAAAATTTGTGTATTTGTGTGTCCAGATTTCTTCCTCTTCTTAAAAGGACACTAACCAGATTAGGTTAACGATCCCCCTTACTGATTTAATTTTAACTTAATCACAAGGGGGTTAAAGGTTCTTGCTTCATATAATTGTCAAGTGTCCTGAAAGGCTATCCTTCTTTCTCTTTTTAATGTTTTTCAAACATTTAAAACTATAAAAAACCTTTGTTAGCTCTTAGGCCCTTAAAATAAGCAGCAGAACAAATTGCACCCAAAGGTTTTAGTTTGCCAACTCCTGTCCCAGAGAACCATTACTTCTCTAAAGCATTTCAGGTGAATCTGAATACTGTAAGTCAAATTACATATAACTTACAGTACATTGTTGCTTTCCTGATGAGAAGACACTATCTTTGTTACAATTTAATTTATATCTAAACAATAAAAATAACCTAATAGATAATATTGTTGTCTATTGGTGTCAAGTTCTGTTGGCTCCAATATTACCGGACTACTACTGCAGAGCATAACTTAGTTTGTCTTCATATTTTAACTTATCTTCCAAAAGACATGCATGTAAAAATGGATATCTTACATTTTCATGTTAGTCAAAGTTTACTGCTCTGTTTCACATGCTTTATATCATTTAATTCTTACAATTTAGCTCTTAGGTGTAAGAGCTAAATTCTTACAATTTAGCTCTTAGTGGTAATATCTGCTCAATTTTCTTGCCAGTATTAAATAACCAGCCACAGTTTTTGCTCTATTATTGATGAGAAAAAATATATAAAAAATTTAATAAGGACGATATTATTCCCAGTTTAAGAACAGATAATCTGGCCCTGGTTGGGTAGTTCAGTTGGTTAGACTGTTGTCCTGATAGGCCAAAGTTGCAGGTTCAAATCTCTGGCCACAGCACATGCAAAAATCAACTAATCTATACTAATAAAAGGGTAATATGCTAATAAGACCAAACATCTTCTGAACATCCTTCCTACAAAGCCCACAGTGGCGGGGGCCAAGGCAGAGGTGGTTAGGGGCGATCAGGCCAGCAGGGGAGCAGTTAGGGGGTGATCAGGCCACAGGTAGAGGTGGTTAGTGGCAATCAGGCTGGCAGGGGAGCAGTTAGGAGCCAGCGGTCCTGGATTGCGAGAGGGATGTCTCAGATTGGAGAGGGTGCAGGCCGGACTGAGGGAACCACCCCCCCGCGATGTGCACAAATTTTGTGCACTGGACCTCTAATGAATACATAAAAACCAAGTGAAGCCCTAGCCAGTTTTTCTCAGTGGATAGAGCATTGGCCTGTGTATTGAAGGGTTTTTTTCTGGTCAAGGGCACATACCTCAGTTGCAGGTTCAATCCCTGGCTCTGGCCCCAGTGGGTGCAGGAAGCAACAAATTGATGAGTCTCTCTCACATTGATGTTTCTTTCTGTGTTTCCCTCTCCCTTCTACTATCTCTAAAAACCAATGGGAAAATATCCTTGGGTGAGGATTAACAGCAACAAGAAAAAAAGTGGAACAACAAATCAATGTTTCTCTCTTTCTCTAAAAACCAATAATAAAATTTAAAAAAATGAATAAACTAAGGCTCAGAGAGTTGAAATTATTATCATATAATAAGTAAGTTTAAAGCTTTAACAGGGACAAGAGATTTTGGTATTTTATATTAATTTGGTGTAGACATAGACCAATTAAATGCTTTTTATCTTATATTTATACTCATAATATTTCATATAATATTCCAGAATTAAAAGTTGCACCTTCTGTAAATATTTACTATTCTTTTATTATACACAATGATAAACTTACTATTTAGGTTAACAGATTAGCATACATTATTTCAATTTATATTTTTAAATAGGAAAAAGTCATGAAAACATTTAATTATCATGTCATAAGACAAATGTAAATATAGATCTATTAGAAATTAAATTATACATAAAATGTATGTATTTTGGGTCAGATCTGTAGAAAATTGACTAAAAATTAAGTAGCATCTGAGAAAAACTTTGAAATACATAGCATTTCATTCCAATGATTGTGGGTACACAATTAAGTCTCTTTCCAACTCAACTCACACTAAAATTTCATGAGATATAAAAAATAAAAACGTAATTATAGCACTACTGAAAATTCAAAAGGGATCTTATAATTATATGAAGGGAGTAAGCAAATTCTGGAAAATTCTCTGCAAATTATTGAGGACCCATAACTTCATGCCAGGGAAAACTGCCAAAGTGTAAGTTCACTAGCAGAATACTGGAATTGTAATAAAATATAAAGGACAAAAAGGGCAGAATCTAAAGAATGGAGTGGATCACTGTAGTCACCTGGGAAATTGATTAAAAATTAAGATAACAACTAAGGCAGAACTCCTCTGGTTTGGTTATTTAGTTATTTTATTTTTAGTTAAAAATATAGAGTTAATAATATTTCATATTATTATAGTGAAAGAGAAAGAAAGTAACTTTGATCAGTGCAGTTAAAAAAGGAAGGGGACAGAAACAACAAAACAATAAACAAATTAATTGAGTAAAATATTTAAAGAAAACACAAAATCATCACAATTACAATAAATCGGAATAATTTAAATTCCTCAATTAAAATATAGAGGGTGAAGTTTTCCTAGAAAAATAAATCTGCTATTTTTCAGATGACAAAATCCATGAAGAAAACGTTAAATAATACCTGAAAATAAGAGATATTAAAAGATGATAAAGATGTACCAGACAAATATACTTAAAAAGAAAGTAGTAACAATATAATTAGACAGATAGATATCAAAGGCACAAATTTTAAAAGTGATAAAGGGGGTAGAATGTGTATTCAGTATATATTGAAACCCTAGATTTTCATTTTACCGCTTTTTTAAAAAAAACCTTCCTTAATCTTATTTACACAAATTAACCTATGATGAGAAGATAACATTGAAAAAAAATTGGGGTTTAACAAGTTTATCTACACTAATAAAAGAGAAACATGGTAATTGGTGTACGACCGCTACCCTTCCCATTGGCTAATCAGGGCAATATGCAAATTAACTGTCAGCCAAGATGGCAGCCGGCAGCCAGGCAGCTTGAAACTAACATGAGCCTTGCTTGCTTCAGTGACGGAGGACTCCAACGTTCCCCGCCTGCCTTGCCGTCCTCTGAGCCTGCAGTTTCAAACATTTTAACAAATACAGACGCTAAACAAAACTCCAGAAACCAGCTTTCAGCCGGCTGGGATCTCAGAGCTGGAGTTGATACAGAGTTTCGATTATAGAACCTAAACAAACCAGATACCTGCTTTCAGGAGCGGAGGCCTAAGAGCTGGAGCCTCAGAGCTAAAGTTGGCCCAGAATAAAAAAAAAAAAAAAAAAGAAAAAAAGGAGCAGTTGGGAGCTTCAGTCCCAGCCTGAAAAAAGCCCTCAGCCCCTCACCCAGACTGGCCAGGCACCCCAGTGGGGACCCCCACCCTGAAGGGTGTGTGACCAGCTGCAAACAGCCATCATCCCCTCATCCAGGCTGGCCAGGCACCCCAGTGGGGACCCCCACATTGAAGGGTGTGTGAACAGCTGCAAACAGCCATCATCCCCTCACCCAGGCTGGCCAGGCACCCCAGTGGGGACCCCCACCCTGATCCAGGACACCCTTCAGGGCAAACCAGTCGGCCCCCACCCGTGCACCAGGCCTCTATTCTATATAGTAAAAGGGTAATATGCCTCCCAACACCGGGATCAGCGGAGCCGAGAGGCCTCCCGGCACCAAGATCAGTGTGACAGGGGGCAGCGCCCAAACCCCCTGATCGCCCTGTGGCTCTGTGTGTGACAGGGGGTGGGGCCACAACCTCCCTATCCGCCCTGCTCTGTGGGTGATAGAGGGCGGCGCCCCAACCCCCCCACCACCCCCCATGGGCCCTGCTCTGTGTGTGATGGGGTAGAGCCATAACCTCCCCATTGGCCCTGCCCTGAGTGTGAGAGTGGCGGGGCCCCAACCCCCTGATCGGCCCTGCTCTGTGGGTGACAGGGGGCAGTGTGCCAACTCCCCTATCGGCCCTACTCTGTGCGTGACAGGGGGGAGCTCCCCAACCCCCTGATGGGCCCTGCTCTGTGAGTGACGGGGGGAGCTCCCCAACCCCCTGATGGGCCCTGCTTTGTGAGTGACGGGGGGGAGCTCCCCAACCCCCTGATGGGCCCTGCTCTGTGAGTGACGGGGGGGAGCTCCCCAATCCCCTGATGGGCCCTGCTCTGTGCATGACAGGGGGTGGCACCACAACCTCCCCATCGACTCTGCCTTGAGTGTGACAGGGGGTGGTGCCCCAACTCCCCAATTGGCCCTGCTCTGAGCCCACCAGGGGCTGCACCTAGGGATTGGGCCTGCCCTCTGCCACCCAGGAGCAGGCCTAAGCCAGCAGGTCGTTATCTCCCAAGGGGTCCCAGACTGCGAGAGGGCACAGGCTGGGCTGAGGGACCCCCTCCCCCCCCGAGTGCACAAATTTTTGTGCACCAGGCCTCTAGTTAACTATAATTACTTTTGCTTTTTCTATTTCTTGCTGTTATTATGTGAAAATTTGACTTCTGTACTTTTACTTTCTTTTTTTCATTCCTTTTGTTTTTTGTTAAACCTCACCCAAGGATATTTTTTCCATTGATTTTTTTTTTTTTTAAGAGAGAGTGAAAGGGAGGGAAGGAGGGGTAGAGAGAGAAATAAAGAAACATTGATGAGAGAGAGACATGGATTGGTTGTCTCCCACATCCGTCTGACCTGGAATGAATCTGCAACCCAGGTACATCCCCTTGACTGGGATTTGAATCTGTGACCCTTTGGTCAGTGGGCAGACACTCTAACCACTGAGCAAAACTGTCCATAGCCTTTTAGTTTCTTGATTGATGATAACTCTATGCATCCTAAAATTTCTTTGACCTCCCAAAATAAATATATTCACTATAGAGCAGTTCTTGTTATGAAATAAAGCAGCTCTTAAAATTTGAATCACTTCATATGTCCTCCAAATTAGAATATTTTCAGGAAGAAATATCAACAAATTCATGAATACCACAAATGTACATTATAAGTAACATGAGGAAAAACATAAGCTTTTATTTATATACTAGGGGCCTGGTGCATGAAATTTATGCACTGGGGGGTGGGTTGTCCCTCCGCCCAGCCTGCCCCCTCTCACATACTGGGAGCCATCAGGGGATGTCCTAGTGATGGCTTAGGCCCACTCCCTGCTCCCCTTGAGGATAGGGCCTAAGCCGCAGTCTGGCCTCCCTTTGTGGGAGGTGACTGGGCTGATTAGGGGAAGGCACTAGACCCATCACCCCGCTGATGCAGCCACTGCCAGTCACTGCAGCCACAAAGGATTTTTCATCAACACGGACTCCAGTCCCTTCACTATGAAAAAATGACAACTTTTTTAGGAATTTTCAAGATGTGTCTTTCATATAATAATAATCTCTTTATTATTTTTTTTTATCCTCACCTGAGGATATGTTTCCATTGATTTTTAGAGAATGTGGAAGAGAAAGGGAATGACAGAGAGAAACATCAAAGTGAGAGGAACACTTTGATTGGTTGCCTCCTGCATGAGCACTGACCTGGGCCCCGGCTGGTTTAGACAGGGCCTAAACCAGCAGTCGGATGGAGGTACATGCCCTTGGTCAGAATTGAACTCAAACCCTGCCATTGGCAGGCCAAGGCATTATCCACTGAACCAAACCGGCTAAGGCAGGATATGACATTTCTTAGCCCTCCAGCAGTGGACCCAGGAGTGAGGTGGAAAAACCCTAGATCACCTTTTTGGATTCTTATTACCTAAGTTACTAAGACTATTACCAGTGGCATACAGCGAGCTTAGCCAATGAGTGGTCAGAAAAGGTGTTTCCTCTGTAGTTCACACCAATCGCCGGCTTAGTCCCCTTTCCCCCACTGCTTCAGGCCGGGGCAGGGGACCCCCATCTCCCTTTGATTACCGGCTTTGCCCTCGCCCAGGCCTGATGCCTTGGCCAGAGGAATCGACGCCTATCACCCTCCCATCGCCAGATCGGCCCCTTGCCCAGGCCTGAGGGCTCCACCAGAGGTGTCAGGCCTGGGCAGGGGACCCTCATCTCCCTCCCATCGCCAGCTCCACCCTCGCCCAGGCCTGATGCCTCAGCCAGAGGCATCGACCCCATCACCCTTCGATCACCAGATCGGCTCCTTGCCCAGATCTGATGCCTTGGACAGAGGCGTCAGGCCTGGGCAGGGCCCCCCAGACCTCTCCGATTGCCAGCTCTGCCCCCCGCCCAGGCCTGACGCCTGTGGCCCAGGCGACAGGCCTTGGCAGGGGACCCCCATCTCCCTCCCATTGCCAGATTGGCCCCTCACCCAGGCCTGACACCTTGGCCAGAGGTGTTGACCCCCATCACCCTCCAATCACTGCAGCAGCCCCTCACCCAGGCCCGACGCCTCAGCTAGAGGCATCAGGCCTGGGCAGGGGACCCCCAGACCCCTCCGATTGCCGGCTCCGCCCCACGCCCAGGCCTGACACCTCGGTCAGAGACATCGACCCCCATCACTCTCCGATCCCCAGATCGGCCCCTTGCCCAGGCCTGATGCCTTCACCAGAGGTGTCAGGCCTGGGCAGGGGACCCCCATCTCCCCCCGATCACTGGCTTCTGGGTGGCTTCTGGGGCCGGCCTGTGACCTGGGATGTCGGCTCGCGCTGGCAGCTGTGCTGTCCCGCCCTGCCTGCAGTATGCAAATTAGCCGCCGTCTTTGTTGGTGGTTAATTTGCATATTGCACTGATTAGCCAATGGGCGGTGTAGCAAAGGTACGGTCAATTACCATGTTTGTCTATTATTAGATAGGACTAGAGGCCCGATGCACGAAATTCATGAATGGGGGGGGGGCAGGGGGGGAGTGTCCCTCAGCCCGGCCTGCACCCTCTCCAATATGGGATCCCACGGGGGATGTCTGACTGCTGGTTTAGGCCCGGTCTAAACCAGCAGTTGGACATCCCTCTCACAATCCAGGACTGCTGGCTCCTAACTGCTCCCCTTCCAACCTGATTGATGCCCAATTGCTCCCCAGCTGGCCCGATTGCCTGCAACTGTCCTCCCCTGCCAACCCGATCATCCGCAACTGCCCTCCCCTGCTGGTCCGATTGCCTCCAACTTCCCTCCCCTGCAGGCATGGTGGTATCTTGTGGTGGCCATCTTGTGAAGGTCACCTTGTAGTGGCCATCTTGTGATGATGTGAGGGTGCGACACCACCTAGGCTTTTATTAGTATAGATACATTAAGAAAGAAACTTCAAAGACTAACAAATTTGGTTATGGATCTGAACTTCACAGCAAAACAAAGAGGCAAGGATAGTGCAAAAGAGAAGAAACTGTGGTCATATTGAAGAACAGAAGTGCCATTAGACAAAGTCACTTGCAGAGGGCTGCTCCCTGGTCCTACATCTTCCATGGAGCCGGAGCACTTGCCTCTCCAGGGGACAATAGCACTGAGAGGTGGCGGAGTAGACCTCAGTCCCGTGGTAGCCATGAACCCGCCTCCCAGTTTCCGGGGTCAGCTCTGTGAGCCTGGTGGCAGTGCTGCATGGCCTACAGACATCCGGAGGAGGTGGTAGGGAGCGAGGAGGAGGAGCCCGGGGCGAGGAGGCGATGATTGCAGCCCAGGTTCCTGCCCATCGGCCTGGGGTTCTCAGCGGGAGCAGCTGCTCATCCTGGTCAGCTGAGCAGCGCTCCCACTGTGGTAACTCAGTGACCATCAGGGGACAGCTCCTGCGTTGAGTGTCTTCCCCCTGGTGGTCAGTGCATGTCACAGCGAATGGTCGACAGGTAGTTCTGGTACTTTTGCTGTTCGGTTGCTGGGCTTTTATTATATAGGATAGTATGTAAATGTTATGGGTCTAACCTAATAAAAATATCACATCTTAGAAAACAGGAGAAAATAGACAAGAGAATAACGAAAGTCTAATATCTATTGATTGTAATATAAAAAACAAGTAAAGGGAGAAGCCTGAATAAGGGAGTAAATGGGAATTAAGGATGTTAATATTAAGTGCTTCCAGAACATCACTAAATATATAAAGAAAAACAAAACCAAAACATATGTTTAAAAAGCAAAAGGCATTTTAAACATTTAATGAAAATTGACTATTAACCAGGAAAGACACATTTTAATTTAACTAATTAACAGATTTAACTCATTTAAAGAAAAAGTAATTTCAGATTGTTTAATAAAACAAAACCCAATTCACACTTAAACAGGAGACATACTTAAAAATAATTTTAAAGGCTAAAAATAAAGGTAGGAGGAAATACCTAACACAATTCAATCCCTGTTAGTAAAAGTCCTTAGCCTTAATTCAGCACATAAACTAAAGGAATTGTTGAAATATAAATAAAGAACATTGAAGATAGTTAAGGGGTAAAAATAAATAAAGCAGAAGCAAGGAAATAATTATAAAAGAAGAAATTAATGAGTTACTGTAGGAGACAGTAGGAGCTCTGCTCAGCACTGCTGCGCTGAGTTGCCCTCAGTTCATATATTCTTCTAAATTCTCCCATTCGACTACGCCAACCACAGGGCATGCTCCTTCTCGAACCCTGCCTACTGTACTAAGTGTTGGGTCTGAGCTCCTCTGCCTGGGCCTGAACCTCCTAGGACACCTGGTCTTAGCTGGAGAAGCCATGAGAAGTTGGGGTGTACAAGAATGAGTCTTTATTGCAGAAGCCAGTGGCCACATAGCCATCAGACAAAACAGTCCTTTACAGCAATTCCATATAGGCAGCCGCATACCCTCTGGTAAATACATATCTTTCCCACACAGTAGTAGTAGTCTCAATACCCAAAGCTATTATCTGCACAGCTGCACATTGCCCCTAGATTCACCGCCTCACGTCGTAGTGGTATCTAAGCTCTCTGTCTTAGCAGCTTCTCCAGCCTTTCTGGCTCAGCTGCTTTGCCTGTCTCCCCTGCACACATCGGAACTACATCCTCTGAGCCTGCCTCAGCCTCTCAAGCACACTCCCCTGCCCAGCACACTGGCTGGTCTCTGTAGCCTCACACAGTAACTACCTCTGAGCTTCTCTCTCAGCTCCATCTAAGCTCTCTAGTCTTTTTCCCTCTCTTGCTTCTCCAGCCTTAGTAATATACTTTTAATATTACTTACAAAAAAGAGGCTAATTGCCAACAATGACTTCAAACATTTGGCTATACAAGGGCACAGCATACCGTGAGATCTCTTTGGCCTTATGGTATCTCAGCCTTGAATATTTGATTAAGATACCCATGTTCAGAGAGGCCTTTTTTTTTTTCTTTTAAAAAATTTATTTATTGAGGTGACATTGGTTAATAGGATCATATGTTTCAAGTATAAATTTCTATGATACAAGATCTGTTTATTGCACTGTGTACCCACCACCTAAATTCAAACCATTTTTTTGTGACTATATATTATGCTCTTCCATCCCCACCCTACAACTCCCTTCCCTCTGGCAATCACCACACTGTAGTCTGTGTCCATTCAGTTTCAGTTTTATATCCCACATATGAGAGACATCATATGGTTCTTAGCTTTTCCTGACTAGCATACTAGCAACGAGGCCTCCAAATAAAAAAAAAATGCTTAAAAAAGATCAATTAAACATAAATAGAGGACATTTAAAAATATCATGAGAGGTTACTGTGTATAATAACATCCAAGTAAATTTTAAAAGCGACATGAAACAAATGGTTAGCTAGAGAAATATAATTTACATAGTTTACCACTGTTAAAATGAAAGGTTTAAACTGACCAATTTCCAAAGAAAACAACTGAACAAGTCACTATCAGACTTCCTACAATCAATATACAAAAAAGCATCGGATTGGTGAATTTCAGTCCCATCATCAAAGAACAGATAATTCCAATGATTCTTAAATTGATCTATAATATAAAAAAATCTTGCAATCTATTTATTTATTTATTTGATTTTTGATAGCAAAGTATAGCATTATATGGTGTTCTAATAAAAATTAATCTGCAATAGAATGACAGAATGACTTCAATAATGGAAAACTGAAAATATTTTATGACTTTTCAGCATTTAGTTCAAGAATCCTGATAGTATTTTGTGTTGTAAAACTAGTTAATCTTAGTAGATAATAAGAAAAATTATATGATCATCTCCATATCTTACCTAATAATAGACAAACATGTAAATTGACCATCCCTTCACTATGCTCACCAGCCAATCAGGAGAGTATGCAAATCAACCCAACAAAGATGGTGGTTAATTTGCATACGTAGGCGCAAAGCAGCGGAGCGAAGACTGAAGGCTATGGCCGGAGCAGCGACCGGCCGGAGCAAAGGCCTGGGTCCCAGGTGCCGGAGGTAAACTGGTGCTGGCAGCCTGGGGAAGGGAAGGCCTATTTCATGAATCTCTTCATGCAACAGGCCTCTAATACAAGAAAAGGAAAATGTCTCAATGTCTCCTACTAATTTCTATATCAGTACATAGGGTTTGAAACAAGAAATGGATTGGAGAAAACTTCTGAAAGCAAGTGTGAGTGAAGAAGTAGAGCAGAAAAGGAAATGAAAACACATACAGTATATGATCACATTTTCAAAGTAAGCAATGGAGGAGACAGTGATTTCAATAAAATGGTAGAATAGGTGTTTTAAGGCTTCAACATCCCATGAAAACACCAAAACACCAATACTTACAGAGGAAAGAACCTTAAAATCATGACTTATTATTAAAAACAACTTTTTATTATTGAATAGCAATATAAAAATAAGCTGAAAATGATTTTAAATAAAATGTATTTATTAGCACTTTATTGACATGTCTAAAAACAGTGACATGTCAACAATAATGAATACATGATGAACACAGCTGCTACCCAGTTTTTGTTTTCCAAACACCATTTACATGAAAACCAAACCAAGGCTCCTTAGAAAAGCCATTGATTTCATGTTTGAAAAAATCAAACTGGAAAATGATCATGAACAACTTCGTATGTCTAAAAGCATGAAAGCACATGAAGACTATGAAAAGAGATATGTCAAATGGACAAAAAATCCAATTTGAAGGTGTTCCAATGGCCAGAATTAGAATAATATAAACATTAATAAATATAATGATTATAATCTGCTATCAAAAATGAAATAAATAGCCCAGCTGGTGTTGCTCAATAGTTGAGCATCAACCCATGCACCAAGAGGTTACCAGTTTATTCCCAGTCAGGGCACATGCCTGGGTTTTGAGCTTGATCCCCAGTAGGACGTGTGCAGGCGGAAGCAGATATTGATGGTTCTCTCTCACCTATGTTTCTATCTCTTTCCCTCTCCTTTCCTCTCTCTTTAATAATCAATAAGAGTATGCTGAAACCGGTTTGGCTCAGTGGATAGAGCACCGGCCTGGGGACTGGAAGGTCCCAGGTTCTATTCCGGTCAAGGAAATGTACCTGGGTTGTGGTCACATCCCCAGTAGGAGATGTGCAGGAGGCAGCTGATTGATGTTTCTCTCTCATCAATGTTTCTAACTCTCTATCTCTCTCCCTTCCTCTCAGTAAAAAATCAATAAAATATATTTTAAAAAAATTAAAAAATAAAAATCAATAAGAATATATTAAAAAAATGAAATAATCATCCTTTAAATCATAATGATATTTTTAAAAAGAAAAAAACTAATACCAACACAAGAGAATAGTATATAACTACTTGCTCTTAAAATTGTTTATAATGAACCTATTATGCATTTAATTTAACATTTCATATTTTTGAATCACAATAAAGTTTTTGTAAAGGTACTAAAAAATGTAAAGAAATAAACTTATTTTTCACCAATCATGATTATAATTATGCCAATTTGTGCCTCTAAAAATTGATTGATAATTTAAAATATAACCACCTACCTTCCCCTTTAAAAGAAAAAAAAATCAATTTAAAAAATGCAAAGGAATGGCAGATAGTATAGAAGCAATGATCAATTAGAATGTCATTATGTTTTCAACCTTTAATGAAATAATTAATTCATGTGTAGACTATCAAAAGAACCTAAAAATAGTGAATTTATTGAGTAAGAGAATATTTGTAAACTTCCAAAATATTATCCAATATAGTACTTGCTAATTCTAAGGTGAATGGTATTCTTTTATATTTTTGAGATATGGCAGTTATATCCTTTATAAAATGGTGTTCAAATTAACATTACTAAAAATGCGATAACCTTTTATCAAGTCCCTTTAAATGTGAATCAACACAAAGTACCAAGCATCATCTGTGAAGTGCTCTTACCAGAAATATTTACCCTGTATTCATGCAGTCCTTTAGATTAGAACAATTTCATAGTTTCCAGGAAATTTAGGGAATAGAGAAAGATGTTAAATAATAACTTGAGAAAATAATCATATGAATCCAGAACATGGCCCATTCTACAATCTATTAAGACAGCCTTTCTTTTTACTTCAAAGTTATTTATTTATTTATTTTTTTTTAGCAAAGTCAGGTTAATAAAATTTAACAACCAAGTGCATTAAGTAAACTTTTTTGAAAACATATATTTTTCGTCACAGTGGTGCATTTGAGTATAAAATACATACAAATAATTTTTTAAAAATGCTTAAGTAGTTTTAAATTTAATGATGCAATATAATATCTTTATAAAAATAGCTGCATACTTCATGGTGAAATATTATGATTTTATTCAAATAGTTTTCAAACAAATTACAAATAAATAGCAACCCTTAAATATGTGATTCTCTCCTTTATCTTTGTATCTCTCTCTCTCCATATATATATATATATATATATATATATATATATATATATATATATACACTATAGATGTAAATAGGGAAAACAGACATGGGAAATGTTATTATTAAATATTCCATTCCTATGTCAACAAAAGAAGGATGCTGTAATAAATCTAACCGAAAGTAACCTCACGAGGTGATCTGATCATAAATTCCTAACTGGGAAGTAAGGTCATGACAGGTAGTCATGCCCCAGGCATATAACATATTTAGTAAAAGGTTTGTCTTTGCCTTTAGCAAGCCCAGTTTATAGTTTTTGTGCATCTATATTAACACACCTTTGAAATGCCTCTTCTTCAGATCCCTCAGAAGCATAACCACCCTTAAGAGAGCACATAATATTGTTAACTATCCTGTAATCCAATCTATGCCTTGCTTTCTCTCACCTTCATATAGTCTTACTTTTTCCCTCTCCTTAATTTGAAATGCATAAAAGAAACTGCCAGTTGTCCTTCTCTGGGCCATTTGATCTTGCTTCCCAGCATTGTAGTCAGTTTGGCTCAAATGAACTCTTACAAAAATTCTCCACAAGTTTGGAGACTTCTTATGTTGACACATAATTTTTCCGTAAATCTTTATGTTTGAAATTTTGCATAATAAATACTTTTGAGAAAATATTGACAAATTAGTAAATAATAATTACAGCTCCATACTTGTTAAAGGAGAAATGATACATAATATATCATTTAGTTATACTGCAATAAAACTAGTATAATAAAAACAGTTAAAATGCTTTTATTAATTAAAGTACAACTTTCATAAAGAGATAATGTAAACAGCAATATTTGAGAAGTTTTATAAAGTTTCTCAAAGTATGGATACTCAGGGGAAATATTTCCTGCTCCAAGAGTCAACAGAGGGAGGGAAGAGAATACGTGGATACATAAGGAATTAGAAAATAAGACTAATTCCATTATATTTCCTAGCCAGATGACACTAAATTGCTTCTGTAAGATTAATGCCATTTGCTTTGTCCTTTCACTCTTTTTTTTTTAATATATTTTATTGATTTTTTACAGAGAGGAAGGGAGAGGGATAGAGAGTTAGAAACATCGATGAAAGAGAAACACCGATCAGCTACTTCCTGCACACCCCCTACTGGGGATGTGCCCGCAACCAAGGTACATGCCCTTGACTGGAATCGAACCTGGGACCTCTGAGTCCGAAGGCCGACGCTCTATCCACTGAGCCAAACCCGTCAGGGCTGTCCTTTTGCTCTTGATACTCCACTCTTTCTTTATTGAAGACCTTATCAGCTTTTTTGGAAAATATGATATGAAATCATTAAATCATATTTTATCTTTAAAGAGTGAATGAATAACTGTTAAAAAAGAAAAATTGAATTAAGAACTTTACTCAGGTTGCTTATTAGAAATAAATTTAAAACAATGTGATGAAAAAAAGTGGACATAGTGATGCACTGAATGTTTGTGTTCCTTCAAAATTCTATATTTTGAAGCCTCAACACCCACTGGATTGTAGTTGGAGATGGAAACTTGAAGAGATAGGATGAGATTATGTGATGAAGGCAGGGCCCTAAAAATTACCTTTGTAAGAAGAGGAGGATATCTCTCTCCCACATCTCCCTCTTACTCTCTCTTTCTCTGCTCGCATGAACCTTGGAAGGCCATGTGAGAATATAGTGAAAAGTCATCAGTCTGCCAGTCAGTGAGAGAGCTCTCAGCAGGAACAGAATCAGCCAGCATTTGTATCTGGGGCTTCTCAGCCTCCAGTACAGGGAGAGATTAACTGTTGTTTAAGCCACTTAGTTGATGGTATTTTGTTATAGTAGCTCAAAATAACTAATACAGAAATCAAGAATGGGAAAAATATACACTAACCAAGATTAAATTTATGATTGTCATTAGAAGTAGGACAAAGAATTACATTAAATAATGGTAAAAGGTAAGTATACTAACAGCATCAAACTCCACAGCAACTAATTACACAAAGAAAAATGTATTAGCGATGCAAGAAGAATTTGTTATGAATGAAATTATGAGAGGGAGGGTAATTTATCTTTTTAACAATAAGAAATATCTAGAACCTGATTGGTGTGGCTCATTGGTTGAGCATTGACCTATGAACTAGGAGGTCATGGTTCAATTCCTGGTCAGGGTACATGCCTGGGTTGTGGGCTCCATCCCCAGTAGGGGATGTGAAGGAGGCAGCTGATCAATGATTCTCTCTCATCATTGATGTTTCTATTTCTCCCTCTTTCTAACTCTCGAAAAAACAAAACAAACAAACAAAAAAAAACATTGAAAAAAAGAAATATCTAGAAGACAGTTCAGTTATAGAATGATTTAATTAAAGAAATGGTTTAGTATATATATATATATATATATATATATATATATATATATATATATATATCCTGGTACATGAAATTTGTGCATGGGAGGAAGGATTTCAGACCAGCCTGCACCCTCTCGCAATCTGGGACCCCCCAGAGAATGTCCAGGGATCGGGCCTAAACCGGCAGTCGGACATCCCTCTCACAATCCGGGATGCTGACTCCTAACTGCTTTCCTGTCTGCCTGATCAACCCTAACCACCTGACTACATTCCTGATTGCCCCTAACTACTCTCCTGCCTGCCTGATTTCCCCTAATCGCCTCTGCCTTGCCCCCCGCAACCAAGGATTCATCAAGAAGGATGTATAAAATGATGTCCAGAAGGTCATTCGACTGTCTGGCCTAATTAGCATATTATGCTTTTATTATTACAGATTTAAACTCATATTTTAAGTACTAAAGATGTATATTTTATTTTTGTGTTCATGATATAAACACAAAAATAAACTATGAAATCATGATGTGTGATTCAGTTGGTTGGAGTGTCATCCTATGCACCAAAAGGTTTTGTGACTGATTTTCAGTCAGGGCACTTGACCAGACTGTGAGTTCCATCCCCAGTTGGGTTGAGTATGGGAGGCAAATAATCTATATTTCTCTGTCACATCTATGTTTCTTTCTCTCTCTTTCTCTATCTCTCTTCTTCTCTCAAATCAGTAAAAACATCTTCTTGGGTGAGGATTAAAAATATAAATATACAAATAAGTTGTGAACTTAATTAACCAAAAGTAAACCTTAAAATTTCCAAGAAGTAGAAATTTGTTTTATCCCTTAAACTTTTAGTGGATGTAATAAGTAATAATTGCTTAAAGTAATAAGTAATGTTATCTATACTAATAATAGACAGATATGTAAATTGACTGTCCTTTCATGACACCCACAGCCAATCAGGAGTGACTACAAATTAACCCTACAAAGATGGTGGGCATGTGGTAAGCGCACATGCACGCGGGCACCAAGTGGCTGGGGGCGTGCAGGCGCTGAGTGGCCTGGGTCCCGGGGACGCCACTGAAGTGTCCAGTCCTGTCAGCCCAGCCTGGGAGTGGCTGAAGCTCCCAGTCCTTCTTGTTTCTTTAGCCCCTGGACCAGAAGCAGAAACCAATTGCACGGGGAGCACCAGGAATTCTGGGAATCATTGCGGGATTTCCTAGACACTAGAGCAAAGTGAGCCTGGAGCAAGTTACTGTTGCAGGTGGGGGATGGAGGGAAAGCAAAGGTGAGAGACGTAAGTGAAGTCACAGTGTTGAGAAAAGATTAAAAGGAAGATATCCTGCAACTTTTAGGAAATCTCCACCAATGGAGCAAAAAAGAAAAAAAAAAAAAGACCTCTACGATTCTGTGAGCTCAAAACTAAATTGGGATGGGGTCTCAGACAATTCACTCATATGATTGCAAAGACAGATAGAAACTCCCGGATTTGAGAGGGCTCCCCTGAGGGCTCCCAGATTGGAGAGGGTGCAGGTCGGGCTGAGGGACCCACCCTCCGTGCATGAATTTCATGCATCGGGTCCCTAGTAAATAAATAACATAAAAAAGATAAATCTGAAATCTCATTCTTTGAAAATGTTAAAAATAAAGAACAAGAAAGAATAAATAATAGAATTAACTCTGAATATTGCTCAAGGAAAAAGAAAACAGACAAAATGCACAAATTAGTAACTAGAGGGGGGAATAAAAACAGCAATCAGTAGAGATTAATTTGCATTTCTCTGATGATTATGACATTGAGCATTTTTTTCATATGTTTATTGGCCATCTGTATGTCCTCTGGAGAAATGTCTTTGCCTATACTTTAATGGGATTGTTGTCTTCCTGTTGATGAGTTATATATATTCATTATATGTTTTTGAGATTAACCCCTTATCCAATATGTCATTGGCAAAAATGTCCTCCCATAGAGTGGGCTCCCTTTTCATTTTATTTATGGTTTCTTTTGTTGTTCAGAAGCTTTTAAGTTTGATGTAGTCTTATTTATTTTTTCCTTTATTCCCCTTGCCCTAGGAGACATATCAGCAAAAATATTGCTACAAGAGATGTCTAAAATTTTACTACCTATGCTGTTTTCTAGGGTTTTTTATTTTTGTGCCTTACATTTAAGTCTTTTATCCATTTTGACTTTATTCTTGTGTATGATATAAGTTGATGTCTAGTTTTATTTCCTTGTATGTACCTGTCCAATTTTCCCAATGCCATTTATTGAAGAAACTGCCTTTATGTCATTGTATGTTGTTGCCTTTTTTATCAAATATTAATTGAACTATAGGCTTGCTTTGATTTGTGGGCTCTCTGTTCTATTCCATTGATCTATATGTCTGTCCCTATGCCAGTAGCATGCTGTTTTTATTATAGTGGATTTACAGTATTGTTTGATATATGGTATTGTGATACCTTCAACTTTGACTTCTTTCTCAAGATGGCTGAGACTATTTGGGATTATTTTGGGTTCCATATGAATTTTTTCAATATTTGTTCTTGGTTTATAAAATATTCCAATATTTTTTAAAATAGGAATTGCATTGAATCTATAGATTTCTTGGGATAACTTGGATATTTTAATGCTGTGAATTCCTCCAATCTATGAGCATAATATTTGCTTCCACTTATTTGTATCTTCCTTAATTTCTTTCATCACTATGATATCGTTTTCCAATTACAGGTCTTTTGCCTACTTGGTTAAACTTATTTCTAAGTATCTTCTTTTATGTTGCAATTGTAAATGAAATTGCTTTCTTAGTTTCTCTGATAGTTCATTATTGGTGTATTGAATTGCCACCAATTTTTGGGTGTTAATTTTGTATCCTGCTACTTTGCCAAATTCATTTATTAGATCTAGTAGCTTTTTGGTGGATTCTATAGGATTTTCTATGTACAATATCATGTCATCTGCAAATAATGCCAGTTTTATTTCCTCATTTCCAATTTAGATGCCTTTTATTTTTTCTTCTTCTCTGATCGCTGTGGCTAGGACTTCCAGTACTATGTTGTATAAGAGTGGTGAAAGCAGACATCCCTGTGTTGTTCCTGATCTTAAAGAAAGGTTTGGAAACAGCCTAAGTGCCCATCAGCAGATGAGTGGATTAGAAAACTGTGGTACATCTACACAAAGGAATTCTACACTGTTGTAAAAAAGAAGGAATTCTTACCATTTGCAACAGCATGGATGGAACCAGAGAGCATTATGCTAAGTGAAATAAGCCAGTCAGAGAAAAATTCATATCACAGGATCTCACTCATTTGTGGAATATAATGAACAACATAAACTGATGAACAAAAATTGAACCAGAGACATGGAAGCATTGAACAGACAATCCAACCTATGAGGGAAGGTGAAGGGTGAGGGGGTAAGAGATCAACCAAAGGACTCATATGCATGCATATGAACATAACCAATGGACACAGACAGTAGGGGAGTGAGGGCAGGTGCTGGGTGGTGGGAGCAGCTGGGGTGAGGTCAATGAGGGAAAATGGAGACTCATGTAATACTTTAAACAATAAAGAATTTAAATAAAAAAGAGAGAAAACACTGTTAGATTTCAAGAATGTCACATAAATGGAATCATACAATATATCAGTTTTGGGGAAAGGCATTTTTTTTTTTTTTTTACTCAGCATAAGTTTCTTGAGATTCATCCAGGTTGTTTTGCAGATCAATAATTTGTTTCTGGAGGGGATTAAATATGGCAGCAGAGTAAGTGGATGTTGCATGGAGAAGCTCCCAGGACCAAACTGGAATTACAACTAAAATACAGAAAAACTTTCTGAATAATCAATGAAAGATTCACTGGAGAGAACCCTGATAACTGAGGACGGAAAGTGGAGACCACATATACTGGTAGAAGGGGTGGAAGCACGAAAGAGCTGCCTGGGCTACCACAGACAACAACTGAAGTTCCAGAGAGATATCTCAGCAGTGGGGATAGAGGGGGTGGTGGTGGTGCCACTGACAACTCTAGGGTCTAATCCTTGATCTGGGCCCCCCAGCAGAGAGCACCAGAACTGAGAAGGTCACCAACATAACATCTGTCTGTGAAAAGCAGTGGGCGTCTGACAGGGAGAGATTGCTAGAAATTCAACACCCTCTTAAAGATCCAACGCACAAGCCACTCACCTTGTGCTTCGGCAGAAGGAGGGCGAAGTAGACTGGAGCTACGTGAGCAGAAGCTAGGATCCCGGATCCCGGGCTCTGGGGCTAGAGCTCAGAAAGCAGACTGAAGTTTCCTGCGCTGAGTCATTCCCTCAAGCTGCAGAGGTCTGTGCTATACAGGTGGCTTTGCCTTGGGGAGGGTAGCTGATCCACCCTATTGGAAAACAGCTGCCCCACAGGTGTGAAGTTTCTGAGGCCCATTAAGAGGCTGAGAATAACAATTAGCCTCTAGGCAGAAGCAATTTCCCCAAACCAGTGATTCTCAACCTCGGCTGCACATTAGAATCACCTGGGAATCTTTTTAAAATCCTGATTTCTGGGCCTCATCCTCCAGAAATTCTGTTTCTTTGTTACTAATGTTGTGGCCCCACTCCGTAACAAAGAAACAGAATTTCCGGAGGATGAGGCCCAGAAATCAGGATTTTAAAAGATTCCCAGGTGACTCTAATGTGCAGCCAAGGTTGAGAACCACTGCTCTAGATTAAGTTTAACTGTAGTTGAATTCTAATTTCATTCTACTGTGATCTGAGAAGATGATTGATATTATTTTGATCTTCTGAACTTGTAGAGACTTGTTTTGTGTCCTAACAGATATATCATAAATAAATGCCAAAAATTAAAGGCTAAGAGAGAATCTTAAAGGCAGCAAGAGAAAAGCAAACTATTACCTACAAGAGTTCACATAAGGGTGACACCTAATTACTCATCAGAAACTCTACAGGCCAGAAAGTAATGGCATGAAGTACTCAAGATAATGGAAAGCAAGGATCTATAATAACTCAGATTACTATATTCAGCAAGGCTATCATCCAAAGTAGACAGTCAAATAAACAGCTTCCCAGCCCAAGATGGTTTAATCTGGTGGATAGAGAATTGACCTGCAGAATGAAGGATCCTGGGTTCAATTCTGGTCAAGGGCACATGCCCAGGTTGCAGGCTCGATCCACAGTAGGGGGCATGCAGGAGGCAGCCGATCAATGATTATCTCTCATTATTGATGTTTCTATCTCTCTCTCCCTCTCCCTTCCTCTCTGAAATCAATAAACATATATTAAAGAAAAAAGCTTCCCAGACAAAAACAAGCTAAAGGAGTACATTACCACCAAGCTAGCATTACAAGAAATGCTAAAGAGACTGCTGTAATGAGAAGAATAAATGGAGAGAGAAACTTAGGCATACAGAATTAAAATGGCAATAAATAAGTACCTTTACAAAATAGCCTTACATGTGAATGGATTAATGTTCCAATCAAAAGACATACGGTAGCTGAAAGAATACAAAAACATGACCCAACTATATGCTGTCTACAGAGACCCACCTCAGAACAAAAGACACACACAGAATGAGTATGAAAGGATGGGGGAAAATCATACAAATGGAAAAGAAAAAAAAGCTGGAGTAGCAATACTCATACCTGACAAAATAGACTTCAAAATGAAGGCCATCACAAGAGACAACAAAGGTCACTATGAGAGGGTTAACTTGAAATGCAGGCAGATAGCGCGGGGTCCAGTGGAAAACAAAGGCAGGTGGAACATAGGCAGGGGCAGACTTGGCAATTTGAGCAGCCTAACCACAGGATCCAACCAAGCAGAAATAATAAAATGTTTCTGGACTCAAAGTGGGAGGCATGGAAAACCAAGGGAGGGCCTGCAGTAAAGAAGATGTACAGACATATAGAAACAGAAAAAAATCAGCACAGGAACAGAGAAAGAACACATAGAAACAGAGAAAGTTTAGGACCATTGCTGGGCAAAAACAATTGAGAGAATCAATCAGGTGACAACACACGTAGACATAGAAGCAGGCTTGTAGCAAATGTATACCCCTGGACTACAAGGCTTTAATGGGCAGCCCATTCTTGGGTCCCCCTCCCTTTGCAGAGAGTCTGAATCTGCTTGTAATACATTTTATACACTTGGCTTAAACCTTCTGGTCTGCATAGTTAATTCTTCAGTGTTGCAAGACATAATCCCAGGAAAACACCTAGGCTCACCATTCCAGTTATCAACTACATAATACTAAAGGAATCAATCCAAACAGGTGGCTATAACCCTGGTAAACATATATGCACCCAACATAGGAGCACCTAATATATTTAAAAAAACCAAAAAAAACAAATAAACTTCTAGAGGACTTTAAGGGAGAGATCAACAGCAGTTCAGTCATAGTAGGGGAATTTAACACCCCACTAACTTTACTGGATAGATCTTTCAGATAAAAAATTAACAAGGAAATGGTGACTTTACAGGACACACTGGATCAATGGATTTAATTGACATTTATAGAATACCAGAGGCCCAGTGCATGGATTTGTGCACCGGTGGAGTCCCTTGGCCTTGCCTGAGCCCTCTTGCAATCCAGGACCCCACTGGAGATGTTGGACTGCTGGTTTTGGCCTGATCCCTGCAGGCCAGGCTGAGGGACCCCAACAGTGCATGGATCTGTGCACCAGGCCTCTAGTATGCATATAAGATCTTTGGTTAATCTCTTCCTACCGTCCCCTCTCCCTCCTTTCCTCTGAGATTCATCAGTCTGTTCCATGTTTCCATGCCTGTACATTGAGCATCTGCCCTCTGGAGGTCAGTGTGCAACATAGCTACTGGTTGAATGGTCAGATGGTCAGATGGTCATTTAGGCTCTTATGCATATAGATTTTATCCCAAAGCTGCAAAATATACATTTTTCTCCAGTGCACCTGGATCATTCACAAAGATAGACCACATATTAAGACACAAAACAAGTCTCTACTGATTCAAGAAGATTGAAATCATAGCAAGCATTTTCTCAGATCAGATTTTCATTTCTAGAATGAAACTAGAAATCAACTACAGTAAAAACACCCCAAAATATTCAAACACATGGAAGCAAATTAAAGTGCTATTAAATAATGAATGGATTACCAAGGAGATCAAGAAATAAATAAAAAACCTCTTGGAAACAAATGAAAATGAATACACAACAAACCAAAATCTCTGGGACACAGAAAAGCAGTCCTGAGAGGCAGTTCCTAGTACTACAGGCATACCTCAAAAAACAACAAAAATTAACAATAAACTATTTAACACTACAACTTAAAATTCTAGAAAGACAACAAAAAGAAAAGCCCAGAGTAAGTAGAGGGAAGGAAATAATAAATATTAGAGCAGAAATAAAATACATCGAGACAAAAAATATAAAAAATAAATGAAACCAAGAGCTGATTCTTTGAAAGGATAAACAAATTTGATGAATCAATAGCTAGACTCATCAAGAAACAAAGAGAGAGGACTCAATTAAATAAAATCAGAAACAAAAGTGGAGAAGTAACTACTGACACCACTGAAAAACAAAAGATTGTAAAAAAATACTGTGAACAACTACATGCCAAGAAGCTGGACAATGTGGATGAAATGAACAAATTCCTAGAAAAATACAATCTCCCAAAACGGAATCAGAAATAATAAGAAAACCTGAATAGGCCAATAACAACTGATGTAATAGAAGCAGTAATAAAAAAAACTCCCAGGTTCGGACAGCTTCACTGGGTAGTTTTACCAAACATTCAAAGAAGAATTAAAACCTATGCTTGTCAAAATATTTCAAAAAATAGAGGAAGGGACATTTCCAAGCTCTTTTTATGAAGCCAGCATTATCTTAATTCCAAAACTGGATAAAGACACTACAAAGAGAATTACAAACATATGTCTCTGATGAACATAGACGTTAAAATTCTCAACAAAATATTAGCAAATATATATTAAAAAGATCATACACCATGACCAAGTGGGATTTATTCTGGGATGCAAGGTTGGTACAATGTCTGCATGTCAATAAACACATTATATCAAATAAACAAAATGAAGGATAAAAACCACATGATCATATCAATAGACACAGAAAAAGCATTTGATAATGTCCAACACCCTTTTATGACAAAAACTCTCTGCAAAGTGGGAACAGAGGGAGCATACCTCAATCTAATAAAGACGATAAATGCCAAGTCCACAGTTAACAGCATAGTAAATGTACAAAAATTAAAATGTTTCTATTTTTATATCCCCCTTTTCCCCCATTAGCCCCCTCCAGCCTGCCCTTGCACCCTGTTCCAGGACTTCACCATCCAATGTCTGTGTCATTGGGTTGTATATATATGCATACAATGTCTTTCTTTGATTACTTCCCACCCACCCACCCTCCCCTGCCTTCCCTGCTAGATTCCATACTCTGTTCCATGTGTCCATGTCCCTGGATCCACTCTGTTCATCAGTTTATTTTGTCATTTAGATTCCACACATGAGTGAGATCATGTGATACCTATCTTTCTCTGATTGACTTATTTCACTTAGCATGTTACTCTCCAGGTCCCTCCATGTGGTCTCAAATGGTAAGAGATTCTTCTTTTTATTCCATGGTATAAATGTACCCCACATTTTTAACCACTCATCTACTGATGGGCACTTGGGCTGTTTCCAGATCTTAGCTATTGTAAATTGCACTGCTATAAACATAGATGTGCATACATTCTTTCTGATTGGTATTTCATGTTTCTTGGTATATTTTCCTAGAAGTAGGATCACTGGGTCAAATGATAGTTCCATATTTAATTTTTTGAGAAAACTCTATACTGTTTTCTATAATGGTTGCACCAATCTGCATTCATAACAGCAGTGTACTAGGGTTCTCTTTTGTCCACATCCTTGCCGGCACTTGCCATTTGTTAATTTGTTGATGGTAGCCATTCTGACAGGTATGAGATGGCACCTCATTGTTGTTTTGATTTGAAGCTCTCAGATGATTAGTGACTTTGGTGAAGTGTCTATTTAGGTCCTTTGCCCATTTTTTTAAATTGGATTGTTTGTCTTCTTTTTGTTAACTTGGATGAGTTCCTTATATATTTTTGATCTTAACCTTTACCATATGTATCATTGTCAAATATGTTCTCCCATGCAGTGGGCTTTCTTGTTTTGTTGATGGTTTCTTTTGCTGTGCAGAAGCTTTTTATTTTGATGTAGTACCATTTGTTTATTTTCTCCTTAGTTTCCTTTGCCTTACAAGATGTATCTGTAAATTTATTGCTATGAGAGATGTTTAGGATTTTGCTGGATCTAATTTGCTAAATTTTTTTGAGTATTTTAACATCTATGTTCATCAGTGATATTGGCCTATAATTTGCTTTTTTTTTTTTGTAGTGTCTTTATCTGGTTTTGGAATTAAGATAATGCTGGCCTCATAAAAAGAGCTTAGATACCATAAAATGGTATCTCTCTTTGTTTCTTGATGTGTCTGGCTATTGGCTCATAAATTTTGTTTACCTTTTCAAAAAACTAGCTCTTGGTTTCATTGATTTTTTTGGTATTGTTTTTGACTCTACGTCATTTATTTCTGCTCTAATCATTATTATTTACTTCCTTTTATTTACTCAGGGGTTTTCTTGTTTTCTTTCTAATTATGTAAGTTATAGGGTTAAGTAGTTTTGTAACTATTTTTTTCATTTTTCTTGAGGTAGGCTTGTAGTACTAGAAACTTCCCTCTCAGGACTGCTTGTGTGTGTGTGTGTGTGTGTGTGTGTCCTAGCAATTTTGGTTGTTATATGATCATTTTAATTTGTTTCCAAGAAATTTTTTTTATTTCTTTCTTGATCTTGTTGGTAAGCCGCTTATCCTATCTAATAATAGACAAAAATGGTGATTAGCCATAACTTCGCTACCCTTCCCATTGGCTAATCAGGGCGATATGCAAATTAACTGCCAACCAAGATGGCGTCGGACAGCCAGGCAGCTGAAGCAAACAGGAGGCTTGCTTGCTCCAGTGAAGGAGGAAGCCAAGGTTCCCTGCCTGCCGCTGCTGGTCTCTGAACTGCAGTCTAAGAAACATTGTTGCAATTATAGAAGCTAAACAAGCTCCAGAAACCTGCATTCAGCCAGCTTCAGCCTCAGAGCTTAGAGCTGCAGTGATGGCAACAATGTTTCAATTGTAGAATCCAAACAAACCCAGACACCTGCTTTCAGCAGCCGAGGTCTCAGAGCTGGAGCTGAGCCTCAGAGCTAAAGCTGGCTCTCAGTTCCAGTGACAGCCATAGAAGGTAAATAAATCCCAGAATAAAAAAAACAAAACAAAACAAAACTTAAAAAAAGGAGAGGTTGGGAGCTTCAGTCACCCGCCAGCCTGAAAACAGCCCTCAGCCCCTCACCCAGACTGGCCAGGCACCCCAGTGGGGAGCCCCACCCTGAAGGGGGTGTGACCAGCTGCAAACAGCCATCATCCCCTCATCCAGGCTGGCCAGGCACCCAAGCGGGACCCCCACCCTGATCCAGGACACCCTTCCAGGCAAACCAGCCAGTCCCCAGCCAAGCACCAGGCCTCTATCCTATATAGTAAAAGGGTAATATGACTCCCAGCACCGGGATCAGCGGAGCAGCGAGGCCTCACTGCCCCTGTGTCAAGTGGAGCCGCGAGGCCTCCTGGCCCCTGGAGCAGGTTGACAGGGGGCAGTGCCCAAACTCCCTGATCTCCCTGCAGCTCTGTGTGTGACAGGGGGCGGGGCCACAATCTCCCTATCCGCCCTGCTCTGTTCATGACAGGGGAAGGCGCCCCAACGCCATGATCGGCCTTGCTCTGTGCCTGATAGGGGGGAGCTCCCCAACCCCCTGATCGGCCCTGCTCTGTGTGTGACAGGGTGGAGCCCCAACCTCCCTATCAGCCCTGCCCTGACTGTAACAGGGGGGAGCTCCCCAACCCCCTGATCGGCCCTGCTCTCTGTGTGATGGGGGGCAGTGCTCCAAATCCCCCTACTCTGTGCATGACGGGGGAGCTCCCCAACCTCCTGATGGGCCCTGCTCTGTGCATGACAGGGTACGGAGCCCCAACCCCCCTGATGGGCCCTGCTCTGCTCATGACAGGGGGCAGCGCCACAACCCCCTGATCGGCTGGCTCTGTATGTGACAGGGTGGTACCACAACCCCCTGATCTGCCCTTCTCTGTGCATGACAGGGGGTGGCACTACAACCTCCCCATCAGCCCTGCTTGAGTGTGACAAGGGGCGGTGCCCCAACCCCCCAATCGGCCCTACCCTGAGTGTGACTGGGGGTGGCATCACAACCTCCTGATCCGCCCTGCTCTGTGCATGACCAGGGGATGCGGGGCAGGCACCTAGGGATTGGGCCTGCCCTCTGCTGCCCAGAAGTGGGCCTAAGCCAGCAGGTTGTTATCTCCTGAGTGGTCCCAGACTGTGAGAGGGCACAAGTGGGGCTGAGGGACACCACCCCCCTGCCCGTGCACAAAATTTTGTGCACTGGGCCTCTAGTTGTTTAATAATATGCTATTTAGCTTGTAACAATGTACAATGGTATAGTAGACCTATCAAAAGGAAAGTATTATAATAGTATATAAAAAAGAGGTAATATGAAAATTGACCCTTATTCCGTCACACCATCACAAGATGGCTGCACCCACAGTGGAGGTGGGGTTCCCGTAATGAGCGGTAACGAGCGATCAGCAGGGACCAGAGGCTGCGTGGAGCCTGGCCGGGGCAGGTGACCTGAGGCTGTGCCACCTGCCCGGCGGGGCTTGATGGGAGAGGGGCCGGCCGGGTCTGAGTTTCGCATGATTTTGAGGTGTATGTGGGTATGCAGGGACTTGACTTTGTGTCCTGCAGTGTGCCCCATACTCTGGCAGGAGGAAGATTTTCATATACATTTTATCTAATTTTCTTTCAGTCCGACACTTCTATTATAGAAAAAGGGCAAATAGCAATATTAAAATATTTCCTCTAATTAATTCCCTTTTAATGTGCACAAATTTCATGCACCAGGCCACTAGTGTATTATAAGCAGTACTGCTAAAATAAAAAAAAATAAGTGACATATATATGATAATTTTATCTACTCAACAAATGTCATCAGTAATTTTTAGTCATGAAGTCATAAAATTTTATGTAATGAACCCAGTGCTATGCTTTATACCTCAAATATTTATAAATGTGACATGATACTATAATGACTTATCCTAATATATAAAAAGCGAGGGGCTGTCACGCTGAAACAACTGGACAGACGACTGAACAACAGGCTGCATGAGGCGGCCAGTCCAGCAGGGGAATTAGTGAGGGACAACCAAATGACTGAACAGAAGGCTGTGTGGGGTGACCAGGCTGGCAGGGGGGCAGTAAGGGGCTATCAGGCTGGCAGGAGGTTAAGTTAGAGGTGACCAGGACAGCAGAGGAGGTAGAAACAGGTGACCAGGTCAGCAGGGGGGGGGGTGAGTTAGGGGCGATTCGGCTGGCAGGCAGAGGTGGTTAGGGGTGATCAGGCTGGCAGGGGGGGCAGTTGGGACAACCAGGCCAGCAGGGGCAGTAGTAAGGAGTGACCAAGCTGGCAGAGGGGCAGCTGAGGGTGAACAGGTCAGCAGGGGGGCCAGTTAGGGGCAATCAGGCTGGCAGGGTGAGCAGTTAGGGGAGATCAGGCAGGCAGGCAGGTGAGCAGTTAGGAGCCAGTGGTCCAAGATTGTGAGAGGGATTTCCGACCACCAGTTTAGGCCTGTTCCCTAAACTGGTAGTCAGACATCCCCTGAGGGGTCTCAGATTGGAGAGGGTACAGGCTGGGCTGAGGGGACCCCCTTCCCATGCACAAATTTCATGCACCATGCCTCTAATACTTATATAACTTAATGACTCTTCAAGGACACTAGTAAACTATTCATGAAAACAATATAGCAAATCAGAATAAGAACATGTAAAGAGGTTAAGTTATACTGAATTTTTACCATATTGGGAATCATTATTATCTATAATCCTGAGAGAGATTCCAAAATGACCCTTTGATAATAACTTTTGTAAAAATAGTGCTCCTCACAATATCATCAGTCTGGAAATATAGTAGAACTAGATATTAATACATCACCTCTCCCATGGTTAATTACTTATCACTGATTTAATTATTGCTGAATATTTTCCAAGCCTCTTCCTCTTGCTCAGTGATTAAAAACATTTTTATCTTTCCAGTTTCTACAATTTTCTCTCTTTTTCTAAATCTATGGTATTGTCTAAAATTCTTCTAACTTATATGTGTGCACAGGGACTTTGCTGCCCTACAATGAATCCATGAAGTGCAGTTTTTGTTGCTGGTTCCATCACAACTGAGATGTGATGCTAGTTTCCTGCTATTATATACTCACTAGAGGCCCAGTGCATGAAATTTGTGCACTGGGTGGAGTGTCTGTCAGCCCAGCCTGCACCCTTTCCAATTTGGGACCCCTTGGGGGATGTCTGACTGCCAGTTCAGGCCTAAACCGGCAGTCAGACATCCCTCTCACAATCCGGGACTGCTGACTCCCAACCTTTCACCTGCCTGCCTGCCTACCTAACTTCCCCCAACTGCTTCTGCCTGCCAGTTTGATCACCCCCTAACTGCTACCCTGCCAGCCTGATCAATGCCTAACTGCTCCCCTGCTGGCCCAGTCGCCTCCAGCTGCCGTCTCCTGCCGGCCTGGTTGCCCTCAACTGCCCACCCCTGCAGACCCAGTTGCCCCTAACTGCCCTTCCCTCCTGGCCTGGTCCCTCCCAACTGCCCTACCCTGCCATCCTGACCACCCCTAACTACCCTCCCCTGCTGGCCTGGTTGCTCCTAACTGCCCTCTCCTGCAGGCCTGGTCACCCCCAACTGCCCTCCCCTGCAGGCCTGATAACCCACAACTGCCCTCCCCTGCTGGCCATCTTGTGGCTGTGGGCACCACCATCTTTGAGGGCAGGGCAATCAATTAGCATATTCCCTCCTTATTGGCTGTGGGCGCTGTCATCTTTGCGATGGCATGAGTGTCGATTAGCATATTCCCTCTTTATTAGATAGGATTAGCTTTCAGTCTTGCACTAAAGTCAATGACCCATCAGTGATATTAATACCAATGGAATCTGTAGAAATATGGGAGAGGTTATAGTGGAGACAAAGATTATTGACATTGAAGTGGTGATGGAAAGTACTAGATTTTACATCAATCAGGATTTTTTCCTTTTTTTAAAAAAATATATTTTATTGATTTTTTACAGAGAGGAAGGGAGAGAGATAGAGAGTCAGAAACATCGATGAGAGAGAAACATCGATCAGCTGCCTCCTGCACATCTCCCACCGGGGATGTGCCCGCAACCCAGGTACATGCCCTTGACCGGAATCGAACCTGGGACCCTTCAGTCCGCAGGCCGACGCTCTATCCACTGAGCCAAACTGGTTTCGGCAGGATTTTTCCTTATAAATGATAGAAAGCAAACCGAAAGTAACAAACTGTAAAAACAGTAAGAGGGGAGATAATATTCCCAGCAAGTCAATACTCATATCAACATAATGTAAATAAAAATAATAAAATTGTATTTGCCTGTTTGAATCATGTCTATCCTGGTGATCAAGGGTAGGAGATGGCAATTTGTGGGAGAATCAAAATTATGGATAACTCTCACTATAACCACATGGCCTGAAGAAGTATTTTCCAGGATGAGAATTATTATACTGGTTAGAACATATTGCCAGTAGAAATTATAAAGACAAACAATTACATTAATATTAAAACAGCATTACACAAAGAGTAAAAGCTAACAGTGAGTTGAGCTCTGAAGAATACATCAAACTCAGAATTGTTTTTGAATATAGACAGTCTAATTGGTGCAACAGTTAAGTTGCACATCAGTAGTAATTCATATTAATTTATAATTATAAAATTTACAAAGAATTATAGATTATTGAATACAAATGTATCTTCAAAGTGCCTTCCTAGATTTGTGCTTAAAAACAAACAAAAACCCACCCTAAAACAATATTAATCATGGATGTTGAGTTTCTCAGAATTAATTGGAACATTGTTAATGATCTGATCTGTTATAAACCCAACTAATCAAATGTTCTCCAATCTAGTCAATTAAGCCATGTTTATAGGAAATGGTTATGTTGTCAAAACTCTGTACTTTAAAATAGAATATTATCCTGTAGGTAGTGAGACTAATTGTTGAATCAACATCCCAGAATATATGCAGTTTATGGGTTGATTACAGGTGGGTCCTGAGGAAGTCCTGTTTTCTCTGTGGAGAAAGACCCAGCTAGAAGGCCGAGAATGGTAGCTGGACAGTAACCCCATGCACCACAGAGTGGACAAAGGGAAGCAGTTACCATTAAGGATTTCAAAGAAGGCAGAGTAACGTGTTTGAGGTACCAAAACAGGAAGCAAGGAGCTATCACCCGGGAAGGTTTTCCTAGAGAAAACACTGATCACCTGTCCATGTTTAGTAAAGCAAATTGTAGCAGTCTGTTTACTTTAAAAGAATGGCAAAAGGTTCACCTTGGAAATAAAACCAGGCCTCTACCTCATTTAGGTTAGTAAGAAGGGTACTGCTATTAAAGTTCATATTTCCCACTATGAAAAATAAGACTAGAAACTAAAATTAGAGTTTACTACTGGTATCGATCAAAGAGCACCTTTTAAAGAGAAATTGGACAACATTAAAATACCAGACAAGGTCTGAATAGTGAGAACTATTTCAAAGTATTTGTTTTGCAAAATAAAATTGTAACTGCTTGGACCAAAATTGGTAACACTATTGCTTATTAAATTCTGTTTTAAAGATTTGTATATAATTACCAGAAAACTATTTAAGGTGAAACAGTAAATCAGCTCACTTAAAGTGCATTTTAAAGGCAATGAGTCTGTAACTCACAATGAACTCTTAGATTGGATTGTCTTGAAACCTTTCTGAAAATCTTTAATCTAGAAATTATCAAAAGGACTTTTTTCAGATTATCTGTTTACAGAAAGATTTAGAGATTGCCATTTGTATTTAAAATAAGTCATTGGATTGGGGGTTTTCTATTATTTATGAGACTTTAATTTGATACTACATATAAATAATCTAACTTTTAAAAATTCAAGTGTCCGTAACCTTGAATTTTTCTTTTAAGTTCAGACCCCACAAGTAAACTATCTTGTGGTTATCTGGCAATTTATTTGTAGACTAGAGGCCCAGCGCATGAAATTCATGCACTGGTAGGGTCCCTAGGCCTGGCCAGTGATCAGGGTGGATCAGGGCCTTCCGGATGCTGGACAGGGCCTTCCTTCATTCCACACTGCCCCCTGGTGGTCAGTGCACATCAAAGCGAGCAATAGAATTCCTGGTCTCCGGTTGAACTCCCAAGGGGACACTTTGCATATTAACCTTTTATATATATAGATTGTATATTCACATTGCTTATGATATAACATGGAAGTTTGATTAGAAACTTGAGAACATGTAAAAGTTATAACTGATAATGCTGCATATCTTTAGTTCACTCTGCAATTTTTGAGGTGACCAAATTTTTTTCCATAACTGTTCTCAAATGAAATCTCAAAAGTAATTATCTTAATATGTATTAAATTAATTAAAATTTGTACTTAAGAAGCTAGTAATATCTCATTTTGTTTACATTGTCATCTGTTCTTATTATATATCCAAGGTTACTGGACATTCTCCAAAAATAAGTAGCTATTGTTGATATAAAAATATTGCTAGCCGAATTCTTGGAATTCTCTGAAATTTCTTTAGTGAAAAATTTTGCATTCACTTATATTGTGTATACCAAAGGTAGAAAATGGGGGAGATTAGTAACCAGTATTTTCTCAACTCTGTATTTTTAGTTTCAAAGTTTACGTTTCATACTATTATAAAATTCATACATTTGATTGCTCTTGATATATAGTGTAAATATTCTGAGATAAGATTATGAAGATAATATATCTTAAATGATAGTGTTCATCTATATGAATTTCCTTGTGTTTTTTATCATTGTCATTTCCTGAATACCTGTTTATTTCATTGCATTGAATGAGGACATTACATCCATCTCCTTCCATCTTCATTTTAAGTTTCTCATTTTTTTCTGTGAGATTATATTTCCACAATAACCTGTAATAGAATCTATTATGTTGAAGGTCAATCTCCCTATTTGTAAGCAATCGACAGAAAGTAAAAATCTTGTTCAATTTCACTCTGCCATCATGTCCGTGTGTATTAATCAGGATTCACTGAGGAGATAAAACCCACATAGTAATTTGGAGAGTTTAATATAAAGAATTATTAATTATAACAGAAGATGAGAGTAATGAGGAATTGGTTAGTAAATGAGGACTCTAAAAGGCATAAGAACTTATGCCTTTTAGAGTCCTCATTTATTAACTTCTCTTATATATAAGTGTAGTTACTCTCATCTTCTGTTATATATAAGTGTAGTTACTTCAACTAAAACAGAGAAAGAACGCCCACAGAAGAGGACTTCCCAGGGCCAGATTGAGACCTTGTTGAAGCACAGCTTTGGCTATTGAGTGGCAGAAAAGTCACTGGAGTGCCACCCATAGAAATTGCTCAGAAAGTGTTCTCTAGAACTAGCCATAAACCTACCTGCTAGGGAACCAGTGACAACTCTTCCCAGGAGATGTATCATCAAAGGCACTCCACTAGGAAATCAACAAAAGGGAAGTTGCAATTAGTTTTTATTAGCAAGAAGGCAGTGAGATAGACATGATATCAGAGTTTTTGAAACACTTTGGAAACTAAGATGTTAGAAAAAACCAAAGGGACACATTATGTGATAAATGGGTATATCATGGACTACCTGAAGACCCAATGAGCAGCACTATAATCTGATTGGCTATATAACCTAGTCAAACCAGTCCTTTCAATATTGCAAACTAATATTTTTAATTATTCATCAAACTGATTGAATTAATATAGCTAATAACAAGAACATTAGATGTCTTTTTTTTTAAGCTGGTAATTATGTAAAATGATACAAAGATTTCAGAAGACATTCTTCCTAAAGTTTAAAAATCTGAAGTAGAAAAAAAAAAAATGGGATAGCTTTGCTTGACTTTCTTCAACTTACACTTAAAAAAAATTCTTGGTTCTAGTTTAGAGTATATTGTTTCATAACTTCAACATATTTGACCCTAGCTTCGTTGTGGGAGTTGGTGAGATGAGAAACCTCAAACTATGATTTTGAAACCCCAGTTCGAATGCTCTAGGGTGACACTGTGAAGAGAGTATTCCTTAAAATAAATTATTTGATCTCCAATCAAGAAAAGTGTTAACTTGCTGGAAACTTTTCAGTTTGCTGTTCTTAAGAACCCAATTTAGCAATTTTATCAACTTTCATTTTTCCACACTATTGGAGTGAAGCAAGGGCATGAATAATCTAAAAGTACAGTTAATTTTAGAAGAATTTATATCAAGTGACTTTTTGTAGTAGATTTAACTTCCTAGTCATGTTGTACCTAAGCTAATAATAAGATTAGTTTTTTTTTTTTCTTTTCTCAGGGCATACTAATTGGTATCTCAGTAAAATAATGTGTTATAAGGGAAAGACAGACATTTTTTGTTACTTAACATGAAAAATTCCTTAAGCAGTATAGCCATATGTAGAATGTTAGTTGAAAATTCTTGACAATAATGAAAGCTTACTGAGTGTGAAAAACAAGAAAATCATATAGCAGTCCCTATAGTGTGTTACAGATTGAATTTCATACATAAGCACATTATTATTGAGGTGAATATACTTTACTAGCTCACCATTCTGTGAGTTCGTGGATTTCAAAGCATTTTGTAAATTATCACGCATTACATAGATATATTCTGAATTGGAAGTTGTTGTACTGTGGCACATAGGCTCATCACAATTCCTATTTATACACATATAGAAAGTATCTTTTTTTTTAATGTTACCCCCCCCCACCAAGTTATCTTATTTTTCTGTTTCCCATTTAACCAGGTAGCAGGTTCTGTGGTTTATTATCTCAGAGAAGGACCCTAGAAGATATTTATTTCCAAAAACCTATTTCTACTAAAGAGCAAAGATGTCAAGAAGTAGGTTCCTGTAAATTAAGAAGAAACATTCCTTGGCTACAGATAGAAGAGAGTCATCTGGGAGACTGTGGGCAAGTGAGACATCTGAAGAAGCCATTGAGGAGATTCTGGATCATGCCAAATCAACAGCCAACTCAGTCCACAGAGAGAAAAAAAGCTTGGAATGGCTACAGTAGGGAAATGTGGGTAGTAGTAAACAAAACAACAACAACAACAACAAAACAAACAAATAAACAAAACAGCCACAAATGTAACAAAAAACAAATGCAACCAACATGAGAAATCTGTAGGGAGGCTGAAGTCTCGTGGGATAAGTTTATGTGGGAGATTAATGGCTACAGAACCTGAGTGAGAAGCAGAGAGAATACTTTTGAAGAAACATTTTAAATTTCACTGTGTGTTTTGTTTTTTTACTCCTTATCTTAGCGATATGAGGCAACAGATATAACCTCAAGTCAGGATCAATACCCTATGCAATAAAAAAGGGGAAAAAGGTCTAAAATAGTATAAAGTATTAAAGAATGAATAAAACTAATAAGGATTACTTTTTAGTCTATAGGTATTATATAAACTAAAATATACTGATAATTCTAACCAACTGGAAAAAAACAACAGCCCAAACAGGAAAATGAGTCAAGGAGATGAATAGGCAATGTATAGAAAAATAAACTCTGAAGATATTATGTTACTTCTTGGGAGTCAAATAAAAGTAAATGAAAATAATTAGTTATCACTCTTAGCCTTTTAATTTGAACAATGGTAAGTCTTGCTGGAATGTAGAGAAGTAGATCTTCTGGTGTATTCACAACCAATGACCCAGAAATTATTTACAAGATGCATATACAAACACAATCAAAATCGTATTGAAATTATGTTTCAAAAAATCCCTAATTTCAGTGAAACAGTGAAAACCATTATCTACACTTTAGGAAAACTGAATCACTAAAGATCTAGTGGAAAGTATATGAGTACATGGAATTAAAAATAAGCTTTGGTAGAAAAAGATTGATGTAGAAAATAGAGAGTGCCATTGGTTTTGCTGAATAACAATTCAGAATAAAAAGGAGAGCCCACCATCAAAATAAGAAAAAAAAATATTTTTATATTTGAAAAATATTGAATACAGTAAAATATTTTTATAATTCATCATTAAACCAAAAAAGAAAAAGAAAAAATGTGCCTATTTTGGGATGGCTGCTGACAGGATGGCAGTGAGCAAAATAGTGTGAATGAGTGAAAGTATAGTGTGTGCACGTGTGGGGAGTGTGTGTATGTGTGCGTGAGGGACAGTTATATTCCACAGGGCTGTTGGGGACTGGCAGACCAGGCTCCTCTGGCTGGGCAGCCTCTACTGCTGCTGAAATCTCTGCCTCAGAGACCACGTCATCTTGAAGGGGAGAGGGGCTGTGATTGGAAGCCCAGCCTTCCCTTCACCCGGGGAGACCTCAGATACCACCCGGGACCCTACAGCCACAATGCCCAGAGACCAGCTGCCTCAGCTGCGAACCCACAAACAGCGAGACTCCAGCCTCCCCAACCGTGGGTGCCTAAAATGTCTATCCAGGGGGAGAAAAGGTGGTGGCTGAATGAGTGCACATGTCCTGTGCCAACTCACAGAGCAGATAGAAGAAACAGCTGAATTGAATAACATCCACCAAGAATTGGAGAATTAAACACAGCTGGTGAGACAGTCTGTGGACAGAAAGGTCAGAGATTGCCTGGAGAGAGGTGGGATCGGTCATCTGGGCTGGAGGGAGAAATATGCGCAGCTGGGATGCAGTGATGGCGAACCTTTTGAGCTTGGCGTGTCAGCATTTTGAAAAACCCTAACTTCACTCTGGTGCCATGTCACATATAGAAATTTTTTGACATTTGCAACCATAGTAAAACAAAGACTTATATTTTTGATATTTATTTTATATATTTAAATGCCATTTAACAAAGAAAAATTAACCAAAAAAAATGAGTTCGCGTGTCACCTTTGACATGTGTGTCATAGGTTCGCCATCACTGGTAGAGTCTCAAAGGGAGACTGCACCAAATCCACAGCCCTTGGGGTCAGTGTAGCCCTTTAATGTGGAATGGGGTCCACAAGGCTTCTGGCAGTGGGGGACTCTATATCTAAGTCCACAGCCATGGAAGACTGCACCCAGAAAAGCAGCCTAAAGTTCTATACCGGCTGCACAGTGCTGGGGGGAGAAAGACGTGAGGCTGTGCAATTGTTCTGTCTTGATAACTTCCTTGCTTTTACTTGATAAACCCAGTGCATAGGATCTTTCCATTAAAAACATGGAGATTGCAGGGGAAGGTGGTTTTGTGGAAACTGGGAACAGAATAGGGAGAGACTAGCAGGAAGCCAGCTCTGGGACAGTCTGTCCCTCACCCTGAACAGACTTTTTTCTCCTGAAAACCAGGCTCCTCCTAGCAGCACAGCTGTACCCAGTCTGGAGCACAGCAGGGAAAGAAATATTCTAAATACCCCCAGGGAGCCCTGGGAGACTGGATTCAGGGGCCATTTGGTCCCAAAAACTAATACAGAAACCCCACCACCCACAGGCCGGGTCAGAAATAGACCCTTGTGTAAATACAACTGAAAGCAGGCAGAAAAACAAAACCAAGGTTGTGGTGTATGACACAGAGGAGTGGTGGGTCGCTGGGAACTTTAACACTGTGCTGACTACCTGACAGGAAACTGAGACATGGAAGGCAGAACAGTAGAGAGGGGTGTTAAACCAGCCACATGGGTCATTGAACCTCTGCTGACGTGAATGAACTTCACTCCTTCACTTTTTTATTTTTTATCTCTTAGTTAAGAAACTAATTTTTTTCACTTTATTTTGTTATATTTTTATTATATTTTTACCATTAAAAAAATGGAGTAGTGTTCTACATGCCATTTTATTTTTTATCATTATTTTACTCTATCACAACTTTTCCTTTATGCGAACACTTTCTTCCTCACTTTTCCCTTTTTTATCCTGCTCTCCTGATCCTGCTTTAGTTTTTCTCTATCCTTTCTTTTTATTCCCTGTTAAAAATTGATCTTCTTTATCTGCTTTATTGATGCATTACTATTAAAGTAGACTCAATTAGCCTACTCATATATCTAATTTGCTCTCTCCTGCTCCAAGTCCATGCACACTTACTTCTCTTTTTCTTCACAAGTTAATAAGCGAATTTCTTTCTTTCTTCCTTTCTTTCTTTCTTCCTTTCTTTCTTTCTTTCTTTCTTTCTTTCTTGTTGTTTGTTTGATTGTTTGTTAGTATATATATATTTTTTAATTTTATGTTTAGGTTTTTCTCTCCTCACTTGTTCGCTTCTTCTACAAAAAGCTTGTTTCATTCATCAACTCAGGTTGATCTCTTCTCTATTCTCCTTTTCTAAAAATAGATGAATACATAGATAGATAGATAGATAAAAGAAAGGGAAAAATTATATATATATTTTTTTCTTTTACATATATATTTTAATATATATTTTTCTATTATTATTTTTTCAATTATTATTTTCTACATTTTTTTTAGTATTTTTTTTTTTTACTTTCCATCTAATACACTCATTCTCTTTCAAGCTCCTCTATACTAAATCATGCCCATTTCCCCATTCATTCAATTACTTGACCTTACCTTCTGGAAATAAGCTCTGTGTATTCAGATTAAGATTCACTCCTTCTTTTCTGGGTGTTTGTTATTTGAATTTTATGGATTAGTTGTTGGTTTTTCGAGTTTTCTCCTCATATACATATATTTTTTCTGTTTTTTTTTTTCTTTTTCTTTTCTCTCTCACCTTTTTTCCTTTTCTGAAATTCATTTTTTGTGCTCTTTTCTCTCCCCTAATTCTCTTTCTCTGGTGGTCACTTTTATTTGAGGTTATTGATATTGTGCATACATTTGTGTCTTGTGCCCTCTGTATTATGTCTTGTAGAGTTGCATTTTGTGCCTTTAAGTCAATGCAGTATAGAGTGAGCCACATAACCAGACAACCTGAGAGGAGTGAAAATGGAGAGACAAAGAAACCACCCCCATATGAAAGAAAAGGAGGAATCACTGGAAAAGGAAGCAAACAAAATAAAATGGAGGCAAGCAATTTGACACAGAAAGAATTCAGAGCAATGGTTATAAGGACGCTAAAAAGGATGGAAGACAAATTCAACAATATCTATAAGAACCAAGAGGAAATGAAGAACCAAGAAGAAATAAAGAATGGCATAGCTGCAATAAAAAAAACTCAACAGAAGCATCAAAAGTAGATTAGAAGAAGCTGAGGACCACATCAGTGAGCTAGAAGACAAGGTAGGAAAAAATACCCAAGCAGAGCAGCAAATGGAAAACAAACAAACAAACAAACAAAACAAACAAACAAACAAACAAAAACCCTTAAAAAACAGGAGGAGAGTCTAAGAGAGCGCTTTGGGACAACAAAAAATGAAACAACATCTGCATAATAGGGGTGCCTAAAGGAGAGAAAACTGGGCAAGGAATAGAAAACCTGTTTGAAGAAATGACAAAAAACTTCCCTGGTATTGGGAAGAAAAAACTCACACAAGTCCAAGAAGCTCACAGAGTCCCAAACAAGATGAATCTAAAAAGACTGACACCAAGACACATTATCATTAAATTGGCAAACACCAATGACAAAGTAAGAATCTTAAGGGCTTCCAGGGAGAGACAGAAAGTTATCTACAAGGAATCTCCCATCATAATATCAACTGATTTCTCAACAGAAACACATCAGGCCAGAAGGGAATGGAATAAAATATACAAAGTCATGCAAAGCAAGAGACTGAATCCAAAAATACTATATCCAGCAAGACTATAATTCAAAATTGAAGGTGAAATCAGAAGCTTCACAGACAAAAAAGGACTGAGGGAGTTTATTACCACCAAACCAGCAATACAAAAAATGCTAAAGGGACTGCTCTAAAAAGAAGAAATAAGAAGGGAAGAAGGAACACAGGCATAAAGAATAAAAATGGTGACAAATCAGATCCTATCAATAATAACTTTAAATGTAAATGGATTAAATGTCCCAATCAAAAGACATAGGGTACCTGAATGAATAAGAAAAAACATGACCCATATATCTGCTGTCTATAGGAGATCCACCTCAGAACAAAGGACTCACAAAGACTGATAGTGAAGGGGTGAAAAATTTTTTTCGGGCTAATGGAAATGAAAAAAAAAAAAAGCTGGGGTAGCAATGCTTGTATCTGACAAATTAGACCTCAAAGTGAAGGCCATTACAAGAGATAAGGAAGGCCACTTCAAAATACTAAATGAAGCAATTCAACAAGAAGTTATAACTAGTAAACATATATGCCCCCAATAGAGAAGCACCCAAATACATCAAAAAACTTCTGGAAGACGTCAAAGGAGAGATCAACATCAATACAGTCATAGTAGGGGACTTTAATACCCCACAGACACCACTGGCTAATCCTCTAAAAAGAAATCAGCAAAGAAACATCAATCCTAAATGACTCACAAGAGTGAATGGAATTAATTGACATCGTCAGAACATTTCACCCAAAAGCCACAGACTATACATTCCTGTCAAGTGCACATGAGTCATTTTCAAAGATAGACCATATATTAGGACATAGGCAAAGTCTATTCAAATTCAAGAAAATTGAAATCATATCAAGCATCTTCTCAGATCACAATGGCATAAATTATAATTCAACTACAATAAAAACAATAAAAAAATCAAACACCTGGAGGCTAAAGAGCATGCTATTAAACAATAATTGGGTTACCAAAGGGATCAAAGAAGAAATAAAAAGCATCCTGGTAACAAATGACAAAGAAAACATAACAATCCAAAATCTATGGGACACAGTGAAAGCAGTCTTGAGAGGAAACTTCATTGCTCTACAGGCTACCTCAAAAAAATAAAGAAAAACTGGTAATAAATTATCTAAGCCTACAACTCAAAGAGTAAGAAATAGAGCAACAAGAAAAGCCCAGCGTAAGCAGAAGGAAGGAAATAATATAGATCAGAGCAGAAATAAATGACATAGAGACAAAAACAAAAACAAAAAACCAGCAACAACAAAAACAAAATAAAAGATCAACAAAACCAATGACTGGTTCTTTGAAAGGATAAACACGATTGATGAATCTCTAGTGAGATTCACCAAGAAGCAAAGATAGAGGACCCAAATAAACAAAATCAGAAATGAAAGATGTGAAATAACAACCCACCCCACAGAAATACAAAGGATTATAAAGAAGTACTTGGAACAACTCTATTCCAATGAACTGGACAACCTAGACAAAATGGACATATTCTTAGAAAAATACAAGTTCCCATAACTCAATCAAGAAGAATAAAAATACCTCAATAGGCCAATAACTGCCAAAGAAATTAAAGCAGTAATCAAAAATCTTCCAACAAACAAAAGCCCTGGTCCAGACTGCTTTATAGGGGAGTTCTACCAAGCATTTAAAGAAGAACTAAAAACTATCCTCCTCAGACTATTACAAAAAATTCAAGAGGAAGGCATATTTCCAAGCTCTTTCTATTAAGCCAGCATTACTCTAATTCAAAAATCAGATTAAGAGACTACAAAGAAAGAGAATTACAGGCCAATATCCTTGATGATCACAGATGTTAAAATCCTCAACAAAATTCTAACAAATTGGATCCAGCATTGTATTAGAAAGATCATACACCATTAACAAATGGCATTTATTTCAGGGGTGCAAGGATGATACAATATCTTCAAATCAATAAATGTGATACATCACATAAACAAATTGAGAGACAAAAATCACATAATCATATCAATCAATGCAGAAAAAGCATTTGACAAAATCCATCACCCTTTCTTGATAAAAACTCTCAGCAAAATGGGAATAGAGAGATCATACCTCAACATAATAAAAGCCTTATATGACAAACCTACAGCCAACATCATACTCAATGGGCAAAAACAAAATCCATTTCCCCTAAGAACAGGAACAAGACAGGGATGCCCACGGTCCCCACTCCTGTTTTCTATAGTACTAGAAGTACTAGCCATAGTATACTAGAAATACTAGCCATAGCCAATGTAAGAGGGGAAACCATAAAAATCTTAGAATACTCCATAGGCAGCAATATATCAGACAGCTAGAAGAAAATACAGGCATACAAATAGAAAAAGAAGAAGTAAAACTGTCCTTATTCACAGATGACATGATATTGTACATAGAATACCCCAAAGATGCCATCAAAAAACTACTAGACTCAATAAATGAATTCGGCAATGTAGCAGGATACAAAATTAACACCCAGAAATCTATGGCCTTTTTAACACCAATGATGAGCTCACAGAAAGAAAAAATAAAAAAAAAAAATCCCATTTACCATTGCACCAAAAAATAAATAAATAAATAAGATACCTAGGAATAAACTTAACCAAGGAGGTAAAAGACCTGTATTCAAAAACCTGCAGGACATTGAAAAAAGAGAAAGGAGAAGATATAAACAAGTGGAAAAACATACCATGCTCATGGGTTGGTAGAATCAACATCATTAAAGTGTCCATAGTATCCAAAGCAATCTATAGATTCAATGCACTCCACATTAAACTACCAATGGCATATTTCAAAGACCTAGAAAAACCCTCCAAAAATTGATCTGGAATAAAAAAAAAAAAAGACCCTGAATAGCCACAGCAATCTTGAGAAAGAAAAACAAAGTTGGAGGGATCACAATACCAGATATCAAGCTATATTACCAAGTCAAGGTTCTCAAACTGCCTGGTACTGGCACAAGAACAGACATATAGACCCATAAATTGATGCAAGCTATTATGCTCAATTAATATTTGACAAAGGAGGCAAGAGCATACAATGGCATCAAGACAGTCTCTTCAATAAATGGTGTTGGGAAAATTGGACAGATACATGCAAAAAAATTAAACTAGATCACCAACTTACACCATACACAAAAACAAACTTAAAATGGCTAAAGCAGTTAAATGTAAGAGGGGAAACCATAAAAATCTTAGAAGACTCCATAGGCAGCAATATATCAGATATATGTCATAGCAACATCTTTACCGATACAGCTCCTAGCGCAATGGAGACTAAGGAAAAAATAAACAAATGGGACTACATCAAAATAAAAAGCTTCAGCACAGCAAAAGAAACCATCAACAAAAAAAACAAGAAAGTTCACTGCATGGGAAAACATATTTGCCAATGCTATTAAGATAAGGGTTTAATCTCCAAAATTTACAGGGAACCCATACAACTTAACAAAAGGAGGATAATCAATCCAATCAAAAAATGGGTAAAGGACTTAAACAGACACTTTTTGAAAGAGGACATACAGAAGGCCAAGAGACATATGAAAACATGCTTAAAGTCACTAATCATCTGAGAGATGCAAATTAAAACAACAGTGAGATATCATCTTGCACCTGTCATAATGGTTATCATCAACAAATCCACAAAGGACAAATGCTGGCAAGGATGTAGAGAAAAAGAAACCTTCCTGCACTGCTGGTGGGAATACAGATTGGTGCAGCCATTGTGGAAAACAGTACAGAGTTTCCTCAAAAAATTAAAGTGGAACTCCCATTTGACCCAGTCATCCCACTTCTAGGACTATATCCCAAGAAATGAGAAACACCAATAAGAAAGGATATATACATCCTTATGTTCATAGCAGCACAATTTACAATAGCTGAGATTTGGAAACAGCCTAAGTGTTCATCAGTAGATGAGTGTATTAAAAAACAGTGGTACATCTACACAATGGAATACTACACTGCTATAAAAAAGGAATTTTTACAATTTGCAACAGCATGGATGGAACTGGAGAGCATTATGCTAAGCAAAATAAGCCAGTTGGAGAAAGATAAATTTCATATGATCTCACTCATATGTGGAATATAATGATCAATATAAGTTGATTAACAAAAACAGATCCAGAAAAAATGGCAGGGGAGGGGGGTTGGGTTAGAGAGCAACCAAGGACTTGTATATATGCAAATTAGTATAACCAATGGACACAGACACTGGGGCAGTGAGGGCTTGCCGTCAGGGGTGGTATTGGTCGGGGTGGGGGTGGGGGTTGGGGTCAATCAGGAAAAAGAAGACATATGTAAAACCTTAAACAATAAAATAGATAAATAAATAAATAATAAAATAAAATCAATAAATTAAAAATAAAAAGTAAAAATGTGTGTGATGGTTTTGTTTAGAAAGGATACCATTATCAAAATAAAAACAAGGCAAAATAATTCTCACAAATCTAATAGCAATTAATCTTAGCTCTTCCCAAATAGTTCTTTAAATTTAATATTTCATATTACAATCATCCATATTATATGAATACTAGGGGTGCAGCGCATGAAATCATGCATGAGACAGCCTGCTGCTGCTTGCAGCCCCACCCACTGCCCTGCTGCACTCAAGAATACCTTCTCCCTCAGAGTCCGGGAGTGGGCAGAAAAAAATAGAAGACATTCCTCCCTACTGCACACAGACCCTATATACAGGCCCACCCAGCCCAGGCCAGTGGGATGCTTGGCACATTCTTGGATCCTTGCTCAAGAGTGGGAGGGGTGACTGATGGCAACACACGTGAGAGTGGACCTCCGGGTGGCCACTCTGGTCCTGGCTACTGGTCCTGCCACTTCCTGGTCCTCGGTTCCTTCCTGGTCCTGCCTGCAGACCTGGTCCCCCAGCCTGGCTCAACCTCCTCTCTCCATCCTGGCCTCAGATGGCCTCCTTGACTCCTGGGGGCTCTGTCCTCCCCTCCCAGCCTGGAGGTACCAAGGGGAGGTTATGGCTTCTCAGAGACTCCCTGGCAGCCCTGTCACTCGGGTTCACACAGGGGAAGGGGTGCGTGTGGCAGAAGCAGCTGTATAAAAGCGGGCACAGGGGGAAGTCCTCCGGGGTCACTTGGACAGTTTGCTGATGACACGGATCAGGGCCACATTCTCATCCTTGAAGCGCTGGTTGTCAGCCCGTATGTAAGACAGGCCCTTCAGCTCCTCTTTCAGCTCAGCAGCCTTGTGTTCCACGGCCCTACACTCAAATCTCTCCAGCTCCAGGAGGGCCATACTCTCTGAAAAGCTCTCCTGCCTCTGTGTAGCATGCTCCAGCTCCACCTTGAGCTGCACCAGCCAGCAGTGTGGTCTCGGCCTGGGCCTCATAAAGTCTCTCATTCTCAATGCACAGCTTTGGGTAGAGCTTTCTGAAGTCTCCCTCGGGCTCTTCCGATTCAGGCTGGGGTTCTAGGTTGAGGGCCTCAGGGGAGAAGGGCTGGATTCTGGGCTGATGTCCACTGGCTTCATCTCCTCCCCCCTCCGCAGGCCCTCTCCTCTCATTGATAACTCTGTGGTGTTCCCTGGAGGCCTGTGGTCCCTGTCCCTGCCTGTCAGGCGCCTCTACTCTCTGGGCAGGGCCATTAGAATTCTCAACCTCAGGGACTCGGGGCTGCCAGGAAGGGTCCAGGCTTTGTGCAGTCTGCTCTTGATCCAGATGGGAGAGTCCAATCAGAGGCAGGCTGGTGGGGGGAGGGGCCACAAGGTTGGCTGGCCCCACCCTCTGATCAGGCTGGTTCACTGGCTATAGTGGGCAGTGGCAGTTTGCTGGAGGTGGGTGGGAGCCGCTGGAGCCCACAGGAGATGGGAGCAAGCTGCTGCCTGCTGCGGGAGCCAGGGGGAGGGATTGAGAGGTAAGCAGTTCAGCCCACTTACCAGTCAATGCCATCTCATGGTGACTGGTCATTTGGTCGTTTTGGTCATCATGGCCTCTGGCTTTTTATAAATATGGATATGTGTTTCTCAGGTATGGGGAATCTTTTTGCTGCCAAGAACCATTGGGAAACTTATAACATGATTCACGAGACATGCAAAATTATCAACTTAAAAATTAGCCTGCTATATTTGGTCAAACATTTAATTAGTTCACCCTTAATGCCTTGTCAGGGCCAGACCAAATGATTTTACAGGCTTTATATGGCCCTCAAATCGAACATTCTCCACCCCTTAGCATCTAAGCCCTTACATTATCAAGTATTGAGAAATTTTATATCTGTCAATGCAAGAAATGTTAACAAACATTATGTTAAGCATGAATAAAATTGTTTGTTTTTACTTTTTATAGGCCATATGTCCGTTATTTGTATTAAGTGTTTGTTCACATTATATTTAAAGTTTTATGGCCTTTAATTCTGTACCTTCAGATTTTATGTGAATAAAAGGATATAATTTACCATGAGGTATACATTAGCTATAATTTTAACAAGACACACACTTCAGTTATTTCTTTTTCTTTCTCTTGTACTGTTTATTTTGAATACATTTCAAAATTAGAGAAAAAATAAAGTCAGTAAAAAATGTCCCATATATCCTCAATCTGGATACTTCATGCAGATTTCAAAAATTGTCCCAATAATAGCTTTTACACTGGACAATCCAACCCAATTTCATAGTCCAGTACAACTCTTCATTCTTGACTTTAATATCCTGCACATTTTTGAAGATTACAGAGTAGTATTACTTTTAGAATGTTCTTTAATTTGTGTTTGTCTGATATTTCTAACTACAATCATTTTTTAAAATCTCAGGTAATCTCATATTTTTAAACAGTGTATAAAGATCTACCCATATCTACTTAGTGCTAATTTGTCCTCGCCTGGTTATTTCTTTTTTTTACAACCTAATAGAGCATTATATCATGCCCTATTTATCTGAGACCTAATTAATTGATTTGTTACTGTGTTAAGAAACACTTTCTTTTTGATGGTGCATAAACTATAAACTTACTTTTTTATATAATTAACAAGGTTGTTATAGCGCTTCTAAAGTATTTTAAATTAATTTTACAAAATTAACATACAGGTTTTTTTCTGTTTATCTCATCATGCATCACAAATTTAGCATAACAGAAAATCATTAAAATTTAAGAGCAGCAGAATTAGATGCTATAAAAGTTATCATAAAATAAGAACATTTCCAAAGTAAATAGTATATGAAATTGTGTTTTTAAAAATATTTGAAGACATTATACTTCATTGAACAAGAAATATGTAAAAATTGTTTGTAATATGAAAAATAGAAAATAGCCTTGGGTACATAAATTTTGATAATAAAAATGTATAGAAAATAAATACTTAATAACAATTTTTCTCTGTATTTATATACAGTGTTAATAACAAAATAAACATTAACTTATGAAAGATGGTTGTCTGATTATGCACTTGTTAAATTAGAACTATTTAAAATAATACTTAACGACGTCATTTATATTTTGCAACCCACAAAGGTGCTTATATTATATCAGAAACATTGACAAAATGTTATGTGGAAGAATAAAAGGCATAACTGGCAGTTGTTTAGATTAAGTATGTACTGTTAAAAAATGGTGTACTTATGTGTGTATATATGATATATATATGTACATGTATGAAATTGTGTTTGTCTGATATTTCTAACATACACACACATATATATATATATCTTATAATATAAAAGAAAAATATGCAAATTAAACATCCCTCCGCTACACTCAAGCCAGGCCCAAAAACCATGCCCACCAGCCAATGAGGAGTGAGTATGCAAATTATCCCAACTAAGATGGCGGGTAATTTGAATACACAGAGCAGAGTGGGAGAGCCAGGAGCTTGGGGGGATGTGCCTCCCTGGGTCACTCCCTCGGTCACTCCCTTCAGGGTACATGGTTCCCTCGGTCACTGGACAGAGAACAGAGCAGGAAAGCCAGAGGCTTGGGGGGACGTGGCTCCCTTGGTCGGGAAAACCCAGAGCATGGGGAGCACCAGGAATTCTGGGAATAGTAGTTTTGGTGGCAGCCCCAGGACCAGAAGTGGAAGCCCAGAGCACAGGGAGCACCAGGAATGCTGGGAATCATAGTTCTCCTAGACCAGGGGTGGGCAAACTTTTTGACTCCAGGGCCACAATGGGTTCTTAAACTGGACCGGAGGGCCAGAACAAAAGCATGGATGGAGTGTTTGTGTGATCTAGTACATGTTAACACTGCTGCTGGTGAAGGAGCGGAGGGGAGAGCAAGAGAACCCTCTGCTCTTTTGGCTCCACGGGCCGGATAGAACAGCCGAATGGGCCGGATTCCGCCCGAGGGCCGTAGTTTGCCCACGGCTGTCCTAGACACTAGAGCAAAGTGAGCCTGGAGCAAGTTACTGTTGTGGTTGGGGATGGAGGGAAAGCAAAGGTGAGAGACATAAGTAAAATCAGAGTGTCTAGGAAAAATTAAAGGGAAGATATTCTAAAACTTCCAGGAAATCTCCACTAATGGAGCAAAGAAAAAAATGCCTCTATTATTCTGTGGGCAACAAACCAAACTGGGTTGGGGGTCTCAGACAATTAGCTCATATGATTGCAAAGACAGACAGAAACTCCCAGATTGGAGAGGGCTCCCCCGAGGGCTCCCAGATTGGAGCAAATGTAGGTTGGTCTGAGGGACCCCCCCCTCCACCCCCCCATCGCCCCAGTGCATGAATCTTTGTGTACCGGGCCCCTAGTGTATGTGTGTGTGTGTGTGTGTGTGTGTGTGTGTGTGTGTGTGTGTATCTTTTGTTCTATTGTATAGAATGATCTCTTGCTCTTGTATAGCATGAAGAATAAAGAACTTATTTTGGCATATTTTTTAAGTGAATAAAACACAAGTGTCTTATGATGATAACAAGTGAAAAGTATTATTGGGTAAACCATTATTTTAACTAGAAAAAAATACACAATTTTTAACAGTACATGCATAATCTAAACAATTGCCAGTCTATGCCTTTTATTCTTCCATATCATCCACATTAAATTTTGGCAATAGTTTGATATAATATAAGGAAGTATTCCTACTACTATACAGATAGAATTTATTAATATAAACAAGTGATGTAGTATATAATAACAATTGCTATAAATAAAAGGAAGCATAAATATTTGTATGATATTAGTCTTGTGTGGCTACCCAAAAAGTAAATAGTGTTGATTGAGATTAGAGCAGATAACTTATAGCCTTCTTCTTTCTCTATATCTCACAACACAACTCTTAGAAGTCAATTTTCCTGAGTAAATACAAAACATAGATGAGACAAATTAATGAATAAAAGGTTTTAAATTCCAATAAATTAATTGAATAGTGAGTCAACTAAGGAATAACAACATCATTGTTTAGTTAATTTATAGGGATATGATAAAACATCACAATAGTATCATATATAAAAATCTAAAATTTACCCCAAACTGATAATATTACAATACTTAAAATCCACTGTATATATCCTATATAATAAAGAGGTAATATGCAAATTGACCATCACACCTTCACACAAGATGGCTGGCAGGGGAGGGCAGTTGTGGGCAATCAGGCCAGCAGGGGAGGGCAGTTGGGGGTGATTGGGCCAGCAGGGGAGGGCAGTTGGGGGGAACCAGGCCTGCAGGGGAGGGCAGTTAGGGGCAACCAGGTCGGCAGGGGAGGGCAGTTGTGGGCGATCAGGCCAGCAGGGGATGGAATTTTGGGATGAACAGTCCAGCAGGGGAGCAGTCAGGGGGCAATTAGTCTGGCAGGCAGAAGCAGTTAGGGGCAATCAGGCAGGCAGGTGAGTGGTTAGGAGCCAGCAGTCCCAGATTGTGAGAGGAATGTCTGGCAATCGGACATCCCCCGAGGGGTTCCAGCTTGGAGAGGGTGCAGGCTGGGCTGAGGGACACTCCTCCAGTGCACAAATTCCATGCACTGGGCCTCTAGTTGCAGTTTAATTAAACATCTGGATGATTTCATGATATCTCAAAGGTCCAAGAAATATTTGTTATTAAAAATATTATTTGTGTCCTAGGTAAGTATAATTTAACAAACTTTTAATACTTTCACAAGAAGAAATGTGAAGGGGCAATGAGGGAGAACAGATAATAAAGAGTATTTTGGCAATGGTTACATGGACTTGTAGTGAACATTGAAGGGGGACAAATAAGACAAAAATTACTGAAAAAATTTTTGGTGCTTTTTGTATTTGAAAAGATTAAGAAAAATAGGAAATCAAATCTAAAAGTGAATGATAAAAATAGTTATGGGGAACACTTTGCTCTAGGAAGTTCAATAAATCTAAAAAAGTAGATATTTATTAATGTTAAAAATATAAAAGTGAAAAAAAGGCAATGAAAACATATTCAAAGCAGAGTTGCAAGATAACAGTAATGGATGATGGTTATTTGTATGCATCATTTTGACTAGGCTAAGGGATGCCCATATAGCTGGTAAAACTTTTCAGGGTATGTCTGAGGTGTTTCCAGAACATATGAGCATTTGAATCCTTCAATTTAGTAGTAAAGAAGATCCAGGACATCATTCAATCCACTGAGAGCCTGAACACAGAGAAGGGGAATTTGCTCTCTTTGCTTGAGATGGAACATCAGTCTTCTTCCCTGCCATAAAACTCAGCTCAGACTGAATTATACCCTCAGTGCCCAGATTCTCAGGCCTTTGCATTCAGACCGAAGTACATCACCTGCTTTCCTGGTTCTCCAGTTTGTAGACTTCAGATCTTGGGACTTTTCAGCCTCCCTAATAACATGAGCCAATTCCTTTAATATATATATATCCTCTTGGTTCTTTTTTCTCTGGACAACCCAGACTAATACAAATAAAAATATATTAAAAAGGTGATGAGAAGAGATTAAGAGAATTTCAGGAGAGAAAGAGAAGAAAATGTTATTCTGAGAATTAATTACATTACAGACATTTAAAAAGAACACAAATTTGATGCAGTGGAATGTAATATTAGTTTTGCTTCCATTCAAATTTCTAAAATGTTGATGTCTTTAAGAAAGTTCAAGAACAGTATATAGCATTAAATGGAAAAGGATATATAGAAAAAGTGTGTATAAACATTCCATAAATAGTAGTATTAAGTTAAAAACATAATTAATTTAATATTATTATTAACACAAAGGATATTTTATAAAATAGGTGCAAAAGATATGCACATATGTGTGTATATGCACATTTTATAAGCATACATATCCTATATAATAAAAGCCTAATATACTAAGTGTCTGGTCATCCTGTGGTTCAGTCAACCAATCAAAGCATAATATTCTAATGATATGCTAAGACTGCTCACTATGATGTGCACTGACCACCAGGGGGCGGACGCTCTGACTGGTAGGTTAGCTTGCTGCTGGGGTCCAACTAGGAAACTAGTTGGGACTGACAACTCAGTCGGGACTGAGCAAGATGGACTGTACATTCCCTGGAGCCCTCCTGCGATCCTTCCTCAGCTGGCCAACCTCCTGCATCCCTTCCTGGCTCCGATAGTGCACTGATGAGGTCCCTCAGCCTGGCCTGCCCTCTCGCAATCCGAGACTTCTCAGGGGATGTCGGAGAGCAAGCCAGGCCCAGGGACCCCACTGGTGCATGAATTCGTGCACCTCGCCTCTAGTATTTATATAATTCATATAGACATGCATGTGGACTCAATAAAATAGGCTTAAGTGTATAGATACTTAATATAATGACAAGATTAATTTATGAGATTGTTAATGTAACATTAATTTAATGCTGAGAAAATGTTAAGTCACTTCCTATTTTAATGTTACTTCTGATAGCATAATACCCTTGTATCCTCTCTCCTCCGTTACACATCCTCCCGTTGAGTAAGTTTCTCATAATTGTGAGTGTGAACTATCAAACCACATCTGTGTGGCTCCTTAGATTTACCTCCTCCCTAGGTTTAGCTGACTGCAAGTTATAGGTTCTCAAATGCTATCCTCCATGCCATTTGTTGTCCCTGGCTGATATTAACAGTTAAAGATGAACTTTTTGATATATTTTCAAAATATTTATTGGTAGGTTCCAAAGTGTTATGTTAAAAGGGTAATAGTTTGTGTGTTTTTTTAACTTATGTTTAAACTACTTTTAGTGTAGATGGACAGATTCACATAGAAACTTACTGAAAATGAGCTTCTTTTAAAGCTCTAAATACCTTGATGGTATTTTGGGGATAAAGAGTTGACAGCTCTTCATTTTGATGCCTTTTGCAGCTTACAATAGGGTTTTCACATAATTACCTCATTATCCTCCCAATCACTTCTAAGGTCATATCTCTTATGCACACTCTAGTAGACAAATAGCAGGCCTTGGGGATGAACCCTTGATGGACGTCCTTGTCTAAGAAATTTCTTGCTGGAGGAAAACACTGTGGTCTCCAATAAGTAAAGTGATATAGATGGGCCAGTTTATTCCATCAACCTGAGAACTTCTTGGGCCTGACCAACCTCCATCCATTTCTCTATATTAATGGGGCAGGATAACCTCAACATTTACAAGACTTGAGGTACTTGGTAAAAAAAAAAGATTCTGCCTCCCCCCCCCCATTTTTGACACATTGTTTATATTGAGTACATATTTTTAAAAACTACATGAAGCCCTGGCCGAGTGACTCAGTTGGTTGGAGCATGGATTCATACACCAAAAGGTTGCAGGTTGAATTCCTGGTCAGGACACCTACCTAGAATGCAGGTTCTATCTATGGTTGGGGTGCTTAGGAGGCAACCACTTAATGTTTCTCTCTGCCTCCCTTCCTCTTTCTTTAAAAAAATGAATAAAATCATGTCCTCTGACAGGGAGAGAGAGATAGAGAGAGAGAGAGAGAGAGAGAGAGAGAGAGAGAGAGAGAGAGACTACATTAAAATGACCCAATTTACATTTAAATTTATGTAAAAACATTAGAAGTAAAGTGAAAAAATATGAGAGTATATATTTTTTCAAATAATTTTATTAAGTGCATAAGCCTAAAGACATTTCCATTTTATAGATAGGGGCTTTAAAGAAAGGCTAAATATCTGTTAACATACAAAATGCAAGAAGGAACAAACTGAAAGTTTTTAAAAGATAAATGTTATTTATTTTCACTATACTACATTTTCATTGCCATATTTTAAGTAATAAAAATATAGGGGTAATCAAATGACATTCTACACATAGTATGAAGTGGAAGCTTTTTTATATGCCATTATTCTGGAGGTAAACTGATGTTAAAGATGAAATGTAATTTTTTCCTGAATTAAAACATTAATTCTTAATGTATCCATATTAGACTCTAGGACTACAAGACTCCAGTCCACTGTTGTATCAATTACATAAAGAACCATTTTGTACAATATAACATTAATTACATTACAAAGGCTGAAAGCATTTCCTTTAATTCCTACTGGACATCTTACATTTTTTTCATATTTTGCTATTATTAATTAATATATTAACAGATTGGAAAAATAGAAAAAGAACTAAATCTTAATAAAACAAGATATTCAGATATTCTTGAGAGTTGCCAACTACATCAATAAATTAATAGATAAGATTTAATGTGTATGGCACTAGGGAGGTCATTTGTCAAAGCAGATGTCTTGTGTAGCAATACAGGGACCATTAAGCATGGGCTAGTGAAAATAGACATCAAATTTAAATAACTGAGAAGAGAATGGGAAGGGAAGAAGTAGACACAGTAATGTTGACAACTCTCTGAAGAATATTGGCAGTATTCTATAATGATGAAAAATGAGCTTTAGCTTTAAAACACTAGGGTTTGAATCTTGATTCTGACACTTAATAGCTGTGTGACTCATTACATCACACAACTCTTGACTTTCAGATTCTCAGGTGCCAGATGAGAGTGAGGATATCTAATGGAGTTATTGTCAGCATTATAGGAATTCATCTCTAGGATGTATTTAGCATGCTGCTTATCTCATAGTAAGTGCATAATAATACATGGCATACACAATAGTAAATAGGCATATTAGAAGGAAATAAATAATTTAAGGGTATATTTTACACAATAATTTCAACTATTGAAAGTGCCTAAAGATAGTTCATAGATTTATTGAAAGAATTAATTATACTGGAATTATTGGAAGACTTGTAATTTGTTGTTTAATTTATCAAGACTAAAAATAATCACACACAACCTTTTAATTTTAGGCAGGGATGTTTACGTTAATATTTATTTGCTGTATAGACATGAAAAATAAGAATGTGCAAAAAAATTACAATATTTTGCCCTCAGTTGGTTGAAGCATTGTCCTTTACACGAAAAGGTAGTGGGTTCAATTACCAGTCATGGCACATACTGAGATTGCGGTTTATGTCCCTGGTGGGGCCCCTGCAGGAGGCAACAGATCGATGTTTCTCTCTTTCTAAAAATCAATAAATTACAAAAAAAACCTACAATATTTTATCATACTAATAATGCTAATGTGTAGATCAAATATGAATGTTTATGTAGTATCACTATTATAAAGTAACCGACAGTGTTAGAAACTCAATTGTTTTATCCATTCTGCTATGAAGTAAAGAAAAAACAGAGTTTCATATTATAGTTACTAAATTTATATTAAGCATTCTACCATGATGATCAAATATGTTTTAAATAAAAGTACATGTTTTTAAAAATTATACACTTACATATAACAGACTATTTGTATCAATTTTGTAGTAAAATTCACATAGTTTCATTAAAGTATGTATATTTCAAGTGTTAAACTTTATTAAAAAATCATGTTTTTCAGAAGAACTGAAGGACAAAATAAATCATGAGAAGTACATGATTAAATTGACTTATTCATGTTTTTTCATATATTAGTATACTTAGCATTTATACTTTAATTATAGATGTATTACTAATCAAAAAAAGATAAAGCACTTTTCAATGTAATCAAACAACCACCTAAAATTATAAATAAATTTGGGTGTACTTCCTTCTCTGAAAATTTATGAATAATTACTTTCTTGGGTTATCAGGAAACTAAATTTAAACTAAACTTTTATTAATTGATTCAGGATGTTCATTGTTGAGTATTGTTGATACCATTTACTTTCAATTGTTTATTCAATTAAATATAATTGGCAGATGTGAACTGAATGGTATATGAAATAATGCTACTTTGTTAGAAAATGCAAATAAAATATGTACAATATGAACTAAAAATAAGTGACCTAAGACAATAGAGTAAGAGTAAAGTAGAAATTGCTACCAAACTGGGGAAGTTATACACATATATGCATAGCTCATGGTGAAGGCCCGAGAGGATCAGGTGCGGGGTGGAAGGGGTCAATAAGAAAAACAAACACACACAAAAAACAAAACAAAAAAAACCCGAAAAGAGACATCTGTAATACTTTCAAAATTAAAGATGAGTTTTTTTTCTTATAAAAGAAGAAAACCAGAAATATGAAGAAAGAAAGAAAGGAAGGAAGGGAGGAAGGAAGGGAGGGAGGGAGGGAGGGAGGGAGGGAGGGAGGAAGGAAGGAAGGAAGGAAGGAAGGAAGAAAGAAAGAAGAAAGAAAGAAAGAAAGAAAGAAAGAAAGAAAGAAAGAAAGAAAGAAAAGAAAGAAAGAAGGAAACTGATACCAAATGAGCTATTCCTTCAGATGCCCAATCTGATATTGAGAACATGGTTAATAGTTGTACAGTGCATGAAATTGAATTTATCATTCAGAAACTATAATTACGAGGAAGCCAACATCACGTTTGTTTGGAATTTATCACGTCCTAATTTTGCAGTTCTCAAAGAAAAATGTTCACATTTATACATTTTTTAAATTTGTAAATAACATGCTCTGTCAGTTCAGTAAATATTTGTATCTTGTCAAAACAGGTAATAGATTTGCAACTCACTTAAAATAATTTAAAGATGAAAGGATACACACATAAAAACTACAAATTTAAATATTAATATTCCCCTACAAAGAAATATAATTTATAAACCAAACCAAGATAGTAATGCATGAAATGGCTTTTAGAGATATCCTATATAATAAAAGGCTAATGAGAGCATATGTAATACCTTAATCAATAAAGAAAAATAAATAAATAAATAAATGGCTAATATGCAAGTTGACCAAACGGTGGAACAATCGGTCACTATGACATGCACTGACCACCAGGGGGCAGACACTCAGTGCAGAAGCTGCCCCCTGGTGGTCAGTGCACTCCCACAGGGGAGTGCTGCTTAGCCAGAGCCCTGAGCTGAGCTCATGGCTGGCGAGCGCAGTGGTGATGGTGGGGAGCAGGCCTAAGCCGGCAGTCGGACATCCCCAAGGGCTCCCAGACTGCGAGAGGATGCAGGCCAGTCTGAGGACACACACACACACACACACACACACACACACACACACATACACACACACCAGTGCACAAATTTTGTGCACTGGGCCTCTAGTAGTATACAATGTACTAAAACTTTTGAAGAATACTTATAAACTTTATCGACAAGCCCAGAATAAATAAATTATTATCATTAGGAAATTTTATACTTAATTCAATTTATTAAACTGATTGACTTATCTAATCCCAAGTTGAATATCACTGTAGTATAGTATTTGCTGCTTCAAGGTAAAACTATTCCCAGTGGCTAATCATTTTATCCAATTACAATAGACTGACGAATCAATCTCTGATCATTAGAGCCTTGCTATAATAAACTCTTTCAATGCAAAATTCAAAATAATGTATTGGGTCATGGATATAAAGGTATTTGTAATGAGCAGAAATTATTTGATTTATATTCCTTCCACTCGATAGGAGTACAATGCTTAAAATTGCTGGGGAACTTAAATACTAAAAACACCTAATATTCTAAAATCATAGTGCTTATTACTATTGAAATAATCAAATCAGTAAAAAGATTTGCAACCTGTTATCTGTAGCAGCTATAACTTATCATTATAAGTAATTAAGAGGAATTATAGAAAACTCTAGTTTATCAAGTTTTATTAAAAAAATGTTGCTCAATTTTCCTACAACACTGCTGGGAGTTTTGAGCAGGAGATCAAAACTATGGTATTCTGCTTACAGATATATTGAGATGATTTACCCACATGATATTAATATTGTATATTAAACAAGTTGCAGCTTGGTTAAAATCAGGAATTTTAATAATAGCACCACTATCAACAAAATCCAGATTGCTGGAATCTTATTAGTAATGGAAGATTTGCAAAAACTGTGTACACAGGAATGTATCAATTGCAATTTGTTTCAAAATAAAACTCAATTAAAATAACTATTAGATGTCAAAACAAATAACTATATACACATTTTAACTTGATTCATAAAGAAATGATTTCTTTAAAATCTATACAAAATTTATGAAACACCAAACCTTGAAAATTATAATAAGAATATTTTATAAATAATTGTACATTGGAGGGAATAACATTCAGGTGAAAAATATTTTCTATAAATAACTGAGCATGGAATATTGATTGATGGAACTAAAGTTTGTTCATCTTAGACAATTAAAATGGTTTATTATCATTAACTATATGCATTTAGTAATGAGAGAGAGAGAGAGAGAGAGAGAGAGAGAGAAATCTTAATTGCTTAGTATTTCCAAAGATCTATGTTTTTTGTTTTATTTTTTTAATCCTCACCTGAGGATATTTTTCCATTGATTTTTTAGGGAGAGTGGAAGAGAGAGGGAAAGACAGAGAGATACATTGATGTTATAGAAAGGACAAGCCTGCAACCAAGGTACACGCAGTTGATGGGAATCAAACCCAGGACCCTTTGATTCACAGGCCTATGCTCTATTCACTGAGCCAAACTGGCTAGGACTCCAAACTACTCTTGACTATGGACTACTTTGGCAGAATTAGCAGCAATGAATTGTGACAAATCTCAGAGAAAGAATAAAACAATGATTCATTTATTAAGATAAATGAATTTAGACTATTTTTGTTCAATGTTCATTTTTTCTTTCATTGAGGTATTTCCCTTTCATTTTTCTTCTATTTCCTTTCACATATGTGGTTTATTAACTCATCAAACCTAGGATTAAAAGAATATAAGCCCTAGCCAGTTTGGCTCAGTGGATAGAGCATCAGCCTGTGGACTGAAGGGTCCTGGTCTCAATTCCAGTCAAGGGCACATGCCTGGGTTGAAGGCTCAATCCCCAGTAGGGGGCATGCAGAAAGCAGCCAATCAATGATTCTCTTTCATATTGATGTTTCTCTCTCTCCTTCTCCCTTATCAGAAATCAATATTTTTTTTAAAAAAAAGAATAAAATAATGTTTCTTCCAATACAATCATGGCAATATAGAATGTACAATATCTGGAATAATTCAACATGATACAAAATAAACTCTTGTTATTCAGACCATCTTTATAACACTTTATAAAATATGACATGGTATGAAACATCATTGAAACAGTTTTCCAAATTCACCTTATCTCAATTTATATATATACTAGAGGCCCAGTGCACAAAAATTTGTGCACTCAGAGGGGAGCGGGGTCCCTCAGCCCGGCCTGTGACCTCTCGCAGTCTGGGACCCCTCGGGAGATAATGACCTGCTGGCTTAGGCCTGCTCCCGGGTGGCAGAGGGCAGGCCCAATCCCTAGGTGCAGCCCCTGGTCGGGCTCAGAGCAGGGCCGATTGGGGAGTTGGGGCGCCGCCCCCTGTCATGCACAGAGCAGGGTGATTGGGAGGTTGTGATGCCACCCTCAGTCATGCTCAGGGTAGGGCCGATTGGGGGGTTGGGGCACCGTCCCCTGTCACACTCAAGGCAGGGTCGATGGGGAGGTTGCAGCGTCACCCCCTGTCATGCACAGAGCAGGGCCAATCAGGGGGATGGGGCACTGCCCCCTGTCACTCACAAATCAGGGCCCATCAGGGTTTGGGGCTCTATACCTTGTCACGCACAGAGCAGGCCTAATCAGGGGGTTGGGGCGCCGCCACTCTCAAACTCAGGGCAGGGCCGATGGGGAGGTTATGGCTCTACCCCGTCACACACAGAGCAGGGCCCGTGGTGGGGGGGGGTTGGGGCACCGCACCCTGTCACACACAAAGCCGCAGGGCAATCAGGGGGTTGGGGAGCTCCCCCCTATCAGGCACGGAGCAGGGCTGATCAGGGGGTTGGGACACCTTCCCCTGTCACGAATAGAGCAGGGTGGATAGGGAGGTTGTGGCCCCGCCCCCTGTCACACACAGAGCCGCAGGGCAATCAGGGGGTTTGGGCGCTGCCCCCTGTCACGCTGATCCCAGTGCCGGGAGGCCTCACGGCTCTGCTGATCCCGGTGCTGGGAGGCATAGTACCCTTTTACTATATAGGATAGAGGCCTGGTGCACGGGTGGGGTCTATCTGGTTTGCCCTGAAGGGTGTCCTGGATCAGGGTGGGGGTCCCCACTGGGGTGCCTGGCAAGTCTGGGTGAGGGGCTGAGAGCAGTTTTCAGGCTGGCGAGTGACTGAAGCTCCCAACCACTCCTTTTTTGCCTTTTTTTCTTTTTATTCTGGGCCAGCTTTAGCTCTGAGGCTTGGCTCCAGTTCTAAGGCCTCTGCTGGTGAATGCAGGTATCTGGTTTGTTTGGGTTCTATAATCGAAACACTGTTTCAAATCCAGCTCTGAGATCCCGGCTGGCTGAAAGGAGGTTTCTGGGGTTTTGTTTAGCTTCTATATTTGTAACAATGTTTCAAACTGCAATCTCAGTGGCCGGCAGCGGCAGGCGGGGAACGTTGGAGTCCTCCATCACTGAAGTAAGCAAGCCTCATGTTCGCTTCAAGCAGCCTGGCTGCCGGCCGCCATCTTGGCTGGCAGTTAATTTGCATATCTCTCTGATTAGCCAATGGGAAGGGTAGCGGAGTTATAGCTAATTACCATGTTTCTCTTTTATTAGATAGGACTAGATTCCCGGTGCACAAAAATTTGTGCACTCAGGGGGGACAGAGGGTCCCTCAGCCCGGCCTGTGCCCTCTTGCAGTCTGGGATCCCTCAGGAGATAATGACCTGCTGGCTTAGGCCTGCTCCCAGGTGGCAGAGGGCAGGCCCAATCCCTAGGTGCAGCCCCTGGTAGGGTTCAGAGCAGGGCTGATTGGGGAGTTGGGGCGCCGCCCCCTGTCATGCACAGAGCAGGGTGATTGGGAGGTTGTGATGCCACCCTCAGTCATGCTCAGGGTAGGGCCGATTGGGGGGTTGGGGCACTGCCCCCTGTCACACTCAAGGCAGGGTCGATAGGGAGGTTGCGGCGCCACCCCTCTCACGCACAGAGAAGGGCTGATCAGGGGGTTGGGGCACTGCCTCCTATCACGCACAGAGCAGGGCCTATCAGGGGAGTTGGGGCTCCATACCCTATCACACACAGAGTAGTGCCGATCAGTGGGTTGAGGAGCTCCCCCCTTTCACGCACAATGCAGGGCCCATCAGGGGGTTGGGGAGCTCCCCCCTGTCACACACAGAGCAGGGGGGATCAGGGAGTTGGGGTGCCGCCACTGTCACACTCAGGGCAGGGCCGATGGGCAGGGGGGGCGCCGCACCCTGTCACACACAGAGCCACAGGGCGATCAGGGGGTTGGGGACCTCCCCACTGTCACACACAGAGCAGGGCCGATCAGGGGGTTGAGGAGCTCCGCCCGTCACGAACAGAGCAGTGCAGATAGGGAGGTTGTGGCCCTGCCCACTGTCACACACAGAGCCGCAGGGCGATCAGGGGGTTTGGGCGCAGCACCCTGTCACACACAGAGCTGCAGGGCGATCAGAGGGTTTGGTCGCTGCCCCCTGTCACACTGATCCTGGTGCTGGGAGGCCTCGCGGCTCTGCTCTTCCCATTGCTGGGAGGCATATTCCCCTTTTACTATATAGGATAGAAGCCTGATGCACAGGTGCGAGCCGGCAGGTTTGCCCTGAACGGTGTCCTGGATCAGGGTGGGGGTCCCCACTGGGGTGCCTGGCCAGTCTGGGTGAAGGGATGATGGCTGTTTGCAATGGTCACACCCCATTCATGGTGGGGGTCCTGCTTGGGTGCCTGGCCAGCATAGGTGAGGGGATGATGGCTGTTTGCATCTGGTCACACACCCTTTAGGTTGGGGTTCCCCACTGGGGTGCCTGGCCACCCTGGGTGAGGGGCTGAGTGCCGTTTCCAGGCTGGCGGGTGCCTGAAGCTCCCAACCTGTCCTTTTTTCCTTTTTTTTTTATTCTGGGCCAGCTTTAGCTCTGACGCTCGGCTCCACCTATGAGACCTCTGTTGCTGAAAGCAGGTTTCTGGCCTTTGTTTACCTTCTGTGTTTGAAACAATGTTGCGGTCCTGCTGGCTGAAGCCCGCGGTTTTGTTTAGCTTCTATATTTGCTACAACATTGCTTAGAGTGTAGCTGAGAGGCCACCAAGGCAGGCGGGGAACTTGGCTTCCTCCGTCACTGAAGCAAGAAAGCCTCCCTGTTCACATCAGCTGCCTGGCTGCCGGCGGCCATCTTGGCTGGCAGTTAATTTGCATATCGCTCTGATTAGCCAATGGGAAGGGTAGCGGTCGTACGCTAATTACCATGTTTCTCTTTTATTAGGTAGGGTGTGTCATATATGTATATTCATATGTATAATATATGCATAAACATATATGTACACACACATGAATTACACTTACTCAGGCCTGCATGAAAACTATGAATGGAACATGAACCATACTTATCATTTTGAAAGTAATTTTTTATTTTAGAATAGTACTTTATACCAAATAATTGATTTACAGAAAGTCCACAATAGAAAATGAGATATGAAATCTCAAGAGTGTTTCGTCAACCACCAAAATGTAAAGAAAAACTCCCAAGTGTTTAAAGACTGGTCAGGTTGGATACTTCCCCTTTTTCCAAAATGAAATAGTGTGAACAAGAATCCCTCTGAGATATAAAGATTTTCAAGGTTACTTGAATCCTTCTTAGTTATTTAAAGATCCTACCTTATTTCAAGGAATATATTTCATTCTACAAGAGTTTTTAATCTAATAAAATTATTAGATATGTGGTGAGTGTTCTACCTCATAGAGCACACTATTATCTAGTAGGCCAAAGTATACCACTTAAGGTATGCAAATACTTTAACATAAATTTTTTAAGTTTTAATTGCTAAAAAAAAATTTATATACAGAGTGATTTAATAAACATAAAGAAATTGAATACATTGCTGACAGGAAAAAAGTATTCTTGATTTTGTACTTTATTCAGATTGATCTAACAATGAAAAATTGTCTTATCTTCCCAATTTGTAGGTCTTTGTACTTTAACCTTTTAGAATTGAATGATCTTACAGTGCTGATATAAACTTCTAAGAAATTGGAGGATATTTAAGACACACTAATCTGATTCATATTTGTAATTTGATTTTTCAATGTATGTCAAATGAAGTTGTTTTAAAGGTTGTTTCTGTATAGAAGTAAAAATGTTTCCAATACTATTATCTGAATGCCAATACACAGAATATGAGATATGATAGATTCTTCAATTTGTATTTCTAAAGTGAAAATATATGTAGCTTAAAAAATAAATAATCATTTTCCAGAGTCTATATTTTATTTATGACAAATCCTTCCTTAAATTTGATGACTTTAAGAAAATATTGAATAACGTTCTCTAATTTAACGTTAAATTTCATCAATTGAAGTTTACTTATTTGTAAACTAATTATGTTATTTACTTACATCCTACTAGATTCTACAAATCTTGTACTTGATTTATTATAGTTCTGCTTTTCATTATTTTTTTTCTCTTAAGCAATTATCTTAACCAGTGCAAATGACTAGTCAACGAACTTCATTAGTTATCCAAAATCAGACTTTTACCAAAGTCTGATTTTATAAAACTTGGTCTATAAAAATGTATTTAAGATAAAGTATACATTTTTATAGACCAAGTTTTATAAAATCAGACTTTGGTAAAAGTCTGATTTTATAAAACTTGGTCTATAAAAATGTATACTTTATCTTAAATACATTTTTATTGAGAGGGAGAGAGAGATAGGAACATCAATTATGAGAGAGAATCATTGATCAGCTGCTTTCTGCATGCCCCCTACTGGGGATGGAGCCTGCAACCAGAGCTTGTGCCCTTGAATGGAATTGAACCCAGGACTCTTCAGTCCACAGGCCAATGCTCTATTCACTGAGCCAAACTAGCTAGGGCATATACTTTATTTTAATTTGCATAATTACTTACTCAACTATTTCTTATATACTTGAAAACCGGGATGGAAAGTGGTTTAATCTAGGTAACATAAAGACATGAGTCCAAATTTAATTTTGAGACAATCAAGGAAAGATATAAAAATTATTTTCTTCACTTTATAATCAGATATTTATTAAAGAAACATGTTGATGTTGAAAAATTGTACAGTACATTTTTCTGTGAAATTGGGTAGGTTATGCATGCTATGGAAACTAACCACCTGAAAAATCTTAGTTACTTGAAGCAATAAGGTTTATTTTTCCCTCATGTTACATGTGTACTATATGTATTCCATGGCCTGTGTTTGCCTTCATGTCTCCCAAATCTCGAATCCAGGCTACCAGAGAAGTATGTGGATGTTGCAGGTTTCCATGGTGGATGGGAAGAGGGGGAGAGAGAGAGAGAGAGAGAGAGAGAGAGAGAGAGAGAGAGAGAGAGAGAGAGAGAGATATTTGAAAATCATTCACTAGTTCTTAAAATTTCAGTCTTTTGCACTCACATTTCATTGAACTGTGATTTGATTTTATTTGACTTTATTATTATTATTTAAATATATTTTATTGATTTCAGAGAGGAAAGGAGAGGGAGAGAGAGTTAGAAACATCAATGATGAGAGAGAATCATTGATCAGCTGTCTCCTGCACACACCCTACTGGGGATCGAGCCAGAAAACCCTGGCATGTGTCCTTGAATGGAATTGAACCCGGAACCCTTCAGTCTACAGGCTGATGCTCTGTCCACTTTGCCACACCAGCCAGGGCTGAACTGTGATTTTAAATGTGTGTTCCCTAGACCAGAAATATCACCATCACCTAGAAATTTGGAAATGCAAAATTTCTGGACCTATCTTCAGAATTAAGTTCTGGGTTTAAATACTCTGAGTAGTTAAACTCGCAGTTAGAAATACTCTAAACATTTCTAACAAGTTCCTAAGTAATAGGGATCATGGATTTATTTGGTTAGCTATATACCGAATTGAGGCCTAGCAATCTATGTTTTAGCAAGCCCTCCAGTAGATTCAGATGCATAATAAAGTTTGAAAACCACTGCACCAGACAAATCTTGTCTAAGTTTTATTTCAAAAGCATGGGAATGTACAATTCTACCAGTTCTCTGAAGAGAAACTTTTGGTGGCCAGCAATAATGAATATTTGATTTAAAAAAAGTATGTATATATATATAAAAAACACAAAACAACATAAAGAAAGTCTTGAGCTACAAAGATGGGATATGAGCTTAGCACTAGAGCTTACAATATGCAGTACTTGGAGAGACAGACTGATTTAATAGTAACATCAAGCAGTTTAGGTTAAGTGCTTATGTGACCTTGTCAATCAACTCATACGGACTGATTGGCTAAATTTCTGTATTGAGTGTTTTGGGATTATCATTATCATGCACATTATTAAACAATGTTATGATCAATCTAATTAGAAATGTGCACATTCCTAGGGTAGAGGAGAAAAGCACATATGTCATGGCTTTCAAGCCCTAGTTAATAAAAAATGAATTTTATGAGAAGAACTCACATTTTTAAAAGTGAAACATAAGGATAATGATAATGTGTAGTGTTTTCAAGGATATGTTCTATGGCGCTCATAGAAGAAGTTTCAGAAAATTATGACAGGAGAGAGATAACATTTTCTTCCGTATGGCTCCATGTTTATCAGCCAGTTTCTTTCTCTTCTTTCTTTTTAGCACACAAGAAAAAAAAATATTTTTGTCTTAACACATTTTAACCTTTTCTGAAGTATACTATAATGTGTATTCTAGTTGCTTTATGGTGGTATGTACCTAAAAGGTAATCATTTTTTGTTTATAGCCTTCTGAATATAACCTTATGAAGTATTTCTTTACCCCACTATCATTGTTTTCTCATAATCATATTATAAAGTTGATTGAATTCTAACATTTGCCCTTGATAATTTTATTCTTTTGCCTACTGAATTTATTTACTGTTGCTATTATTGTATGCTTGAATTATCATCACAAATTCAGTCATCTGTATAATTATAAAAAAGCGTATACTCAAATGGTTTCAAGTAATGAAGAGGAATTTAATGTGTTTTTTTTCACACAATAAAATAAATTTGCAACTTTACATAAAACAAGGACTGTGGATAGTTCTATTTTTATAGCTTTCTTAGTGACTAGAATTTTTAATGATATTTTGCTATGTCATAAACTAAGGTACATTTGATTAAATTTTATTTTGAATTTCCCACTATAATATTTTAAAGAAAATATTTAAGCAATTCTCTAACAAATATACACCAATGGCCTATAGAAGAGAAAGTGTGAGTTAAAATAAAAATAGATATGATGAGGAGAATCTCTTTAAGAATTTTGATGCTGTAAGTCATTCTCTTTAACATTAATTTTAATTTTATTTATTGAAACTATCTAAATACTATGAATTTCTATATATCATATTCTGAACAAATAGTTCAGAATTGTCTTCTAATGTAACTGTTTTTTTTTTCATTTACATTAAAGATAGATTCTTATAAGCTGAATGAACAAAACTGTCCATTCCATTTGGGAAAATAGATGTAGAATTTGCTTTTATGTGACTGATTAGATTAAGTTCTTTGCAATACTTAGATTTCCAAAGAAACATGTTGTATGTGTGTGTGTCTGTACACAATGTGCATGTGTGTGTGTGTGTGTGTGTGCGTGTGATGAGAGAGAGAGAGAGAGAGAGAGAGAGAGAGAGAGAGAGATTGTTCTTCAGTATTACTTAATGTTTATATATCAGTGATTTATACTTAAATACAGATATGCATACCACTCAACATCTATAGGATCTTGGCACTTGTTTTAATTTCTATTCTAGTCCCTGTAATCCACAAAGAACTGGTTTATTTTGTTTGTTAGTAGCTGCCTGATAATTATATATTGGCTGCTATAAATATACAAATGATAGACATTCAATTTCAGCCTAACTTTTCAGGAAAATATTTACAAGCTTGCTTTCTTGGCGAAAGGACCTTTACACAATGTTTTAGATGTTTATTATGTCATAGTACTCTATCTGAAATTAATTATTAATGTTTACATATTTGGTTAAATATCGTCATCCCTATCATAAGATTTCATGTTCAGAGAAGGCCAACCATGGAGATGTTTTACATGTATCCACCCAAAAGCATGCCTACCTCTCTGTGCACTGCTCTGATGTTTCTCCAGCTACCATTTTTGTGGGAGGATGAATTCTTCCAAAAGAGAAGAATCTTCATTGATAACACTCACTTTTACTAGTTTTTTGTTTTTTAACAAAATTAAACTTGTTAAATAATGGTGATGTCAGCTGGTTAGATAATAATGATAATATTGCAGATGTCCAATTAGAAGCTTGGATGTTTTTAAACATTGAGAGTGATAAAAATATATTTTGTTATGTTAATGAAATGACTTTTGGATCACATACAAGGGTAGGGGCCAGTTGCCAGGAGAACAAATCCAGTCCCACCCACTAATTTTGGGGGGAGGGAGGAAGGGGCTTGTGGTGGAATCAATTTTCTTTTTTTTTTTTTTCTCTTTTTTTTTTTTTTAATCTTTATTGTTCAGATTATTACATTTGTTCTTCTTTTTTTTCCCCCCATAACTCCCCTCCTCCCAGTTCCCGCCCCACCCTCCGCCCTCACTCCCCACCCACTGTCCTCATCCATAGGTGCACGATTTTTGTCCAGTCTCTTCCCGCATCTCCCACACCCCTTTCCCCCCCAGGAATAGTCAGTCCATTCCCTTTCTATGTCCTTGATTCTATTATAATCACCAGTTCATTCTGTTCATCAGATTATTTATTCACTTGATTCTTAGATTCATTTGTTGATAGATTCGTATTTGTTGTTCATAATTTGTATCTTTACCTTTTTCTTCCTCTTCCTCTTCTTAAAGGATACCTTTCAGCATTTCATATAATACTGGTTTGGTGGTGATGAACTCCTTTAGCTTTTCCTTATCTGTGAAGCTCTTTATCTGACCTTCAATTCTGAATGATAGCTTTGCTGGATAAAGTAATCCTGGTTGTAGGTTCTTGGTATTCATCACTTTGAATATTTCTTGCCACTCCCTTCTGGCTTGCAAAGTTTCTGTTGAGAAATCAGCTGACAGTCGTATGGGTATTCCCTTGTAGGTAACTGAGTTTCTTTCTCTTGCTGTTTTTAAGATTCTCTCTTTATCTTTTGCTCTTGGCATTTTAATGATGATGTGTCTTGGTGTGGTCCTCTTTGGATTCCTTTTGTTTGGGGTTCTCCGCGCTTCTTGGACCTGTAAGTCCATTTCTTTCACCAGGTGGGGGAAGTTTTCTGTCATTATTTCTTCAAATAGGTTTTCAATATCTTGCTCTCTCTCATCTTCTGGCACCCCCATAATTCTGATGTTGGTACGCTTGAAGCTGTCCCAGAGGCTCCTTACACTATCCTCGCATTTTTGGATTCTTTTTTCATTTTGCTTTTCCGGTTGGGTGTTTTTTGCTTCCTCGCATTTCAAATCATTGACTTGATTCTTGCGCTCCTCTGGTCTGCTGTCGGGAGTCTGTATAATATTCGTTATTTCAGTCCGTGTATGCTTAATTTCTAGTTGGTTCCCCAATATAACATCGAGGGTCTCATTAGTTTTCTTGTAGATCTCATTAAGTTTATCGGCGGCTTCTAAACAGTTCTTGAGAGACCTTAAAAGTGTGGTTCTGAACTCTATATCTTCCATTGACAATTTTGTCCTGTTTCTTTGTCTCCGCATTTTGTTATGCTTCCTTGGTGCACCGCCTAGTGGTCTTTGTTCGCAGTCTTATAGTTAAATCTTGATTGTTGTAGCTAATTCCAGGGAGGGTTTGACCTCCAGGCCAAGTGGCTATGAGAATCAGCTGTGTCAGGAGTGAGAGAACTTCTGTCCTCTAGGGAGGTGCTAATCTGGCGTTTGCCTGAGGCTATCCGGCAAATGCCTCAGTGCAGGGCTTGGGCGGGGCGGGTCGCACAGGATCAACAGGGTGGGCCGGAGAGAGCAGTTATGGTGGCTCTCAGTCCTGTCCCCAGGGGCTCTGCCTCTCTGAGTCCCAGCACCCGCTGCAAAGCTCAGAGAGAAAGCTGCACTCGCTCTGACCGAAGCCAGACAGTCCCGCTTCTCCCGTTTGAGTCTGGGTCCCTAAAGACTCGCCCGGAACTGGAGCTCAGAGTCTGCGACTCCCTCCCGATTGAAAACGCCAACCGCGCCCTCCACCGCCAGCCCACTCCGCGCACTCCGCACCTCAGAATCTGACTTCAGCACTGCGCCTCCTCTGAGTGTCCGTATGCGTTTCTCTTTCCTCCTAGTTGTAGGACTTCCACTCAGCCAGCGTTCCTGTGGTTCTGGGTGATGTCCCTTCCGTTTTTTGGTTTCACTTTTGAAGTAGTTGTTCAAAGCAGCAAACTCCGGCGTTAACCTATGCCGCCATCTTGGTTCTCCCTGGAATCAATTTTCAATGGCCAGTGACTGGTCAATTATGATGAATGTACAGGGTGATCATGTGGGACTGAGCCCTTTTCCTAGGGAATCTGACTTTACCTCTGGGTAGTTTCAGAATTGAGGTAAATTTTCACGTTTGAGAATGTTTATTGATGTGAGGAAGCCTCTATACACACTTTGGAATTGGGTCCAGGGATTCTTTTCAGTAATTTAAAATAAAATTGAAATATGATTCTAAAATATAAACAAAATTATCAGTTATATTTTAAAAACCACACTCAAATACAGACTTAATGTGTTTTTATTTACTCGTGATAAACTTTGTATATAAGCATGTTTCTAAGGGTTTTTCCTATACTTCGTGTGTGATGAAAACCTTGCTACACTGCCAAATATTCAAGCTGTTAATACAATGAATTATATTGAATTTGGTGTTTAAGTTATGATTGCTAACATATAGCATCATTTTTCAATGTTACATTTTAATTGTTGCTAATCTATTATGGTTTTAAAGCTCCTTACTTTATGTAAATTTAAAGTTATTTGCTGGTTTTACTATTTTACATATATATAAACATACATACAAAATGTGAAACAAATCTAAAATCCACTACTAGTTACTGTTGTCCTGAAGAAAACCACTTTGTTAGTAGTTATAAAAATAAATAATACTTCAGTAAAATATTAAACCACCAAATTTTTAAATAATAATTTATCTTAAAGATTATCCAATCAGCTTCTCTATGTCCAGAGTTTGTCCAGTTATCTAGAGCAAATTAGTAACTTTTTTTTTTCAATTAAGAAAGTATATTATATGTAATTGATTTTGTTGGGTGCTTCCAAGCATACATAATCCTAATAATGCCATGAAAGGATAGACTCATCTTTTGAGCAAAGGTGAAAGATAATTCAGCCCAAATAACTGCTCAGTGATATTAAATATTTGATAATATTTATCCCTTGGCTCTTAAGTTTACTCCAGCAATCTAAACTCTAGTCTATCAGTTTATCACATGGTTCACCTCCAACTCTCACCCTCTAACCGAAAACTTTGAGGTCTGGATCAGCTACAGGTATTTTCCTTTCAACAAAAGACCAAGGGACCAAACATTTTGGAAAGTAAAAGGCAGAGCAGAGATCAAGAGAGAAATCTAGTTATTGGCGACAGCAGGTAAGTGATTAGGCTAGACTTCACCTTAGCACATGTATTCCTGAACACTTCATTTATGTTTGACCTTAAATTTCCTTCATTAAAATAGCTGCTTTGACTTCTGATTTTTTTTGTGGCTTGGGATAACAATATAATTTACTTCAAAAATGATATCATCTTTGCATCTTTCAGATAAACAGTGCTTGATACTTTGTATTTATTTGCTTATGCTATGTATTACTGTACACTTCATTTGCTTTTTTCGTTTTTATTAGAATTTCTACTTAGTGATAAGAATTTTTGTTGTAAAGCTGGGTTTTTACTCCAGATCCTACATTTGCTACTTAAATGAAGTGTTTTTAATACACTCTGTGAGGGTCAGATTTTTATTCTGTAAAGTGAGGCTAATAGCAAACACTGCATTGGAGTCTTTGAAGATTCCATGAACCAAACAATCTGTTTCTGATTGTTCTTATCTTCACTAATGATTCTTGATTTTCTATAATGTTATAGCTACTTTGGACTTTATTTGTCCTTAATATTACTTGAACTTAGTTATTTTAATTCTCATTTAAGTTAAATCCATCTCTCTCTGCCTGTCTCTTTTTTTCCACATTTTACTCATGTGATATGTATATATATCTCTAAGTACCACTACTGATTTAATGCATAATTACACCTTTTGCTATTTATTCCCTTTATTATTCAACCTCATGCATTTTACTATTCTTAAAATATGTTCTACATCATAAATATTTAATCTTGTGGTTAAAAGTCTGCAAAATAAAATTTTGTTTTCTTTTTGTTACTACTTTAAAACTTTATTGAACTGCATTCAGATAAATGTTCTGTATGGCACACGATACAGTCTATTGGAATTCCTGGTAAATTTTCTTTAAACCTGTACTTGATGCTCTTAAAAATAATTTTTCCTGTGTATTTAAAGTGCATAACAATGTTTGGATGTAGGAATGAATATATTTGATCAAGCCTATTTAATGTGGGGGTCAAATGAAGGGCCAATATCAACTGTACCAGGCATCTAGATGAACTATAAAGCTATAGGAATAAATATACATTGGAGTGGCATTGGTGAAAGGATATACAATCTGATTAGTGGAATTGAGAGACTATATAAATTTAAGGAAGGCTGACTTATGACAATTACAATACTAGCATTAAAAGGAGTTATGGATTTTGTTTTCAATAAAAGGACTGTACCAATTTGATAATAATATGAATATGTATATTGGCCACCAATTCACAAAATAAATAAATAAATTCCATATGAACTGTGGATCTAAGTTTGAAAAGGTAAAATAATAAACAAGCCTTTTATAAGACAAATATATCAGTGATTTTGGCTTGTCAGTTGTCTTAAATAGGAAGCAAAATTATTAAATATAAATAAAAATATGGTGAATTATATTAAAGTTAACAACTTCTATTCATGCATAACAGTAAGAAAAATGTCGTATGTGAGGAATATATAGAACCCATACATTTAAGAAGAAAAAATTGTATATATTAATAAAAAATAGCAAAATACTTGAACAGACACTTCAAAAAATAGGACATTCAAATTTAGAATACATATATGCTCTTCTTCATTAGTGATCACAAGAATGCAAATAAAAGCACAATTTGAAACCACTGTAAATTAATTACTAAATTAAGACCAAAAAATACCAATGTTGACAAAGAATTGGGTCAATTTGAGCTCTCAGAACTCTCTGGCATTGTCTCCTAAAGTTGAGCATCTTCTTACCTTATGGCCCAGCAACATAATTACCAGGTATAGATTCAACAGCATGCCCACATGTGTTTTCCTAAAGAAACACATATATATCATATATGTATATGATAGTTTTAAGAACACAGCTCGGAACCACACACATTTTTTTAAGACTAAAATGGATAAATCACTATGACATTTATGCAATGTAATATTGTAAAGTAATAAAACTAAATGAGCTACAAGTACTTGCAAAAATATAGGTGGGTTTCAAAGTGTAATATTGAGCCAAAGAAGCCAGACACAAAAGAATAAAACACTATGTACTGCATAATTCATTTATACATAAATGATTTATGTGAGCATAAATGTTTTGCTTGTTTTACATATGTTCATTTTAGTCTTACTTAAATCACAGTGTTTCATTTTTGATATGTTGATAAATCAAGTAAATCAGAGAGAAATTTAAGATTTTTTAAAAAGAAATTAACAACTTTAGGTAGGCAATTGTAAGGCAGATAACAGTCATGCATGCCAAAGTTATATGATTCTTCCACGAGTTTCAAGGTGAAAGATCGATGGCCTGGGTTATCAAAATGTTTTCACCAGTACATATTCAAAGTTACAGGTATTGTTTGCTGTTATATTGAGTCCTGAGCAAAATTTTTGTCCCCAAAATGTATGATGCTGCAAGGCCACATAGATATATTCAGGAATGCTGAAGTACAAAGCCATGACAGCCAAGGAACAATGGTTGTGAGATTGACCAATGGCCCTGAAAAAATTATCATAAACACAAAAAAGATGGTCACCACACAAAGTATTGCTATGAATACTACATTTGACCAGCTTCTATAGCCAGTGCCATAGAACTGCCTGTATAAGCCACCATCAAAAAGGTAAACATGATTGGTTGACTGGCATGACTCAATGGTTGAGTGTCGACCTATGGACCAGGAGGTCATAGTTCAATTCCCAGTCAGGCCATATGCTCAGGTGTGGGGCTTGCAGGAGAAAGCCTATCAATGATTCTCTCTCATCATTGATGTTTCTACCTCTCTCTCCCTCTCCCTTCCTCTCTGAAATCAATAAACATATACACCTCCTAAGGCAAAGGAAACTAAGGAGAAAATAAACCAATGGGACTACACAAAAATAAAAAAGCTTCTGCACTGCAAAATAAGCCAACAACAAAACAAAAAGATAGCCCACTCTATGGGAGAACATATTTGGCAATGATACATCTGATAAAGGGTTAAAATCCAAAATATATAAAGAACTCATACAACTTAACAAAAGAAAGACAAATAATCCAATTAAAAAATGGGCAAAGGACCTAAATAGACACTTATCCAAAGAGGACATAAAGATGGTTAAGGGACAGATGAAAAAAATGCTCAAAGTCATTAATCATCGGAGAAATGCAAATCAAAATGACAATGAGGTACCATCTAAAACCTGTCAGAATGGCTACTATCAACAAATCAACAAATGACAAGTCCTGGCAAGGATGTGGATAAAAGGGAACCCTAGTATACTGCTGGTGGGAATGCAGACTGGTGCAACCATTATGAAAAACAGTATGGAGTTTCCTCAAAAGATTAAATATGGAACTGCCATTTGACTCAGTGATCCCATTTCTAGGAATATATATTAAGAAACACAAAGCACCAATCAGAAAGAATGTATGCACCCCTATGTTCACAGCAGCACAATCTACCATAGTTAAGATCTGAAAACAGCCCAAATGCCCATCAGTAGATAAAAAAAAACTGTGGTACATTTATACCATGGAATACTATGCAGAAGTAAAAAAGAAGAACTTCTTACCATCTGAGAGAGCATGGAGGGACCTGAAGTAAAATAGGTCAGTCAGAGGAAGAAAAGTATCACATAATCACACTCATATGTGGAATTTAATTAAGAAAATAAATCCATGAACAGAGTGGATCCAGAGACATGGAAGCATGGAACATAGTATGGAATTTTAGAGGGAAGGTGGATGGGTGGGAGGTAATCAACCAAGGACTTTGTATACATATATGCATAACCCATGGGCACCGACAATATGCTGCTGAAGGTCTGGGATGGGAAGCAGGGCAGGGGCAGGCTAGAGGGTGTCAGTGGGGGAATAAAAGGGACATATGTAATACTTTCAACAATAAAAAACTATTAGAAATACATATATATATATATATATATATATATATATATATATATATGATAAAGAAGGCCTTCATTGGTTTCAATCCTAACAAGAAATATGTTATACAAGTAAATATAATACTCATGGGTAGTAAATCAGATAACAGTTTCCAAAGAAATAAGATGAAACTCTGTAGTATCTACTAATATATTCTTGTGTAAAGAGCTTCTTCTCAACCATGAGGATCTCCACAGATGATATATTGCTGAAACACTGGCAAGTCAGGAAGAAGAGTACCCTAGCTCTATTCTGGATTCCATAAGTTCACTTTTATATGACAGAAAACGGTACCTATAACCAGTCCTAGGAAAATTATTACAATTATCTGAGCTACAGAGGCCTGGGGCTTACACAGTATGTTTTTTAACAAACTCTTGAAAATCCATGAGTTGATGACAGAAGAAAGTGGCATAGGTGATCTCCTTGACGACTACACTCATCTTTTTTGAACCCTTGAGAATTAATCTAACTCAATCTCTCTTTCTCTGAAGAAGGAAGAGTTGAAATAAAACTCAGCTAATTTTTTTATGAGTGGTGTACCTTTCTTGGAAGGCTCTTCTTGGTTTTACCATCTTCGTCCTCTCTGCTTAATACCACAGCAGAAGAGTCTCCATGAATGATATCCAGGAAGAAGGGTTATCATAGGGCTTACAATGACAACCAGCTGATGCAAAGTACCCCAATGCCTCCTGAGCAGGCCAATGAAACATTAGTTTTCCTGTGGCCAATGAAGTGAGTCTGTCAAACAACTTGAAGAGAGAAAAGCAAGGTGGATAAGTGGAAAAGATGATGGTTTGTCCTTGTTTAGGTACCCTCTCCTCAGGCAAAAGGATAGCATTTCATGAGCTTGAGTCTAAGCCAGTTGGGGGTTCCTTCAGGCTCAAGATGGATGGACTGGTAATAAGGTCCATTCAAATACTAACCCTTTCTCTTTCTCCTCCACACACACCATGGATAACCTGAGTTCCAACCATGGGATCTGACACTTTGGCCAGACCAAAGTGTGGAATGACTATGTTTATACATTCATTTTCATCATGATTCATCATTGTTGTTAGAAGCTGAAGAACTGCTGAGAACTATAAATTTTCTCTCACTGTTAGAGTTCCCATCACAACATCTCTTGTACCACATAACCTGAATTACATTTGAAAATGGCAAGTCAAGGTATGGTGCTTCATTTGTCTCAACATCTCCAGGTAATCCCTGTGGATCTTTTCTTACAGCTAAGATATCCAACAACAAAGATTTGCCTTCACCTATGGGTCCCAGAGTGGCATTGAAGTCAGGTCTCATAATCCCACTGATATTCATTAGTATTTCTTTATCAGTTATTTTTTGACCAACTAGAAAGTCACTTTTCACTTTCACTCCATAGCAGATGTTATGAAAACTTAACAGCTGCTTTAGTAAACATCTTCAGGTTGTTGTTGGTCCCTCAGGGATGCCATTGGTATTTTTTGTGACACTGGGATAAAAATATAGTCATTGCTAGAAGACATCTGGAGAGCTTCTGCCTTTACACCACAGTGAACACCTGGGAAGGCAACTGCCTGAGGTTGAGGTCACAGTCAAGGAGTAATGGGAAGTGGGCAGCCAGACAGGATAGTGAGGAAGTGAGCCTACATATAGTCTATTTCTTATTGAATTTATTAGGGAAACATTGATTAATAAAATCATATAGGTTTCAGGTGTACAATTCTATAATACTAGCAGCCTGATGCACGAAATTCATGCAAGGGCCTTGGTCCCTGTCTGCCATGGCTTTGTCTGGAAGGAAGGACATCCAGAAGGATGTCTGGTATAATTAGCATATTATGCTTTTATTATTATAGATACTATCTGTATGTTGTATTGTATGTTCTCCACGCAAAGTCAAGTGTCCTTTCATCACAATTTATTCACCCTATAGCGTCTTCTACTTCCCCACACCCCTTAACCCTTCTGGTAATCACATGCTGCTGTCTATGAGTTATTTTTTGTTGTTGTTTTGTTTGTTCTTTTGGCTTAATCCCTTCACTTACATATACTCTTATATAAAATTATCTATGCTCATAAAGATCAAGGTAGTGGTCATCTTTGTGGGGCAGTTAGTCATACAAGAAATCCTCTTCAGATGTGTTCATAGTATTCAACAACTTGGTTCAGATAGTGTTTATAAAAATGTGTTCAATTTGTAAGAATTTATTGAGATGCTCACTTATGAAAATTAAAGCTTTCCAGGTATATATTATATTTTAATAAAATACATGTTTAACAACTTCTGTTTTACTTGATGTGTCAGTTGGTGAGAGGAGAGGAGTGCTACTGTATTTATGGACTTGTCAATTTCTTCTTTTCATTATAGGATTGGAATGTATATGCTTGATGTTATATTGTTTCATACATATAATGTAATTATTATTTTATCTTGGTAATAAAATGATTAAATTTACTACACTATCTTTTGTTTAGATACTTTTTCCTGAGTTATATTTTCTTATCCTATATTTTGAAATTATTTTTAATTGAGATGTATCCTATAGAAAGTAAATACCTGGTTTGTGTTGGTTTGATTAGTCTATTTTTTATTCTAATATAATTTTTGTCTTTTTTTTAGGTGATTTTAATATTTACATCTATTGCCATTACTGACTTTCTTGATTTTATTTCTGCCATCTTAAACACCTCAGTATATAAAACTGCATATTTGTTTCCTTTCTTGCATTCTGCTGCCTTTGTTTAACGTGCTCAAGATATTTCTGCATTCCCATTTCCACTTTTATTATTTAGAAGTTATATTTTCATTTATGTTACTTTAGTTTTATATAAGTTTGTTTACAATAGGAAAAGAGAAAACTGTAATTTGAACAGGGAGAGCTTAATGTAAACAATGGTTAACAGGAAATTAGAATTACAAGAGATTGGCTAGTAGAAAGTAAATAGAACTTCAAAGAATATAGGAATAGCAAATGTAATTTTTCATGTCAGATGTCCTATAATCATAGCACATAAAATATATTTTAATATATATTAGCTACTATACTTAAGGATAAGAGAAAGAGTCAAAAGAAGAGAATCTACTTTGTATCCATACTTAGACTCCGTTGGAGAGGACCTGATTCTCAGCAAAAGGCAGATAAGTCAGTGTGGTGCCACACTGATGAAATTTGCTACAAATTGATCTTCTGAAATTTGTCAGAATTCTGCCCTTGAGGGTATCAGAGAAAGTCATTTTGGGGAGTGTTTCACTGAAAGCACCACCTGTTATGAACTAAATTGTGTTTTCCAAAAGGATATATTGATGACCTAACACCCAAATCCTGTGAATATGAACTTACCTGGAAATAGTAGATATAAATTGCAGATATAACTAGTTAATGAGGCCATACTGAGAAGGGTGGGCCTTTAATTTAATAAGATTGGGGGCCTTATAAGAACAGGGGAGAGACAGAAAAAGAAGAATGGCATATGAAGAACAGAGACATACATGAAGAAGATGGCCATGTGACAACAAAGACAGAGATTGGAGTGATGCATTAAAGGCGAAAGAATGCAATAAATTGCCAGATAACATGAGAAGCTAGAAAAGTCAAGGAAAGAGTTGACCCTGTAGATTTCAGAGGGAATATGGGCTGCTGACTTCTAGCCTCCAGAACTGTGAAATTCCTTTCACTAATTTGTGATATTTTGTTATGGCAACTCTAGGAAACTAATAAGCCACCCAAATTAGGGTGACTGCAGAAGCTGATGGCCACTGAATACTGTTGGGCAGGCAGGACACTGTAGAGGCTGTTCATACAGACGCTAGAGCATTACTCTGCACTGCAAGGGCCTGCTGAGAAAATGCTGGCAACTAGGAAGCAAAACTTTAGAGTGTTTTAATTCCATGTATCTCCATTTATTGGTCCATATTGTTATTTTCCAGTCCGTTTTCTTTTCATTTAATTGCTTTAATAATATTCCATTCTGAGTAGTCATCCCATTTTTTTTTTAATTAATCAAAGCTTATTTAGTTAACCTGTTTGTTTGAAAGTACCTTTTCTTACCATGGCTCATTTTTTTTATTATGGTTAATTTAAAAAATTAAATAAAAAATTAATGCCCAATCAAAGGTCAATATTACTCTGACACCAAAGCCAGAAATTCAGTGCACAAGAAAAGGAAACTACAAACCAACATTCATCAAAAAGATTCACAAATAAAGTCAACAATATATAAAAATAATGTACTCTAACCAAGTATAATACAAGAATACAAGATAAAGTTAATATCAAAAATTCAATTAATATAATGTGCCATTTTTATTTTTTAATTTATTTTTAGTGCAAATGTTTTATTTATATACTTATTTAAATACTTATATTCCTTAATGGAATGCTTATTGTAATACAGAATACAACTGTTCCCCCCCCTCCTCAATTGTTATCTTGTTAAATTTTGTTTTTGTGTTTACATACATAGGAAAAAGTCCTTATGACAAGTTTATAATTAAAGAGGAGATTCTGGGATTTAGTAACATTGCTGTGCCCATTAAAAGTGCCAGCAAATAGATAAAAATATTACTGAAATTCATACTATATATTAAACCACATTTTCCCCCTTGCATGTTATTGTTAGGATTGGAAGAAAAAATTGTGATATTTACTGTAGAAAAGCAATAGATACAATTTAATATTATGTATAAACATATTTTATACTCACACATATAAATGTACAATTTGTTATAAAAATAAAACAATCAGGGTTGGTAAATGTAGTCTTCACTGATTCCTTGATTATTTAATGCATTTGGGAAGAGTAGATTTCCATAAAAAGATAATCAATTCCAATCATGTTCTGGAAGTGATAATAAACTTTTTATAGAAACAATCACAGAAATTATTGAATCATAATAAAGCATAGAGCATCAAAAGTAAGCATAAATATAATGTGCCATTTTTAGAGTATAAAGTAATAAAGCATGTAATCATACCAATAAGTTTAGAGCATTTGACAAAATATAATTTCCATTCAAGATAAAAACTCTCAAAAAACTTAATCTCAGACAGGGCACCTACAAAAATGCTAAAGCTAACATCATACTTAATTGTGAAAGACTGAATACTTTCCCCCTAAGATGGAAAAGAAATTTAGGGTTTTTTCTTTCACCATTCCTGTTCAACATTATGCTAAACTATCTAGCTAGCATATAATGCAATAAAAATAAATTAAAAGAATAAAAATTGGAAGTAAAATCTGTCTTATTCCCAAATAATGCAATCTTGTACAGAAAATATTTTAAAGAAACTATAAAAAATGATATTAGAACTAAAAAGTGAGTCTAGCAAAGTCACATGATACAAAATAAATATGTTAAAACCTATTGTATGTAAATATAATAGTAAACATCAAATTAAAATAAAAAATTAATTCACTTGAACAATAGTATCACAAAAATATATAAGAAAATTTAACAAATGGCATCAAGATCTCTACAATAAAGTCCAACAAACATTGCTGAGAGAAAAAAAAAGACCTAAACAAATAGAGAGATAAATTATACTCATGAATTTGAAGTCTTAATATTGTTAAGTTGTAATTATCTCAAAATTGATCTGTAGAGCCAATGCAACCTCTATTAAAATGGAATACAACACAGCATGACAAGAAATGGACCACTGATAAGCACAATAGCATGGATGGATCTCAAAAACATCATTCTAAGTGACAGAAACTAGGCAAAAAAATCAAACATATTGTATGACACAATTTATATGTAATTTATATGTAATTTCAAGGAAAGACAATACTATCTATATATATAAAGAGCCAGTGTTGTAACATCCCAAAGGCTCAACCGAATGGCAGGCTGCACATGCAGCAGGTGAGCAGGCTGAACCGCTGACCTCTCTGAGAGAGACAGAGAGGCGGGTTGATCAGCAGCAGCAGTGGCTGCTGGTGAGGCCGGGAGAGAGAAGCAGGGTGATCAGACTCTGCTTCTCTCTCCGGGCCTCGCCAGCAGCCAAGCCTCTCTCTCTCTCCCAGAGGTCAGCAGTTCAGCCCACTCACCAGCAGCCTGGAGCAGCTGCTGATCAGCCCCGCCTCTATGATCAGGCCCATAGATAGGCCCGGAGATGCTGACTGTCATAGACACTGACCGATCAGAACCAAATCTGGGTGAATTGCGAGGAGCCAATGGCTGCCTAGGAGGCTGGGCTTTTGACACTGACTGGCATAGAAACCGACTAATCAGAACCAAATCTGGGTGAATTATGAAGGCAGAACCTAAAGTGGGGGCTGAGGAGGGATTTTAAGGGCAACAGCTGTTTGGTGTAAGGTGTAAGAAAGTGATTCAATTTTTTAATGACCAGTTTGGCAGTATAGGGCATATGGCTGGCTATCAATCCAGATATAGGGATTATGTGTTTTTGTCTGCCAAGAGCATCTCCTCCTGCTAAAAAAGCCCCCCCCCCCAATTTAGTCAATCCTATCCTATATAATCTATCCATACTAATAAAAGGATAATATGCTAATTAGACTGGGTTGACAGGCCATCTTCCAGACATCCAATTTCCTTCTGGACAAAGCCATAGAGGTTGGGCCAAGGCAGAGGGGTTAGGGGCGATCAGGCAGTCAGGCAGGTGAGTGGTTAGGAGCCAGTTGTCTCTGATTGTGATAGGGATGTCCAAGGGGTCCCGAATTGGAGAGGGTGTGGCTGGGCTAAAGAACTCCCCCTCCATGCACGAATTTCATGCACTGGGCCTCTAGTAGATATATAATAAAATATTTGTTTCCTTGGACTGTGGTTCTGAGCATGGTTTCACTCTGGAGATCACAAAAATTCTTTATGGAGTGATATAAGAGTTCTAAAACCAGTTTGTGTTAATGATTGTACAATTGCATACACTAAATAAACTCATAAATTTTACATTAAAATAAAAAATATGTTAAAATTATATTTCAAAAATGATGTAGTCACTGTTAAAAAGTTTGTCATTCACTTACTTTTCTTTATAGTTTTACCACAGATATTTGAATGCTTAAATAATATATTTAAATGTATTGTTTTACACTTTATAAACATATGTATTAAGACTAAATATATTCATCCGTGACATGTTTTTAGTGAAATATATATTTTTAAATATATCTATAATTCATTCATTTTTATTATTTTATAGCATTATATTGCAAAAATACACATAAATAAATCCATGCATCAAATGGTCATGAATATTTGAGCTATTTATAATTTTTTACAATTAAAAATAATATTCCTATGAGCAATATTTATTATGATTAGCTGCATATTTGCAAAAGGCTTAGTGAATTATGAGGTAGTGGAATTTATAGGTATTAGAATATGTCTGTTGTCAATGTTACTAGAAAATATAAGAGTAATTTTAAAAATTTACTACATCACCAAAATTGTGTAAATGCATTGTTATTTCACATCTTTGAACATCACTGGTGTTTTCATTCTTTAAGAATTCGAGAACAGATGTGAGTTCATGAGCGGTATAAAATTACAGTTTTAATTTATGTTTTCTAGTTGACTGATGAAATGAAACATATATTTTTTTTAAATATATTGTATTGATTTTTTACAGAGAGGAAGGGAGAGGGATAGAGAGTTAGAAACATTGATGAGAGAGAAACATCAATTCAGCTGCTTCCTGCACACTCCCCACTGGGGATGTGCCCGCAACCAAGGTATATGCCCTTAACCAGAATCGAACCTGGGACCCTTCAGTCTACAGGCTGATGCTCTATCCACTGAGCCAAACCAGTTAGGGTTAAATGAAACATATTTGAAATATTATTTTCTATTAATGTTCCTATCTTTGAAGTACATCTTCAAATCATTTGCTTTTTGTATCTTTGTTAGAAGACATTCCATTACTCTCTAGTGCCACCTCTGCTATATAACAAGTACCCATAAATCAAGTAGCTCCATTTTATGGTGCTCTGTTTTCCTTTACCCATGTGAGTAACATATTATCTTAGTAACTATAGCTTCATAATCATCCTATATAATAAAAGGGTAATATGCATATTGTCCCCTCGACCGGGAGTTTGACAAAGTTCGAGCAGGGAGTGGGATTGGCCCCCCAAGCCCCCTGGCAGCCCCATCCCTGATTGGCACCCCACACTCCAATCAGGGGTGGTGCAGGTCCATCAACTGCACAAGGCCCCTTCCTCCAGCTGGCCCTGGCCCCAACAGCCCGATCAGGGCAGGCCACCCTGACCCCACCTGTGCTTGAATTCATGCAATGGGCCTCTAGTAATTTAATAATTATGCAAACCCGATCTCACAACTCATTTAGATGTGAATTTCTGACATTCTGTGCATGGATTTTCAGGGATATGCTTACATGTATGCACTTGTAATCTTTTTATCTTAGAAGAACATTACAAGTCATGAATTTATCCTATGTGACTCAATGTGAAGAATAAAACATGGTATTCAGTTCATATTTTTTTAGAAAAACACCATTTTTTTTAAAGAAAGTACTAGAACCCTAGCACCAATTAGACGACTTATTACTTTAATAAATTGGTAAAACTATTAGAAGATGTAAAGGGACAATTGAGGTAGTATTCGCCTTTTAAATATTGTTATGTTTAGATTATAAGTGTAGTCATTAGAATATTTAGTTGATTATGCACTTTGATACATATAATCAGTATATTTTAATAATTTGTATAAATAACTGTGTTTTAGAATATATTTTCAGTATTAGCTGAGGCAAAGGAAATTACTCTGTGATTTATTAGAATTCTATCCAATGGCATAATTCTATGAAGTAGCATTCTTTATAGAACATGCAAGAAAATAAGCAAAAGATTAGCCCCCAAACCCAGCTTAAGTGGATTAGCCATGCAAGCAGTCCTGAAGGTAATCCTTTTCATTTGGGAGGAAAACATGCTTAATAAAGAATTTATACATCTGTGGTATTAAGTTTTAATAACAAAAGAAAATTTAAAATGACAATGGGTTGCAATGCTTTTTCTGGAATATTAACTTTATTTCAGTATATGGACTTAAGTATTATATATAATTTAGAGAAGTTAATCCTGTGGCTATGTGTAAGGTATCAAAATTGATCAACTACAACTCATATGCATAGAGAAATTATTGTTCTTTTATCTTGATTATTAATGACTGGAAATTCATGAGCCTCCTGTTTAGGTACAGGGTAAAATTTATTCCTGACAAATATAAAATGTTGTTAGCTCCAGTCATTTAAATTTTGTGTTGTATCACCTTTAGTTCATAGAGAATAATTTTTCCTGCTTTTCTTCAAACTGGCATCTGAGGAGATGAAAAAAGGGCTTTTATAATCCTTTGATGTTGGAGACAGAGGGATCTAAGCCTCATTCTGATCCTGGGTTGAGTGCCGTTGAGAAATGAGTGGACTTCTCAGCACAGTTTTTGGCATTCATGGTTGGTTTCTGAGACCGCTGTTAATTGACCTCCCTGAGCTTGATAGATCTGCTGGCTGCTCCTTGGAGGCAGGACCTTTCTTCAGCTCTAATAGGAACATTAAGGTTTCTTCATCCATCCTCTTGGTTTAGGATATTCACTCATAAATATTTAACTGGTTGTTTTTCTGAGTGCAGAGAGATCTTCTCTCTGAAAACCAAGACATTTAGAGGAGAGATTTCTTATGGTTTTCCCCTTTTCCAAATCACAGGCATATCTTCCTTCTTTACCACTCAAGGAAGTTCATTAGTCCATAGCTAATCCTGCATCTCAGACACATTATCTTCTTGATATGAAAGGATTTGTAACTTATTTCCCTAAGTATGTTTCTAGATTTTCTAAAGAAACAAGTAAGTAAGTTCAAAGGCATGGTCTTTGTTTAAAGATACTTTCAAGAGTATTATCTTGTTAAAGACTTCACAGTTCCATGTTTATTAGCTTGGGATTAGCCTGGGGTAATCTATACTAATAAAAACCTAGGTGGCCCTCATGTGCGACTTGTCACAAGATGGCTGTGCACACAGCAGAGGCAGGGCCTGGCGACCACTCCATATGGTGAGGCCTAGGGGTCCCCTGGCTCTGCATGGCACAGAGGAGGCCAGTCCAGACATCTCCGCTGCCACGCGGAGGAGGCGGGTCCCAGTGGAATAGGCCGGTCACGGCAGGGGAGGGCAGTTGTGGTCAATCAGGCCGGCAGAGGAGGGCAGTTGTGGGTGATTGGGCCAGCAGGAGAGTAATTAGGCATCAATCATGCTGGCAGGAGAGTGGTTAGGGGGTGATCAGGCTGGCAGGCAGAAATGGTTAGGGGTAATCAGGCAGGTAGGCAGTTGAGCTGTTAGGAGCCAGTGGTCCCAGATTGTGAGAGGGATGTCTAAACCGGCAGTTGGACATCCCCCGAGGGGTCCCAGATTGGAGAGGGTGCAGGCTGGGCTGAGGGACACCGCCCCGTGCATGGATTTCATGCACCTGGCCACTAGTAAAATTTATAATTTAGCCTGAGTAGTGGAAGAATGCGAAAGAACATTAATTAAGGTTGAAATTAAAATGTACTAGGTCATTATCCCAAATCCATTTTTATCCTTTAGGTAATCCATGGTTTTCTTGATTACCTGGTTATTGGGTAAAAATGTCAATGCATATCTAATTATGTCCCAAGAATGTTTTTTGACATTATGTTCGTGATCCATCTGGTTTTTTTTTAATTATTATTATTAGTTAAGGTATTACAAATGTGTCCTCATCCCCCCCATTAAACCCCAACCTCCCCCCCACACACACACTCATGCTCCCATCCCCCTGTTGTCCATGTCCATTGGTCTGGCTTATATGCATGTATACAAGTCCTTCGGTTGATCTCTTCCCCTTACCCCCGCCCTCCCCTACTTTCCTTCTGGGGATTGATAGCCTGATCGCTGTTTCTCAGTCTTTGGGTCTGTCCCTTTTCATCAGTCTATGTTGTTCTCTATAATCCACAAATGAGTGAGATCATGTGGTATTTATCTTTCTCTGACTGGCTTATTTCACTTAGCATAATGCTCTCCAGTTCCATCCATGCTGTTGCAAAACACAAGAGTTCCTTTTTTTTTTTTACCGCAGCATAGTATTCCATTGTGTAACTGTACCACAGTTTTCTAATCCACTCATCTGCTGATGGGCACTTAGGCTGTTTCCAAATCTTAGCTATGGTGAATTGTGCTGCTATGAACATAGGGGTGCATATATCCTTTCTGATTGGCGTATCTGGTTTCTTGGGATATATTCCTAGTAGTGGGATCACTGGGTCAAATGGGAGTTCCGTTTTTAGTCTTCTGAGGTAGCTCCATACTGTTCTCCACAGTGGCTGCACCAGTCTGCATTCCCACCAGCAGTGCAGAAGGGTTCCTTTTTCTCCACATCCTCTCCAACACTTGTTGTTTGTTGATTTGTTGATGATAGCCATTCTGACAGGTGTGAGATGATAATGCATTGTCGTTTTGATTTGCATCTCTCGTATAATTAGTGACTTTGAGCAGGTTTTCATATGTCTTTCGGCCTTCTGTATGTCCTCTTTTGAAAAGTGTCTATCTAGGTCCGTTGCCCATTTTTTTATTGGATTGTTTATCTTCCTTTTGTTAAGTTTCATGAGATCCCTGTAAATGTTGGAAATTAAACCCTTATCGGTGATATCATTGGCAAATATGTTGTCCCATGTAGTGGGTCTTCTTGTTGTTTTGTTGCGTGATCCATCTTTATTTGTCATGAATGTAATATAGATAGTTCAATTGGAAGAAAGAAAATGAGAAGAAAGAAAGAATAAGAAAGAGGGTGGGGGGAGGGAGAAAGAGAAATAAAGAGGAAAAAGGAAGGAGGAAAGGTAAGGATGAAGAAAGAAATGATAAAAAGAAAGAAAAAATAAGTGAAGGGAAAATGAAGTAGAAATAAGGTAAGTAATATATGAGTGTATATATATATATATATATGTATATATATATATATAGTTTATATATTTATTTGCATGTGAGTATACACTCATCTTGTGTAATATAAATACATTTATTAATATCAGTAATAGGAAAAAATCAATAAGGGAGATAAATGTAAACCTTTGGAAACCACTGCCCTAGCACTAGGCCCCTCTCCTTTTTGTTTATTTATTTTTGGTGCCCGTGACCGGAATCGAACCTGGGACCCTTGAGTGCACAGGCCAACGCTCTATCCACTGAGCCAAACCAGTAAGCCCCTCTCCTTTTTAAAGGTGTAATAGTCATAATAAATTGTATTAATATAGAGTTCCTTCCTGGAAGGCTGTATGTATGTGTGTGTGTGTGTGTGTGTGTGTGTGTGTGTGTGTGTAAATGGAGAATGGGCATGGATTAATGACATCTTTTCTAAAAAGCAGAAGGATGGATTTATGAGCCAACGTTTTAATCCCACCCTCTTTCCCTGTTCTGTCTCAGATACTAGTTTCAGTTTCTGTCCTTAACTGTTTGTCCTGTATGCCATCTGGTCTAGATTATAGGAAACAGCACGGTATCATGTTCTGGGTTCCCGGGATCTCTGAAGTTAGCCTTGGCTACTTTGTGATTAATTGTGCAGTCTTTTTTTTCTGGATCTCATGGTTGATATCTTTATTCAATTCTTTGTTTCTTTACAGTCCATAAGCCATGTGGCCTCAACTGCAACTATTTAAATTGGATCATCCGCTATGAGGAGAAGGTGTAGCTAAGATACATTTACGTAACATGGAACAACCAAACAGGAGGCTACTGCAACCAAAATATAATGGTAATAACCTGCCTTTATTTTCCACCTGAATATAATGTTTATTTTTTACTATTGTATATACTGATAACTCATCAGAAACCTGGTCTCATCTTCTTTACATTAAGGGATTTAAAACTAGCAAACTAACCAGAAATAACCAAGTTGTAAAACTCCAGTGACTTAAAGGTAGGGAATTGCATGGAGAATGGCAGGTTTCTCTCCCACTCCACACCTCCCACACAAAGAAGCTTAACTTGGGATATGTTGGTCAAGGAAATGATAAGATTTGGTAGTTAAAACAAATAGTTTCTTGGTGAATGAGAAGATACACAGCAAACCTGTAGTTAATTGGCTGAAATGATCAAAGGGCCTGAGGCCAATAGTCCTTAGTTTAGAAGTGGATCAGATGAAAAGAAAAGCTGAGTGGTACCAAAGTGCAAGCTCAGAAACACATATTAGGGAATAAAGCAAACTGTGCAAACTAATAGAGTTTTCATCTTCTCAATATACAATCAGATACAATCACAAGGTCAAGTGGCCAAGAATGACAAGGAAAAATTGATGTTTATGTGTGTATCGGTGTTTTAGCAAGTAGTATAGAATGATTTCTCACCATATGTGGTAACTCTTTTCTCATTGCAGATGGATATATTGGAGTCAAATTTCTTCTCAAGTGCATCATTTTCAACTTTCTATTAGACATATCTAATGCTTAATAAATAACCTCTTCCTCCATCAAATTACCTCCACTTACTCTATTTTCTTCTCTTACAGGTTTTCCTACTTAATGTTATGAATAAAGGAAGGTGAGTATCACACTCTTCAAGTCATAGCCCACTGTTATTGTTCATTAGTACAGTTCCTTCTCATTTGATTTTATATTTTTCTCCATCTTTGATTTCATTTCTTGTCCCCAATTCAGACAGCTATCCTATTATATTTGGTGTCTTTGAAAGTGAATGAAAAATTTTTAAATATGCAGTTTTATTTTCTCTGTGTGTTTGAATGTTTACATAAATTTTAAATGCTTTTACCCCAGTAATTATTAATGCCAATAACTACATCCTGATGTCATCTTTGGTACTACTTTCTGCTTTATCACATACCTCTTAGTCTTGTCAATTTGGCCTTCCATATCCCTGGAAATTATGCCATCTTCTCTGGTCTAAGTGCTTTCCTTTATTTCTGGTCCTCATTATTTCTTCTTTTCTAGTTCTAATAAGAATTCTTTATTACTCTGATTTTGGAATTAATGCTTCTCCTCAATCTTCTGTTTCCCATTCAAGCCCATCCTTTACACCAATGACTCATTTAGGTTGGAATTTTTCAAAGCCAATTCTTACTTGGAAATGTTGTTGAAACAATTCACTGAGGGAATGTTCTCCAGAGAAGGGAAATAATGGATGCAGGATAGAGCAAGAGAGAATGCTAAACCAAAATATAGTCTTTGTTCATGTTTACCTTCAACCTGATCTCCTGGGGTGTGCTTGAGCATGAACCACTGGACAGGATTAGTGCTCCCTTGGGCCAGCCTTGTGCACTTTCACATTAGTTAGTCATTTTGCCCATGGAGCCCACTAGGAAGGAGGGAACATAACATACTGGGTATGGCAGGTCATCATGGCTGAAGGAACAGCAACTGTGATCCATGAGTAGCTCACACTCATAGTAATAGCAAAAGTTCGGGGAAGAAATAAGTTCATCTGTTCAGAAAGAAACTCTCTGGCATGAGTACCAATCACATCTACTGTGCCATGCAAGTGGTTTTCTACAGAAACCCTTTCAGCCTTTGCTTGCATTCCATTGGTGGTTCCTACAGGTTTCAATATCAATTGCAAATTACACATTGGCATGTTTTGATTCCTTTTAATGTATACATCCTTACACTCTACCCATGTTAATCTATTTATAATTTTAAGTAATGTCTTCTACTTGTATTTTTAGACTACTTTTTAAAAAATTGACTTTTAGAAAGAGAGAGAGGAAGGGAGATCCTGAGAGGGACAGAGGGAGAGAGAGAGAGAGAGAGAGAGAGAGAGAGAGAGAGAGAGAGAGAGAGAGAGAGCCCTTTTTAAGTAGGGCTTCTGCAGGATTATAAAATCGATGAAGGTTGATATGATGGTTGTTGTTTTTTAGATCAATGGTCTCACTTCTATTTATTTTCCTTATTTACAAACTTCTTCTTGTACTTTACCAAAGGGGCAATAAGAAAATTAATGAATTTTCCAGTAGTTGTTGCCATACTTTTTCTTCCATTTGTCTTTTTTCCATGATGTCTTTGGAATAATACCTTCAATTTGTTGGTTTTTTTCTTCACTTCAATAAACCTTCAAAGACATTTTTTTTTATTTATGTATTACTTCATCTTTGCTTCCCTCTATATTAGTTTTCTGTAGTTCAAGGCACACAATCATATGTATAAGTACAGTATAAATATTCTCTCTCAACCAATTCCACATACTATATAGCATGATCATTATGTTAGCATGCAGCTCTCTGCATAAAGAAACTGATACCCTTCAGTTAGTTATTGTTAAGACTGATGTCACCTGGTCCTCTATAGAATATCTCAATTTTAATTCATATTTTCTGCCATCCACTGACCTTTTTTCATTGTAAAGTAATCTAAGTGAAATGGTCATTTTCATGTTTGTGCTTGAATACTAACTTCATTCTCTCAGCGACTGCTCAAAGGTAGAAACCTCATTAATGTATCTCTGTGCTATCTAGAACTGCATCTTATTCATTCTGTACACCTTCTTTGGCATCTGCTTTTGATAGAAAAAAGTAATAACTTATAAGTTAAATTCAACCTGAGCAAGTCTTCTACCCTTTACAAAAGTCATTGCTTCCAGGTAACTAAGTGCTACCTTTGGACATGCCTCTGACTATGGCATCCTGAGGTTTTTTGTTGTTAACATTTTCATTTGTAATAGGCCTGCACTCTATAAGCACTGTCTTGAAAGGCTTTTGCGATCAAAGTGTTGATGAAAACTTGAATCAGGTTCAGCATAGGTCACATGCTGAAAATAACCGAAACATAAGCCCAGTACTAACTAGTGACAAGAGAAACTGGACAATATTACCTCTTCCGTGCTGAACATTTATTTTATTCAATCTACTGCATTACAGGCACCTGATCCTTTAATTTTCTGAGTTATCACTATGAAACAAGTGGTATTTCCTTTTCTACAGGTGAAATTTAGTAAGGTTAAGCAATTGGTCCAAGAATGTTGAGCTTGTAAAAGGCAAGGCTGGAATCTGACGGATGCTGTGAGTTAAGCAGTCATTTGAGTTAAATTTTCTGTGATTAGTTTTCTAAACTCTCTCTCTAGTTTATTTCCCATACACTTATATCATGCCTACTATGTGCCAGATACTGTTCTCATGGCTATAAAACTTTTGCTCACAGCAATCCTATAGGTTTTTCATTGTCACCCTCATTTTGAGAGAAGTGGAAACTGGGGTCAAGATTACACAACAAATGAGTGAGATCCTGTGGTATTTATCCTTCTCTGAATGGTTTATTTCACTTAGGATAATGCTCTCAAGTTCCATCCATGCTGTTGCAAATGGTAAGAACTCCTTTTTTACTGCAGCTTGGTATTCCATTGTGTAACTGTGCCACAGTTTTTTAATCCACTCATCTACTGATGGGCGCTTAGGCTGTTTCCAAATCTTAGCTATGGTGAATTGTGCTGCTATGAATATAGGGGTGCATATATCCTTTTTAATTGGTGTTTCTAATTTCTTGGGATATATTCCTAGAAGTGGGATCACTGGGTCAAATGGGAGTTCCATTTTTAGTTTTTTGAGGAAACTCCATACTGTTCTCCACAGTGGCTGCACCAGCCTGCATTCCCCCCAGCAGTGCACAAGGGTTCCTTTTGATCTCACTCATTTGTGGAATATAACGAACAACATAAACTGATGAACAAAGACAGATCCAGAGAGGGAGAGGGGCATTGATTGGACCATTGGGCCTCGGAGAGAAGGTAGGGGAGGGTGGGGATAAGGGGAAGAGATCAACCAAAGTACTTATATTCAAGCAATTAGGGCTAAACAATGGACATGGACAACAGGGGGGTGAGGGCATGAGTGGGGGAGATAGGGGGTAATGAAGGGATAAGGACACATATGTAATAACTTAATCAATAAAAAAATTTTAAAAAAAGATCACACAACATAATAATACTTTCTTGTGAATAGACACGTGTAACCAGATGGTGCCATGGAATAAAGTCATTGCATTTTTTAAAATTTAGATTTGTTTTAAAATAGGTTTGCATTCAAAAGTGGAAGTTTTCATTTGATCTCATGCTATCAGTTATCCATGCCCGGAAGACATTTACTTTTTAAGCCTTGGTTGCTCTAACTGCCACTACCACTATTTCTTTTTGGCAGCTACTACTTTCAGCCTGAGAAACTTGGGAATAATAATGGTTTCTAGGAGATGTACATTAGAGATCCAATATATTTCATTTATAGCACATGCCCTACTTCCTCAATATTCTTCACTCTAGTCAAGGCTCTCTGTGACTGGAAGAAAGAAATACTTCACAGCATCCCTAGAACTGCAGGCTGCTGACAAGGACCATTAAGTAATTTAGATTTAAGTGTCTGTGGAATTGCTGGCTAGAAGTACTACAGTGGTGCCACAGGTTAATAAAGGTTTGCTTCTATCTGGCAGTCTCTAGTTCTGCCCGGGTCTCAGATTTCCTCTCACTGGAATTTAATGCACTGGAAACTCTCTGTGTGTAGTGTGTTTGTATGTTTGTTGATTATAGTAACACACAACATGGTTTGAACAAAGTACTATACAATCAGGTGAATAATTTATTACATGCACAGCATTACAGAGATCAGAAACATGTGTTGTGATTGGTGATACAGGTCCTCGATGATGTTATTTGGTGTGACGTTCTTCACATGAATTGCTCTGACAATTTTTATATCTTGTCATTGCATGCTGATGGCAGTGTGCAAATAGGTTTGCCACATAGAAATTACCTGTACCACCAGTTCATTTTCAATGGCATTCTAAAGATCAACCATGCTTGCAAGAGTTAAGAAAGATTTATAGAATCATTGCAATGCAAACCCTTAGAAAGAAAGACAAAAATTACGGACAGTTTAGTGTAGAAAAAAGAAGCAAGTTCACTATTTTAATGTTTTATAAACTTTTTAGATTTAACTGATATACAATAAACATAAATTCCCATTAAAATCAAGTTTTAGATATCAGAACAAACAGATCCATGAAGAAGAATTTTAAGATGTTTTTTAAAAATATATATATTTTTATTAATTTTAGAGAGGAAGGGAGAGGGAGAAAGAGACAGAAACATCAATGATGAGAGAGAATCATTGGTTGGCTGCCTCCTGTACATCCCCTACTGGAGATCAAGCCCACAACCTTGGGCATGTGCCTGAACCAGGAATCGAACCTTGACCTCCTGGTTCATAGATTGATGCTCAACCACTGAGCCATGCTTGCTGAGCTAAAATCAAATTTTAATAGTTCTCCCTACATATTCCAGGGGTTGCCAACCTTTTGGACCTCATGGACCAGCAGTGGTCTGCGGACCACCAGTTGGTGACCATTAAACAACAGAACCCAATGTCGGCACCAGCCCTGCTTGCACCTGCTGCCAGCGCCGGTCCCAATCACTCCACACCATCAGTTGGTGCAAGCGGGGCCGGCGCAGTCAGCACATGGGAGCAGTGGTGGTGGGAGTGGGGCTGCCAGCAGACAGAGGACCAGGGGCCATTGCAGGAGAGACCAGGCCGGGGCGCAGAGGATGGACCAAGACCCGCCCCTATGCCCACTGCAGCCTTGTGGACCCACAGTTCCTTTCAAGGTGCACAAATTTGTGCACTGGAACCCTAATATGAAATAATATGAATGTATATATGTAGGGAAATAGATAAAAGCATTTATGACCATAAAATAAATAAGAACTGATTATTGCTGATTTTAGTGACAGTTTAGCTTCATATTTCAATTGAGTACTAACCATACATCTATATAAATATTATAATATTAAATGTATAAAGGGGATAACATAGTTATTAAAATCACCATGAAAAATAAAATTATGCATAACATTTCTACATAAAAATAATTTAATTTTAATTATTACTAATATACTCTTCGATTACTCATGTACAACTAGTAAAAGATTATGTATGTAAGTCATAGGTTTTTTTGGGAGCAAGATCTCTAAACTATTGAAAAGGAACTATCACTAAATAATTTTTCCCTTGAGTCATACATTTTCTGTGGTTGACTTTACCTAAAAATAATTTTATGATTTCCTTTTGGAAAATACTGCTTATTAGAGAGTACTAGCTGGCATGTGGATCAGTGGCATAATGTGTGAAGGCTTGTGTATTATTCTTAGAAGATCTTGAGCATTTTTCTATTATAAACTATGCCCAAATGATTAATCTTGGAGAATAGTCTGTGATGTGTAAGTACATAAAATATGAATAAAATATCTTGCTCTCAGACACACAAAAACATGTATTATATATAAGAAAATATTAAAACTAATTTTATACCTAAATTGTCTTTTCTAAAAATACTAGAGGCCCAATGGATGAAATTTGTGCATGAGGAGGTCCCTAACGCAGCCGTGGGCAAACTACGGCCCATGGGCCGGATCCGGCCCAAATGAAATGAATAAAACTAAAAAAAAAAAAAAGATCGTACCCTTTTATGTAATGATGGTTACTTTGAATTTATATTAGTTCACACAAACACTCTATCCATGCTTTTGTTCCTGCCCTCCGGTCCAGTTTAAGAACCCATTGTGGCCCTCGAGTCAAAAAGTTTGCCCACCCCTGCCCTAACTGCTGGCTGCGGGCCGGGGCCTCCTTTCCCCTGGCTGCCTACTGCCACTGCTGGCCAGGGTGGGGCCAGCCAGGGGGAGGGTCTGCAGGCAGTTGGCCCACTGGCTCCATCCCCTAGTTGAACTCCTGGTTGAGGGGACAGTTTGCATATTAGGCTTTTATTATATAGGATAATCAACTTAGACACAGACGTGGCAAGAATACATGGCACTTGACATTTACTCCGTGGTACACAAAATGAAAAGCAAACATGTACTTTGAAGGACATTGACTTGGGGCATAAACAATTGGAGAGGAAACAATAAAAATAGCCCTTTCATTAAGTTTATGCCTATTTTTTAAAAGTAAATAAAAGAGATATATTGTATCAAATTATGCACTAAAGTTCACTTACTCCAGTATCAAATAAGAGAAAAACTGAGCATAAAGTAATAAAAAATAATACATTTAGTTCATTAGAAACTGTTATAAAAATTTTCATGCTAAAAGAGAAATATTGAACTTTAGGAAATAAGCACTGTAAAGTGGTTATAAAACATTTGGCTGTGACACATTAACATTTACATTGTTATTTAGCACATGCACTCACAGAACAGATACATATGGAGAGAGAGAGAGAAATAAAAAGTTGTTCATTTGCATTATGTACATCAAAGAAAGCTCCAGAAGTATAGCATTTAACTAGAAACTTCATGGACATTTCACACTCTCCTGGTGTTCCTCCTCCTATTGCTCATTCTCTTTACCAGCTTTTCCTGTTTTGCCACCCACAAAATATTCTATTATGATTTTTGCAAAGTGCAGTGTCAATTCTCATTTTTCTCTGTTCTCAACCCTTTAGTTATCTCACCACGTTCACATTTTATATACTCCGTCTAAAGCGGTGACTACAACATTTTAATCGCTTTCCAATTTCTCTCCTAAACTTTATACTTGCATATAATACTTGCAATATTCTACTTGGGTTCTTTAAATAATCTCACATCTAACCTCTCTAAAAGTGAAATCCTTTTGTTTTCTCACCCATTACTTGCTCTACCTCCATATCTGTGAGACCATCACTCATTTAGGTGCTCCATCAAAATCATTCCTTTGTGACTCAAGTTATTCAGAAATGTTAAATACCTTATTATCGATTTTTTAATCTTATTTTATGTATATGTTTTGTATTGTTGCATCATCAGTAAATGAAAAGGTATGATTTAGGAGGGTGAGAAATTATTAATGTTTCTTTAAATTTATATACCATGAATAAGGTGATAATTTGTGAAATACTTAGAGTCACTTAAAAATAATCACTTTCCCTCCCTCATAATTAAAAAAAGGTAGAAAAGAAGAAGAAGAAGAAGAAGAAGAAGAAGAAGAAGAAGAAGAAGAAGAAGAAGAAGAAGAAGAAGAAGAGGAGGAGGAGGAGGAGGAGGAGGAGGAGGAGGAGGAGGAGGAGGAGGAGGAGGAGGAGGAGGAGAAGGAGAAGGAGAAGGAGAAGGAGAAGGAGAAGGAGAAGGAGAAGGAGAAGGAGAAGGAGAAGGAGAAGGAGAAGGAGAAGGAGAAGGAGAAGGAGAAGGAGAAGGAGAAGGAGAAGGAGAAGGAGAAAGGAGAAGGAGAATGGAGAAGGAGAAAGGAGAGGGGGGGAAACAACACTGGAAAATCGCTTATAAGTAAACCTTAATTGTCAAAGCTAGTTGAAGAAAATCATGAAAAAGATCATAAAAATATTTCTCAAATATTTATTCGACTGCCATGGGGAAAACATGACCAATAAAACATTAGAGCCACTAAGGTTGTCTACAGAGAGTGTTAGCTACACACAAAATGTGTGCCTTGTAATTATTAATAATGAAAGAATATTTGAGGTTACCATTTTCATTATATGTAATTTTACTTTCCTGTTTGACATTAGAATCCTACCCTGTGAAAGATGCAACTCCACCATTTATATAATTTCAATACAAAATATTATTTTACATGTTTATTGTTTTCTATACACAAGTCAGTGTTTTAGGCCCAGGAAATATTAAAAGAAAGATAGGCAATGTCAGATCCACGAAGGATCTTAGTCCTTTTGGAAATAATTAAATAAATAAATAAACTTATAAAACAAATAAAAATCATTTCAACTTTTTAATATGTTTTGAAAAAAATAGAAGTAAATGATAGATGGTAATGGATCATTACTTAGTTTAGATGGAATACTTAGGGAAAACTTTTCTTTGGAAATTGCATTTGACAGATACTTGCAAAATGGGAAGGTGTCAGTCAATTAAAATACCTTGGGAATAGCTTTCACGTAAGAACCAACAAATGAAAATAATGGGAAAAGTTATTATTATAGTGAAGAACAGGAAAAAGGCCAGAGTGACTGAATTGAGTGGGATATTTGCATAAGGTGAGTTTAGAAATGTAAGCAAGGACTCCATTCTATAAGATTTAGAATTCAATATAGAGTTTAAATTTTATTGAAAGTTCAGTGGGAAGATGTTGGAGGATTTAAGCAGAGGAAAGGCAAGATCAAATTTATATTCAATAAAATAACTCTGACACAGTCTATGAAAATTAATCATTAAGGTGGCAAATTCAGTATTCCAAGCGAGAGAAGATGTTGACTTGTGGTAGAATTGAGGCCATGAAAAATGAAATGAACAGATTTGAAATATAGGTTGGAGGCAGAACCAGTTGTACTTTATAATGGATTTAATATAAGAGGACATAATTGAAAGGTGAAATTAATGGGAATACAGGTAGAGAGTGGACTCAACACCATTATTCTGTATCATTTCATAATATATTTACTGTGAAGTTTAGAGATTTAAAGTATGTAAAGCACTGAGGTCGTGTTCTAGCATATAGAAAGTAATTATTAAATATATCATTATTATCCTTATTACAATTAATGTCAATTTTAACTACATTACAGTGTAAATTTCAAATCTGTGTCCTATTGGACTAAGATCTGTAGAGGCCTATACTTTTTTCTCCCTAAGTGTTTGATTAACATAAAAATACGTCAAATACATTCATTGTTAATTTAATTACTTTTTAAATCAACTTAAAATATTTTTTTTAATTATCAGATTCTCTAAAAATGTATTTTTCTAATGTTCAGTGTGTGTTGGTTAGAGCTCTATAGCTTTCAAGCCCAAGTTGTTTATTTATAATTATATTACTTAATGTCTCTTTTCTTTCAAATTTATTCACTACAGTTGCAGCCTCTTTTATATATACACTAGAGGCCCAGTGCACAAAAATTTGTGCACTTGGGGGGGGGGGGAGAGGGGTCCCTCAGCCCGGCCTGTGCCCTCTCGCAGTCTGTGACCCCTCGGGAGATAACTACCTGCTGGCTTAGTCCTGCTCCCAGGTGGCAGAGGGCAGGCCCAATCCCTAGGTGCAGCCCCTGGTCGGGCTCAGAGCAGGGCCAATTGGGGAGTTGGGGTGCCGCCCCCTGTCATGCACAGAACAGGGCGGATTGGGAGGTTGCGATGCCACCCTCAGTCACACTCAGGGTAGGGCCAATTAGGGGGTTGGGGGCACCTCCCCCTGTCACACTCAACGCAGGGTCGATGGGGAGGTTGCGGCGCCATCCCCTGTCATGCACAGAGCAGGGCCAATCAGGGGGTTGGAGAGCTCCCCCCTGTCATGCACAGAGCAGGGCTGATCAGGGGGTTGTTTCTCTTTTATTAGATAGGATTTATATAGTTTTCCTTCTTTATTAACATTATTGGTGACATTTATTAATAAGATCATATAGATTTCAAGTGCACATTTCTATGACACATTATCTGTATATTTCACTGTGTGTGTCAAATCATCTTTTGTCACTATATATTTGGTCTCCTTTACTATTATTCCCCCACCCCTCTTCCTTCTGGTAACCACCATACTGTTGCCTGAGACTATTAGTTTCACTTTTATATTCCACATATGAGTGAAATCATATGGTTCTGAGTTTTTTCTGACTGACTTATTTCTAATTGCTTACGTTTCTAAACTCACCTTATGCAAATATCCCACTCAATAAGCATGATATTCTCAAGTTCCATCTATGTTGTTGCAAATGGCAGTATATCATCTTTTCTTGTGGCTGAGTAGTGTTTCATTGTATATATGTACCACATCTTCTTTATAAAGTCATCTATTAAAGGACACTTTGGTTGTTTCCATGTCTTGGCCACCACAAATAATGCTGCAATAAACATAGGGATGCATGTATCTCTGTGAATAAATGTTTCTAAATTTTTCAGGTAGATACCAAGAAGAGGGGTTGCTAGGTCATATGGTAATTTTATTCTTAATTTTTTGAGGAATTTCCATACTGTTTCCCATAATGGCTGTACCAGTTCATATTCCCACCAACAGTGAAATAGGAGTCCTTTTCCTCCACAACCTCTCCAACACTTATTACCTACTAGAGGCCCAGTGCATGAATTTGTGCATGGGTGGGGTGAAGCTAGCCCAGCCCCAATTAGGGTGGATTGGGGCTGGGCCTGTAGGGAGGAGGAGATGGTGGAGGTTGGCCAGCAGGCCCCATCCCAGATTGAGGTGGGGGGTGATCAAAGGCAGAGTTGGCTGGGGGAAGGGGCTTTGGGCCAATTGGTTGGTGGGGGCTGACTGGGAGTGAGGCCAGCTGTGGGGAGGAGCTATGGGAGATGGGCTGGCTGGTTCCACCTCCGAATGGGGTAGGGAGGCTGATCAGGGGCCGGAGGCCTGGGGGAGGGACTGTGGGTGGTTCAGGGAGGGGCCATGGGCCAATCAGGGTGGTGGGGGCCCATTGGGGGTGGGGCCTGCCAGGGAGTGGGGCTGCAGGCAGTTGGCCAGCCAGCCCCACCCCTGATCAGGGTGGGGAGGCAGGACAGGGGGATGGGCTGGAGGAGGTTGCCCATCCAGCCCCACCCCCTATTGGGGCTCGGTGGGGGGGGGGTGATCAGTGGCAGGGCTGGCAGGGAAAAGGGGTAGGGGGGGTTGGTTGGCCCCACCTCCAGATCCGGCTGGTTTGCTGGTCACAGTGGGCATCATAGCAACTGGTCATTCTAGTTGCTACAGTGTTCCTGTTGCTGGCTTTTTATATATATATAGACTAGAGTCCTGGTGCATGAAATTTGTGTATGGGGGGTGAATCCCTTAGCCCGACCTGCACCCTCGCCAATCTGGGAGCCCTGATGGCTTAGACCCACTCCTTGTGGTTCTCTGTTCTCTGTGGGGCCTGGCCGCTCTGCACCTACTGCCCAGAGGCTCTCCACAGCCAGGGAAGCAAAGCAAGCATTCTGCCAGGCTGCTCATGCTGCCTGCTCTCAGAGGCCGCCTCCTCAGGACTGAGAGACTCCAGCAGGGCTGAAGGGACTGGGTGCCGCCATCTTGTGGCTATGGGCGCCACCATTTTTGTGAGAGATTGACAGTTAATTTGCATATTACCCCTTTATTAGATAAGATGTTGTTGATAATAGATATTGTAACAGTTGTGAGGTGATATCCCATTCTAGTTATGGGGTATCATTATGGTTCACATATCCCTAATAGCTAGTAAAGTTGAGCATCATTTTATATTTCTTTTGGCCATTTGTATGTATTCTTGGGAGAAGTGCATTAAGGTCCTCTGACCATTTTTACTTAGATTGATTTTTTGCTTGGTGTTGAGTTGTATGAGTTCCTAATATATTTTGGATATTAACCCCTTGTTGGAGCTGTTTTTTGCAAATGTCTTCCCCCATTCAGTGGGTTAACTTTTTGTTTTATTGGAGGTTTCTTCTGCTGTGCAGAAGCTTTTTAGTTTGGAATAGTCCCATTCATTTACTTTTGTCTTTACTTCCCTTGCCTTTAGAGTCAAATTCATAAGATCTTTCCTAAAACCAAGATCCAAAATTATAGTACCTCTGTCAAAAATTCCAATGGCATTTTGTGAAGTAATAGAACAAAAAATCATCAGACTTATAAGGAATCACAAAAGACCCCAAATAGCCAAAGAAATCTTGTTTTAAAAAAAAAAGAAGAAAGCCCGAGTTAAGACACTACTTGACTTCAAATTATACTATAGAGCAATGATAATCAAACAACATAGAAACATCACACAGGCTGTCAAACCTCAGAGGGAAGACAGGGGAGGGTGGGATAGGGGAGGAGTAAGAGATCAACCAAAGGACTTGTATGCATGCATACAAGCATGACCAATGGACACAGACAGTAGGGGGATGAGGGCACGTTTGGGGGGTGGGAATGGTCAAGGAGAGGTCAATGGGGGGAAAAAGAGACATATGTAATACTTTCAACAATAAAAAATTAAATAAAAAAACAGCGTGGGGCCCTGACCAGTTTGGCTCAGTGCATGGAGCATCGGCCTGCAGACCTAAGGGCCCTGGGTTTGATTCTGGTCAAGGGCATGTACCTTGGTTGTGGGCAAATCCCTAGTGGGGAGTGTGGAGGAGGCAGCTGATCGATGTTTCTCTCTCGTCGATGTTTCTAACTCTCTATCCCTCTCCCTTCCTCTCTGTAAAAAAATCAATAATATATATATATATATATATATATATATATATATATATAAAACAGCATGGGAAATGTACACTTGAAACCTATATAATCTTATTAATATACTAGAGGCCCAGTGCAAAAAAATTTGTCCCTCAACACTGTCCCTCAGCCCGGCCTGTGCTCTCTCACAGTCTAGGACCCCTCGGGGGATGTCCACCTTCCAGCTTAGGCCCACTCCCTGGGGGATCAGGCCTCAGCTGGCAGTCAGACATCCCTCTGGCATCTCAGGATCCCTTGGGGGATGTCCACTTGCCAGTGGGGAGCAGGCCTAAGCTGCAGTCTGACATCCTTAGTGCTGCTGAGGAGGCGGGAGAAGCTCCCACCACCACTGCTGTGCTGGCAGCCTTCAGCCTGGCTTGTGACTGACCAGAGCTCTCCCTGTGGGAGTACACTGACCACCAGGGGGCAGCTCCTGCATTGAGCATTTGCCCCCTGGTGGTCAGTGTGTGTCATAGTGACCAGTCATTCCCAGTCTTTCTGCTGTTAGGGTCAATTTGCATATTACCCTTTTATTATATAGGATAGAGTCCTGGTGCACAGGTGGGGGCCATTTGGTTTGCCCTGAAGAGTGTCCTGGATCGGGGTGGGGGTCCCGCTGGGTGCCTGGCCAGCCTGGGTGAGGGGCTGATGGCCGTTTTCAGGCTGGCCATGGCCTCGGGCTGGAAGCAGGTATCTGGGATTTATTTAACTTCTATAATTGAAACTTTGTAGCCTTAAGCGGAGCCCAGGTCCTGGAAGCTTGGGTTGCTCCTGGCAACCGAGGCTCACCCCCTCCTTGAGCGGAGGCCACTGTGCTGGAAGCAGGTATCTGGGATTTATTTAACTTCTATAATTGAAACTTTGTAGACTTGAGTGGAGCTCAGAGCCGGCAGGGCAGGGAGGAAGCTTGGCTTTCTCCATTGCCAGGGGCAACGCTCCAGCTCCTTGGTCACCACCATCTTAGTTAGGCTAATCTGCATATTTGCTCTTGATTGGCTTGTGGGTGTAGCGAAGGTATGGTCAATTTGCATGTTTCTCTTTTATTAGATTAGATGTCACCTTATTAAACTTAATTTTTTAAAAAGTGAGGTATTGGAAGAAAAACAGACCTACAGATCAATGAAATATAATTGAGAGCCCAGAAATAAAACCACATGTGTATGGGCAAATAATTTTTGACAAGTAAATAAAAAACATACAATGGAGTAAAGAAAGCCTTTTCAATAAGTGGTGTTGAGAAAATTGAAAAGCCGCATGCAAGAGAATGAAAGTAACCTACGGTTTGTATCTATGTACAAAAATTAATTCAAAATGGGTAAAAAAACTAAGTACAGTGGGGCCTTGACTTACGAGTTTAATTTGTTCCATGACTGAGCTCATAACTCAAATTACTCATATGTCAAATCAAACAGTGAACGAGTGAGACACATGATGTTGGGCTGATGTTGTGGCATTCAATGTGACGTTCACTGCGCCAACTAGAAGTGGGGTATCTGAAGCTGGCTCATAACCCGAATTTTAGCTCGCAACTCAAAGCAAAAAATTGGCTGAGAGATGGCTCGTATCTCAAAAAACTCGTTAGTCGGAACACTCATAAGTCAAGGCCCCACTGTACAATATCTTAAACAATAAATTACACATATTTAAATTTATAGTAAATTTTTAAAAACAAATTTTAGGTTTAATAGTTTCAGTGTTTATTATCAGGTGCTTCAAACATTGATTTCCATATTCCCTTGGTTTGAGTCATTCTTTAAGTTGATTTGTGTGTTGATTTTTTTTTAATATATTTTATTGATTTTTTACAGAGAGGAAGGGAGAGAGACAGAGAGTCAGAAACATCGATCAGCTGCCTCCTGCATACCTCCTGGAGACGCGCCCGCAACCAAGGCACATGCCCCCCAACCGGAATCGAACCTGGGACCTGTCAGTCCACAGGCGGACGCCCCATCCGCTGAGCCAAACCGGTTTCGGCTGTGTGTTGATTTTTTTTAATGTCAAAGATATATGTGGACATTCTACATCCATTTTTTTCATATCAAAGTATTTAGTTGTGGTGAAGTGTGGAGAATTACTTGGTGGTTCTTTTTTGTTAATCCTTACCTGAGAATATTTTTTCCATTGATTTTCAGAGAGTGTGGAAGGGAGAGAGAGAGAGAGAGAGAGAGAGAGAGAGAGAGAGAGAGAGGAACATTGAGGTGAGAGAGAGACATTGATTGTTTTCCTCCCTCAAGTGCCCCTATTGGGACAGGGATTGAACCTGCAACTCAGGCATGTGCCCTTGACCAGGAAACAAACACAAGACTCTTTGGTGGGAGAGCTTATGCTCTAACCCAGGGGTCCTCAAACTACGGCCCACGGGCTACATGCAAATATAAATATTGTATTTGTTCCCATTTTGTTTTTTTAATTCAAAATAAGATGTGTGCAGTGTGCATAGGAATTTGTTCATAGTTTTTTAAACTATAGTCTGGCCCTCCAACGGTCTGAGGGACAGTGAACTGGCCCCCTGTTTAAAAAGTTTGAGGACCCCTGCTCTAACCACCAAATCACACTGGCCAGGGCAACATGGTGTTTTTTGACATAAGCAAGTCACACTTTTCCTACAATCTTTTTTATTCAGTTGTAATTGATACATAATATCATAATTGTATCAGTTGTATAACATAATTATTTCATAGTTGCATATATTGCAAAATGACCATACATCACTATATATAATTGTTTTTCTTTGGATGAAAACTTTTAAGACATCTCTTAGCAATTTACAAATATGACAGTATTATCCTATATAATAAAAGACTAATATGCAAATAGACCGAATGGCGGACAACCAAACAACTGGTTGCTATGACGTGTGCTGACAACCGAGGGTGCACGTGGAACATGGCTGGCATCTGCTGTGGCAGGATTGGTAGAGCAGGTGAGCAGGGGCACCAGACCTAGGTGGGGTGCCAGTTGTTGTCATCAGGGCAAGCTTCTCTGAAAATTCTTTTCTTCCATGCACTGTGGTCCCGTCTGGCACTCGCAAGGAAAAAAAAAAAATCAAGGATGAATAATTATATTGGGGAAGTGTGTAGTTACAGAGAAAATGTCACCAATATGACATAGAAAAATGTGTCTGTGTTGTTTATGTGTGTGTGTTTCATATATGTAATAAAAGAAAATTATCCCCATATGTTCAGTAGAAAATATTGAAAGAATAAAATGTAAAGGAGAACTGAAAAGGAAAAGAAATACTTGGCTTTTTAAAATAAAAACAATATTAATTTTAGACATTTATGAGAGCTCATTAACATTTAGAACTAATTATCATGGCATCTAGTTTTTTATTTGAAATTGTATTTTCAAGACACTTTATAATCACCATTTTAACCTGCCCCCAGAGTAGCTGTGGGAAATAGTTAAGGGTGGTTTTATTTTATCCTTATTACTGATGAAACAGCAGAGTCAAACTGGTGAAGTGGTTCCCTCAACTGGGTTGTTTAGATCCTTGATCTGTGATTATAACATGTCAAATTAACAGCTTCACTCCCTTTTAATACCAAATTATTTATAAAAACACATCATATGTAACTTACATGGTATGATTTTCTGTTTCCTACATTTATTGACATTTTTCATAATTGGTTTTTTAATTCTATTTCTTTTTTTCAAAGAAACTTTCCATAAAAAGAAAGTTACACCATTAAGTCTTACCAAATGCACTCTATTAATTGCACACCACTACCCATGTTCATTGAGAGTACTGAAAAATGTTCAACCCAGCCCTGACTGCAGGACTGACTTCCGGTGTTCGGTCGAGCCTTCAGTCAGTCGTTACGGATCTTGGGTTTTTATATATTGGGATTTGGGTATTGGTAGGTTTTTTTTTCTTAGATATTAAATTTCCCATAACATATAAATTAAAATATTTATCTAAAATATAAGTTAATATCCTCCTACCAGTTATCATAGATCTGGTAACTACAACATAAGCAGATTAGAAAGACCAGGGTTGCATTACATTGCAGACCATAGAAAGACATTATAGCATTTTAAATTCAAGAAACCTGCTTGCTGCATTTACTTTTGTTATGGTAAGCAAGTCTTACATTAAGGCCATTAGTCAAGGTGGATGATTCATTGTTATATCATCACTACTTTGATGTATGAAAAATTCCATATCCAGTTAACTGCAGAAGATTATATTAGATCAGGAGGCCTAAGTTTCTGTCTATCTTCACTTGCTAACAGACATTGTGACTTTGGGCTAGATTCTGTCACTTTGAAGCTTTTTTTTTCAGAAAACAAGGTTATCAGTATAGAATTAACTTTATGATCTCTCATAGTTTTTAATATTCTATGTTATAGAACATTAACAGTCTTAAATTCAAATCCTTACCTAAGACCTGCATTCTTCGAGGAACATGGGCACATCCTGAAACATGCCTTAAAAGATCATTTAATTGTGATTTCCTCAGTACTTACAAGGTGACCAAACTCTCTACCACCATATCCTCAAGAGAAGAGAAGTACAAAGATAAAACCTGAAAAATAAATTCTTTGATTTTCTAACCAAGGAAGAAAAATATAACTTTGAGAAAGAGACAATGAAAGTTTAAGTCAAAAATGTGAAAGCATTCATCCACTTCATAAAACTCTGTGCCAACTGTTATTGGCACACATTTAAAATTCATTGTCTAGTAGGAAAGGCTATGGAAATCAATGTTGAACCTAAGAAGAATTGCAGACAAGAAGACTGATTGTACCTAAAGCTTATCAAGGTGATTTCTGGTGGCATGTTACTTTTTTTGTAATATGACTTCTTTACTTCATTTATCTGGAATTCTTTTTTCTTCCCTCAATCTGAAACCTCTTAAAGTTATCTAATTCATATATGCATAACAAACGATATAAAATTCATGATGATCTTTATAAAAGTGTGATGTATTTCCCAATAAAAGAATGATGGCAGTAGAGGTGTTCATGTGAGTGGGACATCTATTGGTGTTCTTTTGAGAGTGGCAAATTATGTTTAAAACCTCCAATGAGCTTGATGTGACATCTCTCTCTATCTCATTTTTTTAAAATAAATCTTTCTTGTTCAGATTATTACAGTTGTTCCTCATTTTCCCCCATAGCTCTCCTCCACCCATTCTCACCCCACCCTCTGCCCTTACTCTCCACCCCACTGTCCTCATCCATAGGTATAAGTATTTTGTCCAGTCTCTTCCCGCACCCCCTACACCCCCTTCCCCCTAAGAATTGTCAATCTACTCCCTTTCTATGCCCCTGATTCTATTCTATTCACCAGTTTATTCTGTTCATCAGATTTTTTATTCACTTGATTTTTAGATTCACTTGTTGATAGATACGTATTTGTTGTCACTTTGTTGTTCATAATTTTTATCTTTACCTTTTTCTTCTCCCCCCTCTTCTTAAAGACTAACCTTCAGCATTTCATATAATACTGGTTTGGCAGTGACGAACTCCTTTAGCTTTTTCTTATCTGTGAAGCTCTTTATCTGACCTTCAATTCTGAATGATAGCTTTGCTGGGTAGAGTAATCTTGGTTGTAGGTTCTTGGTATTCATCACTTTGAATATTTCTTGCCACTCTCTTCTGGCCTGCATAGTTTCTGTTAAGAAATCAGCTGGGTACTCCCTTGTAGGTAACTAACTGTTTTTCTCTTGCTGCTTTTAATATTCTCTTTTTGTCTTTTGCTCTTGGCATTTTAATTATGATGTGTCTTGGTGTGGTCCTCTTTGGATTCCTTTTGTTTGGGGTTCTCTGTGCTTCCTGGACTGTAAGTCTATTTCTTTCACCAGGTAGGGGAAGTTTTCTGTTATTATTTCTTCAAATAGGTTTTCAATATCTTGCTCTCTCTATTCTTCTGGCACCCCTATAATTTGGATGTTGGCATGCTAGATGTTGTCCCAGAGGCTCCTTGCACTAGCTTCATATTTTTGTATTATTATTATTTTTTTTTTTTTGCTTCTTCGTTTTTCAAATCTTTGACTTGATTCTTGGGATCCTCTAGTCTGCTGTTGGATCTCTAAATATTATTATTTATTTTAGTCAGTGTATGTTTAATTTCTAATTGGTCCTTTTTCATATCCTTGAGGGTCTCACTATATTACTCAGAGGTTTCTAGAAGATTCTTGGGTAACCTTATAACCGTGCTTTTGAACTCTATATCCAGTAGTTTGCTTCCCTCCACTTCTTTCATTTGTGATCTGTTTCTTTGTCTTCACATTTTGGCTGCTTCACTGAGTTCATAGAGTGGCTTTGTGTGCTAGTTGTCCTATAGGGCCCAGTGGCTCAGCCTCCCTAATTACCTGAAGTTGACACTCTTGGTGCACCCCTTTGTGGGCTTTGTGCACAGTCTTGTTGTAGTTAAGCCTTGTTTGTTGTTGGTATCACTGGGAGGAATTGACCTCCAGGCCAATTGGCTGTGAGGACAGTATGTCTACAATGGGAGAACTTCTGTGCTGGAGACACCCTTATGGGGCAGGACTTGCTTTAATGGGGTTTTGGCACTCACTGAGTTTTCCCCCTGAGTGTGCCTCTTATGGATGTGAGGAGTTATAGTCTGCATGGTCTCACTCTGACAACTAGGTACACTGGCTCTTGGATCTCCAAGGTGGTGCAAAGTTAGCCACTGCCTGAGTCCACCCAGCAGGAGCTACAAGGAGCTCTGAAGATTCCTCTTCTTTGTTTGGAGTTTGGAGGTGCCCAGATGAGGTGCACCTATGAAGCAATGCAGGCTGCTGATGAGCAATAGGCCTTCTTTTGGAAGCTCTGTGGTTCTCTGACCTGCAGTTTAACAGGTTTTTAGGTGGAGAAAGGCTAGGCAATTGGTATGCAAAAACCTCTGCACACAGCTTGGGTGGGGTTGTAAATTGGGTGGGGCGAGGTCTCAGGGAATCACCAGGGTGGAGCAAACAGCAATGGCTGCCCTTCAGCCCTCCCCCAAATAGGTCCCCGGGTCTCTGTGTCCGGCAGCCCATGCAGGAACAATGACCGCTGCAAGCACCTCTGAGAGAAAACCACCCTCGTGTTCCAGCCTGATGCCAGACAGTCCAGACAGTCCAGTTTCTCTCCATATGAGTCTGGGTCCCCAGATTCTTGCCAAGAACTGAGATTCAGAGCCATCTCGAGCTTGTATCTCCCTCCTGATTGAAAAAGACAACAGCATACCCAGCTGCCAGTCCCTTTTGTGTGCGCCTCCTACCGGACTCAATGCTCTTTTATCCTTCCTTCTAGTTGTAGAATTTTCACTCAGTCAACCTTCCCATGGTTCTGCATGATATTCGTTTTGTCTTTTAGTTGTAGTTTTAATGTGCTTGTGTGCGGCAGCAAGTTCAGGTGTTTACCTATGCCGCCATCTTGGTTCCTTCGATGTGACATCTTTTAAGCTCTTGTATAGTATAGGTCTCTAGAATATTTTCCTAGGTGGGTGCTAAGTCAATAATACATCTTAAGCAGTGGTTTTCAATCTAAACCCAATTAGATCAAAATAAGAAAGACATTAAGATGGAAAGACTAGAGGATAAGGTAGAAAGAAATTTTTAAAACAGAGGATAAGAAAGAAATAGGTAAAATCTCTTGACTCCAAAGAAAGGATGTGAGATATGTTTGTTATTTGGACCCTCTGGACAATCAAAAATGCTCTAATAGATCAAGACTACAGACTTGACGAAATTAAAAATAATTTGATTTAATGATGCAATGGACACAGCGTGCATACATCATGGATAAAGAAAATGTGGTGCATATATACAATGCAATACTACTCAGCCATGAAAAAAGAAACACTGCCATTTGTAACATGAATGGATCTTGAGAATAGCATGCTAAACAAAATAAGTCCGACAGAAAAAATCAAGAACCATATGATTTCACTCATAAGTGGGATATGAAACTGAAAGCAACAAATGAACAAAGGAAAACAAACACTTATAGAAAACAGACAACTCTATGGTGATTACCAGATGGGAGTGAGTTGGGGGTAGTAAAGAGTAAAGGAGGCCAAATATATGGTAACAGAAGATTTGACTGTGGGTATGGGCACACAATGCTATATGTAGATGATGTATCATAGAATTGTACACTTGAAATCTACATAATGTTATTAACAAATGTCACCCTAATAAATATAGCAAAAAAATTTAAAGTAAAAAATTTAGCTAAAAATCCGTCTCATTTTAAAAAATTGATTTAGGAAAAAATAAAGTAGTATCTGTAATTCTTATTGAACATTTAATATAAAATCCCAGTCATTTTGTTGTTCATAGCCTCTAATAGAACTCATGCTCTTTTAAAATGTTATTTTAGAGCAATATATACACCTTCCCAAGAAGACAAATTTATATATTTTCAGATTGAATGCATGTTTTAAAATTTACAAACGTGCTTTCAAGGTGATTATAAAAGATTGTTTACCATTTAAACTATTATTTCAACCTTTAATTTTGAACGTGATTTTGCATTAGTTTATTATTTCTATTTTGCTAACTTATTATAAACCATCATGAAAAAACTTGTTTCAAAAACAAAAATAGTGTTAAATTAAATCTAATGAATTCTTCCTGGGATCAAGTTTATTGCAATTATTTTTAGAATTACTGTTTAGTAAATACCTATACTTAGAAAACATTTTTCATGATGCTAATAGAACAAAACAACAACTCTGCTTTTTTAAATTTAATCGAAGATTTTTTACATGACTGCAGTATTTAAAACTGAATTCTACACTTTGTTGTAAATTTGAGCTCTTATGGAGTTACCTCTTAAGAAATGTACAGTAATTAACATGTATCAAATATAATAATCAATTCATTTTACTTTCAAGAATTGACTCAAATGATAAAGAATTATGCATACACAGGAACATGAACATGCATAACCATATGACAAAAAATAATTCATTTGATATATTTACCTATAAATTTTCAATTCAGAATATAAAAATTGAATACAAAAATCTAGTGTTCATTTTATGAAACCTTAACATCTAATAAAAATATAGTTATTGCTCTTTCATGTGAAAGTATGTGAAATCATTGTTAAAATATTTTCTTTAATCTATCTCTCTATTTCTCTCTCTCTCTCTCTCTCCCTCCCTCTCTCTCTCTCTCTCTCTCTCTCTCTCTCTCTCTCTCTCTCTCTCTCTCTTCCTCTTTATAGTTACATATCCCAACTAGAAAATATTTGGCCCACAAAGAAATATTGCCATATTTTTTAATAATTTAAAATGTATACTATCTCTTTGTGGTCACACATGCTTTGATAATTTGTGAAAGCATATTGAAGTAGTGTGCAAAACCCATGCTAGGAACTCATATTCTCAATTACCAAACTTTGTTTCTTTTACCACTATAAAATCAATTTTAAAATGTTATTTAATTAAAAATACATGATTGTAGAATATAAAGTGCAAAATATGTTTGTTCTGAGTTCAAAATAATTCCTGGAAGAAAGGATATATGTTCTAGTATTAAAAATATGGAATCTATAATTTTTTCTAGTCCAAATATTTTTTGTTGCTGTATATTTCTTTTTACAAAAATATATTTTTATTTATTTCAGAGAGGAAGAGAGGGAGAGAGAGATAGAAACACCAATGATGAGAATCATTGTTCAGCTGCCTCCTGCATGGCCTCTACTGGGGATCCAGCCCACAATCTGGGGATGTGCCCTGACATGGAATAGAACTGAGTTCCTGGTTCATGATTGATTTTCAGCCACTGTGTCACATCAGCTGAGCTGCCATATATTTTCCAATTGTTTTCCTTAAGACTTGAATAAATTTAACTTCCCATTTTTCCACGATTCAAAGAATTTCTCTATTTCCTGGTTCAAATAGAAATTTCTTCATGAAGTTTTCCTTGGCTCCTCAAACACAATTTTTTTTTTCTTTCTATGAAATCCCACAGCATTTCATGCGTTTTCTTTTAAGCTACATTTTCCCCTTGTATAACATTTGTTTAGAATTATATCCTCCCTTACTCTGCTATATTTATTGGAAATGCATATGGTCAATTGAGCTATTTAGCCTAATAATAACCAAATGAATATTTAGTCATGTGTTGCTTAAAGACAGGGATCTGTTCTGATGAATGGTTGTTAGGCAACTGCAATATTATGGGAACATCAAGTGCACTTACCCACCCATAGGTTGCATAGCCTACTTCACACCTAGGCTGTACAAGATAGCCTCCCGTTCCTGTGTGACAAACCTGTACAGCATATTGTACTGAATACTGAAGACAATTGTAACACAATGGACATAAGTATTTGTGTATCTAAACATATCTAAATGTTGGAAATGTACAGTAAAAATATGATATAAATTATAAAAATGGTGCTCCTGTATAGGACACTTACCATGAAAGGGGCTTGCAGGACTGGAAGTTGCTTTGAGTAAGTCAGTGATGCACAGTGAACGAATGTGAAGGCTAGAGCATTACTGTACGCTGCAGTAGATTTTGTAACTTTCCCACAAACCCACAACCTGCTTCCAACTGGCAGGGTCAGAAATACAATATCAAAGCTGTTAATGCTGCTCCATGAACATGAGATGTGGGTTGAATTGATTAGAAATATCGAAGAGGAGCTCTCTGGGTCAGGTGTAGATCATCATGATAGTGACTATAAGGAGGGAGTGAAAGGTGGCCAGAGGATCAGTAGGAATTAAAAATCAAGATACAGAGATAAGGAATTTAGGGGATTGTCATGGCAATGTGGTTTGGGCTACTGCATGTTGGAAAATTGGAACAGTGATCAGATTAAGGATCTTCACTATATATATATATATCCTATCTAATAATAGAAAAAGATGATAATTGACCATACCTTCGCTACGCCTCCCATTGGCTAATCAGCGTGATATGCAAATTAACTGCCAACAAAGATGGCGGCTAATTTGCATAGTGCAGGCAGGGCAGGACAGCATGAGCTGCCATCATGTGTGCAGCCCCGCCCCCACCCAGGCCCCCCATGTGCCACCTAAGCCCCGCCCCCAGCCAGGACCCCTATGTGCAGAGGGCAGGCAGCCTCCAGGTGGGCCTGCTCCTGGGTCGCCATGGCTATCCCAGAGCAGGAAAGTGCAAAGGCAGTCAGCCCCCAGGTGGGCCTGCTCCTGGGTTGCCATGGAAGTCCCAGAGCAGAAAGTGCAGCCTGCAAACAGCCCCCAGGTGGGCCTGCTCCTGGGTCACTGTGGTGATTCCAGAGCAGGAAAGTGCGGCTGCAGGCAGCACCCAGGAGGGCCTGCCCCCAGGTCTCTGCGGCGAGCCGGCAATCTGTGAGAAGGAAAGGGCAGCCAGCAGGCAGCATCCCACCCTGGCCACAGCTCAAAGGAGAGTACAACATGCAGAGGAGGCCAGGAGTCTGAGAGATCAACACAGAGGGGCGCCTGCTCCAAGCCTCCACAATGTGGCTGGGGGAAGGCCCCCAGCTGACACACACACACACACACACACACACACACACAGTGCCTGCTCTGAGCCTCCAATGCAGCTAGGGGCAGGCCCCCAGTGGGGACACACACCCACATGACAACTGCTCTGAGCCTACGTGGTGTGGCTGGGGGCAGGCCCCAGCATACACACACACACACACACACACACACACACACACACATGACACCTGCTCCGAGCCTCTGCTGCCAGACTGTGGCAGTCAGTAGGACATCCACTGAGGGGATCCCGGACTGTGAGAGGGGTAGGCTGGGCTGAGGGAACCCCACTCCCCAGTGCACGAATTTCATGCACCTGGCCTCTAGTATATATATCCTATCTAATAATAGACATACATGGTAATTGCCCGTACCTTCACTATGCCTCCCATTGGCTAATCAACATGATATGCAAATTAGCCGCCAACAAAGATGGCAGCTAATTTGCATATACCGTCTGGGAGCGAAGACTGAAGACACAGTAGAAGGAAGCCAAGCAACAGAGCTGAGGTAGCAGAGATGGGTGGGGTAGAAGCCCCAGAGATGGGCAGGGTAAGATCCGCAGAGAAGGGCAGGGTAGGATCCACAGAGATGGGCAGGGTAGGATCTGCAGAGACGGGGGTTGGGGGGGATGTAGGAGCCGCTGAGAAGGGTGGGGTAGGAGCCGCTGAGATGGGAGCTAAGCCCTATTCTTGCAGGAATCCTCCTGCAACGGGCCTCTCATATATTTATGACGTTTAATATGGAGGGGGTGTAGAATTGAGTACTCAAAATTTTGACCTTGAAAATTTGTTTTTGGTTCCATAGACCCTATCTATCATTGAATTAATAGAAGAAATAAAACTGATCTGTGCTTCATTACAAGCTAAAAATATTTCAAAGTACAAGGACAGGTTAGCTTCACACTGGCACAGAAAGCTTTTACTAAAGTGGCAAAGCATTTAGTATTTGTTAAAGTAGATCCTGTTACGTGGGCCCTGGTACCAGATCTTAGGTCCTCAACAAAAAAGTTAAAGCAATGTCCTCTGAAGACCATCACACTAGATCTGGGAAGGCTGTAGTGCCCTCTCAATATGAAGCGCTGGACATACAGGCTCCTTTGTGCTGAAACAGGCCAGGGGCTCACTCACTGGGATATAATTGGTGCACTCAAAATTGAGCTGCTGTCAGTGAGAGGGAATCTATTGCTACTCCCCACATATACTGTTCTCAACAGAGAAAAACGAATTCTTTCTGAACCACATGTAGTTCAATTTTTAATGGGAATTCAGCTTCATAATAATCATACAGAGTCACTACTTTATATGCATGTGGTCCATTGTTGACTGAATCATCATTTTACTGAGTCTGACTCTATAACGTGTGTTCTAACTATATGTTGGTATATAAATAAATGGATATGTGGATTTTTTAATGTTCATTACTACCTCAAAGCACAGAGACAGAATAAAACCAATTTTTCATAATCTTTCAAAAAATCATATTAGAAATACATTTTCATATTAGAAATACATTTTAGACATGACATAATTAAAACCTTTCAAGATTAAAAGTAAAAATATTACTTGAATTGTATGGCCACTGCAAATGGATTTTGTTTGAATTTAAATGCTACAGAACATTATCTCCTGCCTTGTCTTATATCACTTTTAGTAATATAAATAATTTCAAAGAAGTGGCACATCATCTACTTACCAACACTTTCATCTAGTTTCTTGAATTTCCTTTTATATTTGAAGCTGTTACTCTGAAGTATATATTTTCATAAGAATAAAAGTTTTCAACACTGAAATTGTGCATATGATTTTAAAATAGATTGTTTCTAAAATATGCTCAATTGCAGTTTAAATCAAATGCACACTGTTGGGTGCATGATATTACTACCTCTGGAAGTAGGATATGAAATGTTTGAATCATTATGTGTGCACACAGTGTGAAATACAGGGTCCCAGGGAAATTTGTTGATAATATAAAAGTGAATTTCATCCAAGTTCTCAATTTAAAACTTTAGTCTGATTTGAAAGCCAAACTTCTTGATATTTGGAAAGTAAAAATAATTTTATATTCATAAATTAACTTGTATCCACAATGTTATGTGTTAGTATTAAACTAAATGTATTACTCCAAATTTGAAGTAGTCATAAGCAGAGAAGTGGAATTTTATGTTTCTCTCCTACTGATGACTATGTGGAGCTACTATAAATTTTCTGGTAATATTTTTTTACTAGAGGCCCAGTGCACAAAATTTGTGCACTCAGAGGGGTCCCTCAGCCCGGCCTGAGCCTTCTCACAGTCCGAGACCCCTTGGAGGATGTCCGCCTACTGTCTTAGCCCTGCTCCACAGAGAGCAGGCCTAAGCTGGCAGTTTTAAATCCCTCTCACAGCCTGGGAGCCCTTGCTCCTTATCACCTGTCTGCACGCTGCTCCTTACTGTTGGGCTCGCTGCTCCTTAGCACTGCCTCTGAGGCAGGAGAGGCTCCTGCCACTGCTGCTGCACTCGCCAGCCATGAGCCTGGCTTCTGGCTGAGTGGTGCTCCTCCTGTGGGAGTGCACTGACCGCTAGGGGACAGCTCCTGTGTTGAGTGTCTGCCATGGTGGTCAGTGTGTGTCATAGCTATCGGTCATTCTGCCATTTGATCAATTTACATATTAGGCTTTTATTATATAAGATTATAGCTACTTTCAATATTATTTTGCATTGGTTTCAAGTGTACAGCATAGTGGTTAGACAATCATACCCTTTACAAAGTGTTTTCTTGATATTTCAATTACCCACCTGGCACCATACATAGTTATTGTAATACTAGAGGCCTGGAGCATGAAATTTGTACATGGGGCGGGGTGGTCCCTTAGCCTGGTCTGCACCCTCTCCAATCCGGGACCCCTTGGGGGATGTCTGACTGCGGTTTAGGATCGGGCCTAAACTGTCAGTTGGACATCTCTCTCACAACCCAGGTCTATTGGCTCCTAACTGCTCACCTGTCTGCTGGCTTGATTGTCCCTAAGTCAGCCGTGTGCAAACTACGGCCCGCAGGCCAGATCCGGCCCGTTTGAAATGAATAAAACTAAAAAAAAAAAGACCGTACCCTTTTATGTAATGGTGTTTACTTTGAATTTATATTAGTTCACACAAACACTCCATCCATGCTTTTGTTCCGGCCCTCCGGTCCAGTTTAAGAACCCATTGTGGCCCTTGAGTCAAAAAGTTTGCCCACCCCTGCCCTAAGTGCTCTTCCCTGCTGAGCTGATCGCCCCTAACCACTCTGCCTGCCTGTTTGCCTGATCACCCCTAACTGCCTCAGCCTGCCTGCCTGATTGCCCTTAACCACCTCTGCCTGCCTGCCTGATCACCCCTAATCGCCTCTGCCTGCCTGCCTTATTGCCCCTAACTGCCTCAGCCCCGCCACCGTGGCTTGTCTGGAAGGATGTCCGGAAGACATCTGGTCTACCCAGTCTAATTAGCATATTACCTTTTATTAGAATAGATCAGTGGTCGGCAAACTGCAGATCGTGAGCCACATGCGGCTCTTTGGCCCCTTGAGTGTGGCTCTTCCACAAAATACCACATGCGGGGGCTCACGTACAGTGCGATTGAAACTTTATGGTCCATGCGCAGAAGTTGGTTTTCGGCCTGGGTGAATCTATTTTGAAGAATTGGTGTTAGAAGAAGTGGGGGGTGTCGGTCGGGCAACGGGAGACACAGTGCAGGCGGGCCACTGGATATGCAACGTGGGGGAGGTACATTGTTTTGAGGTACGTTCGCTGAGGTTCACCCCTTCCAACTCTCCCATCCACACTCATCTATCTGAAATAAATATACAAGATGAGTGTGGATGGGAGAGTTGGAAGGGGTCGACCTCAGCGAATGTACCTCAATCAGATTGAGGACGTTTTTAGCAAAGGCAAGCTTAGGAGTACCCTAATTAAGTTAATAACAATGTACCCACCTATATAGTTTAAGTTTAAAAAATTTGGCTCTCAAAAGAAATTTCAATCGTTGTACTGTTGATATTTGGCTCTGTTGACTAATGAGTTTGCCAACCACTGGTATAGATTATTGCCTATGTACCCTATGTTGTATTTTAATTCCTCATGATTATTTTGTAACCACCAATATGTACTTCTTAATCCATTTACCTCTTTCATCAAGTCTCTCAACCTCCCTTTCCTCTGTTCTGGCAGTATTTTTAAGCAAGTATCTCTAAATGTCATTTACATTGAATACTTACTTTTTCCTTCCCTTCCCTTCCCTTCCCTTCCCTTCCCTTCCCTTCCCTTCCCTTCCTTCCCTTCCCTTCCCTTCCCTTCCCTTCCCTTCCCTTCCCTTCCCTTCCCTTCCCTTCCCTTCCCTTCCTTTGTTGTGTTATGGATCTGTGTTTTTTAAAAAAATGTAGGTAAGAGTAAAATGGTAGCCTAAAAAACAGATTTTAAAGTTTGCAAGGAAAGCCACAATTTATAACCTTTGACTGTTGTTCTACTCAACATACTTATATACTTTGTTATAATACTTAAATTGTTGTTGGTTAAATTAAGCCTATTATTAGAACAATTGTTGGGTGATTTTATGCCAAATTTATCTAAACTTGGATTAAATAAAACTAATAAGTATATTCATTTAAATTGTTGCTATAGTCTGAATGTTTGTGCACCCCTACCCCCACCCAAAAAGTTCATAAATTGAAATACTAATGGTACTAAGAGGTGATTACAATCACCTAATGGTGATGGTATTAGGGGCCTGTAGGAAATGCGTAGGTCTTGAGGGGTTATTAGTGTTCTTATGAAAGAGACATCAGAGAAAGCCCCAGTTCTAATGTGAAGATACAAAGAGAAGTCTGCAACCCAGAGCACGGACCTCACCAGTCTGTGCTGGCACCCTGATGCCAGACTTTCAGCTTCCATAACTGAGGTTTCTAATCCATCCACTCTGTGGTATAGCAGCCCAAATGGACTAGGGCAACTGCTAAAAAGAAAAGAGAACTATGAGTCATTCCTATTTTATTTCTAGTATAAGCAAGAAAATGAGATTAATAGCTACTACTTATATAATCAGCCATTCTAATAAGCATATTTATAAAACACATATCTCTATGTGAAATAAAACAGCAATCAATGTTCTCTTAAATAACATGAGGTTTAGCTGCAATTCTGCTTATTTAGTATCCAGTGTGAGAGACAGGCTTTATATTTCCCTTATCACTGTCAAATATTGTCCAATTACTTTGAACAAATCAAATAGAAGTTAATTTTGTCTCATAAGTAGAAAATGTAGTTTTATCTTTATATAAAGTTACTTTCTATTCATTATTTTTATTTAGCTTGTAATCTGTGATTTTCTTTGTAGAGTGTTGGAAATCTCCATCCACTTCCTCCTGCTCAGCCCTAGACATAGAGAAGTTGAGGGTATTTATCATCACAAGGCATATATTACAGGAAATACTGAAACAAAAAGACAAAGGATATAAAACTATAAATAAGGTCACTAACAGACAGAGCAGTCATTGCAACCCTTATTCATACTAGGGTACTATACATTTAAATATAACAGAAAGGTTAAAAAAGGTAAAAACACGAAAAAAGAAAGAATAGGAGAAGAAAAGTAGCTAGAAAGAAAAGTAGTTTCTAGCTACTGCAACTTGATAAGGAACTCCCATAAAAAGAGATCATTTGTGACAACCAAAACACAAAAGGAGGACTACTCTATGTATAAAACTTTCTTTTGCATGAACCTAATGTTAACCATAAAAAGAAGCAAACAAAAAATAACAACAAAGAAACTGGAATTGAGACATCTATAATAATAAAAGGCCAGGCATCACGACCAGAACTATATCCCACGTTCGAAGGCTGTTAAATAGCGTTGTTTACCCATATCTTCAGAAAAAGATCACCCTACCGTCGTGGTAAACAAACTGCTTCCCTATTTATAATGGTCTGGGCCTCTAGCAACTTCAGCGTGAAATTATAGCTAATTCTCCTACAAATGTCAGGTGGTCATAATAATCTGGCCAATCAGTGTATATCAAATACCTCAGTAATACTGTTATTCTGTATTTCTTGTTGTTGTTCTTTAATTTTTTCTTTTTAGTTAATCCTTACTCAAACATGTTGTTTCCATTGATTTTTTTTTTTTTTTTTTTTTTTAGAAAGAGTGAAAAGGAAGGAGGGATAGGAAGACAGAAAAAGAGAAACATCAGAAAAATCCATGTGAGACAGAAACAGATTGGTTGCCTCCTTCATGTGCTCTAAACAGGCCAGGGATCAAACCTGCAACCCTGGTACATACTCTGGACTGGAAATTGAACCCAGGCCCCATCAGTGCTCTAACCACTTAGCTACACAGGCCAGGGATTACTGTTGTTCTTAAATGTTTTAATATGTTAAGTATAAGGATATCAGCTATTTACTTTAGACAGACAAATAGTGTCCATTTAATATAGAAATATTTTACATTTATAGCTAAAAAACAACTTGGTTTATTATATGCCTTGTGAGATATATATTCAATTTTCCAAAAAAAAAAAAAATAGGGTGGTTGATAAGGCAAAATGTAGAGATCAAAAAGTGATTGCACAATGCACAATGCAGGTAGAAATAAACATTAGTCTTCATAATTTTAAGCAAATTTTGTTTTCCAATGTGATTATTATACATTACACATTTTTAATAAATATGTTTTCTAGAAATTGAGAGAAATGCATAGGTACTTCCCATGGGTGTCAATAGTATAAAATCAGTGCCTCTTTTATTTACAGCACAAGCCTTGTAAAAGACTATTTGGTTTATCTGCATAAAATATGACTAGCAGTCAAAGATGTCAAAGATTAAATTTGGGTCTCTAAATTAAACATACAGTAATTTACTACTAGAGTTATGTGGTCAAATTTTCTTTTACCAATGTGGTTATGGTCTTTTGTTTAAGTTCACTCTCATTGTATTTCTCTACAATTTCAATAAGAGATACATAGAACAGTGATAATTAGTGTTATTCCCATATTAATATATATGAATAAAATATAAACTTTAACCCATAAACATCTACCAATAATTATTAATATCATAAATCCCCAGAGGTGAATCAGGGTGAACCACTGCTTGCAGAAGCTGAGCTTCCATCCATACACTGCCTCTGTGAGAACATTTTATACTTGTGAATTAAATTGTAAGGTGTTAAAAGCAAGCTCGGATTTTTAATAACCGATTCTAATGAATGTTAATGAAGAAAATGGGTCTCTACTGCTGAAATAAGCCTCTGAAGTCTCATCTGAAAATGCATAAAAAAGAAGCTTTATTAAAAATATGTGTAATTGCAGCATCTCTCTAAAATTATTGTATTAAAACCTATTTTGCCTGGGCAGGTGGCTCAATTTGTTGGAGCATCCTCTTGTAAACCAAAAAGACTGTAGGTTTGATCTCTGGTGGGGTTGTGTATGGGAAGCAACCGATCAATGTTTCACTCTTACATAGATGTTTTCTCTCTCTCTTTCCTTCTCCCTTCCTCCCAAGTCAATAAACATATACTTGGATAAATATTTTGAAAAATCTATTGAAATTATTTTAATTGATTCAATTAAATTAAAATTAAGTTTTTTTAAATTAATTAATTGTTTCTAGCTTGACATCACAAACCTAATAAAGTTTAAATATCACGTTTTCCTTAAATTTATAACACAGATTTTATTTTCTAATTTTATTTTCCCAAAATGTCCTCAAAAAGATTAAAATTTTGTTTATTCTATTTTTTATTTCAAAAGAAATAAAATATTTAATTTAAAATTTATTATTGTAATTATATACCTATCCTATCTAATAAAAGAGAAACATGGTAATTAGCCGTACGACCGCTACCCTTCCCATTGGCTAATCAGCGAGATATGCAAATTAATCGACAGCCAAGATGGCGGCTAATTTGCATATGTCAGCCCCAAGCCTCGGACTGAGGCTTTAGGCTGGGGCCTGGGTGGAGCCAGGCAGCGATCATTGATGGCTGATGGCGGCAGCAGCGGGGAACTGGGAGGAGCCAGCTAACTATGCTTGATGGCAGCAGCGGCAGGGAGCTGGTGGTGCCCCAGCCCAGGCCTAACACCTCGGCCAGAGGCTTTAGGCTTGGGCTGGGGAGGAGCCAGGCAGCGATTGTTGATGGTGGCAGCGATGGGGAACCAGGGAGGAGCCAGCCAGTGATCCTTGATGGCAGTGGGCAGGGAGCTGGGGATGACCAGGCCCAGGCCTAAAACCTCGGCCTGAGGCTTTAAGCTTGGGCCAAGGAGGAGCCAGCCAGTGATCATTGATGGTGGCAGCGGCGGGGAGCTGGGGGTGCCCCGGCCCAGGGCTAATGACTTGACAGAGGTGTTAGGCCCGGGCAGGGGCCATACCAGCCATTGGTGTGAACTACAGAGGAAACACCTTTTCTGACTGCTGATTGGCTAAGCTCCCTGTATGCCATTGGTAATATTCTTAGTAACTTGGGTAATGAGAGTCCAAATAGGTGATCTAGGTTTTTTACTACACTCCTGGAGAAAAAAAGGAAGGTCTGCTGCTGGAGGGTTAAGAAATGTCATATCCTGCCCTAGCTGATTTGGCTCAGTGGGTAATGCCTCGGCCTGCCCAACACAGATTCTGGGTTCAATTCTGACCAAGGGCATGTACCTAGGTTGCAGGTTCCTCCCTGGCCCGGGCCCAGGTAGGGCTCATGCAGGAGGCAACCAATCAAAGTGTTCCTCTCACTTTGATGTTTCTCTCTGTCTTTCCCTTTCTCTTCCACATTCTCTAAAAATCAATGGAAACATATCCTCAGGTGAGGAGAAAAAGAAAGAAAGAAAGAAAGAAAGAAAGAAAGAAAGAAAGAGAGAGAGAGAGAGAGAGAGAGAGAGAGAGAGAGAGAGAGAAAGAAAGAAAGAAGAAGAAGGAAGGAAGGAAGGAAGGAAGGAAGGAAGGAAGGAAGGAAGGAAGGAAGGAAGAAGGAAGGAAGGAGAAAGAAAGAAAGAAAGAAAGAAAGAAAGAAAGAAAGAAAGAAAGAAAGAAAGAAAGAAAGAAAGGTCATATCCTATGAAAGACACTTCTTGAAAATGCCTAAAGAAAGTTGTCATTTTTTCATGGTAAAGGGACTGGAGTCCATGTTGATGAAAACACCTTGGTGGCTGCTGTGACTGGCAGTGGCTGCAACAGTGCGGTGATGGGGCTGCAGCCTTCCCATGATCAGCCTGGTCACCTCCCACAAATGGAGGCCAGACTGTGGCTTAGGCCCACTCCCCAAGGGGAGCAGGGAGCAGGGAGTAGGACATCCCCTAGGGCTCCCAGAATGTGATATGGGGCAAGCTGGGCTGAGGGACCCACCCCTCCAGTGCACAAATTTTTGTGTACTGGGCCTCTAGCCTAATCTAATAATAGACAAACATGGTAATTGACCATACCTTCACTATGCTTCCCATTGGCTAATCAGGGTGATATGCAAATTAACTGCCAACAAATATGGCAGTTAACCGCCAACAAAGATGGAGGTTAATTTGCATATGTAGGCACAATGATGGGAGGCATAATCAAATCAACGATTTAGAATATGAGGAAGCAAAAAATACCCAAACAGAAGAGTAAAAATAAAATAAAAAATCCAAAAATATGAACAGCCATAGCTGGTTTGGCTCAGTGGATAGAGTGTTGGCCTGTGGACTGAAGGCACTTGGATTTGATTCCAGTCAAGAGCACATGTCTGGGTTGCGGGCTCAATCCCCAGTAGGGGGTGTTTAGGAGGCAGCTGATCAATGGTTCACTCTTATCATTGATATTTCTATCTTTCTCTCCCTCTCCCTTTCTCTGTAAATCAAGAAAAATATAGAACAAAAAGAAATCAACAAAAATATGAACATAGTATAAGGAGCCTCTGGGACAACTTCAAACCAACAACATTCACATTATGGGGGTGCCAGAAGGATAAGAGAGAGCACAATATATTGAAAACCTATTTAAAGAACACTGACAGAAAACTTCTACTTGTTGAAAGAAATAGATTTACAAGTCCAGAAAGCACAGAGAGTCACAAACAAAAGAATCCCAAAGAGGCCAACACCAAGACACACCATAATTGAAATACCAAAGTTAAAGACAAAGAAAGAATCTTAAAAGCAGCAAGAGAAAAGCAGTTAGTTGCCTACAAGGGAGCACCTATTAGACTGTCACCTGATTTCTCAACAGAAACTTTGCAGGCCAGAAGGGAGTGGCAAGAAACTATTCAAATGATGAATAGCAAGAACCTACAACTGAGATTACTCTCCCCAGCAAAGCTCTCATTTAGAATTGAAGGTCAGATAAAGAGCTTCATAGACTAGAAAGACCTAAGGAATTCATCACTACCAAACCAATATTACATGAAACGATGAAGACGAATTCTTTAAGAAGAATAAGAAGAAAAAAAAAGGAAAGATAAAACATGTGAACAATAAAATGACAATAAATACATACCTATCAACAATTGAATCTAAAAATAAAAATAAACGAAGAAGAAATCTAATGAACAAAATAAACTGGTGAATAAAATAGAATCAGAAGCATGGGGACATGGAACAGACTGACACATTTGAAAGGAAAGAAGGTGGTGCAGGAAGAGATTAAACAAAGATCTTGCCTATGGAAACATACAGTAGGATAGTGAAGGCCTGGCAAGGGAAGGAAACTGGATGGAGGTGGGCGATGGGGGTGGGGGAGTGGGACATCTGTAATACTCTCAACAATAAAGATTTGAAAATATATTTGTTATATTTAAGGTCCGTTCATTTATTTTATAAAAAGCACCCTTATTTACTTTATATATTTTTTATTTACTTCATCTTGAGCATGACAAATATGTTGTCCTACTTACTAAGCTACTGAAAGTCATCTATGATTTGTGGGTCAAAGAGGGGGAGGTTTATTATTATCTCTTGCTCAGGTACGTTCACCTCCCTTGGCACTTGATTCATTAGATACTTGTATGGCCTTGGAAATTACTTTCAAACCTTTCAAAGTTAATTGAGCTCTGAACTAAGGTCCAAAGCATCTGTGCTTTTCTCTTTTACTGAAATAAAATATAAATCAGTGAGCCAGTCTCCTATATTGCCAGTAAGCCTTGAAATTTGCTATAAAATTGTCACATTATATATTAAATAGAATTATATTTTTCTTGATTAAAAAATGCATTTTCTTCAACCAGTGAGAGATGTTTTAAACTTCTTTTTATTTCCTCCATTTGATAGCTTTCATTTTTTAATTAGGATTGATACCCTATCCAAAACAAATGAACAAACAAAAGTCAAACCAAATAAACAAAATAGAAAAACTAATGTGAATAGAAAGAGGAAGCTAAGAAATATGAAAAGATGAAGATAATTTTTAATGTTTCCAAGTACATTTCTACAAACATTTTCTTTCATCTTAGTCTGCCTCACTCTACTTATTCCTCCATAAAAGTATAACATTCCTACCTTTTTCTCCAATCATAATTAAGTGACAGGATATATATACATTATATATATATATCCTTTATAGTAAAGAGCTAATATGCTAATTAGACTGAACAACTGAACGGACTTCCTTCCAGATGACCTTCTGGACAAAGCCCGGGCTTCAAGAGCTGGCCAAGGCTGCGAGGAGCTGCAAGGCCCAACCAAGGCTACGAGGTCTAGCTGAGGCAGCCGAGGCTGCGAGGGCTGGCCAGGCGTGTGAGGGCCAAACCGCTTGCACAAATTTCATGCATTGGGCCTCTAGTGTGTATATATATATATATATATATATATATATATATATATATATATGCATACACACACACATACTGAGTGGCCAGATTATTATGACCACCTTACATTTGTAGAAAAATTAGCTATAATTTTGCACTGAAGTTGCTAGAGGGCCAGATCATTATAAATGTCTGAATAGCAGAACACACATAAGTATAGTTGCTGATCATGTTCATCCTATCATGTTGATGGCGTATCCCAATGGAGATGGCTTCTTCCAACAAGACAATGCACCATGCCACGGTGCTCGTATTGTGCAGGAGTGGTTTCAAGAACATGAGGGAGACTTTACCTTGCTTAGGTGGCCCCCACAATCACCAGGTTTCAATCCAATTGAGCATTTGTGGGACAAAGTTAAAAGAGCCATTAGGCAGCCATCAGGCATCCACAACCATCAAATCTCACAGAACTGGACAGTGCTTGTTATTAGGCACGGTGTCAGATTCCTCGCATAAGCTTTCAACATCTTGTGGAGTCAATGCCAAGAAGAATTGCTGCAGTACTGAAAGCAAAAGGTGGCCCAACGAAGTACTGATGGGGTGGTCATAATAATCTGGCCGGTCATAATAATCTGGCCACTCAGTGTGTATATATATATATATAAAATTTCAGACATGAGATATCAAGCATCAAGGGCTAGCTGTCTTGAGAGAAGGCAAACAAATGAGGTAATCCCTACAATAGCCCAGTTTACTGCGTGAAGACAGTTTCCAGACTCTGATACCAGGAAGGGTTACTCAAACCGAAACAATCAGTCTCTCTGAGTAAAAGAGACCATGTTCAGAATTTATGAAAGCCAAAGTGTAAAATTCTCAGAGCAGATTAGTGGATAAAAGAAAGCTGCACAGACATAGAAATGGTTCTGGACATCTGAGAAGGATTCTTTTTTGTTCTTCAACTGAGTACAGACCAGTGCACACTTGAGAAAACTCTCCAAGACTGTGAGGAATTCATCAGAAAGGATCAGGTATATCAATCATCAGGAAACACACAGGACTGTGACTAAGTCATGATTTCAAAAACTGTAGTGAGGATACTCACAGGAAATTCCTATGGACTTTAAAATACAATTAAGGGGCTATTAAGAACAACTTCATGCCAGTATGTTTGATAATTTCAATGAAATTCATTTATTTTTGAGATACTGTAACTCCATTTAGAATACCAAGAATAGCTTGACATCTAACAAGACACTGAATTTTTGTTTACATACTTTTCCACAAAGAAAAATCCAGGCCCACATAGATTGTTGGTGAATTCTATAAACACTTAAGAAAGAATTAAATGCCAATTTTATATTAAAATAAAAACGGATGAAAAACTTTCCAATTTATACTTTAAGACAAACATTATCCTATCAAAGTCAGGTATAGACATTACTAGTATAAATAAAACTATTACACAAGTATTCTCTGTGAATATAGATTCACACAGCAGGTCCTCAATGGATGTCATTTAATTCAATGTCATTTCAGTATAATGTTAATCGGACACTGTAGAAAGTTAACTCTTGTATCTATCAATTATCATACGGTAAAACTGGTTTTGTTATATGTGTTTTGCCACAGTTTCAAGAACCTATCAGCGATGTTAGGTGAGAACTTACTGTACATTCTTAACAAAATTTTAGCCAATAAGTCCAATAATAAATAAAATGGTATCTGGGATGTTCCAAAAATGCACACACACACACACACACACACACACACACTTTGAATAATTTTGAATAATTATAAAGGCAATGTTTATGAAAACACATTTCCTTTTCAAAACTGAGCTATCAGCTGTTAAAGTTGTATGCATTCTTTGTACATAATACAGCATGATCAACTGAGCTTTATCTCATAAATTCATTTTGGTCCAACATTTGAAAACCAATCAATTTATTTGATTATACTATAGCAATGATATGATAATCTCAACAGATGCAGAATGATTTGATAAAACTCAATATCTTTTTGGGAAAAAGTTTATCCCTACCCAGTGTGGTTTAGTTAGTTGGAGCATCATCCAAAACACTAACAGGTGGTGGGTTTCATTCCTGTCGGGGTACATACCTAGGTTGCAGGTTTGATCCCCTCATTGGGGTGTATACGGGGACAGCAGATCAATGTTTCTCTCTCACCCTCTCCTGTCCCTTCTCTCTAAAATCAATAAAAACATATTTTATGATGAGGATTTAAAACAACAACAACAACAAAAAAGTTTAGATAAACAAAGAAGGAAGTAAACCCCTTTTCAAATGATAAGGGACATCTATGAAAAATGTACAGAAATTATCAGATGATGAAAAATGAATATTTTTCCATTTGAGATTGGTAATAAGGGTAAGATGTATGTTCTTGCCATTTTTATTCAGACTAGACAGTGCAGTAGGCATACATATTAAAATAAAATTACTTCCTTTCTCTGTAAGAAATTAGATAAATACATTACATAAAGGTAGAATTCAATAGTGTGTTATTTTAATCAAAGTCTTGTTATCCATAAGTTACAGGAATAATATAGAAGGCCTTCATAAAAAAATAACACAAAACCAGTTTCTTAAAAAAAAAGTATGGGTACTTTTGCATACACAAAACCCAAACAACTAGACCTTGAAATAAACAAAACATGGTAAAAGAGGACAAAAGATACATTACAAAAAGGAAAATATTTATAACTCATAAACACCAAGAGCTAATAATTGCCTTAAAATGTTAGAAGCTTCTAAAGTCAGTGTGAACAATGATTTACAATCTTACAGAAGTATTAATAAAAGCTATGAATAGACACATTTATAAATGCTTCTCAAATATGAAAAAATGCTATATTGAAATAACATGAAGAAAGAGTACCTACAATTATGAAAATAACATTTCATCCATAACATTCCAAATATTAAAAAGTTGAAGTAAAATAGATAATTGAGACTACAACAAACTAAAATGCTTCTGTACAACACAAGAAATTATCAACAATATGAAAAGGCTGTGTACTGAATGGGAGAAAATATTTGTAAATTGTATTTCTGACAAGGGTTAATATATAAAACATATAAAGAACTTATACAACTCAATAAGAAAGGAAACTGTGATTTAAAAATGAGGGGAGGATCTGAATAGACATTTTTCCAAAGAAGACTTACAAATGTCCAATAGGTGTATGAGAAGGTGCTCCAGATCAGTTATCATCAGGAAAATACAAGCCAAAACCACAATGAGGAACCACCGCACACCTGCTGGAATAGCTATTATAAAAATTACAAGAAGTAACAAGTGTTAGTGAGGATGTGCAGAAAAGGAAAGCCTTATACACTGTTGGTGGGATGTAAATTGGTGCTGCTACTATGGAAAACCGTATTACGTTTTTCTCAAAGACTTAAAAATAGGGTATTTTTTAGGAAAAAATCAAAATAATAACTTGAAAATGTATATGCACCCCAATGTCCATTATATCATTATTTACAACAACCAAGATATGGATACAATCTGTGTCCAAGCTAAAAAAAAAAAATGGACATATCCTAATATATATGAAAACCCTGGATCCATCACATCTGCAAAGACCAGGATGCTGGACAAACCAGAAGTCAGTGTGCTGCCAGTGACCCAGCACTGTCTGCTGAGGGGGCTGCGATTCAGGCCCAGAGAGAGGCCTAAAGAGAGAAGTAGAGTCTGATCTGTAGCCTCTGTGGCAGCTGTTGATCAGAACTTGCCTCTCTCTTTAGCTCTGATCAGCAGCCCTGCCTTCATTTCTCTCCAGGCCTCCACCTGGGCTGCTGATCAGCCCCGCCTTTCTGATCAGGCCCTGTTGATAGGCTCAGAGACACTGATTGGCATAGAAACTGACCAATCAGAACCAAATCTGGGTCAACTGTGAGGAGCCAATGGCTGCCTAGGAGGCAGAGCTTTTGATGCTGATGGCATAGAAACTGACCAATCAGAACCAAATTGGAGTCAACTGTGAGGAGCCAATGGCTGCCTAGAAGGCAGAGCTTTTGACACTGACTGGCATAGAAACTGACCAATCAGAACCAAATTGGCTGGCAGAGGAGGGCAGTTGGGGGCAAGATCAGGCTGGCAGGGGAGGGAAGTTGGGGTGATCAGGCAGACAGAGGAAGTTAGGGGTTATCAGGCCAGCAGGGGAAGACAGTTGGGAGGGACCAGGCCAGCAGGAAAGGGCAGTTGGGGATGACCAGGCCAGGAGGGTAGGGAAGTTGGGTGCCATTAGGCCAGCAGGGGAAGGCAGTTGGGGGTGACCAGGCTGGCAGGGGAGGGCAGTTGGGGACAATTGAGCCAGCAGGGGAACAGTTAGGTGTTAATCAGGCCATCAGGGGAGCAGTTAAGGGGTGATCAGGCTGGCAGGCAGAAGCGGTTAGGGGCAATCAGGCAGGCAAGCAGGCGAGTGGTTAGGAGCCAGCAGTGCTGGATTGTGAGAGGGATGTCTGACCACTGGTCAGGCATCCCCCAAGGGGTCCCAGATTGGAGAGGGTGCAGGCTGGGATGAGGAACACCCCCCCCCCAAGTGCACTAAAATCGTGCACCTGGCCTCTAGTTCAATTATAAGAGAAAATAAAATCTGCCATATAAGACAACATGAATTAACTTTTAAGGCATTAAGCTAAGTTAAATAAATGAGATATAGAGAGATAAACATTGTATGATCACAATTATATGTGGAATTAAAAAAAAAAAAAGACTTCCTAGGTAAAAAGAACAGATTGAAGATTGCTAGGATGGGATAGTGGTGGGTGAAATGGATTAAGAAGGTAAAAAAATACAAATACTTTCAGATATAAAATAAGACATAAGGATGTAATAATGTATAGCATGGTGACTATAGTTATAATACTGTATTGTATATTTATAAGTTGCTAATATAATAAATCTTAAAACTTTCATTATAAGAAAAAATATAACTGTTGGTTATGGAAGTTGAATAGACTTATGGTAATTATTTCATAATATATACAAATATCAAATCCTTATGTTGTATGCCTTAAACTAATATAATTTTTAATGTTAAATATATCTATTTTTTAAAAATTAAGCTTGGTAATTCACTAAATTTAAGTCCGTTTTATGAAACAGGTGCTCTTCAATATTGCTGGAAAGAGTAGACACTATACATTGCTATGGAAGAATTTGAAAATTTCTATCAAAATAAAAAAAAATGTTTAAATGCAATTTAGCAATTTTATTACTGGAAATGTATCCTTCAATTAAAAATATATATGTGACATATTGAGAGACAGCCCTTCACAGGTCTTTCACATTCCCACATGTATTGTGATCAGAATCACTGACAGTCTTTTGTTCCAGACATTACATTCAAGAAAGTTTGTATCGTGAACAATTTTGAAAAATAAAGATAATATTTCCTCCAGAACAAGTGTCAGTTTTGTTTACTGTCCAGTGTAATAAAGATAATGTTTCTCTCTGAGGCAAAATTGAGGCAGATTGTGTTTTTGAACTCAGTGTTCTTCCCTGGCCAGAGGGGCTCAGTTGTTTGAGCAACATTCTCTGCACTGAAAGGTTGCCTTGCTGGTTCACTTCCAGTCCACATACTTGGATTGTGGGTTTGATCCCAGTTTGGGGCACATATGATCAATATTTCTCTCTCATCTCTCTCTCTCTCTCTCTCATGTCCTTGGATTAGGAAATAAATAAACAAACAAACAAACAAATAAATAAATAAAAATAAACTTAGTACTTAGTGTTCTTCTCTTGTAATAATATCATCCACAGTTTGCAGGTATCACCTGGCCCTCTTTGCACTACCTGTGTGGACTGGGGCACTAGGAATCAGTGCAAATAACAATACTTTGGCTACTGTTACTGCTATGAATAATGTCTTTAACTCATGAGTCACATATCTCTTGCCAGAATCCACAAAACTGTGGCATGATACACTGTAAATTTGCAAGAAGGGTAAAGTTTCAGACCATTCAGAGTCTTGATAGAATAGTCAATGCATTGTTGTTTGTGATATCAAATAGAAACCTAAATGTCCAGCAAAAGGCACAGGTCCTGGTTAAATAAATTATGGTATATGCACAGGATATATTAGAATTTAATATTATTAGGTTATTAAAAGTAAATTTAGCTCTAGAGACATTGAAGCATACAACAGACTGATGTATTTCAGAGGGAGGGGGGTGGGGAAGAGATTAATCAAAGACTCTACATGCATATAAGCATAGCCCATGAATAGCCAATAGTGTGGGGAAGGCTTGAGGAGGGAGCAGGACTGGCATGGAAGGGGTCAACGGAGGAAAAAAGGGGATATCTGTAATACTTTCAACAATAAAGTAAATTAAAAAATAAACAAATGTAGATCTATATTTATTAATATTGAACTCTATATTGAATATTGAATAGAGAGCTCTATATTTAATATTGAACAATCTTAAGGACTTTTTAAAGAAGAAAGCAAGTTAAAAACATTTTGTAACATGTGATACCACCTGTGTAAACAAACCAGGGAAAGAGTGAGAGAGGGAGAGAGAAACACACGCATGTGCATATTTTTATTTGGTTTACTGTGTCTTACAGGCAAATTTAAAAGTCAGTAAAAATATATTCTTTTAAGAAATAATACCAATGGGCTGTTGATTCCTTCTTAATTATATATATATATATTCATTTATACCAATACAAAAGTAATGAATTAAATAATTTAGCCATGACCAGCATGACTCAGTTGGGTAGAGCATCAACCCATGCACTGAAGTGTCATGGGTTTGATTCCTGGTCAGGGCACATATTCAGGTTTCATGTTCCATCCTGTTAGGGCACATACATGATGCAACTGATTGGTGTTTCTCTCTCACATCAATGTTTCTCTCCCTCTCCCTCACTCTCCCTTCCTCTCTCTCTAAAGTCAATAAAAACATATCCTCCAATAAGGATTAAAAAAAGTAATGATAAATTATTTTTTTATCCAGTCAATAATTGCAATAACTTTGTGTAAATGGTGACACTAACGCCTCCTTCTCCTCCTCCTCCTCCTCCTCCTCCTCCTCCTCCTCCTCCTCCTCCTCCTCCTCCTCCTCCTTCTTCTTCTTCTTCTTCTTCTTCTTCTTCTTCTTCTTCTTCTTCTTCTTCTTCTTCTTCTTCAGCAAACCTTTATTACAGAAAAGCTCCCTGCTGCAGGTAGGGGACCCAAACAGTTTCCTGGGCAATTCCTTTGTCTAGGGATTAATATGTGCCTTGCTAACTTCCCATTGGTTGATTTGAAAAATTCGGCCCTAGCAACATCTATACATTTTAAACTTCAAGGATACCACTCATTTTCCCTGCCCTGAGTGTTCAGCCCAGGATCAGGGCCCTTTGGCCTTGTGATTTTATATGAGACAAGGGTATGGCTGACAAACTGGTTTCTGGTCTTGAGGTTCAACTGCACCTCCCCTTTACACTCTTCTGCTGTAGTGCAGTCTCTAACTGCCTAGCCCTAGCCGCTCCTAACTCCTCATCCCCCTGTCCAACTGCTCTTACTGATTCCACCTGGTAAGGAGCACTGGTGATGGGCAATTATCGTTAGGGTTCCATCAGAGGTGGGTGATAGGGGACCATGGAAGATGGGAGCTGCCATTTAGGCTTCCATTTCCATGAACATTTGTAGCTTGCTTGCCTCTATCCTGGTGGAAGCAAAATATATGAGTAAATTCAAAAGGCAAGATCCAAATAGTAATACTAACATAAGCATAATAAGTGGAGACAAAATGGGTAATAGCCATGACCACAAGGAATTTTTAAAAAATATATATTTTATTGATTTTTTACAGAGAGGAAGGGAGAAGAATAGAGTTAGAAACATCGATGAGAGAGAAATAATAATCAGCTGCCTCCTGCACACCTCCTACTGGGGATGTGCCCACAACCAAGGTACACGTCCTTGACCGGAATCAAACCTGGGACCCTTCAGTCCGCAGGCCGACACTCTATCCACTGAGCCAAACCGGTTAGGGCCACAAGGAATTTTTGAATTGAGATAAGAATGACAGGAGCCAGCTAGGGTCCTGTCCTGCCTGTGCTTTCAAGTTGTCAATGAGTTTGATGTTCTTTTTTATAATATTAAGATTTTCCTTTACCTGTAGAGGATGTGTTAATCCACATGCAGCAGGTTTCATTTATCAGGGTACGTGTCCCTCTTCCTTCTACTGTCAGTATGTCTAGGGCTTTTGATTCTGGAGGACCATGGGCTAGGGAATTTAGTAATTCCTGTTGAGCTTCAACTGCCCCCACCATGGCCTTCCAAGACTGGTGGGCTAAGATCGTAAGATTAAGAATAGACCTTTCTAGTAAGGGGATTCCAGCAAACCAAAAGAGACCTCATGGGATGGAGTGACCAACACCTGGCCTCTGAAGTATGGGATTGTCATGGCAATGTCCACCCCAATCCTACTCCGCCAACCCTGGGGTGAGGCAGGATAGTGCCTTTATGCCCACACCCACTCTGTCTATTTTCTGTGGGTGGCCTATACCTTAGGGTCAATCTCTGTCTCCACCAGGGGGAGAAGAGTACTTGTTCTGGCACATGCACATGGTAGTGCTGAAGCAGGCTAAGACCTCTCATCTTAGTACCAGAGTCTGGCTTTCTGGCATGATCAGGAAGGCAAGTGAGAAAAATAGGCTGTCTCAATCGTAACTTAAAGACCATGAAAAATGCCTAGTTCCCAGCTTTCCAAACACACATTTTACAGTCAAGCTATGAGAGGAGAGGAGGCGGGGATTGGAGAGGAAGACAGAGAAGGTGGCTCCAGTGTCGAGGAGGAAATTAATTTCCTTGCCCTCAATAGTCAGGGTTACCCGGGGCTCCTGGGTATAGATGACAGTCTGTCAGAGCCGGGTAGAAAGGCCCTGGGACCCATCAGTCCTGCTGCATGACCATTTGGGAAGCCAGATCAGCCTGGGGAAGCCTTTGCCCCTTTGGGAAGTCCAACTTCCAGTGATCCCCCTTGCAAATAGGACAGGGCCAGGTGGCTTCCTCTGTCCTTGTGGGCAATCCCTTCGATGTGCCGTGGTTGGCCACAGCCCTAACAAGTGGCTGTGAGGGCTCCATGTCCCCAGGGTCCCTGAGTTATTATATTGGCCTTTTGAAGTGCTGCAACCAGAGCCGCGGCATCTTCCTGTCCCATACCTTCTTCTCCTCAGCCTCCTCCTGATCCCTATTGTAAAAGACCGAAGTGGATACTTTTAGGAGGTTACCTAGGTGCTTTCCGGACAGATTGCCAATTTTTGCAGCTTCCTCTTAATGTCTGGTGCTGATTGAGTAACAAATTCATCCTTCAAAACGAGTTGGCCCTCAAAGGAATCTGGATGCTCCAAAGGGGCAACTTGTCACTCAGCGGAGAAGTGTTCACTCCTCCCTTGACTGACAGGCCCACAAGTATTTGTCGTAAAATTTGTCTCCAAACTGCTGGGCAGCTTCTAAAATGGTTTGCTTCTCCGATCCTGTGAGGGTCTTGTGTAGGAGGAGCATCACATCCTTCCAGGACAAATCAAAGGTTTGTGTTAGTCCCTGGAAGACATCTATGTACTTATCATGATGATCTGAAAAGTTCCCCAAATCACTTAATTTGCTTTAGGTCCAATTTCACCTCCTGCCATTTTCTGGAGGGGATAGAGTGTAACAGGGGCTTGATTTACTCCTGCCTTGATTGTCCCTGGAGGAGCTTTTCACCTGGGGATCCAGGGTAAGAGCGACTAAAAAGGTTCAGGAGAGACCTACGCAGAACTTAGATCTGTTCTTTCTTTGAAGGGGAGTATCTCAGGGGCCTTCTTCAGTTAAGGCTGCCAAGAGCAAGGGATCAATTCTGCATTGTTGGCACAATTGTTGGCACAATGATTGTCTCTTAAAAGGAAGAAAGCCTGCACATAAGGAACTTCCAACCACTTTCCTTGCCTTCTACAAAAAATATCTAATTGTAAGATATTATAATTAATACTTCCCTCTGGGGGCCATGTCTCTCCATCTGCAAGCTTGTATTGTGGCCAAGCTTGAGTACAGAAGATCAGGCGCTTTTTCTTCAGGGTTTGCGAGTCAAATGAAACCCAGTTTCCTCAGTATACAATCTAGGGGGGGTGGGGGGGATGCTGACCTTGGTTGTAGATGAGGAGTTCCCCATTATTCCTTAGAATCTCTCTGGGGCCTCCAAAGATGATATCCAAAATTTCTGTTCTGGTCTGAGTTTCTTGCCTCGTGAAATAGAAGAATGACTTAATGGACAAAGAGATGAGTGAAAGCAAAATTTTATTACAGAAAAGTTCCCTATTGCAGCGAGGGGACCCAAGCAGGTTGCCCTGGTTACTTGTGGTGATCCTATATAATAAAGAAGTAATATGCAAATTTCCCATCACACCCTCACACAAGATGGCCACGCCCATGTGGTCACAAGATAGTTGCCCCCATGTGGTCACAAGATGGCAGCCTCCATGTGGTCACAAGATGGCCTTGCCCATGTGGTAACAAGATAGCTATGCCCATGTCATCACAAGATGACTGCCACAAGATGGACAGCAGGGGAGGGCAGTTGGGGGCGATTGGACCAGCAGGGGATGGCAGTTGGGGACAACAGGGCTAGCAGGGGAGGGCTGTAAGGGGTGACCAGGCTGGCAGGGGAGGGAGTTGGGGGGTGGGGACCAGGCCTACAGGGGAAGACAGGGGCAACCAGGCTGGCAGGGGAGGGAAGTTGGGGGAAATTGGGCCAGCAGGAAAATGGTTAGGGGTGATCAGACTGGCAGGCAGAAGCAGTTAGGGGCAATCAGGCAGGCAGGCAGCAAGTGGTTGGAAGCCAGCAGTCCCAGATTGTGAGAGGGATGTCCGACTGCCAGTTTAGGCCTGATCCTGGCAGTCGGACATCCCCCAAGGGGTCCCAGATTGGAGAGGGTGAAGGCTGGGCTGAGGGACAACCTCCCCCCGTCCAGTGCACGAATTTCATGCACCGGGCCTCTAGTCATATTATAATGTCAAATCAGTATGTTGTACACCTGAAACTAATATACGGTAATATTTTATGTCACCTATACTTTAATTAAAAAGAGCTTTACATTCCAGATTAAAAAATAAAAAAATAAAGAAATAATAGTTTCTCTTATTTACTTCTTGAATTTTATACACACACACACACACATACCACTTGTATGAAAAGTTAATATTTAGACAGGAATTTGGGAAAAGGAATAAAATTATTATAATTCTTAATATAATTAAACTGCCATAAAATATTTAAAGCTACTAACTATAAAATTAAAAATTGATTTAGTGTATTTTTTATGTAAACATGTGCTAGAATGGCTTGAAGACAAGCTTAAATAAGACTCTTATGCCATGATATTATGATAGACATATATAAAGGTAAGATTTCTCCTGTAAGTGATAGAAGCTAAAAAAAACTTACTATTTACAATCCTATCTAATAAAAGAGAAACATGATAATTGGTGTACTACCGCTACCCTTTCCATTGGCTAATCAGCGAGATATGCAAATTAACTGCCAGCCAAGATGGCGGCCGGCAGCGAGGCAGCTTGAAACTAACATGAGGTTCGCTTGCTTCAGGGACGGAGCACTCCAACGTTCCCCGCCTGCCTTGCCGGCCTCTGAGCCTGCAGTTTAAGGAACATAGTAACAAATATAGAAGCTAAACAAAACCCCAGAAACCTGCTTTCAGCGAGCCAGGATCTCAGAGCTGCAGTTGATACAGAATTTAGGTTATAGAACCAAAACAAACCAGATACCTTCTTTCAGGAGCGGAGGCCTAAGAACTGGAGCCACAGAGCTAAAGCTGGCCCAGGATAAAAAAGAAAAAGAAAAAAAGGAGCGGTTGGGAGCTTCAGTCACCCGCCAGCCTGAAAACAGCCCTCAGCCCCTCACCCAGATTGGCCAGGCACCCCAGTGGGGACCCCCACCCTGATCCAGGACACCCTTCAGGGCAAACCAGCCGGCCCCCACACGTGCACCAGGCCTCTATTCTATATAGTAAAAGGGTAATATGCCTCACAGCACCGGGATCAGCATGACAGGGGGCAACACCCAAACCCCCTGATCACCCTGGGGCTCTGTGTGTGACAGGTGGTGGGGCCACAACCTCACTATCGGCCCTGATCTGTTTGTGACAGGGGAAGGTGAACCAACCTCCTGATTAGCCCTGCTCTGTGCCTGATACGGGGGAGCTCCCCAACCCCCTGATTGCCCTGCGACTCTGTGTGTGACAGGGTGTGGTGCCCCAACCCCCCCACCACCACCACCACCACAGGCCCTGCTCTGTGTGTGATGGGGTAGAGCCATAACCTCCCCATTGGCCCTGCCCTGAGTGTGACAGTGGCAGCTCCCCAACCCCATTATCGGCCCTGCTCTGTGGGTGATAGAGAGTGGCGCCCCAACCCCCTGATCCGTCCTGCTCTGTGTGTGACAGGGGGCGGTGCCCCAACTCCCCTATCGCCCCTACTCTGTGAGTGACAGGGGGGAGCTCCTCAACCCCCTGAAGGGCCCTGCTCTGTGCGTGACAAGGGGGAGCTTCCCAACCTCTCATCAACCGTGATCTGTGTGTGACAGGGTAGGGAGCCCCAACCCCCCTGATGGGCCTTGCTCTGTGCATGACAGGGGGCAGCGCCCCAACCCCCTGATCGGCCCTGCTCTGTGCATGACAGGGGGTGACGCCACAACCTCCCTATTGACCCTGCCTTGAGTGTGACAGGGGGCGGTGCCCCAACCCCCCAATCGGCCCTACCCTGAGCGTGACTGAGGGTGGCATCGCAACCTCCCAATCGGCCCTGCTCTGAGCCTGACCAGGGGCTGCACCTAGGGATTGGGCCTGCCCTCTGTCACCCGGGAGCAGGCCTAAGCCAGTTGGTCGTTATCTCCTGAGGGGTCCCAGACTGTGAGAGGGCACAGGCCAGGCTGAGGGACCCCTCTTTCCCCAACGAGTGCACAAAATTTTCCCCCCCGAGTGCACCGGGCCTCTAGTATAATATAAGTGAAAAGATATAACTCATTTGGAGTATTATAGAAGGTTTATAGCTATTAAAAACAAAATTTCAATTGTGACTTGAGTATGGGTTTAAAAAATATAGAGAATTATATATATATGTATATATATATATATATATATATATATATATATATATATATATTATATCAATTAGAAAATGACCAGAAATAAATACTTTGAGTAGAGTGTAAAGAGAGGGAGAGCTGAGGAATGTCTGGGGATTTGGAATTAGTATAGTCTCTGTAAGAAGATGTCAATACTTAATTGAGGTGGTAAGATGGAGAAGGAATTACTCAAGTAAGAGAATGGATATAAGAGGACCAGTTAAAAAGATATTGCAGCAATACTCTGAGCAAGTAATGATTACCTAACTTGTTCAAAGAATAAATTTAAATGGGGAGTTATTAAAAGTAACAATAGATGCCCAAGCTGGTTTGGCTCAGTGGATAGAGCTTTGGCCTGCAGACTGAAGGATCCCAGGTTCATTTCTGACCAAGGGCACATGCCTGGGTTGTGGGCTTGATCCCCAGAAGGGGGCATGCAGGAGGCAGCCAATCAATGGTTCTCTCTCATCATTGATATTTCTATCTCTCTATCCTTCTCCCTTCCTCTCTAAAATCAATAAAAATATATTTTTTAAAAAGTAACAATAGAAAGACAAAGAATATTATTCAAGTTTTTTTTATTTAGAAATACTAGAGGCCCAGTGCATGAAATTCATGCACGGCAGGGGGGGCAGGGAGGATCCCCTCAGCCCAACCTTCACCCTCTCCAATCCAGGTCCCCTTGGGGGATGTCCGGCTGCTGGTTGAGGCCCAATCCTGGGAATAGGGCCTAAACCAGCAGTCAGACATCCCTCTCACAATCCAGGACCACTGGCTTCTAACTGCTCACCTGCCTGCCTGCCTAATCTCCCCTAACTGGCCCCCCTGCCAGCCTGATCACCCCTAACCGCCTCTGCCTGCCGACCTAATTGCTCCTAACTCCCCTCCTGCCACCTGGTCACCTCCAACTGCCCCTTGCCAACCTGGTTTCCCTCAACTGCACCCCCCCCACTGGCCTGGTCATCCCCAACAGCCTCTGTATGCCAGCCTGGTTGCCCCTAACTGTCCCCCCTGCCAAACTTGTCACCCCTCACTGCCTCCCTCTGCCAGCCTGCTTGCCACTCACTGCCTCCTCCTGCTGGCTTGGTCACCCCTCACTGACCCCCTGCTGGCCTGGTCACTCCCAACAGCCCCCCTCTGTCAGCCTGGTCACCCCTAACTGTCCCCCCCTGCCAGCCTGGCCACCCCTCACTGCCCCCCTGCCAGCCTGGTCATCCCCCACAGCCTGCTGCTCATTCATTTGATCATACCTCACTAACCCCCTGCCGGCCTGGTCGCCCCAAACAGCCTTCTGCTCAGTCGTTTGGTCATTCATTGAGTTGTTTTGGGTGTGATGGCCCCTGGCTCTTTATATATATATATATAGAGAGAGAGAGAGAGATAAAGAGAAACACCAGAAGTAGGGTAATTACTGAGTGAAATTTGAAGCATATAGGGGTGGGCAAAAATAGGTTTATAGTTGTTCCTATGTAAAACAACAAGCAGGTTATTATTATTATTATACTAATAGCTTTATTAACTCAAAAGAATGGCACAATCTTTTAAATGCTCAAATTGCTGGCCTTTTTTATTTCCATATTCTTTTAGTCTACTTGCTATGCTTAAACACATTTGTCACAGGGTACTTTATAAAGGTACTTCTACCCACTTCTGTATTGATTTTGTCAAATCGTCAGCACATCCATGTAACTATGCCCCAAAATAAACTATAAACTGGGAATCAGAAAAAAATAATAATTTCGAATCTTACCTAATAATAGACAAACATGGTAATTGACTACCTTCGCTACACCTCCCATCGGCTAATCAGCGAGATATGCAAATTAACCACTAACAAAGATGGCGGTTAATTTGCATACTAGGTTCCAAGCAGTGGAGCGAAGTCTGAAGGCCTGGGGCTGGAGCAGCAAGGCCTCACACCCTGGCGCCAGGTGGAGTAGCGAGGCCTCACAGCCGTGGCACCAGGCGGAGCAGCGAGGTCTCACGGCCCCAGGATCGGTGGAGCAGAGAGGCCACACAGCCCCGGTGCCAGGCAGAGCAGCAAGGCCACAAGGCCCTGGGGCTGGCGTAGCAGCGAGGCATCACGGCCCCGGTGCCAGGTGGAGCATAGAGGCCTCACAGCCCCTGGGCCTGCCGAGCAGTGAAGCCTGGTGGCTACGGGGCAGCTCTGGCCAGAGCCTGGGCAGAGCGAAGGCCTGGGTCCTGGGTGCAGGAGGAAAACCGGTGCCAGCAGCCAAGGGAAGGGAAGGCCTATTGCATGAATCTCTTCGTGCAACAGGCCTCTAGTTTATTATAAATTGTGATAATAGTTAAAAACAGTGGACAAAATGTTGTCAATCAAGAGATAAAATATAGCATACTTATAGAAAAGAGAAAAGAAAACACTATTTTTTTCTGGAATAGCTTTATTTTAAATATTGAGCACAAAGATTATCCAAGAAGTAAAATCACAATTATTTTGAAGAACACAGATAAGAAAGTACATTTCAGTGCTATAAAAACAAGAAAATTGATAGAACAATCAAGAGAAACCCAGCTATACAAGGCAGCACACTTCCGGAAGCTTTTTGAGTCTATGGGCCAAGGCTCTTTTCCTCCAGACAAAGACATTGGGGTAGGCAGAAAGAACAGGAAAAAAACAAAACAAAACAAAACAAAACAAAACATAAAACAATTATAGCTAGAGACACAGAACAGAAGTCCTGTGGGCCCAAGTTTCTTCTCCCCTATTCAGAGGTTAATGTTTGCTAGGCACAGCTGCCACAAATAAAACATGTCTCATTAGGGGTTCTCCAGGGTTTATAAAAACATCTCCTGGATTTGCATCTGGGATTTCATAAAAGCCTTTTATAAAAAAAAAATACATATTTTTTAGAAAGTATTGACTTTGAAGCAGATTTCCTTGGAAGTGTAAAGAGAAAAGATAAAGGGTCTCTATGGTAACTCAAGAATGTTCTGAGACAGATATAAAAATTTGGGGTAAACTGGAGGCTTTCAAAGGAATGACATATATAATCAGCCATCAGTAATCAGTAGGATTGTGAGACTGCTATGTGTTGAATGAAGGAAATCTTTGATCCTTATAGGTGCAGGGAACTTAATACAAGAAGGACAGGTTGGATGAAGGAAGAAGATAATACAAAGTAAGGCTCATTATGTAAAGCTGTAGTTGTAATATCAATGGTAATGCTAGAAGGAATAGAGAAGAAATAAGATTTAGCAAAGGATAAGTAAGATGGAGAGAATAGGAAGTAGATGTGGATCCGTGGGGTCATATTTCAAGGTCTTGGATTAAAGAACCAACTTGTGGAGAACCAAGATGGCGGCATAGGTTAATGCCAGAGATTGCTGCCTCGAACAACCAATTCAAAAGTACACCTAAAAGACAGAACGGACATCATCCAGAACCACAGGAAGGCTGGCTGAGTGGAAATTCTACAACTAGGAGGAAAGAGAATATCATACTCAGACTCAGAGGAGGCGCAGTGCTGAAGTGAAACGCTCAGGTGCGGAGGTGCGCTCAGAGTGGGCTGGCGGCGGAGGGCACGGTTGTTGTTTTCAATTGGGAGGGAGTTTCAGACTCTGAGCTCCAGATCCGGGCGAGTCTCTAGGGACCCAGACTCAAACGGGAGAAGCGGGACTGTCTGGCTTCGGTCGGAACTCGAAGGCAGCTTTCTCTCCGAGGTTTGCAGTGGTTGCTGGGACTCTGTGAGGCAGAGCCCCTAGGGTCGGAACTGAGAGCAGCCATAACTGCTCGCTCTGCCCGCCCTGTTTGATCCTGTGCGACCCGCCCCGCCCAAGCCCTGCACAGAGCCATTTGCCAGATAGCCTCAGGCAAAGGCTAGATTAGCACCTCCCCAGAGGACAGAAGTTTTCCCACTGCAGACACAGCTGACTCTCACAGCCAGTTGGCCTGGAGGTCAAATCCCCCCAGTATTAACTACAACAATCAAGGCTTAACTACAACAAGACTGCGCACAAAGACCACTAGGGGGTGTACCAAGAAAGCATAAAAAAATGCGGAGACAAAGAAACAGGACAAAATTGTCAATGGAAGATATAGAGTTCAGAACCACACTTTTAAGGTCTCTCAAGAACTGTCTAGAAGCTGCCGATAAACTTAATGAGATCTACAAGAAATCCAATGAGACCCTCAATGTTATGATAAAGAACCAACTAGAAATTAAGCATACACTGACTGAAATAAAGAATACTATACAGACTCCCAACAGCAGACCAGAGGAGCGCAAGAATCAAGTCAAAGATTTGAAATGAGAAGAAGCAAAAAACACCCAACTGGAAAAGCAAAACGAAAAAAGAATCCGAAAATACGAAGATAGTGTAAGGAGCCTCTGGGACAGCTTCAAGCGTACCAACATCAGAATTATAGGGGTGCCAGAAGATGAGAGAGAGCAAGATATTGAAAACCTATTTGAAGAAATAATGACAGAAAACTTCCCCCACCTGGTGAAAGAAATAGACTTACAGGTCCAGGAAGCACAGAGAACCCCAAACAAAAGGAATCCAAAGAGGGCCACACCAAGACACATCATAATTAAAATGCCAAGAGCAAAAGACAAAGAGAAAATCCTAAAAGCAGCAAGAGAAAGAAACTCAATTATGTACAAGGGAATACCCATACGACTGTCAGCTGATTTCTCAACAGAAACTTTGCAGGCCAGAAGGTAATGGCAAGAAATATTCAAAGTGATGAATACTAAGAACCTACAACCAAGATTACTTTATCCAGCAAAGCTATCATTCAGAACTGAAGGTCAGATAAAGAGCTTCACAGATAAGGAAAAGCTAAAGGAGTTCATCACCACCAAACCAGTATTACATGAAATGCTGAAAGGTATCCTTTAAGAAGAGGTAGAAGAAGAAAAAGGTAAAGATACAAATTATGAACAACAAACATGCATCTATCAACAAGTGAATCTAAGAATCAAGTGAACAAATAATCTGGTGATCATAATAGAATCAGGGACATAGAAAGGGAATGGACTGACTATTCTTGGTGGGGAAAGGGGTGTGGGAGATGCGGGAAGAGACTGGACAAAAATCGTGCACCTATGGATGAGGACAGTGGGTGGGGAGTGAGGGCAGAGGGTGGGGCAGGAACTGGAAGGAGGGGAGTTATGGGGAGAAAAAAGAGGAACAAATGTAATAATCTGAACAATAAAGATTTAATTGAAAAAAATAAAATAAAATAAAGAACCAACTTGTGATGTCATCTGCATGGTGCAAAGTTCTCTAGAAAGCTATCTACATCGTGGTGCCATCTGCTTCCTTGGGACTCTAAATAGAACCTCACTTTTAGGTTTCCAATTGGGGTGGAATTTTATTCAAGTAGCTTTTATGTATTTTTAGTGGAGAGACATGAATGTAGTGTTGGACCCTCTTGGTTTGGGAGCAGTGTTAGTGTTAGTGGTAAGAAGTACAATGTGCAAGGGCCTTTTGAATGGGGTTTAAAATTAGTTTTCCAGTGACTCTCCCCCCCCCCCCCCCCGAGAATGAAGTTCCTAATACTGGCGGAAAAGCAGCCTCAATCTATTCATAATAGGTGTGTTCATAATTAATCAGTTCCTTACCTTATTTAAGAATATTTGAACTGAGCAAGTCAGAGAATTTATAAATTGAATTTAGTTGTTGTTTTCTAAGCCGCAGTTGGTCTACCACAGCAGAAGAGGAATGAAAGGTAATCAGACCCACAGGGTAAAATAAGGGTAAAACCTTAGGTCATGGAAGCTATTGAGTTTTCCTGTCAGTTTAATAAATTTTAATTTTAATAATCTATTAGCTCTCTCTATTATTTCAGATGACTGAGGATGATTAAAACAAAACAAAACAATGTAATTTTGGGGAATAAAGAAGAATCATTGACTTCCTTGAATGACTCTACCAGTGAAAGAAAAATCCTCATGTAGGGAATATCTGCCCTGATAAAAGTTTAACAACAATAATGACAGTGATCCTGTTACCAGGAAGTTTTAAGGTGGTCAGAGAACATTCATATGATTATAAGAGCATATTTATAACCATAAGATTTAAGAAACTTAATACAATCTAATTGCAAATGAAGAAAAAATCTTAAATACCTGTATACTAATAAAACTCCATACGTGCGTAATATGGATCCCTAATTGGAAATCACTGGTCTAGAGTATAATGAATTTAAATTAAAAAAATACATTGTGGCAAAGTTAGTATCTCAAAAAAAATTGAAGTTATATGTTATAATATTTTATTACATAATATTTGATATAGCAGAATTAGAACTCTGATAAATCAAAACATGGGCAATAAGGGAGTTCTTTAAAAATTCAGATATATGTTTTTAAATATTTATATTAATAATATGGAAAATTATAGTACTTATACAAATTTGATATAAGGAAGGCTAAGCATTTTTTTTTATTTGCAAACACTTCCTATGCATTGTATATAATCTTAAGCCTAATTATTTTTAGTACCTTCTTTTACAAGGTGAAAAGTCAAGTCACTTATGATTTTCAGGGGTCATTTGGGAGATACTAAACTTAGTTTTATGTGTAAAATATATAATTCAGGATTGAACTTTGGGAAGGCAAAAATTCAAAAATGGCCTGGAAGTACGAATACTCATAAGGGAAGAAGATTTAACTTTGGGTTGTAAACATACAATACAATATACAGAAGATGTATCATAAAATTGTACACTTGAAACATATATAATTTTATTAAGCAATCACACCCCCAAGAAATATAATAAAAATGATTAAAGAGAATCATAAGTCACTGAAAAGCAATACTTGAGCTTCCTATTCAGTTATAGTGACAATCATATTTTTAAAGTGAATACATATATGAGGTAACTTGATTGTTAAACCAAAGTCAAAACAAAACAAAACAAACAAACAAATCTGTCACTTAAAACACTAATTTGGAAGAATATATGCACCCTTATGTTCATTTCAATGTTACTTACAATAGCCAAGATTTGGAAGCAACACAAGGGCCCATCATTAGAACAGTGGATAAAAAAGCTGTGATGCATTTACATAATGGAATACTACTCAACAGTAAAAGAGAAGGAAATCTTACCCTTTGTAACAGCATGGATGGACCTGGAGAGCATTATGCTAAGTGAGATAAGCCAGTCAGAGAAAGACAAGTGCCATATGATATCACTCATATGTGGAATGTAATAAAATGAACTAAGAAGAAAAATAGAGATAGACTCATAAGGAGCAGGATGACAGGCAGTGGGCTTGGGGGGCGAGTGGAGGAATTGAGCAAAAAAGAAAGAAAAAAGAAAGAGGAAACACGCCTAGACAAGGAGAACAGTGAATAGTGTGATGATTTCAAGGGGGTAACAGGAACAGGTGGAGGAGTCTATAGGGCAGTGCTGGCGAACCTATGACACACGTGTCAGAGGTGACAAGCGAACTTGTTTTTTTGGTTGATTTTTCTTTGTTAAATGGCATTTAAATATATAAAAATATATAAAAAATATAAATCTTTGTTTTACTATGGTTGCAAATATAAAAAAATTTCTATATGTGACACGGCACCAGAGTTAAGTTAGGGTTTTTCAAAATGCTGACACGCCGAGCTCAAAGGGTTCGCCATCACTGCTATCCTATCTAATAATAGACAAACATGGTAATTGACCATACTTTCGCTACGCCTCCCATTGGCTAATCAGTGTGATATGCAAATTAACCTCCAACAAAAATGGCGGCTAATTTGCATACTGCAGGCAGGGTGGGACAGCGCCATCCCTCCTGCCCTGCTGCCATCTGGGCCTGCTATCTGCAACCCGGGGTGGTGAGCATCCTGTGTGAGACCCGACCTGGGGCAGCTGGGCGGGGCAGCGAAGGCTTGAAGGTGGCTCAGGCCAGAGCAGCGAAGGCTTGAAGGCGGCTCCGGCTGGAGGGAAGACCTGGGTCCTGGGTGCTGAAGGAAAACTGGTGCCAGCAGTCAGGGGAAGGGAAAGCCTATTGCAAGAATCTTTTTGTGCAACAGGCCTCTAGTAGGGGAATAAATGGTGATGGACAAAGATGTGAAATGGGGTGGTAAACATACAATACAACAGACATATGATGTGCTGTAGAATTGTGCACTTGATACCTGGGAAAGTTAACCCCAATAACTAACTAACTAACTAACTAACTAACTAACTAACTTACTAACTATATATATATATATATATATGACCCTCACTTTTTAAGTAAGATTTGTTCCTAGCCAGTTTTGCTCAGTGGATAGTGTCAGCCTGTGGACCAAAAGGTCCCAGGTTTGATTCCCATTAAGGGCACATACTTTGGTTGTAGGCTCCTCCCCAGCCTGGGCCCTGGTTAGGGCTTGTGCAGGAGGAAACCAATTGATGTGTTTTTCTCATTTCAGTGTTTTTCTCTGTCTTTTCCTCTCTCTTCCACTCTCCCTAAAAATCAATGGAAAAATATCCTTTGGTGAGGATTAACAAAAAAATAAATTTTAAAGTAAGAAGATTTAAAAAAAAATAATTAAGGACATAATAAATCAACCTAAAATACTGAAAATTATTCTGATGAGACACACCATCCTTGCCTTTTGGGAAGATCAACACAAAAATCACACACACTCATATACACACATTGTACATACCTTGCATACTTAATTGAGCCTAGGTCTAATGTTTTAAGTAACCAGAATCACCTTGGAAGCTGTCTTTAACCTGATGTATTATAAAATGTAATTGTGTTTAAATAAAGTTATTCAGACTAATGACTCAATGTGATTAAATGCACATTTATGTTTTTATAATCTTACACACCTAATATATATAATGCTAGCTTATTCAACTAGGACCTGTAAAGTTTAGGGAACATACACAAGTATAATTTTTAAAAAAATATGTATTTTTTTTACTTAACATTGATAACCCAGAACACATAGCCTTTTTCATTGAATGAGTAGTATTAAACTACACTTGTTTATCAAAGTGTATATAAATGCAAACTTGATCTTTTAATTCATTTTTTTAATATTGGAAATATAAGAAATTCAGTATTTTTTAATTTCTGGAATTTTTAGGTCGATTTAATTTATATGAACATTTACTTATTTCTAATTAGAATAGAGATACTTTAAGAGATTTTAAAGTTAATTTGGTAAGTCTATCTGGAATTAAGAAAATATAACACACACAAATATATACATAAGGATATAGGCAAAAATAGAGTTTATATTTTTAAAACTTTAGCCATAGCTCAGATTTAAACACACACAAAAAAGCAAGTATTATTGGTTTACAACAAAGAGTTCACTCTTATCTTTGACCCACCTTTGTATTTTATCATAACTGTGTTTTGGCAGATTGAACAAGTGGAGTTTATCTCTTCAACATGAGAGCTAAAGTGTCCTCACCTGTATTTGTGGAAGAGAATCCTAAGATTTTCTTTGTCACGATGTATGATCTTATGGAGAGTTTGTACTCCAAATGATGGAGGAGATACCATTTCGTCATCTGGGTATTTCCAAACTCATCTGTGTGGATGAAATATACAGTCTGATCTCAGTTAGCTGTTTTAGCCTCAGATGGTTACTTCTGTGGTTTGTGGGCCTTGCAAGTGTCACTGACGGGGGCAGAAGGCCTCAAATTCAAGTGACATAAGGAGTGGAGGAACTGAAATGGGAATGGGAAGGTCTGGTAGGAGTGTGGAGGAGAAAGGACTAGTGAAAAGGACAGCTCAGGGAGCTGAAGGGAACGTCAAAGTGTAAAAATTGAGATGAATACATGGGGAAATATAAGGCAAGAAATATAGGAATACTGGAATTGATTAAGTCAAGAGTTTGAGATATCAAGTCTGACATAATTAAGGATGATGACAGTACCTTCAGGATACATATCTTGATATATAACTGAAATGAATAAGAAATAAAATATTGAGTTAAAACCACAAATTGAACAGGTCAAAGAACTACCGATATACAATATTAAACAAGTATCAGATCTGATGTTTCATTTATCAAATATTATGTCAGATACTTTCATGAAATATCCTTTATATGTTTTTCACAATGCATGAGTTTAACAACTTCCACATTATAAAGCATAACAACAAAAAAAAAAGAATGTCTATTAAGTTTAGTGTGGAGGGTTAAAAAAAATGTAGTGTTGGTTAATTCATTTCTTATTGTATGGACACAGCCTCACTCTGAAGCAAGTGAATAACTTACTCAGGTTCTGGCTGACTGCCCATGGCTCTTGATTGCCCTGTTCTCAGGCATTTGATAGCAAGATCTTTTCTTTACAGATTCAGTTTGCCCATTATCTCCTTTTAAGAGATTCTCTCAAAAGACATGACCATAATATTTTTAAACTCTCTAGGGTCAATACCACGTTATCTCTCTTTCGCCTCTCTCTTATCATGTCCCAGGCTTCAGAAATTCATTTCAGTTTTATTTTGGTAAGTTAAAACTCTGAGAGTACACTTCTCAGTACTTACCACACTAGGAATGTTTATACACATGACAAAATCGATCCATTACTTTCTAAATTTCCTCACAAAATGAGGACATTCAACAAAATATTCATGATTCAAACCTAAGGAATAAAAGAATTATTATGTAACCCTTCTGAGGAGGCATTTAGCTCATAACTCATCCCAGCTGCATAACTGTTTTACTTATGAAACTTAAAGCATTCTAAGACTCACACTTTTTCTTTCATATGATGTCCAAACTAAAATTTTAGATTAAGAATGTGTTAGTTATATAATGAATGAGATAATGATGAATGCTTGATTGTGGTGAATTTTTTGAAAAGAAGGAAAACACAAAACAAATAAACAAGCAAACAAAAAAACACTTAACAATTTAAGAGATTAGTTTAGCATGAATAGATAATAAATCAATCAAAAACAATAAATAGTGTTCCTCCTCCCATCATCATGGATGCTTAACTCCTTTTCCAACTATATTTTTTATAAGGTATAATTTGAGGTTAAGAAGTATGCATGATGATCTTTTACAGTTTCCTCTTTCTTTTCATAAGGCATTACTAATTCTAATGGAAAGATAACCTAATCTATTGTAAGATTGTCATTTCTCAATGATTACTAGCAGACTAATATTCTATCATGTAATAAAACAAAATTATTACTGTAAATTAAAAAAACAGAATTTTATAAGATTAGAATTTTATAAAATTAAAAGCCTACATAATGCTCTCATCAATAGTTGTCTAGATTGTGGTATTATCTATTTAAAAATAAGAAACAAATCAACAACAAAAACCTAACACATTAAAGCTAGCTAAAATTATTTTTCAGTTATATTTGTATACTACTGACCCAGTGCATGGATTTGTGCACATCAAAAGAAAATTAATTAGAAGGTGGCTGGTGGGACGGGACTGGGCAAGATGGGCTGGACACGCCCTGGATCCAACCTCCCACAGTCCCTCCCCGGCGTCTGCGAAGTGAGTGGGCTCCCTCTGGCAGGTGGGGTCCTTCGGCCTGGCCTTCGGGGATCAGGCCAAAATCAGCTCTACAACATCCCCCGTGGGGTCCTGGAGTGCGAGAGGGCACTCTGCAAAGCTGCTGTTGTACAGGGTGTGAAACACAAACGCAAGTGTGCAGTAAACCAGATTCAGGGCCAACAGTGGCCGAGCAACAACATAACCCACAGCCAAAGGTGGAATCATGTGGCCCCACGAGGAATTGGGCTCCCTCCTTTCCGGTTTCAGGGTGAGTCACCAGAGAACCGCCACTGTCAAGTCACTGCAGCTCGGCAGCTCCTGCGTTGAGCGTCTGTCCCCTGGTGGTCAATGCACGTCATAGCGACCAGTCGGACAGGTGGAGGGACACTTAGCATATTAGCCTTTTATATATATAGATAATTACAATCTGGAATCTTCAGCTATAGAAGTTTGACTTCTATCAACAAACAAATGGTGTTCCCAAACTGTGTAATTTGTGAAGTCTTTCATAAATTGGCTATACCAATGTGGCTAACTTTTTTTAAAATTTAAATTCTTTATTTTAAAAAAAAATATTTTTATTGATTTCAGAGAGGAAGGGAGAAGAAGACAGAGATAGAAACATCAATGATGAGATGGAATCATTAATTGGCTACCTCCTGCACATTGGACCAAGCATGCAACCCAGGCATGTTCCCTTGATCAGAATCGAACCTGGGACCCTTCAGTCCACAGGTGGATGCCCTATTCACTGAGCCAAGCTGGTTAGGACTAAATTCTTTATTGTTTAAAGTATTACATAAGTCTACTTTTCCCTTCATTGACCTCACCCTAATCCCCCAGCATGTGCCCCAACCCCCACCCCCACTCCTATCTGTGTTCATTGGTTTTCCTCATATGCATGCATACAAGTCCTTTGGTTGATCTCTTACCCCCTTACTCCCCAACTTCCCTCAGAGTTTGGACATTCTGTTCTATGTTTGTATGACTCTGGTTCTATTTTGGTTCCTCAGTGTATGTTGTTCATTATATTCCACATATGAGTGAGATCATGTGATATTTATCTCTCTCTGACTGGCTTATTTCACTTATCATAATGCTCTCCAGTTCCATCCATGCTGTTGCAAATGGTAAGAATTCCTTCTTCTTACAGCAGCGTAGTATTCCATTGTGTAGATGTACCACCATTTTCTTTTTTTTTTAAGTAACAACTTATTTATTTATTTATTTATTTATTTATTTATTTATTTATTTATTATTTCTTTATTTTTATTGTCTAAAGTTTTACATATGCCTCCTTTTTCCCCAAATTGACCCCCTCCCCCATCACTTCCCAGCCTGGGCAAGCACCTATCACCCTAGTGTCTGTGTCCATTGGTTATGCTAATATGCATGCATATAAGTCCTTTGATTGCTCTCTAACCCTCTTCCCCTACAATTTGTCTCTAGATCAATCTATTCCTGTTCATCAAATTATGTTGATCATTATACCCCATGTCTGAGTGAGATCATGTGATATTTATCTTTCTCCAACTGGCTTATTTCACTTAGCATAATGTTCTCCAGTTCCATCCATGCTGTTGCAAATAGTAAAAGTTCCTTCTTTTTTATAGCGGCATAGTATTCCATTGTGTAGATGTGCCGAGTTTTTTAATCCACTCATCTGTTGATGGGCACTTATGCTGTTTCCAAATCTTAGCTACTGTAAATTATGCTGCTATGAACATAGGGATGCATATATCCTTTCTGATTGGTGTTTCTTTTTTCTTGCGATATATTCCTAGAAGTGGGATTACTGGGTCAAATGGAAGTTCCATTTTTAATTTTTTGAGGAAACACCATACTGTTTTCCACAGTGGCTGCACGAGATGACATTTCCACCAGCAGTGCAAGTGGGTTTCTTTTTCTCCCTATCCTCTCCAACATTTGTCGTTTGTTGATTTGTTGATGATAGCCATTCTGAGAGGTGTGAGATGGTACCTCACTGTTGTTTTGATTTGCATCTCTTCGAAGATTAGTGACTTTGAGCATGTTTTCATGTCTCTCAGCCTTATGTATGTCCTATTTCCAAAGGTGTCTAGGTCTTTTGCCCATTTTATGATTGGATTGCTTATTTTCCTTTTGTTAAGTTGTATGAGTTCCTATAAATTTTGGAGATTCAACCCTTTTCAGAGATAACATTGGCAAATATGTTCTCCCATGCAGTGGACTTTCTTGTTGTTTTGTTGATGGTTACATAAATGAATGGAAGAATATACATGAATTGGTAGAGTCAACATCATTAAAATATCCATACTACCCAAAGCAATCTAAAGATTCAATGAAATCCCCATTAAAATACCAACGGCCTACTTCAAAGACTTAGAACAAACTCTCCAAAAATTCATCTGGAATAAAAAAAAAAAGGCCCCAAATAGCTGCAGCAATCTTGGGAAAGAAGAACAAAATTGAAGGTATCACAACACCAGATATCAAGCTATAGTACAAAGCCGCTGTTCTCAAAACTGGCTGTTACTGTCACCAGAAAAGACATATAGACCAATGGAGCAGCACAGAGAACACAGAGTTCAACCCAAGTCATTATGCTCAATTAATATTTGACAAAGGAGGCAAGAGCATACAATGGAGTAAAGACAGTCTCTTCAATAAATGGTATTGGGAAAATTGGACAGATACACGAAAAAAAATGAAACTAGACCACCAACTTACACCATACACAAAAATAAACTCAAAATGGATAAAGGACTTAATCATAAGACTGAAAATTATAAAAATCTTAGAAGAATCCATAGGCAGCAAAATAGCAGACATTTGTCCTAGCAATGTCTTTACCAATACAGCTCCTAGGGCAATGGAAACCAAGGAGAAAATCAACAAATGGGACTACATCAAAATAAAAAGCTTCTGCACAGCAAATGTGGTTCAGTTTTAAGGGGAAAACTAACAAGGATGATGAGTAACCTGAAACCAGATGTATGAAAGGGCCCATTTTTATGCTAAGGCCAGAAGAAACAAAAGATCAGTTTGCAGCCTTAGCCGATTTGGCTTAGTGGATAGAGTGTTGGCCTGGGTTCCATTCCAGTCAAGGGCACATACCTTGGTTGTAGGTTCCTCGGTCCTGGTTGGGGACCATGCAGAAGCAACCAATCAATGTGTCTCTCTCACATGGATGTTTCTCTCCAGCTCTCCCTCTCCCTTCCACTCTCTAAAAATCAATGGAAGAATATCCTCAGGTTAGGATGTAAAAAAAAAAAAAAAAAAAAAAAAGACCAGTTTTCAGATCTTGAAGATGGAATATAGATAGTGTGAAGGTCCTGTGAATGGAGCCATGACTTTAATAAAGGGAGACCACCAACTCACTGTAAATCAACAAGCAGAGAAGAGAGAAAATAAATATCCTGTTCTCACTTACTGCCACACTCTAATCTTACCTGACAAGACACTGGATATTTTACTGGACGTTTTGCAATTACATTTATCTATTTTGAAAACATTGATATTTTGGTAATTCTATGAATTGGAGTAAATTAATAAATAGCATGTTCTATTTGTCTGTTATGCTTTTTAATATGTTGGTACAATTTGTTATGCTTTCTTCAGTTTGTTGACATAGGTGTTTTGTTATTTTAACCAATGTTAATATACCACATATTAAAGACAATAATACAATGCAATAAATTAACACTCCCCAGGGAGCGGATCTAAGCCAGCAGGTGGCCTTCTCCTGAGGGGTCCCAGACTGTGAGAGGGCACAGGCTGGGCTGAGGGACCCCCCTGAGTGCACAACTTTTTGTGCACCAGGCCTCTAGTTTGATAATAATGATAATGGTGATGATCAATGATATAGCTAAAATGCATCCTATAACATTCAGCTGACTACTGACTGTGACCCTTAAACAACAGAATATTTGAATGCTATTATGTTAGCAGTCTGATAAAGAGAAAGGAATTAAAATAATGAATGATAAAATATTAACTTTAATATTTTAAGCTCTTTACTCTCCATGAATACATTTTACCTAAGAAAAATGAGGTTTGATGAATAGAAAAACCTTTTATGATGCTCTTTTTGCAGACTGGATAATATTCCCACTTCATTTATTTTTAAAATTTTATTTTTTCTATCTCCATTTATCCCCTTTCTGCCCTCTCCCACCTCACCCCCCATCCCACAATCACCATGTCCATGAGTTCTCTCTCTGTTGTCCATGCCCATGAGTTCTCCTTTTCTTCCTCTTTCTTGCTCATACACTCCTCTCCAACACTCTCACACCCACCAGGCCCATCTGCCTGCTCTCTATCTATGAGCCTATCTCTATTTTGCTTGCAAGTTCAGTTCGTTAATTAAATTCCAGATATGAGTGAAATGATATGGTAATTATCTTTCTCTGGCTGGGTTACTTCACTCAGCATAATGTTCTCCAGGTCCATCCATGCTATCGCAAAAAATAAAATTTTCTTCCTTTTTATGGCAGAGTACTTTTCCATTGTATAATTGCACCACAGAATTTTTTATCAACTCATCTACTGATGGACACTAGAAACCATAAAAATTGTAGAAGAAAAAATAGACAGTAAAATATTGGACATTTTTTGTAGCGATATTGTTTCTGATATATCTTCTCAGGCAAGGGAAACAAAAGAAAAAATAAACAAATGAAACTACATCAAATTAAAGAGGTTTTGCACAGCCAAGGAAACCATGAACAAAATTAAAAGACAACCCACTGAATGGGAGAACATATTCACCAATGATACATATGAAAATGGGTTAATATCCAAAATTTATAAAGAACTTATAAAACTCAACACCAAAAAACAAACAATCCAATTGAAAAATGGACAGAAGTCCTGGGTGGCCAATATGCACCCCTATGTTTATTGCAGAATTATTTACTATAGTCAGGATCTGGAAGCAGCCCAAGTGCCCATCATTAGATGAGTAGATAAAAAAAACCTGTGGTGCATTCACACAACGGAATATTCCCACTTTAAATGCTATTAGTAGTCGACATTATTGGTGCTTCACTCAAAGCCCCGTTACTGGAGATATTCTTTTTAAGGCATAGAAAATATGTGTTCCTTGGTAAAGGCCATAAGAAATGGAGTAAGATACAAATACTTTTTTAAAAAATATACTTTATTAATTTTTTTACAGAGAGGAAGGGAGAGATAGAGAGTTAGAAACATCGATGAGAGAGAAACATCAATCAGCTGCCTCCTGCACACCTCCTACTGGGGATGTGCCAGCAACCAAGGTACATGCCCTTGACTGGAATCAAACCTGGGACCTTTCATTCTGCAGGCCGACGCTCTATCCACTGAGCAAAACCGGTTACGGCAAGATACAAATACTTTAATTTGAAGTTTTATGTGTAGTGTTTCTAACAGTTATCAAGAAAATAGAGAGTATGAGTAATCAAAAATTTTTTTGCATATCCAGAAATTTCTTTGTGAATACAGATTTTATTAATATATCTAAATATATTTGAATGCTTATCTGTTGCCTTTTGTTCCTTCAATAATTTTTGTCCCAAAAATTACTACCTATCAAATAGCTTTGTTTAAAAAAAAGTCATTTAGTTAATGCCTTGCAGATTAGAAAAAAATATATAGTATTTCTTGATATTGAGCTTATCCAACTTCTACTTAATCTCTTCCCATTTAATCTATTCATTAACATTGTTTAAATATAATTCTTTCTTAGAATATTATCTTACAGATATATTAGAATTGCTAAAATATTTGTCTGTATATCTGTGTGCAACCCTGAGTTCAAATGTAAGGATAAACACATCAAGTAGAAATTATTCTATAGAATATTAGAGTGAAATCACTAAGTCAAAGATTGTACTCTGTGCAATTCTGTTCCAATAAATTTGCCATCAATTTAGTCCTACAAACTATATGAGAATATGCATATACCATAAGCCACTAAACATTATCAATGTTTTACATGATAATATTTTACAGAGTATAATATTATCAATTATACTCTGCTATTAACATTGCAATAATATTTTGCTATTATTACTAGTTAATATTTGCCAGTATCTTTCTGTTTATCTCTTATTTTTAACTTTTCTTCAATACTTTTGTAAGAATAGTTATTTAAAATAACAAGTAGTCTAGTTCTGCTTGTGAAATCCAGCTTTAGTAATAAATGAACCAAATCATTTAACATTCAGGTGCAATTTATTATATTCCAAAACTTTAATTCTGTTTCCTGTTTGATTCTGTTTTGTATACTAATTTTATTTTTTTTTAATTTTCTTAATTTGCAATATATTAAGTAATTTGTTTTTTGCTCTATTTTCAACTCTACATGTTAACCCATTCTAGTAGCTATTTTCCCATTTCTGAAATATTAACTATATCTGCGCCCTTATCATTATTATTGATACCCGAATGCTGAGCCAAAGTTCTTCCTGGGATCATGTCTCATGAAGTTCAATAAAATCAGGGGCAAAAACAATTAATAGAACCAAAGTTTATTGGGAGAAGCCAGTCCTGGAAAAAGTGTAGCCCGGGTTCCAAGAGCAGGCCAGTGTTCAGAGCTTTCTTTCCATGTTGCAGTTGGGAGTAGTTTAGTATCTGAGCAAAAGTCTAATAGTCTGTGTGTGGAATCCCACATGCCCTAACCCATGTGGACACGGATGTGCTCCCCACCACAGAGCCCATTGTGTGCCAGAAAGAAGAGAGAGAGGGAGAGAAAGTGCACACATTTTAGTTTAGGAGGTGGGTAGTCTTGCTAGTTCCTAATAGATCTTTTCAAAGAATTCTGCCTTTGGATTGGTTTTTATGTCTCACTGCCCTGTGGTTGGTTTTCTGCACACTGCCTGCCTTAGCAACATCCATACACATTACCGTTCATGTCGCTCTCATGAGTGCCCTTCCTTCCCTGCCCAGTTGGGGTGCCTTAGTAACTCTGCCCATCTGGGTTCCTGATTCTACTTCCTCTCCTGTGGCTGCACCCCTATCTACCTAACTTTCTTCTGTTTCCTCATTATTATTATTAAAAAAATAAGATACCTAATTAATTCTCCTGACCCCATCACCACTAATGTCCTCTCTATATTTTTTGATGTCAATTAAGCAAAACCTTTAAAAGTGTTTTAACCCTCTGAACTTTCTATGAGTACTCTCATTAGATTTTATTTCAAAAAACTAGATTCATGAGGCTTAATATTGTTTTGTGTTTTTTTTTTCTAGCTGTTAGGTGATAAGCTTTTCCTACAGTGAGTTGACTCTATTCTAAGAATGCTGATAACCAATCCTTTTCTTTTTATATGAAACTATATGGCTTTTAAAAGCCCGTTGGTTTGTACTATCCTCTACCATTAATCTCTTCCTATATTGAAATTTCATAGTTTGCTCATTTGATTTCAGTGCTGAGTATTTTCCTTAGATGCCATATGTGCCTGAATTACTCTCTCAACTTCTATATATAAACCACTATCATTCCTTAGTGCTAGTAAGAATGTTAGAAAGTTTGGGCATATTTAGGATGCTAGTGTCATTGTACATTTTTAACTGTAGTAGCTCTGACTAGGCTGCTTTCCCTGTAGTGTGTTTTGAATGAAAAGTCAGATGCCAAGTATTCCCTTAATAAGATGTTTTTTTAGGTCAGAAATCACTAAGCTTTTCTGGTGTAATTTATTTTTTAAATTGTCTTTTTTTAATCTGTCTAAACCTTAGTGAAACATTTCAATCTACAAACATCTATAGATGTTGCTATAATTTTTATTACTCTATGTTTGTACCTCCTGTTTATTTTCCTTTTGAAAGTTGTGTTATCATTAAGTAAGCTCCCCTAATCCCTTTATCCTTTTTCTTTCCTTTTTTAAAAAAAATATAATTAATATATTTTCATTGATTTCAGAGAAGAAGGGAGAGGGGAAGAGAAAAAGAAACATCAATGGGGAGAGAGAATCATTGATAGGTTGCCTCCTGCACACCCTACACTGGGAATCAAGCCTGCAACCCGGGCATGTGACTTGACCAGGAATCGAACTATAACCCCCTGTTTCATCGGTTGACACTCGACTACCGAGTCATGCCGACTGGGCTCCTTTTCTTTCTTGAAATTTTCTTTCCTTTGTTTATATTCATTGTGTCTTTTTTAGATCCTGCTTTACTTATTTGTGCAGACCATTATTTTTTTATTTTTTTTTTATATTCCAGGCTAATAATTTAGTACTCAATAGTCATTACCATCTCATGGTTCATTAGTTGGAATCAATAATTCAAAATTCACTTTTCTAGGAAATATTCTTTATAATTGACTCTTATTGTTATTATAAGTTGGTCTCTGATCTTCCTATTACAAGTCTCTTACTTTACTAAGAGTTGACAGTTTTAAGTTTACCAGGTCTTTCTTAGTCTCATTGTGGATTTCCTTATTTTTTTCATTTGTTCATTCAAAGCTCTATTTATTTCAGTGACCAGGTCATGCCTTCAGAATCCTTTCATTTAAACAGACTCACAAGTGATCATGGAGTCTGTGTTGGAGCCCAGACATCTCATAGAATTAAGTTCTAGGAACTGAGGAGCTCTTGTCTTTGTTCCTGGTCTTTCTGCTGTTAATTCTCTATAGTTGCCCAGTTCAGCAAAGATTAGTGTTACACTTCCAATGTTATGGTAGAGCTTTAGAATTTAAGAAAAACTTTGGAAAATTCTAGTCATGAGTAAAGGAAGTTTAGTGGACAAAGGAAAGGAAAGCATTTACTTAAATAAAAGTTTATATCTGTAATATAACACAATAGTTATCTATCTACCCATACATCCTGATAGAGGTTTACCGGAATATCAACATGCAGACAAAAGGCATAAGTTTTTATAGTTCTGACTAAACTAAAGCAATATACATTACTTCCAACCACCTTACAGCCAAAATTTGGGTATATAACTGAACAAAACTGCAATAAATACTGGAAAATATAGTCTAGCTATGATGAGCCTAGGGGGAATGGGAAATTAGTTTCATGAACAGAATGTTTAATTCTGTTCCACACATTTTATTCAATTAATTGTAGATATTTCTCTTGACAATAAAAGCAAAATCTCTTTCAGCCAACCTGCAAAAAATGCCTTTTTATTAAATTTTATTTTATTTTTAAAATCTTTCTTGTTGAAAGTATTACATATATCCCTTTCCCCCCATTAGCCTCTCCCATCTTGCCTCTACGCCCCCTCCCCAGACCTTCCCCACTCTATTGCCTGTATCCATGAGTTTTGCATATATGCATAAAAGTTCATTGGTTGATCTATTCCCACCCATCCATCCTCCCCTTCCCTTTGAGGTTTGACAGTGTGTCCCATGCTTCTATGTCTCTGGATCTAGTTTTGTTAATAAGTTTATGTTGTTCATTAGATTCCACATATGAGTGAAATCACATGGTACTTATCTTCCTCTGACTGGCTTGTTTCACTTAGCATAATGCTCTCCAGATCCATCCATGCTGTTGCAAATGGTAAAAGTTCTTTCCTTTTTACAGCAGCATAGTATTCCATTGTGTATATGTACTGTGTTTTTTTAAGGCATTCATTTGCTGATGGGCACTTAGGCTGTTTCCAAATTTAGCTATTATAAATTGCACAGCTATGAACATAAGGGTGCATTTATTCTTTCTGATTAGTGTTTCTGATTTCTTGGAATATAGTCTGAGAAGTGGGATCATTTGGTCTAATGGGAGTTCCATTTTTAATTTTTGGGGGTAAATTCCATACTGTTATCCACAGTGGCTGCACTAGGCTACATTCCCACTAGCAGTGCATGAGGGTTCCTTTTTCTCCACATCCTTGCAACAGTCGTCCTTTGTTGTTTTGTTGATGATAGCCATTCTGACAGGCATGAGATGGTACCTCATTATCATTTTTATTTGCATCTCTCAGGTAATTTGTGACTTTGAGAGCATCTATAATAATAAAAGGGTAATATGTTAATTAGACCAGACATCTTCCAGATGTCATACCGGACATCCTTCCTGACAGGCAGCCTGGGGGAAGCCAGCTGGGGTCCCAGGTGCCTGCGGGTGGCCCAGGAGAAGCCAACTGGGTTCCTGGATGCCTGCCAGCATCAGGAGGAGGGAAGTCCAGGTCCAGGTGCTGGAGGGAAGCCGGTGCTGTCAGCCGGGGGAAGGAAGGCCTACTCTTTCACAAATTTTCATGCATCAGGCCTCTAGTTTTTTCATATGTCTCTTGGTCTTCTGTATGTCCAGTTTTGAGAAGTGTCTATTTCAGTCTTTTGCCCATTGTTTAATTGGATTGTTTATCTTCCTTTATTAAGTTGTATGTGTTCCCTATGAATTTTGGAGATTAACTCCTTATCGGATGTATCATTGGCAAATATGTTCTTCCACGCAGTGGGCTCTATTGTTATTTTGTTGATGGTTTATTTTGCTGTGCAGAAGTATTTTTTATTTTATTTTATTTATTTATTTATTTATTTATTTATTTATTTATTTTTATTTAGTCCCATATTTTTATTTTCTCCTTAGTTTCCATTATCCTAGGAGATGTATTGGTAAACATATTGCTAGGAGAGATTGACTTTCTTGATTAATAATATTTTTCATTAAACCTACAAAACATCTAACATCATCCTTAATGTATCTAACAGGAGATTTTCTTGATATTTGCTCACAATTGCCTCAATTAGTTAAATTGAATGAGTACTATATGTTAGCTGAGTCTCTTTCTAAATGTCTTGTGTCAGTTGTACTTTTATTTTGTATTGATATAAGTGAATACTATATAATTCAATGCGTCCACATAAATGTATTGATTTTTACTTCATGTTTTAAATTTTATTACATTTTCTTACTGAATTGCTCTTTTTATTATGTATAAAACTTTTTAATATTTATGTCTTATATTTTCTAATATTAATATTGCAATGCCAGCCTTTTTTGTTTGATATTTGTTTGTTATACATTTTATATTTATTTTTTATTTTTACTTTTCTTTTGTATGTATATGTATGGGTGTGTTTGCTTGTCATTTAAGTACTTTTCTTAAAGAACCAATGTATTTTTTTCTTGTTTTTCTAAGTAACTGAAATGAACAATGACAGATATGAACAGCTTCGAAAGCATCAATTGTTGAAAGTGCATGGTTTAATTCTTATTAAGCATCAACACTGATGCCTTCCTTTTACAGCTTTTTCTAATAACATTGAACAGTTTTCACATTTAGTAAGCCATTCTCAGTTGGTCTCAAATGTCATCACTTATCTTTTTTGGTAAGTGAAAATAGGTGTCATATTCTCACTTAGTCATATACTTTATAAATTGTTGCCATGTCATAGGTTTTCATATTTAATATCTGGTCTTACAAGAGTTTCAACAAGGAATTAAGATGGGAATACATTTTAGGTATAGAGAATGGCATATAAAATATATAGTGACTGAGAGGAGAGAAGATAGATCTATTTAAGAGTATATCATGATCATGAAATTGAAATAGGCAGTTATTATTTTTTGTCTGTGTTTGGTGTAATCCTGCCACATATCAGTAACATGACCATGGAAAAGTTTTATCCACATGGCATTTCAATTTTCCAATCACACAATGGGAATAATGATAGTACTACTTTTGAAAGATATAGGTGTTTATGTATACACTTACATCCATACTTCAAGATCTAGGTTTTAGCCCTAGCCAGTTTGGCTCAGTGGATAGAGTGCCAGCCCACAGACTGAAGAATTCCGGGTTCGAATCCTCAAGGGCTTTTTACCTCAGTTGCAGGCTCCATCCCCAGCGGTGGTGGGGTGCACATGGGAGGCAACTAACAGATGTTTCTCTCTCTCTGTATTTCCCCTCTTTTCTACTCTCTTTGAAAAATCAATGGAAAAATATGCTCAGGTGAAGATTAACAACAACAACAACAACAAAGACTGGTTTTAGAGTTTAATTGCTAATATGTTACATTTTGAATTCTCATTATTCATCAGAGATGAAAAAATTAATGAAAAATTAAAATACTGTTATTTATACTAGAGAACTGGCACATGAAATTTGTGCACTCAGTGGGGGGTCCCTCAGTCCATCCTGTGCCCTCTTGCAGTTCGTGAGCCCTTAGGGGATGTCCGACTGATGGCTTAGGCCCGCTCCCCAAGGGGAGCGGGCCTAAGCCATCAGTGGAATATCTTTAGTGCTGCTGCGGAGGTGGGAGAAGCTTTCACCACCGCCACTGTGCTCCCCAGCTGTGAGCCCAGCTTCTGGTTGAGTGGAGGTCCCGCTGTAGGAGCATACTGACCACCAGGGGGCAGCTCCTGCTTTAAGCATCTTCCCCCTGGTGGTCAGTGCACGTCATAGAGACCAGTCATTTCACCATTCAGTCAATTTGCATATTAGCCTTTTATTATATAGACTGACAGTATATTTTACTCCTAAGATTATACAAACATTGACATCAGACTTAAAATACAATAAGTTGAAAGTGTAATTAAAATTTGCATTAAATTCAAAATTGATATTGAGTAAGAGTCCCATTTAAATTTTTCCTCTTTAAACTATAAAATTTCTTCACAAAAAGTTATAAAATTTGCTCCAAAAAAAATTTTCAGCATACAACTTTTCTTTTCACATTTTCATTTTATTTCTTGCTCACTTAGTACAAAAAGTGTATTCAAAATTACTTAATAGAATTAAGAAGATGCATGACAAAAACAAATGCCCATTTTATTTAAGGTGGTTGACTCCTTGTAGATTTTGTTTTCTTTTTGAAAGAGTAAAGTATAACAATGTGGTACTGAAGGGGTTATAATTTTTTAAAAAGCATATTAAAATCAAAAGGTTGCCAGGCCAGCATTGCACAGTGGTTGGGCATTGATCCATGAACCAGAAGGTCATAGTTCGATTCTTGGTCAGGGCAAATGCATGGCTTGTGGGCTCAGTCCCCAGTGGGGTCATGCAGGAGGAAGCTGATCAATTCTCTCTCATCATGGATATTTCTATCTATCTCTCCCTCTCATTTCCTCTTGACATCAATTAAAATATATATTTTTAAAAATGATTAAAATTCTATATAATAAAGAGGTAATATGCAAATTGACCCTCTAGCCCTCACTAGATGGCTGCCTATGACCAGGTCGGCAGGGGGGTTAGTGAGGGACAACCAAACGACTGAACAAGCAGGCTGCATGGGGTGATCAGCCCGGCAGGGGGGTTAGTGAGGGATGGCCAACTGGCTGAACAAGCAGTCTGTGTGAGGCGACCAGGCCTGCAGGAGGGTTAGTGAAGGACAACCAAACTACTGAACAAGTAGGCTACGTGGGGTGACCAGGCCGGCAGGGGGGTTAGTGAGGGACAACCAAACAACTGAACAGCAGTCTGCGTGGGGAAACCAGGCTTGCGGGTGGGAAGGGGGGAATTGGGCCAACCAGGCTGGCAGGGGGGGCAGTTTGGGGTGACCAGGCTGGCAGGCAGGTGAGTGATTAGGATCCAGTGGTCCAGGATTGTGAGAGGGATGTCCGATGATCAGTTTAGGCCCATTCATTTGGATCAGGACTAAACTGGCCATTGGACATCCCCCAAGAGGTCCTGGATTGGAGAAGGCGCAGGCTGGGCTGAGGGACACCCCCATGCATGAATTTTGTGCACTGGGCGTCTAGTTTTAAAATAGATAAAATTGAAAGCTAATTTAATGTTAACATAAATAAAATTGAATATAATAAAAATTAAATAATTAAATGTGCTTAATATAAATTTAAATTATAATCATTGATCATAAATCCTGACACAAACTAGCTAATCAATAAATATTTTTATAATTAATGAGTTTTCACTCCTTATTGGGCATGGGCACTTTATTATATTTCTCTTTCAGTACAACAATGGTAAACAACTAATTTCAATTTCCCAATGTTGCCATGTATCAGACATAGTTAGATCTTTAAATAGATTATTTTGAATTATGCTTATCTTCAGCATGTTTGTACACTTTGACTAATTTTATTTGATTAACTTTTTATTCATTATTATTCATTGGTGGTGCCTTCTTTACAAAACTGCATCTTATCAACTCGTTGATTAAATATCTTTTCTAAGCCTCTCATGTGCCCACCTCTAATAGGCCCTTATTGTCATAGATAAATGTCTATATTCACCCAATTGACTATGAGCTTTTGAGGAAAGTTGTCCTGAATATTTAATTCATGAGTTTTGCCCATTCTCTAATACCTACTCAATAAATATTTCTTTCTTATTTAAAAAAAAATCCTTATATGAGTATATGTTTGTGTGTGTGTTTTTTTATTATTATTATTGACTTTAGAGAAAGGATAAGGAAGAGAGAAACATTCAGGTGAGAGATAAACATCTATAGATTGCCTATCGTTTATGCCTCAATTAGGGATCAAACCTGAAACATTTTGGTGTAGGGGACGGCACTCTAACCAAGTAAGCTATTCAGCCAAGATTCAATAAATATTTCTTTCTTTTTTAATGGAGAGAGAAAGAGAGAGAGAGAGAGAGAGAGAGAGACATTGATGTGGGAGAAAAACATTGATTAGTTGCCTTATACATGCACTCTAACCGGTATCTTACCCACAAGCTGGGTATGTGTCCTGACTGGAATAAAACCCACAACATTTTGGTGCACAGGACAACACCCAAACAACTAAGCCACACATCCAGGGCTCAATAAATATTTCTTAAATGAATAATATATGTGCTGTCACAATTTAATGGTTTATATCCTGTTGCCTTTCTATAGAATATTCTTTACATCAAGCCCTGGTGAACCTTCACACATCCTCAATAGTTTGGCACAAATGCCCCTTTCCCTGTTAAATGTCATTTTAGACATCATTTGTGCCACACTTATTAAGAACTATCTGAGATTTCCCACAGGTTATGCACTCAGCATGCTTAGTTTATATTGTCATATATACTTGCATTATAGCTTGACTGTAAGCTTGACTAGGGATTGGAACTTGGCTCTGTTTGTCTTCATATCCTCAGTACTTAACAGACTACCTAGTATATGGTTTCAAAATATGAAAATTAAAAGTACTCATCCTTTCTCTTACAGGACATAATACCATGCATTTTAGGAAAGTAGCTCATTCTGTTAGATATTATAGGGATTTAGACATGGTAGTGATGAAACAAAAATAACAGACTATGTTGTTGTAAGAGAGAAAATATCTTTAATCTTATTTGTCGATAATTTTAATGTGACTCTATCATATCCCTAGCTGATAGAGTAAAGAAATCTACTCTGGATTACTTCATTTTAATTTTCAGTATGAATACAGACTATGAGGATTATATCTCATGATTTTAATGTTCTGGTGGTCTTTTCTATTGGAAAGGGAGATTTCCTTTTATACACAATCATATTAACTCTAAAATTAAGCTTTCTTTTACTAGTTGTAAAATTCTCAGAACTTATCAAATGTTAGATAAACTAAACATCATTTTTTTAAAACATGAAATAATGAGGAACCTTTGAAAAGTTTTGAAGAGTAGCTACAATCTTGAATTATTTTGGTTATTAAATATTCCACTTTTCTTTACAATCATTCATCAGAATGGTATTCACATACAAAAGAAAATAAAAAGGACATACATAGGGCCCATAGACATGAAAGATTCTCAATGTCACTTATCATCAGAGAAATGCAAATTAAAACCACAATGAGATATCACCTCATACCTGTTAGCATGGCTATCCTATATAATAAAAGCCTAATATGCTAAGTGTCTGGTCGTCTGATCAGCAGTTCAACCAATCAAAGCCTAATATACTAATGATATGCTAAGGCCACTCAACTGCTCTCTATGACATGCACTGACCACCAAGGGGCAGACAGTCGACCTGTCAACCAGTTGCTATGTCGTGCACTGACCACCAGGGGGCAAACGCTCCAACTGGTAGGTGAGCTTGCTGCTGGGGTCTATTCATCAATGAATCAATAAACAAGTGTTGGCAAGGATGTAGAGAAAAGGTAATCCTTGTGTACAGTAGGCATGAATGCAGATTGGTGTAGCCACTGTGAAAAGCAGTATGAAGTTACCTCAAAAAATTAAAAATGGAACTGCCTTATGACCCAGTGATCCCACTTCTGGGAATTTATCTGAGGACACCCAAAACAGAAATTTCAAAGAATATATGTACCCCTCTCTTTATTGGGGCATCTACACTAATAAAAGAGAAACATGCAAATTGGTGTCACTCCGCTACCCTTCCGACTGACTAATCAGGGTGATATGCAAATTAACTGCCAGCCAAGATGGCCGCCGGCAGCCAGGCAGCTTGAAGCGAACATGAGGCCTGCTTGCTTCAGTGACGGAGGATTCCAAAGTTCCCCGCCTGACTCTGCCGGCCTCTGAGCTTTCAGTTTGAAACATTGTTAAAAATATAGAAGCTAAACAAAACCCCAGAAACCTGCTTTCAGCAAGCCGGGATCTCAGAGCTGGAGTTGAAACAGTGTTTCGATTATAGAACCCAAACAAACCAGATACCTGCTTTCAGCAGCCGAGGCCTCAGAGCTGGAGCCAATCCTCACAGCTAAAGCTGGACCAGAATGACAAAAAAAAAAAGCAAAAAAGGAGCGGTTGGGAGCTTCAGTCACCCGCCAGCCTGAAAACAGGCCTCAGCCCCTCACCCAGACTGGCCAGGCACCCCAGTGGGGACCCCCACCCTGATCCAGGACACCCTTCAGGGAAAAACAGCCGCCCCCCCCCCCCATGCACCAGGCCTCTATCCTATATAGTAAAAGGGTAATATGCCTCCCAGCACCGGGATCAGCGGAGCCACGAGGCCTCCTGGCACCAGGATCAGCGTGACAGGGGGCAGCGCCCAAACCCCCAATCTCCCTGCGGCTCTGTGTGTGACAGAGGGCGGGGCCACAACCTCCCTATCCTCCCTGCTCTGTTCATGACATGGGAAGGTGCCCCAACCCCCTGATCAGCCCTCCACTGTGCCTGATAGGGGGGAGCTCCCCAACCCCCTGATCAGCCCTGCTCTGTGTGTGACAGTGGTGGCACCCCAACCCCCTGATTGGCCCTGCTCTGTGGATGATAGAGGGCGGTGCCCCAACCACCCCCCATGGGCCCTGCTCTGTGTGTGACGGGGTAGAGCCATAACCTCCCCAGCGGCCCTGCCCTGAGTGTGACAGGGTGCGGGGCCCCAACCCCCTGATCCGCCCTGCTCTGTGTGTGACAGGAGGCGTTGCCCCAACTCCCCTATCAGCCATACTCTGTGAGTGACAGGGGGAGCTCCTCAACCCCCTGATGGGCCCTGCTCTGTGTGACAGGGGGGAGCTCCCCAACCCCCTGATGGGCCCTGCTCTGTGCGTGACAGGGGGGAGCTCTCCAACCCCCTGATTGACCCTGCTCTGTGCGTGACAGGGGGTAGCGCCACAACCTCCCCATCGACCCTGCCTTGAGGGTGACAGGGGGTGGTGCCCCAACCCCCCAATCGGCCCTACCCTGAGCCTGACTGAGGGTGGCATCGCAACCTCCTGATCCGCCCTGCTCTGTGCATGACAGGGGGCGGTGCCCCAACTCCCCAATCATTCCTGCTCTGCGCCCTATCAGGGGCTGCACCTAGGTATTGGACCTGCCCTCTGCCACCTGGGAGCAGGCCTAAGCCAGCAGGTCGTTATCTCCCGAGGGGTCCCAGACTGCAAGAGGACACAGGCTGGGCTGAGGGAGCCCCCCCTCCCCCCGAGTGCACAAATTTTTTGCACCGGCCTCTAGTTATTTATAATAGCCAAGATTTGGGAACAGCCTACTGTCCATCAGTGGATGAGTTGATAAAAACTGTGGTACATTGACACAATGGAGTATTACTCTGTCATAAAAGGGAAGATAATGTTGCCCCTTTTGAAAGTATGGGTGGACCTGGAAAGCAGTATACTAAAAGAAATAAGCGAATCAGAGAAAGACAAGTATCATATGATTTCACTCCTATGCAGAATCTAATGAGGAAACTGAACTACCAAGCAAAATAGAGACAGATTCATGGAAAGAGAACACTCAGACAGCTCTGGTGGATGGGTTTTTGGGGGGATTAAGGGATTGAGAAAAAAAGAAAAAGAGAGCAAGAACTCATGGACAGGGGCAACAGTTTTGTGATTGTGGAGGAGGTGTGGTGAGGGGAGATGGAAGAAGGCATGAAGGGGATAAAAGGTGATGGAAAAATAAAATTTAATTTATTTTTTTAAAAAAGAGGAGAAAATGCAAATCATTTTGTGGCTTCTGAAATCCTCTGTGGTACTTATTTCAAAGAACATTATTTAAAGTGTTAGTACAATAAGGCAGTGAGGTGAGTTGGCCTTTTACCTGACAGCATTTCTGACCAAATAGAAAAGAAGAAAATCTACACTTAGAGAATAATTTCAGAGTCAACTTTTCTACAGCTACTCACTAGAGGATAAGTTAAGAAATAAACTAAACACAAACACATCTCTGCAGATTATTTCTGGGGATGGCTCAATTCTTCACTGAAATGTATAACTGTATTTGCTTTACTTTTATTTTTATAGGACGGTGTCTTTAAATAAGTTACACTTTAATGGGGCTACCTTAGAGACTGAGAAGAAAGTAAAACTATAGGATATATTTGCCTCCAAATCTAGGTTATTTCAGGAAATATTTAACCATCAGAGCAGTTACTTTTTCTGAAAGAATCTATTGTTGGCATAGTTCCATTGTTGAGTCAGCTAACACAAGTATAAATCAGTAGCTCTAGTGTAGATATTTAGTAACAAAATATAAAATATCACATAAAGCAAGCATATACTATTAAAAATATCATATTTATTTTTATAATCCTGCAGTTTTCTATGTCCCTGGAATTTTTTTTTTTTTTTTTTGCACAAAAATCGGCAACTTTATGTTATCCTTGGATAACATAAACCCATTCCAATACTGTGTCATAATTGTTATACCTAAACATTATTTAATAAATGGAGCAGCTTTCAAAAATTACAATTCTCATGGGTAATTGTGTTTTCAAAAATATTATTTTTCTCTGCAATTATGTCTATCACCAGTCTAATATACTGGGTCATGATCTAATTTGCCATTTCTTTGGAGGTAATGATTCTCTTAGAAAATGTTATTTATTATAACTTTCTAAATATAACAAAAATCTAAATAATACATAGTTTTATTTTTTATTTTTTTAAATATATTTTATTGATTTTTTACAGAGAGGAAGGGAGAGGGATAGAGAGTTAGAAACATCAATGAGAGAGAAACATCGATCAGCTGCCTCCTGCACACTCCCCACTGGGGATGTGCCCGCAACCAAGGTACATGCCCTTGACAGGAATCGAACCTGGGACCCTTGAGTCCACAGGCCGATGCTCTATCCACTGAGCCAAACCGGTTAGGGCACATAGTTTTAAATATTCATGGTATAGGTAGGACTATAAATAGGGAATGCTCCAATTCCTTACCCTTGCAATGAAAATAAACAAAAAACAACAAAAAGTGTATTGAATGATGTAGTTGGAAATTTTTGATTCAGTAAAAGTTATTTGTTTTCCGCACTAAAATCCTATTTAATAAAAGAGAAACATGGTAATTAGCCGCAACTTCGCTACCCTTCCCATTGGCTAATCAGGGCGATGTGCAAATTAACTGCCAACCAAGATGGTGGCCGGCAGCCAGGCAACTGATGTGAACAGGAGGCTTGCTTGCTCCAGTGACGGAGGAAGCCAAGGTTCCCCACCTACCGCTGCTGGGCTCTGAGCTGCTCTCTAAGAAACATTGTTGCAAATATAGAAGCTAAACAACACCCAGAAACCTGCTTTCAGCCGGCGGGGATCTCAGAGCTGGAGTCGCAACAAAGTTTCAAATACAGAAGGTAAACAAAGCCCTTTCAGCAGCCGAGGTCTCACAGCTAAAGCCGGCTCTCAGCTCCAGTGACAGCCATAGAAGGTAAATAAACTCAGAATAAAAAAAAGGAAAATAGGAGAGGTTGGTTGAAACTGGTTTGGCTCAGTGGATAGAGTGTCGGCCTGTGGACTGAAAGGTCCCAGGTTCGATTCTGGTCAAGGGCATGTACCTGGGTTGCGGGCACATCCCCAGTAGGAGATGTGCAGGAGGCAGCTGATGGATGTTTCTCTCCCATCGATGTTTCTAACTCTCTATCTCTCTCCCTTCCTCTCTGTAAAAAATCAATAAAATATATTAAAAAAAAAGGAGAGGTTGGGAGCTTCAGTCACCCGCCAGCCTGAAAACGGCCCTCAGCCCCTCACCCAGTCTGGCCAGGAACCCTAGTGGGGACCCCCACCCTGAAGGGGGTGTGACCAGCTGCAAACAGCCATCATCCCCTCACCCAGGCTGGCCAGGCACCCAAGCGGGACCCCCACCCTGATCCAGGACAACCTTCAGGGAAAACCAGCTGCCCCCCCCCACCCGTGCACCAGGCCTCTATCCTATATAGTAAAAGGGTAATATGCCTCCCAGCACCGGGATCAGCAGAGCAATGAGGCCTCCAAGCACTGGGATCAGTGGAGCCGTGAGGCCTCCTGGCCTGGGATCAGTGGAGCCACAAGGCCTCCCAAACCCGGGATCAGGGGAGCCGCAGGGCCTCCTGGCACTGGGATCAGCGGAGCCACCAGGCCTCACTGCCCCTGTGTCAAGTGGAGCCACGAGGCCTCCCAGCACCAGGATCAGCGGAACCATGAGGCCTCCTGGCCCCTGGAGAACATGACAGGGGGCAGAGCCCAAACCCCCTGATCGCCCTGCGGCTCTGTGTGTGACAGGGGGCGGGGCCACAACCTCCCTATCCACCCGTGCATGAATTTGTGCACTGGGCCTCTAGTCCTATATAATGAGAGGGATATGCTAATTAGCCCAGATATGCTAATTAGTCACGACCAGCATGCAAATTGACCATCACTACAACACACAAGATGGCCACCCCCATGTGGTTAAAGATGGCCACCACAAGATGGCCAGAAGGGGAGGGCAGTTAGCGGTGATTGGGCCGGTTGGGGGACAGTTAGGCATCAATCAGGCTGTCAGGGGAGCGGTTAGGGGATGATCAGGCTGGCAGGCAGAAGTGGTTAGGGGCAATCAAGTAGGTAGGCAGGCTAGCAGTTGGGAGTCAGCAGTCCTGGATTGTGAGAGGGATGTCCAACTGCCTGTTTAAGCCTGATCCCACAGGGCCTAAATGGGCAGTCGGACATCCCACGAGGCTTCCCAGATTGGAGTGGGTGAAGGCTTGGCTGAGGGACAACCCCCCTCTCCAGTGTGCCGGGAGCCGGTCCATCCTTGCTGTTTCAAAGGACCTGGCATATATGGCATACTGTTCTTAATATGTTTGCTCACCTTCTTGGCACTATGTGTTTTAACCAAGGCCTCTGAGAAAGGTTGTTTCCCCAGGTAGGGATTTTCCCCTGAAGTTAGGGAGGGAATAAAACCCCTCAACTAAGTGCCAGGCGGGTAATTAATCACTTTAACTACGAACAATCATGCTTAAGCTACATAATCTTTACTCTCTGGAATGGAGATAAGAAACGCCCTAACCTTTGTAATAGAGATTGATAGGATTGAATCAACTGGTATAAATACAGATGTAACAAGACAGCAAGAGACAGAACTTAGAATACAGAGCTTAGAACACAGAACTAAGAAGACAGAACCTACACAGAACCTACAGACAGAAGAACGTCACTGGAGAGAGCATGGCAAAAGATCCTGGACTGAACCTGACTACAGAAATTGGCAAGAGAACCTGACTAGAACCTGGTGACTGAACCTGGCTGGAGAACCTGGACAGAACCTGGCTACAGAACCTGGCTGGAGATCCTAACCAGAACTTCACTGGAGATCCTGAACAGAACTTGGCTACAGAACCTGGCTATGATGATCAACTGAACGCTGTCTCCGTGTCATTCCTTCTTCACCGACTCCGTCTACACCTTTGGGGACCCCTGGACCTGCTGGGGCCGGACCCCGGCACCAGTGCACGAATTTCGTTCACGGGGTCTGTAGTATTTATATAAAAGTGAACATTTCTGTAAAGATTAGAGAGGGCATTCACCCCAGAGAACAATTATGTATAAGATATAAGGTATATGAAATTTCTTCTGAAAAATATTTCAATGTATTTTATTCAGTTTAAACTGCTAAGTTATGTTTAGTATATCTGTATCTCCCTTTTACATGAGGTGTGTATTTGATGAAATAAAACCTCTTTCCTGTTAAGTGAGATGTCACCGTACTTAAAATAAGTGCTAATTAAATTCAACTAAATGTGAAATCCCAGCATACTTCCTATGGGCATTTGTTGCTAACATTATAAATTGTTGCAGTGGTGACATGCTTTCAACCATAGTGTCTTCTCTTTACTTTTACAGCTGACTTTTTCAAAAACTGTCACCAGTTCCTTCCTAATCACCTTTCAAGATTTATCACATTGTCACTGGCTCACCTTGTAAGGTGCTCACCCATTTCAAGCAACAATAAATTTCTCATCTTAACTTTTAGTTTGATTGTTCCTGAGCACTTCTGCAGCACCTCAAGCACCTTCACTTTCTCCACTCACTGTTCACCACAATACAAAGTAATGGCAGCAAGAGAGACCATGAGTGAGGACATAGATGGGCAAGTGACACTCGAACTAAGGAAAGTGCAGTAGAGCAACATGGTGTTGTCATTTATGATTGAGAGTGTCAAGTAGTACTCTTGTAACCATACTATTGGGTGTTATAATAAATATAACTTGAGTACATACTACGTGTGAATAAATGCATGTATATATGAAGTATCAATAATTACAGATATTATTTAATTAGATGTTTACATAGCATGTACAAGGACACAGTTCAGTCAAAATTTATTGAATTTCTTAATTGCTTTTGTACATTATTATATATATTGTGTTAAATACTTAGCAATTATCATAAGTTTTTACACTGTTTCTCTATGTTAACTAGTTATCCAACTGACTTATTTCCAAACAATGTTTATAGTCTGAAATTTTTCTTACAGTATGTATTTCCTAAACTACCTCAATTAAGACTAAGTAGGGACAGTCATTGCTATTTTCTTTCTTTGTGAAAATATTGGTTTTATAGGAATACTTAAAGACTATTTGAAAATTAGCAAATTAGATATTAACATATAGTACATACACAATTTTTAATAATTTATATTAAAAATTTAAAACTACTATAACTTTAGAAAAAACACTGAAGATAAAATCCTTGAAATCTAAGGCTGAGAAAAGTTTTTAGATGACACCAAAAAAAATACAATCTATAAAAAAATTAAAAATGGAAATTGTAGCTGATCAAGATGAAAACCTTTTGCTTTGTAAAAGTACATGTAAAAAAGATAAAAAGACAAGCTAAAAACTGGTTAAAAATATTTTCAAAGCATTTAACTTTCAAAAGACTAGTATCTAAAGGTAATAAATATATCAAGTTTGAACAGAAAATGAGTAAAAAATTGAATGAACATTTAACTTAAGAGAGTATGCAGATTGAAAAAATTAATAAAAAGATGTTCAATGTTATTAGCCATCAGGGTTATCCAAATTAAGACACAATAACATACCCTAAAAAATATCAGAATTGCTAAAATGAAAAATAGTAGCAACACCAAATGCTGGTAATGATATAAAAAAATAGACCAATCATACATTGCAATTCTGCAAAACAATATGCAAATTTCATAAAAAACTAAGTATTCAGTTTTCCAGGAATTGCAGTCTTTTGCATTTAACCTAGATAAATGAAGGCTGATGTTTACATAAAGCTTATTTCTGAATGTTTCTATCAACTTTATTTGTAATAGCCCAAAACTGGAAACAGCCCAGATATCCTTCAACAGGTGAATGGTTAAACTACGATATATCCATGCATTGGGATACATGGGACCTACACAAGCAACAAATTATTCTTGCACACAACAACAATGCTCAGAGAAAGATGCCAAATTCATAAAGTCATACTGTATAATAACATTTATACAATGTTTTTTAAATGTCAAAATTTTAGATATGAGGAGACAAAGTATTTGTTTATAGGGGCTAGTGATGGGATTTGGGGAGGGGGAGAGAGATGAGTATCATTAAAGGGCACCAGCACCAGGGATTCTTGTGGTGATGGAACTTTCCTGTATTTACACTGTAGCGGTGGGCCCATTAACTGCACATATGATGAAATTGTGTAGAATTAAATTCATACACACAGAGACACACACAACAAATGAAAAGAAGTAAAACTCAGGAAATCTAAATGTGATTGTTAATTACATCAATGTCGATATCCAGGCTGAGGCATTTGCTATAGTTTAGCAAGATGTTTCCCCCGCTGGAGGAATCTAGAAAAAGAATGTGGGATCTCTCTGTATTGTTTCTTATGACAAGTACATCTTAAATTATCTTAATAAAAATTTTAATACATATATTTACCCTGAAACACCATTTTTCAACTATCATATTGGATAATTACGAAGTCTGAGATAACATTCTTTTAGTGAGGCTGTAGGGAAAGTGAGGCTGTCACTTGAATATTGTCTGTTGAAAATGAAATGGGTACATTTGCAGAAAATTTGGCAATACATAATGAAATGATGCATGAGCCTACTTTCTGACTCAGCAACCATTATAAATTTTTACCCTTCCTATAATTCTCCAACAATGCCATACATATCCATATTTACTCCATTGTTTATAATTGAAATATTTTGGAAATAACCTAAATATTTGAGCATTGGAAAGTGTATTTACCTTCACAATGGAGTATCATGTAACTGTTAAAAATAATATAGAATACATTTATGAACTAAACCCACAGGGAACAATTCCTGAGATGTAGTTTCAAGGGAAAATAACAAAGTTTTTTGTTTTTTTAAAGGATACCAATTGTATAATACTAATACTTTTTGTATAAGAAATAAGGACAACTGCATATGTCTGCTTATTTTTCCTAAAAGAAAGAAACAATGAAGAGTGACTACTTACAGGGGATGGTTAAGAGTGAAATAAAAGGATGAATTCTGAGGATGAAGTGGAATAAGTAAGGAAAAGCAACATTCCTTGGAATATACATTTTTGTAGTTTTGACTCTTGGAGTCATGTTAATCTTTACTAATTCAGAAAAAAAAAACATTTTTAAAAGATTGGAGCAAAAACTCTACAAAGAAAAACAAACAAAACTAATAAATTCAACTATATTTCAGTTGACTGGGGATACAAGTGGCAAACTAACCTCAATAGCTATTAAATACCATATTTTTATTTTAAACACTCAGATTAAAATTACAAATATACAAAATAAACTAAAAATACTAATTATCTCCCAAAATATATATTTTTATCATTGCAATTTTAAAGACAAGAAATCTAAAACACTAATGTGGTTTTTTGAAGCTGACATATATATTTGGAAGTACAAAATATTGATACAAACAAATCAATGCTTATAATAATTATTTTAACCATAATCCCAAACACATTATTTATACATGTTAATACTTGGATTACTCAGTATGGAGAATCAAACTGTTATCAATTATTATGTGCCATAGTAAACCCAGAATTCACTGAACTACTAGGTAATAATATTAAGATCCCAATTATTTCAATTATAGAAATAAAATAATTACAAAATAATAAATATTAATGCTAAAAACATCTATAATAATAAAAACATAATATGCTAATTAGATTGGATGTCCTTCCAGATGACTTTCCAGACAAAGCCGGGGCTGCAAGGGCCGAGGCAGAGATGGCAGCCGTGGTGGCAGAGGCTGAACCCCTTGCACGAATTTCATTCATCAGGCCTCTAGTATATTATATTGATACTAGAGACCTGGTGCACAAAATTTATGCACTGAGGGCAGGCAGGGGTCCCCTCAGCCCAGCCTGCACCCTCTCGCAGTCCTGGAGCCTTTGCTTCTTACTTCCCACCTGCTCACTGCTCCTTATCACTTGGCTCACTGCTCCTTAACGCTGCTGTGGAGGAGGGAGAGGCTCTTGCTACAGCCGTTGCACTCACCAGCCGTGAGCCTGGCTTCTGGCTGAGTGGCGCTCCTCCTGTGGGAGTGCATTGACCACCAGGGAGCAGCTCCTGCATTGAGCGTCTGCCTCCTGGTGGTCAGTTCGCATCATAACGACCGGTTGTTCTGATTGTTCTGCCATAATTGTTGCTTAGGCTTTTATTATATAGATTTATACTGAACTAGAGGCCCAGTGCATGAATTCTTGCACCAGTGGGGTCCCTCAGCCTGGCATCTGGGGATGGGGCTGAAACCAGCTCTGTGACATCCCCCAAGGGATCCTGGATTGTGAGAGAGCGGTTCTCGGATGACACACCCTGGAATCAGGCTCCCTCCTCTCTCCTCCCAATATTATGTCACTTTCTCTCTGTATTATTTTATCCTAAGTTTGGCGGTAACTGATGACTTATAGGCATTTAACTGCAAAATGTAATTATTTAGCAAACAGGATTTATTTAGCCTGGAATCTAGTTGGCCTAGGGCTGGACCCTGGTCAATGTCAGGCTCCCATCCAGGCCCTCCACCCAGGTGGAGTCATGTGGCAGCTGGAACCTCCTTCTTTCCACCTGAGCTGTTCTTTTTCCTCCTTCCCTCCCTTAAGGTTGCCTGCTGGAGCTACTGCCTACCCAAAAGGAGGGAAGCCCCGGTTGGTTTCCCAGCCAAGAGTGGTAGTGGGAAAATTCATTGCTGCCACTGGAAACCGATATTAAGCAGATGGGCTGGTGCGAACTCCAGACATCGGGCTGCAGCCAGTAGGTCCTGCATGTCTCATCATTTAGCTAATCATGTCGAAAAGTTTCTGTAAGGGCCAGACTCACGACCTCTGCAATGGGCGAGAGACTGGTGGGGAGCCAGACGTGAAGGGGAAAGCCAATGGGCTAGAGGCCTGGTGCACAGATTTGTGCATTGGTGGGGTCCCTCAGCCTGGCCTGCGGGGATCAGGCCAAAACTGGCTCTCCGACATCCCCCGGGGGGTCCTGAATTGCAAGAAGGCAGTTCTTGGGTGATGCATCCTGGAATTGAGCTCCCTCCTCTCTGGGTCTGGGTGTGTCACCCAAGAACTGCAGCTGCCAAGTCACTACAGCTCGGCAGCTCCTGTGCTGAGCATCTGCCCAATGGTAGTCAGTGTGTGTCATACCTACTGGTCAGGTGGTCAAATGGTCAGCCAGTTGACCAGTCGCTTAGGCTTATATCTATATAGATATTAATCCAATTTAATTATCTAATATGAAGCCACTCATATGTCGGTGCATTTAAATTTTTGTAAAAGAATATGCCCACAAAATAGCTGCTATCTTATTTTTGTTGTTATTGTTTTGAATTAATAAATTAGTTCCAAGATACATCCTAAAATTAAAATATATATTAACTTATTATATACTAATTTCTCAAATAAAATAAAATTTCATAATATAGTATTTATTCAGGCAGAGAAATATTGACAAGTTCTCACCAGAATGTATTAAAACAAAACTAGCTGAACATTAAATGATTGCATTTGAGTTCCCCTAAAGAGTTATTCTAAGGCCATGCTGAGCCCTAGCCAGTTTGGCTCAGTGGATAGAGCGTCATCCCAAAGACAGAAGGGTCTCAGCTTTGATTCTGGTCAAGGGCACACATCTTGGTTGCAGGCTTGATTTCTGGCCTTGGTCGGGTCCTGTGCAGAAGGCAACCAATCATTGTTTCTCTCATATTGATGTTTCTCTCTCTATCTCTCCCCCTCCTTTCCACTCTCTCTAAAAATCAATGGAAAATTATCCTCGGGTAAGGATTAATAACAAAAAAAAATTAATATTAAGGCCATGCTGAATGATTTATGTTATTGCAATCAAATTCATATATAGATATTTTTGTTATTTCAGTATGTCTAATTTTGTACATTTGTCTACTTCTCTTAGACTCTATAAGTTATTACTATTTTAAATCTGAGTAACAGGTAGCCAAGGGTAGGTAATGCAGACTGCTTAGTATATGTTTAATGAGATGATATCCATAAATTACTTGGGTTTTATTAAGACCAAGTGTTGTATAAATATGTTATAACATCATAAATATCTCAAAATTATTTCAAGATTGTACATGTAAAATTTTATAGTGCCATACAAGCCAATTCAATGTGTTTGAGAGATTTTTTTTTCTTAAGGTAAATCGGTAGCATGGTTTCAAAAATTGCTTCAGAGTTCTAGGAACTGAAAGAAGAATGATGCTTGGTTTCTTCTACACTCCTAAAAGAGTATTTGACAGCATTCCATTTTTTATGCCATTTTGACCTGAACACTATGTCCTTTGAAATATGCATTTATGATATGAACCCTTTGAGGCTAATAGAATTATCAGAATTATGCCTTCTGTGATAGGCAAATGTGCCAGACAGCACCATTCCAAAGATGTCCTTTGCTGTGAGACAAGATCTATGATGGGTAGTACTTGACCTCCAGAAATGCCAAAAATGGTTTATGGGTGAGTTTGTCTTCTTATTTGCCAGGACAGTTTGATGTGTATCATTTCATTGTGGTTTGACCATCAGGTCTCTGTGTCAATCATACTTGAAGTATACACTGAGTGGCCAGATTATTATGACCACCTGACGTTTGTAGGAAAATTAGCTATAATTTTGCGCTGAAGTTGCTAGAGGGCCAGATCGTTATAAACATCTGAATAGCACAACATACCTAAGTATTGTTGCTGATCAAGTTCATCCTATCATGTTGATGGCGTATCCCAATGGAGATGGCTTCTTCCAACAAGACAATGCGCCATGCCACAGTGCTCATATTGTGCAGGAGTGGTTTCAAGAACATGAGGTAGACTTCACCTTGCTTAGGTGGCCCCCACAATCACCAGATCTCAATCCAATTGAGCATTTGTGGGACGAAGTTAAAAGAGCCATCAGGCAGCTGGTTCCACAACCATCCAATATTACAGAACTGGACAGTGCTATTCATCAGGCATGGTGTCAGATTCCTCGCATCACCTTTCAACATCTTGTGGATTCAATGCCAAGAAGAATTGCTGCAGTATTGAAGGCAAAATGTGGCCCTACGAAGTACTGATGGGGTGGCCATAATCTGGCCGGTCATAATAATCTGGCCACTCAGTGTATATAAAAAATGAAGATTTAAAATTTATCCTTCATGCCTTAGTCTGTGATTTAAGGTACTATCTTCTTTGATACTCTATTGGAAATACCAGACAAGCAGAAATATGAAAAGATAGAAAGTGATGCTTGTATATACATACATATATAATATATATATATTATAATTAATATTGATATATAAAATTTAACTTTTAGTTTATAATTTATTATAATATTCAAGTGACTTTTAAGTGATAAATAAACCAGTATTAATTCAATTAAGGTTAAAGCATTCAAGTGTTCTATTCAATATTTTAGATGTGGATTGCAGGCTTTATTTTTGATTGGTCTACCTCCCTGGTCTACAGCTATGGGCTATGTTTCAACACTGGCCAACAACATATTTTAATTTATAAGTTAACATAATATTCAAGTGACTTTTAAGGGATAATCAAACTGGTATCTATTCAATGAAGGTTAAAGCATTCAACTGTTCTATTCAATATTTTAGATGTGGTTTACAGGTTTTATTTTGGATTGGTCCAACTCCCTGGTCTACAAATTATGGTTCAACACTGGCCCACAATATATTCATGAATATGAAGTTTTATTAGAACAGCTTATTCATTATGCATAAAATTTTGATTCTGAAAAATATTAATAAGTCAAAGTCATCATACACTTACACCAACAGCAAGCAAATCTCAGTTGTTTGTATTATCAAAAAGTTAAGGTGAACAGAATAAAAATAAAGACAAGAAAAATTTATAATGGCATAACTATGGCATTCTATGTACTTTGAGGTTAATTGTTTTTCTTTTAAAAATATGTTATCTTGGACACTGCCAAATTGTCCTCTTACAATACAAGCAATGTTTAAAAGATCATTACCTCACCCTGGCTGGTGTTGTTCAGTGATCAGAGCCTTGATCCCAGCACTCAAGGCACCTACCTGGTTTGCAGGTTTAATTCCTGATCACCCCAGTTGGGGTGCATATTGGAGGTCACTAATTAATGTCTCTCTCACATTGGTGTTTCTCTCTCTCCCTCCCTCCCTCCCTCCCTCCCTCCCTCCCTCCCTCCCTCCCTCCCTCCTTCCTTCCCACTCTCTTTAAAAATCAATGGAAAAAATGTCCTCAGGCAAGGATTAACAAATAATAAAAAAAGATAGTTGTCCTTATGTTCTTCCAAATGGTATACTATAGGGAGCTAATGAACAAAATTTTACATTTTTTTTGTATGTACATACTCTTTTTTAAAAATATATTTTATTTATTTTTTACAGAGAGGAAGGGAAAGGGATAGAGAATTAGAAACATCGATGAGAGAGAAACATTAATCAGCTGCCTCCTGCACACCCCCCATTGGGGATGTACCTGCAATCAAGGTACATGCCCTTGACTGGAATCGAACCCAGGACCCTTCAGTCCACAGGCTGATGCTCCATCCATGGAGCCAAACCGGCTAGATCTGTACATACTCTTTTAAGTCTGAAATAAGGGAGCAGGAACAGGAGAGAAGAGGGTTAATGGGGGAGGGGGGAGGCAGGAGGGGACATCTGTAATACTTTCAAAAATAAAGATAAATTATAAAAAAATGAAAGTGACTCTTATATCTTTATAAAAAATAATGGGTAATTTAAAAGTAATGTTCTCTACAGAAAACAGCATAAAGAATATTTTTCTTACCATATATTTGTTCCTTAGGAGTAGACTTATTCTAAATGGACAAAAAACTTCAAATCTATTATATAATGCTATCCTTCCATTGGAATTTTTATTTGAAATGTCAAAAGTTTAGTTATATTATCAAATAGTTCTCACTAAATAAATATCAATAATAAAATATCTTAATTATTATGTCACAAGTTTATAATTAGAACAAATATTTTTTTATTATACCCAAGTACTAATTGAGTTTTGCATCATGTAAAACTGATGTTGCACAGTGCTAAATATATTGAAATTTATATTAAAAAAAAAAACAGAAACAAAATACTTGCAAACACACACAAAAAAATGCCCATTTGTGAACTTCTCTAAGTTGAACTCTAAAATCAATAGTTTATTTTGTAGAGAAACAACCAATTCTGCCCACTTATTGAGCTCCTCATTTTTTTTCCCTGAGTATCTCATCTATATTATATTCCCTAATGGTAACTTGAGATTAAAAATGCTTTGATAATAAAATCTATCAATTTCTATTTCTAAAATGTCAAAAATGCCCACAACCAACAAATATCTGAGAACCCATGTTTGTCATCATTTTCATTTTAGCAATTCAAACTAATAGAATGGGAGAAAATATTTTTTTTAGTTTTTAAGTCTTAATTTAAATTTAATATGGCTTAAATAAAGCTTCAAATAACAACTAAAGTTATGAAAAAAAGATCTTTATGCAAAATAAAACATTTTGAAACTTAGCATAAAAACACCCTATATAATAAAAGGCTAATATGCAAATAGATCGAATGGTGGAATAACTGAACAACCGGTCATTATGACATGCACTGACAACCAGGGTCCGTGCAAAACAGAGCATGGTGGGTGTCGGCAGCAGGTGGCAGAGTGTGGAACTTGGCAGGTGTGGGCCGCTATGGATTGGTGGAGCAGGTGAGCGGGGGCACCAGACCAAGGTGGGATGCCAGTTGCTGTCATCGGGGAGAGCCTCTGGTGGTTACTGAAAATTCTTTGCTCTGCACATCTCGAACTCACACCTGCTGCTGTCCTGGGCCCCACTTGCACCCACTGCTGGTGCTGGAGCTGCCGCTTGCACCTGCTGCCAGAGTCTGGTGCCAGTCCTGATTGCTTGGCACCATCAGCAGGTGTGAGCAGTGGCTGCTGGCAGCAATTGCCCCTGAGGGCTTCTCCACCTCCCCTTGCTCTAGAGGGGCAATCAGGGCAGCAGCTGCCACTCACACCCACTGATGGCACCATTCCCGCTTGCACCCGCTGCTGGCCCTGGCCCCAAATGCGGGAGTGGGGCTGCTGGAGGGGACTGGGGTTGTGGTGGGAGGGGCCAAGACCTGCCCCTATGCCCACTGCAGCCTCATGGCCCACAGTTCCTTTCAAGGTGCATGAATTCATGTACTGGGTCCCTAGTAAAACAATAAGAATAAAACTGATTGGGTCATATCATAGGAATGAAATCAACAGTAGGCTATAAATCTCAAAATATAATTGAATAAGAACTCCATCTGCAGAATCTGATATACAAAAAGGACTCAGTGAGCATTTTAATGGAATTATCTTAGATTTATCTAAATTGCTATTATAACACTAGAATTCAGACTCTAATTGATACAAGATTTAGAGAAGTATAGCAGTCATCTATAATAATAAAAGGGTAATATGCTAATTAGACCAGATGTCCTTCCAGATGAAGCCGGGGCCAGAGCAAAGCCTAGGTGCCTACTGGCAGCCAGAGGAAGGAAGCCTGGGTCTCAGGTGCCAGAGGGAAGCCGGTACCAGCAGCCAGGGGAAGGAAGGCCAACTCTTGCACGAATTTCATGCATTGGGCCTCTAGTGCAAGAATAAAAGCTGAGGGAAATGTTTTCATAAAAATTCATTTTTGTATCAAGTTAACATATTCATTTATAAAGACACTAGTAGGCCAGTGCACTGATTTGTGCACCCATGGCCAAAGGTGGAATAGTGAGGCCCCAAGACGAATTGGGTTCCCTCCTCTCTGGTTCCAGGGTGCATCACCTGAGAACCGCCACTGCTAAGTCACCACAGCTCGGCAGCTCCTGTGATTAGCGTCTGCCCCATGGTGGTCAGTGCACGTCATATGTATCGGTGGTCTACGGTCACTTAGCCTTTTATATATATAGATAATTCAATAATTTATGCTTAGCCCTATTTCATCACTAACATTGATAAAGAATAAAAGAAAGATACCAGAAAAATTATATTTTGAACAATTACTAAGGCCCAAGTGAAACAGGAAAATACAGAAATCTAGAGTGTAACTTAGAGTAGTATTGTTTTAAATGTATTTAAATTGTAAAACAATAAATACATAGATCTGCAATTTTATTTAAAATGACCTATTTGCCCAATGCAATGTTTATATATGTGTATCAATAACTGGCCAACCATGTGTGCAAAAAAATAAGAAAGACACTTCATTACTTTTTTACTTTCTTTTTTTTGACACATTATTATCAGTTTTTCTAGTGTGATATTTTCCTCTTAAATTCAATCATTATTTCTTTTCCCAGCCCCCCTGAATATAATACATTTAATAAATTCACTTAATTATATTACCTTGACAAAGACCTATGCTGCTATCATTTTCTTAATTCATGTATATCATTTCATCCTCTAACATTTATTAATTTCATGCATTTTTTAAAACAAGGCAAAATTTTTAAATTTATTTGGCTTTCAATTTGCATGATTATTTTAATCAGCTTAATACAATATATTTAAAAACATTAATTTCATTTCCACCTAAAACCTTACTAAAACACAGTGGAGAGAAAAAATAAATTCCCAATATGCTAAAGAAAGGAGAAGAGATGGAACCAGGTGAATGATTTGCCAGACAGAGAATACTGAAACCTAGGCATGGAAAGAATATTAGTGGGGAAGGTGAAATTATATTTCACAAAGCCACAAAGGTTTAAAGTTAGGAGACATCAGTATTCTCTAAGACTGGGTGTAGGTTATGGCTGAGAAAGAAGGGTTGTTTAAATATACTTATGAGAAGCACTTAGAGCCCCAGGTCACTTCCTACCCCAGAGTGGAAGACGAATGTCTCTGGACTCAGAATGAACAACCGAGGGATGGAATGAAAGCTCAAAGAAGGTTTTAAATGAAAATCTAGAACTCAAACATAAGAAATGGAAGACTTTTTTTTCTTTTCTATTATTCAACAATCAGAATGTTGGCAGTGTGTTTTATACAGTCCTAGAATTAAAATATGTCCCTTAGGGGAAAAATCTATATGACCTAAAATAAAAGACATGTTTTTAAGGATTTCTAACCAAATTTTTGGTCTTCACCCAATCACCATACAGTGAACCAGCATTTCAGATTTCTAATCCTATATTATAAAAGCCTAATATGCTAAGTGTCAGGTCATCTAGTTATCTGGTCAACCAATTAAAGCATAATATGCTAATGATATGCTAAGGCTGCTTAACCGCTCACTATGACGTGCATTGTCCACCAGGGGGCAGACAGTTGACCAGTCAACCAGTTACTATCAAGTGCACTGACCACCAGTGGGTAGACACTGTTGTAAAAAAGAAGGAATTCTTACCATTTGCAACAGCATGGATGGAACTGGAGAGCATGATGCTAAGCGAAATAAGCCAGTCAGAGAAAGATAAATATCACATGATCTCATTGATTTGTGGAATATAATGAACAACATAAACTGAGGAACAAAAATGGAACCAGAGTCATAGAAGCATTGAACAGACTGTCTAAACTATGAGGGAAGGTGGGGAGTAAGGGGGTAAGAGATCAACCAAAGGACTTGTATGCATGCATATGAACATAACCAGTGAACACAGACGAGGGTGGGGTTGGTGAGAGATGTGCTGGGGGTTGGGAGTTTCCAGGGAGAGGTCAAGGGGGGAAAAAGGAAACTTATGTAATACATTAAACAATAAAGAATTTAAATTAAAAAAATGGAGAGTAGTTTTTCATACAAAATGATCATCTAATCCTCATGATTGTATATTATTGTTATTATTATTACTAGTAGCCCTGTGCATGAATCCATGCGCCAGTAGCTCACTGCCATTGTCCTGTAGCTCTCTGCCTGCTGCCCCACCCTCCTGTAGCTCCCCCCGGACCCCCTCATAACTTGCTGCCCTGCCTCCTCTTGTAGCTCTCCACCACCCGCTTGTAGCCAGTAGCTCACTGCCACCCTCCTGTAGCTCTCTGCCCACTGCCCCACCCTCTTGTAGCTCCCCCAGCCCTCTCCCCTCCTGCCCCCCTCATAGCTTGCTGCCCTGCCCCCTCCTGTAGCTCTCCTTCCACTGCCTCTTGTAGCTCGCTGCCCCACCCTCCTGCTGATCCATGATCCAGTCGTTATTCGGTCGGTCATTATGTAACGACCATTTGCATATTACATCTTTATTACATAGGATCATTGTTATTACTATTGTTGTTATGGAGAGAACAAAGCATTGATCTAAATGCAGCTCACAAAAATACCCCTATCTCATTGCCTATTACCAGGAAGGTTATGTTAGAGAAGCAGTAAGAAAATATAAATGGTTTCAGGAAATGCATCTTACCAGGTTTCAGAGAAAAAGTTAATAGTAACATTCTTAGAAAAGTTTGATGATACAGGTGTTTTGCTGATGCCGGATGGGGCACGCTTGGAGACTTAGAATAACTATGGGAGTGAAGAGGGAGGACTGGAAAATTAGGTCAGATAAAGTGATGCTAAATGTCATTTGGGTTGTGGATTCAGGGGTCATGAGATAACCTAAAATTGGAATTTCTTATGGAAACAACAAATGAGACAAATATTATGAAAATAACCCTGTTCATTATTAGGGAGATACTGTTGGTGAGGCTGTGAGAGCTAGACGGTAAGAGAGGAAAGATTTTTTTTTCTAGAACTATTCATGATTCTGCGGTCCCCTTTCACTCTTGCTAATGCACTTTTAAGGTTCAGAAGTATAAATGTGTGCACACTCTTCATTCGTTGACACTGGAATATGATAACTGGTTATCCAAGGATTTCTCACAGTTAAAAAAATTTATTCAGGGTGCACTAACCCCATCCTTTCTGTAGCATTCCTGAGTTTGATTCAGAATAAAGTAGCATATATTACTTCATAAATACATTGAACAAAATCATAATCATAAGATGTGTTCTTTCCATGATCTAAAATGCATCTATTTTGTTCATTAGATCGCGCATATAAGTTAGGTCATGTGATAATTGTGTTTCTCTAACTGGCTTGTTTCACTTAGCATAAACAAAATAGGTCCAGAGACATGGATGCATGGAACAGATAGATTTCAGAGGGAAAGGGGGGTGATATGGGAAAGATTAAACCAATAATTATATGCATATATGCATAGCCCAAGGACACAGATAGTAGTGAGGTGAACAGAAGGGGGGCAAAGGAGGAAAAATGGGAGACATCTGTAATACTGTAAACAATAAAAATATATTAAAAATAAAATGCAACTGTTATTTTAATCATTAGAAAAAACCTGGAGTAAGATATTCATATTGAGAGTTTAGAGTTAAAAATATTAATTTCTTTTGTTTTCACCACATGTGGCATATGATCTCATTATCAATGCAGTCAAATAAAAATAATTCCAAAGACAATTCAAAAAGCCCACAAAATTTAAGGAATTTTGCATTTAAATAAAAAGCACCTATTTTTTTACTTTTTGTGTTTAAATTTCTAATATATCTAGTGTGTGTGGATTTGACATTAAACAAGGATTTTTAAATAGAGAAATGATATTTCAAATGTCTTATGATACATAGCAGCTTTTTAAAAATTTAAAATCATGATTTAATTATCCTATAGTGATTACCTTTATTGTGACATTGTTTTAAAACAATATAGATGTTTATTAAATACTTAAATTAAATTCAATAAAACTGAAAAATATTGAATATGTGAATCCATGACATTTTTATTAAAAAAATAAAATAAAATGGTGTTTGCATTATTGCTATAATTGTGAGTTCTGTTGAACTACTTTCTTGTATATTTATATTGTACTTTTATAAGTGGTCTAAACAAAGAGGTCAGCTATTTTACATTGTTAGATTAAGATCTAATTGGGTATTTCAGTGCAATTTATACGCTGTTGTGCAGAGAATGTGAATCTCCATGAGTTGAGCAGACTGAGATAGGATTACAGGAGCACTGAGAAGTTAGAATTTGTCAGGCAGAGTTCCAGAAGCCAGAGAAGAGAACTTCTGAGGCAAGAACAATCAATGGAGATGTGTTAAGACTTATAAATCCCAGAGCTCAAATAGAAAAAAAGTTCCTTGAGCTCCATACAAAAAAAGTGGTTAAATCTCATTCAATCAATATGGCATTATTAGAAACTACAGTGAGGCCTGCTTTAGAGAAGGGGCACAGTTAGTCCTAGAATAAAGATTACCTTTACTCATTCTAAACATTCTTAAATGAGTCCTGAAAGGAACAAACTAACCCAGAGGCAACACAGCTGCATAACATAAAATACAACATTAAAAAACAACACAAAATACCAGCCATTCAACATAAATCATGTAAAAAGATGGGTAATTTAAAAATATACCTTAGTTTCATAAATTAATTTAATACCAAACTTTAGAAACTTATTTAATAGGGTGCAGTTTAATGAAGGTATATATTAACCATTAATCTTCTGTAAAATAATTCAGCTTTCATAATCTGTGACCAAAACAATGACATGTTAATAATAAAGTCAAATAACAATGTGCAAAGCAATGGTTCCTGAAAATGAAGTAGAAACATAACAATATTTTAGTGTATGTGCTGCTGAAGCAAGCATGTAACAACATTTGAAAAGAGTAACAATAACAAAATAAAAAATAATAAAAACAAAATGATTAGGTCACTCACTTAACTTGTTCCCAATATTTTTTAAATTGATTGTGCCCTTTCTGTCTACTATGTGGTAGAGAAACCAGAACCCTTTAGTATCTCAAGGAATTCTATATAATAAAAGCCTAATATGTAAATTGTCCCCTCAGGCGGTTGTTCTACCAGGAGTTTGACCAGGAGTCCAGGAGTTTGGCTGTTCGCTATGATGTGCACTGACCACCTGGGGGGGGGGGGGGGGTGCAGAACATGGTTGGCAACATGCTGTGACCTCTCACCTGCTACCTGGGGAAGAAAGTGACAGGGATGGACGTGTGGTGAGAATGCGGGGTGTCTGCCAAGCTCGCTCTCACTCCCCCTGCTACCCTCCCCTGGAACACCAGGGCTCATATGCTAGGGAAGCCCCCACAACCAGGTGCCAGGTGCCTTCGAGGAGCCTGCCCTGCATTCCTACGGCATCTTGCACATGAGCAGGGCTGCAGCCACAGGGACTGCAGGGGCCAGTCAGGCTCCCCGTGGGTTTAAGCAGGAGTTGCTCTGCGAGGCCGGCTGGAAGAGAGTGCGCTGCCCACTCAGCATCCATGTTACACAGCTGGGTGGCCCAGAGGCCCACGCTGTGCCCCAGCCCGCAGCATCCGGACACGCTTACCGCATCTCTGTGTGGGGACTCAGGCGGAGGGGGATGTGCAGAGGCCCGGGGGCCCAGGTGCTGCCCAGGACCCAGAGGTCAGCTGGGACCTGCCCTTCCACACCAGATGCTTGCGTTTCGACCGCTAGCCAGGCCTAGGGACCACACCCATGCACGAATTTTGTGGGCCAGCCTCTAGTCAAGTTATAAAAATATATTGGATATTTGGGGGCAGCTGGATGGTCTTCTATAAATTAAAATGCCAATTCTCCCAAATCTTGGCTATTGTAAATAACTCTGCAATGAGCATAGGTGTGCTTATATTCTCTCAGATTAGTGTTTCTGGTCTTTTGGATATATTCCCAGACGTGGAATCTCTGCATCATAAGGCAGTTCCATTTTTAATTTTTTGAGAAAATGCCAGACTTTTTCCACAGTGGTTGCACCAATCTGCATTCTCACCAACAGTGCATGAGGGTTCCTTTTTCTCCACCTCCTCTCCAATACTTCTTTGTTGATTTACTGATGATAGCCATTCTGACAGGTGTGAGGTGCCTCATTTTCATTTTGATTTGCATTTATCAGAACATTAGTGACTTTGAGCATTTTTTCATAGGCCTCTAGGCCTTCTGTATGTCCACTTTCAAGAAGTTCCTATTCAGATCCTTTGCCCATTTTGTAATTGGATTTTTTGGTGTTGAGTTTTGTAAATTCTTTATAAATTTTGGATATTAAACTCTTATCAGATGTATCATTGGCAAATATGTTCTCCCATTCAGTGTTTTATCTTTTCATTTTGGTGATGTTTTCCTTTGCTGTGCAAAAACGTTTTAGTCTGAAATAATCAATTTTGTGTATCTTTTCTTTTGTTTCCCTTGTCTGAGAAGACAATAGAAAAAATACTGCTAAGAGAAATATCTGAGATTTTACTGCCTATGTTATCTTCTATGATTTTTATGGGTTTGAGTCTTACATTTAAGTCTTTAATTCATTTTGAGTTTATTATTCTGTATGTTGTAAAAAGGTGGTCTAATTCATTTTTTTGCAAGTATCTGTCTAATTTTCCCCAACACTATTTATTGAATAGACTATCTTTACCCCATTGTATGTTCTTATCTTCTTTGTTGAATATTAATTGACCATAAAGGCATGGGGTTATTTCTGATCTGTCTATTCTGTTCCACTGAATAGACACAGACAACAATATGGTGATTAACAGAAGGAAATGGGGGTTGGAGAAGGTAGAAGAGGTTAAAGGCGCAATAAATGGGGACTGAAGGAGACTTGACTTGGGGGTGGCAAACACATAATACAATATACAGGTGATGTGTTATAGAATTGTACACCTAAAACCTATATTTTTTTAAATTTTTTTATTGTTGACAATATTACAGATGTCCCCATCCCCCTGTGGCCTTCCTCTACCCAGCCCTCATTGTACCCTAGGCCTTCACTGCATTATTATCTGTGTCCATGGGCTATGCATGTACACATACAAGTTCTTTGGTTAATCTCTTTCTACCCCCACCCACTTCCCTCTGAGATCTATACATTTATTAACTATGTCACCCCAGTAAATTCAGTATTTTTTTAAAAAAATAAAATGCCAAAATTTTTTTTTTCATTTTCTCATTATTTCATTCTTATAATTATACTAGAAGCCTGGTGCATAAAATTTGTGCACTCAGGGAGGGGGTGTTCCTCAGCCCGGCCTGCACCCTCTTGCAGTCTGGGAGCCCTCAGGGGATGTCTGACTGCCATGGAGGCAGGAGAGGCTTCTGCCACCACCACTCTGCTCGCGAGCCATGAGCCTGGCTTCTGGCTGAGCAGTGCTCCCCCTGCATTAAGCATCTGCCCCTGGTAGTCAGTGCGTGTCATAGCAACCAGTTGTTTGCTGTTTGGTCAATTTGCATATTAGCCTTTTATCATATAGAATTCTTCAATTGAGAAAACTTTGGCATGCACCTTGTAAACCAATTATCCTGAGTATTAATTATCCAATTTTTTTAAACACCCTTCCTAAACATAGCCTTACTTAGACTTAATATAAGAATTATAGTTACAAATTTCTTTATTTTTCACCATACATATAAATCCATTCAGCTCCTTGGTTGTTATCATTCTACATGTCATATTGACATTATTTGATAGGGCTTAAAATTTGAGAAAATGGTATCTTGGTGATTAAGCATGAACTTCAATGGTTTTTGAAAATAAATATGTTCTAATAATATAGAGCATTAAAATAAATAATCAGATTTAAATCTTAAAGTAATTCCTTATGTCTTTTAAAAACAATGTAAATAAATGAGGACAGATAATAAATAGCCATTTGACACTTGTAATTTGACTACAGGTCCAATGCATGAAATTCATGCAAGAGTAGGCCTTCCTTCTCCCAGCTTCAGGCTCCAGCTTCCCTCTGCCACCTGGGACCCGGGCATCCCTCGCAGCCCCGGCTTCATCCAGAAGATCGTCCGGAAGGACATCTGGTCTAATTAGCATATTATGCTTTTATTATATAGGATGTGATAGCAAACAGGTGGCCCTGCAATCTTAAGGTTTCCATCATGAAGTCTTTAAGAATATGATGGTTCTTAGCAGATATAAGGCCATTCTATGCCCCTCCCCCCAGTTCAAATCCTAGAAATCTGTTAGAAGGCCACAGAAAACTTGAAAGTTGAAAGTGAAGAGCTTGCATCAAAAGTTAATGACACATTTTCACTCCAAGCATCTTCTTAGGTTGGTTGCAGTATTTTTACTCCATGGTGCAGTGTCTGCTTTTTATTTAAGGGACAGAATATTTCTCGTTCAGCTGCCAATCAGCAAGTTATTTTGAAGGGGTCTTCTTAAAACCTTCTTTAAAGTAATGTGTTCAACATTCTTTATAATATATGACTAAAAATAAGGCTGGGCTTCACTTTATTTTAATTTTTATTGTGATTACACCATTGCTTTTATTTAGAACAAATGTTTATTTTCAATATGTATAGTTCATGGACTATTTGATTGAGTTTTGAATATCAAATTCGCTATTAATAGAATAAACCAGTCCATGAAAAATAAAAAATAAAAACCTTCCTTGGCAAATGAACACTGAATGTAAGAACCAGACATTTCTCCCATCCTCTTAAAATATGTCAAAAATGTAAAAAAAAAATAATAATAATAATAATAATAATCAAAAACAACCAAAAATGATCATATGGCCTCTGTAAGAATTTATATATCCAGATTTTGGAGGAAAGGCATATACATATATATAAAACATGCTTTCTGATATGATTGAGAGGATCTGTGACTTATAACCTTAATCTCTCCAAAGAGTCTGATTAAATCCTTTGACTCTTTGATTCTAACAACCATACCTTCAATCTTTCTCTAGAGCACACATTCCAGGCAGTAAATTTTAGCATTTTTTGCAATCTTGATAGACTAAAATTTTTCCAAATAATCAATTCCTGTTTTCTTTATCTTTAATAATTTCCCCCCCAATTTCTTTCTTTCCACTCATATTTTACTATTAGTATCAAATAAACCAACCCACATCTTCAACATTTTTCTTGGAAATTGCCTTAGCTAAATGTACAATTTTATTGTTTACAAGTTCTATTTTCTACTTAACTGCAGGATATAATTCTTCTAAATTTTCTGTCACTATATAACAAGGATTTCCCTTTCTACAGTTTCCAATAACATGTCCCTCCTTTTCTTTTGTGTCAGCAATTTCTTTAATATCAGTATTCCTACCAACAGATGATTTAGGCATTCTCTGAAGTAAAATACGATTTCCACACCTGGATTCTCTCTTCTTTTCAGATACTAACTAGCAAAAAAAAAAAATTAGCATCCAATTATACATATGATATATATATATATATATATATATATATATATATATATATATATATATATCAATCTTTTTAAGGCAATCTAAACCTTTTCTATCTTGTTCTTAAAATGTCTTCTGACTGCTGAAACTGGTTTGGCTCAGTGGATAGAGCGTCGGCCTGCAGACTCAAGGGTCCCAGGTTTGATTCCGGTCAAGAGCATGTACCTGGGTTGCGGGCACATCCCCAGTAGGAGATGTGCAGGAGGCAGCTGATCGATGTTTCTCTCTCATCGATGTTTCTAACTCTCTATCTCTCTCCCTTCCTCTCTGTAAAAAATCAATAAAATATATTTTTAAAAAAAATGTCTTCTTACTTTTGCTCACTGCCCAATACTGAAGCAACACTCATTTGTAGGTTTTTGTTACAGCAGTATTCTACTTCGAGGTATCAAAATCTTCATGTTTCCTATTGCTGTCATAGCAAATTACTACAAACTTATGGACTTAAAGGAACACAAATTTATTATCATACAGTTGTATAAGTCAGACATCCTAGACAGATTTCATTGGTTTAAAATCAAGGTATTAGCAAGGCTGTATTATTTTCCAGAGGCTGTAGGAGAGAATCATTTTTCTTGCTTCTTTCATATTCTAGAGACTCTTTTAACTGTCTTCAAATCCAGCAGTGATGTATATCTATGAGTCTTTTACTTGTAGTGACATCTCCCTCTCTTCTTCTGTTTCTCTCTTCCATTTTAAGGACCATTGTGATTATATTAGGTACAACTAAGATAATCTAGTATGATCTCCCCACCTCAAGTCAAGTTCCTTAACTCAATTATATCTGCAAAGTCTTGTGCCATGTAAGGTAACATATTCATATGAATGTTGCAAAATGAAACCAAATATGAAAATATACTAACCACTCAGAAAACATACTAACCATTGGCTCCTATGTGATATGTCCCCAAATTTGGTTAAGAGGACATAGGGAGATTTTACTTAACTTTTTATTATTAGTAGTAGTAGTAGCAGTAGCAGTAGTAGTCTAAACTGTTAGGTTGGAGAGAGCCCAGGATCGGATACATGCAGACATGACAAGATAATGGACTTCCCCTGGAATTTCTCCCAGATCAAGGTGCCAGACACAGATACAGGCTTCTTCTCCCTTAATCCACATACCCCCGCCCATCCCCTGCAGCAGAGAATCCCTCAGCTCATGTCCCCGCCCCTCACCCAACCGCAGTATAAAAAAAGTGCCCCCCTCCCTGTTGGCGTGAATCCACGTGCCCTGTCCTTGGGGTACGTGGGTCTCCCGGGGACGCAGAATAAACCTTTTCCTTTCCTTTCTTTTCTGATTCACTGGACTCTATTTCTTGCGCCACCTCCTGAGCAACCTAACTTAACATTTGGTGCCTTGAAACCCGGGTGGCGGGAGCACTCCATTTGGCCGTCCCTCCACGGCTCTGGGTGCCCGCCTCTCCCTCCTCGTGGCTCTGGACCCATCAGGACCTCATCTCTTCAGCTCGGCAACTTTTCCCAGTTTGGCAGCATCAGCGGTGAGTCCTGCCCCGCCCCCGTGCCGGTCCCATGTGGCCGCCCGCCCGCCGGCATCTCTGTCTGTAAAACGTGGCCACGTCAGAGATTGCCTCTCTGGACCCTTCCAGGAAGGCTCCTCTGGATCTGGGGGGGTAGCAGGGACGCCTCTACCCCGCCCACGGTCCCTCCGTCCCTCCGTAGCGTGGGTTAAACTGCTGGGACGCCAGCCTTTAGCCCCGCTACAGGCCACGGGTATTGCGCACGGGGAATCCAAATTCCAAACCTGACCTGAGCACACCTCTAGGGTGCCGGCTCACCGTTCTGGCTAAACACGGGGCCTGTCCTGGACCTGTGTCCTTTTTCTGTAGCCCCAGTACCGTCACACCGATCTCAGTAATTTCTGCCAGCGAACTGGGAAATTTGCCCAAGTCTCTGTCTCTCAGTCTCTCTCTCAGTCTCTCTCTCAGCCTCTCTCCATCTCTCTGCGTCCCCGTCCCTCCCCCAAAGTTCCTTCCGCCATCTCTCCTCGCTCCGCCCTTCCTCCTTCCTCCTGGCTGTCCCTGCACCGCGCCGAGCCCCAGGTGTGCGCGGTGCATGTGGGGGTGAGTTCATGTGCTGTGTGTGGGACGCGGTGATGGCACCGCCATCATCTCCGCGTCCCCTCACCCCCTCCACCGGAGAACTCCCCCGAATTTCCCTAGTGAAAGCCCCACTCTCCCGCGGACCTCGTGCCCCTGTCCATCCACACTCTCCCCTCCTCCCTCCCTGCTGGACTCTCCTCCAGCCACGCCTTCCATCGACCCACTGACCCCGCCTCCCCCCCCCCCCCCCCCCCCCCCCCCCGCCCCACCACAGCCAAAAACTCAAACCGCCTTTCACAACCCCACCTCCGTCCCTGCACGCCCCATCGCGCAGTCGGTCGCAGTCCTTCCGTCCGTCCGTGCACCCCTGCAGCCGCTAATGCCGTAGCCGCTGCAGGACCTGGAAACTCAAGTCCCCTGCCGCCTCTGCCTGCTTTCCCAGTCGGTGCACACACGCTTCCATAGGCTCTACCTTCCTTCTGTCCTTCCTCCTCCGTTCTGTCCCTGGGAGGTTGCAGCTTTTAAACTCAACTGACGATACCTCTCCCAAGCCCACCCAGGCCACCTCTCCCGCTCTCTCCCCTCTCCTTACAGCCTGCCTTAGTAACCCGTACCCCACGCAGTGCCCTCTGTAAGGTCTAACCGTCCGCCTTCCTCTGTGCGTTCCGCTGAAACTCCGCCACCATGACTGCCAGCACTTTAATTCACAGGTGGCCGACCAGTTCCCTTTGCAAGAGTTTGCAGCTGTGCTCTCTTCAGACCCTCTTAACGAGAAGCTTCCTTCTCCCCTAGAGCCCAAATCCTAAGAACGTCAGCTCCAAAACAGCCTCTTCAATTTCTGCGCCCATTCTACCCCTGCCATAGTCCCGTCCAGGAACTGAGGGCATAGTCTGAATCTGTGCCCCCCACTCTCTAACCCGACCTTTAAGGTCTTTATTGGTCCTCAAACCCAGGTCCGAGATCAAGTGAAAAATGGCCTTGAAGGTTCTTAATGCCCTGGAGGAGCAGGCACAGTCAGAATGGGAGGCCTGCCTTCCACAGGAGGTAGACCTGCAGACACGCCTTAGTTGTTTGTGGCCCTGAGGTTGGCGGCGGCCGCCATGGCCCTAAGGGGGCTGTGAGTGGTGGGGGTGCAACCAAAGGAACACCACCAGAGAATGCTTCAAATGCGGAAATGAAGGCCACTGGGCAATGCAGTGCCCCTGGCCCCGAGCTCTGACCAAGCCCTGCCTGGCATGCGGTCAAAATGGTCACTGGAAGAGTGACTGCCCCTGGAAAAGTGGCGGGCCCTCTACGCCTCAGCATGGGGGGACCACCCTTCTGGGCCATGACGCACCACCACTGGCCATGCTGGGATGGGCTGAAGACTGAAGACGCCCAGCCTTGATGACCCCATCATCCTCGCCATGCTCAGGGCTGCACTGAAGGCCACAGGTCACCTTCCTGGTTGACACGGGGGCTGCCTTCTCCGTCCTGCCCTCCTTTTTACGGCCCCTTTATCCTTCCAAGATCTCGGACATGGGTGCTGACGGCAAATCCACCTGCCCTCTGGCCACTGGACCCCTTCCCTGCCTCCTTGATGATAGCATGCCCCATGCCCCTGTTAGGACGATACATCCTCACCATCATAGTGGCCACTCTGCAGTCACTCTGAGCCCTTCAGCTTCCCTGCTCCTCCCACTCCTGGCCCCCTCCCTTTACAGGGACACCGATTCTCCACTGCCATGCATCCCGTTATGGGGCCCAGTTGTCCCAGACCACAGTAGCCTAGCTCAGTGTTCGCCCAGCTCAGTCTTCGCCTAGCTCAGTCTTCGCCTAGCTCAGTCTTCACCATGAATGCCTTTTCTCCTTCTCTCCGCCCCGACTGTCCCCTCCTCTGAACTGAAAACTGCTCTGACCTCGCCCCATCCCCCTCCATCCTCCCCAAAGGAAAAATGCAGCAACTTTAAAATCCAAGTGGCTAGAGGCCTGCGAACAGGCTGCGCGACCTGCTCCCTCCCTCTCCGCCTTTTCTCCAGCCTCCAGGTCCCTGACTTCCACTGCTCCTTCCATTTTCCCTTGGATATCAGCGCATTCTAACATTTCCTCCCACTTTCGCTGCAATACCTACCTCTCTCAGGCTCACCGAGTGCCTCCCACCATCCCCGAAGAAGATTCGGCGACACCATCCAGGACCAGATGACCCATCATTCCTCACAGGCTCTTACCTGGCAAGGGACCCTCCAATTTTGCTCAGGTTTTTCATATTTTCAGGTGAAACAGACACGGAATGATGAGGGAATCATCAATTCTACTGTCTGGATGGGAAATCCTCTAGTGTCACTCTCTATTTACGAACCCTGGACCTACTCCTATGCCCACCCTCATCAACACAACTTTCCATCTACTCTCTAACATCAACCCCTCGTCCTCTACATCCTGCTGGATTTCTGTCACTGGCTCGAACCCTCATCATAGCCACTCAATTCCAACCTATTGAACCATCTAACTAAACTCTCTCAAGAAATTCGCAGCTCCTGGCCGGACCTCCTGCCCATGGCCCTGACCAAACTCCGGCTACACCAAGGAGCCCCATTTTCTTGAGCCCTTTTGATTCTTCTTGCTCAACCACCGTCTTCTTACTGATCCCCCTCCCCTGGGTACATATCTCCCATATCTGTCTTTAACCAGGCAATTGCTCCGAGAACATGAGAACAGGTTTCTGCCCAAGCCAGAGCCGACCGACCAGGACTCCCAAGACCAGCCCTTCACCCTGGTGACTCGGTCCTCCTTAAGAACCTACAACCACAAGCCTTGGAGTCTAGGTGGATGGGACCTCACACTGTAATCCTCACAGCCCCCACTGCGGCCAAGCTGCTTGGCGACCCCAGCTTGACGACCTGTCCTGGCACCGCCTCTCCAGACTCAAGAGGACCCCGGAGCAGCATGACTTCTATAAATGTGAGGTGTTGGGCCCCACTAAGGTCCGCCCTAACTGCCCTCCCCTCCTCCTTCTCCTCCTGGCCCTGAGCAACCTACACCCACCCCCACCCGCTTATGTGTGGAGGTTCATGGTCCGTGAAACCTACTACCAGAACGGCAAACAAGTCACCTGGCAGGTAGGATCTCAGGACTACCCTCTATTCGGATGTCAGACAAAGATCCAGATGGCTGTCAACATCCAGTCAGTGTCCAATACTGGCTGACCCTATGTCTGTTTTGCTTATGACCAGCGGAACCCAGACAGGTGTAATCAAGATGTCAACACCTATGGGGTTGCCACGGGAGAGACTGTCACACCACACTGCAGCCAGTCTCACCAAGGCCAGCCCAGGTACCTTCTTTTGGTGCAACGGTACCTTAAGGAACTGCATGAACTCCTCTGACCCCGGGCCTTGCTTCGTGGTCACAGTAATTCCCCAACTAACCTTGTATGGAGAGTCGGAGCTCGCCTGGCTGCTCCCTCCATCCCACCCCTGGACACACCCGGCTGCCTTCCTCACTGTCAGGTTAGGGGTGAGTATCGCTACCTAGGTAGGCCTCACTGGGGGGCCCTCGGGAACAGTCTGGTCACTGCTCAGTACTTTAATGAAAAGCTCCAGTTAGCCCTGGAGTCTACTACCGCCTCTTTTTAGCCTCCCTACAGTGACAAGTGACATCAGTAGCCCAAGTAGCCCTGCAGAACCAGCTCGCCTCAGATCTTCTGACTGCAGAAAAAGGAGGAACCTGCATATTCCTTCAGGAAGAATGCTGTTACTACATCGAGTCCGGAGTAGTGGAGCAAAACGTAAACGTACAGACCCTGACTAAGCTGACTGAAGAACTACATGCAGGACACTTCCAGGACAACTCTCCTTCCGGCTGCTTCCGAAGCCCCTTAGCCACCTGGGTCCTACCCATGATAGGGCCCCTGATTCTCATCTGTGTCTTTTTTCTTCTAGCCCCCTGCCTCCTCAAGTTCATCCACTCCCGGATCACGGAGATGTCACGGGTGACTGTGAATCAGCTCCTGCTCCATCCCTACGCTCGGCTGCCCTCCCACCTGCCTCTGCCTAACCCTGGCCTTTAAACCCCCCCCCCCCCCCCCATCGCCCTTAGCCAGCTGGAAGCAGCCAGAATGAGTCGCCGTCCCTTATCACCAAAAGGCCGGGATGTTAGGTCGGAGAGAGCCCAGGATCGGATACATGCAGACATGACAAGATAATGGACTTCCCCTGGAATTTCTCCCAGATCAAGGTGCCAGACACAGATACAGGCTTCTTCTCCCTTAATCCACATACCCCCGCCCATCCCCTGCAGCAGAGAATCCCTCAGCTCATGTCCCCGCCCCTCACCCAACCACAGTATAAAAAAAGTGCCCCCCTCCCTGTTGGCGTGAATCCACGTGCCCTGTCCTTGGGGTACGTGGGTCTCCCGGGGACGCAGAATAAACCTTTTCCTTTCCTTTCTTTTCTGATTCACTGGACTCTATTTCTTGCGCCGCCTCCTGAGCAACCTAACCTAACATAAACTAGTGCATCTTAAATAGTAATGTATATTTTAAGCAGTTGGGAAACTGATTAAATGAAAATTATGATACAATATACCTGAGCTGGGGCCTAAGTATCTTCAATACCAATAATTTTTAATGTGATGACAATGCTATTACTTACTTATTGACTACTTAATAACAAGCATACAGATCAATGATAGGTAAATAAATAAAAAAAGTGCAAGACTCAGAAAGATAAACAACTTTGTTGCCTAAAATGAAACAAAATTCAAAGTTTTAAGAAAAATCTGTGGTCTGTTGAACCCTAGGTACTTCTGAGTTGGGTTGTTTTCCTGAGCAGGGTGCAGCGGTGATTTCTTTCCTGGGTTCTTGTCCAGATGGATTCAAAGACTAAAGCCACAGACAAAAAATGGCAGGTGAAAAGGGTGGAAATTTATTGGAAGCAAGGGAGGGGGTCCCATGGGGGTGACCCACCAAGCTCTTTTTTGCTAAGGTTGATAAAGGCTGCAGTTCTTTGTCTCTTCATACTGCCTTCAAATTGGTAGAATATCAGCTTCAAAGCCCAAACCCCAGGTGGTGCCCCAATCATTTTCTCCCCCTTCAGTGGTGGAATTCTCTATCTCCTGTGAAAATCTGTTTTCCTTTCTCACATTTATCAGCATTTCTCTATCCTCTGTGAAAGTTTGTTTCCTTTTTCTCCCCATACCCTGTGGCTTTTCCCTATCTTCTGTGAATGGATGTCTTCCTCTCCCCTTATCCTATGGCACTTTTTTTCTCTCTCTGTGAATGTATGCCTTTTGGCAGCTCCAAGCCCTCACCTATGCCTTCCTCCCCCATCGACCCTCTTTATCCCTAAAACTCATTTCACTAGTAAAGTTAGTAGCAGTATGGAACATAATACTCTGATTATCAGCCTGAAAGTGCTTAATGTGAGAGAAGAGTCCTGAGCCAGTTACACAGTTTAAAGTTAGCAGCTGATGTGAGGTGCCTCTATCTTAAAAGCCTGCTTAAAAAATAAAATAAAATAAAAAAAAAAATAAAATAAAAAAGGCTGTTCACATTAGGCTTGATTTGAAGGCTTTAGAGTAAGTTGAAAACCTTCGAAGGGTGGAAGACAAGGAGCTTTGCAAGTAGAAGGTAATCCAGTTTTCCCACTGGGCCCATGAATGAATTTCTAGCCCAAATATCACTTCAAAACAAGAGCAACAGCCTGTGATTACAACACTTGGCTCAGGACAGAGGCTTAGGATCAGGCAGAACCAACATAAAACTGCAAAACTGTGAAAAGATAAGAATAAGTAAAGAAGCACACCAGCCCTAGCCTGTTTGCCTCAGTGGATAGAGTGTCGGCCTGCGGACAGAAGGGTCCCAGGTTCAATTCCAGTCAAGGGCACATGCCTGGGTTGTGGGCATGGTCCAACGTGTAGGAGGCAGCCAATCAATGATTCCCTCTCATCATTGATGTTTCTATCTCTCTCTTCCTCTCCCTTCCTCTCTGAAATCAATAAAGATATATTTTAAAAAAAGAAGCACAACAACTAAAATAACAAAAGAAAACAAAACAAAAATCCCTTCTACTTACTCAAAGGTGGCTGTAAAACCAAATTTCAACATATAAATAAATCTAATGTATAATGTTAACAAAGAAAAGCTTTTCCACAAAATATCAGATTATGACTTTAGCACAAATAAAATGATTTTTAAATGTTTAAATGGAAAATATTTAAGCACTCAATGTAGAAGGATGGCCATCTGCATACTAATCCCTTTGATTAAACAATTAATAAGTTGTTATGCTTGTGTGTGTACATATGTGTATATTATATATCTCTCCCATTTCAAACAATTTGATTCTCAACCAAGTTGTTCACAGAAAAAATATCTTGGTTATACAGAGAAAGACTTACACATGTACCTTAATATGTATGTGTATATGTGTGTGTGTGCTTGTGAGGAGATAGAAGAGGCTAGGTAGTCAGGGACAGAACTACTGGAGGGGAAATAGCACAGGGAAGTCCAAGAATAACAGGAAATATTAAAATACAAATAAGATATGTATTTAATAAATAAACATTTCTCTTGTGAAATAACAGGAGGCAGCTTGCTGACTGTATCACAGAGATAAACAAACAAAAGGACCTGGACCTGAACCCAGCTAGCAAGGGTTCCTAGGGCTACCTGGCTAGGCTGGAGAGTGAGAATTTCTAGAACAAATGCAAGCTCTAAAAAGTAAAATTGATTATTTAAAGTTTAAAAATCTGAAAAAATAAAACATCAAAATAATCAAAAGATAAATTATAAATTTATGTATGTATACATAAGTATACACATACATAATGAAATGCATGATTCTTTAGGAAAATGTAACATAAAACATTGATCCCAAGGAAGCTAGGAAACTCATACTATTCAATTACTATGACAGTAAAAAGAAACCGCCAAAATGATACCTCTTTCAAAAATCAGCAGGCAAAAAAAAAAATTCTGACATGCATCCTCTCAAATATACAAGATGCGATCTTTGACACAGTTGTTTAAACTGATGCAGGCCATCCAGACCTCAAGCTTTTATATTAAGTCAGACTAACAGAGATACCAATATCTGGTAATGTATGCAAAGGCAAATGGCATAAAAATCTCATTTCAAATATGGAAGCAAAAGCTTCACTACAATCTAACAAAATGTAGCAGGATATTAAAAATAATACATTTTGAACAATTAAAGCTTATTGAAATAATTAAAGAATATTTTAATATTAGAATTATAATCACATAATTTATTATATTAATTGCATGAAAGGTTAAAACTGCTCTTTTTAATGTTGAAGAGGCTTACAATTGTATCCAATTTTTACTCTTTGTAAAAAAAGAAAAAAAAAAGATTGTAAACATAAAAAAAACTGCCCTGGAAAAAATTAAAATACAAATAAGGTATGTATTTAAAAATAAAAATTTCTAAGTATAAACACAAATATTACTCTAAAAATGTGGTGCAATATTTTCTGCGACATAAGCAAAAATTATTAAATGAAACAGAACTTTCAAAATAATGAAAACATATACAGAAATGTGTGTTTATAAACTGTCTGGAATGATACACATCAACTCTGAATGGTGGCTGCCTCTGGGACAGACCATTAGGCACGATAGCAAGTTTTCCTTCAGAAAGCTATGTATACATCTTGTTTTAGTTTTTTGTTTTCTAGTTTTGAATTTACAGATAAATTGCTTTTATATTGAAAACAGTTAAATTAATAGAAATTATATAATATACAAAAAAGAAAAAAAAATAAATATGGCCCTGGGTGAACATGAATGACATTGTACAAAGTGAAATAAGCCAGTGACAGAAGAACAAATACTATTAATCCACTTATATGAGGTATCAAAACAGCTAAATTCATAGAACCCAAATATAGAGTGTTAACCAGGGGCTGAAGAAAGGGAAAACTGGGGAATTCAGCTGTATAAAATTTCAATATGGGAGATGAATAAATTCTAGACATCTACTGTCCAACATTCTGCCTATAGTTAACAATACTGTGCTGTCCACTGAAAAATTTAAGAGGGTACATTTCATATTAAGTATTCTTAACATAATAAATATATGGTCAGATGCATTTGTCTTTATATATACAATTTTTTACCCAATCTCTGGAATCTCCTATAGTCTCCAAGCATTTTGCACCCTTACCTAAATATTTTAAATGGGATTGTTTTAAATATTTATATCAATAAGAAAACTGTCATTAGATGTCAATATATTTGATATGAGTGATCATATATATATATAAATTATATATTATGTTATTATTGAAAAAACGGTGACTATCCTTATTTATATTCATTTAATAGAATAATGATTTAGATATGTATGAAATTATTTTACTGTCAGAAACAATTGGCATTTATATTTCCTAAGAAGTTTAATTAAAATGAAGCCTTGATTACAATTTTAATACTAATAGCAAAATAATATGTATTGAGTTTTACTACCTTTAGATTATTAAAAAGATATTTTTTTAAGGTCAACAGAAAAGCTTAAGAAAACTAATTGTGCCTCTGACTTAAAAAATCACACTACAAAGAATTTTGGATTTTTACTGGAACATTGCCACCTAATATGATGCCCAGCAGCATGACAGTATTGTGCTGTCAGTGAGTGTTCAATAGAAACTGTCAAAGATGAGAAGCTTCTTGCACATTCCAGCCAGGGACCCTTCAATTGCAGGGGAAAGATGACACACAACAGTTTTTCTATCATATCTTACAATATGGTCTTTCTATTGTTGTGCATTTATCAAAATTATATGGTAGCCCTCCTATAATCAAGGCTTGAATTGCAGGCTATTTGAAATGTAATGTTTACAGCTATAAAAATGAGCAAGAACTTAATAAGGATTATTTCATACCTAGTTGATAAAAGTATATAAACAAAACAAAAGTTATTAAAGAAACTGAGGCACATAACAATAAATATTAAAGTCTCTATTTTATTATTACTTCATTTTTTAGAGTCATTTAAGATTCAGAGCAAAATTGAGGGGAAGGTACAGGGATTTCCCATGCACCACCTACCTGCACACATGCATAGCTTCCTCCATTACCTATATCCCCTACCATACTAATACATTTGTTATAATTGGTGAGCCTACATTGCCATATTATAATCCTTTAAGAACATATTGACATAAGGTTCATTCTTGGTGCTGTACATTCCATGGGTTAGAACAAAAGTAGCATGACAAGTATTCATTATTATGGTATCACACAGGTCATTGCCACTGCCTTAAATATCCTGCATGCTCCATCTTTTCATGCCGTCCGATCCTGGAACCCTTAGCAACCACTGATGTTGTTACTGTCTCCAGAAAGACATGCCTTTTCCACAGTGTTAGATAGTTGGAATAAAACAGTATTTAACCTTTCTGAACTGGCTTCTTTCAGTTAGTAATATTCATTTCATGTTCCTCCGTGTTATTTCATGGCTTTATAGCTCATTTCTTTTTACCTCTTAATAATAACACATTGTCTGCAGGTACTACAGTTTATTTATCCAGTCACTTGCTGAAGGACAAATTGGTTGCTTCAAACAGAGGTTATCAGATGGGTTTCAAATAAGTTCCTGAATCCTCAAGTTTTGCATGAATACTTTGGAGCATATGCTTATAATTCTAGGAAATAATTTTGTTAATTTTCATCGTATTCTAAAATCTATGCAAGACCAATTAGTCTTTGAGAATATGTGCAATTAAATGAATGACTGTAAAATAACACTGTATTGTGTAATTTGAGGTATTTATTATCAAATGAAGATTTTTGACAGTTTTAACTACAAAAATATGTGTAGTATATTATGTGGGTATCTGAAAATAATGATGTGTCAATGGGAAATAGGGGGAAACAGTGACTCTGAATTTTATTTATTAATCTAAAAACATATGAAGATACAATAGTCTAAGAACAAAGAGATTATTGAAAAAGATGAATAACATGGGAGTATTTATCATACTGTATATAAAGACCTTCTATAAAATTACAGAAATTAGAACAATGTGGTTCTGAGGCAAGAATGAAAAATTATACACCCTGATAAAAGCAAAAGCAATGGACAGATAGAGCAGCACATAAATGACATTTTATCTAGGGCAAAGTTGCAGAGTACTGGAGAAAGGAGACTCTTTAAGAAGGAATTCTGGCTCATTCACATATATATATATATATATATATATATATATATATATATATGTGTGTGTGTGTGTGTGTGTGTATATATATATATATATGGTTGTATACAGTATATAAAATTATATATAGTTGTATATATACATATGGGGAAAAAGTGATCTCTAAACACAAATTTTCCTCCCACATTCAAAATTTAATTTCAGAGGAATTATATATCTAAATGTCAAAAGTAAAATAATAAAGCTTCCACAAGCAAATATATGAAAATAGCTTTTCCTCCTTTGAATAAGCAAGATTTATATTTCTAATTATTTACTTTTTAATTTTTTCAGTTACAGTTGACTTTTAATATTGTTTTAGATTAGTTTTAGGTGTACAACACAGTGGCTAGACATTTATATAATTTTCAAAATAATCCCCTTGATAATTCTAGTACCCACTTCACATCATATAGTTATTACAATTTTTAAAAAATATATTTTATTGATTTTTTAAGAGAGGAAGGGAGAAGGATAGAGAGCCAGAAACATCGATAAGCTGCCTCCAGCACACCCCCCACTGGGGACGTGCCCGCAACCAAGGTACATGCCCTTGACCAGAATCGAACCCTGGACCCTTGAGTCCGCAGGCCGACGCTCTATCCACTGAGCCAAACCAGTTCTGGCTACAATTTTTTTTTTTTTTACTATATTCCTTACACTTTTCTTCTCATCCTTGTGGCAAATTTGTAACTGCAAGTTTGTACTTCTTAACTCCTTCAATTTTTTCACCCAGCTCCTGAGAGAGAGAGAGAGAGAGAGAGAGAGAGAGAGAGAGCAAGACAGAGGGAGAGAGACATCAATTTTAGAGAGAAGCATTGATAGGTTGGCTCCTATAGGTATACCTTGACTGGGGATTGACCCCACGACCTAGGTATGAACCCTGACTTGGAATCAAATCATCAAACTGGCCACCATTCAGTGTAAGGGATGACACGCCAACCAACTGAGCCACTCCACTGGGGCAAGAATGTTCTTTTCTTTTTTTTTTCTTATTATCTTTTTTATTTCAAGTCTATTTTCTCAAGAAATATAACCACCCCAACTCTGTTTTGGTTACTATTTGCATGGGATGTCTTTTTTTTTATCCTCCTACTTTCAACTTTTTTGTGTTCTTATATCTAAAGGAAGTATCTTGTAGACAGCAGACAGATGGACACTGTTTTTGTTTTTTTAGTTAACTTTAAAAATTAAAAATGGAACTGTCATTTTACCCTGTCATCCTAGTTCTAGGAGTATGTCCGAAGAAGCCTGAAACACCAGTCAGAAAGAAAATATGCACCCCTATGTTCACTGCAGCATCATTTACAATAGCTAAGATCTGGAAACAGCCCAAATGCTCATCAGCAGATGAGTGGGTAAAAAAGCTGTGGTACATATACACAATGGAATACTATGCAGCTGTAGAAAGAATTTCTTACCCATTGAGACAGCATGGAGGGATCTGGAGAATATTATGCTAAGCCAGTCACAGGATCTCACTTATATGTGGAATCTAATGAACAAAAGAAACTGACAAATGAAATAGATCCAGAGACATGGAAGCATGCAACAAACTGATGATTCTCAGAGGGAAGCGGGGGAGAGGTGGGAAGATATTAACCAAAGAATGCATATATGCATAACCTATGGACACAGGCAATAGTGTGGTGAAGGCCTGGGGAAGGGGCAGAAATGGGGAGGAGGGATGAATCAAGAAAGTTCTTTATTGATAGTGCGCCTCAGCATTTGGTGAGTTGACTTTACATTTTGACAAATAATTAAGAGTGGAGTAATCAAAATGATTGAGACTTCTCTTGTGGCTAGTCTTCATGGTTTTGAGCTCAGGTGTTGGAAAGTACCATCCCAAATCAGCATATGGGAGATGCATAGTGTAGGGTACAAACACATCTGGAGGACATTCAACTGAGAAAGAGAACCTTTTAGGCCCAGTGAAGCCTCATCTAGAATTCACAGCCTCAAGCAAGTCTTCAGCCTAAGGCTTTCAACTCCTAAATGTGTAGGATCGACGTGGAGCATAGATTTTATTTTTTTATTGCTCTGAATTTAAATTGGGGTCAAGAGAGAAAATTCTCTTAGGAATTTTGTCTGAATTCAAATGGCTGGTCTAGTCTCAAATACAGGCAATGTACTCTTGAATCCTGACACACCAATCAGAAAGAATATATGCACCCCTATGTTCATAGCAGCACACTGTATAGTAGCTAAGATTTGGAAACAGCCCAGTGTCCATCAGCAGATTAGTGGATAAAAAACTGTGGTACATTACACAATAGAATACTACATGGCTATAAAAAAGAAGACACTTTTACCATTTGCAATAGCATGGATAGACCTGAAAAATATTATGCTAAGCAAAACAAGCCAGTCAGAGAAAGATAAATATCAGATGATTTCAATACTGTATGGAATCTAATGAACAAAATAAAGTGATGAACAAAATGGAACCAGAAGCATGAATATAGGGAACAGACTGGCCAGTCCTCAATGGGAAAGGAGTGGGGGTGATTGGATAAAGAAGGTGAAGGGATTAGCTAAAAATCATATACGCATACCCCATGGATATGGACAATAGTTTTGTAAAAGCCAAGGGAGGAGGAGGGAAAGGTGGTGGAGGTGGGGGACAGCAGGGGGAGGGGAGAGGGAGACACCTGCAATTATGTCAACATTAAAAATTTTTAATTACAAAAATAAAGGAAACTAAAAGTCTCCACAATAGAGTCATAAATTGTCTCTGAAATAATGACAAAAGCACTAACCAAAGCTGATCCCGGAAACAATAACAACTGAGACTTCACCTACAGGTGAACATATTTTATTAATAAACATTCAAAAAGCAATATGGGCCTTATTATAATGCCATCTTCTTGGGTTCATAGAGTAAAGTGATTCAATTAAACTATGGAAAATCCAAAGACTAAGAAAATAAGTTGAAAGTTCTATACCTGGGAAATTCTGATTCTGGCCTTCATTGTGAAATGGAGGAAAGCCCCCTTTCCACTAGATTGTTATGTTATTTTCAAATAACTAAATTATTTGTGTCTTTCTAAAGTGTCTAGTCTACCTTAATCAGAGAAAACCAGTACATTATAGTAGAATTCTCCTATAACAAATAACTATATGTATATGTAGAATTGGCTGAGTAACCAGCTAATGGAGACTGCAGGGTAGACATATCAGATCTAGCAGAGTGAAAAGCTGAAGACCCTTACTAGCCTAAGGCAAAATTATTGCCTGTTCTAATTTGGAAGGCAGATTGCATGCTTACCAACCCTGCATATCTAGCCAAAACTATGGAAAAAAGCAAAAGTATTAGCATGTGTTGGCGTTTCCTTGTCACTTGCAGAAAAATAGTATAATAATGTAAATATTACAATAACATAGGTAAGATTGATTAATACGGAGATGTTGGAAAAAATCCTATCTAATAAAGAGGGAATATGTTAGTTGACCCTCACTCCATCACAAAGATGGCGGCACCCACAGCCAATAAGGAGGGAATATGCTAATTGACTGACCCACCCTCAAAGATGGAGGCACCCACAGCCAATAAGGAGGGAATATGCTAGCTGACTGCCCTGCCCTCAAAGATGACAGTGCCCATAGCCAATAAGAAGGGAGTATGCTAATTGCCACCCCCTCAAAGATGGTGGCGCCCACAGCCACAAGATGGCTGGCAGGGGAGGGCAGTTGGGGGCAATTGGGCCAGCTGGGGAGAAGTTAGGCATCGATCAGGCTGTCAGGGGAGTGGTTAGGGGGTAATCAGGCTGGCAGGCAGGTGGTTGGTTGGGAGCCAGAAGTCCTGGATTGTGAGAGGGATGTACAACTGCCGGTTAAGGGATCGGGCCTTAACCGGCAGTTGGACATCCCCCAAGGTGTCCCAGATTGGAGAGGGTGCAGGCTGGACTGAGGGACACCCCCCCACCCCAGTGCATGAGTTCATGCACCAGGCCTCTCGTAAAAATAGTAATGATCCAAAGATTAAGAGCCTCAAAGATACCAAACTCTCTTTTAAATTTGAATTTCAGAAAAGTAGCAAATATTGTTTTAGTATGACAATGTACCAATTATTGCATGAGACATGATAAAAGATATTCATTGCTTATCTCAAATTCAAATTTAACTGAGCATCCTGAATTTTTATTTGCTAAAAGTTGCAACACTACCCATTGCTTAAAATAACCAAACTGCTTTTGAACTGTGAAGAGATGAGATAAAGATAAAACTCACTTTAAGCAATGAGAGTCATTAAGCATTTTTACACAGAACATAGCCCTTTAGTAAATAAAGGAACATAAACTATAGTTGCTAAGGTGACAGTCCTTTAACAAGGATAGGGATGTGAGGGTTGCTGTCCCACTGAAACCTGTTGTTTCAAGTGCTCTCAAGATAATGGAATAAATGAACAGAAAGGCATGGACACAGGAAGAAATAAATAAATCCAGTGTCATAGACATGAGCAGAAAAATAATTTGGTTATTGTGTGGTTACTGACACATGGGAATAAATGGAAGCAAAAGAATGAGAAGCCTTATAAGTTTTCAAAGAAATTATATTGCAAACTGACCACAAACTGCACTGAAAGAGTTTGTGACTGAGCAATCTATAAAATAAGCCACAGTCTGGCAAACTTGCACCAGGAGGAAGCCAGCTTTTAAAGCTGTAATCCCTCACTTAGAGTATCAACTAAAACTCTCACTTCAGATGGATTCAACTGAGTATATTGGGCAAGAAAGAATTTTACAGAGGACAAATCTGGAGCCATAAAAAATAAGGTCAAGAAAGTTTTTCCCAGAGATTAGAACTTTGGTCTATTCAAGGAACTTTCATAACTATCAGATCAAGGTATCTTGACTACACATATCCACAAGAGTATCATCAATAAGTGCTATTAAAGAGACACTGTGATTTTCTAGTCTTTCCTTTTTGAAAGACATTTTTATTGTGTTCAATTTTCCCTTGGCTCACATTAACATATTATGCATTTGGCAGGAAGAGAGCAGCACTGGAACTAGCCTTTTCTTTCATAAGGTCACTGTGTCACAGGGAGCCCATAAGACCTGGTTGGCAGAACTGCTTATCACCAAGAGGTCCTGGACTTTGAGCTCAATGCAGCAACTAGGTGGACTTTGGGTTGTCTACATTAAGGGGACATAGGATATGTGCTCTTTGTGAGACATAGGCTGCCCTGAGGTATTTGGTGATTAATGGAGAACACATTGAGGCTGCTAACTATTGCAATCTGCTCTCTTCTTCCAGAACTCATCACTGAACTACATGTGCTCATCTCTACCTCATCCCAAGGCCTGACCATAGGTTCTATCTAACAAGATGTGTGCATAAGGGATGTGTACACTCTTCAAGTCTGACCTGGTCTCTAGACCCTTCCTCGTATGTTGCTCCATGCTTTTCCACTTCGAATGAGTTGGGATTTTCCTTGGAAGCCAGTTGCTAAAACTGGCTGAGCCATTTCAGACCAACTCTATAACCTAGTTACAACCAACCTAGGACATGGTCATGCAATCTTCATGAATGGGAAGTAAACTATATTTGTTAAGTCACTGAACTTTTGTTGAATAGTAAAGCTATGTTCTCCAAAAATACTTTTATAGAAAATAAAGATAGCATTTTTAATATCAATTTATGTGACTGTTTTGGCTACTTTTCAAATTACATTAAGTTAGGTAGATAAGTGTGGTGTGCTATTTCTTAATACCTCCAATAATTGTTTCAGATAAAAAACAAAGATGAAAGCAAAAAACTTTCTGTAGATTTTTTTCTGACGTAACCAAGTAGTTCTCCCAAGTATGTTTCCTCTGCTCCTCTTCCAATTCAATCTGCACTTTCACCACGCAGGATCTTCAAGTTGCACTTAGTTGACTAAGAATCAAAGCGTGGTGGAATCCATAGACTACTTCCGTTTTTGAAGTGCACTGGCCATGGCCCTAACTATTTTTCACTAAATCAAAATGAAACTCAAACTAGATTATCCATAGGTGTTTCTGATTCTCATTCACTTGTTAATGTGAAAATATATTTGATAAAATGATTCTAACAGTTATAGCATTGATAGTTTGGAATGGTAGTTTGTGATATAAACATTAAGGAAACACTACAAATGCAGTGGAATTTCAGGCAGTTTGAAGGCATAAGAAAAAAAAAATATTTTTAAAGTACTATAGGCTTTACATTGTTCTTTATACAATGTAACCAGATGTATAATTCCCAAATATAATGCCAGACACATACCAAATTACATGCTTATGGGTATTTTTAATATTTATTATTTAAAGTACCTAAAGATAGAATGAGCTGTATTTTAATTGAATTTTAAAACTGAGGTAGGTTTTATGAAGATGGTGAATTTTAGCTATATAGGTTAAGAACAATAAGCAGAAAGTCAAGGGAATCAATAAAAAGTTGTGTATAGACTAATGACTCTCTAAATATTCCCTGAAAAATTTATAAGAATAATTTTCTTTTTCTTTTCTTTTCTGTATTGATTTCAGAGAGGAGGGGAGAGGGAAAGATAAATAGAAACATCATTGATGAGAGAGAATTATTGATTGGCTGCCTCCTGCACTCTCCCTACTGAGGATCCAGCCAGCAACCTGGGCATGTGCCCCCTACTGGGAATCAATTCGTGACCTCCTGGTTCATAGGTCGATGCTCAACCACTGAGCCTTGCTGGCCTGGCTATATGAGACAAATTTTCATAGATAAAATACAATTAATACTTAAGAGACAATTGTTTTAGATACAAACTGTAATTTAAAACTTATAGCAATATTGGGTGTGGGGAGACAAAAACAGAGAAAAACAAGACAAAAAGAACCAAATTTCATACTTGGGAGACCTGACTCTGTGGTCCTTAGAAGTAATTCTCATGCTTCTGTTAATTCCTGCTTAAAAGGAACTAAGACCTTTCTTATTTACAGTTCAATGGTGTAGCATGGTAAGGCACAGAGGTGGAGTCAAACAAAATGTCTGGGTTTGGAGGCTAACACACATTTATTTGATTTGTCATTCTGGGCAAGATAAATAATCTAGTCAAGACTTATCGTTTTCTGTAAAATGATGATAATAAAAGTCCATGCATTAAACAAGGGGTGTGAGAATTATATTAGCTTAGTGGTTCTCAATATTTAACTTGTGTCATAATCACCCTGAGTTCCCAGTGATATTTTTCATTTCTAACAAGTTCTCAGTCAGATGCTGCTGATCTAGAAACCACACTCTGAAAACCACTATATAAACTAATGTGTATGCAAAACACTAGCAAGTTGTGTGATATTATGTGTTTGATATATTTTGACTATTAATTTTTTGAAGGTTTTTTATCTTCATAGTTGTATCCTATATAATAAAAGCTTAATATTCTAAGTGTCTGACTGCTCACCCATTTGACCAGTCACTATGATGCACACTGACCACCAGGGGGAAGATGCTCCAACCAGTAGGTTAGCTTGCTGCTGGGGTCTGGCCCATTAGGACTGGATGAGATGGGCTGGACTTGCCCTAGAGCCCTCCTAAGGTCCCTCCCCAGCCCCGATTATGCATAGGTGTGGTCCCTCGGCTTTGCCTGCAGGGATCAGGCCAAAAGCAGCTCTCTAACATCCCCCGAGGGGTCCTGGATTTCGAGAAGGCACTGGGCCTCTAGTAAGAGGATAAACATTAACTTTGTAAATACTTTTATTTAAGGTGAACCTTGCTTTATTAGCATGTATTTTCTTGAAATATATATATATACAAATAGCATATATATACATATATGTATACATATATATGCTATGTGTGTATATATATATATATACACACACACAAACAGTATATGTAGATATATACATTTGATATGTTTATATTATATATTATATATTTTTGGATGATTTACAAATAGAAAGATGTTTTGTTGATGACACTACAAATGCATCTGATAAAAGGAGAACATTTTATAGAGGGAATTATTCTTTTCTATCCTTTTGAAATTTTACATCTCGAATTTTTTTAATAATGACATATCTGTAATGGGTTGATATTGTTAGATAAGTTAGACATGAGCAGCTGGGGTGGGGCCTTTCCTGGGGTCCTGAACAGGGGTGGGACCAAAATTGCCTTCAGACTGCCTCTCTATGGGCGGCCCAGCAACCAGCAACCACCCAAGGTCAGGTTCGGAACCAACCAGTTCTTGGCACAAGATCAGAGGAAAATGGCATGACCTTAATGTGATCTTACTAGGGCCCTGGACTAATTACAATAAAATTTGCATTTCAGTTTTGACCTCCTCCTTTATGCATTACTAGAGGCCTGGTGCATGAAATTCGTGCATGGGGTGGAAGTCCCTCAGCCCGGCCTGCACCCTTTCCAATCTGGGACCCCTTCCAACTGTCTCTTGCAATTTGGGACCGCTGAGTCCTAACTGCTCACCTGTCTGCCTGCCTGATCGCCCCTAACCACCTCTGCCTGTCTGATTGCCCCTAACCATCTCTGCCTGCCTGCCTGATCACCCCTAACTGCTCCTCTGCTGGCATTATCACCCCTAACCACCTCTGCCTTGCCCTGCACACGGGACCCAGGATTCCCTTATCCAGGCTGGTTGCAGGAACCTGGGACCCGGGATTCCCTCCCTCTGGCTGGCCACAGGTACCCAGAACCCAGGCTGGCTTTGCCTGGGCTGGCCACAGCTGCAGGGAACTGTGGGCAGGTGGCTTTGCTGGGCTGCAGCTGTAGGCACCCAAGACCATGGGGTGGGTGGCTTGTCTCTTTCCTGGGCCACAGGTGTAGCAGCTGGTGCCTGAGACCATGGGGACCATGAGGTTGGCAGCTTGTCCCTCTCCCAGGCCAGTCTGGCTGGTCCCCATTCCTCTCTCCCCGGTGTTGAGTGTCTGAGCCATTACACCGTGACAGTGTGATGGAGTGTCCACCACTTGCATATTAGCTCTTTATTATATAGGCTAGGTAAGGGCATGCACAGAAGAAATATAGCTATATAACACTTTTCTGTCAATCATCCATGAAAGTTTCCACCCAGAAAATTTCTCATTTAAATAATATAACTGCCTGTCTGGCATGGCTCAGTGGTTGAGCATCGACCTGTGGACCAGGATGTCACAGTTTTATTCCCAGTCAGGGCACTGTTGCAGGCTTTATTCCCAGTAGGGGACTGGCAGGAGATAGCTGATTGATGATTCTCTCTCATCATCGATGTTTTTATCTCTCTCTCCCTCTCCTTCCCTCTCAAAATAAATAAAAATATATTTTAAAAATAAATAAATAAACCATATATTCGGAGTCATTGTCTCTGTCAACTGGCTGACTCCTCACTTGGATTATGTTCAATAAACCCCACTTTGCTTTATTTTAATTTTTATTGACCTTAAAATCTTTTCTGCACTGATGAAAGGATCTGAAGTCCCAGCCAGTAATCCCAATCAATAACAGTATCTTAAACAGGTACTAATTAAAAAGATTAAATTTACAATGACTTTATGCTCTTAGTGAGTTTTCTTATGACTGCAATGCTTCTATTATGATTGTCCTCAATAATGGTTTATTGCCATTATGAGCAGGTCTAAGATTTTCCTATTTCAAATGATCACAAAGAATGCAGAGGTCGGTCCACATTGTACATAAACAACTATTAATTATGTGATAAATGGCTAAAATATATTTCTTTGTTAAAATTTATATTTTGCCTTAATAATATGTTGTGATAGTATATATATGAGAAGAAAACTAATAATATGTTCAAGGAAAAACAAAAAACAACTAGAGGCCTGGTGCATGAAAATTCATGCACTGGAGGGGGGGAGTCCCTCAGCCCAGCCTGCCCCCTTTCGCAGTCCGGGAGCCCTCAGGGGTGGTAGGTGACCTGTTGATCAGGGGAAGGCGATGCCCACATCACACCTCTGCTGCTGCCACTGCTGGCAGCACAAGCCTTGGCCAGCCCTGATTACCTGAGCCTCAGGCCAGCTCCGAGTGGTTGGGGGGTTGAGGGGACTGGGGGACTCTGGAGACAGGCGCCCCAGCAGGGCTGAGAGGACTGGGCGCTGCCATCTTGTGGCTGTGGGCACCACCATCTTTGAGGGCATGGCAGTCAATTAGCATGTTCCCTTCTTATTGGCTGTGGGTGCTGCCATCTTTGAGGTCAGGGCAGTCAATTAGCATATTCTCTCCTTATTGGAAGTGACCACTGCCATCTTTGAGGCCATGGCAGTCAATTAGCATATTCCCTCCTTATTGGCTGTGGGTGCTGCCATCTTGCAATGATGTGAGGGTCAATTAGCATATTCCCTCTTTATTAGATAGGATAAGGCAACTCTTCTAAAATCCAAAGACAACAAAGAGTAAAGAAGGATTTTTTTTGTTGGTAATGAAATGAATGATTAGTAAAGAGAAAGAACTATAATAAAATTATGTTAAATATTAAAATTGTTTCATATTTTTTTGTTGTGTGTTCATTTGTTTTTGCTCAAAGAGGCTACCAAGAAGTTAATGATGGCTATAGGAATATCAGAATAGCTTTTAGAATTTGAAGTGAAGGACAGCATGGTTTGTATCATTAGTCAAGACTGCATTATTTAATAAAAAATATATCTTAAAAATGTTACCCACCTAAAGTCATATATTTTTATCTCTGTTTCCTATCCTTAATGAATGTTGTCTCAGATTCTTTCAGCTAATCCCAAAGAAAACATGCCTTCAAACAAACAAACAAAAAAAACCAAAAAAGGATGAAAGAAAAATCTTTAGCATGCTGATTAGGCAATAAATATAATTATTGGTGACATCCACAGCTTTTCACAAGCCAAAGCAAAATATTTCAACTTATTTTCAATTTTTTTCCTGCCATTGTTTCAAATAAAATTGTGAAAATATTTGCATTAAGAAGCTTGTGGCCGAAACCGGTTTGGCTCAGTGGATAGAGCGTCGGCCTGCGGACTGAAAGGTCCCAGGTTTGATTCTGGTCAAGGGCATGTACCGGGATTGCGGGCATATCCCCAGTAGGAGATGTGCAGGAGGCAGCTAATCGATGTTTCTCTCTCATCGATGTTTCTAACTCTCTATCTCTCTCCCTTCCTCTCTGTAAAAAATCAATAAAATATATTTAAAAAAAAAAAGAAGCTTGTGAAAACCAAATAAAGACTCTGGGCTGGTAAATGCATTGTCTCATTCAGTGAGATTATGTACTTCTTTGACAGTTTCACTCTTGATGAGGACATGAGCAGTTACTTTTACTCCAGGCTGTATGATATGTGGAATTTTTATCAGACAGTTGTTATTAAGTGTTGTTTAAATGAAAGTGACAGTCTCCTTTAATGGGTTGAATGTTCAAAAGATTAGCAAACAAAAAAGATTGTAACATGAACTGAATTTTTAGATGTTTTTTTCTTTTCCTTGGCACACTGTCATACTATGAAAGTTTTAGATTATTTTTAGAACTGGAGTAGTCTTATTTCCCAATTCCCTTAGGATGCTCCACAGTACTAAGTACTGTCTTTGGCTTCTTCTTAGGTGACTTTATTTCTTCCTTTGCCTTTTATTGATCTTACCCATCTCTGAAAACACAAAATTTATACTAATAAATACTTGCAATATAAAATAGAGAAGAATGCATAATAAAATAAAAAACAAAAACTATATTTTGATGAAAAAGTTAGACTGAAGGAAATGTTCTATTTTTTAAGTAAACAAAACATTTACACTTTACTTACAATTCTGATTATATTTTATATCTTGTATAACATTGGTAAACACATTTTGCTGTGGAAACAAGAAGCATTTATTATTTTTTTTACTAAAAGAGACTATACAAATATTACTAGATTCCAAAATACTATTCCATGTCTTTCAAAGTCATGTTTAATTATTCAATAATGAATCTTTATTTTAGATGGAGATCAATATTTAAATAAGTATATTTGCAGAAAAGAAGTTAAGGTTTAGGATTATGTCACAGTAAGTAGCATGATCATATTGAAAGAGTACTGTATTAAATATCTTACACTAATATCTGGAGTAAAATATAAGTAAAGATATTAATATTAAGTAGAAATATTAATATTAAGTAGAAATGTAAAGTGAAAACATTATCTTCAGAATCTGTTTTTGAAAATAACTTTCAATTGCACTAATAAACAAGACCTGGTGATAATACCTTAGATTTAAAGCTTCTTAATGTCAGGTATAGTATTTATTGTTATATTCCTATTTCCTAGTGAAATAATAGTATTTATATTATTAACAAATGAGAGAATCTGATTCTATTATTCATACACATTATCTACATTTTTGCCTCATAGCCATCTCATTAATTATAAACCAATGTCATAAATACAAGTTGTATTTTGTCCTTTTTTTTTTTCTTTGTGAAAATCTCTTTACTTTTGTCTTTCAGGGCAATATAGCTACCTAACTAACGTTTCTTTACCTCTCTCTCTCTCTCTCTCTCTCTCTCTCTCTCTCTCTCTCTCAAGTTTTAATATATATCAAAACTAACACATATATATATATATGTACACACACACACACACACACACACACACACACACACACATATGTATTAGTTTTGTTTGTATTGTCTAAATTACCTGGCATCTCCTATTTTAGTTTTACTCTGGTCCCTTGTCAGCTACCAGTTTTTTTAATTATAATTGCTCAGGATTCTGTCCTAAAGTTCCTCTCACTTATACATTCTTTTACATTTTACTTATCTTTGTCCATTTTCCACTGAGGGTCAGTGATAAATCATGAACAAAGTCATCTGAAAATATCATAGCTCTGAGATTGCTAACTCAAACTTCTACACCTCTAATCAGAAACTTCTGGACTGTGATACCATGATTGATAAAGAGCTCCAGTCAAACTATTATATATGACTTCAATGGTACTTCCAGATTAAAAATGCCCTTTGCTTCATCACTCCCTTTTTCTAACTAATCAACATATCCATGTATTGTTTATATAAAGTTATATAATCAAATTTTTGACCTGAAATTTCATTAATTTAGTATGCCCTGTGTGTATTCTTTTTTTAAAAAAATATTGATTATTGCAAGTATTACAAATGTAGTCTTTTTAATCCTCACTTCCCCTCCACCCAGTTTCCACCCCACCCCAGGCCTTCACCACCCTATTGCTGTGTCCATAGGTAATGCATATTCTATCTAATAAAGAGGTAATATGCAAATTGACATTCTCTCCAACACACAAGATGGCCACCCCCATGTGGCCACAAGATGGCCTGCAGGGGAGGGCAGTTGGAGGGAACCAGGCCTGCAGGGGAAGGCAGTTGGGGGTGAGCGGTCAGCAGGGGAGAAGTTAGGCATCAATCAGGCTGGCAGGGGAGTGGTTAGGGGCAATCAGGCAGGCAGGTAAGCTGGTGAGTCAGCAGTCCGGATTGTGAGAGGGACGTCCAACTGCTTATTTAGACCCGATCCCTGTGGTTTGGGGACTAAACAGGCAGTCAGACATCCCTCTAGGGGTCCCAGATTGGAGAGGGTGCAGGCTGGGCTGAGGGACAACCTCCCCCCAGTGTACCAATTTCGTGCACCAGGCCTCTAATCCTATATAATAAAAGGCTAATATGCAAATTGCCCAAACGGTGGAACAACTGGTCGCTATGATGTGCACTGACATCCAGGGATCAGACGCTCAATGCCGGAGCTGCCCCCTGGTGGTCAGTGCGCTCCCACAGGGGGAGCACTGCTCAGCCAGAAGCAGGAAGTGGGCCTAAGCTGGTAGGCGGACATCCCCTGAAGGATACCAGACTGAAAGAGAGCACAGGCTGGGGTGAGGAACACTCCCTGCCCCCCCTCCCCCCGCCCCGCCGTGCACAATGTTGGGCACTGGGCCTCTAGTGTGCATATAAGATCTTTGGTTAATGTCTTCCCTCCTCCTCACCTTCCCTCTGAGATTCCTCAGCCTGTACCATGTTTCCATGCCACTGGTTCTATTTTAGTCATCAGTTTATTTTGTTCATTAGATTCCTTGTTCATTTATTTAGATTTTTAGATTCAGTTGTTGATAGATATATATTTATTGCCATTTTATTGTTCATTTGTCTTCTTCTTCTTCTTCTTCTTCTTCTTCTTCTTCTTCTTCTTCTTCTTTCTTCTTTTCCTTCTTTTTCTTCTTCTTTTTGTTTTTAAAGCATACCCTTCAACATTTCATGTAATACTGGTTTGGTGGTGATGAACTCCTTTTGCTTTTTCTTGTCTGTGAGCTCTTTATCTTATCTTTAATTCTAAATGATAGCTTTGCTGGGTAGAGTAATCTTGGTTGTAGGTCCTCACTATTCATCACTTTGAATATTTCCTGCCACTCCCTTCTTGCCTGGGAAGTTTCTGTTGAGAAATCAGCTGACAGTTGTATGGGCACTACTTAGTAAGTTACTAACTGCTTTTCTCTTACTGCTTTTAAGAGTCTCTCTTTGTCTTTAACCCTTGGAATTTTAATTATGATGTGTCTTGGTGTGGAGCTCTTTGATCTTCTATTGTTTGGGACTCCCTATAAGTCTATTCCTTTCACCAGGTAGGGGAAGTTTTCTGTCACTATTTTTTTCAAATAGGTTTTCAATATTTTGTCCTCTCTCTGCTCCTTCTGGTACTCCCATAATGCAAATATTGGCATGCTTAAAGTTGTTCCAGTGGCTTCTTACACTATCTTCATATTTTTGGATTATTTTTTCTTTATTTTTGATCTTCTGATTGGGTGTTTTTTGCTTCCTCATATTCCAAACTGTTGATTGCTTCTAGGGATCCTCTACTCTACTGCTGAATCCCTGTAAATTATTCCTTATTTTAGATAGTGTATGCTTAATGTCTGACTGGTCCTTTTTCTTCATATTTTTGGATTATTTTTTCTTTATTTTTGATCTTCTGATTGGGTGTTTTTTGCTTCCTCATATTCCAAACTGTTGATTGCTTCTAGGAATCCTCTACTCTACTGCTGAATCCCTGTAAATTATTCCTTATTTTAGATAGTGTATGCTTAATGTCTGACTGGTCCTTTTTCTTTTTTTTTCAAATATATTTTTATTGACTTTGGGGAGGAAGGGAGAGGGAGAGAGATAGAAACATCAATGATGAGAGAGAATCATTGATTGGCTATCTCCTGCATGCCCCCACCAGGGATTGAACCCACAACCCAGGTATGTGCCCTTTTCCAGAATCGAACCAGGGACCCCTCAGTCCCCAGGACCATAGCTCTATCTACTGAGCCAAATCAGCTAGGGTCTGACTGGTCCTTTTTCATGTCTTTAAAATTCTTACTAAGATCCTTAAGAGTCTCACTGAGTCCCTTGAAGCTCTCATTAAGATCCTTGAGCAACCTTATAACCAGTACTTTGAACTCTGTATTTAGTAGTTTGCTTGCTTCCATTTCATATAGTTCTTTTTCTGGATATTTCTTTTGTTCTTTCATTTGTGACCTGTTTCTTTGTCTCCACATTTTGGCTGATTCCCTGTGTTTGTTTCTATGTATTAGGTAGAGCTGCTATATCTCCTGGAATTGGTAGATTGGCCTTGTGCAGTAGGTGTCCTATAGGGCACAGTTGCTCAGACTCCCCAGTCACCTGAACTGGGAACTCTAGGTGCATCCCTGTGTGGGCTGTGTTCATAGTCTTGTTGTAGCTGAGCCTTGATTGCCTCACTTGGAAGAATTGACATCCATGGCAATTGTCTGAGACCATCTTCAACTATAATAGAAGAGATATTTACAGGAGATAACCCTATGGAGCAGGACTTGCTTCAGTGGGGCTTTGGTGCTCACTAAATCTTCCCCTTGAGTATATCACTTGTGGATGTGTAGAGTTATAATCTGGTATTGTCTGAAGCTGTCTACCAGGTGCACTGCTCTGGGGCCTCATGGGAGGTGCAGTCAGCCACTGTCTGGGGATACCAGGCAGGAGTTACAGAATGATCTGAAGATGGAGGATACTTGTGTTGGCCTGGGAATTTACAAGGCAAAGCCAAACTGGGAAGCAAGGCAGACTGATGCTAGTTTTGGATCTTGAGCCTCTTTTTGATAGGTATAGGGCTCCCTGAACCAATTGCAGCTTGTTTAAGAGATTTTAGAAAAGCCTGAAGCCTGAGTCAGGACAGGCCATTAATATGGAAAAGCCACTGCAAACAGCTTGGGTGGGGCTACGAAATGGATGGGGCAGGGTCTTAAGGAATTACCCTGCTGGAGAGAACATTGTGAGTCATGCTGGTGGAAACTCACATATGGCTACCAATCAGCTCTGTGTTGGGGGAGGTACCAGCACAGGAATAATGATCCATTTGGGAGAAAGCTGCCCGAGTTTCTGCCCCAATTCCAGACAGTTGAGTTTCTCCCTATATATCCCTGGTTCCCCCAATGCCATCGCCCAGCACTGGAGCTCAGAGGGAGTGGGACTGTGTATCAGCAGTTCTCAACCTGTGGGTTGCAACCCCTTTGGCGGTCGAACAACCCTTTCACAGGGGTCGCCTAAGACCATCCTGCATATCAGATATTTACATTATGATTCATAACAGTAGCAACATTACAATTATGAAGTAGCAACGAAAATAATTTTATGGTTGGGTCACAACAAGAGGAACTGTATTTAAAGGGCCAGAAGGTTGAGAACCACTGGGTAAGTTCATGTACTGACCCTTTCAAAGGGACTGCCTGAGTCTCCAGCAGCCTCTGTGTCACTCAGCCAAAATCCCTGATAGTTTTTATAACCTGAAATTACTGGGAATTCTCTTCCCAGCTCTTGAACCTGGGATAGGGTTCTGGTGTGGGACGGGGACAACTTGCTTCTCATGGGATGCCTCTAAAGCCAAGATATCCCTCCCAATTAAAAACATGCCACACTTGGGTGTTGGACCAGCTCGTTCTGTGCCTCTGCCCATCCTGCTAGTCTCAATGTGCTTTTTCCCCTTACTTCTCTATTAGTAGGACTGACATTCATCCAGCTTTCAGGCAGTTCTAAGTGATAGTTGTTCTATATTTTAGGTGTAATTTTGATGTGATTGTGGGAGGCCATGAATACAGGCATTTACGTACACTGCCATCTTGGTTCTCTCCCTGTGTCTACCTTTTTATTTTTTTTTCCTTCCAGTCTAAAACATTGCAACTTCTCAATTTTTCTTTTCCCCTAAGAGACAATATGCAAGTTTAAGTTAGAATTCTAAAAGATCATCTTAACTATCTCCATGTCTAATACACTTTAAATATCTATAAATCCTGCATATTAAATGTCTTTCATTCTATCCACCTCCATTTAGGTCTATGCAAGTATCTTAATCCAAATGATATCAATCTTCTACAGAGATGAAAGGAGTTTTGGATATCCACATTGCCTCCCCAAACCTTCATGGTATCAATATATATTCACATAGTAGCTAAATCTTAAAATGTAAAATAAAGCCATTTATCCAGATGACATAGCTCACTGGCTACTAATATGGTCCACAAAGTCTTATGTCATGTGACTTCTGCCTAACTTACCTGTCATTTATCATGCTATTGAATTTTTTTTTCATTTTTGAACTATAGTCACAATGTATTTCTTTCTATTTCCAATAGCTATTTTTGTTTCTTCTCATTTTCATATGCCATTTCTTATCCCAGATATTTTATCTTTCCCCCCACCACACACACACACACACACACACACACACACACATTAAATTTAATGACATATTTTAGTCTAAGGTTTCTTTCTCTGGAAATCTTCCCTGACCATCAAGGCAGGATAATATTCTATAGCACGTACCTTTCTCAATAAAACTGAAACAACTACTGAGTAGATGCAACATTAGAAATGGATCCCAATGTAATCTCAGAGACAACCAGTTGGCTTAAGAAATTCATTACTAGATTCTCATTTACTAGGTGAAGGACCATCCATATGCTTGACTATCCAACTCTAGGTATCTATATCCTATCTAATAAAAGAGAAACATGATAATTGGCATACGACCGCTACCCTTCCCATTGGCTAATCAGTGAGATATGCAAATTAACTGCCACCCAAGATGGCGGCCGGCAGCCAGGCAGCTTGAAACTAACATGAGGCTTGCAGTGACGGAGGACTCCAATGTTCCCCGTCTGCCGCTGCAGGCCTCTGAGCTGGCAGTTTGAAACATAGTTACAAAAATAGAAGCTAAACAAAACCCCAGAAACCAGCTTTCAGCTATCCAGGATCTCAGACCTGGAGTTGATACTGAGTTTTGATTGTAGAACCTAAACAAACCAGATACCTGCTTTCAGGAGCAGAGGCCTAAGAGCTGGAGCCTCAGAGCTAAAGCTGGCTCAGAATAAAAAAAGAAAAAAGAAAAGAAAAAAGGAGCAGTTGGGAGCTTCAGTCCCAGCCTGAAAACAGCCCTCAGCCCCTCACCCAGACTGGCCAGGCACCCCAGCGGGGACCCCCACCCTGAAGGGTGTGTGACCAGCTGCAAACAGCCATCATCCCCTCATCCAGGCTGGCCAGGCACCCCAGTGGGGACCCCCACCCTGATCCGGGACACCCTTCAGGGCAAACCAGCCAGCCCCCACCCATGCACCAGACCTCTATTCTATATAGTAAAAGGGTAATATGCCTCCCAGCACCGGGATCAGCGGAGCTGTGAGGTCTCCTGGCACCGGGATCAGCATGACAGGAGGCAGTGCCCAAACCCCCTGATCGTCCTGTGGCTCTGTTTGTGACAGGGGGCAGGGCCACAACCTCCCTATCGGCCCTGCTTTGTTCCTGACAGGGGGTAGCTCCCCAACCTCCTGATTGCCCTGCGGCTCTGTGCGTGACAGGGGGGAGCTCCCCAACCCCCTGATCGGCCCTGCTCTGTGTGTGACAGGGGGGAGCTCCCCAACCCCCTGATTGGCCCTGCTATGTGCATGACAGGGGGTGGCGCCACAACCTCCCCATCAACCCTGCCTTGAGTGTGACAGGGGGCGGTGCCCCAACCCCCCCAATCAGCCCTGCTCTGAGCCCGACCGGGGGCTGCACCTAGGGATTAGGCCTGCCCTCTGCCACCAGGGAGCAGGCCTAAGCCAGCAGGTCGTTATCTCCTGAGGGGTCCCAGACTGCAAGAGGGCACAGGCCAGGCTGAGGGACCCCCCCTTCCGCCACTGAGTGCACAAATTTTTGTGCACCGGGCCTCTAGTATACATATAAAAGCCTAAGCAACCATTAGGACCAAACAACCAGAACAACCGTAAAGACCAGTTGACCAGTTGCTATGACACGCACTGACCACCAGGGGGTATATTCTCAATGCAGGATCTGCCCTTTCGTGGTTAGTCTGCTCCCACATCCAACCTCTCATGGCTGAACAACCTCCCCTGGTCCCTCTAGCCAGGCAACGGGCCAACCTGCTGTGGTCCCTCACTCCAGCTGGCCAATCTCCTGCAGTCCTTCCCCTTGTCCCTTCCCCCATCCTGCAGGTCCTGATTGGGCCCAGCCCTGATTGGCCTGGACCCAATCAGGACTGGGCAAAATGGCCCTGATAGGCCCTGATCACCGGCCAGGCCTAGGGACCCACCCATGCACTAATTCGTGCACCGGACCTCTAGTATTTTCATATGACAACTATTCCACAAAAATTATAAACAACATATTTGTCATTTTCACTCATAATTTCCCAAATAAGAAATATAGGTATTGTCCTTACTCTTCATTCTTTCTCACAAGCAATACCAAATTAATCATAAAATTCTAATGCTTCTTCCTAAATGTAGATAAGTTAATCCACTCTTCTGCATGCCTATTAAACTATTCTAGTCTAACACAACATCACTCATTATGTGCCTCCAGTAAAAGTTTCCTAGTTGTACTTTCCACATCCAATGTTGCCATTATAGAAAAAAAGAAGCCATTTGCTGTGTAAATCTTACCTGTCATCACGTGTTTAATATTTTTTAATATTTTTTCATTTCTCTTAGAATAAATTCCAAAAGGTTTAGAGGCCTTATGCTATTAAGTAGGCATTGCTCATAATTAAGAAGTTAAATAAATTTGTGAATATTTTATCCTGTAAAACTATATAGGTTAAAAATAAAATTCTTTTAATATTACATCTCTTTTATATAACAATGTATAAGAAAAGTAGACACCTTCCTTTGTTTATGATTTACGCTATAGAGCACTTCTAAGTAGTATCAAGCCACTCCTCTTGTCCAGAGACTTACCTTTCTTGTAGAAATATATCCTTAATTATCTGTGTCACACTTAGTACTATGGACCATTTTGGATGCACAATCTGTTCATTAACATCATTTATTACAGATGAGAAAAAGGTAAAATATTCAAAGAAAAATTTAAAATCTCAGGGATAACACAACTAGTATACATACAATTAGATAATCTTATTTTTAACTAAAATAGCATTCTGATGCTGCTCACCTTATATTAATTTTTTTCTTGATGAGCCTACATGTAATGGTGTCATACAAGGTCCTTTCAACCAAACAACCCATACTGGGGAATCTCAGCTCCTCCAAAGCGAGATATGAAAAAGCAAGTTCTGGACAGAGATAAATATTTTCTTCCCCACCTTCCTAAAACCTTCTCTTTTGATTCTTATTTATTGTCTAACACCTTTCTCTTCACTCTATGACCAGCAGTATAATATTTATACCTATTAGGAAAAAATAGAGAGAGAAAGAAAAACACAGAAGGCAGTCAGAGTGCATAGTGGTCAAAAGCTACTTTGTTGCTCAATATCCTCCTCTGTAAAATGCAAATAATGAAAGTAACTACCTTAAACGTTGTTATAATGATGAATTTGAATTTTTAAACTGCTTAGAACAGTGGTTCTCAACCTTCATAATGCCGCGACCCTTTAATACAGCTCCTCATGTTGTGGTGACCCCCAACCATAAAATTATTTTCGTTGCTATTTCATAACTGTAATTTTGCTACTGTTATGAATCATAATGCAAATATCTGATATGCAGGATGTATTTTCATTGTTACAAATTGAACATAATTAAAGCATAGTGATTAATCACAAAAACAATATATAATTATATATGTGTTTTCTGATGGTCTTAGTTGACCCCTGTGAAAGGGTCGTTCGACCCCTGAAGGGGTCGCGACCCACAGGTTGAGAACCTCTGACTTAGACCAATGCCTGGGGCTGAGGACAAATATATAATTGTTAGTTATTATTACCCAAGAAAATTTTTGCATAGGAATACTCACATAGTAAAGAAATACTTTGTATGAAAATTCTTCAAGTATTTTAAAAAAATAATGTCCCTTTTTAAACTCTTCACTCCCTGTCAAAACTCCACCTTTTTTACAATGCCTAATCCTTTCATTCATTTATTATAGAAGAGCATTTTAAGTGTCTGAAACAGTCTGCCTATTAATCTCTCAACAAACATTTATATATATATTTCACACTTAAAAACTGAAAAGTAAAACCTGTAAGAAACATGGCCTGAAAGAATAGACTTAGCATCACCTCAATTTCATTCACCTGTCCATTCATTTATTCATTGAACAACGCTGTACTGAGTGCTCACTGTATGCCAAGCACTAAGCTAAATATTAGGGATAAAAAGATAAATTAGAAGCAACCACTTCCGTTAAATAGGTCATTGTCTACAGAGAAACTATTTAAATAACCCTGTACCATCAAAGATGCCAAGGAGTAAACTTTGGTCAATAGAGTGTCTCAGGTCCAGAGTTAAAGAAGAAAGAGGAACCCAGCCAGTGTGGCTAGGTAAGGTTGACCATCAACCTATGAACTGGGAGGTCATGGTTCAATTACTGGTTGCGGCACATGACTGGATTGTGGGCTTGACCCTCAGTGGGAAGCATGGGGAGGACAGCTGATTGATGATTCTCTCATCATTGATGTTTCTATCACTCTCTCTTCCTCTCTATGAAGTCAATAAAAACATATTAAAAAAAAAGAAGAAGAAAGTGCCTTAGAACACAGCAACATTTAAACTGGAAGCTGAGATTCAGCAAGGCAAAGGAAATCTTGAGATATTTCTATAGAAATTGTTATTAAACCTGAGCTTGGACTGTAGGGTTGTGGATAATAACCACTTATATGAGATTAAAGGTTTCCATGTAAGCATGATTTGAACTGGGGCTGGTCAGTGCCTAGAATAATTTATTTTATTAGAATGTTGCATTCTTATCCTGACCAAGGACAGGGACTATGAAATAGCCATAGAAAAGAAGGGAACACATTATCTTAACATAATATGAAGGTATTTTTTCCTAACATTAATGGGGTCAAGAATAAGGAGACAAATTATGCTTAAGAAATACATAAAACAAATTGTTAAAATATGCTCTCTCCTCCGACTGTCATGATTACACTTTAACACAAACAAATGAGATAGAGAAATTACATAAAAAAGTCTGGTATTTATATTACAGTAACAGCAAAATAACAGAGAACATTTAATTTACTATTTATATTTCAGGTTTGATTGCATAATTGATGGTGTAGCAATATTTAAATGAATGATAATTTAAGGATAATTAATAAATTACTACATAAGTATTTCATAAAATTTATTTTTGTCATCATGGTAACAAAACCTCTTTTTCTTGGTACAATAAGGATTTTCAAAAACCTTATTATTGACTAGAGACCTGGTGCATGAAATGCATGCATGGGTAGGGTCCTTAGGCCTGGCCGGCGATCAGGGCTGATCTGTGGGGTGACAGGCGGGGTGATCAGGGAGGCCCCTGCTGGCACCCGCCTTGGCTGGCTGGCGCTGCCCGCTTGCTGGCTCTACCGCCTGCCACTGCCCACTTGCCAACCAGCACCGCTCCCTGCTGCTACTGCCACTGGTCACCTCCCTCTGCGAGGTGACCAGTGGGGCGATCAGGGGGCCCTATTGGCACCTGCCTTGGCTGGCCTGGGGCCTGTGGGCTAGGGACAGCTCCTGCATTGAGCATCTGCCCCCTGGTGATCAGTGCATATCATATAGACCGGTCATTCCACCGGTCATTCCGCTGATCAGTCAATTTACATATTAGTCTTTTATTACATAGGATAGTAAGGTTCTCAGAATAAAAGGTATTGTACCAAAATGTACAGTTTGTATATGTTCTTCAAAAGCTTAAAGTGAAAATTTCAAACATTTTATTTTCTCAAAACTATGTATTTTCAAATAGAAATAGTTATTTACTAAAGCAAAATCAACACTTTAAATTCAAAATGACATAATCAAGTTAGTAATTTAATTTTTTGAAAAAGTAATTGATTATTAAATTTTTATGAAAAATAAAACTATTCAAAATTCAAATGGGCAATTTTTATCTTATTATTGATAGATACAGAGGCAGAGCTGCCTCAAACAGATTGTCAAACTGCAGCGGGAAGGCCGGGGAGGGTTGGGGGGCAGGAGGGTTGGGCGTAAGAGATCAACCAAAGGACTTGCATGCATGCATATAAGCATAACCAATGAGCATAAGACACTGGGGGATAGGGGAGGCTAGGGGACTGTCAAGGGCGGGGGGAAAAAAAGGACACATATGTAATACCGTTTGTAATACTTTAAGCAATAAAAAAAAAGAATTAATATCATGCTATACACACATTTCATCTAGACCTACATATACATGTGCACATGCATAAGAGAGATTGTTTAATATTTCAATATGTTCTTCAGTCACCATGTGAAACTGTTCTGAATACCATGTAATTTTTGAGTATCTCTGGAACCACAAATTGAAACAAAAGTGAAGAAAGAATAAAAGGTCACTCAGCGCTACTGGGAAATTATACTTGGTTACGCAGGAATCTATTGCATTCATGCCTAGAGAAAGTATTTGACAAGTTAATTAATTTGTCTTTTCTCTTAACTAAATGCTTCTGCCCCTCAAATTGTCTCCACGCTCTGTCACAGTGCATTCTGTAGTATAGGCAGCAGCACAATCCATAAATGTTCTCAGTGTTCAGGCATCCATTATTTCAAGGACATGTGCAAGTGATGTGGTGAAGCATTACCTCAGGTCCAGGAAGGCATTACTCACAAGAGCAGACATTTAGGGTTATGGTCACCCTATGTCACCCTTGAGCATTGGATCCAGAGTGACAGGTGTGCCCAAGTGTACTTTATTAAATTAATTTTTTCTATGTGTTTATGAACTGTGGATCTTCTAATGTGCTGGTGAGGATCAGAGGCCTCTCTTGCCCTACTTTAAGGGGGATATTGATTAAGGTATATACGTGTACCTTAAAAGCATGTAAAAGACATAAATAGACATTTGGGGGGAATGAAGAGAAGATTCATAATTGTGTGTGTTCTTTTCAGAAGTGTTAAACTTTAAGATAAGTTTAAGAGGATGGGTAGTAACATATCTATAGAACTATATAAGAATTTAGGCATGAGGGCAAAGGTGGAAATCTGACTACAGGAGTAAACAGGACCTTATGTCACATGCTAATGAGCTGGGACTTTAATCTTTAGGGTAAAAATAAGTTATTTCATTATTTTTATTGGCAAACAGTTATTTTTAGAAAGATGATTGCCAGCATATGGGATTGGAAGGAAGCATGTCTGGATACAGGAGAAGAGCTAAGAGGAAGTTGAAAAAGATTTCGGGAGAAATGTAAAGACTTGAACTAAAATAATGTCAGGAGTATTGGAGAAGGCAGTACTTGAAACAGTATATGAGATAGTTACTTGGCTATCTCTATAGTTGAGGATTTTTTCAGAGACACATCATAGGAAAGTAATTGTTTTATGTAAGAAATTTAAAGATGCTTTATTTGAATTAAAATATATTTACTGATGCAATTACCAATGTAATTTTCTGAAAGAATATAAGTAATCAGAGTTAAATATTTAAAAATGGATTGGAAAATAAAATTTTAATCCAATTTACACATTTCGAAGCCAAGCACACAGAATATCAGGGATGGAAATAGATTCCCTCAAGATTCTCCAGATGATTAATACCAGAGTGGTGGCTAAATTGTGGTTTCTAAGGCTGTGTTCAATTCACAATATTTTTCTCTAACTAGTCTCAAAGTCTGAGACAGCTATTGTTATAGTCAATATAATTTTAATATGCTATTGTACTAGATATGTAAAAAATATAAAACATGACTTATTTTACAATACTTTAATTTGTGGCATTTAATTTATTGTGATATTAATCCTGACCATATATTACAAGGAAAAATAAGAAGATCTAAAAGAATTCATGAAACCCAAAATTTTCAAAACCAACCTTACCAGCAGTTCCCATAGAAAACTGAGACAGGAAGTAAATAAAAACTAGAACAAATAAATTTAAAGAGCCTGACATGCCCCAATACCCAGAGAAGATGCCTGAGGGAGATATGATTCCTTAAAAAATACATATGCCCTTGAAAATATATGCTATATTATAAAAAAGATTATGTACATTTCTCAAAAATAAAAAAGAATCAAATTTTTAAGCAATTGCTTTCAGAATTTTCCAGGTCAAAAATATCAAAGACTATCAAAGTATAGAAAAAAAATCAAATTCTGCTATTTTTAATCTTGCAGTTAAAAATAAAACAAGTAGTTTATAAATAGCATGAAAATTCAGGCAACTTTCATGGAAAGTGATTTAAGGCAACTGTGGATATTTTTCAACAGAAATATTGTACCTACAGTCATTTATATTGAACTTGAGGCCTAGTGCACAAAAATTTGTGCACTTGGGGGGGGGTCCCTCAGCCTGTCCTGTGCCATCTCGCACTCTGGGACCCCTTGGGGGATGACCACCTGCTGGTTTAGGCCTGCTCCTTGGGGAATTGGGCCTAAGCTGGCATTCAGACATCCCTCTGGCAGCCCGGGAGCCCTCGGGGGATCTCCACTTGCCTGCTGGGACCAGGCCTAAGCTGAAGTCGGACATCCTTAGCGGTGCTGAGGAGGTGGGAGAGGCTCCTCCCACCACCGCTGTACTGGCAGCTGTCAGCCTGGCTTGTGGCTGAGCAGAGCTCCCTCTGTGGGAACGCACTGAGCACCAGGGGGTAGCTTCTGCATTGAGCGTCTGCCCCCTGGTGGTCAGTGTGTGTCATAGTGATCAGTCATTCCCAATCTTTCTGCTGTTATGGTCAGTTTGCATATTACCTTTTTATTATAAAGGATAGAGGCCTGGTGCATGGGTTGGGTCCGGCTGGTTTGCCCTGAAGGGTTTCCCGGATCAGGGTGGGGGTCCCGCTGGGGTGCCTGGTCAGCCTGGGTGAGGGGTTGATGGCTGTTTGCAGGCTGGTCACACCCTCTTTAGGGTGGGGGTCCCCACTGGGGTGCCTGGCCAGACTGGGTGAGGGGCTGATGGATGTTTTCAGGCTGGCCACACACCCTTTAGGGTGGGGGGTCCCAACTGGGGTGCCTGGCCAGTCTGGGTGAGGGGCTGAGGGCCGTTTTCAGGCTGGTCAAGGCCCCTGGCGATGGAAGCTCCCAGCCTCTCTTTTTTTTCTTTTCTTTTTTTTTAATTCTGGGATTTATTTACCTTCTATAATGGAAACTTTGTTGCCTTCAGTGGAGCTCAAAGCTGGCCAGAAAGTTTGGCTTTCTCCATCACTGGAGCAACCAAGCCTCCTGCTCGCTTCAGCTCTGTGGCTGCCTGCTGCCATCTTGGTTGGGTTAATTTGCATATAGTCACTCTGATTGGCTGGTGGGCATGGCTTAGGCATAGCGAAGGTACAGTCAATTTGTATGTTTGTCTTTTATTAGATTAGACAAGCAATAAGCAAGCTTCTACCTATGAGCAAGGAGTGAAGAATATTTATTTCTATGAATTATTAATGAGGATAATGACAACTATTTTAAAGCCAAACTCTAGTGTCCAAGGTCCTATTACCCTGAGTTTAAAACATATAAATCAATCTCTTCCAACATGGAAACTTCATACTTAAGAGAAATAAGTTAAAATAAATATGTCTATATAATTCAAAATGTGAATTGCTTAAAAAAAAAATAACAGCTCAGAGATGTGTTTGAAAACTTATTATTATCATCTATAACTAAAACATGTTTCCTAGTAATTTTTAAATATATTTGTATTAATTGTAGAGAGAAAGATAGAAACATCAATGATGAGAGAGAATTATTGATCAGCTGTGATCAAGCCCACAACCTGGGCATATGCCCTGACCAGGAATCAAACTGTGACCTCCTGTTTCATAGATCCAAGCTCAACCACTTAGCCACACTGGCCAGGAACTTCCTGATATTTTTATAAATAGGAGCATTACAACTATCCTGTCAGTACGCTCTATGAATACATAATGTTTTAAGAATTACAAGGGCTAAATGATAAGTAAAAATCACTGCCTTGTTTTAAAAATGAAGAAATACTTTGTTCCTCATATTTTAATAATATAAAGACAAACTAGGGCCTCAAAATGGAATTACTAACAAATTAGTACTTTGATACTTTTGTATATCACTCATTTATTATAACATTTGAGTTTCTAAACTAAAAACTGTGTTCTGCTTGTGATATTTATGCTTATAATAATAGCAGTCATCTTTAAAAGACAGGAATGCCCACTAAGTAAGCAGGGCCTTTATCTCATAATGGATGGCACACACTGTGGAAGCTTTTAGAACATTACACCATCAGAGCAGGAAGGTCCTGAGTAACCAAGTAATCCAGTTGTCTTGTTTAGCTTAGGCATCTGAAAGCTCCAGAGAGGCCCAGTGACTTACCGAAAATTAGTGGCTGAGCTAGAATGGTGGCCCTGTATCCCCAGTGTTGTGTCAGTGGTCTCTTTGCAAAGGTTTCTTAACAAATTTTCCTGCCTCCAGTCATGCCCACAACCGATCCATTCTCCTCACTGCTGCCAGAATGATCTTTCATAAATACAAATCTGACCAAAGTATTCCCTTGCTTAAAAGCCTTTAATCGGCCCCATTACTCACAGGACAAAGTTCAAATTTCTTAGCATCTACTACAGGATTGTGACATCTGCTTGATTTTCTGGCTTCCTCGCTCACCAATTCTTAAAACGTAGAGCCTGAGTCGTCTGTGTGTACTTCTGCAAATACATAATGCTTTGTCAAATTCTGCATCCAAAACTCATAATTTCAAATGGCTATTTCCTTATTATTTCCTTTTATTATCACAGAACAATCTACAGAAGAAGATTTTTACTTTTTATTTTGTGAAAGAGAAAGTATTTGTCTAACTAACATAAATTCATATGTGGTTATTGATGATACAAAATGAAAACCTTCATAATTTGCCCCAGGTCTTCATCAAGCTCACCATGATCATGAACAGAAAATCAAAGACAATGATTTATTATCCTGGAAGACAAATTTAAGAAAGTCAGCATGAGCAATTTTAAAATATATATTTATTTTATTTTTATTGATTTGAGAGAGAGAAAGGAAGGGAGAGGGAGAGAGAGAGAGAAACATCAATAATGAGAGAGAAACATTGATCAGCTGCCTCCTTCATGTACCCCACTGGGAATCTACCCCGCAACTCTGGCATGTGCCCTAATCAGGAATCAAACCAGTAACCTCCTGGTGCATGGGACAATGCTCAACCAACTGAGCCACACTGGCCAGGGCAGCATGAGCAATTTAAGGTAATTATTTTAAAGAAGAAATGTTAGCATTAGAAGATATCAATGCTCAATTTAATTTTTCTTTTTAGATAATGAAAGTGTTTAATGCCATTATATCTTTCTTTGTATTAAAGAGTAAGGATAAGATATTAAGATAAAGAACTTCAAGTTTATTTTAAAGTAACTATACCCATATTTAGATTCCACTCAAAACTTGATCACTATATGAAATCAATGCATATCCTTTTTTTAGATTGAGAATTTAAAATATCAGGATAAACCAATAAAAGAGAAACATTAATTTGTATGAATCATGACCATAGTTATAATAAAAACAGTGGGAATTTTAAAGAGGAACTAAAACAAACAATCAAACAAAAAATAAAATCAAGAAGATTAATATGAGATTTATATTAATTTCTTCTTAAAAGAAAGCTACATGAAATGTGTTTTAAATATATTAGCATTTATATAAGCCTCATTACCATCTGATATATGTGTGGACATTTCTTATTTCTCTGATGAATTTGGTCTCAAGGTCTACTAATGAAAGTGAAACGCACTAATTTATCCAATATTTTATAAAACAAACATGCAATAGATATCTGATCTTAAGTGATATACGAATTGATGTATTTGAAATTAAAGCTAAGTTTTATATATGTATGTATATATACACATACATATATACATATGTATTTAAAACATGAATATGTAAAGAGTTAAATGAACAGATTATTTTTTTTTCTTAAAAATAAGTGTTTAATATAATTCTAGACTTGGAAATAAACTAAATATTAAACTCATATGAGAAGACAGTTCAAAATCTATCTATAATGAACATAAACTACAAAGAACATAAAATATAAATATAGCCCAGCTGTTGTGCCTCAGTGGTTGAGCATCAACCCATGAACCAGGAGATTGCCTGTTCGATCCTGGTCAGGGCCCATGCTTAGGTTTCGGGCTCCATTCCCAGTAGGAGATGTGCAGGAAGCAGTCAATCAATGATGTTTCTCTCTCATCCATGTTTCTATCTCTCTATCCCTCTCAACTGTTTCTCTCTAAAATCAGTACCAACATTTACAAAAAGATAAATATGTAGAAGACACTCCAAAATAATAATGCTTATTTTAATATGTTTATTAACTTATTTTATTTTAAATAAAATAAATATTAGAGCAATTAGTTGGGTAAAATCAGATCATCAAGACAAGGGAGCACCCATACGACTGTCAGCTGATTTCTCAACAGGAACTTTGCAGGCCAGAAGGGAGTGGCAAGAAATATTCAAAGTGATGAATGCCAAGAACCTACAACCAAGATTACTTTATCCAGCAAAGCTATCATTCAGAATTGAAGGTCAGATGAAGAGCTTCACAGATAAGGAAAAGCTAAAGGAGTTCATCACCACCAAACCAGGATTATATGAAATGCTGAAAGGTATCCTTTAAGAAGAGGAAGAAGAAGAAGAAAAAGGTAATGATACAAATTATGAACAACAAATACACATCTATCAACAAGTGAATCTAAAAATCAAGTGAATAAATAATCTGATGAACAGAATGAACTGGTGATTATAATAGAATCAGTGGCATAGAAAGGGAATGGACTAACTATTCTTGTGGGGGAAAGGGGTGTGGGAGATGTGGGAAGAGACTGAACAAAAATCGTGCACCTATGGATGAGGACAGTGGATGGGGAATGAGGGCGGAGGGTGGGGTGGGAACTGGGTGGAGGGGAGTTATGGGAGGAAAAAGAGGAACAAATGTAATAATCTGAACAATAAAGATTTAATTAAAAAAAGAATAATTTAAAAAAAGATGTGGTAAACTTAAACTAAGTGAAGGTCATATCAATCATTTATCATTGTGTCCGATTCATAGGGAAATTGGCAATCAATTAATTTGTTGTGTCCTGTGATAGAGATATAGCTCTTATAAAAGGGAATAAGAACTTTTAAATACATAAGAAAATGAGCATTGTGACTTTAAAATATTTTACTTAAATTTAAAAGTTGATCTTTAGCACTCCATCAATATATATGTAAATATTTTCCCAAGAGTTTAAAATGTCAAATTTTATTGTTACTACTTTTAACACATAAAAAAGCTGAATTAAAAAAAAACAAACTTCTCAATTAAAGCATCTGCTTTTAAATTATCACAGATGTACAAATTCTGTATTTTATATTTACTTAGTATATAAGCCAACAAGAACCTATGTCACATGTTAAATATATAAAAGGTAATTGCAGTGAGTAGTGAAGAGTGGTTTTACCAGGTTTGCTTTAATGCATGAAAATCTACTGTCCAAAAATTCAAACTTCCAATATAAAGTTTTATGTCCTTTGGATTCTTCATTCTGCATATAATACTGTATATTTATTTAAATTACAGAGGAAGACAATCAAATGTAGTTAACTCAAAACCTGAGATTCTAGATTTGGTATTTGTGACTTTAGAAATAGTTTGGTTCCTAAGTTTCTGTCATTATTAGGGTATTGTAATATGAAACACTTCAGGAAAATTATGACAAGGTCCTTTACCAATTCCATTATTGTTGAATCTACAATTATTCTGTTACAAAAATATTTTCTCCACAATTCCTTCTAATTTAGAGATATTCAACTATGACAAAATGAATATTGATGATTCTTGCCTTCAAATGTCACTAGCAACATTATTAATTTTGTTAATATAATGATTAGCATAACTTCAAAGGGAAATATAATTGATATTATGTTATTAACATTGAAATAATTCAGTTTGTAAAACTCAGTTTGTAAACATAACTCTTTCAATATATAAAGCAAAATATCATTTATAAAATCATCATAATGTCTAATACAAAGTCAAGCTTTTGTTAAAATATTTTATTAAATGCCTCACGTATTTGGTTTCATATTTTTTTATAATGTCACTAGAAGCCTGCTGCATGGAATTGTGCACTGGTGGGGTCCCTTGGCCTGGCCTGTGCCCTCTTGCAATCCAGCACACTTCGGGGGATGTCAGACTGCTGGTTTCAGCCCAATCCCCACAGATCTATCCAGACAAAAGCCATGGCAGGAGGGGGTTGAAGCAGCTGCTGCGGTGGTGGGGGCTGAGCCCCTTGCACGAATTCATGCATTGGGCCTCTAGTATTTAATATTACTTATATACTAGAGGCCCATTGCAGGAATATTCCTGCAAGAATAGGGCTTCCTGTGGCCAGAGTGAAGCAGAGAAGGGAGCGAACCCCGCCGAGACAGGCTTTGCTCCTGCCTCAGCCGCCCTGCTTGCTTCTCTCCCACCTCTGCTGCCCCACTTGCTTCTCCGCAGCTTCGCTCCCTTCTGCAGCACTTGGCTTCCTTCTACGTTGTCTTCAGTTTTCGCTCCATGCCTGCATATGCAAATTAACTGCCACCTTTTTGGGTTAATTTGCATACTCATTTGATTGGCTGGTGGGCATAGGGGAGTGACGCCAATTTGCATGTTTCTCTTTTAGTAGTGTAGATTATTTTATATGGTATATGGAATATACAACTTTCCTTTACAGTGTTGGAGAGGAAAAATATTTTTTTCTCTGTTTCTTTGGGTTCTCCAACTGAGGTCCTGTAAATTAGCTAATAAAAGTCAGACTAACAAGAGAAAACAAACAAGCTTATTAACATGCACATCATACATACACATGGGAGGCTCACAGATGAGTAATTCAAATGGGTGATTAGAACTTGGGCTTATATACCCTTTACAAAAAGAAAAATACAGTTTTAGAGAAGGGAAAAGACAAAGTAAAAGATCTTTGCTCATAAGGGTCAAGAAATTGTCAGAAGGCAAATATATTAGGGAAATATATTATGGTTGATAATGGCCAGTTTTAACAAGGTTTGTTATGTAGATTCCTGTGGTGACATCTCTGAGCTAGAGTTATCCAGAGTTGTCTCCAGTGATTAACTTCTGTTCTTCCTGGTAGAGTGGGGAGGGGTGCCACTTTTACAAAATTATGCCCTAGACATAGGCAATGGGTGAGAGCAGAGAGCTTTTTTTTTATTTTGCTTTCAACTCAAAATAGTCTTATGCAGAAGCAGCACATTATATGAGAGTGGTATATTCTGCTATCCTTTAAAAGATAGAGGCTCTTTATTACATATTGTACTCTCTGCCATACTAAGCTTTAGTATGTCACACTAAAACATTTATTGGCAGTAATGCAGAAAAGAATATTTCTGGGCATAATAAATGATAAATATCCTTTACACCTTTTCCTCTAAAGGAAATAGCATAATTTTAATTTACATGCATTTGTATTAAAGATTAGGGAACCTTATTTCCTATATACTTGAAAGTCGATGCTCTATCCACTGAGCCAAACTGGTCAGGGCTTGTTTGTTTGTTTTATTTCATGACCTTATCAAGGCTGATACAAAATATTTCTGGTATAATGGCTTTAACTTTTGGTGGCATATATGTACTAGGAATATATATGTATACCTGTGTTATGTTAAATAAAGGTAATAATTCTATAATTAAACTTTGATTTGTATCAATCCGAATAGAGAATTTGGTTGGCAATGTTATTACATTCTACACATTGTCAACTGAGCCTGATAGTGCTGGACTCAGAATGTCGCATCCCCTAGTGTGGCAGGATTCCAAAGAAGCACACTGAGCTTTGTTCCCCACCTTCTCCTCACTTTGCATTCTGTAAATTTGGGTGAGTTTTTCTTGGAATTCTGGACTTCCCTGTTTTAAGGTAACCAATTGGGAAAATAATGATTTTAAAGGAACCTCCATAAGGGGAAACTAATCTTGAGACTGACTGCCGTTTGTTAATTTTTCCTGCAATGTCTGTGCCCTCCCATACCCAGGGGTATTTGGCAATGTATGATCTTCTTACAGAAGGTTGACAGGATTTTCCCTCAGGGCCTGGAGTGCTGTCTCTGTCTGACCAGCCCAGCTGATAAACACAGGCCACCAGGATCTTCTCTGATCCCTCTTGGTTCCTTGTCTTTTAAAACCTTTTATGGGTACTACTTAAGACCCATGAAACTAGGACAGGGACCACATACTCAACTCTTCTACACTTCTCTAACCATTTTTTCTTCATTATTAAATTCCATGAGAGCCTCAGGGACAGCCTAAAAGGGATCCCCCTCCCCTCACCCTTCCTTCTACAGGCTGCTTTCCTTTCTTCCTACTAGGACTCTTAAAGGACCAAGGTTTCTTGGAACATGAAAGGCAGGGCAACATGTTACCAGTCCACTAAAGACCAGAGTTATAGGATGAGTTTTCCACCTAAGGAGACAGGGGTACTAAGCACCCATTGTATGGATAGACACAAAGGGGCATCTCCAGTAGGCTGGCTAGGCCAAAAGTCACCCAGCAGGGACCCCGTGCTTGGGGAAATGGACCATATTTAATTTTCATGTAGAGTCCACCTGTCTGAGCAGAGTAAGTGCATTGTCACAGTGCCTAGCCACTAATGTGACGATTGTTAAGGCTTCCCTCAGAGTATGTGGTGAGCACTCTACACCCTCAGTAGCTCCCAGACTACAAGGTACCCACCCTACTGTACCTTAGGATGGCCCAAAACAGCCCAGAAACTTGAAGGTATGCCTCTAACTCTTGACTTGTTCCATATCTGTCTCTTCATAGATGGGAGAGTAGGCCATTCTACTTCAAGATACTCCTTTTGGGGTGCATAGTCACCAATTGGGAAAAAAAATAACTCTGAGTCCCTCAAAAACAAACAAACACAAGGCTAATCTTGTTTTGTAACACCACCTGGCCCCAGTATAAATTGGGCAATGGAGAAGTTTAGCCAATTAATGGCATCATCAATTTTAATACTATCTTACAGCTAGATCTATTTTGTTCTCCCAAGGGAAATGGATGGAGGTTCCATCATCCAAGCTTTTATGGCTCTGAGGGATGACCCTAAGCTCTGTACTCCTGTAAACTAGATCCCTCTGTAATTTCTATAGCACACTCACAGTTGCCACCTGATAACCTCTCCTCCTCTTCAGAGCCTGAAAGAAAAATGTACCCAGGTGTAAAAGAAACATCCCCAAAAGGGGTAAATGGATTTTTCAGTTCTTTGCCAACATTTAGGTGGCAACCCAATTCTTAAGGTACTAAAAATGACTATCCTTGTTTTATAAATAAAGTCTTTACAGGGTCAGAGATGTGGTTTCATAAACAATTCAGATCCCACCAATTCTTTTTACTTCCCCCAAACATCCACTATTCATTTCAAAGGCTTAAAAATAATTGTTTTTATGAAACAAAAGTCCTTTTAGGAGGAGTTTTTATAATTTTCTCCCTTTACCTTTGAGGTATAAATACCTCCACTTTTTCAAGAACTTTTATCTGGGCTAGGCTATTTTTTAAAATTCAAGTTTCTAGGTGGTAATTAATTCTTATTTAAAAAAGCAAACAAACAAAAAGTAGCCATTTGAGCAGACCAATTTATTTATTTTTTTAGCTGGTTCTTTCTAAATTAGTGAGTTTTGCTTTCTGGTACCTGTCTCATGGCTAAAAAGATCTTTGTGTCTGTTTGTCTGTATGTTCATGTGTGTTGTGACATATTCCATACTTGATTAGAAGTATGTCTCCTGAAAGTGTGTGTTTGTTTGACAGTGAGGGAGTCTGTTTATAGAAGTTAAGAAATGTATTTATCAATCTAAAGAATGCTAATTGCTTATTGTTTACTCACTAAAAATTGAGGTTTCTAAGAGTTCAAAATTCTAATTAAGTGGAAAAGAACTGTATGGTTTTGGTAATAGAAGTTATAAGATATGGAATACATTTTGAAGGGACAGAAAGGTTGTAGAAGGTTTGTGAAGAGAAATCTTGAGAAGAAAATATATGGTTAGCCTGAATAATAAATTTAATTAAGTATATGAATTTAAACATAAAAAGTAAGCTAATATAGAGTTGGAATTAGGTTCTTATTCACTCTGTGAAAAGGACAAGAATTTTACTTTATCTTTTCAGGTATAAGTTGCCAGGGTCCAACCCCAGCAGGTCCAGGGGTCCCCAAAGGTGTGGACGGAGTTAGTGAAGAAGGAATGACACGGAGAGGGCGTTCAGATGATCATCATAGCAAGGTTCTCTAGCCACGTTCTGGTCAGGATCTCCAGTGAGGTTCTGGTTAGTATCTCCAGAGAGGTTCTGCTTAGGATCTCCAGTCAGGTTCTGTGTCCATGTTCTCCAGCTAGGTTCTCCAGGTTCTCCAGCCATGTTCCCTCGCTAGGTTCTCCAGCCAGGTTCTGTCCAGGTTCTCCAGCCAGGTTCAGTCACCAGGTTCTAGTCAGGTTCTCTTGCCAATTTCTGTAGTCAGGTTCAGTCCAGGATCACCAGGTTCTAGTCAGGTTCTCTTGCCAATTTCTGTAGTCAGGTTCAGTCCAGGATCTTTTGCCATGTTCTCTCGCTAGGTTCTGAGGCCAGTTTCTGTCCAGGATCTTTTGCCATGTTCTCTCCAGCGAAGTTCTTCTGTCTCTAGAGAACGTTCTGTGTAGGTTCTGTGCCTAGGTTCTGTCTCTCCTGGTTCTGTATTCTAAGCTCTGTATTCTAAGTTCTGTCTCTTGCTGTCTTATTACATCTGTATTTATACCAGTTGATTCAATCCTATCAATCTCTATTTCAAAGGTTAGGGAGTTTCTTATCTCCATTCCAGGGAGTAAAGATTATGTAGCTTAAGCATGATTGTTCGTAGTTAAAGTGATTAATTAACCGCCTGGCACTTAGTTGAGGGGTTTTATTCCCTCCCTAACTTCAGGGGAAAATCCCTACCTGGGGAAACAACCTTTCTCAGAGAGGAGACCTTGGTTAAAACACATAGTGCCAAGAAGGTGAGCAAACATATTAAGAACAGTATGCCATATATGCCAGGTCCTTTGAAACAGCAAGGATGGACCGGCTCCTGGCAATAAGTAAACTTTTTTTTTTTTAAAGCAATTTGGTAAGTTATACCATTAGAAGCAATATTAAATATTTATATTTTTCTCCCTACTAAATCTCTCTAGAACTTGGAAACTCTTATTAAGTGAGTATTATTTTCATGGCAATATATTTGTTTGCATGAACACAATATGAATATTACCTTTTATAATGGGACACAATTGAAAACTAGTTTAATTAACCAAGACTTTCACAGGAATGTCATGTTTGAAAGAGACATGCCTACAATTTGGATGTCATCAGAAAGCTTTAAGAAGTGAAAATTGGCTTTGAAGCCGAAAAAAAATTCCCTTGGAAAAACAGACTGTTACCTTGCTTATTACATGGTTTATGGCAGTCTTTTCACATGAGGAATGAAGGCTGCTTTCCTGGGAGGTGGCAAAGAAAGAACCTTACAATATTTGGGGGGACCTCAATAACCTAAAAAATTCACCCAAAACTACAGGTATTACAGGCAAAGCCTGATTGTAATTGTGTGGTTTATTTTCCCTTAGAGGCTAATTGAAACTCAATCTAGAAATTCCTATGAGATTCCAGTAAAGCAAATTTAAAAGAGCATATATATATACAATTACTATTTTTGTGTGTTTATGCAAATAATCAGGCCAAATTAAAACACGACTTAATGGAGTAAATAAATTAATATTAATTTGTCTTTCTTATAAAAATGAGAATGGTTTTAGGAGGAGCAAATTTGTTTTAGTAAAATCTATAATGCACAGTTGTAGGTATTAAACTCTATTTCAGTTAATTGTCTTTAAAGCTTTAACTTTTACGGATAAACTGAACTGGATCCTGAATTTTTCTAGTATTCTTTAAATATTTGGCTACAACCCTTCAAACTAATGTTTCATTTCTCTCCCATTCTTTGACTTGGAATTATTGAGAACTAAAACTTTTTCTTAGTTTTGCACTCACAAATTTCAGCCAAAGGACTTGACACAAACTTGAGATATTGCCACAACAGCTCATACTTGAACTATCTTAGTGACCGATGCTGTATAAACCACACAGAATGTACCTGAGCGTCCATGACATCACCAGAGGTATTATTATCAGTCGAGGTAAACAACATCGGAAATCCAGGCCAACTAGCCTGGGTACCCTCCTCCTTCCCACTATCCTTACCTGAAAGCTTCCTATCCTCAGACCGTTTGTCATAATTCTTGTCATTCTACCTTTTCCCCCAATAATATTAAGATTTATAACACAATTTGACTCCACCACATTACAAGCCCTACTAGTATTGTGGGAATACTGCTTTTTACCAAATCTATACACCATTGCAACCTGCGTAGGCCTCATCATCCCTCTGATGGAAAGCAAGAATCACTTGCTTTTTTAACAGGAAGCAGCTACAGAAAAGACCCTACACCCCCTTCCCTTTGAGAATTCAAAGCCAAGAATCCTCAAGAGGGAAAGTAGAGGAGGCAGTTAGCCATGAGCAGAGCAGGGATAATCGGCCAGGTCACAGGGTGGAAAGTGGCGGGTGCCTAGCAGCGGGCAAAACTGGGAAAACAAGTATTATAGGCTAGGACCTTACCCCTAAGGTGGCCTTTCCTCCCCTAGCATGTGGCTAGGTCATGCAGCTTAGACGCCCATTGCTTCATATTGCTAGTCATGTGGTACAGGCCACTTAGAGGACGAAGAAGTAGCCAGAGAATACCCTGATACAACATCCATACAAGCCTTTGCACGGCCACTCCCTTAAGCATTAACCCTCAGGACAGTGAGGTTCTGCTTGTCTGTTGACCACAGACACAGAGTTTTGGTCCAACTAGAGACAACATCGAGACCTCAGTTGTGTTTCAGCTTCATGTCCAGAAAAGCAGCAAAACCAGATAAAGTGACACCATGGCTGACATTAGGACCAGATGCAGTAACTAATAACCCCATCCCCTAGGACTAACGGATCAGTAGAGACCATGACCCTAAATGGACACACCTGGAAAGCTGATGAATATTTTATGGATATCATCCCCTGAGACCTTCCCTAAAATTTCTGCCTTTAGAGCACACATAAAAAATCTTAAGATGAAAAGCCCAGAGCACACACTCTCTCCCTAGAGCAAGCTCATGACTTTCCCCTCTTTTATCCTCAGGCCCTTGCTTTTATCCTCGCTTTTCCCCCCTAAGGTTCATGGGTCCTTCTTTTGTCTCTGTAACTTGTTTCCTGAGTCCACACAGCCCAGTTGTCTCACTTCTTCTGCCTCTATGACTTTCTAAATAAACTTCTTGCACTAGAATTCTTGGCTCTGAATTTTTTTCTTGGCTAAACTCAAGAACAAAGATCCTGCTTTGCTGCTACTGATAGTGGTAGCCTCAGTTACATGATAATTTATCATATAGTTTCAACAGTGATTGAAACGTTCAAGCACCATCTGGCAATTTTAAATTTAAATGTCAAGGACTATGTTATATAAATAAAGTGAGGAATATATTTTAAGCTATTAAAACTAATAACATTTTTGATCCATGTAAAATAGTCAATTAAGACAATTTTAAATTTTAAAGTATTTTACTGTAATTGTATAAAATCTTTAAGCTAAGTAATTTAGTTATTAACATTCCTATTTCATTTTATTCTATGTCAGTCAACGAAGTCAGAAACTTAAAATTTATCATAGCTTTTAAAATGCTGCACTTTAAATCACTTTAAATTAGACATTTTGATAAATTTGTGTAATAGACTACTTGAAATTTTTCTAGTGAAACTCAAAATCTTATTTCTTTTTTTAAGTTATATTTTATCTTCTTCCATAAATTAATTTATATAGCAAGGTCAATCTTAAGACATAATTTGAAGTGAAAGATATATGAAACCACATGAATTTTTAAAATTAAGCTACAAGTTATTCCTTTAAGTTTATCCTTTTAGTTTAACTTACACTTTTACAAAATGTTCTAGGGAAAGATAAAAATAAAATAAAAGCTGACATGAAGAAAATATCTCAATATTTCATAAAAATAAAACATATTAACACTAGTGAGGGAAAATATATATATATATTTATAGACCCTGTACAATTGTTTAACAGGGAAAATAGATGATAAGCATTGGCCTATGAAGTTGCCCAAAGAGAAAATAGTTTCCCTTAGTGTTTAAGGTTTTTCTGTCAAATTACAATCTCAGTGTAAATCAATCTACTTTAAAAATGCATATCCTTTTTTCCCCTACACTTCTCTAATTTTAAGCCAGTGATTTTTTTTAACCCTATAAAATAGCTGATCATTTGAGGCACAGCTGATATACATACATACATACACACTTCATAAGAATTTCACATGTAAATAAAAGTGATTTCTTCATATAGAATTTATAGTTTTAGAGAATATGACAGCTGGTGTTTGGGGAGTAGAGAAATTTTATCTAATAAGAACAAACTAAATTCTGAAATATGCAGCAATGCTTTCTCCTAGTCCTTTCTCCATAAATGCTCTACTATAGCCACAGGCAGGGTTCAGTGCCTGGCTCAGGGGTCAAAGAGAAATTCGGTGTCTGTCTTTCTGAAGCTGCTGTTTTTCAAATTAGTCTGCCTCATGGGGAACCCAATGGCCTTTTCTGGGAGATCATCCTGAATTATAAAATTTGGTACTTTTGTAATAAGTGCAATTTAACCAGAGAGGAAACATTTTTAAGATATTTCAAATAATATTTCATTTCTAGTAGATAAAATAAATTTGTAGTATTAAAAAATATAGCCACTCTGCCATATTTAATGATATTGCCATTAAACAAAGTTTATAAACCAAAAAAAGAATAATATTATGCATGCAATTTAACAGAGTTTCATTGACTTATGACATCAAGTTAAATTATGTTTGGCTTTAAATTGCTCATCAGGCAGAACATTTTAAAATGTAATATTAGGAAAAGGAATATGTGTAACCTATTAGATATACTTATCATAAGGTGCTGTGTGTTTTTGTGTTTATGTGTGTGGGAGCGAGTGTGAATGTATTTTCTGGCTGGCCCTACTGAAGTTCATAATTGATGAGTTTTTGTTTAAGCTTTCCTAGTGAATTCAAAGGGCCAGACACTCATTCAGGATATTTGAGGCAAATGCATATGTGTGAGTGAGCTGGGTTAGTCCGAAAACAATTCAGTGAGACACAACAAGGAGCTGAACCTTCAGTCATCTTGTGGTCTATCTTGGGGACATGAAAACAGAAAACAGCGCATTAGGAGGCATGTACTTCATTAAGGAAATTCAACCAGTTTTTGACCACTGCTTCTAGTGAGTTTTCCTCTCTGAAATATTTCCCCCTCACATCTAGTCCATATACCATATGTATCCCATGGTATTTTCTAAATCATTATGTCACTTGAAATTTTGGTTAATATGATATAATTTATGTTTTCAATCTGTTCATTCATTATTTTATAATTCCATGTTTCTGTCATTTCCTAATACAGTGCTCTGAGAATTGAGACTTATGCACTAAGCTGGAAATAGACATTTTCACACTGTCCTTCAGTGACGTGGCAAGCCTTATGGTATCCTTACCTCTGATATCTACTACTGGTGCAATTATCTCCAGTTGGGCTATAAGGGCGGAGAATTTACATGCAAATGTTGATGGGCTTCTAGGGCTACCTATCAGGGGGAACTATAGAGAGACATATTTTAAGGGGTGAAATATGACAGGCTCAACGATTATCCTTATGCATTTTCTAAAATTAGAAACTTAAAACTTTGTTTTTTCACTGAACAAAATAAAAAGGTAAATATTATCTGCATTGGCTTTCTTTTAGAGAAGTTATGGAAGTTTAAAAATAAATTTGCAAAACGTCAAGCCATTTGCTCGGGCTTCTCAAAGAACAGCCTAGGCCCAATTTACTTAAGTACAGAAGAGTTAAAGAAAGTTTGCTGTCTTACAAATTATGCATGAGCTGCTCTGCCTGATGAGCAAAAGGAACATTTGATGTAGTGATTCTTAGCAAAAAATGAAAACAATGCATCCACAACTACTACTGAAAAGTTACCTGAAGATTCAAGATCTCAGTTACCATCAAGCAGAAAATAAAGGATAGTTGGGCAGAGGGTGGCGGGGGGGAGTGGTGAAGGGGGAGAGTTTATTTCAGAGTTAAGACACCATGAGAAAAAAGAATTGTATTCTTCATATTTAAAACATAATTAAACATATTGTATGAACTAACTTTGTTATGTGACATCAGCTAGATAGAACAATCCTATCTAATAAAAGAGAAACATGGTAATTAGCCATACATCCGCTACCCTTCCTATTGGCTAATCAGGGCGATATGCAAATTAACTGCCAGCCAAGATGGCGGCTGGCAGCCAGGCAGCTTGAAGTGAATATGAGGCTTGCTTGCTTCAGTGACGGAGGCTTGCAACGTTCTCCGCCTACCTTGCCGGCCTCTGAGCTTGCAGTTTGAAACATTGTAACAAATATAGAAGCTAAACAAAACCCCAGAAACCCGCTTTCAGTTGGCCAGGATCTCAGAGCTGGAGTTGATACAGTGTTTCGATTATAGACCCCAAACAAACCAGATACCTGCTTTCAGCAGCAGAGAGCTCAGAGCTGGAGCCAGAGCTAAAGCTGGCCCAGAATAAAAAAGAAAAAAGAAAGAAAGGAGCTGTTGGGAGCTTCAGTCACCCGCCAGCCTGAAAACAGCCCTCAGCCCCTCACCCAGACTGGCCAGGCACCCCAGTGGGGACCCCCACCCTGAAGGGTGTGTGACCAGCTGCAAACAGCCATCATCCCCTCACCCAGGCTGGCCAGGCACCCCAGTGGGGACCCCCACCCTGATCCAGGACACCCTTCAGGGCAAACCAGCCAGCCCCCACCTGTGCACCAGGCCTCTATCCTATATAGTAAAAGGGTAATATGCCTCCCAGCACCGGGATCAGGGAGCCGCAAGGCCTCCCGGCAACGGGATCAGCGTGACAGGGGGTAGCGCCCAAACCCCCTGATCGCCCTGCAGCTCTGTGTGTGACAGAGAGCGGGGCCACAACCTCCCTATCTGCCCTGCTCTGTTCTTGACAGGGTGCAGTGCCCCAACTACCCTATTGGCCCTACTATGTGAGTGACAGGGGGGGAGCTCCTCAACCCCCTGATGGGCCCTGCTCTGTGCATGACAGGGTAGGGAGCTCCAACCCCCATGATGGGCCCTGCTATGTGTGTGACAGGGGGGCGCTCCCCAACCCCCTGATTGGCCCTGCTCTGTGCGTGACAGGGCATGGCACAACAACTTCCCCATCGACCCTGCCTTGAGTGTGACAGGGGACGGTGCCCCAATCCCCTAATCGGCCCTACCCTGAGCGTGACTGAGGGTGGCATCACAACCTCCTAATCCACCCTGCTCTGTGCATGACAGGGGGCGGCGCCCCAACTCCCCAATGGGCCCTGCTCTGAGCCCGACCAGGGGCTGCACCTAGGGATTGGGCCTGCCCTCTGCCACCCGGGAGCAGGCCTAAGCCAGCAGGGCGTTATCTCCCTAGGGGTCCCAGACTGCGAGAGAGCACAGGCTGGGCTGAGGGACCCCCCCTCCCCCCCCTGAGTGCACAAGTTTTTATGCACCGGGCCTCTAGTTAATTATAAAAGGAGTAATTAGAAACTATACAACCTAACAGATAGGGCCCATCCAGTATGGTGACACAAGGCTCAAGTGAGTACAGGAGGAAAGTACATCTGAAACACAAGGACTCACTGCCCCTGTGGTTCCCAGGACTCTAGCTGGCTAGCATTTTCCTCCTGAAAACAATATGGGAGAATTCTTTGAGGAGGCAGATTTGTTCAAAGAAAGCAGATTCTGATACTGATATTTGTGGGGCAAGGTGAATCTAGTTATATGATCCAGGCAAAGAAGAATAAGAAAGGTACCAAGAAAAAGATTTGAATCTTGAAAGTAAGATAAAAATTAAAGATAAGTTAGAAGATTACAGGTGACCAAAGAGAATGATGTTGCTGGTGTTAATAAATAGCCCTGACACTATCCAGAAACAAATGGCAAACCAGAAGCGAGTTTTCTACTTTTCCATGGACATTTTATTCTTAAAGTTTTTTTTATGAACAAGGGCCTAGGACCATCCAGAATCCTATTTGAAATATTAAAATAATAGAAAATATTGTGAAAAGCTTATTCAGAGATTAAGTTAAAGTTTTTATAACTGGAAATATTTCATAAAAGCTTATTAGCATTTTGTACTGTATTAATACACTGTAGTATGCACTATATATTGATACACTTCTCTCACTCTGTGTTTCCTATTCCTTTGAATTCATTTAAAAAAAATCACGTATTTTACAGCAGCTACATTGAGTCTATTGAATTTAAACTTTGATGTTGTTATTTTCTCGATGTACAATGTAAACTGTTTTGTTAGTGTTGGGGGCCAGGACAGGGTTAAAAAAAAAATGGAGAGAAATAGGAGGATAAAGAAATTTAAATAGCAAATGATTTAACTGTAGCTGGCTAGCATACACAGCTAGAGGATGTGCATTATTGATCTATTATGACATGTGAATACAATGATTTAATGTATATTAGAATATGTATAAGAACAGGATGAAGATTCTCCTTGATCTGGATTGAGACTGTCTGGTCTTAAATCCTGAGTTTGTTGCATAGTTACTTGATTGAGCTATTTTCTCCTGTCTGTACTCTTCATCTTTAAATACAGATAATAATGAGAACTAGCTCACAGTATTTTTACCAGGTGCAGCAGACTGAATATTTGTGCCCGAAAAATTCATAAGTTGAAACCTAATCCCCAATGTAATGGTATTTTAGGTGGAGCCTTTGAAAAGTAATTAAGTCCTTAGGGTGAGCCTTCCTGAATGAAATTAGTGCCCTTATAAAAGAGACTCCAGAGAGCTCCCTTATTCCTTCCACCATGTGAAGACAGAGCAAGAAGATTGTTTATGAACCAGGAAGCAGGCACGGAACCAAATTCACCAGACACTGTAGCTGCCGATGTCTTGATCTCAAACTTCCAGGCTCTAGAACCATGAGAAATAAATTTCTGTTGTGTATATACAATCTGGTCTACAGTATTTTGTTATAGCAGTGCAAATGGACTAACATGAGATTAAAATGAGCAATGATTGTAAAGCTATTAGAAATGTGTTTGAAATAGTAAAACCGAAGTCTGTGTTAAAGAAATAAATATCTAAAAATTAGATATTATATGCAAATTGAAAATAAGTTATAAATTAAAATTGAAAAATTATTCTCATATATACTTATATGAGTGTGCAATTTTTCTTCTATATATAAGATTTACAAACATTACTATGTTATAAAAATAATAGCAGTTAAACAGCTTTGGGAGATCTGCTAATCTTTATACAGGGTAGGGGGAAAGTAGGTTTACAGTTGTGAAACAGAGTTAATTATTGTATTATTATTTATTAATTATTGCACTATTTTCCATACAAACAACTATAAACTTACCTTTGCCCCCTTCTGTACTTCTAATTGTTTACAACCAATTATTATGTATTAAAATTCATGCTGTTTAAAGGGAAATTAATTTATATATGTTAATAATTATTTATTGAAAGTATTACATACTAGTGGTCCGGTGCACAAAATTTATGCACGGGGGCGGGGGTTGTCTCTCAGCCCTGCCTGCACCCTCTCCAATCTGGGACATCCCTCTCACAATCCAGGACAGCTGACTCCTAACCACTCACCTGCCTGCTTGATCGCCCTAACCACTCTGCCTGCTGGCCTACTCACCCCCAACTGCCCCCCCACCAGTCTTATCGCCCTCAACTGCCCCCCATTGGCAGCCTGATTTCCCCCAACTGCCCCCTCTTGCCAGCCATATCACCCCCAACTGCCCCCCCCCCCCCGCCAGCCTGATCACCCCTAACCACCTCTGCCTCGGCCCCGTCACAATGGCTTTGTCTAGAAGGACGTCCAGAAGGTATCCTAGTCTAATTAGCATATTACCCATTTATTAGTATAGATGTTCCCCTTTTTCCCCCATTGACCCTCTCCAGTCCCCTATACACACACGCACCCTAGGTCTTCAGCACCTTACTGTCTGTGTATATGAGTTATGTTTATATGCATACAAGACCTTTGGTTGATTACTTCCCTCTCACCCACCGTCCCCTGCTTTCCCTCTCAGATTCTGCATTCTGTTCCATGCTTCCATGTCTCTAGATCCACTCTATTCTTCTGTTTATTTTGTTACTTAGTTCCACATATGAGTCTGATCATGTGATACTTGTCTTTCTCTGACTGACTTATTTCACTTAGCGTTGTTTTCTCTAGGTCCCTCCATGCTGTCTCAAAGGGTGAGATATTCTTAATGGTTACTGCTGCATAGTATTCCATAATATAAATGTACCACAGCTGTTTTATCCACTCATCTACTGATGGGAACTTGGGCTATTTCTAGATCTTAGGTATTGTAAATTGTGCTTCTATGAACATAGAGGTGCATACATTCTTTCTGGTTGGTGCTTTGGGTTTCTTAAGATATAGTACTAGAAGTGAGGTCACTGAGTCAAATGTCAGTTCCATATTTAATTTTTTGAGGAAACTTTTAGCATACCAGTCTGCATTCCCACCAGCAGTGTGCTGATTCCCTTTTTCCCACATCCTCTCCAACACTTGTCATTTGTTGATTTGTTGGTGGTAGCCATTCTGACAGGTGTGAGATGGTACCTCATTGTTGTTTGGACTTGCACCTCTCAGATGATTAATGACTTGGAACATTTTTTCATATGTCTCTTGACCATCTGTATGTTCTCTTTGGAGAAGTGTCTATTTAGGTCCTTTGACCATTTTTTTAAATTGGGTTGTTTATCTACCTTTTGTTAAGTTGTGTGAGTTCATTATATATTTTGGATATCAACCCTTTATCAAATGTGTCATTGCCAAATATGTTCTCCATATAGTGGGCTCTCTTTGTTTTGTTGATGGTTTCTTTTGCTGTGCAGAACCTTTTTATTTTGATGTAGTCCCATTTGTTTATGTTCTCCTTAGTTTCATTTGCCTTAGGAGATGTATCTATAAACATATTGCTATAAGAGATGTCTGAGATTTTGCTGCATATGGTTTCTTCTAGGATTTTTATGGTTTTACAACTTACATTTAAGTCTTTTATCCATTTTGAGTTTATTCTTGTGTATGGTGTAAGTTGGTGGTCTAGTTTCATTTTTGTTTTGCATGTATCTGTCCAAATTCTCTAAAACCAGTTATTGAAGAGACTGTCTTGATTCTATTATATGCTCTTTCCTCCTTTGTCAAATATTAATTGGGTATAATGGCTTGGGTTAATTTCTGGGTGCTCTGTTTTGTTCCATTTGTTATATTTTTCTTAATATTTGTTATATGGTATTTGCATGTGCTTTGCAGTATGTGGGTTACTTATAACTTATTCTATCTTATAGGTCTTAGAAGTCAAATTATGTGTTTTTTATATAAAGAATACATATTACAATTAATATGCAATAAAACATTTATGCTTTGACTGTCATTTGTGATATTTATAATTGACTTGGATTTAATGTGGAGCATTACTTTTCATGAAACTTGGCACTATCTAAAAGTCATTATAATATTCTAATTAAATTTATATTTGACTTTTTGGATTTAAACAATTTCACATTATATATTTTTATGTAATTAGAGTTATCACATACATTTTAATCATACTATTCATGCATATATTTTAAATATGCAGACTTGTGATGATCTGTGAATTTCATATTCTAACATTCTATCTTTTATGTTTCTCAGTATGATTTATGGTTAATAGTCATTAAGAATAAAAATAAGAAAAATACAAAGAATTTATATTAGTGAAATTATCATTTATCTGAATAGTTTTATATATCCATAAAATGGATATTATTTTATATAGTAATATTAATTAAATACTAATATTAGCATAAAAGTTCCAGAAAATTTTTAACATAAAGGCCAAGAAAGGTTATTTCACATTGTTTTATTTCCATTTATAAGAAATCTTAAGGATAATAAAATGTATGCCTCTTTTGAAATCTTAAGGATAATAAAATGTATGTTGTTATATTTATATATGTAACTCATAAAAAATCCTGAAAATACCTTTCTAGATATTTAAAGTATATCCATTCATGTCAATCAAATAGTATAAAATAATGTTTGTTATTTAACTTTAAAAATTAGAATATGTTCATATAGTTGTTGTTGTTTTCCTTAAAATCATCATCAGTGTTTTTCCCTTGTATTCTTTCTTTTCCTCTTTTTTCTTAATAAGTTATCTAACTGGCTGGCAATAACATGGTCTAATGTATATCTCAAACTTTAAAAAAAACCAACACTTTATATTAGAACCACATCAAGTTTTAAATTCTTCACCAAAAATATCTTTGGTCTTTCAAATCACTTTATCTGTGACTATGACATCTTCTCCATGGAATGACAAGGCAATACCTTCTCTTTCTTCAAGTCCAGACTTAAAGCATTCTCTCTGTTTTTTCTAAAATTTCCAGGAATTTAGCTTTTCTAGCCTTGGAGCTTCCAGAACACTTGATTCAAAACTTTGTTGTATATTATTCTATACTTCCGCCAACCCACACTAGATTGTGAGCTCTTACTTTAGGACAGAGACATAAATGATTTATCTTTATATTTTTGGCAGTTATCATAGTTCCTGTCACAGAACAACAACTTAATAATAATAAATGTGGCAATTTAATATCACTATAATAGCCAAGTAATTGGCTATGGGTCTGTTTTAATCTACATCAAGAAAACCCAAGTATTTGAGGAAGAGTATCTAAATTAATTAACAAATATATTTTCTATTTATAAAAATAAAAGCCTAACATGCTAATTAGACCAGATGCCCTTCCAAATGTCCTTCTGGACGAAGCTGGGGCTGTGAGGGAAGCCCGGGTCCCGGGTGCCTGCCAGCAGCTGGAGGGAAGGGTCCCGAATGCCAGAGGGAAGCTGGTGCTGGCAGCCAGGGGAAGGAAGGCCTACTTTTGCATAAATTTTGTGCATCGGGCCTCTAGTATTATAATAATAAATCAAAGTTCTATATGGCCCCAAAACATGATAAAGGAATTCTATATAGAACTTGGCTTAAGATAAGAATGCTTCTTCTCAAGAAGGAAGAAAAATATATTTTGACATATTCTGTTTCCGAAGATACTATAAATAACAAATGTAGGCCCCGCAAAATTTATATAAATCTTATAACATTTACTCATCCTATTATCAATGAGGAAAGATCAGCAACAAAGTGATATAACTAGAGTATACCTTTTTCCAATAACATTCACCAATAACATGATCATAAAAAAGCAAACTGTCAGAGATAACATATTTAATTTCCTGTATAAAGTGTTAACACATGGCTAATTTCATAAATTATCTTTCACCTCTAGGTTAAAATGACAGTGAAATGTTGTAAGATGAAATACAAATGATATAGATACCTGAAAACATATTTGCTTCATGAGGTTTTGTCATGTGATTTATAAATCTTAAATAAAACGATGTCTTTACTAGAGCATCAAACTCATTTTGAGTCACCATGATCTAAAGAGAAAATAAACTGTAATGTTAAAAAAATTTGATTCCTCAAGTTCCTAGGTATGTAACCTTAGGCAATATGTTTTATCTCTTTGTCTGACTTAAGCTCACCTTTCCTATTAAGTGAAAATACTAATATTTACAGTGTCTTTATGAGGAGAAAATTAAGCTGTATGCAACTACCACAAATTTCTCCCTGGCACATAGTTGAGCTGAACTAGATTTAATAAACAAAATTTAAATTAAAAACAAATTTATGTCCAAATTATATTCTAATACAATTTCTATTCTCCATTATAACATCATTGTTCATTTTAAGAGAACATACTTATGTGGGTTTATACTTACTTGCTTGCTAAGGAATTTTTTAAATTGTTATTGTTTGAGAATATAACAGATGTTCCCTTTATTGTCCCCCCAATTGCCACCTTCTCCTGGTTCCCGCCCCACCCCAGGCCTTCACTACCTATTTATTGTCTGTGTCCATAGGATAATGTATATATGTATATGTGTATAAGTTCTTTGGTTAATCTCTTCCTGCCCTCCCCCTTCCTCCTTCTTTCTGATATTCATCAGTCTGTTCCATGTTTCCATGCCCCTGGTTCTAGTTTGTTCATCAGTTTATTTTGTTCATTAGATTTTTTGCTCATTTATTTTGATTTTTGGATTCAATTATTGATAGATATATATATGTATTTCCACTTTATTTCTCTTCTTCTTCTTCTTTCTTCTTCTTCTTCTTCTTCTTCTTCTTCTTCTTCTTCTTCTTCTTCTTCTTCTTCTTCTTCTTCTTTCTCCTTCTCCTTCTCCTTCTCCTTCTCCTTCTCCTTCTCCTTCTCCTTCTCCTTCTCCTTCTCCTTCTCCTTCTCCTTCTCCTTCTCCTTCTCCTTCTTCTCCTTCTCCTTCTTCTTCTTCTTCTTCTTCTTCTTCTTCTTCTTCTTCTTCTTCTTCTTCTTCTTCTTCTTCTTCTTCTTCTTCTTTTTTCCTTCCTATTATTAAAGAATGCACTTCTAAATTTCATGTAATACTCATTTTGTGGTGATGGACTTCTTTAGCTTTTTCTTGTCTATGAAGCTATTTATCTGACCTTCAATTCTAAATGATAGCTTTGTTGGGTAGAATCATCTTAGTTGTAGGTCTTTGCTATTCATCACTTGGAATATTTCTTGCCACTCCCTGCTGGCCTGCAAAGTTTCTGTTGAGAAATCAGCTGGCAGTTCTTTGGGAACTCCCTTGTAGGTAACTAACTGCTTTTCTCTTGCTGCTTTTAATATTCTCTCTTTGTCTTTTACCCTTGGCTTTTTAATTATGATGTGTCTTAGTGTGGGTCTTTTCGGGTTTCTCTTGTTTGGGACTCTCTTCACTTCCAGGACTTGTAAGTCTATTTCTTTCCCACGTAGGGGAAGTTTTCTGTCATTATTTCTTCAAATGGATTTTCAATATCTTGCTCTCTCTTCTGCTGGCACCCCCATAATTCGGATGTTGGGACGTTTGAAGTTGTCCCAGAGGCTCCTTACACTATCCTTATACTTTTAGATTATTTTTTCTTTTTGATTTTCTGATTGGGTATTTTTTTGTTTCTTTATATTCCAAATCGTTGATTGCTTCTTAGAATCCTCTACTCTACTGTTGAATTCTTGTAAATTATTATTTTTTTTCAGTTAGTGTATGCTTAATTTTTAACTGGTCCCTTGAAATTCTTACTAAGGTCTTTAAAAGTCTCACTAAGTCCCTTGAAGCTCTCATTAATATCCTTGAGCAACCTTATAATCATTGTTTTGAACTCTTTATCTAGTAGTTTGCTTGATTCCATTTCATTTAGTTCTTTTTCTGGAAATTTCTTCTGTTCTTATATTTGTAACCTGTTTCTTTGTCTCCAGATTTTGGCTGATCCCTGTGTTTGTTTCTATGTATTAGGTAGAGCTGTTATGTCTCCTGGACTTGGTGGAGTGGCCTTATGTAGTAGGTGCCCTGCTTCTCCAGTCACCTGAGCTGGGAACTCTAGGTGCGCCCCTGTGTGGGCCATATGCAGTCTTGTAGTTGAGCCTTGATTGCTGTTGGCATCATAGGGAGGAATTGACTTCCAGGTCAATTGGCTGTGAGGACCATCTGTGACTACAGTGGAAGAGCTACTGTGCAGGAGACACCCCTATGGAGCAGAACTTGCTTCAGTGGAGGTTTGGTGCTCACTGAGTCTGCCCTTGAGTGTGTTACCTGTGGATGTGTAGAGTTGTATTCTCATTTGGTCTGAAGCTGTCCACCAGGTGCACTGGCTCTGGGGGCTCCAGGGAGGTGAAAAGTCAGCCATTGTCTGGGGCCACTAGGCAGGAGCTACAGAATGATCTGAAGATGAATGCTACTTCTGCTGGACTTGGAATTGCCAAGGTGAGGCCACGTTCTCAAGTAAGGTAGGCTGCTGCTAGTGCCAGGTGTTGGGCACACTAATGCCAGCTGCTGCTTGTTTTAGAGATTTTAGGAAAGTCTGAAGCCTGAGCCAGGACAGGCCATTCATACAGAAAATCCACTGCAAACAGCTTGGGTGGGGCTGCAAATTGGATGGGGTAGGGTCTCAGGGAATCATCAGGATGTAGAGAACAGTGTGAGTGAGTCATGCTGATGGAAACTTAGATATGGTTTCCAGTCAGCTCTGGAATGGCAGAGGTCCCAGTATAGGAACAATTACTCTTGTGAGCACCCCTGTCTGGGAGAAAGCTACCCCTTAGTTCTTGCTCCAAAACCAGACAATTCAGTTTCTCCCCATATGTTCCTGGATCCCCCCTAGCTGCTGCTCCAGCACTGGCACTCAGAAGGAGTGAGGCCATGTGAGTTTGTTTGTTGGCCCCCTAAGAGGACCTGCCTGGGTCTTCAGCAGTCTCCTTATCACTCAGCCACAATCTCCCCTGGTTTTTACAGCCCAAAATTATGGGGACTTCTCTTCCCAACTCTGGAACCCTGGGCTGGGGATCTGTTATGGGGCTGGGACCCCTTGCTCCTCATTGGAGTTCTCCACAGCCGAGATTTTCCTCCTGATTAAAAAAACACCACACATGGGTGTTGGATCAACCTGTTCTGTGCCTCGGCCCCTACTACTAGTATCAGTATTCTTTCTTCTTTACTTCTGTAGTTGTAGAACTTACATTCAACCAGATTTCAGGTGGTTCTGAATGATGGTTGTTCTGTATTTAGTTGTAATTTTGATGTAGTTGTGGGAGGCGGCGAGTACAGGCGTTTACCTAAGCATGCATTTTGGTTTTCTAGCAGGAATTCTTTATGATTTGGGAAATCTCTTCACTGAGGGAGTCCCAAATTATTATTATTCACTTTACCATCATTATGTTAACCCCTCAAGTTAATCAAACATTTTCATAATCTGCTTTTATTTTTAAAAATTTGTCTGTCTAGCCCTGGCTGGTGTCACTCAGTGGTATATATAGCATTGTCCCACATACTGAAGGGTTGAAGGTTCAATTTCTGGTCCAGGGCACATACCTGGGTTGTAGGTTAGTTCCCAGCTCAGTCAGGGCATGTGCAGGATGCAACTCATTGATGTGCTTCTCTCTCTCTTTCTCTCCTCCCACTCCCTCCTTCTCTTCTACTCTCTCTAAAATTCAAAAGAAAAAATATCCTAGGATGAGGATTAAGTAAACAAACAAATAAATATTCTGATTGTCCCATAAGATTATAATGGAGCTGAAGAATTCTTATAACCTTGTGATGTTGTAGCCATCATAACTTCATATTGCATAATATAACACATACAATTATGTACAGAACATAATACTCTATAATGACTACAAAGGACTATGGTACTGGTTTATGTATTTATTATATGATACTTTTTATACTTATTTAGAGTCTATTCTTTCTACTTATTAAAACAACCAAAAAGTTTGTTGTAAACAGTATGCCATATTGCACAGCCAGCAACACTGATTGTATTAATTTCATTGACATGCAGCACTGACAGTTATATTTTATAATTTAAATCTGATCACATATTCCTTCAAGTTAAATACATTAGATGATTATTCTTACCAGAAAAATAGCTTAAATTTCTTATTATGTCACAAAATAGTCTTAATAATCAGGCCTCATCTAATTTTTCCTCTTTACCTTCTCTCCCCTTATTTAACTAATTCTTTCCCCCCAAAGGAGGACTCAGCTGTGAGACTTCATTTCAACACCAAAGGATAGATCCATCCATGCTGATGCCTCTCAATGTGATAGACGGATCTGTGGAAGTTTCTTGACAAGGAGCAGGAAGAGCCCATGCAGCTGGGCTCCCCTGCCCAGGGACTGGCCCTGACTGTTGCTTACTTGGCATCTTCAGAAATGCAAAAAAGGTCAGATTTAAAATGTTAAAAACGGTTGATCTTGTTGACAAAGGCAGACTCTGGGGCTCCTCTGGCTACAGACAGAAGTGATGTCACACCTGATGCCTACAGGGCATGTGACCTTGGGCCACAGAGTGCAGCAGGCCGCTAGCCCTCCTCCCCCTCCTGATCCGCCAAGTGAGCCTGCTGCTTGTGCACGTTCCAGTGCAGACTCTGGGCCAGGGTCTCGGTCCAGTCACTCACAGGGGCTCGCACGCAGATGGAGGGGAGCGGGTATACCGCACTAGGTGGTGCTGCTGATGCTGTCTCCATGGCGGATCTCCTGCCTCTTCCGTCCATTGCAGGACACCCACACGATGTTCCGGTGACAAAGCGATCTTGAGCTCTACTCCTGAAGGGACCAGGATGGGCCGGAATGGCAGTGAGTGGGGACAGATGCGCATGATCATGATGGCCGACATGGGTTGGATCATGGAGACCCGCGCTGCCACCTTGTATGCTGCCGGTCGGGGGATGGAGACGATCATGCCATCACCCTGCACTGTGATGATGAAGTATCCGTCCAGGTAGACATCCACGTTGGACAGGTAAGAGGAGGGGCCTCTGTCAATCACCATTTTGTTCAAGACCTGCTTGAACATGTGACTGTGTGACCTGCTTCCTGGCCTCCGTGTCCCAGTCGGAGTCTGGGAACTCATTCTCACTGACCCCATTAGTCATGGCAGTCTTCTTCCCTCTGAGCTCCTTCACGACCTTGACCTTCAGCCAGCTCCGAAGAACAATAGCTGCATTTCCCTGTATCGCCTGAGTAACTTGGGTCGGAAAGTTCTGGAAGTTGAAGGCGGTCAGGAAGCCTGGGGAGCCCAGGTACAACGCCAAGACCTGAGGCACGCTGCGCTGGGTGTGGGCACTCAGCTGCAAGAGGAGGCAGGCACAGGGCAGGGTCCGTGACCCGAGGCAGATGATGAAATCGGTCTGGTCGGAAAGGTCGTCAAGTCTTCTCTGAAGGGGCAGAACTTATTCACCGGCCAAAACTGTCGTCTCCTACGATGGCAGGGCCTTCTAGAACCTTCTCCACATACACGATGGAGTTGTTCTCCTCCATCAGGTACACGCAGAGGGCCTTGAAGGCTGCAGCATGCTGGCCTCCTGGGTCTTCTTGATGGCGAGGTCGTTCTTTGGAGACTTGCTCCACGTCAGCCGTGGGCTGGCAGGTCCTGGGTGTGCACAATGGTCTGGGGGTTCTGCAGCACACAGGCCTTGGGTCTGAAAGTGGTCACTGGGCACGGCGCACAGAGAGCGCATCCCCCTGACCTCCTTGGTGCTCGCCAGGGCGGCGTGGCAGGCAGGCTGCGGGACTGGGCGCGACCGAGTTGGGTGGCCCAGAGTGGTATCCTCATCCCCTGGCAGCACCGCAGTGGGAGGAATCGCATCTGTGCTCGGCCCCTCTGCACGTTGACTTTCTCTGGCTCCATCTCCATCAATGATGAACCAGGGCTTCAGTCAGAAGAACGCTGATCCCTTTTTTGCCCTGGGGGCCTGCAGGGCCCTCCCTGCCCCCTGCTCCCAGGGGCCAGACACCAGCCAGTCTTAACTAACTTCTTACTCCACCCAAATTAATAACCCCAAAAGTTACTTCATACATTATGATATCTCACAACTTACAACAGCCTTTATGTGTTTGTTTGTTTATTTATTTATTTTGGTTGTTTTTGTTGTCAATCCTCACCCACGGATATTTTTCCATTGATTTTTAGAATGAGTGGGATGGGAGAGGGAGAGAAAAACATCCATATACATGAACCCCAACCAAGGTGGGGGAACCTGCAACCAAAGTACATGACTTTGACGGAATTAAATCCAGCACCATTCAGTCCCCAGCCATGCTCTATCCTCTGAGCCAAACTGGCTAGGGTACAACAGCCTTTAAATGTACTGTTCCCCATACCTATATTCTATTTTCTCTGGCAAACTTCATATTCCCGTCATTAGTGCTGTGTACTGTACTCAAAATATAATATCTACTCATATATTTTAATATATTTAATTAGATAATTTAAAGTTTCCTACCTAAAGTTTCATTAGATTTTAGTTCATAGGTACATAAAGTATATATTTTTTTCTATATCTCCCAGAAATGTTCTAGTAATATCTTCTGTGCTTTAGTGCTCTGCCTGTTTAATTGTTTATTTTTTAGGTTATATTTTTTCAACAAAGAAATGGATTAGTTGCTAAAACTAAAGAGTATTAAAATGCTTTTAGTGAAATACAACAAACTTCACATCCACTCCTCCATATCCTTAGATCCACTATGTAGGAAAATATTTTCAACAACTTCTGGTAAGGTATCTTTGAAAGTTATATGAAGACTCCTAAATTATATCATCCACTGTTATGTGTTTTAGTTATAGACATCATCAATTGAGTCTCTCTACAAAAGTTGAGAATCAGCTTACACTATAGACCTCATCCACCTCTACTCATCCCTCCATTTTATTAAGTTAAATTATTCTGTTTTGTATAGAAATATATGTCCTCAAGAATTCTTAATACTTAATTTTGATCCATAACAGTTTTCTGTTATTTTCTATAATAATTTATTGGGATGTTAAGGCATTGATAAATCTGATTATTTATAATATTAGGTATTACATGAACATTTAAAAGGTTTTTTAAATGTTCCTTAATTGTTGAAAGTACTATTACAGATATCCCCCCTTTTCCCTGATTGACCCCTTCCACTCTGCTCAGTCGCTCCCCCCGAAACCTCCACCCAGGCCTACTGCACTATTTTCTGTGTCCATCAGTAATGCTTACCCTATATAAAAAAAGGTCAATATGTAAATCAACTGAATGGCGGAATCACGGGTTGCTATGACGCCCACTGACACCAGAGGGCAGACACTCAAGGCAGGAGCTGCCCCCTGGTGGCCAGTGTGCTCCCACAGGGGGAGCATGGCTTAGCCAGAAGTGGGGAGTGGACCTAAGCCGGCAGGCAGACATCCCCTGAGGGATCCCAGACTGCAAGAGGACACAAACCGGGCTGAGGGATCCTCCCCAATCCCCAGTGCATTCACCAGGCCTCTAGTATACATATAATTTCTTTGGTTAATCTTCCTGCCCTCCTCTCTTCTCTTTCCTCTGATATCCATCAGTCTGTCTGTGCTTCCATGTCTCTGGATCTATTTTGTTGTCAGTTTATTTTGTTCATTAGATTCCACCTATATGTGAGATCATGTGATAATTGCCTTTCTCAGACTGGCTTTTTTCAATTAGCATAATAATATCCAGATTCCTCTATAATGCTTCCAAGGGTAAAAGGATTTTAACTTTGACCTTTGAGATCTTCCGATCTATAATATAAACGTTGTAATAGCAGTAAAAAACAAAATAATTTATATTGCATACATACTGAATGACTATAAGCTATAGATTTGTGTTTGATTATGAGGTTATGAATTTATAATTGTAAGTATAAATTTAGGTTAGAAGTCACTTTCTATATCACAGTTACAACTTTCAATGAGCAGTTGGTATTTTCAATAATTCTGCCTCATTAAAAATTACTTTTACATCCTCAAATAAGTCTAGTTTTCACCAACTTTGTTTTTACAGTTTATTGATTTTTATTTAGTTGTTTGTTTTCCATTGCACCTGTCAATAAAAGTATCTTAATTCTAATCTAATATAATGTTAAGTTACTTTTTATAGTTCGCAAGATGATAAAGGAGGATTGTGGTGGAAGAAGCAGACAATTTCTAATCATCTCTTTACTAACATAATTTATCTTTTCAAACCCAATGTTCAGAAATATAATTAGTGTTTACCAAATGTTCTTTCTCCCTCTCTTCCTCTCTTTTTCTTTCCTCTCTCTAGTAAACTCTTATCTACATCTCCCCCTCCCCGGGACCCACTCTTTTTAACTCTGTCTCTTTGCAAATGGTCAAGGTATATTGAGTCCTATATATTGTAAAAACTTCAGAGGTTTATTTGTTGTCTTTTGAACCATTACATTTATATTTTATTCCAAAAAATTATTTGAAACTTATTATAAATTACTAATTTATTTATTTTGTCGATAAATTTAGTCAAAAATAGCAGAGTTGAAGTGCCCTAGTGAAAGATAAGGTTTTGCTAACAGCTTCATATCTAAATTTGGCTTTTTTTTCTTTCACACAGCATGACTATAGCTTTCAAATGGATTTTGCTCCTGGCAATGCCAACTTTTACCTATCATTTCCGATTAAAAATCATGTGTCACTTGTGTATTTGGGCATGCATACCATACTGAAATATTTAAGAAACAGTTCCTATTTTTATTTTGTTTGATCACTTTCTATTTTCTGAGGAATTTTGTTGAAAATTTCAGAGAATATGTAACTTAACAGCCAAATAAGCTTTGAATTTATTATATATTTCAATAAATGCATTTGGGATCTGGATTATACTAAATGTGTACATGTTTTATTATAAATCCCTTCATTTACTAATATAAATATATGAATTTGCACTTTAAAATAAATTGTTTTATAAAACACTAGAGGCCCGGTACACAAAATTTGTGGTAACTGGACCTGCACTCTCTTACAATCCGGGACACCTTGGGGGATGTGCGACTGCCAGTTTAGGCCGGATTCCTAGGATTGGGCCTAAACTGGCAGTTGGATATCCCTCTCACAATCCAGGACTGCTGGCTCCTAATTGCTCATCTGCCTGCTTGCCTTATCACCCCTAACCCCTCTGCCTGCCTGCCTGATTGTCCCTAATCACCTCTGCCTGCATGCCTGATTGCCCCTAATCCTTCTGCTTGCCCTGCCTGATGCCCCTAACCACACTGCCTGACTGCCTGATCGCCCCTATCCACTCACCTGCCTGCCTGCCTGATCGCCCCTGCCTCTGCCTTGGCTCCTGCCATTGCAGCTTTGTCTAGAAGGACATCCGGAATGATGTCTGGAAAGTCATTTGGCTGTCCAGTCTAATTAGCATATTATGCTTTTATTATTAGAGAATAGATTATCTCAAAGAGCTCCACACCAAGACACATCATAATTAAAATTCCAATGGTTAAAGACAAAGAGAGACTCTTAAAAGCAGCAAGAGAAAAGCAGTTAGTAACTTACTAAGTAGTGCCCATACAACTGTCAGACACAGGAAAAGTATCAGCATTTAATATTATCCATTAAAGAAATTTATTTATAATTTCATTCATGATGACAACTTAGAAAGATCCTTAACTCACCTCTTCCATAGACACACCAAATCGATAGCTATATATGGAACACTATTTTCTGATAAAGAACTGAAAACTGACAAGGTGACCCCTTTACATCAGGAAAATGGGAGAGAAACCACATTGAACCAGGTAGAAAAGGCTGACATACAATTTCATCATAAATCCTATCCTGCTTATAGTGACCCACAATCAGGTAAAAACTCACAACCAAGAGCTTCTCCCTAAGGATTGAAGGGTTTATCCACATTAAACAAACAAGTATTAAGAACAGCACCTAAGAGATAAGCCTCCAAAATATCTGTCTTTGAAGACCAGTAAGGCTTGCACCCTCAAGACCCTTGAGGCTGTGGTGAACTGAGGAATGGCTCCTAAAGGGCCTGCAAAAAGATTTAACTCACCCCATTGTCTCGTGCAGCAGCAGCCCTTTGTAAAAACATGCAGACATATGAAAGAGACTAATTTCCTAGTTTTAAAAACATTTGCATACTTTAGAAGCTGCTGATTGTCTGCCTTACAATCAGCCTGTATTTAGGTGCTGACTGATACTCCACTTTGGAACAATGACTGGTCTTGGCACACCCTCAACTACAAGAAGCTAATAAAAATAATATAAGCTGCTTGGACAATCACCAGGGTTTGAAAGACATCTAAGGACTAGAGGAGGGTTGAATGATAAGCTTCATCTCCTACATAAGACCAACCCTTCAAGGAAAGATAGCTGCTTCATCTAATGCATAAAAATCAACACAGATTTAAGCAAATTGAAGAAACAAAGAAATGTATTCCAAATAAATGAACAAAATAAAACATTAAGAAAAAAATCTTGATGAAACAAAGACAAGTAATTTACCTTATAAAGAGTTTAAAGTAATTGTCTGAGAATTCCCACTGTTGGAAATAGAATGAACACAGAAAGAAAATCAGTAAAGAGATAGGAAATATTTAAAAAAAAGTTCCAAACAAAAGTGATAGAGACACAACATACAATAACTAAACTGAAAAACATGTAAAAAGGGTCCAACATCTGACTAAATGAAGCAAATGAAAAGAAAAAAAAAAATAGTGACCCTCAAGACAGGACAGAGGAACCCATCCAATCAGAGTAACAAAAAAAAAAAAAAAAAAGTAAAGATATCTTAAGAGACTTAGCAGACAACATCACATAGACTAACATTTGTATTATAGAGATTTCAGAATGAGAAAGGGGATACAAAAAACTTATTTGAATAAAGAATGGTTAAAAACTTTCTTAATCTGAGGAAAGAAACAGGCATGCACACACAGGAAACAGAATGTTTTTTAAAAGAGTAACCCAAAGCATCCCACAACAAAGCACATTGTAATTAAGATGTCAAAAGTTAAAGAAAATAAAAGAATATTAAGTGCTGGAAAAGAAAATCAACTTATTACATACAAGGGAACCTCATATAATATCAACAGATTTTCCTAGGAGAGACTTTGAAGGCCTGACGAAGAGGCAAAATATAATCAAAGTGCTGGGGAAATTAATGACATAGAGACTAAAAAGACAGAAAAGATAATAAAATCAAGAACTGGTTTTTGGAAAATATAAACCAAACTGGTAAATCTTTAGCCGGACTCACCAAATTAGATGTAAAAGAGAAAACTGAAACTGATACCACAGGAACACAAAGAATCATAAGAGATAACTATCAACAATTACATGTCAATAAATTGGACAAAATAGAAGAAAAGAATAAATTCCTAGGCATACAGCCTTCCAATACTGAATTCTGAATAAATAGAAAATCTGAATAGACTGCATGCTGGTAAGAAGACTGAATCAATAATTAAAAACCTCTCAACAAACAAAAATCCAGAAACAGATGGCTTCACTGGTAAATTATATAAAATATTAAAGGACAATTAATACTAATCTTTCTCAAACTCTTCCAAAAATTAGAAGAGGAGGAAATACTTCCAAACTCATTTTATGAGGCCAGTGTTAATCTGTAACCAAAACTAGAAAAGAATGCCACAAAAAAATTAAATTATAGGCCAATAACCCTGATAAACACAGATGCAAAAATCATCAACAATTTTCATCATCAGCAAATTTAACAATACATTAAAAAGGGTCACAGCAAGATCAAATGGGATTTATTCCAGAAATAAAAAAATGGTTAAATATCTACAAATGCATGTGATATATAAAATTAACAAAAAATGATAAAAATCATTATGATCATGTCAATAGATGCAGAAAAATCATTTAACAAAGCCCAACATCCACTTATGGTAAAAACGATAAAAATTGTCAACCTAATTGGTGTAGAAGGAATTTCTTTCAACATAATAAAGGCCATATATAAAAAGCCCACACAGATAGCAACATACTTAATGTTGAAAATATGAACTTTTTTCTCTAAAATTAGGAACAAGACAAAGATGGCCACTCTCAGTACTTTATTCAAGGTAGTATTTGAATATTTGGCTAGAACAATAAGGCAAAAAGGAAAAAAACAACACCAAAACAGTAAAATAAAACTGTCACTATTTCCAGATGGCATGAAATTGTATATGGAAAACCCTAACAATTCCAACAAAAAATCCTTAGAACTTGTAAATAAATTTAATAAAGTGGCAGATACAAAATCAATATACAGAAATCCATCAAGTTTTAATATACTGATGATGAACAATGAAAAGGAGAAATTAACATTTACAATTGCATGGAATAGAATAAAATACCTAGGGATACATTTAACCAAGAATATGAAAGACCTGTACATTGACACATTGATGAAAAATATTGAAGAAGACACACAAAAAGGAAATAGAACAAACTATGTAAAATTTGTATGAAACCATATATACACAAATACAAAACCAAGTAGCCAAAGCAATCTTGAGAAAGAATTACAAAGTTAGAGGCATCACATTCTCTTTTATCAAACTTGGCATTGGCATAAAAACAGACACATAGATTGTTGGAACAGAATAGAGCGCCTCAAAATAAACCACTCATATATGGTGAATTAATTTATTACAAAGGAGCCAAAATATACAATGGGAGAAAGACAGTCTCTTCAGTAAATGGTGCTAGGAAACTGAACAGTCACATGGAAAAGAATAAAACTGTATCACTAGCTAAGACAAGATTAAAAAAAAATTAACTCAAAATAGATTAAAGACTTTAATGTAAGACCTGAAACCATAAAACTCCAAGAAGAAAACATAAGTGGTAAGTTCCTTGACATCAGTCTTGGCAATTAATTTTTTCAGCTGACACCAGAAGCAAAGATAACAAAATAAAAAATAAACAAGTGGGACTACATCAGACTATAAAGCTTTTGCACAGCAATGAAACCATTAGCAAAATACTCAGTCTACTAAATGAGAGAAATATCTGAAAATATAAAAAATATTTATATATTTAATATCCAAAATATATAAAGAATTCACACTACTCAATGGCAAAAAAAAAAAAAAAAATCTAATTAAAAAATGGGCAGTGGATCTGAAGAGACATTTTTTTTTTTCCAAAGTAGACATACAGATGGCTAACAGGTTCATGAAAAGGTGTTTGGCATTCCTAATCAAAAGGTAAATGTGAATTAAAACCACAGTGAGATATCCTGTCACACCTGTCAGAGGGACTATTATAAAAAAATGACAACAAAGAGTAAGTGTTAATGAGGCTGTGGAGAAAAGGGAACTTCTATTGTGAGAACGTAAATTGGTTCACTGACTACTGAAAACAGTATGGGTATTTCTCAAAAATTTAAAAATAGAACTATCATATGGTCTAGCAATTCTACTTCTGGGTTTTATCTGGAAAAAAAACCACAAAATACAAAACAAAACACTTACTTATAAAGATATATACATCCTTTTGTTTGTGGCAGCTTTACTGCAATAGCTAAGATATAAAAGCAAACTATATGTCCACTGATGGATGAATTAATAAAGAAAATGTAGCATATTTTCAATGGAATATTATTCTGCCATAAAAAGAAATGAAATCTTGCCAGTAGTAAAAATATGGATGGACCTTGAGGGCATTTTGATGAATGAAATAAGTCAGAAAGAAAAAGAAAAATAACTTATGATCTTTCTCATTAATATATGTAATATAAAAAACAAAACTAAAAAACAAGCTCACAGAAGATACAAAGAATAAACTGGTGGGTTCCAGAGGCTGGGGGAGGGGAGATGGGCAAAGTAGATAAAATATGTCAAAAGGTACCAACTTCCAGTCATGGGAATAAATATGTTATGGGAATTAAAAAAAAAAGAAAAGAAAGAAAAAGCATAACAACTATACTTAATACGATATTGCATATTGGAAAGTTGCTAGGAGAGTAGACCTTAACTGATCACATTTTAAGAAAACAAATCTGCCCCTTGCGGTTTTGGCTCAGTGGATAGAGCATTGGCCAGCAGACTGAAGGGTCCCAGGTTCCATTCCGGTCAAGGGCACTTACCTCCATTGCAAGCTCCTCCCTGGCCCGTGCCCTGGTCCGGTCCATGAAGGAGGCAACCAATCAATGTGTTTCTCTCACGTAGATATTTCTCTCTGTCTTTCTCTCTCTCCCACGCTCTCTAAAAGTCAATGAAAAAATATCCAAATATCCTCAGGTGAGGATTAAAAAAAAAAAAAAAAAAACAAGGCATAAAACTATCACTATGTATGATGATAGATATTAACTAGACATTATGGTGATCATTTCACAATATAAATAAATATCAAATCATTATGTTGTACACTTAAAACTAATATGATGTTATATGTCAAGTGTACCTCAACATAAATAAATTGAGGGAAAATGTGTATAGTATGTTTCTTGGGGTGGCCTGTATTATCAACTTAGAATCCTCTAAAAATGTGATAATCTAGAATTAAATATTTTCTTTTTAATTTTTACATCTTTCTCTGTAGGTGCTTTTATTAAAAAATATATTTTATTGATTTTTTACAGAGAAGAAGGGAGGGGAATAGAGAGTTAGAAACATCAATGAGAGAGAAACATCAATCAGCTGCCTCCTACACACCCCCTACTGGGGATGTGCCCTAACCAAGGTACATGCCTTTGACCTGAATGGAACCTGGGACCCTTCAGTCCGCAGGCCGATACTCTATCCACTGAGCCAAACCAGTTAGGGCTCTAGGTGCTTTTTGGTGTCTTTTATGAGTAACAGAATGAAGATAACTTGATTTAATAAATTTTTAATATTTGTATCACTGACAATACATCATCTTCAGATTTTGTCATTAGTTACATAAAATACCATGTAATGGAAACATGAGCCTTCATAGTTTTCAAAATTTTAGTGACTTCTTTAAAAAAAAGTCCAGCCAAGCATTGAAGTTGGAGGGTGCGAGTTAGGTAAGGACACATTTGATGGAGAAGCTTCTCTTAGAGCAGACAGCGCACATTCCGCTTCCCATTATGGAGATTTGATATGTATGTCAAACCCACTCACTTTCAGTCCCATTTATGGCACTTACTTGATAGATCTGATAGTCAAATTGAGTCAAATTCAGTCAAAATGACTTTGAAAAAATTAGTCCCAATACAAAATGGTTTTAGTATGTATAAGGCAGAATTTTATAAAGATAAAATTTTAAAATAATATTTTTATGATCATACAGGATAATGATATTTAAAATGACAATGTTTATTACACATGGTCAATTTTTGTTAAAAGAAAAATAGAGTATAATTGATTTTTTTTCCTTTTGGAAAATATATATTCTTTAAAGTATTACATTTTCAAATATTTTGCAGTTAAAGGACTGAAAGTACTTTAGAAGCTTGGACCTTACCTACCCTATTGGGAAAAATATGAAGGAACCTAAAGTAAAATAACATTTGTGATACCTTAAGAAATGATGCTAAATTCACCTGAGGAGCTATCTACGTGGTTAATTCTTTACTGGGATCTTAGAAAACAGAATTAGTATGAAAAAAGAAAAGTGTCTCTTATTCTAAGAAAATCTCTTTACTGTTTTCTTCACAAAAATATTATTTTATTTTGTTAAATTCAAGATATCATCCAATCAAAATACATTCTGATTTTACATATATTAAAGTGTGAATAAATGTGCATTTTAGAAATGATTAAATATAAGAGAAAAGGTGCTAATGCAAGACTGCATTTTTAGGGCAAACAAACAACAATATCAGTAACAGAAAAATAATAATTTACTTAATGTTGTCAAATACCAAAATGTATAGAAAGCCACATGGCAGCACACATTCAGGTGGTGTACTTTTTATTATAGAATGAATAGTAGCTATCCCCTCATTCTGTTTATAAAAGGTTGTGACAGTTTTAAACACAAAGAAAAATTATATCTTCTGAATATTTTAGACAATAAAATGTTGAAGCACAAATTTTAAGGAGTACACCTACAGGTTTCTTATTTTTGAAGAAAATATGATATCCTCAGCAAGTGCCATTACCTTAGCCTAACCCTTTTGTTGATAGAGATATTTTGATTGAAATATTCACCTTCCTCATGATTTTATAATTTATCATATATTAAGAAAGGAAAATAATAGTGAGATCTGATGTAAAAGATACATTGCTTATCCTTTTAGTTTCAATTAATATAAATACAAGGCAGACATGTTATTCCTGGTTGTGGAAAGGGTAGATTTGGAGAGAAATTTTCTATATTGCTTTTTTTGTGGTCAAAATCAAAGTTGTAAGTCAATCATATTTAAATATTTAGGATAAATACAGGGAAGTAATTTAACCAGAATGTTTTTCAGCTTTCATGAAATATTAACTATATCCATTGGTGCTCCTTTTCAATTGACATTATTAAGAAGTGATAAGGTAGGACAACCCATCCAGAAGCAGGACACTTCTGGTGTGTAACTTTGGTTTAAGGGCTCCCCAGAAGCCTAACTAAACTTTTCTACTAACTGTACTGTGGTCTGGACTCTTGTCTCTGCATCCCTCCTTTGTTCCTTCTCTTCTGCACAATGTTCAGAATTGCATCTCAGGTGGTTGGCTCTCCTTGTCTCCTGTCCCTGCTCCCTGCCCCTGGAGGGAGTTCCCTCTGATGAACTTATTGCACTGCACTTCTAATCTAATCTTGGTTTCTGCCACTCAGAGGACTTGAACTGAGGCAATATTTATTTAAAAACAGAACAACAAAAACCACATGTTGCATAACTCCATTTGTATGAAATACCCAGAATAGGCAAGTCCATAGAGAGACATATTAGTAGTTTCCCCTGGAGGAAGGAATGGGGAATGACTGCTTAATGGGGAGGAGGTTTCCTTTTGGAATGAAATGTTCTAGAACTAGATAATGGTAATGCTTGAACAATACTGTGAATTTACTAAATGTTACTAATAGAAAATTTTATATATATATTTTACAATACAGAAATGCATTATTTAAAAGGGGGCCTCATTTCTTTATTGTTGCTCATAGTGTGATATGTGAGATCCCATTATAGGGGTTTCTATAAGGGAGTCTATGATATATAAAATTGGAAAAAATCTCAGTTCAATAAAATTAAATGGGTGTTTAGTTTTAAAACAAAACAAAACTCTTGAGTGTTCCTATAGCTTCAATTTTCTTATAAAAATTAATATATTGTTTGATAGTGAATTATAGTATATCAATTGTATCACAATTTTCAGATTTCTAGCAAATATACAATTACTCCTTCTACACACAAAGCCTTTTTTAATGTTATAATACCAACACTACAGACTGAGGGGTCAAAGTAATTATTTTGTTTATTAGTAATATAGTTTTATAAGGTGCCACCAGATATGATACAAAAGCATGAATGCCTACTATATGTAAAATGTGCATTCATTTCAAAGTAAATGATAGGCTACCTTTCAGATTCATTTATATTTCATTGTGGAATTTGCTAGAGGCTCCTCAAAAGATTTTGTTACCAGTAACCAAGTCCCAGATGGCTTGGAGGCCTATGCTGGACAGAATAATTCTGAACATTTCTCAGGAGAAAATCTGGTCTAACTGCTGATTCTGTTAGTAAAAATCTTTGTTATTTAGTATTTATTGAGCACATTTATGATGCTAACTAACCTTCACATACTAGACACCGATCCTCTTCTTTTGCACAATTGACAGTGTCTTCATTGTTCTGTCTTAAAGGCTCCCGTTTTCTGTAGGAATTCCATAAGGCAGAAAAGTGTTTAAAAAATACTTGGTTCATCTCCTTTGAAATGCTTTACTTATAGGCAATTGTGATTATGAAAATAAAGGTTAACCTGAGTATGATAATTTTCTTGTTACAATATCACTTTTAAGGTGCTTATGAAGGCCATGTCATGCCAATTTTTCTTTATAGATGTTTCTAAATATCTGGTTTAGTTATATCAATTGATTATTATCTAAAAATGAGCTTAAATGCAATTCTCTACCCCAACTTAATTTATTTCTTGTAAGAAAAACTATCAGCTATACACTAAGACAATTCATATTTTAGTCAGAATAATATAAGAATACTCAGTCTCATAAAGTAACCATTTCAAAAAATATTTGATTACATCATCATAATAGTTCACCTCTTTTATAATGAAAAATATCAATAAATCTGTAAATTATTATGGAAAGGTCAAACATAGTGGTTTCCATGATTTCCCAAAATCCCAAATTCACTTTTGAAAGTTCAGTAATGTTTAAACTCATACAAATAAAAAAGATACAATGAGGGATATCAATGGAGGAAAGATTATAATACATTTTTGAAGACTTAAAAATGATGCAAAAATACTGATAGATGAAAGGAAGGCTCCCGTTTTCTGTAGGAATTCCATAAGGCAGAAAAGTGTTTAAAAAATACTTGGTTTTTTAAACCAAAAATACTTTCTGATGCATATGTGAAGGGCTTAAGTAAGGAGGGATAAAATCTACCATGCAGAATTTAAGAGAGAATTTGTTCTCACAGAGGTTTGGGCCAACTGTGGTTGAGAATACAAAATGAAACTTACAGTTGAGGTTTAATTGAAGATTGACATATATGGCAGTCATCTACTTGCTCTAATTCCATGGCTGTATTTAAAGTATCATGAGATTTTTCAACAAAGACTCCACTAAAAAAACAACAAACAAACAAAAATACATCCTCTAAAGAAACTGAAATTGAGCAATAATCTCTTTGCGAAAGTAAAAAAAATGTAGAAAGTGGATTTCAAGAGAGAAAGGGCGGGGGGGAGGGGAGAAAATGTAATTGACACCATGGGTACATCAGTGCTAATAGTTTAAAATATATACAGCAGCTTTTTAATTTTTTTAAATCTTTATTGTTCAGATTATTACAGATGTTCCTCTCCCCCACCCCCCGCCATAGCTCCCCTCCACCCAGTTCGCACTCCACTCAAGGCCCCCCCCCCCCCAAATGACCTCATCCATAGGAATAAGTATTTTGTCCAGTATCTTCCTGCATCCTCACAAGCCCTTCCCCCCAAGAATTGTCAGTCTGCTCCCTTTCCATGCCCCTGATTCTATTACATTCATCAGTCTGTTCTGTTCTTCAGGTTTTTTATTCATTTTATTTTTAGGTTCACTTTTTGATAGCTATGTATTTGTTGTCACTTTGTTGTTCATAATTTTTATCTTTACCTTTTTCTTCTTCTTCCTCTTCTTAGAGAATACTCTTCAGCATTTCATATAATACTGGTTTTGTGGTGATGAACTCCTTTAGCTTTTTCTTGTCTGTGAAGCTCTTTATCTGACCTTCAATTCTAAATGATAGCTTTGCTGGGTAGAGTAATCTTGGTTATAGGTTCTTGGCATTCATCACTTTGAATATTTCTTGCCACTCCCTCTGGCCTGCATAGTTTCTGTTGAGAAATCAGCTGGAAGTTCTTTGGGTACTTCTTTGTCGGTAACTAACTGTTTTTCTCTTGCTGCTTTTAATATTCTCTCTTTGTCTTTTGCCCTTGGCATTTTAATTATGATGTGTCTTGGTGTGGTCCTCTTTGGATTCCTCTTCTTTGGGGTTCACTGTGCTTCCTGGACTTGTAAGTCTATTTCTTTCACCAGGTAGGGGAAGTTTTCTGTCATTATTTCTTCAAATGGATTTTCAATGTCCTGCTCTCTCTTCTGCTGGCACCCCCATAATTCAGATGTTGGGACGTTTGAAGTTGTCCCAGAGGCTCCTTACACTATCTTCATATTTTTGGATTCTTTTTACTTTTTTCTTTTCTGGTTGGGTGTTTTTTGCTTCTTCGTATTTCAAATCGTTGACTTGATTCTTGGGATCCTCTAGTCTGCTGTTGGATCTCTGTATATTATTCTTTATTTCAGTCAGTGTATGCTTAATTTCTGATTGGTCCTTTTTCATATCCTTGAGGGTCTCACTAAATTTCTTGGAGGTTTCTAAAAGATTCTTGAGTAGCTTTATAACTGTGGTTTTGAACTCTATATCCAGTATTTTGCTTTCATCCATTTCTTTCATTTGTGACTTGTTTCTTTGTCTCCACATTTTGGCTGCTTCCCTGTGTTTGTTTCTATATATTGGGTAGCTGCTAAATCTTCTTGAGTTGATAGAGTGGCCTTGTGTGGTAGGGGCCCTATAGGGCCCAGTGGCTCAGCCTCCCCAGTCACGCTGACTTTTTGTCATTTAACTGTTCATGTTATTCTGTTATAATTTTTTTTTTTTTTTTTGCGATTTAAGACCAGTGCAGCTTTATTGGCTCAGTTGATGGACATTATCATTGTCTGACCCACCCTGTGCTTCCTGTCAAAACGCCTGCAGCACATGCCCGGCCCTCCTGGCAGCCCAGAGAGTGTGCGCTCCCGAAGGCTCTCGCGCGCACTTTCGCCCTGTTATATTTTTTAAAGTTACTGTAATATTTGTAATAGTGTCACCTCTTCCATTCATGATTACAATAATCTAGTATACTCTTTTATTTTTATTGGTGAATCAAGCTAAATTTTTGTCAAATTGTTTGATCTTTTTAAAACACGATGGTTGGTTTAGTTGATTTTTCTATTGCTTTAAATAATTACTATGTTAGGTTATTCTTTTTTGTTGTTATTGTTAAACTTTACCCAAGGATATTTTTCCATTGATTTCTAGAGAGAGTGGAAAAAAGGGGGAAAGATAGAGAAACATTGACATGAGAAAGACACATCAATTGGTTGTTTCCCACACACCCCCTGACTCAGAGGCTGGGGATCAAGTTTGCAACTGAGGTATGTGCCCTTGACAGGAATTGAACCTGTGACCCTTCAGTCCATGGACCTATGCTCTAACCATTGAGAACACTGACTACGGTTAATTATTTATTTTATTTAACTCCTTTCTTATCTTTATTATGCCCTCCCTTCTATATGCTTTACTTTCAATTTGTTCTTCTTTTACCAGTCTCTTCAGTCTAAGAGGATGATGATAATTTGAGGTATTTCTCATTTTTTAATATAAATGTTTGCAGGTATAAACACCCCTCTAATCACTATTTTAGCAATTTCTCACTTTTTGTATATATTATATTGATTTTCACTTATCCAATTATTTCTAATTCCCCTGTTATTTCTTGTTTGGCATTTTAATTCTTACATAATCATACATTTCTCAATTAAAAATGTACATAAATAATAATTTATATATACCAATAGTTATCTAGCTATCCATTTACTATGCTATACTCTGTGGATTTACCTTGGATATCTACTATACTGAGACCTTTTGGAGAGAAAAATGTCATGTGTCTTTTTTAGAGAAAATATAAGCAAAGAAAAATGAGCTTTCATAGGAATGTTTCAGTTGCAACAGCACTCAGAATATGTAATGAATCCCTACTGCTCTCTTCCAGAACATGAGGACTTCAGGACCAGGGCTATCAGTACATCATGCTTACCTGTAAGGCACCAAGAGAGTTTGTGAAGTTACAAAGATTTTTTTTTTCCACTGAAACAATTCTAATGGTTTTGAACAAATTTCTGAGATGCTTTCTTCAAATAAAATGTGGTTTTGAGGGGGTGAGTGAGATAATTGATAAAGCAGTTTGCAAACACCAAAACAAAACAAACATTTTATAAACACTAATCATTATTTGTGTCTTTATAATAAAGGGTTTAGACATGGATACCTTCAAGTCTCATGGGTGGTGCCTGAATATACTTTCAAAAGTCCAGAAAGTTTTCTCTAAAAGACATTTTGAGAGATCTTAAAGTACCAACTAAATGGTAATTGATAGTCACCGCTAACAGAGAGAGATCATTGCAACACTTGATTAACTTTGCTAAGTAAGATCCATCCTTGATAGAAGAAGTTGTTAGAGGGGAAAAAAGGAAGTCAGAAGGAAACACTCTAAACATGTGTCATTTCAAATTAATATTAGTGCTGACTACTAATATTACTACTAGTATTATGCCCATAGGAGTGGCAGATAACTACAGCTATAGGAAATGTGATTGCTTAGAGACTTGAAGTGTCTTACACTGTTAAGAAAAAGAAGGAAGATGAGGACAAGAAGAAAAAGTAAGAGGATGAGTCATTTTCAGGAATAGGCACAGACACATGAAGAAATTAAGAATTCATTGAAGGATTTTGTATTGGTGGCACCCAACACAATTTGTTTTCCTTCCCTTTAAAGATCAAGCATGGCACATTCACATATTTAGCGAACTCTAAATTAGAAGAATCAATTTGAAGCTAAAACCTTTTATCCAGGCATCATCCAAGGTTAGTTGTTTTGGTAGGACAGGGTGTCACTCATTTGCCATCAGTTGAAATCGTGGCATACAATGAACAAAAGATTAGGCACTTCTATTTCCACCTATTTCCTACTATGAGAATTAGTGGTAATGAAATAAGTATCATTTAACTTTAGAAAATGTTTTCTTTTTTTTCTATAGAAATAAAAGTCTTGCTTGCAAAAGATTTCAGTTTTAAAGTTTGAGTTACTATGGTAACTTTATATCTTCCTACAGTTTTAAATTAATTTTAGTTTAAAATTGACATAAAGTGATTTAAAGAAGGATTTTAAAACTGAGTACATTACAGAGTGTTTCAAATTTCACACCCTTTCAAGGTTCATGTAAAATGTATAAGGGGCAACTGGATATTTTTAGTATCCAAATGATTTAATTTATTTTTATGTATATTCATAATTTTTTAACTTTTTAAATTTTTATATATAGTCAATAAAGTTTATTTAAGAATGCTAGTATCATGTGAACATGTAAGTACGTAACATTTTTTAATTAAAACAACATATATGACGTATTACTTTATCAAATTGTCTCACTATATTACCTTTCATTACAATAATCATCCTCTATATGCATTTTTCAGTTTATATGTGAGGTAAGTATTCCTATGCAAAAAATATGTATGTATTGACATTTCTGTTTGTCTGCAAATACGCTTCAATGAGTAATCACATATTAGAAATATTAGGTAGCTCACCAGTCAAATTTTAAGTCCTATACAGGGTAGGGTAAAAGTACCTTTACAGTTGTATGTGAAACAGAGTTTATTTTTGAATTATTATTAATTATGTATTATTTTCCATACAAACAACTATAAACCTACTTTTATCCCACTCTGTGCATATATACAAACATTTTCAAAAATAATACTATAAAGTGGTGCTTAAAGTTTATGTCATTGCCCCAAATATTTCCGTGTTATTAAGCTAATTATTATATGAAAGTTTGCATGTAAATATATGTGAGGTATACCTGAGTGTTTAAAGATTTAAAAATTGTTTCATCAGGGGTAATCTGGCTTAGAAGTCACAAAGTAGGTGTGGAGCAGGAAACCAAGATTTTCAACTCATAGTATAACATTTTCTTGTCTTTCCAATAGTGCCTTTCTGAAATATTTTAGCCCTATAATTATCTTTTAAAAAGAACACTAACACTAGAGCCTAATAAATAAAAGTAGAGCTATTCTAGCTAAAATTAGAATAACCTATTATTCCACTTATTCTTTCCACATATCCACACACTTTTGTGGTACCTGGAGATACCTTTGGCTCCTTGGAGAACTTTTAAAACATTTTATTGCACCCAGTTGACAATTCAGGAAGGTGAATTATATTATTTAAGAGAATTTACCAAAAAATTCTGGACTTGAAGAAAAGGTACCTTCCTCCTTTTGTCTTACTATTTGTGAAGTATCCTCTAGGGCAGAGGTTCTCAACCTGTGGGTCACAACCCCTTTGGGGGTCGAATGACCCTTTCACAGGGGTCGCCTAAGACCATCAGAAAACACATATATAATTACATATTGTTTTTGTGATTAATCACTATGCTTTAATTATGTTCAATTTGTAACAATGAAAATACATCCTGCATATCAGATATTTACATTATAATTCATAACAGTTGTAAAAGTACAGTTATAAAGTAGCAATGAAAATAATTTTATGGTTGGGGTCACCACAACATAAGGAACTGTATTAAAGGGTCGTGGCATTAGGAAGGTTGAGAACCACTGCTCTAGCGTATGCATACTCCCTCCTTAGTTGCAATTTCCCTTTCCTTGGTTTTAGTTACCCATGGTTAACCATAATCCAAAAATATTAACTGGGAATTCTAGAAATTAACAATTCATAAGTTTTCAATTATGTGCTGTGCTGAGTAGCATGATAAAATCTTGTGCTGACTGGCTCTGTCCTGCCCAGACTTAAATCATCATTTTTTCCAGTGTCTCGATGCTGTACATACTCCTCTCCCATTAGTCATTTAGTAGCCACCTCAGTTATCAAACTGTCATGGTATCACAGCACTTGTGTTCAAGAACCATCATTTTATCCCTTACTCTTTGAGACAGTATGCAGGGACCTAAAGAGTATCATGCTAAGTTAAATAAATCAGTCAGAGAAAGGCAAGTATCATATGATCTCACTCATATGTGGAATCTAATTAATAAAATAAACTGATGAAGTGAGTGAATCCAGAGACATGGAAGCATGGAACAGAGTGGGGAATCTCCGAGGGAAGGCAGCGGAGGGTGGGAGGGTGGGAGGTAATCAACCTAAGACTTTGCATATACTACTATGCATATACATATATGCATAACCCATGGAAATAGACAATAGGGTGATGAAGGCCTGGTGGGGAGCATGGGGCAGGCTGGAGGGGGGTCAATGGGGAAAAAGGTGGACATATGTAATATTTTCATCAATAAATACTTTTTTAAAAAAAGAGCCCTCATTTTAATAATGGCTTTAAAGAGTTCAAAAGTAGTGGTGCTGGCAGTTCAGATATGCCAAACAGAAGCTGTAAAGTGTGTGTGTGTGTGTGTGTGTGTTTAGCTGAAACTTCTTTACTTAATAAGAAAAGAAAAAAAAAAACTAGTATGCTGAGGTTGCTAAGTTCTACAGTAAGAATCCAGCTTCTATCTGTGAAATTGCCTAATTTATATATTCATCTTTATCACAGGTATGTACTTACAGGAAAAAAAAAAAACACACAGTATCTATGTTGGGTTCAGCACTCTCCATGGTTTTAGGCATCCACTGGGGATCTCGGCATGTACCCCTGTGGGTAAGGGGAAAGTACTGTACTCAGATTAATGTACAGTATCCAATGCAGTCCTCACAGCAATTCTGGGCATTTTCAAGTTGGTATAATCACTTAATAAAGGTATAAATTAAGGTCCAGACATTTTAAAGGACTTGCCAAATGGCACACAGCTTGTAAGTTGCAGAACTGGGGTTGGAGCCTGTGTTCATCAGCTGCCAGAACTTGCAGCTATTTCCATAGAAGCCAGGGAAGGAAGGATCAGAAGCTAAATATGCATTTACCTTTTTCAAAATAAAATAACTAAAGAACCAAATAAGATGAAATGAGCATAGTATATGTCATTTCCCCACCCACCGCCAAACATATACAGGAGATTTAGCAAAGATAGAAGGTATTTCATTTGGTAAGGGGAGCAGATATTTGACAGGAAACGAAATTACAGGATAGTTGGAAGAAATATGTAGATCAAATTTAAAGCAGAACCTTAATATTAAATCATTTTAGTTCTATGGGTACATTTTCTCTCACCCTTTTAAGAACAGTATGGGCTGATCTTATAATGGATCATCACTGATGATTCTTGCAAATAACTGGATACGTGTATGGACATGAGGAGGAGACAGATGCTTTCACAATGCTAAAAAGATAAAATAATACTTTGGGTATCACTGAATAATTAAAAAACAAATATTTTACAAAAAGTTATTTAGCTTTAAACAATGAAAGATATTTCTCTTCTGTTTGTCTTAATTTTGGTGAAAATCATAATTTTGTGTAAACGTCATAAATTAACAACTATTTATTACTCTTTTTTTACATAAGAAAACAGGTGTCTTATTTGCTTAATATTTAGCAGCTTGTTAACAGAAAGTGTTTACAATGAAATGTTTTAAAGTATTTCAATTTCAGCAACCATTTTAATTATGATTTTAATGTTATTAATTCAGCTGAGTAACCCAATATGATAAATGATTTATCAAACATCAATGTGTCCAAAACAAAACCTTTTAACTCCCAGTCAACAATCCTGAAAACATGGCTGAGAGTTAAGCTGTGCATCCCTGTCTTCCAAAATACATGCCTCATGAATATTTGGCATGAAAGTATCAAAAGCTTGAATTATTACTCACTGCATACATTTAAGCTAATATTTAAGATATACATGTAGGCATTTTATAGTAGAAGTAGAACAAGGGTACAGCAGAACCTATGAAAGTTTCAGTTTTTATCTCCACATTCCTTGGAGAGCTCTCTGAGAACCCAAGTGATCAAGAACACTTGCACTGCATTTTTCCCTTTCTCCTAAAGACTTTTATGAGGAGAGATCAGTCTCAAATGAATGCCCAAGGCATTCAAGAAGTAAAAAATGCACTGCCTAAGAAATGTTAAGCCATTCTATCTATATTCTTGTGTGATAATGATAATAATACAATAAAAGCATATATAATACAGCAGTTCACAATGCCCTTTCTTATATTGTCTCATCTGATTCTCAAAACCTCTTCAAAAGCAAGTATAGAATATCATGTTTCAAAGATTCAGCTTTGTGAATTATGCATTCACAGGCAATTTTAAATGCTCAAGAAAAAAGGTACACCTTCCCTTTGCACTAATAATAATAATGAAGAGCTCATATCTACTGAGGTGTTAGTTTGTGACAGGCACTATTCTAAGTTTCCAACAGCATCTTACTTAATCCCCATAACAACAGTTTTGATACCTAATGATGACCCTTTTTACTGAAAAGCAAATTGAGGCGTAATGATATTTATAACTTGCCCAGCGTTATAGAGGTAGTAAATAAGAAACCAGATTTTTAAACTCAGGCAGGAAGTTCAGCTTTAGAGTTTCTACTTTATTACCAAAAAGTCAATCCTCTTTCTTATCCTAAAGATGTGTTAGGGAAATCACACACACACAGGAAAACATATAAGAAGAGCAAAATGTTGCTCTTTTAGACCTTTCTGGGTTTTGGATAACACTTAAATTCTTAAGTTTATTTTACCACCCAGATCTGCTGCCACTGTGCACCAATAAGGCACTCCATATAAGATTTTTAGACAATGTTCTCAGTAATAATTGACTTCCTTGGTAGAATGGGAGGTGTTGCAATTTATGTATACCTGACATACATAAGCGTGATAGTAACTGATATTGTTCCTTTTGATGTCACTATATTTATAAGAAGGAAAATTGAATCATACGAGCTGAGGAGTAGAGAATAAACAATTGTTTAATTTAAGTATTAGCTAGGAATTTGGAGAAAAGTCTTGAGTTATTTACATAGAGACACCTCAATGTGCCAGAATAAAATAAATGCAATAAATCAGGCATACATTTTACAGGTGACGGTTGATGTTTAGGGTAGGGAAGTGTCATGACTAATGTTTTCCAGGTGTTGAGATACCCCTACTAGGGTAAAGGATCAGTTGTTGCATATGGCCCCCTCTGCAACTAAGAAAGAGGCACAATACCCAGTTGGTATTTTTGGATTTTGGAAACAACATACTAGTATTCTTCACTCTGGCCCCTTTACTGAATGACCCAAAAAGCTGCTATTTTGAGTGGGTCCCTGCCTTAGTCAGTTCAGTTTGCAAATAAGATACCATAAACAACAGAAATTAAATTTCAGCACATTGTGGATTAGGACTTCAATGTATGAATTGGGAGGAATGGCATAAATAGGCTCAGAATAAGAGAAAGACTGCTGGGCCATATGATCCAGAATATCCAATAGTGCCTAAAGGATCAGTGGCAGATAAGGATATGGTTTGGAACCTTTGGAAGCCCCTATAGATAAATTACAATACAGGCCTTTAGGAGTTTGGAGCAAGGCCTGACTTTATCCACAGAAAAGTAGTTTCCTGTTGAGAAACAGCTCTTGGCCTGATGTTGGGCCTTAGTAGACACTGAAAGTTAAGCAATGAGGCACCTAGTTACCATGTAACCTAAGCTGTCTATCATGAACATGGTGTTATCTAACCTACCAAGCCATAAAGTTGGGCAATCACAGAAATATTCTATCATAAAATGGAAGTAATATGTATATAATTGGGCTTGGATGTGGGAAACTGTTTATTGCCTTCACTATCTGATAAACATAGATAGAGAACCCCCAAAGGCTGGGTGCCTTTGAAGCCCTAGCGAAAGTTGGAGCTAGGCGTCACCTCTGTTTGTCCAGACAGTGGTGGCTGAAACTACTCCCCCATTTATTATTATGTAAATCCTTGCTGATGGGCTAGTCTGCCTGTTGCAGGGGGTCACCTGCCTAAGTGCTATGCTATGGGTGCATCCCAGATCAATAAAAGCATGGTGAGGCCTGTGCACGGGAGGAAGTCCTTCCCCTTGAGTTGGACTTGCCTGCCTGGTCCCCCAATATTCCAAATTATCTCGTGTCTTTTCCTCTCATTTGTTGTGTGGCTCCTCTTTCAGATACCGAACCCTACTCCACGCAGAACGTGGAGGGAGTATTACTTGACACTTGGACAGACCCTGAAGAGTAAGTAATCACATGAAAAAGTGGCCTAAATGCCCATGGTTCCCATTCCTGCTACACTGCCTTCTCTCTCTCAGCATGCATGTATGGCTTCATGGAGTGTTCCTTGTGAGCAGTTGACAAAGGAAGAGAAGATGGGCCTGATTTATAAGTGATTCTGCATGTTATGAAGGCACCACTCAAAGTGGACAGCTGCAGTATTATAGCTCCTCTCTAGGAATTCCTGAAGGCAACCTTCTCAGTGGACAGAACTTTAATTCTTTTATTTATATTTTAAACTAGAGGCCCAGTGCATGAAATTTGTGCACTGGGGGTGGGGGTGGGGGTTCCCTCAGCTCAGCCTGCACCCTCTCCAATCTTGGACTTTTCGGGGGATGTCTGACTGCCGGTTTAGTCCCCATCCCTGTTAAACTGGCAGTCGGACATTCCTCTCACAATCCGGGACTGCTGGTTCCCAACCGCTCACCTGCCTGCCTGCCTAATTACCCCTAACTGCTTCTGCCTGCCAACTTGATCACCCCCTAACCACTCCCCTGCCAACCTGATCACCCCCTAACCACTCCCCTGCCAGTCTGATCAACACCTAACTGCTTCCCTGCTGGCCCAATCGCCCCCAACTGCCCTCCCCTGCCAGCCTGGTAGCCTTAACTGGCCTGCCCTGATGGCCTGGTAACCCCTAACTACCCTCCCCTGCAGGCCTGGTTGCCCCCAACTGCCCTCCACTGCTGGCCATCTTGTGGCTGTGGGCACTGCCATCTTTGAAGGCATGGCAGTAAATTAGCATATTTCCTCCTTAATGGTTGTGGGCACTGCTATCTTTGTAGCCTGCTGCTCAGTCATTTGGTTGTTCCTCACTAACCCCCTGCCAGCCTGGTTGCTGCACGCAGCCTGCTGTTCAGTCATTTGATCGTCCCTCACTAACGCCCTGCCAGTCTGGTTGCCCCACGCAGCCTGCTGTTCTGTCGTTTGGTTGTCCCTCACTAGCTACTGCCGGCCTGGTCACCCCATACAGCCTGTTCAGTTGTCCGTTCAGTTGTGATGGTCACTTAGGCACATCCTATCTAATAAAAGAGAAACATGGTAATTAGCCATACATCCGCTACTCTTCCCATTGGCTAATCAGGGTGATATGCAAATTAACTGCCAGCCAGGATGGCGGCCGGCAGCCAGGCAGCTTGAAGCGAACATGAGGCTTGCTTGCTTCAGTGACGGAGGACTCCAACGTTCCCCGCCTGCCACTGCCGGACTCTGAGCTTGCATTTTGAACATTGTTACAAATATAGAAGCTGAACGAAACCCCAGAAACCTGCTTTCAGCCAGCCGGGATCTCAGAGCTGGAGTTGAAACAGTGTTTCGATTGTAGAACCCAAACAAATCAGATACCTGCTTTCAGCAGCCGAGGCCTAAGAGCTGGAGCCAAGCCTCAGAGCTAAAGCTGGCCAAGAATAAAAAGAAAAAAGAAAAAAAAAGGAGTGGTTGGGAGCTTCAGTCACCCCCCAGCCTGAAAACAGCCCTCAGCCCCTCACCCAGACTGGCCAGGCAACCCAGTGGGGACCCCTACCCTGATCCAGGACACCCTTCAGGGCAAATCAGCCGACCCCCACCCGTGCACCAGGCCTCTATCCTATATAGTAAAAGGGTAATATGCCTCCCAGCACCGGGATCAGCAGAGCCAAGAGGCTTCCCAGCACAAGGATCAGCATGACAGGGGGCAGAGCCCAAACCCCCTGATCGCCCTGTGGCTCTGTGTGTGACAGGGGGCAGGGCCACAATCTCCCTATCCGCCCTGCTCTGTTCTTGACAGGGGAAGGCACCCCAACCCCCTGATCAGCCCTGCTCTGTGCCTGATAGGGGGGAGCTCCCCAACCCCCTCATTGCCCTGCGGCTCTGTGTGTGACAGGGTGCGGCGCCCCAACCCCCTGATCGGCCCTGCTCTGTGGGTGATAGAGGGCAGTGCCCCAACTGCCCCCCATGGGCCCTGCTCTGTGTGTGACAGGGTAGAGCCATAACCTCCCCATCGGCCCTGCCCTGAGTGTGACAGGTTGCGGCGCCCCAACTCCCGATCTGCCCTGCTCTGTGTTTGACAGGGGGCGGTGCCCCAACTCCCCTATCGGCCCTACTCTGTGAGTGACAGGGGGGAGCTACCCAACCCCCGATCAACCCTGCCCTGTGTGTGACAGGCTAAGGAGCCCCAACCCCCCTGATTGGCCCTGCTCTGTGTGTGACAGGGGGTGGCGCTGCAACCTCCCCATTGACCCTGCCTTAAGTGTGACCGGGGGTGGTGCCCCAACCCCCCAATTGGCCCTACCCTGAGCGTGACTGAGGGTGGCATTGCAACGTCCAGATCCACCCTACTCTGTGCATGACAGGGGGCGGTGCCCCAACTCCCCAATCAGCCCTGCTCTGAGCCCGACCACGGGCAGCACCTAGAGATTGGGCCTGCCCTCTGCCACCCGGGAGCAGACCTAAGCCAGCAGGTCGTTATCTCCCGAGGGGTCCCAGACTGCGGGAGGGCACAGGCCAGGCTGAGGGACCCCTCCTCCCCCCTGAGTGCACAAACTTTTTTGCACCGGGCCTCTAGTATATATATATATTTGTAGAGAGATTTGAGTATATATAGAGAGAGAAATGGAAAGAGAGAAACGTAGATTTATTGTTCCACTTATTTATGTATTCATTGTTTGCTTCTTGTTTGTGCCTTGACTGGGATTGAACCTGCAACCTTTGCATATCAGGATGACACTTTTAGCCTTCTAGCTCCTTCTTTGATTCACTGCTAAGGCAGTTCTTACATCTCCATCGTCTTTACCTTAAGTCCTCATCCAACAATCAGGCTTTAACTGGAATTCTCAATAGCATATCAGAACCAGCATAAGGTCCATGTCAGTACATAAATTCCTGAATCACAAAGGAGTCAATGACATCTCTCTTAACCAGCCGTGTACTTACCATATATTCTACAGTACCTCATACATACCTCCGAGATCAACTCCCGTGTATGTTCACTCAGGTCCTGCCAGGGACATACTGGGAAGATTATGCAATTTCTGGGTAGATGTACTATCTCTTCCAGATATGGAATTGCAATATATTTCATGCTATGATTTGACCTTAGTTAGTGCTCTAGAGGCAATGAACATAAGCAGAGGAAAATCTTGAGGCAAGCAAGCATCCATGTGTGAGCCCTTACAGGATTTCTAGACAAAGGAGGTATGGAGGCATGAGAGGCTTTTCTCTTTCAATGGTGTTGAAGCTGCTTCTATCAACATAGAGGAAAATTATGGACTCATGAATCTAGGTTCATAATTATGACAACTTCATTTCATACAATATCAGAGCCTTAGTATTTTCCTATCAGGGAGCTGAATTAACTTAAGATACCTGTAAATACTAATCATTCAGGATCCTCTATACCTCCTATAACCTTACAATTAATTCCTGAGGCTAATTTTCAGCCTAGTTAAGCCTATAGGATATAATGTCTTTAAATATTCCTGTGGAAATATTTTTATGTTTATATTATGCCTTGAATTTCAACTTCCACAATCTAAATGTGTCCACTGCTTTTAAAAGGTTTCCAAGCCATTAACAACAACAAAACACATGTAAATTCACAACCTTATAATAACCATCACCCCATTCCTATCAATGCCCCACTAAAACATATACATATGCTTTGACTAATACCTGCCTCTAAAAAATAATAATAATAATAATAATCACTTCCAGGGGAAATATTGCTAATTGTGACACTAATACATTACCAGCATTAACATCTTCCTAACTAACACTGCTAATATAATCTGTGTATAAATCTAGATTAAATCCTGAGGAAGAGGGGAGGACAGATTAAAGGATATATATATATATATATATATATATATATATATATATATATGCCTAAATGACCAGCCCTAGCCGATTTGGCTAACTGAATAGACCGTCGGCCTGGGGACTGAAGAGTCCCAGGTTTGATTCTGGTCAAGGGCATGTATCTTGGTTGCAGGCACATCCCCAGTAGGGGGTGTGCAGAAGGCAGCTGATTGATGCTTTTCTCTCATCGATGTTTCTAACTCTCTTCCCCTCTCTCTTCCTCTCTGTAAAAAATCAATAAAATATATTTTTTAAAAAAGCCTAAGTGACCAAACAATCGAATGACTGAATGACCAGTTGCTATGATGGGCACTGACCACCAGGGACAGACCCTCAACACATAAGATCAGACTCCCTCCTGTCTGGAGGGCCTGTGGAGATTGGGCCAAAACAGGCTATCTGACCTCACCCAAGGGGTCTGGATTGCGAGAGGGTGCAGGCCAGGCCAAGGGACCCCACCAGTGCACGAATTCATGCACCAGGCCTCTAGTTATTATTATAATTAGTCAATTTTAAGTAAACATCTTATTTTAGTTAATATAATGTACATACGATAATGGCATTGTGATTATATAGGACAGGGGTGGAGAAAGTATGGCCCGAGGGCCATATAAGGCCTGCTAAATCATTTGGTCCAGCCCTGCCAAGTCATTAGGGGTGAGTTAATTAAATGCTTGACCAAATATAGCAGGCTAATTTTTAAATTGATAATTTTGTATGGCGAATGATGTTATAAATATCCAAATGACCCTTGGCAGAAAAAATGTTCCCCAACTATGATATAGGAGAACCCTCTTATTCCATACCACACATGCAGCTGTATTTATGGGAGAAATGCCATGCCACTTTTAATTTACTTTCAGATACTTAGCACAAAAATAATAGAAAATATGTATAGAGACAAATAAAGCAAACTACAAATAATTAACAAATTTGGTGAAGGGTATTTGGTGATTATTATACCACTCTAATTTTCTGTAGGTTTGAAATCTTTGAAAACAAATCAGAAAAAAATACAATATATAATAAGATGAGCACTATCAAATAAACTTTAGAAACATTCTAAAAGTGTTCAAAAGAGTGAGAGATAACTCCTAGAATGAGAAATTAGAGGAAGTTTCAACAAGTTGGACACATTTGTACTGGGTCTTGAAAACTGTAAAATTTTTAACAGGCAAATGTGGAAAAGAAATGTACTCTAGGTGGGTTAATGATTTGAGTCAAACATAAAAAATATAATCATTATTATTATTATTGCTATCTATATATATAAAAGCCTAAGCAACCAGACAACCGAATGACCAAACAACCGGAACAACCAGAATGAATAGTAACCAGTCGCTATGACATGCACTGACCACCAGGGGGCAGATATTCAATGCAGAAACTGCTCCCTGGTGGTCAGTACACTCCCAGAACCAACCTCCCATGGCCAGCAAACCTCTCATGGTCTCCCCCCACCCCCCCGGCTGCCTAACCTCCCACAGCTCCTCCCCTTGGCCAGCCAGCCTAATGGCCATGATCAGGGCCAGCCAACCTCCTGCAGCCCCTCCCCCAGGTCAGCAGGCCCCAATCACCTCGATCGGAACCTCCCTCACTCCTTCCCCCCTTCCACCAGCCAGCCAATCTCCTGCAGCCCTTCCCCTCGGCTGTCTGGCCCCTATCAGCTGGCAGCCAACCTCTCATGGTCCTGATTGGCCCAATCGCCGTCCAGGTCTAGGGACCCCGCCCATGCACGAATTTGTGCACCAGGACTCTAGTTAACAATAATAGCTACACCTCATGACTATGATGTTTAAGGTTAAAGAATTCAAAGAAAATTCAGATAAGTTGACCCATACTTTGAAATAATTAGTAACAGTTTTGTTAAGCTGCATTAGGTGGGAACAATATATAACTTATAAATAGAGGAATAATTTAAACATCATCCAGATAGACTATGTAGCCCTCAAAAAAATCCCAAATATTTTATATGTTTAGCCTATGAAGCTAGACATAGTATTGTTTTCCTGATATTTGAAAACATTGTGTTCACAAAGTTCTATGCATTTATATTTAAAATGTTCACAAATGTTATATGCATTTTTTAAATGTTCTAAATATCTCTTTGACTTGTTAAACTTCATGAGTGCAATTTTATTAACATTGTAGTCCCAGACATTGTACCTAACACAAAATAGTACTTGAATATATTCAATTCACTCAATCTCTCAATACATATTTGATAGCCTACTATATTCTAGGTACTGTATTATGTGATGCAAATAAGGCAATGGACAAGGGAGAAAAGATGTATGCTTATATTTTGGTATAAGAAAACAATCTAAAGTTAATAAGCAATGCTTTGGCATCTTGTAGTGATTTATACAAAGGTGATATGATAATGAATAATGCTAGGTGGGCTGAAAAACTTGAGTTGGTGTTAGAAGTATACTCAAAGAGTGGATTTCTGAAGAATTGGAATAATCCATATAAGATGGGTAGTTATTATTATACTCCCTCCCATTTGCTCACCAAGGAAACAGGCCCAGATCCCAATGGTAAAGTTCTGAAGAAAGTTTCTGTTCTGGATGCTTTGGAAAAAGTTTCACAGTTTTGGGTTAGCCCTATCAACACATACATTGGCATGAATTTTGGAAAGTGAAATTTTAAAAGTTGAAATTGAATTTGTAAATAGAACAAAAAATATTTATAAAATAAAAAAAATTACACATATGCATAAGAATCAAAAAATGTTTTAATCTGCAATTCAGACACAGATGATACTTTATTTTATCTACCAGAGAGTAAACTTTCTTATTACTATGGGTAATTCAATGGTACTATTAGGCCCAGGAGAATATACAGGTTTTCAATTGCTCAAAGCTTAACTGATTTGGGAAGCCTTCTTTAAGAGAAGTGATTCAAAATTACAAATATATAATAACTAGATGTCCTATCAGGTCCTTGGAAGAAAAATTTCAAATTAAGAGCACCAAAGCATAGGTTTCGGTTTTTTTCATGGGGAATTTGGGTTGTCAGATATAGCAAATAAAATGCATAATTCCCAGTTATATTTGAATTTTAGATAAGCAAGAAATGTATTTATATTGCATATATATATATATATATATATATATATATATATATATATATATATTGATTTCAGAGAGAAAGGGAGAGGGAGAGAGAGATATAAACATCTACATTAATAAAAGATAAAGATGCTAATTGACTGTACCTTCGCAATGCCCTAAGCCATGCCCACCAGCCAATCAGAGAGACTATATGCAAATTAATCCAACCAAGATGGCTGCCGACAGCAATGGGGCTGGAGCAAGCAGGAGGCTTGGTTGCCTGGGTGATGGAGAAAGCCAAGCTTCCCTCCGGCCCTGAGCCGGCTGTGGCCTCACCTCATTGGCAACAAAGTTTCAATTATAGAAGACAAATAAAGCCCAGATACCTGCTTCCAACCAGCCTCCACTGACAGCTTGGGTGGCTGGGGGCTTAACCAGCCTGAAAACGGTCCTCAGCTCCTCACCCTGACTGGCCAGGCACCCCAGCAGGAGCCCCCGCACCCTGAAGGGGGTGTGGCCAGCCTACAAATGGCCCTCAGCCCCTCACCCAGGATGGCCAAGCACCCCAGGGGGAACATGAAAGGGCTGTGGCCAGCCTGCAAACAGCCATCAGCCACTCACCCAGGCTGGCCACACCTTCATGGGGTGAGGGTCCCCACTGGGGAGCTTGGCCAGCCTGCAAACTGCCAGCAGCCAGTCACCCAGACTGGCCAGGCACCCCATCAGGACCCCCCCTACCCTGGAGGGGGTGTGGCCAGCCTGAAAACGGCCCTCAGCCCCTCACCCAGGCTGGCCAGGCACCCCAGGGGGAACTCATACCCTGTATGGGCTCTGGCCAGCCTGCAAATAGCCATCAGCCCCTCACCCAGGCTGGCTAGGTGCCCCAGTGGGGACCCTTACCCTGAAGGGGCTGTGGCCAGCCTGCAAACAGCCATCAGTCCCTCACCCAGGCTGGCCAGGTGCTCCTATATAATAAAAGGGTAATATGCAAATTGACCCTAACAGCAGAAAGACTGGGAATGACTGGTCACTATGACACACACTGACCACCAGGGGGCAGATGCTCAATGCAGAAGCTGCCCCTTGGTGGTCAGTGTGCTTCCACAGGGGGAGCTCTGCTCAGCCACAAGCCAGGCTGACGGCTGCCAGTACAGCGGTGGTGGTGGGAGCCTCTCCTGCCTCTCAGCAGTGCTAAGGATGTCCGACTGCAGCTTAGGCCTGCTCCCCGCTGGCAAGTTGACATCCCCCAAGGGCTCCCGGGCTGCCAGAGGGATGTCTGACTGCCAGCTTAAGCCCAATCCTCCAGGGAGCAGGCCTAAGCCAGCAGGTGGTCATCCCCTGAGGGGTCCCAGACTGGGAGAGGGCACAGGCTGGGCTGAGGGACCCCACTGAGTGCACAAATTTTTGTGCACCAGTCCTTTAGTCAATGATAAGAGAGAATCATTGTTTGGCTGCCCCCTGTAGGTCCCACACTGGGTATTGAGCCTGCAATTCAGGCATGTGCTCTAACTGGGAATCCAACTGAGAATTCCTGGTTCATAGGTTGACGCTCAACAACTGAGCCATGTCGACCAGGTTGTATTGCTTTTTATATTGCATGGGACATACCTAAACTAAACAAACAAAAAAAAAAAACAAAAAAAAATGTTCATCTGAGATTCAAGTTTAACTGGGTAACTGGTGTTTTTATTCGTCAACCTTAGAGTGAGTTGGTAAATCTACTCCTTATACTCCTTATTGGAGGCATGAGGTATAGACAGAAAAGCAATATCTAAACCAGATTAGTGGAAATAAGAGGTTGGAACATCACTTTGTTTTGAGAGACCATCTGCATGGCTCTCTCACCTCTCTGTGCATCTCAGCATTGACACCTAGTATCCTCCAGACTATTGTTTCAAAGATTTTTGTATAAACAAACAGGCTTGAAAGAGAGCTGTTTCTTTCCCTGGAGCTTATTTATTTACATTACAAGGAAATAAACATAATGCATTTTTCCAGAGGGGGATAATAGGTTTTGAGAGCATTCTCTTAGGGCATATTGAGGCTTTCTGATATCTAAGTTCTTCTTTTGTGACATACCCTCATTCACTCACTACTATTACTAGGGTACTGAACGGATTCCGTTTGGCATACTGGGCAAAACCCTCCCTAAGCTCAGCCCTTTAATTTTTTTTCTTAATATGTTAATGTGTGCTGTAATAAAAACAAACTATGTAACAAAAGCACAGGCACACACACATATATACACACTACTGTTGCTAAGAATCATCTTGGCTCTGCTGCTGTTGTTACTTTCCTTTATGGAACAATCTAGAACAATAAAACACCCAAACCTCACAAAAAGTAAAAAAAAAAAACAGAGGCTTCACTTCAGGGAGAGAGCACAGCTACGTATAACTTGTGCTCCCCAAGACCCAATTTTTTTTGCTCTACCAACATTCCATGATTTTTATCATTCTATCAATTTACTTAGTTCTGAAGTCCAAGGTTTTAGATTTGTCTGTCACTATTATCATTGTTATTGCCATCATGGAATGCTATCCTTTCTAAACCAAATATCATCACACTTTGATGTCCAGACACTGCTTCCTGCAGTGGGAAATTATGAACACTGTTTACTCCCACTGTTTCTAACTAGCCCTTGAGGCTGCCTCTGATTTAACAACTCACCATTGCTCAGCAAACTGATCTTTCCACGCAGTCACAATAGTTAACAACACTATCAAATGTGTTAAACTGTTTAGTGGTTATGCATCAAAAATTTATTTTTTCCGTAATCTTTATAGTGCACATTTACAACTGAGCCCAATCCAAATCCAGTTCTCAGTAGCTTTCATATCCTGCTTTCAGCTATTTAGTTACAATTGCTAATAACAAAACAAAACAAAGCAAGCCCTGGCTGGTGTTCTCAGTGGTTAGAGCATTGGCAAGTGCCCTAAAGGGTCATGGGCTTGATTCTCGATCAAGGACACCTTGCAGGTTCCATCCACTGCCCCTGTCTCAGCATGTGCAGGAGGCAACAATACATGTGCCTCTCTCACATTGATGTTTCTCTCTCTCCCATTCTTTCCCTTCCTTCCACTCTATCTAAAAATCAATGGAAAAAATATCCTCAGGTTAGGATTAACAAAAACAAACAAACAAACAAAAAAACAAATAAATAAATACAAACAAACAAAGAATGAGATGCTTGACTATACTAAACTAAAAGCAAAGCTCAAACTCTGCCATAGAAGAACTCAATTTGACACATGTGTTCAGTACTCTAGTATATGTGTATCTTTATATCACCCAAAGGTTTATTATGCAGCATTATTACCCAAGAATTTCTGCATTGTGTCATAAAAACAACTAATTGAACAGGAATGCCTAGTGACCATTTCATACCATTGCCAAAAGATTTAAATTAATAAGTAAATGAGTTAGTAAACAAGTAAATATTTCACCTATGATTGCAACTCTGGTTGTGCATGAACAGGGAATATCCATTTGCTCTCAAAGTTGAGATAGAAAATAAAATACCAGAAACTTAAAAACAAACTTAATGTATAGTGGAATCGCTAAAGGTCAGTATTCTTCATGCTTTGCAAGGACAGACCTAACATATTTTCTAAAAAAGCAAATCTTGCAAACAAAACAATAAACTTTTCTCTATTATACTTTGAAATAAAAGCAATAATACATGGTTCCTAAAAAATGATCATATGGGTCTTTAGCTTCACCTCATGCTCATACATATTAGAATATATTTCTTAATTTTAAATTATACATCTCTCTTCAGAACTTTACAACCATGGTGCATAAAAACAGAGTGGCATGTATTGCCTCAATTATACTCCTTCACTTGTGGTTGTTTATTTTAAAATCAGGTATCAACTATTTTTAAAATAATTTTTATTACAGTTTCTGATAAAATAAAACAATTTAAGATAATACATATTTTTGCTTTGAAGAATGTTATTTGCAAACTTTAAGTTCACACCAGATAAAAAGGTCATACATCTACTTACTTTTTAAAGTATTGATATGTGTTCCAATTATTTAAAAAACTTCTGATGGAAACATGGTTGCTTAGTTCCGAATCTTGGTTAATTATTTGACTAGAAAATACAAAAAAGCTACAGAAAAAAAACAAGAAAAACAACCAAAAAGGGGAAAAACCCAAAATCCTGAGAAATCAACTTTAAAAATAACAACAAAAAGAAATCTAAAACCTCCAGATTCCAAAGCAAGCATAAGATTTACCCAAAACAATGAAATCGGGTGCAAGTCTTGAGGAAAAAATGAAATAAAAAAACAGGTAGAGGAGTGAGAGAGCCAGCCTGTATCACATCTGACAAAGTTACAGGAAATTAATACTTTCTGAAGATGAGGACCTCACCCCACAGTGCAAATTATGTCTGTCTTTTGCAATAATGCATACAGATACTGGGATGGGCAGGGCTAATGTAAGAAATACTCATCCTCTGAATTTACTTTGAAAAAGCAAAATCAGGGTTCTTCCCAAAGAATCACATGAAAAATGTAAATCCAAAGTTCACCATCTTATATGCACTCAGATGATAGCAACCCAAAACAATTACAGTAGTAACATAAAAGATTACCATAACAAATCTATAATAATGGAAGCATAATATGCTAATTAGACCAGATAGCCAAACAAACTTCCGGACATCATTCTAGATGTCCTTCCGGACGAAGCTGCCATAGCAAGGGCCAAGGAAGTGGCAGTTAGGGGCAATCAGGCAGGCAGGCAGAGTGGTTAGGGGTGAACAGGCAGGCAGGAAGAGTGGTTAGGGGCGATCAGTTTAGGCCTGATCCCACTAAACTGGCAGTTGGACATCCCCTGAGGGGTCCCATATTGCAAGAGGGTGCAGGTCAGGCTGAGTCCCTCCTCCCCGTGCACGGATTTTGTGCAGCGGGCCTCTAGTATAATAATAATGAAACAGATTGAAATACCCAAAATGTCATACCCATACACAAAGTGAGCAAATGCTGTTAGAAAAATGGCACTGACAGACTTGGTCTATGCAGGGTTGTCAGAAATCTTCAATTTAGAAAACAAAAACAAACAAACAAAAAAACACCACAAAATCAGCAAAGTAAAAAGATATGCCTGTATAAATATTTTAGTTTTGTTTTGTTTTCCTGGAACAATGATGGCTTTCAAAGCTGGGGAACCACTCTGTAAAGTACATGATTTCCCTCCACAAAGTGGTAACTATGAAACTATCTTATATAATAAAGAGGTAATATGCAAATTAACTCTCATGCCCTCACAAGATGGCTGCCTATGACCAGGCTGGCAGGGGGGTTAGTGAGGGGTGACCGAATAACTGAAAAAGCAGGCTGTGTGGGTTGACCAGGCCAGCAGGGGGGTCAGTAAGAGTGACCAGGCTGGCAGAGGGGGGAAGTTGGGGGTGACCAGGCTGGCAGGGGGGGGCAGTAAGGGGTGATCAGGCCGGTGGCGGGGTGCAGTTTGGGGTGACTAGACAGGCAGGCAGATGAGTGATGAGGAGCCAGCAGTCCAGGACTGTGAGAGGGATGTCCGACTGCCGGTTTAGGCCTAACCAAGGCATCACGGATTTGAGAGAGTGAAGGCTGGGCTGAGGGGACACCCCCTCCCATACACGAATTTCATGCACTGGGCTTCTAGTCCTATATAATAAAGAGGAAATATGCAAATTGACCATCACTCCATCACAAAATGGCAGTGCCCACAGTGGGGGCAGAGGGTTTCCGTAGCCCAAGATGGCTGCGCCCACAGGGGAAACAGGGCTTTCATAACACAAGATGGCTGCACCCACAGCAGAGGCCAAGTTCCCATAACAAGCCTTAACAAGCAATCAGCAGGGACCTGAGGTTGGGCCACTCCCTCCCCAACCCCCCGTGCGGCTGACAGGGGACCTCAAGCTGTGCCCTCCTGCCCCAGCACCAGGCCAGGGGACCTCAGGCTGCACCCAGTGCCCAGCAGGGCTTGACGGGGGACCTCAGGCTGCTCCTGCCACTCCGGGCCAGGGGACCTCAGACCATGCCCCCAACCCCAGTGCTGGGAGACCTGAGGCTGCACTCCCTGCCCAGTGGGGCTTGATGGGGGACCTGAGGCTGCATCCCCGGAGCCAGGCCAGGGGACCTCAGGCCACGCCCCCCACCTGGTGGGGCTTGACGGGGGACCTCAAGTCATGCCCCCACCCCGGCGCTGAGCCGGGGACCTCAGGCTGCACCCCCCGCCTGACAGGGGTTGACAGGAGACCTCAGCCTGAGCCCTCCACCTGATGCCGGGCCATGGGACCTGAGGCTGTGCCTCTTGCCTGGCGGGGCTTGACAAGGGTGCAACCGGCCAGGTCTGGATCTAGTCCAATGAGGGTGGGGCCAGCTGGGTCTGGGTCTCGCGTGATTTTGACATTGACAGGAGGAAGATTTTCATATACATTTTACTAATTTTCTTTCATTTCTGACACTTCTACTATAGAGAAAGGGCAACTAGCAATATTAAAATGTTTCCTCTACTTAATCCCCTTTTAATGTGCATGAATTTCATTCACCGGGCCACTAGTTACAGAATAATACTTAATGTAAACTGTAATTGAAAAATAAAAAAAACACCCAACATAATAAAAATAAATAAAGTATTGCTACATGCAAAAGTAAGTTTCAAGTCCTTATAAAAGGAGACCTATTAGATTATTTGAAATATGTTCTAAATTTTGAACTCTATATGAATACCTAAAGATTATAGAGAAAAATTTATTCAAAACTTACAAGTAAACACTCCCTTCCAACCATTGTTCACATTTGTTTATGTCCCACCTTCTACAAGTATACATGTGTATTTGAATGCCTCTTCAAGGAAGCTGATGGTGATTGTCTTCTGATCCTTATTTAAAAAATAAAAACACCTGGTTTTAATTATAATACACAATTATAAAAGACTAGTTCCTCAGTGAATTCAGAGGGCTTGGAGTATTCTTCAATAGCCATTCCCATTTTCATTCTATTTTCAGATAAAATGCTTCTCAATCACTTTCATTATTATGACTACTCAGGGTAAATTTTGAACAATATAATCATTTTAAAATCTGGTAGTGCAAAGTTTGACTTTCATTAAAGTTGCACCCACATTTTCCTTTTTAAAAATGTCTTCATTGATTTTTTTTTGAAAGAGAGAGAAAGATACAGAGGGGGGAGAGAGAGAGAGAGAAGAAGAAGAAGAAAAGAAGAAGAAGAAGAAGAAGAAGAAGAAGAAGGAGGAGGAGGAGGAGGAGGAGGAGAGAGGAGGAGGAGGAGGCGGAGGAGGGGAGGAGGCGGAGAGAAGGAAGAAGAAGCAGGAAGAAGAAGCAGAAGAAGAAGAAGAAGGAAGAAGAAGCAGCGAAGAAGAAGAAGGACAGACAGACAGAGAGAGAGGGCGAAGCGAGCGAGAAGCGAGCGAGAGAGCAGCGCGCGAGAGCCCCCATCCCTGTGAGAAACATTGGTCAGTTGAGTCAAACATGCAACCTGGGTATATTCCCTGACTGAGAATCAAGCCAGTGACGTTTTTGATGCATGGAATAATGCTCAACCAACTAAGCCACATCGACCAAGGCATACCTACATTTTTCATAATGTAATGGAAGAATCTGATGTCAAAGTATTTCAGGAGGCTTGAAATCCAGAAATATGTTGTAAGATTGTGTTGAAGTCTACCACAGTGATCATTTATCCTACTTTACTTCTCTCTCTCTCTCTCTCTCTCTCTCTCTCTCTCTCTCTCTCTCTCTCTCTCTTTAAATATGTTTGTCTCTGAACCTGGGGACCATGTTACTTTGCTTTCTTGCTTTACATGTTAAATAATTATTTGAGATGGAAGAATGCTAAAATTATGTTTATGCTACTATATTTCTCATTGAAAAATTATATTCTTGCCCATATAGTGTGGCTCAGAGGTTGAGCATTGACTCATGAACCAGGAGGTCACAGTTCAATTCCCAGTCAGGGCACGTGCCCAGGTTGCAGGCTTTATGCCCAGTAGGGGCCGTGTAGGAGTATACCAATCAATGAATCTCATTATTGATGTTTCTATCTCTCTCTGCCTCTCCTCTCCTCTATCTAAAATTTACATATATGCTCCAGTGTATTTTTCAATTCAAATTCAAAACTTGAATAATTGAAACTGAAGTTTTTGGGGTTTTTCAATAACGCTACCTCCATTCTCCTGCCAACAAATTAACATTAAAGCTTTTATTCTACTTCTGTCAAGTTCTATCCTAATTGAGGAGGCAGGTATTGCTCATCTAAGCACAGAGCTTTTGGCATTTAAAGTAATTGGAGCAAATGAATGTGATTTTTTCCAAATGCTACATATATGTTATCTTTACTTTAAAACCGAAACTGCTAATGTAATGAAGAAGCTAAATCTTTTTTGAATATCAATGCAACAATACAGTGGGAGTATTAACTGGCTGAAAGTTAACTACCTTTGAATTACTCAAAAGTACTAAGTGGCACTTAAATTTTAGGCCAAGATAAAACGTTTTCTATTTTTTTACTTCAGTTATCTTAGTTTATCTGAGCAATTAACTAAAAAAAAAAAAAAGGAAAAGAAAAAAGTGACAAATTTCTATCAATATAACTGAGCATTTGAATCAGTGTGAGTGTGTGTGTGTGTGTGTGTGTGTGTGTGTGTCTGTGTGTGTTCAAGGTTTACCTAGGACAACTCACTGAACCTTGAGCTTTAAGAGAACAAGGATAGTCAGAAGTACACAAGGTTTGGAGTAAGGGAGAAACCCGCCGACAGAAGTTCTAGCAGATCATTCTTGCTCTTATATGCCACCCTGTTCACAGGGCCTAGAGTAATGTAAGTGTGATGGGGACAGTGCATGTATTTATTAAATAAATGAATGGTTTCCGCATCCTATCATTCATCCATTAAATCAATGCTTCACAGGGGTATATTGAGGCATTATTGTGATTTTGCCCCCTAACTGCTCCCTAGCTGGCCTGATCGCCCCCTAACTGCTCCCCTACTGGCCTGACTGCCTCTAACCACCTCTGCCTTGGCCTCCCCAACCACCACTGCGGCTTTGTCCAGAAAAATGTCTGGAATAATGTCTAGAAGGTCATTTAGTCTAATTAGTATACTATGCTATTTTTAGTATAGATATGTTAGATTATCATAATGTATAAGGAAAATTTTAAAGTGAACTTCTGCTGATGTGTCTTATAAAGTGAGGTATATATGAACACTCACTGTTATGGAAATCAAATCTACTTGATCTTCTCTTTGTATCTCTGTCAATCAAAGAAAAATTGAAGTAATAATCCATAAGGAATAAAATCAATTTATATATTAAATAGCCTGGAAAAATGGTAATAAATGAAATGAAAATATCTGGGAAACTTACAGCTATAGACTCTCGAGATACCTTTTCAAAAGGATGTGATACAAATTCATAACTTATAGAAAAAAATGATACCTTATTTTGAGAAGTAGCAAATCATTGAAATAGTCATCATTGGAAAAATTTGTTAAAAATTTAGCAGTTGATTTTTTATCTCCTATAAATGATAAACTTTTATTTGTCTTCCTAAAATAATGAGAGTAGTTAGGAAGAAAAATCATCATATTATTTTGTATCTTTTAGAATATTATGGAAGTATTTGTCATTAGCATAATGTCAAATATTAAAAAGTGATCAGGTAACTTATATGTCCATGTGTAAAGTAAAATTTATAAAATAATTCAACTAATTAAATTTGCTTTGAAATTTCCATGAAGATTTCGTATTTGTACAATAATGTACTTCTTAAAATGTATGAATAATTGAAATTAAAATGTTTATTATAAAATGATTTCTAACAATAAAAAATATATAGCCCTCTCCAGTGTACTCAGTGGTAAGAGCGTCAGCCTGGGCATGGAAGGATCACAGGTTTGATTCCCTATCAACATCACAGACCTGGCCCTAACTGGTTTGGCTCAGTGGATAGAGTGTCAGCCTGTAGACTTAAGGGTCCCAGGTTTGATTCCGTTCAAGGGCATATACCTTGGTTGTGGGCACATCCCCAGTAGGGAGTGTGCAGAAGGCAGCTGATTGATGCTTTTCTCTCATCGATGTTTCTAACTCTCTATCCCTCTCTCTTCCTCTCTGCAAAAAATCAATAAAATATATTTTTAAAAAAACAAACATCACAGACTTGGGTTGCAGGTTGGATACCTGGACCAAGTCAGGGTGTGCGGGGGAGGCAGGGAGGGAACCAATAAATGTGTCTCTCACCTTTCTCTCTCTCTCTCTCTCTCTCTCTCTCTCTCTCTCTCTCTCTCTCTCTCTCTTCCTCTTCCTCCTCCTCCTTCCTTCCCTTCCACTCTCTCTAAATACCAATTGAAAAAATATTCTTGGGTGAGGATTAACAAAAAATAAATAAATAGCTATTAAAAAATTACTTAAAATAAATATAGAGCATCTTGCCATAGCCTGTTTGGTTCAGTGGATAGAGCATCGGCATGAGGGCTGAAGGGTTCTGGGCGTGATTATGGTCAAGGGCATATGCCCAGGTTGCGGGCTTGATGCCCAGTAGTGGATCGAAGTGCAGGAGGTAGCCAATTAATGATTTTCTCTCATCATTGATATTTCTATCTCTATCTCCCTCTCCTTCCTCTCTGGAATCAATAAAAACATATATTTTAAAAAAGAGCATCGTAAAATTCTTCCCCATGAACTTTTTTGTTCTACTTTTTTTGGAGGAGTAGTACTTAAATATAATATATATCCCACATTCAAAGGCTGTTAAATCACGTTGTTTACCCATATCTTCAGAAAAAAATCACTTACACTGTCATGGTAAACAACCTGCTTCCCAATTCATAATGGTCTGGCCCTCTGGCAACTTCAGTGCAAATTATAGCTAATTTGTCTACAAATGTCAGGTGGTCATAATAATCTGGCCACTCAGTGTATGTAGCACCACAAAATTATGTAAACATGCTATACTGGAAAGGATAAAAGCTCAAATAAATGACTTTTATTTGACAGAGTGGGTTTTGACAGCTTAAATAACCTTTTTTTAAAATTGTTGACACTATTACGGATGTCCTCCATACATTTCCCCCCTTGCCACTCTCCACTCAGTTCCCACCCATCTCCTAGGCCAGTGATGGCGAACCTTTTGAGCTCGGCTTGTCAGCATATTGAAAAACCCTAACTTAACTCTGGTGCCATGTCACATATAATTTTTTTTTGATATTTGCAATCATAGTAAAACAAAGACTTATATTTTTGATATTTATTTTATATATTTAAATGCCATTTAACAAAGAAAAATCAACCAAAAAAATGAGCCATAGGTTCGCCATCACTGCCCTAGGGCTTACAGTGGTCGGCAAACTCATTAGTCAACAGAGCCAAATACTTCTCCAAGATAGACTCGCCCAGGCCGAAAACTGACTTCTGTGCATGGGCCATGAAGTTTCAATCGCACTGTACATGAGCCCGCAGGTGGTATTTTGTGGAAGAGCCACACTCAAGGGGCCAAAAAGCCGCATGTGGCTCAGGAGTCGCAGTTTGCTGACCACGGCCCTAGAGACCTTCACTACATTATGATCTGTGTCCATGGGCTATGCATATATGCATGTATGTTCTTTGGTTAATCCCTTCCAGTTCCCACCACCTCACTCCCCTCTGAAGTGATCTATTGTTCCCTTTTCTCAGTGCTGTATTTCAGTAGGGTACCTATTAAACACTTCCTTTTAAAAAATCTTACCATTGTTAATTTGAGATTATAATATTTCACATTTTTTAATTCAGTGGAAAATCATTTAATGAATTATAGACATCAAATGCAGTATGATGAAAAAACAAGTCAAATCATGCTGCAATTCCTCAAATGCAAAATTTCCCCAAAAAATATCCTTAATATTTCTGGATTCCACTCAGATAATGCACCTTTACAAATTTGGGTTCAAAATGGATTAAAAAATAAGTTCTTGAATTTCTCACTTTTACTAATGAGAAATTTCCTATTAGAAGAATGTTGCCATAAAATTAATAAATAAAAGAAGAAATTTGAATAGTATTACTTTTTATCAAATAAAGTGTCAAGTATAAAGGAAATTTATGGAACTTAAAAACTAATATTTATTGTGTATACACTATGCCTAGCACTGTTCAAAGGGACTTTAGATATATTTTGTGTCACACTGATTCCATTACATTGGTATGACCATTATCTCCAGGTATAGGTAACACTACACGGTCACAGAGAGTTTAAGACACTTGTCAGGACCAGACCTTTGCCTGTGCCCATAGTGAGCACAGCTGCATTCTCGTCCCCATGGCTCTGGAGTCCTGTCTCCTGAAAGAGGCCACTGAGCCCCAGGAGGACGAGCTGCTTGCTCTGTATTCTTTGCACCCTCATTCCTGCCTTACCACAACAGGTCAGGAGAGGGCAGGGGGCCCCAAGGGCACACCTCCCCGAGATTGAATGGCGGAAGGTCTGAAAGATGAATAGACTTCTCACTTTCCACTGACTGGCAGCAATAGTGTTTATTGAAATACTCACCAACAGCAGAAAAAGATTAAAAATGGTGGTGGAGTAAGTGGAAACTACACTGACATTCTCCCGGGACCAACCAGGAAACACAACTAAAATACAGAAAAACCACCCTGAAAAGTCAAATGAAGACTAGTTAAAGAGAACCCTGATAATCAAGGATGGAAATTGGAGACCGTATAGAGATGAGTAGAAAGTGTGGAGATTCTAAAGGGCTAGCTGGGCTATTACAGACAGCAGCTGAAGGTCCAAAGAGATATCTCAGCTATGGGGAGATCCCACTGAGAACTCTGGCACATAAACCCCAAGCTGGGCTCCACAGCACAGAGAACAAGAACTGAGAAAGGCACTCACAGAACCTCTGCCTGTGAAAAGCAGCAGAGTTGCTGTCTGCCAGCCAGAGATGGCTGGAAATGTAGGCACCCTCTTAAAGGGCCAGCACACAAAATAGAATGTGCAGCCACTTAACTTGGGCTCTGGCAGAGGGAGGGCAGAGTAAGTGTACTCTGTGTGAGGAGAGTCCAAGGTTGCAGGCTCTGCGGTAGGGGCTCAGAGGGCAGCCACACTGGCTCCCTCTGCTGGGTCATTCCCTTATACTGCAGAGGAAACCTTTCTCCCAGGGACCTTTGCTATCCAGGTGGTTTTGGCTGAGGGAAAGGCAGTTGCCCCACCATGTTGGAAAAACTCTTGCCCCACCCTCTGGTTGATAGCCTGAGGAAAGTAAAAATTGAGTGTCAATGGGACTTCAGGCAGAGGGGATCTCTGGAGGCTTTGAGTCTTTGCCTGATCTCCTTTTGGGCCTGGGGCTAGGAAAAGCTGACCCTGGTGTAGATCTTGGTCCTTTCTAAAAGCACCCAGCCTCACCAGAGGGAGCCACAAACAGTGGATTGCTGATGACTCCAAACAGGGTACTCAGGGCCAATCAGAAACAGCAATCTGACATTGTCCTACACTACACATTGGGAGTCATATCAAATCTACCTAATATATAGACACAAATCCAAACAGGCAGGCAAAATTGGGGAGACAAATAAACAAACTACAAATGAAGGAACAAGAGAATTATCCAGAAGAAGAACCAAACAAAATGGACATAAGAAATTTATCTGATATAGAGGTCAGAATAATGATGGTAAAGATGCTAAACAACATGAGAAAAGATATAGTAACCATAAAAAAAAACAACAACAGTTGGAAATAAAGACTGCACGGATATTAAAAGGAATACACAGCAGATTAGGGGAAGCCCAGAATTAGATCAGTGAATTAGAAAACAGTGTAGAAAAAAAATCACTCAATCAGAGAACCAAAAAGAGAAAACAATTGAAAAACAGGAGGACAGCTTAAGGGAACTGTGGGACAATAAGACACATGATAATATTTGCATAATAAGTATACCAGAAGGAGAAGAAAGTGAGGAAGAGATAGAGAACCTGTTTAAAGAAATAATGGCAGAACGCTACCCTAACCTGATTAAGGAAAAACTCACACAGATTCAGGAGCCATAGAGCGTCCCAAGCAAGAAGAATTAAAACAGGCCCACTTCCAGAATATCACAATGAAAAAAACAAAAATTAAAGACAAAGAGTGAATATTAAAGTCAGCAAGAGAAAAGCAACTTATTACCTACAAAAGAGCTCCTAAATGCTGTCAGCTGATATCTCATCAGAAACACCAGAGGCCAAAAGAGAATGTCATGAAATATTCAAAGCAATGAAAAGCAAGGATCTGAAACCAAGATTACTATATCTATCAAGGCTATCATTCAAAAATAGATGGTGAAATAAAGAGCTTCCCAGACCAAAAAACGAATGACTAAAAGAGTTTACAACCACCAAACCAGCACTGCAAGAAATGCTAAAGGGACAACTATAATGAAAAGAAGAGATAGAGAGAGAAACATGGGCATACAGAATTAAAATGGCAATAAATAAGTACCTATCAAAAATAACTTTAAAAGTAAATGGATTAAATGTGCCAATCAAAAGACATAGGTTAGCTGAATGGATACAAAAGCACGAGCCAAATATATGCTGCCTACAAGAGACCCACCTCAGGACAAAAGATTCACACAGGATGAGAGTAAAGAGAAGGCAAAAATTTTCCATGCACATGGAAACAAACAAACAAACAGCCGGGGTAGTAGTACTCATATCCGAAAAAATAGACTTCAAAATAAAGGCCATCACAAAAGACAAATGTCACTACATAATACTAAATATATTGATCCAACAAGAGGATATAACCCTGGTAAACATATATGCACCCAATATAGGAGTACCTAAACATATAAAATAACTTCTGGAGGACTTAAGGGAGAGATTGACAACAATACAGATACAGTAGGAGACTTTAACACCCTGCTGACTTCACTGGATAGATTTTCCAGAAAAAAAAAAAATTAAAAAGGAAAGAGTGACTCTAAATAACACACTAGATCAGATGGATTTAATTGACATTTATAGAAGATTTCACACCAAAGCTGCAAATACACATTCTTCTCAAGTGCACATGGGTCATTTTCAAAGATAGACCACATGTTAACACATTGCAGATCAGTAGTTTTATTGCAAGCTTTACCCAGTGGCCACATAAGTTTCTATTGAATGAGTACAAAAAACATTTTATATAAATGTTAAAGGCATGCTTTAAAATTAAATACCCATTGCATTTTGAAGTTGTTTATTACATGTTCTTACAAGCTAATATCTTTTTAAAGTACGATGCTTTGTAAAACACTGTGTAATATGAAGCGAGAATTCTTGTGATCTGTCTGCAATGTGTTAAGACACAAAACAAGCCTCTACAAGTTCAAGAAGATTAAAATCATATCAAGATCTTTGCAGACCACAGTGGAATGAAATTAGAAATGAAATACTGTTCAAACACTTAGAAAACTTCCAACATGTGGAGGCTAAATAGCACATTATTAAACAATGAATGGATTCCCAATGAGATCAAGAAAGAAATCAAAAACTTCCTGGAAACAAATGAAAATGAGCACACAGCAACCCAAAATCTCTAGGACACAGAAAAAGCAATCCTGGGAGAGAAGTTTATAGCACTACAGCCTACCCCCAAAAAACAAGAAAAACTAATAATAAACTATTTAATCCTACAACTTAAGGAATTAGAAAGAGAACAAGAAAAGTGCAAAGTAAGTTGAAGAAAGGGAATAATAAAGATTAGAGCAGAAATAAATGACAGACTAAAAAAAAAACAATACAAATAATCAATGAAACTAAGAGCTGGTTCTTTAAAATATAAACAAAATTGATGAACCTTTAGCCACACTCATCAAGAAACAAAGAGGATCCAAATAAATAAAAGCAGAAACAAAAAATGCGAAGTAACAACTGACACCATAGAAATACAAAGGAATGTAAAAAAATACTATGATCAACTACATGCCAAAAAGCTAGACAATGTGGAGGAAGTGGACAAATGCTTTAAGAAATAAAATCTCCCAAAACTGAATCAGGAAGTTAGAAAATCTGAATAGGCCAATACCATCTAATGAAATAGAAGCAGTAATAATAATAATAATAAAAAACTCCCAGCAAACAAAAACTCTGGTCCAGATGACTTCAAAGGGGAATTTTACCAAACATTCAAAGAAGAACTAAAACCTAACTTCCTCAAACTATTTAAAAAAAAATTCAAGAGGAAGGAAAACTTCCAGGCATAATCTTAATTCCAAAACCAGATAAAGACACTACAAAGAAAAGAATTACAGGTCAATATTCCTGATGAACATAGATGCTAAGATCCTCAACAAAATATTAGCAAATCAGGTCGAGAAATATATTTCAAAATCATATACCATGACCAAGTGAGATTTATTTCTGAGATGCAAGACTGGTACAATATTTATAAATCAATAAATGTGATACATCACATAAGCAAATTGAAACATAAAAATCACATGATCATATCAATAGACACAAAAATAGCATTCAACAAAATCTAACACCCTTTTTTCATAAAAACTCTCAGCAAAGTGGGAATAGAGAGAGCACATCTCAACAGAACCTACAGCCAACATCATTCTCAATGTGAAAAAATTAAAACCATTTCCCCTAAAAACAGGAACAAGACAAGGATGTCAACTAGCCACAACAATCAGGCAAGATGAAGATATAAAAGGCATCCAAATTGGAAAAGATGAAGTAAAACTCTCATTATTCTCAGATGACCTAATATTGTACATAGCAAACATTATAGGCTTCACCAAAAAATGAGTACATTTAATAAAGGAATTTGGTAATGTAGCAGATACAAAATTAACATCCAGAAATTGATGGCATTTTTAAACACCAATAATAAATTCTCAGAAAGAGAAACCAAACAATCAATCCCATTTACCATTACAACAAACAATTAACATACTTAGGAATCAACTTAGCCAAGGTGGTAAACTACTTGTACTTAGAAAACTACAGGACATTGACAAAAGAAATAGAGGAAGGTATAAACAAGTGTAAGAATATACTGTGTTCATGGATTCATAGAATTAACACCATTAAAATGTCCATACTACCCAAAGCCATCTACAGATTCAATATAATCCCTATTAAAATAACAACATATTTCACAAATCTAGAACAAATGCTCCAAGCATTTATATGGAATTAGAAAGATCCTGACACAGCTGCAGCAATCTCAGTAAAGAACAAAGTTGGGGATCACAGTGCCAGATATAAAGTTATACTACAAAGCTACTGTAATCAAAACAGCCTGGTACTAGCACAAGAACAGGCATTAGATCAATGTAACAGAACAGTGATCCCAGAAATCTACTGAAGCCATTATGCTCAATTAATATTTGACAAAGGAGGCAAGAACATATAATGAAGCCAAACAATCTCTTCAATAAATGGTATTGGAAAAATTGGACAGATACATGCAAAAAAAAAAAAATGAAAGTAGACCACCAATTTACACCATACACAAGAATAAACTGAAAATGAACAAAAGATTTAAATGTAAGTTGTGAAACCCTCAAAATCCTAGAAGAAACCATAGGCAGCAGAAACAGACATCTCTAGTAACAATATGTTTGTGGATACATCTCCTAGGGCAATGGAAACTAAAGAGGAAATAAACAAATTGGACCACATCAAAAGCTTCTGCACAGCAAAGGCAACCATCAACAAAATAAAAATTGAGCCTACTGCGTGGGTTAATCTATTTGGCAATGATACATTTGATAAAGGGTTAATATCCAAAATAAAGGGAACTCATACAACTTAACAGGAAGACACACTATCTAATTAAAAAATGGGTGAAGGACCTAAATAGAAACTTCTCCAAAGAGAACATACAGATGGACAAGAGACATATGAAAAAATGTTCCAAGTCACTGATCACCAGAAAAAGTGCCCATCAAAATGACAATGAAGTACCATTTCATAAGTATCAGCATGGCTACCATCAACAAATCAACAAATGTCAAGTGCTGATGAGGATGTGGAGGAGAGGGAACCCTGTACACTGCTGGTTGGAATGCAGACTGGTGCAGCCTCTGTGGAAAACAGTGTTGAGTTTCTTAAAAAAAAAAATTAAATATGGAACGGCCATTTGACCCAGTGATCCTACTACTAGGAATATATCCTAAGAAGCCCAAAACACAAATCAGAAAGCATATATGCACCGCATGTTCATAGCAGCACAATTTACAATACCTAAGATCTGGAAACAGCCCAAGTGCCCATCAGTAAAAGAGAATAAAAAAGCTGTGGTACATTTACAACATGAAATACTGTGCAGCAGTAAACAAGAAGGACCTCTTACCCTTTAAGTCACATGGAGGGATCTGGATAGTATTATGTTAAGCGAAATAAGCCAGTCAGAGAAAGACAAGTATCACACGATCTCACTCTTTTGTGGAATCTAATGAACAAAGAAAACTGATGAACAAAATAGATCCAGAGACATAGATGCATAGAACTCAGGTCGTAATCTCAGAGGGAAGGTGGTGGAGGATGGGTGGGCGGGAAGAGATCAACCAAAGAACTTATATGCATATATTCATAACCCATGGACACAGACAATAGGGTGGTGAAGGTCTTGGGAGAGGGTGGGTGCGTGAAGGCTAGAAGGGATCAATGGTGGAAAAAGGGGACATAAGTAATACTTTCAACAGTAAAGATTTATTTAAAAATTAAATTTTAAAAAAAGAAACTTGTCATAAGTCACCCAGCTAATAGAGGGCAGAGCCAGATTTCAAGTTCAGAAAACCTGGCTCAAAAGCCCATGCATATTAAAAATGCGTAGCAAAAATAAAATTTGTAAAACAGTAAATAGCTTCTGGAGGGGAGTCAAGAAGAAGTAATCTCAGAAGTGAATGTAATAGTTTTGTTAAATTTAAAAGATACATTAGGCCTGAATAAAAGATAATAGTGTATATCAGAGGTACATAAGCAAATTAATAATAGTCTAAGCTAGATAATAATACAATTACCCACAAAACTATATCCAGAAAACTGTAAACTTTTCTGAGTGATATAAATTTAAATGTAATATCTGTTAGCTAATATATGTTAGGGAACAATTGGATTCAATTTGACATAATAATAAATTACAGTTACAAAACAGAGAAAATGGTCCTTAACACATGACTCATCTACTTTCTTTTCCTCGATACTGTATATTTTATTTAATTCTTGGAACAGAAGAGAAAACACATTTTACTAACAAGCAGAGGAGGAAAATCTATGTAATGTCACACATTATGTCCTTTTGACAAATGTAGATTATAAGCTGAAGGATTTCTTTCATTTCTTTTTTTTTTCTACATATGTTTGTAATGTAGATTCAATCTTTCCTTTTGCCTTTTTCCCCTCCTTTATTCCATTATGCTTTGGGAAGCTCAAACTGCTTACATAATTTCAATCAATATAATAAGAATTCTAAATCTCTCCAGTCCTTTTTTGCAGTAGTACTAACTCCTTTATTTCTGTGTGTCAATATAATATTGCTGATTTAATAATTTTATTAAATTAAGAACTGAAAGTTATTTTCAGTTAGTTATAATCAATTCTTGATTTTTTATGAGAATTAAAGGCTTTCTAAATGGCTGAAACATATATTTTAAACAGACCAGCAATTTTCAACCTTTTTATCTCATGGTATACAGAAATTACTAAAATTCTTTGACACACCAAAAAATATATATTTTTTGCAAATATGAAAAAAAATAGGTATAATTTTAATTCCTTCACATGGGACAGCTATTGTTGTTTGGTTGTGGTCACTTTTTTATTTGGCAATATAAAGGAAAAGGGGTCAGTTTTCCTGACTAAATAGTCAGTTATTATATGTTTTAAAAATGGTCTGGCACACCAGTGTGCCATATTAAACATTGCTAATATAGACATACAAAACATATCAATATAATAGAAAATGTCACAGTGTTATGCGTTAGCTATTTTGTGATCTTTAGACATTCAAAGAATGAACTACCTCATATAGGTATCAAAATAGCATATTAATATATCTCATTAATAAGTCTAAGCAAAAATTCTAATAATTATTTATTAAATATTTGCTATAACATCATTGCTAATGTATAACGTTAGCTTTCTCTGTCACACAGTAGGAATCCATTAAATAGCTGTGGGATAAGCAAATGAGAGTATCAATGAACATAAATTGGATGTATTTTTAATTTTTCATCCTTCAAAAAAACAATATATTATAACTTCAAAAAACAATTATGAAATCATAACACACTACAGTTTTAAGATACTATATAAGGTTATTATACATTAAAATGGCAAAATTAAGAATGATTATTCATTGAATTTAATTCATAATCATGCTAGGCATTTAATCCTGGAGAACTTTTACATTGAGATAACATTTTAGATAAAATAATGTCTTACATGGGTCTTGTAGTGGTTTATAAACTCTTTCTCTATTGATCATATTCAGATGAAATTTTCTTTTACCACCACTGATAAAGTGAATTGCACTTAGCAAGATCACAATGATTGTATCTGTTCCAAAATTTTACATTTGTACATTTGCTATTACTGAAGTTTCAAGTTCAGTTTGAAGTCTCAAAAACTAGGGCAAGGAATAGTCAATCTTTTAAAGGAATCTCTAGGGCATAACCTTTCTCAACTGCATGCTTTTATTCTTATAATCAGGAACACAACTGAATCAGCACATGCTGACAACTGTGCTCACACAGGCTTCACAGACACTGTCCAGACTAGACCTGGAGAGTAATGCTGACATAAGACATGTAGGCTTTTCCTTGAAATAGCTTTCTTCATGTTTGTCCATTTTGCCTTTCTTGTTCGATCATTTATCTTTGTTCAAGACTGCTAGATAATCAATGAAGGCAGAAGAGCCAACAACCCATAGTTAAGTTAGTCAATAAAAATATTGTAGCACACAACATAAGCACAAATAAACATTTTAAATAGCCTCTGAAAATAGTTCAATGGAAAAATAATCATTGTCAGTGATAGACCTGGGCATTATACACAGTAGGTGCTTGATAACTGTGTGTACATAGTGAAGGTAGAAGGTCACCTTAAGATGCCCCAAGGAATAAAATGTGTTTCTGTAACTTGATGTGAACACTAAAATATAATTTAAGTTGTCAATATATAATGACTCTGTTGCCAAAGACCAGTTGTCATGTTAAAGCATTTCACATGTAATGATATATGAATAGAAATTAAACATGTGAGAAAAGGTTCATCTATTGTATTATCTTTTCTCCAAGTACCCACTATTCTGACTTGTAATACCCTAGATTACTTTTCCTGTTTTGAATTTTCGTATATATAGAAACATGCATTCATAACCTTTTGTGTTTGGCTATTTGTATGTAATATTTCATATGTAAGTTTCACTCTTACTAATTGTGCTTAATTTATAATTTTACCCATTCTGTTGATGTACATTTTGATTGTTTTCAGTGTGGAACCATGGCAAATAACGATGCTTTGAAAAGGTGTCTACATGTGTCTGAGTGTACAGGTGCACACATTTCTGTTTGGTTCATACCTAGAAGTGAAATTCTGGTTCACGGGGCACCTACACTTTAATACTTAGTAAACTCTGCAAGTTTCCCAGTGTAGTTGCAGTAGTTCATACTACCTCAGGCAGCAAAGAAAACTACTATTTCATAACTTTACTACCATTTTGGATTGCTCAGTTTTTAGATCCATTTAGATCCATTTTGATGGGTATAAAATCATATTGTATAGGGTATTATTTTTGCATTTCTCTTATACTAAGGAACATGCTTTTTTATTTTATTTGGTCATTGTATATAGTCAATTTTGAAGTTACTGCTCAAATACTTTTCTCATTTAAAATAATTACTTTTTAATCTTTTTCTTGCTGTGTTTTTCATATAACTTATTGAGAAATGTTCCACTATAATTGTGGATTTATTTCATTTTTCTTTAATTGTATTGTTTTTATCCTTTATGTATTTTTGGGTTAAGTTACTAAGAGCTTAGAGATTTAGATTTCAATGTCGATCTGCCATTTTATCATCAGGAAATGTTTTATAGTATACTAGAGGCCTGGTGCACAAAAATTTGTGCACTCGGTGGGGGGGATTGAGGGTCCCTCAGCCCGGCCTGTGCCCTCTCCCAGTCTGGGACCCCTCAGGGGATGACCACCTGCTGGCTTAGGCCCACTCCCCAGGGGATTGGGCCTAAAATGGCAATCAGACATCCCTCTGGCAGCCTGGCAGCCCTCAGGGGATGCCCACTTGCCAGCGGGGAGCAGGCCTAAACTGTAGTCAGACATCCTTAGTGCTGCCAAGGAGGCAGGAGAGGGTCCCACCACCACCCCTGTACTGGCAGCCATCAGCCTGGCTTGTGGCTGAGCAGAGCTCTTCCCATGTGAGAGCGTGCTGACCACCAGAGGGCAGCTCCTGCATTGAGCATCTGCCCCCTGGTGGTCAATGTGTGTCATAGTGACCAGTCATTCCCAGTCCTTCTGCTGTTAGGGTCAGTTTTCATGTTACCCTTTTACTATATAGGATAGAGGCCTGGTGCATGGGTGGAGGCCTGCTGGTTTGCCCTGAAGGGTGTCTTGGATCAGGGTGGGGGTCCCCACTGGGGTGTCTGGCCAGTCTGGGTGAGGGGCTGAGGGCTGTTTTCAGTCTGGTTGGTGGGCGACTGAATCTCCCAGCCTCTCCTTTTTTCTTTTTTTATTCTGGGATTAATTTACCTTCTATAGCTGTCACTGGAGCTGAGAGCAGGCTCCAGCTCTGAGGCCGTTGCTGGCTGAAAGCAGGTACCTGGGTTTCTTTAGATTTTATAATTGAAACTCTGTTGCCATCAATGGCCGCTCTAAGCTCTGAGGCCGCGGTGGCTGAAAGCAGGTTTCTGGGGTTTGTTTAGGTTCTATAACTCCAACATTGTTTCATCCAGAGCTCAGACCTGAGCTGCGGCAGGCACGGAATGTTGACTTCCTCCATCACTGGAGTAAGCAAGCCTCATGTTCATGTTCAGCTGCCTGGCTGCCGGCCCCCATCTTGGCTGGAAGTTAATTTGCATATCTTGCTGATTAGCCAATGGGAAGGGTAGTGAAGTTATGGTTAATTACCATGTTTCTCTATTATTAGATAGGACTAGAGGCCCGGTGCACAAAAATTTGTGCACTCAGGGGAATGGGGGGTCCCTCAGCCCGGCCAGTGCCCTCTCACAGTCTGGGACCCCTCAGGAGATAATGACCTGCTGGCTTAGGCCTGCTCCCAGGTGGCAGAGGGAAGGCTCAATCCCAAGGTGCAGCCCCTGGTCGGGTTCAGAGCAGGGCCCATTGGGGAGTTGGGGTGCCGCCCCCTGTCATGCACAGAGCAGGGTGGATCGGGAGGTTGCGATGCCACCCTCAGTCACGCTCAGGGTAGGGCCGATTGGGGGTTTGGGGCATCACCCCCTGTCACACTCAAGGCAGGGTCGATGGGGAGGTTGCGGCACCAAACCCTGTCACACACAGAGCAGGGCCAATCAGGAAGTCGGGGCACCGCACCCTGTCACACACAGAGCCTCAGGGTGATCAGGGTGTTGGGGAGCTCCCCCCTATCAGGCACAGAGCAGGGCTGATCAGAGGGTTGGGGTGCCTTCCCTGTCAAGAACAGAGCAGGGCGGATAGGGAGGTTGTGGCCCTGCCCCCTGTCACACACAGAGCCGCAGGGCAATCAGGGGGGTTGGGCACTGCCCCCTGTCACGCTGATCCTGGTGCCAGGAGGCCTCTTGGCTCCGCTGATCCCGGTGCTGGGAGGCATATTACCCTTTTACTATATAGGATTGAGGCATGGTGCACGGGTGGAGGCCGGCTGGTTTGCCCTGAAGGGTGTCCTGGATGAGGGTGGGGGTCCCGCTTGGGTGCCTGGCCAGTCTGGGTGAGGTGCTGATGGCTGTTTGCAACTGGCCACACCCCCTTCAGGGTGGGGGTCAACACTGGGGTGCCTGGCCAGTCTGGGTGAGGAGCTGAGGGCTGTTTTCAGGCTGGTGGGTTACTGAAGCTCCCAACCCCTCCTTTTTTTCTTTTTTTTTTATTCTGGGCCAGCTATAGCTCTGAGGCTTGGCTCCAGCTCTTAGGCCTTGGCTGCTGAAAACAGGTATCTGGTTTGTTTGGGTTCTATAATTGAAACACTGTTTCAACTCCAGCGCTGAGATCCTGGCTGGCTGAAAGCAGGTTTCTGGCATTTTCTTTAGCTTCTATATTTTTAACAATGTTTCTTAAACTGCAAGCTCAGAGGCCGGCAAGGCAGGCAGGGAACGTTAGCTTCCTCCGTCACCGAAGCAAGAAAGCCTCATGTTCGCTTCAAGCTGCCTGGCTGCTGGCCACCATCTTGGCTGGCAGTTAATTTGCATATCTCCCCGATTAGCCAATGGGAAGGGTAGCAGAGGTATAGCTAATTACCATGTTTCTCTTTTATTTGATAGGATAAGCTCTTCCATCCTCATGGGTGTTTTATTGTTGTTGTTTTGATTTATTTTTATTTATTCTGCTAGTCTTAACTTAGTTGTAATGTATCATTTTTTTAAATAAAGACAGCTTTTGTTTTGACGTTATATTCTTATCAAATGTGTTAATAACAAACATAATTTTTAAAAAATCATTTAAACCAATATTTTACTGTGACAATTTCGTTTAATAGTCTATATTTTATTCTATGCTTTTAAAAATATTGTTGTCAGAGAAGTTTAACACTTCACCAGATTGCTAAAATAAATAGATGGGTAGGTAGGTAGGTAGGTAGGTAGATAGATAGATATATAGATAGATAAAAGTCCTCCAAGCAGCCCCAAATGCTTAGCTTATCTCACCAAAGTTCCTTTTCCTTAACCTAGGCCCATAATTCTTCACAACTATTTTAGTTCTCTGCTGCCTTTAATCACATACCTTCTGTTTTTCTTTAAGTTTTAGTAGTTATTGTCAATGGAGAAACTGGTCTGACTTACTCTGTCCAGTGCTACTACGAGCAAAACATTCCATTCTATTTTCACATTGGTCATTGACCATACATGCCTAAGTCATTGATTTTTGAACCTCATTCATATTTCTGATTTCTCTTGCTATTTTCAGAATTTTTCAGCTGATTCCTTTGGACTTTTAAAGGACAAAATTATTTGAGCCAATTATTATCTAAATGACAATATTTCCCTCCTTAGTCCCATTATATTATATATTTTGTACTTTTTTCTTAATGTAATCATTTTGGCTAGTATATTTTTAAACAGTATTTAAAAACATTGGTGAAAATGGGAATCATTGTATTGTTCCTGACAATAATGTAAATGTATCTTACATAATCAATTACTATGACTGTTTGATTTTTTTGTTTGTTTTGTTTTGTGTTTTACTTGTTTTTAATTTGTATTTTATTGTTGACAGTATTACAGATGTCCCCCATCTCTCCCTTTGCCCCCCTCTACTCAGCCCTCTCCCCACCCCAGACCTTCACCACACTATTGTCTGTGTACATGAGCTATATATATATATCCTCTATAATAATAAAAGTGTAATATGCTAATTAGACTGGACAGCTGGAACAACCTTCCGGACATCATTCCAGACGTCCTACTGCTTTTCATTATTTATTTATTCATTTGGTTAGTATATAGCTCTTATATCTCCAGCCCACAAGAAGTATGAGCCGGGCAGCCTTGGGGTTGTTGTGCAGTACAGAGGGAAGCAAAATGAGAAATTCCCTGACACATTAGCCACAGTATTGGAACATTGATTTCTACTGATGTTGATCTGAGCCTAGATCCTCCCAGTACTTGTTAAGGCATTTCATTGAATACTTAACGGAGACAGAAAAGAAGGAAGAAGAGCAAATGAAGGATTGAGGGAGGGAGATAGAGAGGAAGATCTAACTCTCAATATTCCCTGACATATTTGCCAAGTAAAGAGAGATCAGCTAAATGTTCACATATTCTTAGTTGGTAGGTGAGTATCACAAGTTAAAAAGAACCAAAAGAAAATTGATTTTAGAAGGAAGTGATACTTCTTGAAACCATGTACTCTTGTACATTTTTAGTGGTATTAAAATGTTTATTTGAACTTACCTAGCCACATCTGGGATGCAGATAATTACTTTTATAATCTTACAGTTTTTATTAGGTAGAAAACTATGGTATGTAGTTACATATTTTTTTAAACTTATAATATCATTTTTATTTTATTTTCTAATGATGCTATGGAATGTAAGATTGGTTATTGTTTTCTGAATTGCTTTTCAAACTCAGTTTGTTAAGCCATACATGACACTTAGTTCACAAGGCTAGAATAGATATTTGGCATACGATGTCATTACATCATGGAAGGATATGGAAGCTGACTATTTGAAAACAAATTAATAGGAGGTTTTAATACAATATGAACTGGGAGGTTGAGGTACATAAGCTCTACCAATTGTAGAGAATTGCTTCCTCTTTAACCCTGAGGGAGCAGAGAGAAAGGTGTGGCCCTGGAGCACAGTGAACACCGGTGTATGGGAAGGAAGACTACTTGATAGGGGCCAGAGCTAAAGAGCATATTGGATCCTGAGAACCACAGACTGTAAGATTAGAAGGAAATAAACAGTATGTCCCTGTTTTCCTTCTGCCTTTAATCTCCTGCCATTTCTGCTTTTTGGTCAAATCATTCTCTAAGCCAGAAGACAAGGCAACCAATTGATGCAATCCGTAATTGTCAGTCTCCCAAGAAATGGAGCAGGGTAAAGAAGGGAGAGAATGTTAACTAGACATTTTCCAGTCCACCCCCATGGTGTTTTGTGATGTAAAATCATACAGATAAACTCACTGGGACACAGGAAAAGAAGCCGGTTGTTAGAGTATTGACATGCTCATATACAAGAGTACATGAGTTCAATAAATGTAAATTCTCATTAAGTCATTTATTTTTAGTAGGTTTCAGAAAGAAAAGACTTCATTTCAGGAACAAATGATAAATAACAGCTCTTACTCTCTCTAAAACAATTTTGAGAGAAGGATTTAGAGGGAAGAGTGAATGTGTTTTTCCGTGCTAACCGGTAACCATATTTCATGACATGCTCTTAGTGCTTTTCCCCGATTGCTGAGGGGTAACCAACACCAGTGCTTTGGAGTAGCCTACTGTTCAGTTGTATTTTAAGCTTTCAAACAAATCATGAATTATTGTTCCTGTAAATTATTGATGGCTCTATTTGGAAGACAACTTCAACTTTTCATCAGCCCAAGAGTGGGCTATTTGCTGCTTGTTTGTTGCTGTAAGTTTATATAGCTCTTCACTGTAGAAACAGCTTGCCTATGGCTTTACTTCCTATAGTTTTATCATTAAACAACTAGATGATTTCTACTATTACTCATAATTAAAAAAATACATTAGATATTAAGTTCATCACATAAATGCAAATCGTTTTATTTCTTCCCATCTTATGATTGGTGATTTATTGAGAAAGTTAAAAATCCCCTCAAGTCTTCCAAAATGTAAGCAAAGTGTAGTTAGCCATGATAGATTTGAATTTCCCAGAATATATTATGTTTTAGCAAATATTTGTTATACCTCCTCTCAGTTTTCTTCTGTTCAAAAATGTCTCTCATTTAACTTTCCTATTTCTCTCTATTCTTATTTGTTTACTTTCTGTATAATTTATCCTTCCTCTCTTCACCTTCTTTCATCCAGTCCCCCACAACTCCCTCCCCTCTGACAGCTGTCAGTCTAGGTCCATGCCTCTATTTCTATTTTGTTCATCAGTTTATTTTGTTCATTAGATTCCACATATAAATGAGATCATATGGTATTTGTCTTTCTCTGACTTACTTAACTTAACATAATAGTCTCCATGCCAGTCCATGCTGTTGCAAAAAGTAGGATATCCTTCTTTTCTACAGCCCCATAGTATTCCACTGTGTAAATGTACACAATTATTATTTTTTTTTTGCAGTTTATTGAGAAGAATTGAACTTCATCCCCTCAAATGCCAATATGAATTGCTGATAATTAAGAACAGCTGTTTGACACAGAACTTCTGGAGATGTGGTTTAGCTTTTCTTAGAGAAAATTTTAAAAATTTAACCAAAATCCAAGCCTAAAACTTGGCTACCTAAGTTTTTAAAGGACTGGTTACTTTTCCTATGTTATGGATTTTTACTGGATTTTTAACCATTGCAAATAGTTAATAAATGAATTAATTATTAATTCATTTTCTAGCAAATTTTAATGTTTCTTATTTACATATACCATTTCACAGACTAAACAACAATAACAGCAACAGATACACAGAAAGTAAAATGTGTTGAGATCTCTACCAGTTAATTAAACTTTGTTTTCCCAAAGATTTCTAGTAGAGTGATTTTTTAAAAACAATGAAGCTAATGCTTTTATTAGTTTTCTATTATAAAAATATGAATTGATCCACATTATTAAAAACACTGGTAAAAAAAGGTTCAATTTCTGGCATTTAAAATATAGTTAGAACATGGGAATATGGGCATTTTGTGCAGTCGCTTCTGATTGCTCAGAAGAAAAGAAACAAAACAAGAATCAGTAAACATATACCCTTTCATCCTACTTTTTTTTTTTTTTTTTTTTTTTTTTTTTACCTTTAGTGGTAGGAGTGGTCACGTTGTTCTTTATTCGTTGTTCAATTGGGGGTTGAGGTTTGAGGAGTGTGTTATCACATTATCAAACTTTCAAAACCATTTACATAATTATAATGAACAATGAACTGTAAGTCAGCATACTTCATGAGAAATAATACTAAATTCACGTGGCTAGAGGAAAAAAGGTTGTCTGACTTTTTCCTTGGCTCTCTTCCAATTTACAGCCGGTATGTAGCTCTATTAGGCTGTCGTTTCCACCTACGCATCAAAGATACAGGCATTAATGTACAGGAAGGTTACCTCATTCCCATTATTACGCTCTGAAGGGCCTAATTTCATATGTGTGACAATGTAGACACGTTGACTGCTGGAAACTCTCACTGGAAGAAGTCCTTTGACAAGGAGTTTCAGGAGGAAGACAGCGAGAACTACAGGACCTGAGGCAAAGGCGGAGCACGAAGTAAGTCACTCTCCCTGTTCTGATGTGAAAATTATCCACCCTGGGCACTGAGTTTAATTGCTGCAAACAGCTCCAGAAGGCTGCACTTTCATCCCATTGTAGGTCAATGAGCATATTTGCATGGCAGAAATTATTAGCAAGTAGGCCTGTCCCCAGGAGAGTCTCCATGATGCTATTCACAGACCATTAACAGCAGAGTTCACCCATGACCAGCGGAGGCGTGAAGACTTGCTTTCTCCTTGGGAACAACTGTTAGTGAAGTACTGCCATTCCTTTCAGAAATATTCTTATTTACTTGTGCAACTCTTACAGATAGTTATGAAACTCATAATAAACCTAAACAGGCATGCTCCTGGAGTACTCCTCACTTTTTAAAAAAGTGTTTCATAGTCCTAATGATATAGAAATGTGTTTAAACCTCTTCGGTTCTTTCAATTTTTTTCTCTCTCTTTTTAAGTAGTTTTTAAAAGTAAAACCACTGTGTGAAAGCATTTGAAGAATTTGAACAAATCTAGGAATGACTTGTCCTTTAATAAGGAAATTTCTCCTAAAATGGTAAGCATGAGACCAACAATTTAAGACTCCTTAAGTAGATCAAAAAGAAGCAAATTCACATTCCTGAGGAAAAAAGTATTGATCAATACCTAATATACAGAATGTAGCATCATGGTTTATGAAATATACTTCCTAAATTGGTTCTTTTCAAAGGAATTTGGTGCCTCTTTCAGTCAGATATCACATGTCTATGTAGGGCACATAATTTGTGTCCTATAATATCACTTTAATATTTGGGATAAAAATTTGTTTAGAAGGAATGTTGTCACTTTACCAGAGGTCCTCAAACTTTTTAAACAGGGGGCCAGTTCCCTGTCCCTCAGACATTCCACACATGCGCACTGTGGGCCCCCGGAAGAGTCAGCTGCTAAGCAGGACAGGCAGCGGTGGCAAAAACACCCGGCGGGCCCGATAAATGTTTTCAGCGGCCACATGTGGCCGAGGGCCGTAGTTTGAGGACCTCTGCATCAAAGTTTGTTGAAAACAAAGAGAAAGGGAAAACAGAATGACATTTACCTTAAAAAAAATGAAGAGAATATATTAATAACTAGAGTTTGACAATCATGGAGCTGGAATTAACTTTCAGCAATCAGTTGGTTCTTACCCTGCCGTAGGAAGAGGAGTAAGTGTACCATCTCTTAAACAAAAAAAGCTTTTTCCCCTGTCACTGCCTTATTTGGAGAAGGCATTGCCATTCACAGCTCTGACTTGAGTCTTTACTTAGTATTTTGAAAATCTGTCTTCCTTCCTATTTGTCACTGAACTCCTTTGTAATAAGCCATGATTTATCAGTGTGAAAAGATATTATATGCATATGTTTTATTTGCTTTGTACTAGATTATGATTTGGAGCGTATCATAATTTTAAAGATATTTTACTGCAAATTATCATTCCTGAAGAACCTATATTCTCACTTATCCTAACTATACAAAATAGCTACTAGTATAATACTCCTTGTGTTGTGATCATAGGACAGGGCACTGAGATAACATTCTCCCACTCCTGAGCACCCTCTGGTCCCCTCCTGCTCTTCTCTGACTGCACTGACAGCCACTGTCCCAAATCCCCTTGAAACTTAAGAAAAACTTTCTTAGATAATATTGCAGCTGTATTATTTTATTTCCTCATTTAGTTAGTGGTATGAGAAATATGAAATAGTGAGATGGCTGTAACTAAAAATCCTACAGAATCATTATTGTGGAAGGTGCATAAAACCATTGTTTCCTAATTTCCTAACATCTAATTTATAGATTCAAGATTCATAAAACTGTGAAATGTATTCCCATTTATAATAAGAAGAGTTGCTCTTCTATCCTTTGGATCCAGGGCCTACATGCTCTGCCTGAGGGTAAAATATATTCACCAAATGCAACCCATTTTATAGAGAGTCCCCCAAATTCAAAGTCTGCTGTCCCTCAGCTGACAGCATAGTTGAGACTCCAAAAAACAACGTTAACTTAGATAACATAAAAGTAAAGAAGATACCAAAAGAACCCACAGCAGTAGCACAAGCAGAAGTAAGGCAGAATAAAAAAAATCAAAGTTATTCTCTCCTTGTGAAATACAGCAGACAACTAGGTGGCTGGTTTGTTACTAAAAGAAATGGTCATATACCAAGGGGACATGAATGCCAATGCTGGCATGTTGGACTCTCAGTCATGGCAATAGCCAGAGCAGAGCTGATGAAGCCAAAAATATTAATGTATAGAATAAAATCTCTGCTCTCTGGAACCAAGCCTTCTTTGGAGCAGGATTGTGTGTTTCTTTTTTCTTTTCTTTTTTCGGACTTTCTCATTTATTTTTTTCCCTTATTTATTTATTTTTTTAATTTCTTTATTGATTAAGGTATTGCATATGTGTCCCTATCCCCCCATGACCTTCCCTGACCCCCTCTCACTCATGCCTTCACCCCCTGTTGTCTGTGTCCATTGGTTAGGCTTATATGCATGCATACAAGTCCTTTGGTTGATCTCTCCTCCTTATCCCCCCAGTCTAACTTCCCTCTGAGGTTTATGGTCTGATTGATGCTTCTTTGGATCTGTTTTTGTTCATCAGTTTATGTTGTCCATTATATTCCATAAATGAGTGAGATCATGTGATATTTACCTTTCTCTGACTGGCTTATTTCACTTAGCATAATTGTGTTTTTCTAATGAAAGAGATTTCTGGATCCTGTGGTCTGAATGTTTGTGTGCCAACATAATTCACATGTTGAAATCCTAATGCCCAATGTGATGGCTTAGGAGGTAGGAACTTTGGGAAGTATTCAGGTCAAGAGGTTTTGGGGAGAGCTCATGAATGGGATAGTGCTTTTATTAAAGAGAGCCAACAGATATCCTAGCCCTTCCATAGTATGAGGACACAGCAATTAGTTGTCTGGCCAATCTGAAAGAAGACCTTTACCAGAACCCAGCTTACTGGCACCCGATCTTGGACTTTCAGCCTCTAGAACTGTGTGAAATAAATTTCTGTTGTTTATAAGCTACCCACTGCTACTTTGTTATAGCAGCCTGAATGGACTAAGACAGTGTAGTGTGTCTTTTTCCTTCATGTGGTTATTCAGTGTTCTTCTACAAAAGAAGCTTAATCTAATACTCAGAATATAGAATACTTTTGCAAAGCCCATCCACTCACTCCCAAATTACCTTTCTTGCTTTTTATTCTTCAAGTACAAGAAGCCTCATCATCAACTGTCTCACCTAGACACATGCAATAATATGGCAAGATGAGCTAGTCACTGTCACTCTGTAATAAATTGTAATATAGAGCAGGATAATTGACATATAGAGATAACTCTGAGAAAAGATTGCAAGTATATTGCTTTTTGCTTTTCTATTGGGAAGAGATACCATCATCCCAATAACTTTAGATTGGGGGTTCTCAAAATTAAAAGGCTGAGTCAAAGGAAGGACAGCAAGAAATAAAATAACAAATGTTCATTATAATAGATTTTACCTTTTATCAGCAACTGAAAATCAACCCTAGGCTTAGATATAATCTCATATGTTCTTCGTGTATTCTAATTCGAGCTATGTTCTCTAATTCTTCTTATTTATCAATTTTTATATTAAAATCTTAGCCTAACTCTAATGATAGAGCAATCACTCACCTGGTTCCATGTAAGTGCATTTCTTCATATGAAGTGTAAAGATGAAAGTCATAGATGTGGCACAATCTTGTATTTGAAATTTAAAGTACATTCAGAGATACAAATTAAAACAACAATGAGGTACTTACCTGACACCTGTCAGAATTGCTATCATAAAAATTCAACAAATGACAAGTATTGGCAGGATGTTGAGAAAAGAGAACCCTAGTACACTGCCGGTTCGGAATGCAGACTGGTGCATCCACTGTGAAAAATAGTACGGACTTTCCTCAAAAAATTAAATATGGAACTGCCATTTGACCCAGAGATCCTCCTTCTAGGTATGTATCCTAAGAAAACCAAAACACCAATCAGAAAGAATATATGCACCCTGTTATGTTCATAACAGTGCAATTTGCCATAGCTAAGATTTGGAAACAGCCCAAGTGTCCATTAGTAGATGAGTGGATAAAAAGCAGTGGTACATTAACACAGTGGAATAAAATGTGGCTGTAAAAAAATAAGGAACTCTTACCATTTGTAAAAGCATGGTTGGACCTAGAGGGTATTATGCTAAGTGAAATAAGCCAGCCAGAGAAAGATAAGCATCGCATGATTTCACTCAGATGTGGAATCTAATGAACAAAATAAACTGATGAACAAAATAGATTCAGAGACATAGAAGCATGGAACAGACTGACTACTTTTAGAGGGAAGGCACATTGGGGAGGTGGGGAGGGAGAGATTAATAGGGGGAACTTATATGCATATATGCATAGCCCATGGACACAGACAATAGTTTTATGAATGGAAGGTGGAAGATGTTAATGGGGGGAAAAAAACAAACATATGCATATATGCATAGTCCATGGACACAGAGACAATTTGGTGGGTGCAGGGTAGAGGGTTAATGGGGAAAAAACAAACAAAAAAAATCAAAGGGGCCTTTCAACAATAAAGATAAATTTAAAAATAGAATAAATAATAAAATAAAGTACATTAAAAAATAGAATTATTTTGCCGAAACCGGTTTGGCTCGGTGGATAGAGCGTCGGCCTGCGGACTGAAGGGTCCTAGGTTCGATTCCGGTCAAGGGCATGTACCTGGGTTGCAGGCACATCCCCAGTAGGAGATGTGCAGGAGTCAGCTGATCGATGTTTCTCTCTCATCGATGTTTACAACTCTCTATCTCTCTCCCTTCCTCTCTGTAAAAAATCAATAAAATATATTTAAAAAAAAATAGAATTATTTTATACAGAGTGATATGGACAACCAAAGCACAATGTAACCATTGCAACTAAACAATTTTTGCTAATAATATTTTTTAAATATTTAGCCAATACTTTAAAAACTATGTACTAGAAAAGTTGATATAATAAATACATTAAATAGCTATAACATTTTATAAATAATATATATATATACACATAGTGTAAATTTCTTATTTGTGCATATATATATATTTGTGCATAATATATATAATACTAGACTAGATACCTGGTGTATGGATTCCTGCACATTGAAAGGAAATTAATTAGAAGTTGGCCAGCAGGGCTGGACTGGGTGAGGCGGGCCAGACATGCCCTGGAGCCAACCTCCTGCCATCCCTGCCCCGGTTGATCACAACTGGGGCAGTGCCAGGGTTCGAGGGCATCTGCAGAGTGAGCAGGGTCCCTCTGGAAAGTGGGGTCCCTAGGCCTGGCCTGCGGGGATCAGGCTGAAACTGGCAGCCCGACATCCTCCAAGGGGTCCTGGAGTGCAAGAGGGCACTCTGCAAAGTTGCTATCGCTCAGCAGCTCCTGCGTTGAGTGTCTGCCCCCTGGTGGTCATTACACATCAGAGCTACTGGCCAGTTGGCCAGTTGCTTAGGCTTTTTTTTTTTAATATTTTATTGATTTTTTACAGAGAGTAAGGGAGAGAGATAGAGAGTTAGAAACATCGATGAGAGAGAAACATCGATCAGCTGCCTCCTATACACTTCCTACTGGGATGTGCCCGCAACCAAGGGTACATGCCCTTGATCAGAATCGAACCTTGGACCTTTCAGTCTGCAGGCCGATGATCTATCCACTGAGTCAAACCGGTTAGGGCTTAGGCTTTTATATATATAGACTAGAGGCCCTCCTCCTGGCCTGCACCCTCTTGCAATCTGGGACCCCTTGGGGGATGTCAGAAATCCAGTTTTGTCCCAATCCCCACAGGCCCCGCCGAGGGGTCCGACTGATGCACGAATCTATGCACTGGGCCTCTAGTATGCATATAAGATCTTTGGTTAATCTCTTCCCAACCTCCCCTCTTCCCTCTGAGATTCATCAGCCTGTTCTATGTTTCCATGCCTATGTGTTGAGCATATGCTTCCAGTGGTTATTGAACATCATAGCTACCGGACAGTCGGCTGGTCGCTTAAGCTTTAATATATATAGATATATCAGCTAAATAAATTGTTTGATTAATTACTTATACTTTTAAGTAGAAATAACAGGAACTTTTTTGTTATGGTTACTTTTCTATAAACACTCTGATGGAGTAGTGAAAAGTGAATTGAAATACACACCAAACCTATCTTACTTCCTCTAAGAAAAATCTAAAAGAAAAGAGAATAAGAAAGAAAAAAAATATCTTTTTTCTATAAAGAAGCTAACGATAACTACATTTGGAAATTGTTCAAAATAGCTACAGATTTGAGTATGTTGTGTTTAAAGGGTGACATACCTGGTACATGAAGAAATTTATGAGGATAAAGGGAGATTAGAAAATGAATCAGATAAGATGACAAAAGGGCAAAGGGAAAATCGATGTGATTTGGACATACAGGTATGTTTCTAGGATGGGAAGAATTTTAAGTTGTATTACTTGTGTTGTAATTATACTCTTCACCCAGAAAAATCAATACACTTCATACATAAAGAGACATATGGAGGGGTAAAAGAAAGAGATATATCCAGACCATGAAAAAGGAAGTAAGCAGAAGAAGATGACCACTTCAGAGAAGGATTACTAAAACCAAATTGCTAGTAATTATTGGCATCATTGGAGCAGGTGGCTGAATGGATGAATCAGAAATTTTATTCATTCATCCCTATTTTTTTATCTCAAGAATTCTTAAAATATGGAGATAATGTGTGCTCATATTGTATAGAATAAAGGCTTGTGACAGTCTATTTAATAGCTAAGGAAAATGTGTCCTTAAAAACTGGAAATTTGGTGACATATATGTGTCTGTGTCCTGGGTTTATGGGCACATGTGTGTTTGTGTTGATGTTTATTTGATGCAACCAAAGCTCTTTATAATTGGGTTAACTATTTTCTATCTGATTTGTCTTCTCTCACAGTATTTTGAATTAAATAGATTCTTTGCAAATTTTGTAACAATTAAGAAAATGATAAACAACTATTGAAATATTGTTAAGTGGAGGATTATAATATATATTTTATGATTCAGTCCTCATAAGAACCTAAATTTTCACAATATTTCCACAAAACTTAGACTATAATTCCATGCCATTTCTATTAAATATTTATTGACATAATAATTCTCTACAAGAAAAAAAGTCTCAGTGGAATAAAATAATAGCACCTGTTGATCATGGATCTAGGGTGGTTGGATATGGGGGTCTGCTGTTATTAATAGCATTTGCCAATATTGACTAATACAGCACACCTCAGGTGAGATGTTGAATAAAACTTGACAATAATTAGTGGATTTCATCCTTAGCATATCGTTGGTAATATATTCTTGTCATGGTGACAGCAGAGAAAAAAAAACACAAGCAAAAATGTGCAAATACTTTATCAAGTTTATTGAATCATACTTTCTAGAATTCCAAATGTTGTGACCAAGATCAGAATCAATATGTTAGAGCCTTGCAAACTTATATAACAAAATATGTAGCTCTAGGAAGAGATAAAAATTAAAAACTTTTAAGGAAATGAATCTAACACACCATAAAATAAATGTATTTTTCTATATGACTAGATAGATAGATAGACAGACAAACAGACAGATAGATAGATAGATAGATAGATAGATAGATAGATAGATAGATAGATAGATAGATAGATAGATGATAGATAGATGCTGATAGATAGATAGATGATAGATAGATAGATAGATAGATAGATAGATAGATAGATAGATAGATAGAGCCTACAAAAGAGAAATATATGAGCAGCACTTAGGCCCTGGCCTGTATGGATCAGTTGGTTGAAGCATCATCCCATACACTGAAAGGTTGCTGGTTTGAATCCAGATCAGAGCACATACCCAGGTTGTGGGTTCAATGTCCAGTCAGGGCTTATACATCTATCTATCTATCTATCTATCTATCTATCTATCTATCTATCTATCTATCATCTATCTATCTATATCTATATATCTTTCTATCTATCTATCTCTCCCTTACGCTCCCCCTAAAATGTGTTAAAACATATCCTCTGGTGAGGATTAAAAAAAAAAGAGCACTCAGAGGTAGCAGACACCTATGTCTTTTGAAAAACTATGTTCTTCACAGTGTAAACTTTGGTAATTGAAACATTGTAGGTATCTAGTAAATATTATTGATCTTCTTGGAATTCAGGACATTTTATGAAATTTACTTAAGTCTTAGAAAGGGGAGTCAGATGCAGCCAGACTTCTGATATTGTCGAATGCGGTGGTTCTAGATTTGGCTGCCTCTGGCACCAGTTCTCATTATTAGCCATTCTAGGACAGTAAATTAAAAAAAAAATATGCATGCATACAAGTCTTTTGGTTGCTCTATAACCCTGCCATTTGTCTCTGGATCTATTCTTGTTCATCAAATTATATTGATCATTATATCCCACATATGAGTGAGACCATGTGATATTTATCTTTCTCCGACTGGCTTATTTTGCTTAGAACAATGCTCTCCAGTTGCACCCATGCTGTTGCAAATGGCAAAAGTTCCTTTTTTTATAGTGGTGTAGTATTCCATTGTGCAGATGTTCTACAGTTTTTTCATCCACTCAACTCCTGATGGGGTGCATACATTTGGAATTCTAGAAAGTATGATTCAATAAACTTCATAAAGTATTTGCACATTTTGCTTAGGAAACACTTAGGTTGTTTCCAAATCTTAGTTATTGTAAATTGTGCTGCTATGAACGTAGGGGTGCATACATCCTTTCTGATTGGTGTTTCTGGTTTCTTGGGATACAGTCCTAGAAGTAGGATTACTGGGCCAAATGTGAGTTCTATTTTTAGCTTTTTGAGGAAACTCAATACTGTCTTCCACAGTGGCTGCACCAGTCTGCATTCCCACCAACAGTGCAGGAGGGGTTCCTTTTTCTCTGCATCCTCTCCAGCACTTGCCGTTTGTTGATTTGTTGATGATAGCCATTCTGACAGGTGTGAGATGATATATCATTGTTGTTTTGATTTGCATCTCTTGGATGATTAGTGACTTTGAGCATGTTTTTATATGTCTCTAGGCCTTCTGTATGTCCTCTTTTGAAAAGTGTCTATTTACATCCTTTGATCATTTTTTGATTGGATTATTTATCTTCTTTTTGTTAAGTTGTATGAGTTCTCTGTATGTTTTAGAGATTAAAACTCTTATCTGAAATAGCATTGACAAATATGTTCTCCCATGCAGTGTGCTTTCTTGTTTCATTGATGGTTTCTTTTGTTATGCAGAAGCTATTTATTTTGATGTAGTCCCATTTGTTTATTTTCTCCTTAGTCTCCATTGCCCAAGGAGCTGTGTCAGTAAAGATATTGCTACAACATATGTTTGCTATTTTGCTGCCTATGGAGTCTTGTAGGATTTTTATGGTTTCCCATCTTACATTTAAGTCCTTTAGCCCTTTTGAGTTGTTTTTGTGTATGGTGTAAGTTGGTGATCTAGTTTCATTTTTTTTGCATGGATCTGACCAATTTTCCCAACACCATTTATTGAAGGGACTATCTTGACTCCATTGTATGCTCTTGCCTCCCTTATCAAATATTAATTGAGCATAATGGATTGCGTTTATTTCTGGGTTCTCTGTTCTGTTCCAGTGGTCTATATGTCTGTTCTTGTGCCAGCAAAAGACATTTTTGAGAACTGTGGTTTGGTAATATAACTTGATATCTGGTATTGTGATCCCTCAAATTTTGTTCTTCTTTCTCAGGATTGCTGTGGATATTTGGGGTATTATTTTTATTCCAGATGATTTTTGGAGAGTTTGTTCTAGATCTTTGAAAAATGCCATTGGTATTTTAATGGACAGTGCATTGAATTTCAGATTGCTTTGGGTATTATAGACATTTTAATGATGTTAATTCTACCAATCCATGCACATGGTATGTTTTTCCATTTGTTTATTTCTTCCTCTATCTCTTTGTCAATGTCCTATAGTTTTCTGAGTACAGGTCTTTTACCTCCTTAGTTAAGTTTACTCCTAGGTATCTTAATTTTTTTGGTGCAATGGTAAATGGTATTGTTTTTTCATTTTTCTTTCTGTGAGTTCATTATTGGTTTATAAAAAGGCCATAGATTTCTGTGTTTTAATTTTGTATCCTGCTAACATTGCTGAATTCATTTATTATGTTTAGTAGTTTCTTTGATGGAGTCTTTGGGGTTTTCTATGTATAGTATCATGTCATCTGAAAATAAGGACAGTTTTACTTCTTCCTTTCCAATTTGGATACCTTTTATTTCTTCTTCTTGTCTGATTGCTATGGCTAGCACTTCCAGTACTATATCAAACAGGAATAGTGAAAGTAGGCATCCCTGTCTTGTTCCTGTTCATAAGGGAAATGAGTTTAGTGCTTGCACATTGAGTATGATGTTTTATGTAGATTTTTCATATAAGGCTTTTATTATGTTGTGGTATGATCCCTCTATTCCCACTTTGCTGAGAGTTTTTATCAAGATAGGGTGTTAGATTTTGTCAAATGCTTTTTCTGCATTGATTGATATGATTAGGTGATTTTTGTCTCTCAATTTATTTATGTGATGTATCACATTTATTGATTTGCGGATATTGTATCATCCTTGCATCCCAAGAATAAATCCCACTTGTTCACGGTATATGTTCTTTCTAATGTAATGCTGGATCTGATTTGCTAGAAATTTGTTGAGGATTTTAGCATCTATGTTCATGAGGGATATTGGCCTGTAGTTCTCTTTTTTTGTGGTGTCTTTATCTGGTTTGGGGATTACAGTAATGCTGGCTTCATAGAAAGAGCTTGAAAGTGTGCCTTCCTCTAGAATTTTTGGAATAGTCTGAGAAGAATAGGTTTTAATTCTTCCTTGAATGCATGGTAGAACTCCCCTGTAAAGTGATCTAGATGAAGGCTTTTGTTTGCTGGAATAATTTTGATCACTGCTTCAATTTCTCCAGTAGTTATAAGCCCATTCAGGTTTTTTTGTTTTGTTTTATTCTTCCTGATTGAGTCTTGGAAGCTTATATTGTTCTTAGAATATGTCCATTTTGTCTAGGTTTTCCATTTTGTTAGAATAAAGTTGTTCATAGTATTTTTTCATAATCCTTTGTATTTCTGTGGGATCAGTTGTTACTTCACCTCTTTCATTTCCGATTTTATTTGGGTCCTCTCTCTTTACTTCTTGGTGAGCCTGCTAGAGGTTCATCAATCTTGTCTGTACTTTCAAAGAACTAGGTCTTAGTTTTGTTGATCTTTTGTATTGATTTTTTGTTTGTTTGTTTGTTTTTGGTCTCTATGTCTTTTATGTCTGCTCTGATCTTTATTATTTCCTCCCTTCTGCTTATGCTGGGCTTTTCTTGTTGTTCTCATTCTAACTCTTTTAGTTGTTTGGTTAGATCATTTATTACCATTTTTTCTTGGTTGTTTTTTTTAGGTAGTCCTGTAGAGCTATGAACTTCCCTCTCAAGACTGCTTTCACTGTGTCCCATAGATTTTGGATTTTTGTGTTTTAATTGTCATTTGTTGCCAAGATGCTTTTTATTTCTTTGATCTCTGTGGTAACCCAATAATTGTTTATTAGCATGCTATTTAGCCTCCAAGTGTTTCATTTTTTTCCATTGTTTTTATTGTGGTTGATTTCTAATTTTATGCCATTGTGATCTGAGATGATTCTTGATATGATTTCTATCTTCTTGAATTTGAAGAGACTTTGCCTGTGTCCCAGTCTGTGGTCAATCTTTAAAAATGACCAAAGTGGCCCTGACCAGTTTGGCTCCGTGGATAGAGCGTCAGCCTACGAACTCAAAGGTCCCAGGTTCGATTCCAGTCAAGGGCACATACCTTGGTTGTGGGCACATCCCCAGTAGGGAGTGTGCAGGAGGCAGCTGATCGACGTTTCTCTCTCATCAATGTTTCTAACTATCTATCCCTCCCCTTTCCTCTCTTTAAAAAAATCAATAAAATATATTTTATAAAAGTGGCCAAAGTGCACTTGAGAAAAATGTATATTCTGTGGCTTTGGGGTGAAAAGTTCTGAAGATGTCAATTAATTCCATCTGATCTAGTGAGTCATTTAGGAATGATGTTTCTTTGCTGATTCTTTGTTTAGAAGATTTATCCAGTGGTGTTAGTGGGGTATTAAAGTCCCCTAGTATGACTGTGTTGCTGTAAATCTCTCCCTTGATATCCTCCAGAATTTTTATTTTTATGCATTTGGGTGCTCCTGTATGGGTGCATATATGTTTACCAGAGTTATATCTTCTTTTTTAATTGCTCCCTTTAGTATTATGAAGTGGCCTTCCTTATCTCTTGTGATGGCCTTCACTTTGATGTCTAATTTGTCAGATATATGTATTGCTACCCCAGCTTTTTGTTTCATTTCCATTTGTCTGTAAAACCTTTTTCCATCCCTTCACTATGAGTCTGTGTGAGTCCTTTGTTCTGATGTTGGTCTCCTATAGACAGCAGATATATGGGTCATGTTTTTTTATCCACTCAGCTACCCTATGTCTTTTGATTGGGGAATTTAATCCATTTACATTTAAAGTTATTATTGATAGATACTTGTTTGTTGCCATTTTTATTCTTTATACCTGTGTTTCTTCTTCCCTTCTTATTCTTCTTTTCACAGAAGACCTTTAGCATTTCTTGTATTGCTGATTTGGTGGTAATAAACTCCCATAGTCCTTTTTTATCTGTGAAACTCCTGATTTCACCCTAAACTTTGATTGATAGCCTTACTGAGTACAGTATTTTTGGATTCAGAATCTTGCTTTGCATGTCTTTCTATATTTCATTCCATTCCCTTCTTGCCTGATGTGTTTCTCTTCAGAAATCAGTCAATAGTCTGATGGGAGATCCCTTGTAGGTAACTTTCTGTCTGTCTCTGGAAGCCTTTAAGATTCTTACTTTGTCATTGGTGTTTGCCAATTTAATTATAATGTCTCTTGGTTTCAGACTTTTTGGGTTCATCTAATTTGGGACTCTGTGAGCTTCTGGGACTTGTGTGAGTTTTTTCTTCTTCCCAATATCAAGGAAGTTTTTTTTATCATTATTTCTTCAAACAGGTTTTCTGTCCCTTGCTCAGTTTCCTCTTTTTCTCTGCACCCCTATTATGCAGATGTTGTTTTGTTTCATGTTGTCCCAAAGTTCCCTTAGGCTCCCCTCCTAGTTTTTAAGTATGTTTTGTTTTGTTTTGTTTTTTCCAGGTATTTGCTCTGCTTAGGTATTTTTTCCAGGTATTTGCTCTGCTTAGGTATTTCTTCCTACCTTATCTTCTAGCTCACCAATGTGGTTCTCCACTTCTTCTAGTCTTCTGTTGATGCATTCTACTGTGTTCTTTATTACAGTGATGTCATTTTTCATTTATTCTGGGTCTTCTTCACTTCCTCTTAGTTCTTACACATATTGTTGAATTTGTCTTCCATCCTTTTCATCATTCTTATGACCATTGCACTGAATTCTTTCTCTGACATACTGCTTTCCTCCATTTAATTTACTTCCTTTTTCTAGTGATTCTTCCTTTTCTTTCCTGTGGCGGCTGTTTCTTTGTCTCCACATTTTTGCTCCTCTCAGGGTGTCTGGTTATGTAACTCTCTCTCCTGCATTGACTTAAAGGCACAAAATACAACACGACAAGGCATAACGCACAGGACACCAAACACAAATGTATTCATGATACCAATAATCCCAAATAAAGGTGACCACCAGAGAACAGAGAATTAGGGGAGAGGAAAAAGTGCAAAAACGATATTGATAAAAGGAAAAAAATGTAAGAGAGAAAAGAAAGAGAAGAAAAAAGCAGGGGGAAAATATATGTATATGGGGAGAAAACTCCAAAAAATTAATAACTAATCCAAAAAATGCAAACAACACCCAGAGAGGAATGCAAACAACAAATAATCCAAAAAATGCAAACAAGAAGCACCCAAACAGCAAACACCCAGATAAATTTGAGGAGGCAGAGCTCTCTCTAGGCCATCTCTGACATTTCCATCCATCTATTACCTCACCAGCTGTTTTAATTCACCAGTTCCAGATGGATGTTATTCAATTCAACTGTTCTTTCTATCTGCTCTGTGAGAAGGTGCATGACCCACTCACATATTTGTGCCGCTTTGTCTCCCCCTGGACAAACTTTTTAGGTGCCTACAGCTGGGGAGTCTGGAATCTTGGTGTTCATGGGCTCACACCTGAGGCAGCTGGTCCCTGGGTGTTGTAGTTGTAAAGTCCTATTAGGTATCTGAGGTCTCCCTGGTTGAAGGTAAGGCTGGACTTCTGATCATAGCTGCTTGCCCTTTCAAGATGGCATAGTCTCTGAGACAGAGCTAGCTGCACTGAGAAAGAGTACAGCAGTAGTAGAGGCTGCCCGGCCAGGGGAGTCTGGTCTGCCAGTCCCCAACAGTCTGTGGAATACAGGTGTCTCTCACTCACAAATACAGACACTCACTACACATCCACACACTCTCCTTTCACTCTCTCACTCATACACTGTCTTGCAGCCTTCTAGCCTGCCGTCCTATGCTGCCATCTTGGATCTCTGGAAACAATTATTAATGCACCTCTTACCCAGGAGTTCTGCAGGCATATTACTAAATGCACAGCCCCACCCCCCACACCCTGCCCCCCGTCTTGGGAACTGTTTACAAATAATTGGCGAGCTCCAATAGTGGCAGATGTCTCAGGTGAGGAGGTCCTAAAATGTGGGCAGGAAGATTTTCCAGGGAATGCCTGTTGCTGCTGCAGAAATCGTCAAGAAAATAAATGCACTCTTAACTTTTAATTAACCTTATATTAAAATTTGTTTTTATTAATTCTGTAAAAATTTTATTTTTGTCATCATTTGTCCTCCCTCTACTATTCCAATCTATAATTTTCAGTAATGACAAAACTACAATAATATAATATTATAACTTTATGGTACAAATTTAGGAAGGATATACTTAAGTCTATTATTTTCTGATAAATTACTATATTATATTTTATATTGTAAATTATTCTATATAACAAACATATTAACAATTTATAAATTTTCCAATGGCCAATTAAAAAATTATGCTTACTTTTGGAAATCTACTCAATAATCATTAAGAGTTAATTTTTGTGAGTAGCATCACATAGAGGTCCAATTTCAAATTTCTTCATGTGTTTATCAACTTTTCCTACCACTTTTCCTGTATTAAAGAGACTATCCTTTCCCTATTGAGTATTTTTAGATATCTTGTCAAATATTAGTTGACTTTAAATGTGAGGGTTTATTTCTAGGATTGATTCTGTTCCAATGGTCTATGTGTCAATTTTTATGACTGTACCATATTATTTTGATAGCAACAACTTTATGATATAGTTTGAAATTAGGAAGTGTGATGCCTTCTACTTTGTTCTTCTATCTCAGTATTGCTTTGGTTATTTAGGGAACTGTTAATCTAAATAAAATAACTTTGTAATAATACCAACAGAGAAGATTTTTATTTAAAGTAATAGTCTATTAATTTTTTTCATGTGCTGTATAAAATATAATACTGATGGGCCTTAAAATTGAATAATTTCAACAAGTTTAACTTTCTTTATTATATCTCCTTTGGCCTCTGAAATAACTTGAACTCATAAGACAAATTAGTGTCTTTTCTGGGTATAAATTTGCATTGGGTTTTACAAGGTTAGATATTTTGAAAAATGTCAAAACAATTAATTCAGGTTCCCTGTTGTTAGGTCTTAAAATTTTAATTTTAAGGGACTGGCTACTTACACATCATAAGTTAAATAATGGAGAGAGTGGGAAAATAGAATATACTCAATATAATTATCAAATAATTGCAACCATCCAGAAGGTAGCATGATAACCATGAACTAGAAAATCATAGTGTCAACAATAATTGTCTTTTTTAATCCTGAAGTTGAACTATGTATAAAGAGTGATTTTAAAATATTAATATGGACAAACAAGAATGAATAAAACAAATGGATGGAAATACTTATGGAATCCTCAAGAGGCAATGAGTAGATAATATTGGTAGGGGTGGTAACGGGTTAATATAGGAAACAATGCATATCTGTTGTTTACTTTGCCAGCATTCTTACCTGATAAAAATCTTCAATTTCTTTGGAAAATTATTTCTGCCCAATTCTCAGCCATGAGATTTAAATGAAATTTATTCTATTTCTGATTATAGCAACCAATATCACCAGGATTGCAGTAAGATCATAAGGATAGCTTGTCTTTGGCTATGGTGGAGATTTGTTCATGAGTGAGTATATGATATAAGTTGATTCAATAAAGTGAATGCCTGAAAATATTCTGAGACTGCTTGGATGCAATTCTGTTTTCCCTGAAAGAAATACCAACAACAAAGCAAGTAATGCTAGTAGCTGCTGGCAGTAATTTTGGTACTGGTATACTAAACCAACAGAAATGGCAAATGATACAAATTTGGCTGTTGATTGACTATTACATCAAATTGTAACTAAACTAGATATCCCTCTATGATTTAGTGTAATGTGCCAATAAAATTCCCTTTTTAATTTAACCTAGTTTAAATTGATTACTTTACCAAAAATAATATTATAATATAAAACTAGAATTTATATTGGTAAAAATATTTAAGACCAGATTCTTCTAAAATTAGAATGCCTAGAAAAATTATAAAATACACAATGAAAAATATTGAAGAAGTATGAACAAAGTACATATAAAATTGTACAGTGGTATGCATGATTTGTCTAACAGCATTTTGTCAATGGATCACATAGGAAATACATTAGTGACAAAAAGCAAATTATCCATGTATGAAAGTACAGTATATTGAGACCAGGTGATGGTTGGAAAAGAAGGAATATGAGATCCAATTTGAAAATATGCTAGGGATATATATTGAGGTTATATAAGAGAGACTAAAGTTGTATAAATTAAAATATTTGAGTTTGTTGGATTATTATTACTTTATTTGTTCTGAGGGACTTGTCAGTTGCAAGACCATTTTCATGTTTAGGGGGGCAAGTGGGACAGAGGCATCTGTGAATTTGAGAATCACACTCAGATGATCTTCTGTCACCAGCCACTCCCCAACTGCTCAGGTGGAGAAGATCAGGGCCACTCATTGTCCTGTCTCCAAGTCTGGCTTCAGCTGGGGACGGGCCCTGTGCTAACAGAACAAAGTCCTACCGCTGAGCCTACCTGGTTCTCTTACAAGGCTCTCCCAAACCCTGGTCAAGCCTGGCTGCATCTCAGACTGACACTGAGGACATGGCTTGTGTGCTCCTTCCCTCAACCATCTGTTGGTACATTTTCTTACAATAATAAAATTGCCTTTCTCAAAAAAAAAAAAAAATTCATATTCTTTGATTTGGGCCAATTTAGAAATTTATCATGGTTGCCTTTTAAGCACATTTTTTTCCCTCTTTTTCCAGCTTTATTAAGATATAACTTAATGTGAAGTTGTATAAGTTTAAAGTGTATAACATGTTGATGTAATGCACTTATATGTTGTAAAATGATTATACTACTAATGTTAGTTAACACCTCCATCATCTCATAATTGTTAGCAACTTATAAGCATATAATAAAGTATTATTAGCTATCATCTAATGAACTTATTCATCTTAAATGATGGAAGTCTGTACCTTCTAACCAACATCCCCTCTTTCTTTCACCCCCAGATCTTGAAAACTACCACTCTACTCTTTCTTTTATGAGTTTGACTTCTCCAGAGTCCACATATTTGTGACATACAGAATTTACCTTTATCTGTGTGACTTATTTCACTTAGCATAACGCCCTCAAATTTCATCCAAGTTGTCACAATTGGCAGGATTTCCTTCTTTATAACAGCTGAATAATATCCCAGTGTATAATCATAAACCCATATATAACACATGCCTTTGCCAGACAGTCTATAAATTAGATGGATTTGCTGTTTCAATATCTGCTCATGCTGAATGGTTACATTAATGAATTTTAATAACTAATCTCTTTTTCTAGCTAGATACTTTACTGGAAATTCTACATGCAGGAAAACAAGCATTACCTAACGCCTGCCTGATGCTTTTTAAAATATGCATGTATGTGGTGTTGGCTGCATGGTAAGTGATATAAATGAAGAGCAATACTTATGTACTGCTATAAGTAGATGATTTTGGAAAACCTACATAATCACAGAAGTGGACTGCTTCATTATATCATAGGGCATGAAAAAAATACCATTTAATTTATTCACCCTTTGTTGTTGTGGTGGTGGTGATACTTTTAATTTTTCCACTTCCGTTTAGTAATGAAAAAGTGAAGTATAGCTCTCCAGTGATCGCTTGTCTGAAGACACTGGAAATAAAAAAATCAGATGCAAAAGATAGATAAAAAACAGACATAAAGTAAAAAAGAGCCCATGCGAAAATGCCTAGAGACTTGGAAAACAAATACTAAACTAAAATGAGACGTAGCCAGATGTAATTGGAATAGTGGAGTTGTAAAAGTTTATGAAGTATATTTTACAATACTAATGTATATCATATAGCATCAATGATAATGTGTGTTTATGATGAGGTAAATCACTTTTATGGAAAGGAAGATGAAAGTGAACCTAGGCATGTTTTATTTTTAACATGTCCATTGTTTTGCAATAAAACTGTCCCTAAATATTAAAACAATTAGATGTATCTAAATATTTAAAAAATTAGATGTGTATATATTAATAAAGGTATCAATATTTATTGCTCAAATATTGGTAATATTTATAATCATAAAATAATATTTAATAAATTATTAAGCAAAAAAAGATAGCAACTCCAATGAAATGCAACAGATTTTATTCAACAGATTATTAAAAAGGTCAGCACATTAACATAGTATATAGTGGATGCTAAGAAAATAGAGTGGTGGCTAAAGCTGAGAAACAGTAAAGGTACTTAATCAAAAGAGTAAAGGATTATTATAAGTTTAAATTCCACAGCCCTATCATTACCATCAACAGTAAATAGTGGGGGAGATTCTTACACTGAGCAAGATGGTGCAGGGGAAGGTCCTACACCAGTGATGGCAAACCTTTTGAGCTCGGCGTGTTAGCATTTTGAAAAACCCTAACTTAACTCCGGTGCCGTGTCACATATAGAAATTTTTTGGTATTTGCAACCATAGTAAAACAAAGATTTATATTTTTGATATTTATTTTATATATTTAAATGCCATTTAACAAAGAAAAATCAACCAAAAAAAATGAGTTTGCGTGTCACCTCTGACACACATGTCATAGGTTCGCCATCACTGTCCTACACTGAGCAGGCAAAAAGCTAGAAAGATGAATGGACAAGACTTGAATGTGCCAAAAGCTAGAAAGATGAATGAACTGGACCTGAGGGTATCAAAAGCTAGCAACATAATTGGATAGGAAAAGAAGCCTTACCCTCCCTAGCCATATAAGAACTGTGGACCTGAGCAGAAAAGAAAAGTAGTCTTTGAGATAGGAGTCCGCCATTCTCACAGGTTGCAGCACCTGAATAAAACTCTTTCCTTTTGCACCACCACTTATCTCATGAATTTGGTTTTCATTGTGGCAGGCAGTGGAACCTGTGTTCTCAGTTATACTATGTGGTGGCAGAAAGTCCTTGTTTGGTGATTTGGATGCTTGAACATTTGGACTTCTGCCACTCATTAGCCATAGCATTTTGGATGAGTAGCAAAAAAAGAGAGCAATTTCCTCATCTTCAATATGAAGTGATTGAATGATATGATTATTTAGATCCATTTGAAAATGATCTATCATCTATCTACCTTTAATCCTTTCTTCATATACCTGCAATCCTTTCTTCAAACATGCGAATACACACAGAGTCTGAGTGTCACAGGTTACCTTCCCCAGAAAGCTTAGGCTGGTCTGGAGTTTAATGCTCCTAGGAAACAATATATGTGAGAGCATAACAAGACTGAGCAGAGATTATGATTTGTAGTACAAAAACAAGACATCAGTGGACCCTACAGGGAGTGCCAGAACTGGGGTGGTTCTTCAAAGTGATCCTAACTTGGAGGAAAGGAGCCGAAGCTATGTACTCTGTATATAGAAGACAACTAAAATAGACACCCAAAGCAGAGGGCATGTCTGTAAGAAGAGTAAACTCCAATTGCTGAAGAGGCTTGTCAGACAAGAAAGATTTCAATAGTATGGATGAGTTCTTCAGTCCTGAAGAAGGGATTTGCATGATGCAGCACCTAGCTCCTTGAATATTCAGAGGGTGAATAGTAATAACCAGGTTGTTCAAAGCCCCTTCAACAAAATAAAAGTCTATCAATGAAGTATGATATGATAAGTTAATTTCTACTTTAAGCTTGGTTATGGTATACACTCCTCAGAATTTATAAAGTCTATTAGAACTCTCCAGTGTCCTAGAGACATTATTCTATTTCTTTGAGGAAGTAGTTTTCACAGACCCAACACATCTTTTCATTAAAACATAATAATATTTAATGCATTTTTATTACTATGGAATGAAATTCATAGGTAATAAAGCCTATCTATAAATATAATTTCAAAAGGTCAATAATACTATAGCTATACTAGCGGTTCTCAACCTGTGGGTCGCGACCACTTTGGCGGTCGAACGACCCTTTCACAGGGGTCGCCTAAGACCATCTTGCATATCAGATATTTACAGTATGATTCATAACAATACCAACATTACAGTTATGAAGTAGCAACAAAAATAATTTTATGGTTGGGTCACAACATGAGGAACTATATTTAAAGGGCCAGAAGGTGCCGAAACCGGTTTGGCTCATTGGATAGAGCGTCGGCCTGCGGACTGAAAGGTCCCAGGTTCGATTCCGGTCAAGGGCATGTACCTGGGTTGCGGGCACATCCCCAGTAGGAGATGTGCGGGAGGCAGCTGATCGATGTTTCTCTCTCATTGATGTTTCTAACTCTCTATCTCTCTACCTTCCTCTCTGTAAAAAATTGATAAAATATATTTAAAAAAAATAAAAAATAAAAAAATAAAGGGCCAGAAGGTTGTGAACCACTGACGTTATACTATGAAGAGAAATAATAAGAAATTCATTTATAATAAAACTAAAGGCCTGGTACATGAAATTCATGCATGTGTAGGGTCCCTAGGCCTGACCACCAATCAGGGCCAATCTGTGGGGGACTGTTGGGGCCATAAGGGGAGCCTGCTGGCACCCGCCTTGGCTGGCCTGGGGCCTGAGGGCTGGGGGTAGCTCCTGCATTGAGCGTCTGCCCCTGGTGGTCAGTGCACATCATAGTGACTGTTTGTTCCACCAATCGTTCTGCTATTTGGTCTATTTGCATATTAGGCTTATATTAGATAGGATAACATGCATTTCAATATATAAATTTTCAGGTAAAACAAAATTAGAAAACATGGAGAAGTATTCACATACATATTCTATAATTTGACCTCTACAAATATAGCTTTATACAAATATCCTGTATTGAGAAAGCAAATACCATTAGGAGAGTTGCTGTTGGTAGTCTAGTATCCAAAATTGAGGATGATTCTAAATTCCTGAACAAAACAAATTAGAATTTCTTTCCACTCTACTAGCATTTGCATTTCCTGAAATAAATCTATCTTAAAACTGTGAGAGAAAGTGTTCATATGTAAAGAAAATTAAATGGCAAGTTCAATTTACTATAAATATATATTTTCATCTTTATGAATGTATGATAGGACATTATAAGCACATATAAAACAAAGAATAATTTGTCCTTATGTAGAATGGTTGCCAACCCAGACTGTATTCCTTGCCAACCCAGTAAATGACAGTATCTCTTAATAACTAAAGTAAACAAAAATGGTCCCTAGTTTTATTTAATGCCTCCAAGGGTCAATACCCGCCAGTGAAGCATCATACTGGGATGTCTATTTACCCCTATAGAGCCTGGAGGAATTACTAATCATTGATTATATTTTTGGTGCGTACATGTTAAATTTCATCCAAGACTCTGTATCACATTTCTCTATACTTATTCTGACTACACTTTTTTTTTTTTTTTGGTAAAGAGTTTATAGAAACATCCACTTTTCTGATTTTTTTTCTCATTAGATACAAGGTAAAGGCAAGCAAATTTCTTGAGCTAATTGTGATGACATGGGTGCTGCCATATAGACTGGAAACCCAGGTTTAAACTCTTACTTTTCTGCTTACAATCTTTACAATCATTAGAGATTAAACCATTCTGAGTGGCACTTCTCTGATTGTTTAATTAAAAATAATACTAAACCCATGGATGCTGTGAGAATTCAAAGAAATAATGTGTAGAAGATCCAGAAATTAGCATAGTTACTAATGCTGGAATAATAAGTTACAAGATAGAAGAAATAACAAATGATAAATATAGATAGAGAAGTACCTGAATAGACAGAGATTTTTGGTATATATATTCCTTCACTATTGAAATCCATAGATAGATATTGATAGATGGGAAAATGTGGAGGGAGAGTCATGTTTCTGTGGGACAATATCTAATTATGTCTCCCCACCCTAACTCTGACATATTGGGAGGTCTCATAGGTCAAGAGAACATACAATTTATCATCTAACTGGAGGCCCAGTGTACAAATTTGTGCATGGATGTGGTCCCTCAGCCTGGCCAGAGATCAGGCTGATTGGGGAGGTTGGCCAGCCACTGGGACTGCAGGAGGTTGTCCGGTCACGGGAGGTTGGCTTTGGGAGCACACTGATCACCAGGAGGCAGCTTCTGCATTGAGCATCTCCCCCTGGTGGTTAGTGAGCATCATAGCAACTGGTCGACCGGTTGTTCGGTAGTTCAGTTGTTTAGGCTTTTAAATATATAAATAGGGAATACTTTGGAAAGAAAAGGAATGCTATCAATCACTACATTAGAAAAATGGAAATAACCTAGGAAGTCTCCATGCAAATTAAGACCCATAGACACCTTAATAATGTGTTACTATCTGACTCCATTGGTGGGCATGATTAAAGCAATCTTGACATATTTGACATTCTTCTGTTGTTTTCTTTTTAGCTAGTGAAATCAACAGATTTATTTCCTTTATATGTGTTTTTTAGTATAATTTTGATTTATATGTATCATTTTTATATATGATGATATATTCATTTACTACATAATTTAGTAACTTAAAAAATTTGAGTCTTTAGTGCTTTACTCATTTAACCAAACATAGGCATGTTTTATTGTTCACCTTTGTACTAGTACGTATAACCATATAAAACATTACCTTCAAAATTTTAATGAGGTATTATATTTAATTTTTTAGACTCAAGCATTAGGTAATGCATGATTTTAGTTCATTCATTGTTTTTCCAAAGAAAACATTGTTAATAATAGTGTGGTTTGTAATCAAAACACTCAAAGTGTTTGAGTCATATTGGCTTGTGTTAATATTGCTGCCCCTCGACTATCTTACTAGCTGCAAAACCTTGACCAAATTGTTTATCCTCGATTAATTTGAATTTCTTCATCTGGAAAATGGGGATCATAACCTCTACCTTTTAAGGTTGTTTAAAAGAATATTAAGGTACTTGTCTAGAAATTATTCCTTTAAACATGTAATGCCTTTATTCTTTATACTTGAAACCATTAAATGTGGTAAATGAGGTTTGTGAAATAATGGTCTTATAGATTTAATGAAATCTTTTCATGCTACACATACCTACTATGTCATTATATCTTCTCCCATGAATTCAGCTACTATTTCTATGCCAAAAGCTCCGAAATGTTTGTCTTCAGCAAATTCCAGGGCCATATATGCACCTCATACTCTACAGTTCTTCTGGATATTGTACAGACACCTCAAATTCAACATGTGAATTTGAGGTGTCTGTACAATATCTGAACTCACAATCCCCCTCTCAAAATTACCTTTATACTGCATCTAAATGCTCAATAAACAACATCATTACTTTCTGTGTTTCCCAAACAAGAAACCTGGAAGAAATCATTAATTCTCCCCTCACTTTTCCTGCTCTAAATCTAGTTGGCAAGTGAAGCCAGTTAACTGAAATGGGTATGTATGTGTATATCTATATATCTATATATCTATATATCTATATATCTATATATCTATATATCTATATATCTATATATCTATATATCTATATATCTATCTATCTATCTATCTATCTATCTATAGATAGATAGATAGATAGATAGATAGATAGATAGATAGATATAAATCCAGCAACTGGAATTCCCTAACAACCAGAACAAGAACAACCGGTCACTATGATGCCCACTGCAGCCAGTGAACCGTCCAATCAGAGGTGGGGCTGGCTAGCCAACCTCCCGCGGTCCCTCACCCTGGCTGGTCCAGCCCCTGATCAGCCTCTCCCACCCCAATTGAGGGTGGGCCAGCCAGCCTACCTCCCACCATCTCCTCCTCCCCACAGGCCTGGCCCTGATCTGCCCCAATCTGAGCCAGGCAGGCCGGACCTCAACTGTGCATGAATTCGTGCATCTTGCCTCTAGTAATAAATGAAAGTCTGTTCCCTTCTATCTTACTTAAAAACCACCACATCATTAATGTTACATGATCATTTTTTTTCTATGTTCCAGGGTCAGAAGTGACCACACTATTTCCAATCGTACCCTCTAAATTTCTTTTGATTTCTTTGTGACTGTAATGATCTAACTGCAAACATGTCTCTCTGATTTCTTAACCACATACCTTCAGCAAAACATTCAAACTTCCTTCCCTGGCATACAGACTCTATATCTGATTTGTTCTTTATTATCATTTGCTATTCCAAGCCCTACATTTTGCTGTCTACTCTGAACAAGTTCCATTGTGAAATTTTTATGTTTTAATTTTAAAAAATGAGTAGCCTAATCCTTGCCCCATACCACTTTTAATTTAACTTACTTTTTTCAAAATTCAACTGCTGATTCACCTTCTCAATAAAATACAGATGCCCAGTGAAATTTGGACTTCACGTAAACAAGTAATATTTTAGTATAAGTATTTCCCATGCAATATTTGAAATATACTTGTACTAAAATATTATCCTGCATGGTGTTGAACATATTTAAATGCCTCTGCCTTCCAATAAACTATCTAAAGGAAGCACCTTAACTTGTAAAATTCCTGTGGATCTATTTTGAAATTTCCTAAAAGAAGAGGAAAATTTCAAAGCTGGATTGATTGGTGCAATTTTACTATTCTATATTGGTAATTATTTTCTTATGATAAATGTTTTAGTTTATTTGATTTTGTATGGTCTATTTAATTTTTCTTGTAAGACCACTGAAACTATGTAACTTAAACATTAAGGATGATTTACTTTCAGATATTTCTTCAAGGTTTGTAAAAAGAGTATAAATGATTTTATGGAGCCTGTTGTAAGGTCTGTGGGACAAAAATTCAAATGCCAAAAATATAATCAATTTATGTACAAATAAGTACACTTTAAAGTTACTAATGTGTTGGCGTTTTAGTATGAACAAAATATTGTGGATAAATATGATTAAATGGAGGAATTGAGTTTATTAATACCTGTAAACATAATAAAATTTAGTTTCAGAAATATTTATAGGTGACAGCTCTAAGCTAATACAGCTGAATATCTGCCACCAAATACTATTGGACTTGACCGATTGGGGGTGTTTGTAGCCTTAGAGTAACTAATTCATAGTGGAAAGCTATTGAAAATTGATACCATAGGAGCCCAATAAAAAGTCTTAGGCCATTTGAAAACTGACTACATGATCAAAACTTTGTGATAGCATATCATTGATGAATGTGTATGTTTCTGTTTTACTTTCATTTTTTCTTTGTATAAAACTTAAAATTTATTAAAAAAACTCATATTTTTATACCACTAAACTCATAATATGAATTTATAGCCGTAAACATAAAGATTGTTTTATTTTTTAGCATATTTTATACCATATTAGGAATATAGGTTTCTCTAGTAAACTAACTTTTAATATAATTACTTTGGTTCACGTACTAAAAACAGATATAATTCAATAAGAAGTAATACTAACGTATATCAATGGTATTTTATGTTCTCAATTTAGAAGTTTTATTAAATTCAATAACACTGGGATATTTCATACCTGCTTTCTGAAGGGCCTTTTATCATAACATTTTAATTATAATAGAATTTTAGTTAAAATAATGTCAACTATATTTTAAACTGGTATATATGATGACTTTTGACAAATGGGATAATCCATATTTCCATCAAGATGGTAAATATTTCAATCAGCCCCAATATTTTTCCTCAGGTCCTTTGCCAATGTCTGCCTCTTTGAGGACAACTGCAGTTCTGACTTCATTTTTTTCTTTTTTTTAATCTCATGAAAAAATATTTTTAAGTATAATAATATTACATGCAATAAGCATTAATATTTCAAGAAAAAAGATTTTAAATATAATGATATTACATGAAATAAACATAATATTTCAAGAAAAATTATTTTAAATATAATATTACATGCAATAAAGGTTAATATTTCAAGGAAAATATTTTAAATCCAAACTAAGAAAAGGGTATTATGCTAATTAAACCCAATAGACCAGACATCCTTCCAGACAAAGCCACGGTGGCAGGTGCCAAGGCAGAGGCAGTTAGGGGAGTTCAGGCTGGAGGGGAGCAGTTAGGGGAATCAGGCAGGCAGGCAGAGGTGGTTAGGGGTGATCAGGCAGTCAGGCAGACTTGTTAAGGGTGATTAGGCAAGCAGGCAGGTGAGCGGTTTGGAGCCAGTGGTCCTGATTACGAGAGGGATGTCTGACTGCTGCTTTAGGCCTGATCCAGCAGGGATTGGCAATCAGATATCCTCCGAGGGGTCCTGGATTAGAGAGGGTACAGGCTGAGCTGAGGGACACCCCCCTGCAGTGCACAATTTCATGCACCACGCCTCTAGTATAATAATATTATCAAAACTGTACTAACATAGTATAATATCACAAAAGTTGTAGGAAATATTAAAAATCTGTAAACAACAGGATTACTTCTATTATATTCTAAAATATTTTTTCCTCTGGCCTTGTTTTGGTTCATCAGTTTATGTTGTTCATTATATTCCACAAATGAATGAGATCATGTGATACTTATCTTTCTCTGACTGGCTTATTTCATTTGGCATAATGCTTTCCAGGTCCATCCATGCTGCTGCCAATGGTAACAGTTGCTTCTTTTTTACAGCAGCGTAGTATTCCATTGTAAAGATGTACCACAGATTTTAATGCACTCATCTGCTGATGGGCAATTAGGCTTTTTCCAAATCTTAGCTATTGTAAATTGTGCTGCAATGAACATAGGGGCGCATATGTCTTTCCTGGTTGGTGTTTCTAGTTTCTTGGGATATATTCCCAGGAGTGGGATTACTGGGTCAAATGGGAGTTCCATTTTTAGTTTTTTGAAGAAACTCCATACTGTTTTCCACAGTGGCTGCATCAGTCTGCATTCCCACCTGCAGTGCATGAGGGTTCTTTTTTTCTCTGCATCCTCTCCAGCACTTGTCGTTCATTGATTTGTTGATGATAGCCATTCTGACAGGCGTGAGATGATACCTCATTATTGTTTTGATTTGCATCTCTCAGATGATTAGTGACTTTGAGCATGTTTTCATATGTCTCTCAGCCTTCTGTATGTCCTCTTTCGAAAAGTGTCTATTTAGGTCCTTTGCCCATTTTTTGATTGGATTGTTTATCTTCCTTTTGTTAAGTTGTATGAGTTTCCTATGAATTTTGGAGATTAAACCCTTACCTGAGATAGCATTAGCAAATATATTCTCCCATGCAGAGTGCTCTCTTGTTGTTTTGTTGATGGTTTCTTTTGCTGTGCATAAGCTTTTTATTTTGATGAAGTCCCATTTGTTTATTTTCTCCTTTGTTTCATTGCCCTTGGAGATGTGTTGATAAACATAATGCTACAACATACCTCATATTTTGCTACCTCTGTATTCTTCTAAGATTTTTATGGTTTCCCATCTTATGTTTAAGTCCTTTATCCATTTTTATTTATTTTTGTGTATGGTGTAAGTTGGTGGTCTAGTTTCATTTTTTGCATGTGTCTGACAAATTTTCCCAACACCATTTATTGAAGAGACTGTCTTGACTCCATTGTATGCTCTTGCCTCCTCTGTCAAATATTAATTGAGCATAATGGCTTAGGTCAACTTCTGGATTCTCTATTCTTTTTCATTGGTCTATAAGTTTTTTCTTGTGCTAGTACCAGGCAGTTTTGAAAACAATGACTTTGTAGTATAGCTTGATATCTGGTATTGTGATTCCTCCAACTTTGTTCTTCTTTACTCAGGATTGCTGCAGGTATTCAGGATCATTTTATATTCCATATGAATTTTTGGAGAGTTTGTTCGAGGTCTGTGAAATATTCAGTTGGTATTTTAATGGGGATTGCATTGAATCTTTAGATAGCTTGGTGTAGCATGCACATTTTAATGATGTTGATTCTACCAACTAATGAACACGTTATATTCTTCCATTTGTTTATATCTTCCTCTATCTCTCTTTTGAACATCCTGTAGTTTTCCAAGTACAGGTATTTTACTTCCTTAGTTAAGTTTATTCCTAGGTAACTTAATTTTTTGTTGCAATGGAAAATGGAATTTTTTTTTCTTTTCTCTCTCTATGAGTTCATTATTGGTGTGTAAAAAAGCCATAGATTTATGGGTGTTAACTTTGTATCCTGCTATATTGCCAAATTCATTTATTAGGTCTAGTAGTTTTTTGATGGAGTCTTCGGGGTTTTCTATGTATAATATCATGTCATCTGTGAATAATGACAGTTTTACTTCTTCTTTTCCAATTTGAATTCCTTTTATTTCTTCTTCTTATCTCATCACTATGGCTAGCATTTCCAGTATTATGTTGAACAGGAGTGGTGAAAATGATCATCCCTGTCTTGTTCCTGTTCTTAGGGAAAATGGTTTTAGTTTTTGCCCATTGAGTATAATGTTGGCTGTAGGTATTTTATATATGGCCTTTATTATGTTGAGACATGATCCCCCTATTCACACTTTCCTGAGAGTTTGTAACAAAAATGGGTTTTGGATTTTGTTGAATGCTTTTTCTGCATCTATCGATATGATCATGTGATTTTTGTCTTTAAATTTGTTTATTTGATGTATCACATTTATTGATTTGTGAATATTGTACCAGTGTTGCATCCCTGAAATAAATCCCACTTGATCATAGTGTATGATCTTTTCAATATATTGCTGGATGCAATCTGCTAGAATTCTGTTGAGGATTTTAGCGCCTATGTTCATCAGGGATATTGGCCTATAATTCTCTTTCTTTGTAGTGTCTTTATCTGGTTTTGGAATTAGGATAATGCTAACTTCATCAAAAGAGTTTAGTAGCGTTCTTTCCTTTGGATTTTCTGAAATAGTTTGAGGAGTATAGCTGTTAGTTCTTCTCTGGATGTTTGGTAAAACTCCCCCATGAAGCCGTCTGGTCATGGGCTTTTGTTTGGTGGGAGTTTTTTGATTACTACTTTTATTCCATCAGTTATTATTGGCCTATTCAGGTTTATAGATTCTTCCTGATTCAGTTTTGGGAGTTTTTATTTTTCTAGGAATTTGACTATTTCACCCACATTGCCTAGCTTGGCATATAGTTGTTCATAGTATTTTCTTACAATCCTTTGTATTTCTGTGGTGTCAGCAGTTACTCCTCCACTTTCGTTTCTGATTTTATTTATTTGGGTCCTCTCTCTTTGCTTCTTGATGAGTGTGGCTAGAGGTTCACCAATTTTGTTTATCCTTTCAAAGAACCAGCTCTTGATTTCATTGATATTTGTCTCTATGTTATTTATTTGTGCTCTAATCTTTATTATATCCTTCCTTCTACTTACTTTGGGATTTTCTTGTTCTCCTAGTTCTTTAAGTTTTAGGGTTAAATAGTTATTGCTGATATTTCTTGGTTTGTTTATTTTTTTTTTGTTGTTGTTTGTTTTGTTTTTTTAGCTATGCCTGTAGTGCTATGAACTTTCCTCTCAGGACTGCTTTTTCTGTGTCCTGGATATTTTGGGTTGCTGTGTGTTCATTTTCATTTGTTTCCAGGACAAATTTATTTATTTTTTATTTCTTTCTTGATCTTTTCAGTTACACATTCATTGTTTAATAACATGCTATTTAGCCTCCATGTGTTTGAATGTTTTTGGGGTTTGTACTGTAGTTTTTTTCTAATTTCATTCCACTATGATCTGTGAAGATATTTGATATGATTTCAATCTTTTTGAACTTGTAGAGACTTGTTTTGTGTCCTGACATGTGGTCTATCATCTTTATGAATGATCCATGTGCACTTGAGAAGAATGTATATTCTGCTGTGTTGGGGTGCAATGTTCTATAAATGTCAATTAAATCCTGTGTGTCCTTTAGAGTCTCTATTTCTTGTTAAATTTTTGTCTGGAAGATCTATCCAGTGAAGTCAGAGCAGTGTAAAAGTCCCCTACTATGACTGTATTGTTGTTGATCTCTCTGTTAAAGTCCTCTAGGAGTTTTTTATATATTTAGGTGCTTTTATGTTGGGTGCATATATGTTTACCATGGTTATATATTCTTGTTGTTTCAATCCCTTTAGTATTACGTAGTGGTATTTGTTATTTCTTGTGTTGGCCTCATTTCAAAGTCTATTTTGACAGATATGAGTATTTCTACATCAACTTTTTTCTTTTCCTTTTGCATGGAAATTTTTTTTCCATCCCTTCACTCTCAGCCTGTGTGTGTTTCTTGTTTTGAGGTGGGTCCTTGTAGACAGTATATTGTAGGGTCATGTTTTTGTATCCATTCTGCTACCCTACTCCTTTTAATTGGAACATATAGCCCATTTACATTTAATAATGTCATTATTGGTAGGTACTTATTTATTGCCATTATATTTCTGTATGGCTAGGTTTCTCTCTCTGTTTCTTCTTCTCATTACATCAATCCCTTTAACATTTCTTATAATGCTGGCTTGGTTGTGATGTACTCCTTTAGCCTTTTTTTTTTATTTGTCTTGGAAGCTCTTTATTTGACCATCTATTCTGAAAGATAGCTTTGCTGGATATAGTAATCTTGGTCTCAGATACTTTATTTCCATTATCTTGAGTAATTCATGCCATTCCCTCTGGCCTGTAGAGTTTCTGATGAGAAACCAGGTGTCAGCCTTATGGGAACTGCTTTGTAAGTAACAATTTTATTTTCTTTTTCTGCCTTTAAGATTTTCTCTTTGTCTTTAATTTTTCACATTTTAATTATGATGTGTCTAGGCATGGGCCTGATTGAGTTCTTCTTGTTTGGGGTTCTCAGTGTCTCCTGAACTTATGTGACTTTTTTCTTTACCAGTTTAAGGAAGTTTTCTGCCATTGTTTCTTCAAACACCTTCTCTATGCCTTTCTCCCTTTTTGCCTCTTCTGGCACACCTGCTATTCTAATATTGCTATGTTTGACATTGTCTCACAGCTCCATTAAGCTGTCTTCTTGTTTTTTAATAATTGTTTTTCTTTTTTTTTTCTGATTGAGTGATATTTTCAACTATGTCTTCTAATTCACAGATTTGATCCTCAGTTTCCCCTAATCTGCTGTTTATTCCTACCAATGTGTTCTTTATTTGTGTTATGTCACTCTTTATCTCAGACAGTTCTTTTTTTATAGTTACTATATCTTTTTTCATGCTGCTGCGCAACTTTACCATCATTACTCTGAACTCTGTTTCAGATGTATTTCTTATCTATGGTTCATTTATCTTTTCTTTTGGAGAATTCTCTAGTTCTTTCATTTTGGAGTTGTTTCTTTGTCTCCTCATTTTGGCTTTCTCTCTGGGTTTGTGACTATGTATTAGGTAGAGCCTCTACACATCTCAATCTCTCGTGTAGGACAGTGTTAAAAGCTGTTTCTGACTAATTAGGTCAAGCAAATACTCATTGCTTCCAGAGACCACCTCTGCCTACAGACTGATAGGATTCTGACTTGAATTGTTCCCCAGGCAGTTGTCCTTAGGTGTGGCAAGAGTTTTATTTCAATAGGGTTGGGCAGTTGCTACTCCCTGGAGGCTAATTGTTATTTTTAATCTCTTAAGTGGCCTTAGGGCAAGATGTTTTCCAATAAGTTGTGTAAACTGTCTACCTCCCAGACAAGGCAGATGTCTCTGTTATTAAACAATAGATAGGTTCCCGATGGGATCAAGAAAGAAATAAAAAACTTCCTGGAAATAAATGAAAATAAATGCACAGCAGCCTAAAATCTCTGGGGCACGGAAAAAGAAGTCCTGAGAGGGAAGTTCATAGCACTACAGGCATAACTCAAAAAAACAAGAAAAATTAATAATAAGCTATTTAACTCCACAACATAAAGAATTAGAAAGAAAGCAACAAGAAAAACCTACAGTAAGAAGAAGGAAATAGTAAAAATTCGAGCAGAAATAAATGACATAAGGCCAAAAAAATAATAAATGAAACTAAGAGCTGGTTCTTTGGAAAGATAAACAAGATTAATGAACAATTCACCAGTCTCATCAAGAAACAAGAGGATAAGACCCATTAAATAAAACCAGAAAGGAAAGCTGGGAAAGAACAATGACACAACAGACATGCAAAGGAATATAAAAAAAAATACTATGAACAACTATATGCCAACAAGTTGGAAATGTGGAAGAAAGAGACAAATTCCTAGAAAAATACAATCTTCCAAAATTCAATCAGGAAGAATCAAAAAATCTGAATAGGCCAATAACACCTGATGAAATAGATCCAATAATCAAAATACAACCAGCAAACAAAAGCCCTGAAGCCAATGGCTTCATAGGAGAATTTTACCAAAGGTTCAAAGAACAATTAACACCTATCATCATCAAACTATTCCAAAAAATCTAAGAGGAAGGAACACATATCCAAGCTCTTTTTATGAGGCTAGCATTATCATAATTCCAAAACTAGGTAAAAAACATTACAAAGAAAGTGAATAACAGGCCAATATCCCTGATGTACATAGATGTTAAAAACCTCAACAAAATATTAGTAAATCAGATCCAGCAATATATTAAAAAGAGCATACACTATTACTAAATGAGATTTATTCCAGGGATGCAAGGCTGGTAGAATATTTGCAAATCAATAAATGTGATACATTAGATAAACAAATTGAAGGACAAAAAATCACATGATCTTATCAATAGATGCAGAAAAAGCATTTGACAAATACAACACCCACTTTTGATAAAAATTCTCAGCAAAGTGTGAATAGAGGGATCATATCTCAACATAATAAAGGCAATATATGAATATCCAACAGCCAACATAATACTAATGGGCAAAAACTAAAACCATTTTCCCTAAGAACAGGAACAAGACAGGGATGTCTTCAACCTAATACTGGAAGTCCTAGCAGCAGTGATCCAGCAAGAAGAAGAAATAAAAGGCATACTAATTGGAAAGGATGAAGTAAAACTGTCATTAATCTCATATGACATGATATTATACATATAAAACCTTAAAGACTCCACCAAAAAACTACTAGATTTAATAAATTAATTTGGCAATGTAGCAGAATACAAAATTAACACCCAGAAATTGATCACATTTTTATACACCTATAATGAATTCTCAGAGAGAGAAACTAAACAAACAATCCTGTTTACCTTTACAACAACAGCAAAAAAATTAAGATACTTAGGAATAAACTTAATCAATGAGGTAAAAAACTTGTACTCAGAAAACTATAGGACATTAACAAAAGAGATAGAGGAAGATATAAACAACTGCAAGAATATACCGTGTTTATGGTTTGGTAGAATTAACATCATAAAATGTCCATACTACCCAAAGCAATCTACAGATTAAATGCAATCCCCGTTACAATACCAACATCATATTTCACATATCTAGAACAAATACCCCAAACATTTATATAGAACCAAATAAGACCCGCAAGAGTCGCAGCAATCTTGAGAAATAGGAACAGAGTAGGAGGGATCACAATACCAGATATCAAGTTATATTACAAAGCCACTGTAATCAAAACACCCTGATACTGGCACAAGAATAGGCACTGGATCAACAGAACAGAACAGAGAACCCAGAAATCCCCTGAAGCCAATTAATATTTGACAAAGGAGGCACGGATACACAATGGAGTCAAGATAGGCTCTTCAATAAATTATGTTTGGAAAATTGTACAGATACATGAAAAATAATGAAACTAGAACACCAACTTACACCACACACAAGAAAAAACTCAAAACGGACAAAAGACTTAAATATAATTCGTGAAACCACAAAAATCCTAGGAGAAACTATAGGCAGCAAAATCTGAGTCATTTCTCATAGCAATATATTTACCAATATATCTCTTAAAGCAAAGGAAATCATACAGAAAATAAACAAATGCGTCTACATCAAAATAAAAAGCTTCTACATTGCAAAGAAACCATCAACAAAATAAGAAAACCCACTGCATGGGAGAACATACTTGCCAACGATATCTCCGATAAGGGTTTAATCTCCAACATTTACAGGGAACTCATGCAACTTAACAAAAGGAAGACAAATAACCCAATCAAAAAATGGGCAACGAATCTAAATAGATACTTTTAGAAAGAAGACATAAGGAAGGCCAAGAGACATATGAAAACATGCTCAAAGTCACCAATCACCCGAGAGATGCAAATCAAAACGACAATGAGGTACCATCTCACACCTGTCAGAATGGCTATCATCAATGAATCCACAAATGACAAGTGCTGGTGAGGATGCGGAGTAAAATGAACACTCATGCACTGCGGGTGAGAATGCAGTCTGGTGTAGCCACTGTGGAGAACACTATGGAGTTTCCTCAAAAAACTAAAAATGGAACTTCCATTTTACCCAGTGATCCCACTTCTAGGAATATGTCCCAAGAAACCAGAAACACCAATCAGAAAGAATATATGCACCCCTATGTTCATAGCAGCACAATTTACAATAGCTAAGATTTGGAAACAGCCTCTAAGTGCCTATCAGCAGATGAGTGGATTAAAAAACTTTGACACATATATGCAATAGAATACTATGCCACAGTAAATAGGAAGGACCTTTTACCATTTGCAATAACATGGATGGAGCTTAAAATGTATCTCTTATAAATAACAGATAGTTGAATCTTGCTTTTTTATTAGGGACTATCCCAAAGAAACTAAAGGGTGTGGTCAACTCTGCCCAAATCCTTGGATTCAGATTGTCCAATATAATCAAAACTTTAATGTATATTGTTTAATAAGATGTGGTCCTGATTTGAATATATCATGTGACTATTGCCCAGTTTTGTTTGTTCTAAATCTGGAACACAGAAAAGTCATGGATTTTGAATTGAACCTAAACACTATGGATCTGCAATATAAATGTCTCCATTCAAGGTGTCATTATGAATTAATAATTCTAGTGGTCTGTAAGAAATAACAAATGTCCAAGCACTTTCACTATGTAAACCTATATGATATACATGTCAGCAGATGTTATGAGGCAGTACTTCCAATGTGGATGCAAAGTTTCAAGTACAGTTAGGATGAAAGGAAAGGATAAAGTGAGATAAGGAAAAGAAAAGTTAATTGAAAGTGTATTTATGGCATTTCATTGAATTAAAGATATAGATTAATTATAAATCTATACTATTACTCTTAATCAGAGATTTTCTGATATCTTTGAATAAACTTAGTAGCCACCTCTCAAATTCATATCTTTATATAGGGACAGATCATTTGCAACAGATAATAAATGCTTTATTCACCATAATGTAGGAATGGCTAATTTTCCATAGTAGGGAATAGTCATAAGGGACTGTATAGAAAACTGCTGTGTATTCTGGCCTGAAGTCTCAATTCTGTCGCATAGCAGAAAATCTGAAAAAAGCAAAAACCAGAAGAAGAACATGTTTGCTCCTGATATTTTTGTTATAATTTCTAGTTGTTTTTAACATATTAAGATGATATCCATAGGGAAAGAGTATGATTTAAGGCCATTTTTTTACTGAGATGTAAATGTGTAAAAAACACTCTTATTAGAATCAAGCATACAGAAGGATAAAATACATCCACTTTTAGAAATGAGGTATTAATCTTTATGAGATAATTTATGTACTGAAGGCAGGTTACTTGGAATCACGTTTACATGAAATCACTTTATTAAAAGATATATCATCCTATCTAATAATAGACAAACATGGTAATTGACCATACCTTTGCTATGCCTCCCATGGGCTAATCAGCACAATATGCAAATTAACTGCCAACCAAGATGATGGCTAATTTGCATATACCAGCTGGGAGTGAAGACTGAAGACACCATAGAAGGAAGCCAAGCAATGGAGCTGAGGTAACAGAGATGGGCAGGAGAGAAGCAGCAGAGACAGGCGGGAGAGAAGCGGCAGAGATGGGCGGGGTAGGAGCGGCAGAGACAGGCAGGGTAGCAGCAGCAGAGATGGGAGCGAAGCCCTATTCTTGCAAGAATCCTCCTGCAACAGGCCTCTAGTATTCTTATATTGTAAATATCAACAGCATGATGATTATCGTATTTATTCCAATGGTCAAAATAAATATTTTTGCATTAACTATAAAATAAAATATCTATCTTAAAATTTTGCAATTAGAGGTCTCTTCAACTTTTGATTGGTGAAGCAATGTGAAATGTTAGAATTATTTGTACATCACTGGAAAGCTCTGTGTTATCTGATGGAGGCCTTTGTGTTATGTAATTAAATTGAAGTGTCAATAACATTTTAATTGTATTCATTCTTCCCACATGCTGAACTTTAGCATTGACTAGCAAAAAGCTCCTGAACCAGTTTTATAAGTAGAATCAAATTAACTTTAATTATATTTTCAGGGTTTCTTAAAATTTTAATTTCCTTGATACATCAAATTTGTAGATAACTATTTAGATATCACTGAGGGAAAGTTGTTCAAATGAGAAGTTAGATTGTATAATTTCTTTTTTGTAATATTGAATCTTTCTATTCTTATTATATCAAAGCTTTTAAAATGTCATTAGCATCACACATTCCCCTTGTTCTCTCTCAGAAGTGAGTAACAACAGGCTATTCCCTTATAGGCTGAACATTTCCAGTGATTCTCTCTGAGAATCTAGTTGGATCTTTAGAATATACACTACCTGAACACCAAGCAGCTCAGAAATGCCAGGAAATTAATGTACTAGGCACATTCTAAAGCATGAATAATGAGGGTTTGGTGGATAAACATTCCAATTACCTTACATTCCAGTATGACTCTGAGACATGTTCCACTAACTTCTCCAGAAGGTTCCCAACAGGATGGAACACCAGTTGCCACACCAGCATCTTATTCATATATACACTACCTTGGCTTTTTTTTCCTTTTCTTGTCTCATTTGTCCCTTAAAATGCCTTCTGGCATCATCTTCTAGGCAACCTGCTAGCAACCAATACTTTTCTCAGGGTGTATATTTAGGAAACCTAAAATGAGATCACTAATATTAAAACATTTTTGGTTGACTTTAGACATTGAAAGGCAAAATTAAATTGATCTAATGTGTAACATATTCTTACCACAAAAACCACACAATGTGGTTTCTCTAGAGAAACAAATTTTATATAAATTTATTTATTTATTATAGGGAATTGGCTCACTCAATTTGAAGGCCAAGCTCTACCATCTGTAAGTTGAAGACCCCAAATACCAATACTCTAGCTTATTCTAAATCAGAAGGCTTGATAAATAGCGGAGCTAATCACGCAGCTTCCAATCTGAATCTAAGACCTGAGAATCAGGAATACTCACTGGAGGAAAAGATTGATGTCCCAGTTCAACCAATCAGGCAGGAAGAGGGAAATTCTTCTTCACTCCACCTTTTTGATCTGTTTAGAGTCCAGCCGTGGGCAAACTACGGCCCGCGGGCTGGATCCGGCCCGTTTGAAATGAATAAAACTAAAAAAAAAAAAAAAAAAGACAGTACCCTTTTATGTAATGATGTTTACTTTGAATTTATATTAGTTCACACAAACGCTCCATCCATGCTTTTGTTCCAGCCCTCCGGTCCAGTTTAAGAACCCATTGTGGCCCTCGAGTCAAAAAGTTTGCCCACCCCTGGTTTAGACCCTCAATAGATGGGATGGTCCCCACCCACATAGGGGAGGGTTAACTGTTTTACCATGTCAACCAAATCAAATGCTAATTTTAGCCAGAAACACCCTCACAGACACACCAATAAATATTTACGAAATCTCAGGGTATTCCATGATATAGTCAAGTTGACCACATAAAATTAACCATCAAAAGCGATATTCAAACTACCTAGAAAGTTGAGCATAAAACCTCTAAATTTCTGATTACGAAGCTTCATAATAGTAAAACTATTCAAATAAAATATTCTGTATGTAAGAATTAAAAGTAACTAATTTGAGGATTTTCCAAATTAATCTTTAATATACATACTAGGCACAATGAATTAGAGTAATAAGTCTGCTAGGAAAGTTTCTTAAGAAATAACCAGGGCCTCTGCACATTTTTTAATTGGACCCTTTGTTTGGTGTCTAGTTGTATGAGTTCTTTATATATTTTGGATATTAATCCTTTTTTGTAGTTGTTGTTTGCAAATGTCTTCTCCCATTTGGTGGGTTACCTTTTTGTTTTGTTAGCAGTTTATTTTGCTGTTCAGAAGCTTTTTAGTTTTATGTAGTCCCATTCATTTATTGTTTTGCATTTACTTCCCTTGCCTTTTGGATCAAATTCATTCAATCCTCTTTAAGACTAAAGTAGCCAGAGGGAAGGGGTGGTGAGTAATAAATAGTAAAGGGGGTCAATTATATTGTGATGGAAAAAGTTTTGACTTGGCTGGTGGGCATACAATGTAATGTACAGATGATGTATCATAGCATTGTACACTTAAAACCTACATAATTTTACTAACAAGAGTCACCCCAATAAATTTAACTTTAAAAATACCAGAAAACAAAGTTTTTAGCAAATCAAAACTTATGGTTCTCTAGTAATCATTCACCTCTCTCAAAGTAAAAGACAGTATTGATGTCATAGAGAATGATAGAGTAAGGAACACCCAAAATTTGTCTCTCCATAAAAGCAAAAACGAAAAACAAAACTAAAAAACTTTCAGAAAAATTATTTCATAAAAATTGATACTAATCAAAACCCTATTAATGATTAATCAAGAAAAAATATCTCTATCTCAGTAAAAACAGTGAGCTTTGGTGCATCTTAGCACACATGTTGGTCCATCTCCCTCTCCAGCAAAAGTGGTGGCCTTGAAGAAAATAGCTCTCATTTCTGATACAGGTACCAGTATGGAAAACAGTAGAACAGATGTAATTTACACACAAGAAAGCGTGATTGTTTATTTTAACCTGACTGGTGTTTTCATAGAGAAAATCCTCAAGGGGTTTGATTTTATCTTACCTAACTCACACTCTCCAAGTGCTAATGGTGCTACTTAATTGACATTTGATTAAAAAAAAAAAAAAAGAGTTACAAGCAAACTTATTTGTTGCTGCTACCTAGAGCAATTAATAACAGTTGAGACAAGCAAAGACTAACCAAAATCTTGAGGGGAAAGGTTGGGAACATATAATTAGGAAGTGAGGACTTTTGAAATCTCCAACATATTTTCAGGAATCTAGAAATTTAGGTGTATGCCCAGGCTGTGTGCATGATTAAGAAAGACATAAGAGGGCTCTATGTTCTCACTTTTGGCAATCGTTCAGTTTCTATGCAAGCAGGATGTAAAGCGTAAGGTGTAGGACCAAATTTGCCATGCAATCTATGTTTCAGGTCTGCTAGCAGAATAAGACTGATGCCGTTCGTAGCTAAGGTCACACTCTGGCTCACCTAATTTTTCTTGTACCATACTGTATAGGGATATACATTACATAATTTAGACTTTGTGATGTATGTGACACAACTGTCATTGCAGCACGAAAGCAGTCAGAGACAATACATAAACAAATGAATATCCTGTGTGCCAATAAAATTTTATTTACAAAAAAAGTCAATGGACATCATTTCTTGCCGTGGGCAAACTACGGCCTGTGGATCCAGCCCGTTCGGCTGTTCTATCCGGCCTGCGGAGCCGGAAGAGCGGAGGGTTCTCTTGCTCTCCCCTCCGCTCCTTCACCAGCAGCAGTGTTAACATGTATTAGTTCACACAAACACTCCATCCATGCTTTTGTTCCGGCCCTCCGGTCCAGTTTAAGAACCCATTGTGGCCCTCGAGTCAAAAAGTTTGCCCACCCCTGCTAGACTATAATAATACTGAGATCATTGAAAATTAATGTAGTGCTGTAAAACAAATATGTACTCAGAGGAAGATTCATAGGCTTAGAAACATTCATTTCTAAACCTGAATAAATTAAAATAAAATTTTAATTAAAGAATAAATAAGAGCCCTGGCTGGTGTGGTTCAGTTGGTTGGAACATCGTCCTGTACAATGAAAGGTCATGGGTACATACGCAGGTTGTGGGTTTGATCCCTGGTCATGTGCATATGGGAGGCAACTGATCAATGTTCCTCTCTCACATCGATGTCTCTCTCTCTCTCACTCTCTCTCTGTAAAATCAATAAAAAACTTATCCTTGGGTAAAGAATAAAAAAAAGGAATGAAGAAGAACTAAATTAGAAAAAGAAATAATTAAATAGATTAAATATGTTATGAATGGATTATAATAGAAAAAACAATAAAAACAACTTGAAAAGGTTAAACTTTAAAAAGATCTCAACAAAATAAACTAATCACAAGGGAACTTAATGAAAATAATAACACAAAATATGAGTTAAAAAGTAGAAATGTAAAGGTGACCCATCTGCCACTTACATTACTCCACATGACACAATGAATATCTTTCCATATTTTTAAATCCCCAGAAAGTTGTGGCTGAATACTGATAAAGAGCACATGAAAATAAATAGATAGCATATAACAATTTAACACAAAAGTGGATTCAAGAATTATAAATAGAAATCACATATAAGGATCAATATAATAAAATTTCATAATTATATAGAATATATCCCAGAAATGCAATGATATTTCAAATGTAGACAATATACTAAACATATAAATATCTTTGTATATGCAGGGAAAGCATTTGAAAAAAAATTTATATTTATTTCTGATAAAAAGTAATCAGCATAATAGAAACATGCAAACATGTCCTCAAGCACAGGCACTATTATTAATAGTGAAATATTGAAAACATTCCTATTATAGTGAGAATTTAGATAAGGTAATTTATCATCACCACTATTTTTTAAACATTTCTTAAAGTGTAGTCATTGAAATTTAAAGAAGAATAAAATAAATGGCATAGATAGTTGGATGGGCAAGAGAAAATAATTATTTATAAGTAAGGAAAGTGTAAGATAATAACATTTATATATTATATCTACATACATATGTATACAAACAAATATTGTGTGTATTTAAATATATGCATAAAATACTTAAGTTTAGTAAAATGACTATTTGAAAGTTAAATATACAAAGAATCAATAGTGGATGATGTCAAATGTTCAGATACTGGCTTTCCAGAAACGTGGGTTCAAGATACAGCTCTGCCACTTCTCCACTGTGTAATATGAGTATGTACTTAACTCTCTCTAAGCCTCACTTTATCATTTGATATGCTGGCACAATACCTGCATAGTTTGGCTGTTTCAAATAATAATATATTATTCAATTTAATATCATATATATTGCAGTATAGTAATATTTCATCTTGAGGTCAACTAAGTAAAAATAATGAAGATGACAATGGCTATACAGAACACTATGAAATTTATTGGAACATAGTAAAATATTAATAAAATTTAAAAAAAAAAACTATACGAAGCAACAGGAAAATTCTGTCTTTAAGTGGGATATCTAAAATACATGTTTATTCAAATTAGAATTTGGGGCTTCTTTGGACATATACCCAGGAGTGCAATCATTGGATCATTAGACAGTTCCATTTTTAATTCTTTGAGGAAACTCCTTACTGTTTTTCAAAGTGGCTGCACCAATCTGCATTCCCACAAGGGCTTCTTTTTCATTACATCCTTGCTAGCACTTGTTTGTTGATTTATTGATGACAGCCATTATAACAAATGTGAAGTGATATCTCATTGTAGTTTTAATTTTCATTTATCTGATGATTAGTGATATTGAACATGTTTACATATATCTATGGTCCATTTATACATCTTCTTCTGAAAAAGTTTCTATTCAGATTCTCTGCCCACTTTTAAAAATATATGTTTTTTATCAATGATGTGAGAGAATCATCCATTGGCTGCCCCTGCACACCCCCCACTGAGGATCAAGCCCACAACTCAAGCATGTGCCCTTTACTGGAATCAAATCTGAGACCCTTCAGTCTGCAGGCCATCTCTCTATCCACTGAGCCAAACCAGCTAAGGTTATTTTTTATTTCAATCCTCACCTGAGGATATGTTTATTGATTTGAGAGAGAAAGAGGGGGAAGGCGAGAGAGAGAGAGAAAGAAGCTGGTTTGGTGGTGATGAACTCATTTAGCTTTTTCTTTTCTATGAAGATCTTTATCTGACCTTCAATTCTAAATGATATCTTTGCTGGGTAGTGTAATCTTGGTTGTATATCCTTGATATTTATCATTTTGAATATTTATTGTGACTTCCTTCTGGCCTGCAAAGTTTCTCTTGAGAAATCAGCTGACAGTCATATGGGTGCTCCCTTGTAGGTAACTAACTACTTTTCTTGTGCTCCTTTATATATGTATATATTGACTTCAGAGAGGAAGGGAGAGGGAGAGAGGGATAGAAACATCACTGATGAGAGAGAATCATTGACATGCATGCCCCTACTGGGGATAAAGCCTGCAACCTGGGCATGTGTGCTGACCAGGAATTGAACCCTGCTCATGGGTTGACACTCAACCACTGAGCCACATTGGCCAGGTACACTTGCTGCTTTTAAGATTCTATCTTTGACTTTAACCCTTGGCATTTAATTATGATGTGTCTTGGTGTGGGCCTCTTTGGGTTCCTTTTGTTTGGGACTCTCTGCACTTCCTGGACTTGTTAAGTCTATTTCTTTCAACAGTTAGTGGAAGTTATCTGTCATTATTTCTTCAAATAGGTTTTCAATACCTTGCTCTCTCTTTTCTCTTTCTGGCATCCCCACATTGTGAATATTGGTATGCTTGAAGTTGTTCCAGAGACTTCTTACACTACCTTCATATTTTCTTTTTATCTTTTTTGCTCTTCTGATTGGATGTCTTTTGCTTTCTCTTATTCCAAATTGTTGATTTGACTCTTGGAATCCTCTACTGTACTATTGAATCCCTTTAGGTTATTCTTTATTTCAGTTAGTGTATGCTTATTTTCTGACTAGTCCCTTTTCATGTCTTTGAAATTCTCACTAAGATCCTTGAAAGGCTCACTAAGTCCCTTGAAACTCTCATTAAGATCCTTGAGCAGCCTTATACCCAGTGTTTTTAATTCTGTATCTAGTAGTTTGTTTGCTTGCATTTTATTCAGTTCTTTCTCTGGCGATTCCTTCTTTCATTTGTGACATGTTTCTTTGTCTCCGCATTTTGGCTGCTTCCCTGTGTTTGTTTCTGTGTATTACATAGAGCTGCTATGTCTCCTGGAATTGGTAGAGTGGCCTTATTTAGTAGGTGTCCTTTAGGGCCCAGGAGCTCAGCCTCCCTTGTCACTTGAGCTTTGCACTCTAGGTGCACCCATTTGTAGGGTGTGTGCACAGTCTTGTTGTAATTGAACCTTGATTGCTATTGGTGTCACAGGGCGGAATTGCCCTCCAGGCCAAGTGGCTGTGAGGACCAGCTAAAACTACAGTGGAAGAACTGCTGTGCAGGAGACGCCCCTATGGAGCAGGAATTGCTTCAGTAGGGCTTTGCTGCTCACTGAGAATGCCCCTCGAGTGTGTCACTTGTGGATGTGTAGAATTAAAATCTGGTATGATCTGAAGCTATCTACCAGGTGTACTGAGGCTGGAGTCTCCTGGGATGTGCAAAGTCATCCGCTGCCTGGGGCCACCTGGCAGGTGCTACAGAGCAATTTGCAGATGGCTGCTATTTGTGTTGGGCTTGGAAGTGCCCAGCAAGGCCCAGCTGTGAGGCAAGGCAGGCTAGTGCTAGTGCCAGGTGTTGGGCATCTTACTGATAGGTATGGGGCACCAGCTGCCACTTGTTTATGAGATTTTAGAGAAGCCAGAAGCCTGAGCCAGGATAGGCCATTTCTATGGAAAAGCCACTGCAAACAGCTTGGGGGAGGGTGGCGGGGGATCTAAGTTGGATGTGACAGGGTATCAGGGAGGCATCAGGCTGGAGTGAACAGTGTGAGCCATGCTGATGGAAACTCAGATTTGGCTGCCAGTCAGCTCTTGGATGGGTGAGGTCCCAGCACAAGAACAATGGCCCCTAGGAGCACCGCTATCTGGGAGAAAGCCTCCCCAAGTTCCTTACCCGATGCCAGATAATCCACTTCCTCCCCATATGTCCTTGATTCCCCCAATGCCTCTGCCCAGTGCTGGACTTCAGAGGGGGTAGGGCCTTGTAAGTTTGTGCATCAGCCCCTTAAGAGGGACTGCCTGAGTCTTCAGCAGTCACCCTGTCTCTCAGCCACAATCTTGCTGGCTTATACAGTGCAAAGTGGGTCTGGTGTGGGGCTGGGACCTCTTGCTTGACACAGGAGAGGCCTCTACAATAGAGATATTCCTCCAAATTGAAAAGTAAGTGTCATGGGTGGCCGTTGGACCAGCCTGTTCTGTGCCTCAGCCTCTCCTACTAATCTCAATGTACTTTCTCCTTTGCTTCTCTAGTTGTAGGACTTCCATTCAGCCAGCTTCTGAATGATGGTTGTTCTGTATTTCAGTTGTAATTTTGATGCTGTTGTGGGGGGCAATGAGTACTGGCATTTACCTACATCATCATCTTGTGTTCTCTCTATATATAAATAAGTTTTTATTACAAGACATGTTGCATTAAATTTGACATAGTATCACCAACATGACTATTTGATAATTCTTCTATATTTTTAAGAATCAGCCAATAAAGTGATTAATTTTTCATAAATCAAATTAGAATAATAATCATAAAATAATAAGTCAGAGAAAAAAGATAATACAAACAATATTAAATTTTCCCTGACTATACTACCTCTTAACTTTACATATTAAAATGTATATTGTGGATGATTCAAAGTCACCACCAACATTGACCACAATCACCAGTGCTCTGTAGGACTAAATGCAGCATAAAGTAGTATAAAGAGTTAGTTCTGTCATAATGTTTCATATTAAGGTAATATTCTTACCCAAATAAACTGAAAAAATGCCGGAGTCAAATAGATATGGTCCATTTATTTCCTCCTGCTAAATGCATTTCACTATATTTAGAAATTACTATTTTTTTCAAAAGTATTCCTTTACAAATAATGTCAGACATCAAAAGTAACCACAAAATTCTTTTGAATGACTGTGTAATATATGTATGTGTGTGTGTATATATATATATATATATATATATAACCACAAAAATGCTTAATAATGGCACTCTAACACACCATTAGGGGAATGCAGAGGAACTGGGTAAATAGTTATAATAATGCTACCCCTTTTGACCCAACAGACATTGATGAGGAGCCGCACTACAAATACTTCCCTAGGAGATGGCAGACACTAATATTTTTGAAAATGTGCAGCATATGCAAACAGCAACAACTAATTTAAATGAATCTCATTTATCTTGAGAGTATAATAAAACATATAACCATTTATTTATGTGAAATGCTCCATGAGAATGATGATGAATCAAAACTCTACTAAATTTTAAAATAGTATTTAGAAGGATATTCACTGTGCTACATGTTTTATTCCCAAATTTAAAAATATACTTAATATTCATTATAATATAGATATTTTAAATCTATGACTGGCTGCCAAGTAAAATATCATGACATAAAATAAAATGCTCTAATATTATAAGCAGAATTCATGGTTGTGTTTAAAAGAGTACTCTCCTTTTTTATGGCAATTTTACTCTTTTTCAGCATATGGGTTCTTGACAACCTGATATTTTTGACTCTCAACTTTTAAATGTACTTTATATTATATTGACTTACACAATTTAAAAGACAGTAATGTTATCAGTCTTCTATTACTGTATTTTAAAACTAATTCTTGCAAAGCTAATGATAGATTTCATATATAATATCTCCCTAATTTAAATTCAAATAAAATTTAAATTTTCTCTAGTAAAACTTTTCACTGTAAAGTTGTGAGTGATGATTTAAAGCAAAAACAAATAACCACTGGAATAAATCCCCTGAGTTTAATTGACTTTTGCTTCTATTGCATGTAATTGTGTATAATTGCTTTCTTTCTAAGTTATAATAAACAAAAAGAAAACAGACTAAAGATAATTTTTAAGTCAAGAATTATTCTTGAGTGATTTCCCCATAATTACTGATTGCATCTAAATTTGTTGTTTTTTTTCTATGCAAAATGAATTATGTGTGTTATTTAGACAAACTCTGTAGAGTTTTTTCTTAATACTCTATTGCAAGTATTTTATACAAGACATTAAATAAATAGGATACATTATTTTTTAGTTATACATTTAAAAATATCTTAAAGTTGTCATGGTGTCTTTTAAAATAAAATATGTAACATATGGAAGTGAGATGGGTCCTGGGTTTTATAAGAACACAAAAACAAATGACCTCATAAAAGACAGTTTTGTTTTGTTTTTTTTAAAAAAAAAGGAGCTAAAAAATAAAGTGCTCAACATGAAAGTACATAAGGAAAAAGAACTAACCTGTAGAGAACCAATTAAGAAATGCAGGGAAAATATAAAAACAGTAATAGTTTTTGTTAGCTATTTCAGTCAAAAGAGATAGGAATGCTTTTAAAAATTATATCAGAAAAAGAAAAACACCAATGCAATAATGATATTCAGTAAGATAATTTAACTTAAAATATTTTTCACATATTGACTCAGGCTTTCAGCTCTATATTATTTTAAACCAAGAAGAGGAAACATCTAAAATGGTAGGAGAATTATACAAAAGAATTCAAAAGCAGTCCAATGTGAAATTTTCTACCTGACGATTTCAGTTTCTTTTCTCACAAACATGTCGCAAATTGCCATTTAGGAAGAAAGAGGAATATGTGTACGAAATAAAAATTGTGTAAACACAAATTAATGGTATATCTACCTTAAAATTAATGGTAAATATTTTAAATTTATTATCATTATACATATAATTACCACATGTAATTCTCTTAAAAGTTAAAATACAAAAGATTGTCAATACCAAAATGTTTGAAGAGATCACAAATATTTTGAAGGGCTATAAAAATGAACCATAAAAACAAATGATACATTTTTGGGTCATATTGAGCGTTTTAATGACTCACCTTTGGAATAAGGTCTAGGCTGAATTTTCTAACTTCTTCATAATGAAATAAAAAGAAAATAAGTAGGACATCACTTTAAAACTTAGGTTTTGCTAAACTAGGATCAGTTAAAAACAGAAAATTAATACAATGAACTCTAACCTGGATAAAAGTAAATTAAGGAACCAAATGACAAAATGTGAGAAAATTTATTTGGCTTCATGTGGACTATATGTAAAATCACACATGCAATCCCAATTCTTATTTCAGTTCTATTTCTTGTAAATAAATCTTGAATTTGAATCTGTGGTTCAATAGAGGTGACGGATATACATGGCTTATTAGAATCTAACTTGTGATAATATTTTTTATTTACATGTAGTCTCTTTTAAGGTTGTCCAATCAAAGACAGTAAGGAGTATAAATCCTTTTACTAAAGTTTAAGAGTTCTTCATCCTGTAATCAACACCATTTTTTTCCAAAGGAGAAGTAGAGATATATACATGACCTTAATTAATAAATAAATTATTAAGGTCATATATCTATATCTATATATCTATATCTCTATATCTATATCTATATCTATACCTATACCTATACCTATATCTATATCTATCTATATATTATTGATTTCAGAGAGGAAGAAAAAGGAAGAGAGAGATAGAAACATCAGTGATGAAAGAGAATCATTGATTTGGCTGCTTTCTGCACACCCTACACTGAGAATTGAGCCCATAATCTGGGCATGGACCCTGACTGGGAATTGAACTGTGACTTCTTGGTTCATAGGTTGACGCTCAACCTCTGAGCCACACTGGCCAGGCTTAATAGGAATTTTAAACAGCTTAGTAAATAGAACAAAATATCTGGCTAAATTGTAGTTGTAATAGCTAACATATAATAACTATGCTATGTAGCAAGTGCATCTTTCATATATGAACTAATTTATTTTCACAAGGACACAATGAGATTGATAGCATTACATCCACCTTCATTTAATTTTTTTTTTACTTTTTGTTTTATTGTCTAAAGTTTTACATATGTCTCCTTTTTCCCCAATTGACCACCCCCACCTCCCCTCAGCCATTTCCACCCCAGGCAAGCCTCAGAGTCTGTGTCCATTGGTTATGCTAATATGCATGCATACAATTCCTTTGGTTGCTCTCTAACCTCCTCCCTTCCCTGCCATTTGTCTCTGGATCTATTTTGTTCATCACATTATGTTGATCATTATATCCCACATATGAGTGAGATAGATCATGTGATATTTATCTTTCTCAGACTGGCTTATTTCCCTTCACATAATGCTTTCCAGTTCCATCCATGCTGTTTCAAAAGGTAAAGGTTCCTTCTTTTTATAGTGGCATAGTATTCCTTTGTGTAGAGGTACCACAGTTTTTTAATCCACTCATCTGCCACCCTCATTTTACAAATGGACATTTAAACAGAAATGCTAGTCAGCCTAAGGTAGTCCCTTCAAAGTGGAAAGGCTCAAATGGCCACTTGACCAAAGGCAAATACAAAATATAAATTGAAGCCCAAGCTTGAATTGTGAAAAGAGAATTTCTCCTATCTTACTGAGACAGAATTATCGTCATTCATACATAGAACACAACTTCTGCTGCAAAGTGAATGATGCTGGGATGGCTGGTTGGAGGGATTACTTAAAAGACCTAGAGGCTATCAGCAAGGCAAGCAATTTTGTGAAAAATCATTCATCACCCAGGTTGTCAACAAAGTATCACAGGATCAATTTTAAGGTAAGAAGTGAAGCAATTCCTTATAAATTCACATCTGTACTTTTATTTTGCATTCAAGGAAACCTGGCAGTTTATGGAAATGAGTCTCTCCTCCTTTTTTCCTTCCTCCCCCTCCTCCTGCCTCCTCCCCCACCTTTTCTCCTTCTTCTCCTTCTCCCTCCTCCTCTTCCTCTTCCCCCTCTTTTTTTCCTTCCCCTTTTCCTTCTCCTTCCTCCTCCTCCTCCTCCTCCTCCTCCTCCTCCTCCTCCTCCTCCTCCTTCCCCTTTCCCCTCCTCCTTCTTTCTTTCCTTCTTTCTCTTGTTATCCTTATTTACTTTCTTCTCTCTTTCTGACCCAGAGTAGCTTCCTAAACAAGTATCAAGTTTAAGGAACTTACAACTGGCCTAGAAATTGTAAGTAATGACTGTGAACAATACATAGAGTAGATATTGCTCATCTAATAACACATTATTTCTAATTTATCAGGGTTGAAATGACATTTAGACTATAAATTTCTTACATACTTGCTTAACTATGCTCCAGAATAAAAATAATAATAAGTTGACATTTTAACTATAATAGTTAGTATGAAATGATTAAAGTAGTATGAAATTACCAAAACTATTTTACTAAGGTGACCTTTCTATGGATTAGAAACAGGTACACTTCATACAATAAGTAAAGAATAATCACTTCATACAGGCTATAATAACTTGGCAAATGCATCACTAAACAAGTTTACGGGTGGCTTAGATTTTAGAAAAAATGTAAAACTGCATTAAATATATGTGTATGCCAATGATATGTTTCACTAGTGGGAATTTTTGTTGTTGTTGTTAAATGTTGCTTTTCATTGTTGTTAATTATATTGAAATATGTGAATCAGTTCACCCATGAAAATAAGCACTGAACCATATATCGAGGGTCCAGAAAGAAATCAGGTCAGCCTACTGAAAAGCAGGTAAAGGGCCTCCTGAGGGTAAGGAAGTAGGTGGAATGAAACATTTAATACATGTTGTTTGTCTAAAGCTCTCAATGTTGGCCTTTATAGGAATCTGTGGAGGGATTCTGAGTGTATCTGAAAAAGAGAAACACTAATGCTGTCTTATTTTTAAAAATACTTAAAAGCTAAGAAGGAACAGAGACAGAGGAGAGGCAAAATTGACAATATAAATATAAAGAGCTTCAATGAAAATTTTGCAAATCAAGTTAATATTCTCTCAAATCTCTATTTCCTTTATACCAGACATTAAAACATTATATATACCATATCTTTAAAATAAGATAGCTAAGAGATAAACATAAGATACTTCATTGTTTGGTAGCTACTAAAATTTATCAGAGTATTACCTATTAAAAGTAATCCAAATGCATTTTTATAAAAGCTTATTAAGAATTAGGCATTAAAAATATTATGCCAATGATATAAAAGAGGATCTCAAAAAGTGAATTTCTGTATTTGCAATAGAATACCACCTTTGTTTCCATATAAAGTATTTTATTAACTATATCTAATGGCTAGTCCCACATGCAAGGAACACAAATTCATTGTTTTGAGAAGAGGGAAGGTTTGGATGGGGTTCATGTGGAAAACTAAGTAAGAAGGACTCTAAGCCCAGGCAGGGTACATGATCTTAGGAACTTCACTCAAATTTTTTGGACCTTGTGTGTGTCCTGGAAAGCAGTTAGAGGAAGTGATGGGTGAGGATGACATGAAATGTAAATTAGTAATCCCTATTCTCTATAATATTCCCAGTTCTAAAATAGACTGTCAGATCTGTGATAAGGCCATTCATGAACAAGAACAGGAATATAAATCATGGAAGTTCATAAGTGAAGATCCACCTGTTACCAGAGAAAATAGGTTCCTCAGTGGTGTCGTGGGAATAGAATTTCAGGGACACTCACATAGGAGGAATTTTAAGTATAGTGTCAATAGTTATTAGAGCAAAAAGTGACAGTATTCTCTCCTAGAGACAGAGAAGGCAGGCTGTAGAGCAGTGCCTGCATGGACTCAGGAAAGGAAGCTCCAGAGGACTCTCTGCCCTTTGCTGCTCCCCTGGCACTTCTCATGGAGACCCTTAGAATTCAGGGGAGAAGAAGACAGAAGTACATGCCTGCGAGAAGGAACGGTACGGGTGTCCTCTAAGGAGTCTACGTGCCGGGTTCATTGCCAGTCCTCTGTATGTTTCCTTGGCTTTGGAAAAGAGCGGGCTTTCTTTCAAATGATCCAACTTCTTCCTGGGCTTTTCCAGGTCCTGTGTTTGTGCTCTTCCCCTATCCAGTCTCTTTTTCCCAACTTTTCTCTGGCCTGTGGCTCTCCCCCTTTTATGGTTGCCATTTTGGCTCCTCCTGGCAGGTTTCATAGTTATCCTTCCTCATTTGGCTTCTACTGCATATGCAAATAGAAAGAGGAATTCCTCCTCATTTTCTCCCTCTCTCTCTAAAGTGACTGAAAAGCCATTTTTCCTGTCCAATTGGATGCTTTCCTTTCCCTTCTCTTCCTTTTGTTCTTGAGAGAGAAAGAGAAACATCAATTTGAGAAGGAAACACGGATCAGCCGCCTCCCATATGCACCCTGACTGGGAAGCAAACCCACAAGCCAGGCATTTGCCCTAAACAGGAATTGAACCCACAACCTTTCCATGCAACGGAAGGACACACCAGCCAAAGGAGCCCAGTTGGATGTTTTTGATGCCAGTTACTCCATGGGATGACCGTTCCATTCGTTTCCTCCTCTCTCCTTAACACCTAACCAACTTCCTACTCTAAACACCCACAATCTGTGTGTCTCTAAGAAGTGTAGAATAATTTTTTGGTGACTGTTCCCTTTAATTTATTCCATATCCTATTATTTATATACATAGTAAAATGTAAAACTCCTTTCTCAGAGAAAGAAAGGATTCAATAGTAGAAACAATTCCACATAAAGAAAAATCCACTAGAATTCAAAGTTTTTCCTTGTTTTTAATCAAAGTATGTTTCTCCCTTTAAATACACACCGCGTTAAAAGCAGAAAGTGAATAAGAATTACTCATGTCTAACTTTCAGAAAATACTATCCAAGTGGCAAGTACAATACTCCATAAGCAAAGGAAAACAGGAAAACTAATATAAATAAAAAATGCTTTATTTTTTTTAAACGTATCAGCAGATTGTTGTTTGTGTTGTGTCCCGCTTGTTGCATTTTTACAAACAGGCTCCTAATTTTAAAACAGCATTGTGCTTCACCAGTATCTCAACAGCACAATTTTATGTGACAGATTTATTTGGATTGCTATTTAGATGTAAAATACTTGGAATAGCTCTATCTATTGTTTGGATGAGTTACCCTTATGGACCAGAAATGTATGCTGAAATTGCCAGCTACTGCATAAAATATTTCATTAACATCATGACCTCATTTGTTAGATTGAATTTCAGACTTTTTGCCAAAATTTCCCCACAGATACATTCTATTTTATAAAAATTGAATAAAACCAACATAAAAATGAGTAAGGCAATCCATGTCTATGAAACTCAGAATGGCTCGAATGCAACCATAATTCCATATATTTTACAAATTATAATTAAATTTCTACTTTTATTAGTTTAGGTAACAAAACTATCACACACCTTAATTTTCTTCTAATAGTAATGATTTTGATTTATTCAAATTACATATTCTTAGCTCTTCCTCTTCCTCTCTCTCTCTCTCTCCCTCTCTTTCTAATAAGAAGAATTTATACACAAATAAGTTCATATATATATATATATATATATATATATATATATACACACACACACACACACACATATATGTATACATATCTAATATGACTTTTAGATAATATCTATTATTATTAGTTAAACTTGTATCATAGATAACGAAGGTGCCATGTGCCTGTTTGTAAAACATTGGGGATTCCAGCCTGGCCCAGTGTGGCTCAGTGGTTGAGCATTGACCCATGAACCAGGAGGTCATGGTTCAATTCCCAGTCAGGGCACATACCCAGGTTGTGGGCTCAATCCTCAGTAGGGGGCATGCAGGAGGCAGAAGATCAATGATTCTCTTTCATCATTGATGTTTCTCTCTCTCTCTCCCTCTCTCTTCGTCTCTCTGAAATCAATAAAAAATATATATGTATATATATTTTAAATATATTTTATTGATTTTTTTACAGAGAGGAAAGGAGAGGGATAGAGAGATAGAAACATTGATGAAAGAGAAACATCGATCAGCTGCCTCCTACACACTCCCTACTGGGGATGTGCCCGCAACCAAGATACATGCCCTTGACCGGAATCGAACCTGGGACCCTTGAGTCCGCAGGCTGATGTTCTATCCACTGAGGCAAACCGGTTAGGGCTAAAATATATATTTTTAAAAAATAAATTTAAAATATTAAGATGTTGAGCCTGAGCTGTGTTTGCTACTGATATATCCACACCTATTTGATGAAGTGGAGGATTACTCCCAACAACAGTCATTTTAAAAAGCAGATTGGCCCGAGGGTTCCATGCAGCCAGATTAAGGCATTGAAGGATCCTACAGATAAGAAGATCTTTCAATGCCTTATTCGTATAGCCATCTTATAGCTATTTAAACCTAATGGAGGGAGAAGCTGAAGGAAGCATTTTCCAGGAGGCTTCTATATGATTTAGGGACATGTACTGATTTTTTCACACCTGCCCATGTGTAATGCCAAGGGTCAAAAGAGGCATCCTTAGTACTCTTCTACAAATCAGAAAATAGCCTCAGCACATGGAAGCTTCCTGAGAAAAAGAGGATTAGTATGTGGATAAAACCAAAACCAGTGCTAATGTAATCTGCTGAATGAGGTAATACTCACCAAGAGGAAGAAGATAACTGGCAGATGGAAGTGTACCACGTGGGCGAAGACTTGCCACCATCATATGCATATTTATAAACATATGGGTGTACCTGCCATGCTTCCCACAAATATGTGCATTAGACTATGAGGATGAAATACACCTGCTTAAACCAGGGAAATAGGTAGATTCATCTACAAAATGAATACAGAATAAAAAAAGCAAGAGTGTCAGGGTGTGATATTTTGAGGTATGTAGTGAGGGAGAAGAGAATATGTATAAATGCATGTTCCAATAGCAGAGTAAATGCCAATCACTTTGAAACCCTATAAATGGAGCAATTATCTTTGTATTCTTAAAAAAAAAAAAGTGAGTGACTTAGTAATGCTGTAAGATCCTACTCCTGTTTCATACACAATACATACTAGTATTTAGTCCTACTTCACAGCTTTCCTGTTAATTTTTCTTCTATCCTCCTTCAGTCTGCTGCTTAACTTGATATCCCTTTTTATAGAGACAAACTGTTCCCAATTTTCCAGCCAACATCTGAAGGTTGGGCTACTCTGGCGCATATATATTTAAATGGTTACCTGGGACAATACAGTGGGGCCTTGACTTACAAGTGTCCCGACTAATGAATTTTTCAAGATAAGAGCCGTCTCTCAGCCGATTTTTTGCTTTGAGTTGCAAGCTAAAATTCGGGATAAAAGCCAGCATCAGATACCCCACTGCTAGTTGGCGCAGCGAATGTCACAGTGAACGCCATAACATCAGCCCAGCATCACGTGTCTCACTTGTTCACTTTAAGCGGTTAGTTGAAGCATCAGTGTTGTGCTCGCATTTGTACTTACAGTTATTTTGCAAAACTTTGTTTTCTGGGTGTCCTGAATGGATTAATGGCATTTCAATTCATTGTAATGGTGAAAATTGATTTGACATACGAGTAATTTGAGTTACGAGCTCTGTCACGGAACGAATTAAACTCTTTTTTTTAATTTTTTTTTTTATTATTAGTTAAGGTATTACAAATGTGTCCTCATCCCCCCCATTAACCCCCAACCTCCCCCCCACACACAAACTCATGCTCCCATGCCCCTGCTGTCCATGTCCATTGGTTTGGCTTATAAACATGTATACAAGTCCTTCGGTTGATCTCTTCCCCCCACCCCCACCCTCCCCTACTTTCCTTCTGGGGATTGACAGCCTGATCGCTGTTTCTCAGTCTTTGGGCCTGTCCCTTTTCATCAGTCTATGTTGTTCTCTATAATCCACAAATGAGTGAGATCATGTGGTACTTATCCCTCTCTGACTGGCTTATTTCACTTAGCATAATGCTCTCCAGTTCCATCCATGCTGTTGCAAAAGGCAAGAGTTCCTTTTTTTTTTTACCGCAGCGTAGTATTCCATTGTGTAGATGTACCACAGTTTTCTAATCCACTCATCTGCTGATGGGCACTTAGGCTGTTTCCAAATCTTAGCTATGGTGAATTGTGCTGCTATGAACATAGGGGTGCATATATCCTTTCTGATTGGCGTTTCTGGTCTCTCAGGATATATTCCTAGTAGTGGGATCACTGGGTTAAATGGGAGTTCCATTTTTAGTCTTCTGAGGTAGCTCCATACTGTTCTCCACAGTGGCTGCACCAGTCTGCATTCCCACCAGCAGTGCAGAAGGGTTCCTTTTTCTCCACATCCTCTCCAGCACTTGTCGTTTGTTGATTTGTTGATGATAGCCATTCTGACAGGTGTGAGATGATAACGCATTGTCATTTTGATTTGCATCTCTCATATAATTAGTGACTTTGAGCAGGTTTTCATATGTCTTTCGGCCTTCTGTATGTCCTCTTTCGAAAAGTGTCTATCTAGGTCCGTTGCCCATTTTTTTATTGGAGTGTTTACCTTCCTTTTGTTAAGTTTCATGAGATCCCTGTAAATGTTGGAAATTAAACCCTTATCGGTGGTATCATTGGCAAATATGTTCTCCCATGTAGTGGGTCTTCTTGTTGTTTTGTTGATGGTTTCATTTGCTGTGCAAAAGCTTTTTATTTTGATGTAGTCCCATTTGTTTATTTTCTCTTTAGTTTCCATTGCCCTAGGAGCATTATCAGAGAAGAAATTTCTTCGGCATATGTTTGCGATTTCGCTGCCTGTGGATTCCTCTAGTATTTTTATGGTTTCCCGTCTTACGTTTAAGTCTTTTATCCATTTTGAGTTTATTTTTGTGTATGGTGTGAGTTGGTGATCTAGTTTCATCCTTTTGCATGTATCTGTCCAATTTTCCCAACACCATTTATTGAAAAGACTGTCTTGACTCCATTGTATGCTCTTACCTCCTTTGTCAAATATTAATTGAGCATAGTGGTTTGGGTCGATTTCTGGGGTCTCTATTCTATTCCATTGATCTATATGTCTGTTCTTGTGCCAGTACCAAGCTGTTTTAAGAACAGTGGCTTTGTAATACAGTTTGATATCTGGTATTGAGATCCCACCTACTTTGTTCTTTCTCAGGATTGCTGCAGCTATTCGGGGTCTTTTTTTATTCCAGATGAATTTTTGGAACGTTCGTTCTAGATTTGTGAAATATGCCGTTGGTAATTTAATGGGGATTGCATTGAATCTATAAATTGCTTTGGGTAGTATGGACATTTTGATGATGTTGATTCTACCAATCCATGAACACGGTATATTCTTCCATCTGTTTATGTCTTCCTCTATCTCTTTTTTCAGTGTCCTGTAGTTTTCAGCATATAAGTCTTTTACCTCCTTAGTTAAGTTTATTCCTAGGTATTTTAATTTTTTTGGTGCATTGGTAAATGGGATTGCTTCTGTAGTTTCACTTTCTGTAAGTTCACTATTGGTGTAAAGAAATGCCATGGATTTCTTAGCATTAATTTTGTATCCTGCTACATTGCCGAATTCATTTATTAAGTCTAATAATTTTTTGATGGAGTCTTTAGGGTTCTGTATGTACAGTATCATGTCATCTGCAAATAAGGACAGTTTTACTTCTTCTTTTCCAATCTGGATGCCTTTTATTTCTTCTTCGTGTCTGATCGCAATGGCTAGTACTTCCAGTACTATGTTGAACAGGAGTGGTGAGAGGGGGCATCCCTGTCTTGTTCCTGTTTTTAGGGGGAATGGTTTTAGTTTTTGCCCATTGATTATGATGTTGGCTGTGGGTTTGTCATATATGGCTTTTATTATGTTGAGGTATGATCCATCAATTCCTATCTTGCTGAGAGTTTTTATCAAGAAAGGGTGTTGGATTTTGTCAAATGCTTTTTCCGCATCAATTGATATGACTATGTGTTTTTTTTCTCTCAATTTGTTTATGTGATGTATCACGTTTATTGATTTGCGGATATTGTGCCATCCTTGCATCCCTGGGATAAGTCCTACTTGGTCATGGTGTATGATCTTTTTGATGTACTGCTGGATCCGATTTGCTAGGATTTTGTTGAGGATTTTGGCATCTATGTTCATGAGGGATATTGGTCTGTAATTCTCTTTCATTTTATTGTCTTTATCTGGTTTTGGGATTAGGGTGATGTTGGCTTCAAAGAATGAGCTGGGAAGTGTTCCTTCCTCTTGGATCTTTTGACATAGTCTGAGGATGATAGGTTTTAGGTCTTCCTTGAATGTTTGGTAAAACTCCTCTGTGAAGCCATCTGGCCCCGGGCTTTTGTTTGCTGGAAGCTTTTTGATTACTGCTTCGATTTCCTCCATAGTTATTGGCCTATTGAGATTTTTAGATTCTTCCTGGTTAAGTTTTGGAAGGTTGTATTTATCTAGGAATATGTCCATTTCCTCCAGGTTGTCTAGTGTGTTGGAGTAGAGTTGTTCATAGTATTTTCTAACAATTCTTTGTATTTCTATGGGGTCTGTTGTTATTTCTCCTCTTTCATTTCTGATTTTGTTTATTTGGGTCCTCTCTCTTTGTTTCTTGGTGAGCCTGGCTAGAGGTGTATCAATCTTGTTTATCCTTTCAAAGAACCAGCTCTTGGTTTTGTTGATCTTTTTTATTGTTTTTTTGGTCTCTATGTCGTTTATCTCCGCTATGATCTTTGTTATTTCCTTCCTTCTGCTTACAGTGGGCTTTTTTTGTTGCTCCCTTTCTAATTCTTCGAGTTGTAGAGTTAGGTCATTTATTCTCATTGTTTCTTGTTTCTTGCAGTAGGCTTGTAGAGCTATGAACTTCCCTCTCAAGACTGCTTTTGCTGTGTCCCATAGGTTTTGGATTGTTGTGTTTTCATTGTCATTTGTTGCCATGATGTTTTTTATTTCTTCTTTGATCTCACTGGTGACCCAGTCGTTGTTTAATAGCATGCTATTTAGTCTCCATGTGTTTGATTTTTTTGGATTGTTTTTGTTGTAGTTGATTTCCAGTTTTATGCCTTTGTGGTCTGAGAAGATACTTGATATGATTTCAATTTTCTTGAATTTGAAGAGACTTTGTCTGTGACCCAATATATGGTCTATCTTTGAAGATGACAAATGTGCACCTGAGGAGAATGTATATTCTGTGGCTTTGGGGTGAAATGTTCTGAAGATATCAATGAATTCCATCTGATCTAGTGAGTCATTTAGGATTGATGTTTCTTTGCTGAGTTTCTGTTTAGAGGATTTGTCCAGTGGAGATAATGGGGTGTTAAGGTCCCCTACTATGATTGTATTGCTGTCAATCTCTCCCTTGATCTTCTCCAGAAGATTTCTTACGTATTTGGGTGCTCCTATATTGGGTGCATATATATTTACCAGAGTTATTTCTTCTTGTTGGACTGCTCCCTTTAGTATTATGAAGTGGCCTTCTTGATCTCTTTTTATGTCCTTCACTTTGAGATCTAATTTGTCAGATATAAGTATTGCTACCCCGGCTTTTTTTTCACTTCCATTGGCCTGAAAAACCTTTTTCCATCCCTTCACCATCAGTCTGTGTGCGTCTTTTTTTCTGAGGTCGGTTTCCTGTAGACAGCAGATATATGGGTCATGTTTTCTTATCCACTCATTTACCCTATGCCTTTTGACTGGGGAATTTAATCCATTTACATTTAAAGTTATTATTGATAGAAACTTATTAGTCGCCATTTTTGTTCTTTACCGTTGCGTTCCTTCTTTGTTTCCTGTTTTTTCTATTTACAGCAGACCCTTTAGCATTTCTTGCATTGCTGGTTTGGTTGTAATAAACTCCTGTAGACCGTTTTTGTCTGTGAAGCTCCTGATTTGACCCTCAATTTTTATTGATAGCCTCGCTGGGTATAGTATTCTTGGATTCAGACCGTTCCTTTGCATGACTTTGTATATTTCATTCCATTCCCTTCTTGCCTGATGTGTTTCTGTTGAGAAATCGGTCGCTAGTCTGATGGGGGATCCTTTGTAGGTAACTTTCTGTCTCTCTCTGGCTGCTTTTAAGATTCTTGCTTTGTCGTTGGTGTTTGCCAATTTAATTATTATGTGCCTTGGTGTCGGTCTTTTCGGGTTCATTTTGTTTGGGACTCTGTGAGCTTCTTGGATTTGTGTGAGTTTTTTCCTCCCTATATCAGGGAAATTTTCTGTTACTATTTTTTCAAACAGGTTTTCTATTCCTTGCTCAGTTTCCTCTCCTTCTGGCACCCCTATTATTCGGATGTTGTTTCGTTTAGCATTGTCCCAGAGTTCTCTAAGGCTCTCCTCCTGCTTTTTAATTTTTTTTTCTAGAAGCTGTTCTGTTTGGGTATTTTTTTCTACCTTGTCTTCTAGCTCGCTGATGCGGTCCTCTGCTTCTTCTAGTCTACTGTTGATGCTTTCTATTGAGTTATTTATGGCAGTGATGTCGTTTTTCATTTCTTCTTGGTTTCTCTTCATTTCCTCTTGGTTCTTCTTCATTTCCTCTTGGTTCCTACACATATTGTTGAATTGGTCTTCCATTCTTTTCATCCACCTTATGGCCATTACTCTGAATTCTTTCTCTGACAGGTTGCTTGCCTCCATTGCCTCCATTTTGTTTACTTCCTTTTCTGATGATGCCTGTTTTTCTTTCATATTTGGGTTGGTTTTTTGTTTCACCATGATTTCTCTTCTCAAGGTGTTTGGTTATGTAGTTCTCTCTCTGCTTTAGGGGATCTCCAACCTTTCTGTGAGAAGAAGCAGTGCTCGTCTGAGTTCACGCAGTCACGCTGCTTGCGATCCCTTGTTTCCAGGTTAGCAGCTGGTCTCTGGATGCCGCCAACAACCACCCAAGATGGCGCAGTCTCCGCTGCTTAGCTGGCGCACCACGAGAGGCTTCAGCCGCAGTCTCCAACCGTCCTTTTTTTTTTTTCCTGGGGGTTCTCAGTCTTTCCTAGCTGCAGACAGTCTCTCAGCTGAAAATCCTCTGCCTATTCAGGCTGCATGTTACCCGTTTCAGCTGCTCACCCTTATCTGCTCCAGGACAAGGCACAGGACATGTCCGTTTATACCTCCGCCTTTTTTGTCCAACCCACGAATTAAACTCTTAAGTCAAGGCCCCACTGTATCAGTAAGAGAGGAGGGAGGTCGGGGAAGAAAGCTCCAGGGCAAGGTTGAGACAGATCTTACATTTTTATTCAATAACAGAGTTTTCTAAAGGAGTTTTCAGTCTGCCAATGCATCATAAATAAATTGTCTCTATTTACAAAATTAATTAAATAATTAATTAATTAATATGTGGTCTTGCTGAGGTAGGTAATATGAGATATCCATGTAGTTTCTGGTATTTAGAAGGAGACCTAGGGTCCCCAGGGTACATAGCTTTAGGAATGGCCAAGATATCAAGCTGCCTAGACTGACCTTCTTCACCATCAGTACCCATTACTTGAATTTCATCTTCTATCATCCTCATAACCTGTTTATCTTACCTCTGTTGCATTCTATCCTTCTAAATTAATTGCATTTGCAGTGATACATTCAGAGCCCTCAGACCATTTTTCAAGCCTGAGGTTATTTAGTAATACTAGACTGTAAATGCTTCCCAACAAAACTAAGCTATGCTGCTTTTTATTCTCCATTTTAGTCTTGATTTTTCTTTACCAGTGACTTGACCACAATTTTTTTTTCATATTATTAAAATTTTTGCAATATATTTTGTTTAAGAGGCCATTGCATTTGTTACATAGCCAGATCCCTAGTAAGCACATAGACACTTAGAGAGTACAAATGTGTAGCAGGTAATTCCCAAGCAATCTCACATCTAATCTAATAAAAAAGAAACATGCAAATTGACCGCACCTCTGCTACACCCCAAGCCACACCCACCAGCCAATCAGAGCGACTATATGCAAATTAACCCAACCAAGATGTCGGCCGCAGCCATGGAGCTGGAGCAAGCAGGAGGCTTGGTTGCCCCAGCAATGGAGGAAGCCAAGCTTCCCATCTGCCCTGGCTGGCTGTGGCATCTGCTAAAGGCAACAAAGTTTCAATATAGAAGAAAAATAAATCCCGGATACCTGCTTCCAGCCAGCCTCCACTGGGAGCTTGGGTGGCTGGGGGGCTGTGGCCAGCCTGCAAACAGCCATCAGCCCCTCACCCAGGCTGGCCCGTCACCTCAATGAGGGCCCCCACATGAAGGGGCTGTGGTCAGCCTGCAAACAGTCTTCAGCCCCTCACCCAGGCTGCCCAGGCACCCCAGGAGGGACCCCTAACCTGAAGGGGCTATGGCCAGCCAGCAAACACCCATCAGCCACTCACCCAGGCTGCCCAGGCATCCCAGTGGGAACCCCCACCTTGAAGGGGGTGTGGCCAGTCTGAAAACAGCCCTCAGCCCCTGACCCAGGCTGGCCAGGCACCCTAGCAGAACCCCCACCCTGATCCAGGGCACCCTTCAGGGCAAACCAGCCAGCCCCGACCCGTGCACCAGGACTCTATCCTATATAATAAAAGGGTAATATGCAAATTGACCCTAACTGCAGAACGACTGGGAATGACTGGTCAGTATTACACACACTGACCACCAGGGGGCAGACGCTCAATGCAGGAGTTGTCCCCTGGTGGTCAGTGTGCTCCCACAGGGGGGGCTCTGCTCAGCCACAAGCCAGGCTGATGGCTGCCAGTACAGCGGTGGTGGTGGGAGCCTCCCCTGCCTCCTCAGAACCACTAAGGATGTCCGACTGCAGCTTAGGCCTACTCCCCTGGCAAGTGGACATCCCCCGAGGGCTGCCGGGCTTCCAGATGTCTGACTGCCACCTTAGGCCCAATCCCCTGGGGAGCAGGCCTAAACCAGCAGGGTGGACATCCCCTGAGGGGTCCCAGACTGCGAGAGGGCACAGGTCGGGCTGAGGAAACCCACACCCCCCAGTGCACAAATTTATGTGCACCGGGCCTCTGGTACTTAATATTTAAAAACCTCCCTGGCCCTTTCCACCTCTTAGTCTGAAATATCCTTTTCTTACTCTATTTGAAGCGCAATTCCAATTTTCTGCACCTGGAACTCTGGTCCTGAACTCTTCCCAGTCATTTGTTGTGTATGGTATATACCTGATCATCACAAATAGCAATGATTCTTGGTAGTTATCCCAGAAGAGTCCCAGTCACCAGCTATCTGCTTGGGTGTCTTATCCAGCCTGAGCTCATTAGTCATGGACCAACATTTTATCTAAAAATTTGATTTGTTTTTCATTGAAAAATTTTTGTCAGAAGATATGAATTTAAACAGCAGCCTTCATGCCCCAAACTTTACTGACATTTCCTTAGGAATCTTTGGCAAAAACCTTGTGAAAAAAAATATATTTGGTGTTGCTTGGTCCCACTTTTCCATTTCCAACATTTAATCCTAAATGCTTCACTTCCCCAGAAGATCTGGTGCCAAGACCACCATTCACCACAATCTGACCTTCACCTTCCATCTGTATCCTCTTTTCCACACAAAATCTTTGTACTAAGAGATTTGCTGTCCTGTCATAATTACAAGGATTTAATTTAGGCAACCTCCATGTTGTACTCTGTTTCAAAGTTGCAAGACAAGAGATAATGCAATATCAGTAATGGAATCTTTTCATTTAATGAGAAGAATGAGCATGGCTATCTTCTAGGGGTGGGAAGGTGATAGTGCAATCAAACTTCCTTCAACCAGATTGTGCCATAAATTCTGTAGGTTTGTAACTGAATTTGGGTTAGTGCAAGGTGGGGGAATATTGTATTGTGGCTCCTAAGTCCAGGTATCTTAGATGTTGTCACAAGGAGTTACCTAGGAAAAATTAAGGAGATAGTGTATATGCAATGAAGCTGAAAGCATCAACAGGGATTATATGTCAGAGAGTCATGTATTCCATCCTAAGAAGTTTGGCATAACCTTTAAGAAAACAGGAACTGCCAGGCCAGTGTGGCTCAGGGGTTGAATGTTGACCTATGAATCAGGAGGTCACAGTTTGATTCCTTGTCAGGGCATATGCCAGGGTTTTGGGCTCAATCCCCAGTAGAGGGCATGCAGGAGGCAGTCAATCAACGATTCTCTCTCATCATTGATGTTTCTATCTCTTCCTCTCTGAAGTCAATAAAAAATATAATGGGGGGGAAAAAAAACAGGAACCATTTAAAGATTTTAAGTACTTAAAGTCAGATTTAATTTTTACTTTTTACAGAGTGATTTTTCTTATAACATTATGGAGGATTAAGACAGGGAGGACAGGGTATTATGATCAAAATTATAGTGGGGAGGAAGTCATTGGCAATAGTCCAGAAGAGAGATATTAAAAATAGTAGAGAGTGAGTACAGAATAACATTTAGAACTATTTAGTGAACATAAGGAATATAGTGAGGTCATAAATTAAATTTAGTTAATAAAGACATATTTTTAATTAAATATACTGAAGTGCTATTATAATATTCTGTCTCTTTAAAACTTCCTTCCCATGCTGGAGATAAATTGAACTAGGGATGGGAATGAAGAAAACTTGGCTGGTACTCTAATATTCAGGCAAATAGTGAACATGCTGTGTGCAAGTGGAGTGAGATCTGTGTTTATTCAATATTTTCTCAAATGTCTGTCAGCTAGGCCCACTGGGCATAGTGTAGATAAATTATAAAAATGAATTTTGGCTATCTCAAAATAAGAAGTTATTTCATCTTTCAATTGTTACACATACAGAAAAAAATAAGAAATGTGCTTCTCAATATTAAAGGATATACTTATGTGAACGTCATAATACTTTTCTTTCCATTGCTTTTTAATAATACGTTTTAGAAAGAAATGGCACACATGTGATTTCAATATAGAGTAATTTTTGCAATGCCAACCAAAATTTGGCAAAAGACATGAGGGAAGTGTCTTACATAAAAGAAAAACACTGGAGTCAGAAGTTTTAAAAGAACAACATACCTAAATCTTTATTTGCTATCAAGTAAGCTGATTAAAAAAATAAATAAATAAAATAAAATAATAAAACATTCAAAATGTTCTGAATCATCTAAACTTATCTTTAATTTAAATTGCTCATTGATTTCTACCAAAGCTAAAAGCTTTTAGACAAATGAAAAAATCCTTATGAATATGTTGAATTTCACCAATCATAAGGCACACTAGAAACTTTAAGAAAAATTTAAGTGTGTGAGTTATCTGCTGATTTTGCTTTTGTTACCTCTTGAAATTATTAAGGGATATTTTGAAATAAGATCCTGAGATACCTTTAATGCAACTAACCTTTAAAATACTTTCTCATGAGTGTGGCAGAGTATGCTTCTGCAGTACTAGTATTCATCAAATTTAGTGTGTGATGAGACTGCCTATTCAACTTCTATCTATAGACAAATTTTAGATAAAGTGCAGGACATCTTTCTTTACTGATCATTCCTCCTCCGTTATTGCTGAATACATAATCTCTTAGTTATACATACCAAATAACAAGAGACGATCATGCAATGATATCCAATTTACATAGAAATTATATCCATTCTTTACTTTGAGATCCCATTTATCTAGGTATTACTTTGCATTACAAAATCTAGACATGCAAGTTAACTCTCACTGAATAGCTCCCACCCTGAACCTCCAGAGAGAGCAGCAACCATTTGCGTAGTCTACAATTGTCACCTCCAACCCCCAGGAACAGTTTTTATCACAGAATTCATTTTCACTGTCTTTGCAAGGATATGCGATCGCTTGAATTGCTGGCTGCAGGGGATCTCAGTAATTTTTCTCACACAGTGGCCCTGCAAAATTCACCCTCTACATGGGAAGATGTCTCAAAAACTGAAGGGGTAACAAGGATTTCAAACTCTCACAGGGAAGAAACTATTTGTGCTTAATTGTGTTTTGGTTTGTGCTATAATAGAAATAATCTCTAATGCTATGAGATATGTACACAATAAATAGGTTTTCAGAATGATTAAACACTTTAGCCTCACTTCAACTAGTATTTTTAAAAGCCATTTGTTTGGGGCATAGTAGAAAATCAGGCAAATATTTATGAAATCCTTTTATTCTAGTGCTGCTATTATGAGTATCTTCAATAATCTCATCTTTCCTAAAGAGTATGTTATCTTATGTTTTTGAAGTAACAACTAGAAAACAATACATGCATGTTATAAATTATTCATTTTAAAAATGTATAAATAGCATGTTAATTATGACTCATTTTAATTGTTATTATTTTTTATTAATACCAAGTATTTTTGGTTTCCTATAGGTGACCTGAGTATTTATTTTCCCATATTTTTCTAAAAAAATAAAAATAAAAGAATCCCAGATTATTTTAATAAAAATGACTGACAACAGCCCTGTCTAGGTGGCTCAGTTTATTGGAATGTCATCCCATATACCAAAAGCATTTTTTGTTTGTTTGTTTGTTTAATTTCTTTATTGGTTAAGGTATTACAAATGTGTCCTCATCCCCCCATTAACCCTCAACTTCCCCCGCCACCACTCATGCTCTCATCCCCCTGTTGTCCATGTCCATTGGTTTGGCTTATATGCATGCATACAAGTCCTTTGGTTGATCCCTTCCCCTTACCCCACCCTCCCCTACTTTCCCTCTGGGGATTGCTAGTCTGATCGCTGTTTCTCTGTCTTTGGATCTGTCCCTGTTCATCAGTCTATGTTGTTCTCTATATTCCACAAATGAGTGAGATCACGTGGTATTTATCTTTCTCTGACTGGCTTATTTCACTTAGCATAATGCTCTCCAGTTCCATCCATGCTGTATCAAATGGCAAGAATTCCTTCTTTTTTTACGGCAGCGTAGTATTCCATTGTGTAGATGTACCACAGTTTTATAATCTACTCATCTGCTGATGGGTACTTGGCTGTTTCCAAATCTTAGCTATGGTGAATTGTGCTGCTATAAACATAGGGGTGCATATATCCTTTCTGATTGGTGTTTCTGGTTTCTTGGGATATATTTCTAGAAGTGGGATCACTGGGTCAAATGGGAGTTCCATTTTTAGTTTTTTGAGGAAACTCCATATTGTTCTCCACAGTGGCTGCACCAGTCTGCATTCCCACCAGCAGTGCAGAAAGTTTCCTTTTTCTCCACATCCTCTCCAACACTTGTTGTTTGTTGATTTGTTGATGATAGCTATTCTGACAGGTGTCAGATGATACCGCATTGTCATTTTGATTTGCATCTCTCGTATAATTAGTGACTTTGAGCATGTTTTCATATGTCTTTTGGCCTTCTGTATGTCCTCTTTCAAAAAGTGTCTATTTAGGTCCATTGCCCATTTTTTGATTGGATTGTTTATCTTCCTTTTCTTAAGTTGCACGAGTTCCCCATAAATGTTGGAGATTAAACCCTTATCAGTGATATCATTGGCAAATATGTTCTCCCATTCACTGGGCTTTCTTGTTTTGTTGATGGTTTCCTTTGCTGTGCAAAAGCTTTTTATTTTGAGATAGTTCCATTTATTTATTTTCTCTTTAGTTTCCATTGCCCTAGGAGCAGTATCAGAGAAGAAATTCCTTCGGCATATGTTTGTGATTTCGTTGCCTGTGGATTCCTCTAGTATTTTTATGGTTTCCCGTCTTACGTTTAAGTCTTTTATCCATTTTGACTTTATTTTTGTGTATGGTGTGAGTTGGTGGTCTAGTTTCATCTTTTTGCATGTATCTGTCCAATTTTCCCAGCACCATTTATTGAAGAGACTGTCTTGACTCCATTGTATGCTCTTGCCTCCTTTGTCGAATATTAATTGTTTTGAGTTTGATTCCTTTTCAGGGCACATACCTAGGTTATGGTGCGCAGGAGGCAACCAATTGTCTCTCTCTCTCTCTCATTCTCTTCTTTTTCCTCTCTTTAAGATCAGTGAAACATAGCCTCAGGTGAGGATTTAAAAAAAAAAAAAAAAGAATGACTGTGGGAAGCCACCGCTTGCCAATACTGTCAGTGCACCAAGGAATGCAGAAGGCCAATGGGCCTTGGGTGTTAGCAGGACTAATGCTAAGCACCAATTGTTGAGATAGTGGTGGTTCAAGGCAATTCTCTAACCAACCTGATAATCCTTTTACTGTTTACCAAACTGTACCTTTGATATGCCTGTATACATTGCTAGAGGGCAAGATGTGTACCTAAGATTGAATAAAAAGCATACTGGGACCCAGTTTCGGGAGTGCCTCTTCAAAAAAGAGGTCTCCACCTGGTCCCCATGACTTCTAAATTCATATTTCTGGTATAGCATTTTCATTTGTGCATCAGCCCCTCTTTAGATCCTGAACCCCCGCCGCGAAAGTCATGGCAACTGATAACATAAAGATTTTCATTTTGAAGAATTTGTTAAAGAGTCAGTTTAACTCCAATAAAGATACTCCAAAGCATGAACCAAAAAGTAGACTGGAAATCATCTGTGGACAGGAAAGATATTAATTTAAATATATAAACTTTGCATTTTTAAAACATGATAAAGTGTTACTGGTTGTGGAAAAAATTAAGGTGAAGTTGTTCTTGAAAAGATCACTTTTTCTAATTAATTACCTGATAATTTACTAACTAAAAAAATATATAAAAATCATTATTTTCTTATCCCTATCAACATTTCTTCATCTTTATTTTGGTAATTATAGAATAAGTTTCTGCCTCAGTAAAAAAAAAAAATCAAATTACAGTGGTTTAGCACAACAAAGATTTACTTCATCATGCTACTTATCCATCACAGTCTCCCTGGAGGTTCTACTCCCATTGTCACAAAGGAAACTAGGCTGACATAGCTTCACCTTATATCTGCACCTTCTGAAACATCTAGTCACCTAGATCTATGCATCGGGAGAATAACTGAGAGGTTTGCCAGATCTTTTTGCTTTGGCCTGAAATTGATACATATCATTCTGTTCACAACTCATTGCCAGAACTTATTACATCTTGACCCCCAGTTGATCACATGAATGTTGGAAAATATGATGAGGTTATGAATGTTTGTTGACCATCCCATTTCTGACATAAAAATTAAGAAGGAAAAGATAGGACCAGGTATAACATGTCCCTTCATTTCTAACATTCTGTTATCTTAATTTTCATATCAACTTATGCCCACCTTTATTGGTTTATAAATCCCAGAAATTCTGTCACAGATTGTTAGCTTTTGCACATATCTCCATATTCATTCATGAGGCAATTTACTGGCATCACACTCATCCACCCACACTGATCCATTTATTCACACATCCACATTCACTTTTCATAACCTGAATTTTTAGAAACATGGATTTTTATTCTTCTCTTCCACAGTGCTATCCTTGCTTTATAATAAAATGTCTTTTAAGTTCTGAATCACAGATCATTAAATTTTAAGAATAATAAGATAATTTTAGTAAAAAATAATATATGTATATTATACATTGATTTATTAGTTTGTGACTCTTTAAGGAATAATTTGGTTTTCTTTATTTCTCTCATTCTTCATAACATTTTATGTGAATATTAGAGGGCCAGAGTATGGATTCATGCACCAGAGGGGTCCCTCAGCCTGGCCTTCACCCTCTCACAATCTGGGACCCCTTGGGGGGTGTCAGAAAGAAGGTTTTGGCCTGATCCCCGCAGGTCAGGCTGAGGAACCCCACCAGTGCATGAATTCATTCATTGGGCCTCTGGTATGCATATTAGATCTTTGGTTAATCTCTTCCCGCCCTCCTCCCACTCCCTTTCCCTCTGAGATTCATCAGTCTGTTCCATGTTTCCATGCCTGTGTTTTCTGCTGCTACGTTGAGCATCTGCCCCTTGATGGTCTGTGTGCATCATAGCTACTTGCTGGTCAGCCGGTCGCTTAGGCTTTTATATATATAAAATAAAATTCTATTTGTGACTTATAATGTTATATTTATGAGATTGAAAGATTAACGTATGTCCATATTCCGCCTTAAATATGCTTCACAGTAAAGGCAAGTAGTGAGTAGTATATTAAATTACTTGCTTCTATTGTTCTATTGCCAGCCAGTGTTTATTTTACTTTTTTTTCCCAATTAATCAACCTTTCCTGTATTTTAGGATTATTAGCTTGGAAGGACAATTCTTCTTTTTCAGAAGTAAAATGATGTGCCCAGAGACAACAGCTAAGGGTTATCATAAGTAATCATATTTTCATTAGGTGGCCCAGTGTCATTGCACAGATGATTGTCCTCAGCTGTTACTCTCACTGTCCCTTCCTCTATAGGTGGTTTTTCTTCCACAGAACATTTAAAAAAATTATAACTGACTTCTATGCTGTTATATAGTTTCCTAATATTAGGAGATTTGGAAAAAATAAACTTTCTATGATATGTAAAAAATAACATGAATTCTTACATCAAGTCTCTTTGTTTAAACTAGGTATTAATAATGAGGTAGTTTTTTTTTTTTTTTAATATGTTTTATTGATTTTTCACAGAGAAGAAGGGAGAGAGATAGAGAGCCAGAAACATCGATGAGAGAGAAACATCGATCAGCTGCCTCCTGCACATCTCCCACTGGGGATGTGCCCGCAACCCAGGTACACGCCCCTGACCGGAATCAAACCTGGGACCCCTCAGTCCGCAGGCCGACGCTCTATCCACTGAGCCAAACCGGTTCCGGCAATGAGGTAGTTTTATGGCAGATCTAACTTTGAACATTTTGGAAACAAGAGCAGTAGCTTATTATTAATTTTATAAAGAGAACTTTATTCGGTGATCACATATATTAAGTATTATGTTTTCATATATATAAAACATTGATATTAATAATATTAAACTATATTATGTAATAATTTGTTGCATATTGATTGTGACCAAAGTAACTGAGCAAGACTCCTATAGCCAGACAGATTCATTATCCATGTCCAGGTAAGTTGGCTTAAAGTCACACAGTTTTAAAATACTCATTAAGACAAAATTATTTTACTTATATTGATTTTATGATATTCTGGAAATATTTTTTTGTTTTCTATGTCTATGTTACATTTAAATATTGTAAAATAAATATTCAACTTTAAAAGTGAAAACATTTGCATATTACAATAAAAATGAAAAGGAGAAATTATAATTTTTTTTCACCTCTTGAGTTTCCTCAGAGAAAAACCATGAGGTAAAAAAAATGAGGCCCGTGGCCCGGCAGGTGTTGCTCAGTGGTTGAGTGTTGACCTATGAACCAGGAGGACACTGTTTGATTCCAGGGCAGGGCACATGCCCGGATTGTGGGCTTGGTCCCCAGTAGGGTGTGTGCAGGAAGCAGCTGATCAGTGATTCTTCTCTCACATCATTGATGTTTCTATCTCTCTCTCTCTCTTCCCCTTTGAAGTCAATAAAAGTATATTTTTAAAAAAGAATGAGGAGAGTGAACTCAATAAGCAAATATTTATTATATGAAAAAAACTATAATTTTTCTATTTTTGGCATATTCAAGCAAATTATAATTATGAAGTTTTAATAGTGGTTTTGAATCTTTTGGGACTGATTTGTAAAGGATTTCCATTCTAGAGCCAACAGAGAAATCTATGGACAATTAATTCAAATCCTGTTCCTACTTAGGTATGCAGGAATAAAAATTAGATAATATAATTGAATGTGCTATTATTATCACACCAGGAGCATTTAAGAATATGCTTGAGCCCTAACCAGTTTGGCTCAGTGGACAGAGTGTTGGCCTGCTGACTGAAAGGTCCCGGTTCCGGTCAAGGGCACATGCCCAGGCTGTGTACTCTATCCCAGTGGGGGGAAGGGGGGTTTAGGAGGCAGAAGATTAATGATTCTCTCTCAACATTGATGTTTCTATCTCTCCCTGTCCCTTCTTCTCGGAAATAAATATAAATATACATAGATATATGGATAGATTATAGATTAGATAGAGATAGAGATAGAGATATCTATAATAATAAAAGCATAATATGCTATATTAGACTGGACGTCCTTCTGGATGTCCTTCCAGACAACCTTCCTGACAAAGCCGGGGCTGCAATGGAAGCCCAGGTCCCGGGTGCCAGAGGGAAGCTGATGCTGGCAGCCAGGGGAAGGAAGGCCTACTGTTGCACGAATTTCATGTATCGGGCCTCTAGTAGATAGATAATATGTTTGAAACTTTTTTCTACTTATAGGTGAACTGAACTAAAGATTTATTTCAATTGCTTTATGTCTTCTCACTTGTACTATAGCTAATGAGCTTTTAAAATATGTATATACTAGGAGCCCAGTGCATAAATTTGTGCACCTTGAAAGGAACTGTGGGCCATAAGGCTGCGGTGGGCACAGGGATGGGATTTGGCCCATCTTCCACACCCCACCTGGCCCCTCCTGCCATGGCCCCTGGTCCCCTGTCTGTAGGCAGCCTCACTCCCACCACCACTGCTCCCACCCCCTGACAGTGCCAGCCCCATTCACACCTGCCGACAGCATGGAACAATTGGGGCCAGTGCCAGCAGTGGGTGTGAGCGAGGCTGGCACCTTCAGTGGGTGTGAGTGGTGGCTGCTGCCCCAATTACCCCTCAGGAGCAGCGGGAGGTGGAGAAGCCCTCAGGGGCGAATGGGAATGGGGCTGGCAGCCACTGCTCACACTTGCTGAAGGTGCCGAGTGATTGAGACCAGCGCTGGCAGTGAGTGTGAGTACCAGGAAGGACCACGGAATGCAGGAACAAAGAATTTCCAGTAACCACCAGAGGCTCACCCTGATGACAGCGACCGGCGCCCTGCCTTGGTCTGCTGCCCTCACTCACCTGCTCCACTATCCTGGTGCGGCCGACTCCCACCATGTTCCACACTCTGCTGCCTGCTAGCATTGCCCATCATGTTCCGCGCCCGCCCCCTGGTGGTCATAGCGACCAGTTGTTTGGTTGTTCTGCCATTAAGTCTATTTGCATATTAGGGTTTTATATATATACTAGAGGCCTGGTGCACAAAAATGTGTGCACTCGGGGGGGGGGGGGTGTCCCTCAGACTGGCCTGCACCCAGTCACAGTCCAAGACCCCTTGGGGGATGTCCACCTGTCGACTTAGGCCCACTCCCCAAGGGATCAGGCCTAAGTTTACAATCAGACATCCTTCTGGCAGCCAGGGAGCCCTTGGAGGATGTCCAACTAAAGGCTTAGGCTTCCAAGGGATCAGGTCTAAACCGTTAGTTGGACATTCTTAGTGCTGCCATGGAGGTGGGAGAGGCTCCTGCCACCACCACTGGGCTGGCCAGCCATGAGTCAGCTTCTGGCTGAGTGGCACTCCCTATATGGAAGTGCACTGACCACCAGGGGGCAGCTCCTGCATTGAGCGTCTGCCCCCTGGTGGCCAGTGTGCATCATAGCAACCAGCCATTCTGCTGTTAAGTCAATTTGCATATTAGCCTTTTATTATTATTATATAGGATGTCCCTATTTCCCCCCTTTTGCACCCTCTACCCAGCTCTTGCCCCCTACTTCTCTCTGTCCATCACCATACTGTTGTCTGTGTCCATGGGTTGTGCATATATTTTCTTTGGCTAATCCCTTCTTTAAATTCACTTCTTTAAATTTTTATTTTCAGATAAGTGCTTATAACTGCACTATTATATATTTTCTATTATATCATTTAGAATTAAGATATTTTTAATTGAACCCTTGTAAATTTTAGCACAATTTAATAAATTATGCTAGAAGCAATTAGGAGATTTTTCATGTTAATGGAGATACATTTCAATTAATATTTTATTAATTTTTAATTTTTTAATATTTTAATTTGAGGGAGAACCAAGATGGCGGCATAGGTTAACGCCGGAGTTTGCTGCTTTGAACAACTACTTCAAAAGTGAAACCAAAAAACGGAAGGGACATCACCCAGAACCACAGGAACGCTGGCTGAGTGGAAGTCCTACAACTAGGAGGAAAGAGAAACGCATACGGACACTCAGAGGAGGCGCAGTGCTGAAGTCAAATTCTGAGGTGCGGAGTGCGCGGAGCGGGCTGGCGGCGGAGGGCGCGGTTGGCGTTTTCAATCGGGAGGGAGTCGCAGACTCTGAGCTCCAGATACAGCCGAGTCTTTAGGGACCCAGACTCAAACGGGAGAAGCGGGACTGTCTGGCTTCGGTCAGAGCGAGTGCAGCTTTCTCTCCGAGCTTTGCAGCGGGTGCTGGGACTCAGAGAGGCAGAGCCCCTGGGGACAGGACTGAGAGCCGCCATAACTGCTCTCTCCGGCCCACCCTGTTGATCCTGTGCAACCCGCCCTGCCCAAGCCCTGCACAGAGGCATTTGCCGGATAGCCTCAGGCAAAGGCTAGATTAACACCTCCCTAGAGGACAGAAGTTCTCTCACTGCAGACACAGCTGATTCTCATAGACACTTGGCCTGGAGGTCAAACCCTCCCTGGTATTAACTACAACAATCAAGGTTTAACTATAAGACTGCGAACAAAGACCACTAGGGGGTGCACCAAGGAAGCATAACAAAATGCGGAGACAAAGAAACAGGACAAAATTGTCAATGGAAGATATAGAGTTCAGAACCACACTTTTAAGGTCTCTTAAGAACTGTTTAGAAGCTGCCGATAAACTTAATGAGATCTACAAGAAAACTAATGAGACCCTCGATGTTATATTGGGGAACCAACTAGAAATTAAGCATACACGGTCTGAAATAACGAATATTATACAGACTCCCAACAGCAGACCAGAGGAGCGCAAGAATCAAGTCAATGATTTGAAATGCGAGGAAGCAAAAAACACCCAACCGGAAAAGCAAAATGAAAAAAGAATCCAAAAATGCGAGGATAGTGTAAGGAGCCTCTGGGACAGCTTCAAGTGTACCAACATCAGAATTATAGGGGTGCCAGAAGATGAGAGAGAGCAAGATATTGAAAACCTATTTGAAAAAATAATGACAGAAAACTTCCCCCACCTGGTGAAAGACATGGACTTACAGGTCCATAAGCGCAGAGAACCCCAAACAAAAGGAATCCAAAGAGGACCACACCAAGACACATCATCATTAAAATGCCAAGAGCAAAAGATAAAGAGAGAATCTTAAAAACAGCTAGAGAAAGAAACTCAGTTACCTACAAGGGAATACCCACACGACTGTCAGCTGATTTCTCAACAGAAACTTTGCAGGCCAGAAGGGAGTGGCAAGAAATATTCAAAGTGATGAATACCAAGAACCTACAACCAAGATTACTTTATCCAGCAAAGCTATCATTCAGAATTGAAGGTCAGATAAAGAGCTTCACAGATAAGGAAAAGCTAAAGGAGTTCATCACCACCAAACCAGGATTATATGAAATGCTGAAAGGTATCCTTTAAGAAGAGGATGAGGAAGAAAAAGGTAAAGATACAAATTATGAACAACAAATATGCATCTATCAACAAGTGAATCTAAGAATCAAGTGAATAAATAATCTGATGAACAGAATGAACTGTTGATTATAATAGAATCAGGGACATAGAAAGGGAATGGACTGACTATTCTTGGGGGGGAAAGGGGTGTGGGAGATGTGGGAAGAGACTGGACAAAAATCGTGCATCTATGGATGAGGACAGTGGGTGGGGAGTGAGGGCGGAGGGTGAGGCGGGAACTGGGAGGAGGGGAGTTATGGGGGGGAAAAAAGAGGAACAAATGTAATAATCTGAACAATAAAGATTTAATTTAAAAAATTAATAAATAAAAAAAAATATTTTAATTTGAAATAATCTCATACCTGTAAAAAACTATAAAATACTACAGCATATTATATGTACCCTTCACCCAATTTCTTAGGTGTTAATAATTTAAACATAACCATTATACAACTAACAAAATTTGAATATATTTTTCTTATAATCTCTTTAATGTTACTTAATCCATTTACTTTGTTTTTGTTAATCTTCACCCAAGGATATTTTTCCATTGAATTTTAGAGAGAGTGAAGGGAAAGGGAGAGACACATTGATTGGTTGCCTCCTGCACATGCTTTGATAGGGACTGGGGATCAAGCCAGCAACTGAGGTACATGCCCTTGACTGGAATCGAACCTGGGACCCTTCAGTCCAGGGGCTAATGCTCTATCCACTAAGCGAAAAAAGGCTACAGCTTAATTCATTTACTTTTAATCTATATGTGTCTTTATATTTAAAGTGGGTTTTGTTTTTGATTCACCCTCATAATCTGTCTTTTAATTGGTGCATTTATGCCACTGACTTTCAGAGTGCTTACTGATAGAGTTACTACCATATCGGGTGGTTTCTGGGGCTTCTGGGGCCAGCTTACCCTGGCGGCTGGTGGCTGGCGCTGTCCCGCTCTGCCTGGAGTATGCAAATTAGCCACCATCTTTCTTGGCAGTTAATTTGCATATCGCACTGGTTAGCCTATGGGTGGTGTGGCGAAGGTACGGTCAAGTACCATGTTTATCTATTATTAGATAGGATAGATATTTCCCTAATGGGTAGACTTTAAACTAAGTGTTTCTGAAGATATAAATAAATGATATATTTCAGGAATATTCTTAGAGACATTAAATCATATTTATTTCATCAAATATTCTTGGAAACAGATCACCAAAGGTGTCCTAAAACCTCAAACACAATTACAGAGGCTAAGTTACCTTAAGTATGTCCCTTATAGAACATCAGAGGGCTTAGTTTCTCCACTGTGAGGCTTTATCATAAATAAAGAGACATAATCAAGTAATCTCGGCATTAAACCCTATTCACATAGTTCATTAAAATTAGATACACTTATAGTTTACTTTTTAAAAAGTTTCACTTTTTGTCACCTTTGTTTAAAGATATAAATAGAAATTCTGAGTTATAATAGAGTAATGGTGAAACAAAATTTCTTAAACTTCTTTATTGCATTAAAATGAGTTAATGTTGTGATTGAAGGTATTTATCTCTTTTCCTTCCTGTTTAAAGTTATACACTTCATGCCTGGCTAGTGTGGCTAAGTGGTTGAGTGTTGACATATAAACTAAGGGGTCACAGTTCAATTTCCAATCATGACATATGCCCAGGTTGCGGGCTCAATCCCCAGTGGGGGGTGTGCAGGAGGCAGCCAATCAATGATTCTCTCTCATCATTGATGTTCCTATATCTCTCTCCCTCTTTCTTCCTCTCTGAAATAAATAAAAATTGAAAAAATAAAGTACATACTTCATGAAAGCCTTACAGTATTTTTTATATTCACTTCAAATTGTATTAGAAACTGGTAATTTATGATTTCTTCAAACTGCTGACATATTTTTTGCTACCTGTAAGAAGTAGTCACTTCAAATGATGATCCTGTCAACCCATTCTATTCTGTAATTCATAAAATAATATTCTGTATCTTGCTTGTAGAAAGCTCTACTCTAAAATTATATTTTTAGCTTTATACACTTACAGCCAGATTTTTTAAGGGGCATCCACCATATCAAGTATAGTCCAACCACTGCTGGTGAATACAGTCATCATTATTCCCACCCTACAGTCCTGGAATTTTTTCTCTTTAGTGGAATAAATTAGAAACCCAGATGAATAATCCAGTCAATACTCCACATAATTATTTTTAAAAACACATTGCTTATTAAGCACAGATTTTATAAGATTCAGTTTATAAGTTTTAATAAACAGGGTTCTCATTATTAACTACCATTTTCAAAACAAGTGAGACATGAGGAGCTCTTTTACAATCTTAGCAGATACAGATTATTGCTTCCTATTTTTGCCTCTTCAGACACAGGGTATGTTAAAGAGTACCCTATTTAATGGTCTCTGGTAGTTCATCATCACTTGGTGGTTCCTTTAACCATAGTCTCACCTTTGTGTACATTGCAACACTGAATCTCCCAGGTATCCAATGTTGCTTGCAAATACCTGTAATACACATAATAATTCCCAGCATAAACAAGATAAATTAGCTTTGTATATTTTAAATAATTCTTCTCTTTGAAATATTGGTATAGGTTAGAAAGTTTCTCTTTGATGCCACAGTTCTATAGGTCAATTTTTCTCTATGTCTAAAAATACGATTAGATTAGAAATACCATTGTGTATATTTTTGTGGATGAAATATTCAACATCAAGGCCTTAACTAGTGCTATAATTTGAACTGTTTAATAATAAAAGATTCAGCTAACATTCTTATCTTACATGTTTTACATTTTTGTTCCTGTGAAATAGGTTTGTGAATAAAATTTTCTGAATATCTTATGTCAGAAAAATACCATTTTAACCCAAAACATAGAGGCAATGGAACAGACTGACATACCTCAATATGGGGTTGGAGGGACGAAAAGAGAGAAACCAAAGAACCTATATACTTATATGCATAACCCATGGACACAGGCAATAGGGTAGTAAAGACCTGGGGTGGTAGGGGAAGCAGGGTGCTTGAGGGGGAGAAATGGGAGATATATGTAATTCTATCAACAATAACAATATATTAAAAAGAAAAAAACAATACCATTTTACATTTTATAGGGCTTTACATTATGTGGTACTGGGGCATATGTTAAATTGTTGTATTTTCAATACCTCTGGAAATACACATTATTGTCTATATTTTCTGGGCATGAGAAAAGTTAGAAGGCCTGCCTCTTAATAACTGGTAGAAGTGGGACTCAAATAGAAATGCTGGTTTTGCTTCCTACTATAACATGCTATGATTTCCAATTGAAACTTTTCTTGGATGTTGGCACTGGTGAACGTTCAAATGAACATTGGCTCTGAAGATATTAAGCTTACCTGAGGTGCAAGCTGTGTAGACTGTGAAGGCCATTTTGGGGGTTCTGTATAAAGGCAAACCAAAATTATCCTTGGGAGTGATTTTATGATGTCTGCTTCCTTAAGTAAATGCCAGTTATTTCTTGTGTCCTGAAAAGACACTTACGCTTCCAAATGTTACTCCAAAGTTCAAATGACAAATGTATGCCATCTGCAAACTGCAATTAAGGACATTAAAATTTATCTAAAAGGTTACTTCTCACTTACACTTAAGATGTAGAAAGCAGAAAAAAAAAGAGTGTTCCTTCAAATTTAACAACCAGAAAGAGCCAGATAATATCAAAATAAAAACTTTCCTTGAAATAATCATACAGTTAAGGTTCTGAGATACTCAACTAGACTTAGATAGACCTGTCTTTGCTCAGATGAGAAAACCAGCACAACTGTGATGCAATGTAACTAAATAAATATTAAGATTAAATTTTCATTAATTGCTAAAGGCTAAATGTTATCTTTCATGAGAGCTTAGGACCCCAGTGAGCCACAGACACAAGGGGAATTTGCACCACTCTTAGATTCTACTTCATGAACTTCCATTAGATACTCATAAGAAATACAGAGGGCAATATCGCTCAGTGGCACAGATCTGGGAGAGGAAAGTGCAGCTTGTGTAGAAATTACAGGAGCTGGGCTCACACCTTTCATCCTGAAAACAAAACAAACAAACAAAAACAAACAAACAACAACAACAAAAAACCCTCTTAATCCCCTAGAGGGGAATGAACTGTAAGCCCTTTCTCTTTTTGGACACAGATTAAAACACTTGTTGCTGAGAGAAGGGTAACATGGAGTGGAGTGATATCAGAAAGCAGAGGCAGTCAGTTGCCCTGAGTCCAGATGATTAGTGACATTCCAACATTGCACAAGGGGCAGATCATTGCGAAAGACCCATGATACTCAGAGATACTAACATGCCTAAGACTGAGTCTAGACCAGGATACAGGACAAATGAAAACTCCCCCCACTGACTAGGAAGCTCTTCAAAATAAAGATCTAGAAGAAGGGACATAACAATTTCTAGGCATAAATACTGGGTACCTCAGTCTCTACTGCCCTACATATGCAGACAGTCTCTCAACTAAGGTGTTCACACACACACACACACACACACACACACACACACACACACACACACGCACACGCACACACACGCACATGCACAAAACCCACTACCTAAAACCCATTTGAAAGGATCAAGTAAGCAACAGAGCTGACTTAAAATGGGCCCTAGATATTTGAACTCCTAGATGAGGAGTTTAAAATAACTATAATGAATATGTTAAAAGAACTAATTTTAAAAAGTAGACAATATGCATGAACAAAAAAGAAAATATAGCACAGTTTTGAAAAATACAAGAAATGTTAGAGGAAGTTCTCCAAACAGAAGAAATATGACACCAAGTAGAAACTGGTATCCACTCAATGAAATCAAGCTTTCCAAAGTAGTTAAAAAGACGGTAAATATAAAAGGCATACTTTTATAGATTTAAAGGTCATATGATTATTAACACACTAAAAATATAGTAGTAAATCACTTCAAATATAGGGAAAATATTGCAAAATATGTGAGGGATGAATTGAGAATATACTATATTAAGGCTATCCCACTACATGTAAAATAGTATAAAATTATTTAAAAATAAAATGTGATTAATCAAATTTGAGTATTGTGAACTCTAGAAAAACTAAAATATTTAAAAATTGGCATAATAATAATAGTATAGTTGAAATAAAATAAAAATTTAAAAAATTAATTCGTTCAAGGCAAAAGGAAGAGAGGCACTCTTCATCATATTCCCAAATCACAGAAAAGCAACAAACTGGAATCTTATAAAAGGTAAAACAAAACATTTCAAAAGAGGAGAAATTCGTCAAAAAAATTTAAAAGGAGATATAATCAAAATGATTTCTGGAGTGTTTCAGTTGTTAGTCAAGCAAGAAATCCTATCCATCCAGGGACCTGTTAGTGACCTTTAACATGCCCTCCCTGAGACCAGGAAAGAGACACACCCACCTGCACAGCTAGTAAGAGACCCACCATCTGCATACCCTAAAGCAGATCCTGGTCTCAATGCCAGCCCTACTGGCCATGGTTCTGGAAGTAGCCCTATCCCCTCAAAAATCATCCAGACTTACCCAAGCCCCTGGTATCAGGGCCCCAACTACAGAATCCACTGTGGGCCACCAACTATATGATCCAGCTCTAACCTGCTCAACTATGATCCTGGAAATAATACTAACAGTCCAGGGACCTGGTAGAGGTTTTTAACTGCTGAAACCAGTCTATAAAGACTAGAAGGAGTGTCTGTTCAGACATCAACCCAGGGTTCACAGAACACAAAGAATCAGGCAAACATGATACCACGAAAGGAAACTAATAAATTCTAGCAACAAACCCTAAAAAAATATAGTCATACAAAAATAGCCAAAGAGAAGTTCTGAAACTGAAAGACACAATGACAGAACTGAAGAATTCAGCAGAGAGTTCAACATCTGGCATGATTATGTGGAAGAAGAAATCAGTGAACCTAAATTCAAGTAATTTGCAATTAGCCATTTAGAGGAATAAAAAGAATTCAAAAGTGAAGCACACAGAACCTATAGGACGCTATCAAGTGAACTATAATACACATAATGAAAGCCCCAGTAAAATAAAGAGGGTCACAAGGTTTATATAACAAAAATAATAGCTAAAAATTCCCAATAGTGAGAGGTTATGAACACACAGATATGTGATGTTCAAAGGACTGAAAACAAATTAGCCTAATGAAGATATTCCTGAGATACATTAAAATCAAATTGTCAAAGGTCAAAGACAAAGCTTTTAAAGTGAAGAAAAGAAACTTGTAAACACTTAGGAGCTTCCATATTCTTACCGGGAAATGTCTCAGCGAAAACCTTACATTCCGGGAGAGAGAGGGATGTTATATTTAGTGCTCAAAGAAATAAACTGTCCAACAAGAATATCGTAGCCAGCTCTGCTGAAGTGACTCAGTTGTTAGAGTGGCTTCCAGTGCACAGCAAGGCTGCCTGATCAATCCCCAGTCAGTGCACATTCCTGGGTTGCGGGTTTGATTCACAGTCGGGGCACATAAAGAAGGCAAATGATTGATGTTTCCCTCTCATGTCTCTCTCTCTCTCTCTCTCTCTCTCTCTCTCTCTCTCTCTCTCTCTCTCTCTCTCCCTCCATCCCTCCCTCCCTTCCTTTCTCTAACCATGTCCTCAAGTGAGGATATATATATATATATATATATATATATATATATATATATATACATTTTGAGTGGCCAGATTATTATGACCACCTGACATTTGTAGGCAAATTAGCTATAATTTCATGCTGAAGTTGCTAGAGGGCCAGACCATTATAAATAGGGAAGCAGGTTGTTTACCACAACAGTAGAAGTGATTTTTTTTTCTGAAGATATGGGTAAACAATGCAATTTAACAGCTTTTGAACATGGGATATATTTGAACATGTGTGGCCAGATTATTATGACCACCTGACATTTGTAGGCAAATTAGCCGTACTCTGCATCGTATGGGATATGGAAGCCAAAGGCCTGTTTGAACACCTTTGCTGTCTGCAGTTACCAAGATAAAACGTCTCTAATTCGCACAGGAACACAAGGATTGGACAGTTGAGCATTGGAAAAAAGTCATGTGGTCCGATGAATCACATTTCCAGTTGCATCATGCAGATGGCAGAGTGAGAATTTGGCAGAAACAGCATGAAAGCATTCACTGCACATGCATGAGTACAACCCTTCAAGCTGGCGGGGGCAGTTATGGTTTGGGGCATGTTTTCCTGGCATGATTTGGGCCCTTTAATTCGTGTGGAACAACATCTGAATAGCACAACATACCTAAGTATCGTTGCTGATCAGATTCATCCTATCATGTAGATGGTGTATCCCAATGGAGATAGCTTCTTCCAACAAGACAATGTGCCATGACACGGTGTTCATATTGTGCAGGAGTGGTTTCAAGAACATGAGGGAGACTTTACCTTGCTTAGGTGGCCCCCACAATCACCAGATCTCAATCCAATTGAGCATTGGTGGGATGAAGTTAAAAGAGCCATCAGGCAGTTGGTTCCGCAACCATCAAATCACACAGAACTGGACAGTGCTATTCATCAGGCATGGTGTCAGATTCCTCGCATCACCTTTCAACATCATGTGGAGTCAATTCCAGAAGAATTGCCACAGTATTGAAGGCAAAAGGTGGCCCAACAAAGTACTGATGGGGTGGTCATAATAATCTGGCCATTCAGTATCCTATCTAATAAAAGAGAAACATGGTAATTATCGTACAACCGCTACCCTTCCCACTGGCTAATCAGGGTGATATGCAAATTAACTGCCAGCCAAGATGGCGGCCGGCAGCCAGGAAGCTTGAAACTAACATGAGGCTTGCTTGCTTCAGTGACGGAAGAAACCAACTTCCCCGCCTGCCTTGCTGGCCTCTGAGCCTGCAGTTTGAAACATTGTAACAAATATGAAGCTAAACAAAACCCCAGAAACCTGCTTTCAGTGAGCAGGGATCTCAGAGCTGGAGTTATATATTGTTTCGATTATAGAACTGAAACAAACCAGATACCTGCTTTCAGCTGTGGAGGCCTAAGAGCTGGAGCCTCAGAACTAAAGCTGGCCCAGAATAACAAAAAAAGAAAAAAGGAGCAGTTGGGGGCTTCCATGACCCACCAGCCTGAAAACAGCCAGCAGCCCCTCACCCAGACTGTCCAGGTACTCCAGTGGGGACCCCCACCCTGAAGGGTGTGTGACCAGCTGCAAAAAGCCACCATCCACTCGCCCAGTCACCGCAGTGGGGACCCCCACCCTGATCCAAGACACCCTTCAGGGCAAACCAGCCGGCCCCCACACGTGCACCAGGCCTCTATCCTATATAGTAAAAGGGTAATATGCCTCCCAGCACCGGGATAAGCGGAGCCGCGAGGCCTCCCGGAACCAGGATCAGCGTGACAGGGGGCAGCGCCCAAACCCCCTGATCGCCTTGCAGCTCTGTGTGTGACTGGGGGCGGGGCCACAACCTCCCTATCGGCCCTCCTCTGTTCCTGACAGGGGAAGGTGTCCCAACCCCCTGATCAGCCCTGCTCTGTGCTTGATAGGGGGGAGCTCACCAACCCCTTGATCGCCCTGCGGCTCTGTGTGTGACAGGGTGCGGTGCCCCAACCCCCTGATCGGCCCTGCTCTGTTTGTGACAGGGGGCGGTGTCCCACCCCCCCACCCCCCTACGGGCCCTGCTCTGTGTGTGACGGGGTAGAGCCATAACCTCCCCCGATCGGCCCTGCCCTGAGTGTGACAGGGTGCGGCACCCCAACCCCCTGATCCGCCCTGCTCTGTGTGTGACCGGGGGCGGTGCCCCAACTCCCCTATCGGCCCTAGTCTGTGAGTGACAGGGGGGAGCTCCCCAACCCCCTGATGGGCCTTGCTCTGTGCGTGACAGGGGGCAGCGCCTCAACCCCCTGATTGGCCCTGCTCTGTGCATGACAGGGGGTGGCACCGCAACCTCCCCATCGACCCTGCCTTGAGTGTGACAGGGGGCAGTGCCCCAATCCCTCAATCAGCCCTACCCTGAGCGTGACTGAGGGTGGCATCGCAACCTCCCAATCCGCCCTGCTCTGTGCATGACAGGGGCGGCGCCCCAACTCCCCAATGGGCCCTGCTCTGAGCTCGACCAGGGGCTGCACCTAGGGATTGGGCCTGCCCTCTGCCACCCGGGAGCAGGCCTAAGCCAGCAGGTCGTTATCTCCGGAGGGGTCTCCGACTGCGAGAGGGCACAGGCAGGGCTGAGGGACCCCCCTTTCCCCCTGAGTGCACAAATTTTTGTGCACCGGGCCTCTAGTATATATATATCTCCCATATTCAAAGGCTGTTAAATGCGTTGTTTACCCATATGTTCAGAAAAAAAATCACTTCTATTGTTGTGGTAAATAACCTGCTTCCCTATTTATAATGGTCTGGCCCTCTAGCAACTTCAGCACGAAATTATAGCTAATTTGCCTACAAATGTCAGGTGGTCATAATAATCTGGCCACTCAGTGTATATATCAAAGCTGTGGGACTGGGGAGGGGAGGATATGGAGGAAGATGTAGGGAGGATAAATGGTGATGGATGTAGACTTGTCTTGGTGTGGTGAACACACAATACAGTGTACAGATGATGTGCTGTAGAACTGTTCACTTGAAACCTGTATAATTTTCTTAACCAGTGTCACCTCAATAAATTCATTAAAATTAATAAATACAAAGAAATTATTAAGAATTAAAAATATTCCAGAAAAAAATCTAAAAGTTGAAGGAGTTTATTATTACTAGACTTGCCTTACAAGAAATGCTAGAGAGACTTCTTCAGGTTGAAAGGAAGGGGTGCTAAGTAACAATATAAAAACAAATGTACATCAATTTATGTTGTTTATTAGATTCCACATATGAGTGAGATCAAGACCCGAGACATAGAAACATTGAACAGACTGTCAAACCTCAGAGGGAAGACAGGGGAGGATGGAAGGGGAAAGAGATCAACCAATAAACTCATATGCATATATGCATAACTCATAGACACAGACAATAGGGTGGTGAAGGCTTGAGGGGAGGTGGGTGGGAGAGGGCAATGGGGGGCGGGAAAAGGGACATATGTAATACTTTCAACAATAAAGATTTATTTAAAAAACAAATGTAAGTATAAAACTCGCTGGTAAAGGTAAATATATAATAAATTCAGAATATTCTAATACTGTAATAGTGCTGCATAAATCATCGTTATTCTAGTATAAGGGTTAAAATATAAAACATATTAGAAATAACTAAAGGTGAAATAATTTATTTATGTACACATGGCAGAAAAATATGTAAAGCGTGACATAAAATATAGGGGGAAAAAAGTGTAAAGATTTTATGTGCAATTGAAATTAAGTTGAAATTAGCAGAAATCAGACTGTTGTAACTATAAGATATTTTATATAAAACACATGGCAACCACAAAGAAGAAACCTACAGTAGATATCCAAAGAGCAAGAGAAAATAATAAAAGTATTCCACTACAAAAAAATCAATGAATCACAAAATAAGATAGCAAAAGAAGATGAAACAAAGAAATGAATTAAAAAAAATCAAAAACAACTTAAACAGGGCAATGATATATCTTTACCTATCAATGTGCTATAATAATAAATAGGTTAAAATGTACAATCAAAGCACAGAGTTGCTGAAAAACCTTTTTTTAAAAGCAGGATCCAACAATATGCTACCTACCAGAAACTCACTTGGATGTTAAAGATACACATCAGCTGTAAGTAAAGGCATGGAAAAAGATATTCCGCTTAAATGGTAACTAAAAGAGAGCAGGAATTACTATACTTGTATCAGACAAAATAGATTTTCAGTGAAAATCACAGTGATAAAGAAGTAATAATAAAGGGGTCAATCATCAAGAGGCTATACAAATTGTCAATATATATGCACTCACCATCAGTGCACCTAAATATATTAAGCAAGTAAGAACAGAATGGAAGGAAGAAAAATATAGCAACAAAAGTAAGACACTTTAGATTTCTACTTTCTGGATAATATTCAGACAGGAAAACAATAAACAGCAGATTTAACATAACACCATAGACCAAATAGACCTAACGGACATTCCATCCAGCAGCAGCACATTCTTCGAAAGTGCACACAAAACATTCTCCAGGATAGATCATATGTTGGGCCCAAACACAAATCTTAAAAAGTTAAGACTGCAATTATATCACGTACCCTTTCTGACAATAATGATCTGAAACTAGAAATCAATACCAGGAGAAAAACGGAAAAATGCACATAATGTGATCATTATACAATACATTCCTGAGAAAGTAATGGGTCAAAGAAATCAAAAGGGAAAGAAAAAATACCTTAAAACAAATAAAAATGGAAACACAACATGCCAAAATTTATAGGATGCAGCAAAAACAGTTCTAAGAGAAAATGTTATAGTAATAAATGCCTAAATTATGAAATGGTAAAGACCGCAAATAAACAACTCAATACTTCAATAAATTAGACAAAGAATAAACTAAGCCCAAAGTTATCAAAAGGAAGAACATAATAAATATTAGAGATGAGATAAATAAAATAGAAACTAGAAATGGTCAACAAAACTAAGAGTTGTTTTTTGGAAATATACACAAAATTGACAAATCTTTAGATTAACCAAGAGAAATAAGGACTCAAATACATAAAACTGTAAATGAAAGAGAAGAAATAAATACATTACAACTGATATCACCAAAATACAAAGGATTCGAAGGAACTACTATTAAAAATATACACCAAAGAATGGGACAATGTAGAAGAAATGGAAAAATCCCTACAAACATACAAAACTGAATCATGAAGTAATAAAAATAAGGACAGGCCAATTACAAGGAAGGAGATTAAAGCAGTAATGGAAATTATATCCCAACAAAGAAAACTCAAGACAAGATAGCTTCACATGTGAATTTTCCAACACTTGTAGAAAAAAAATTAATGCCCATCCTTTTCAAATACTTCAAAAATATTGAAGAGGAAAAAAACTCCTGAACTCATTTTATGAGGCCAGCATTACCCTCATACAAAAGCCAGTTAAAGACATTGCAAGAAAAGAAAACTAAAGGTCAATATTCCTGATAAATAGATACAAAAATCCTCAACAGAGTACTAGCAAACCAAATTTAAAAGCACATTGAAAGGATCACCTACTATGATCAAATGGAAATAAAACCTGAGATGCAAGGATGGCTCAACATATGCAAATTAATAAATGTAATACATCATGGTTACAGACCAAAGGATAAGAACCATGTGACCACCTAAATAGATGCAGAAAAATAATTTGACAACATCCAACATCCTTTTCTGATAAAAATGCTGAACAGATTAGGTTGGGAAGGGATTTACCTTAACATATTAAAGGCAATATATGATAACCCCACAGTAAGCATCATATTCCATGGTGAAAAGTTGAAATTTTTTTCTCCAAGATCAGGAACAAGACAAAGGTTCTTATTCATACCATTTATATTCAACATAGTATTGGGAGTCCTAAATAGAGTCCTTAGGCAAGAAAAAGAAATAAAATGCATTCAAATCATAAAGGCAGAAACTAAATAATCTGATTACAGATAACATGATTTTATACATAAAAAGTCCTAAAAACTCCACCAAAACAACTGTTAGAAGTGATCAGCAAAATCAGTAAAGTTGAAGAATATAAAATCAATATGCAAAAATCAGTTTTGTTTTTATATGCTAGTGATGAACTGTATAAAACAAATATTCAAACAGCCTGGCCTGCAGGGCTCAGTGGTTGAGCTTTGACCTATGAACCAGGAGGTCACAGTTCCATTCCCCATCAAGGCACATGCCCAGGTTGCGGGCTTGATCCCCAGTGTGGGATGTGCAAGAGGTAGCTGATAAATGATTCTCTCTCATCATTGATGTTTCTAGCTCTCTCTCTCCCTCCCTTCTTCTCTGATATCAATAAAAATATATTTTTAAAAATACTTAAAGAAAATCATTTCCAATAGTATCAAAAAGAGCCTTACCTAATAATAGACAAACATGCAAATTGACTGTACCTTCGCTATGCCCCCAATCCATGCCCACCAGCCAATCAGAGTGACTATATGCAAATTAACCCAACCAAGATGGTGGCCAGCAGCCACGGAGCTGGAGCAAGTAGGAGGTTTGTTGCCCCAGCGATGGAAGAAGCCAAGCTTCCCAGCGGCTGCTGCCTCCTCTCAAGGCAACTAAGTTTCAATTACAGAAGGTAAATAAACCCCAAAAACCTGCTTCCAGTCACCATGGCCACAGAACTGGAGCGAATAAAAAAAAAAAAGGAAAGGGTGGGAGCTTCGGTCACCAGGGGGCTTGGTAAGTCTGAAAACAGCCATCAGCCCCTCACCCAGGCTGGCCAGGCAGCCCAGCAGGACCCCCACCCTGATCCAGGACACCCTTCAGGGCAATCCAGTCAGCCCCCACCCGTGCACCAGGCCTCTATTCTATATAATGAAAGGGTAATATGCAAATTGACCCTAACAGCAGAATGACTGGGAATGACTGGTCACTATGACACACACTGACCACCAGGGGGAAGACGCTCAATGCAGGAGCTTCCCCCTAGTGGTCAGTGCACTCCCATAGGGGGAGCTCTGATCAGCCACAAGCCAGGCGGATGGCTGCCAGCACAGCGGTGATGGTGGGAGCCTCTCCTGCCTCCTCAGCAACACTAAGGATGTATGACTACAGCTTAGGTCTGCTCCCTGCTGGCAAGTAGACATCCCACAAGGGCTGCCGGGCTGCCAGAGGGATGTCTGACTGACAGCTTGGGCCTGATCCCCCAGGGAGCGGGCCTAAACCAGCAGGTGGACATCCTTTGAGGGGTCCCAGACTGCAAGAGGGCATAGGTTGGGCTGAGGAATCCTCCCCACCCGAGTGCACAAAAATTTGTGCACTGGGCCTCTAGTCTCTCTATATAAAAGGCTAATATGCAAAGTGTCTCCTCGGGAATTTGACCCAAAGACCAGGAGTTTGACCAGGAGACCAGGCGTCCAATTGCTCGCTATGACGTGTGCTGATCACCAGGGGGTGGTGTGGAAGAATAAAGGCCCTGGTGGGCAGCCAGAAGGCCTCAATCAGCTGGGCCAAGGGAGCCTACCCATGCACAATTTTGTGCACCGGGCCTTTAGTAAAATAATAAGGAATAAATTGAACTGAGGAGGTGAAATATCTGTATACTGAAAACTATAAGACACTGATCAAAGAAATTGAAGAAGAAGCAAATAAGAATAATACACCAAGTTCATAGATTGTAAGAATTATTGTTATTATTCTTGTTTGTTTGCTTTTTGTTAATCCGCACCTGAAGATATTTTTCATTGATTTTTAGAGAGACTGTAAGGGAAGGGGAGAGACAGAGAGAGTGAAACATCAGTGTGAGAGGGACACATTGATTGATTGCCTCCTGCATGCATCCCCAGCTGGGGCCTGGGATTGATCCTGCAACCAAGGTGCATGCCCTTGACCAGAATTGAACCTGCAACTGCAACCCTTCAGTCTGGGGGCCAACTCTCTATCCACTGAGCCAAATTACCCAGAGAGGATTAATATTATTAAAATGTCTATAGTCCCCATGCAATTTACAGACTCAATGCAATCTCTGAAAATGTCCAATGGCATTTTTAACAGAAATAGAAAAAAAATCCTAATTGACAAGGGTGTTAGGAACACACTGTGGGGAAAGGATAGTCTAGTCAATAAATCATTTTGCACAAACTGTATGTAAAAGCACATAACTGCTCCTTTATATTGCACCACTTAGAAAATTTAAGTTGCTATGGATTAGAGAATTAAATGTAAGACCTGAAACAGTAATACCCATAGAAAAAATAAATAAAAACATAGAGAAAAAGCTTAACATTGGTTATGGCAATGCTATTTTTGGATATGACACCACAAGCACAAACAACAATAAGAAAAACAAGTAGGACTACCTTAAACTAAAAAGCTCCCCCTCAGTAAAAAGAAAGAAATCAACAAAATGAAAAATGAACCTCTGGAATGCGAGAAAATATTCATAGAGAATAAATAATATATAGTATATATTATATATTAAAGAGTTAATGTCCAAAATATATAAGAAACTCATACCACTTATAGCAAATTTTTTAGAGGATATGAATAGCCCTTTTTTTTCAAAAGAAGATATACAATTGCCCAACAAGTACATGAATAGATAATTGCAGAATAATTCACAATACTCAAGACATGAAAATAATATCCATTGATAGAAATGCATAAAGAAAATATGACTACACTCTCTCACACAAATATATATATATGTATATATGTGTATATATATATATATATATATATATAACTTTAATATTATTCAGCCAGAAAAAAAGATGGAACTCCTACTATTTGTGACAACAGAATGGACTTGAGGACATTATAATCAGTGAAATAAACTAGACACAGAAAGACAAATACTGTATAATCTCATTTATATGTGGTATCTAAAAACATTGAAATCATAAACAGAAAGAAGACTGGTGGTTACCACAGACTTAAGGACAGAAAAAAAAATGCATAGATGCTGGTCAAAGGATACAAACGTTCAGTTGTAGTATGTATAAGTTCAGGCAATCTAATGTACATTATGGCTACATTGTATATTGAAAAGTTGCTATGAGAGCAGAGTTTTAATATTCTCTATAACAACAATAATAAAATGGAAATTATGTAGGGTAAAGAATATGTTAAGTAACGTTATTGTGGTGAGCATTTCACAATATACATGTGTATGAAATCATCACATTGTATATCTTACACTTATATAATGTCAATGATATCTCAATAAAGCTAGAAAAAATAAATCATAAAATAAAAACTAATATTTGGCAACATAGATAAAACATAATTATAAGAATATTCTTAGCATTTTAACTATTCTTGCTGGTAACTGGCAATTTAAAAATATGACTCTTTCTAACAATCAAATAAATACAAAATAAAACCATTTTTGTACACATTATTTTAAATATGTAATACTGGTATGCTCTTCTGAACACAAACACTCTAACATATAATTGATATAAGGTTATTGGGTACAACCTTCCAAGTGGCAATGAATAATATATTGAATATAATATATTGAATATAATATATTCAATATTTAAGTAGTATCCATCCCTTTATGAGTCTTTAAAAACATTTTTATTGCAAAAATTTATCCTAAGGAAGTAATCAGAGAAGTTCACAATATAGAGTGTCCCAAAAATGTATACACTCACTTTGAATAATTATAAAGGCAGTGTTTATTAAAATACATTTAATTTTCAAAACTGAGCTCTCAGCTATTAAAGTGTGTATACATTTTAGAGAGACACCCTGTATATATAGAAAGGATGTTTACTTAGCATTGTTTTTTGTGTTGTTGTTGTTTTTAATCCTTACCTGAGTATGTTTTTAATTATTTTTTTAAGAGACAGAGAAACATTGATGCCTTCTTCATGTGCCCCGACTGGGAACAACCTAGGTATGTTTCCTGATCGGCAAATCAAACCTGCAACCTTTTGGTGTATGGGATGACACTCCAACCAACGGAGCCACCCAGCCAGAGCAGCACTTTTAAAATAAGGTTAAGTTGATAATACCCCTAATTCATTTATATGACAGTAGATGAATTCATCACACATAAGTGTCTATATTGAATACTAGTATTGTTGGAATGTTTCATGTTTTACTTTATATACATAAATTGCTTATTAAATTAGTGATATTGATATCAGGATGTGGTTTTAGGGTCTGAGTTCATTGTCTACCAATATTGAAAAATGAGTTCACGGGAAAGCGAAAGCTAAAGCAAAGTTTGAGAGATACACAGACTTCCTCTAGTAGGGAGGGGAGCCAAGTAGGTTTCCACCTAAGCACCCTGTTTAGGGGTATATATGTTCCCTGCTGGCTTCTGATTGGTTCTTCCATGGAAACTCTTCCTCTACACATAGAGGAAGCTCTCTGTCTAGGGTAAAGGAAGCTCTCTGTGAAGAGGTGTTGGTTCTTCCCTGCCCAGTTGGGTTGCCCCAGCAACTCCTGCCCAGCTGGGATTTTGCCCAGCTGGGTTGCCTTAGCAACTAGTCAGCAAGCTATATCTTGTTATTCTTGGACTTCCCTGCCTTCATTCTCTCCCGTGATCCCTTCCCTATTTAACTGTCCCTCTTCTATCTCCTCAATATGAAGTGAAGATATTTTCATTTTTTTAGATTAAGAGCACAATTTATTTAAAAATAAAATCTGTGCACAATAAACAAATGTTTAATAATTTAACAAAATAGAAGTAAAGTCAAAATGTTTGCTCCATTATTCTGTCTTACAGTTTAAGAAACGTATCCTATATTATAAGAGGTTAATATGAAAATTGTCCCCTCAACCGGGAGTTTGACCAGGGGCTGGGGCCAACCCACCAACCACCTGCAGCCCCTCCCCCCAGCTTGCCCGGCCCAATTGGCTGACCCCACCCATACATGAATTTGGGCACTGGGCCTCTAGTTTAAGTATAAAAAAGTTGAATGTAAGATTAAAATGAACTCTTCAGTATAAAGTATGATAAAAAAATAAGAACAAGTGAATTGATCTACATTCAAGAAAGGTATGGGGAAAAGGGCCTCAAAATATGTAAATTGTATGCTAAAATTCCATTGCTTACATCACAAATGACTGGAGGCCAACTACTTGTCTTCCTCAGAGTTCATAATAGGGATTCAGATTCCATAGGAACGCTGAGGAAGACCATCGGCCCTCCTAACTGTGGCTGTGCAGTTTAATAGGCACAAAGGATGACAGAAGCCACACTAAGTATGCATGTCTATTGTGACATAAGCCTTTTCTTAATAGTGTAAATATTAACATTTCCAAAATACAAGGGGAACAATTTATTGTAAAAAATGAATTTAATAAAATTAACCAATTTTAATATAAAATATTACTTGATAGAATAAAAGAAAAAACTGTTGACAGTATTGGTGAGAAGGGATAACCTTTGCCTTCTACCTGGATTTAGTGGGAAAGATTCAAGTTTCTTACCATTGAGTATGACATCACCTATAGGTTTTTTAGTCTTTATCATTCAGAGAAAGTTTCCTTTGATTCCTACTTGATTAAGAGTTTTTGCTGTGAATGGGTGTTGAATTTATCAAATGCTTTTTCTACAGTTACTGATATGATCATGTGATTTTTCTAGTATAGTCCTTTTAACATGCCATATTACCTTAATTCATTTACAAATGTTGAATCTGCCTTGTATATCTGGAATGAATCACACTATTTCATGGTGTATAATTCTCTTTACTGTTGGATTCAATTTGCCAATATTTTGTTAAGGATTTCTGTAACTATGATTATGAGAGAAATTGTCTGCAGTTTTCTTTTCTTATAATACCTTTTATGATTTTGGTATTTGAATAATTCTGGCCTTATAGAACAAATAAGAAAGCGCTCTCTTTGTTTCTATCCTCTGGAAGAGATTTTACAAACAACTGGAATCATTTCTTCCTTAAATGTTCGAAATAATTCACTAGTGAACCCATCTGGACCTGGTCTTTCTTTTTAAGGAAAGTTATTAATTAACATTTAAATTTATTTAATAGACATAGGCCTATTCAAATTCCCCATTTCTTCTTCTGTGAGTTTTGGAAGCTTATATCTTGTCCATTTTATCCAGGTCATTAAATTTGTAGACATAGAGTTGTTCAGAATATTCCTTTATTATCCTTGTTATGTATATAGGATATATATATATATATCCCTTTTTATTTTTAATATTAACAATTTGTGTCTTGTCTCTTTATTCTTAATTAGTCCAGCTAGACACTTATCAACCTAGTAGCACTTTTCAACAAAATTTAATTTTATTGAATTACTTATTGAGTTTTTGTTTTCAATGACAGTAATTACTGATCTAATCCTGGTTATTTTTTTCTGATTATTTTTTATTTAATTTTCCCCTCTTTTTCTTATTTCCTATGGTAAAAACTCAGATTATTGATTAATATATTTCTTCTTTTCTAATATATGCATTCAATACCATAAATTGCCCTTTTGCAGTGCCGCACAAAATTTGATAATAATCTTTTCATTTTCAATTAGTTCAAACTCTTTTTCCATTTCTCTTGAGGTTTATTCTTTGACCCATGTGTTATTTAAAAGTATATTATTTAATATTCACATATTTTAGGAATTTTTAGTTATTTTTCTGTTACTAATTTTTATTTAATTCCATTGTGGCCTAAAAGGAGCTATTGTAGGATTTCTTTTCTTTTTTTTTTTTTTTTAATTTGTGAAGGTGTGTTTTACACTATCCATCCTTTTTTGTATTCTGTCTACTTTCTCTATTAGAGCCCCTAGCCTATTATAGTAATCATAGATCTTTTAAGTTCCTGGTCTGATAATTCTAATATATCTGCCATATTTGCTTCTATTGCTTGCTTTGTATCCCATTTTTATTTTTTAATTTTGGTAAGCCTGTAATTTTTTATTGCTAGTGGTACATGATATACTAGGTAAAAGGAATCATTGGGAATTGTCCTTTAGAAGTGTGGTGGAAAGGTGTGGAGAAAAGGGAATTCTGTAGTCCTATCATTAGATCTCTGTCTTATAGGGACTGTGCCTCAGAACTGTGAACTTCACAAACATTTCTCACTTTATATTTCCCCCTTAGGTGGGATAGGAGGGCTAGATTGGGTTGGAGTGGGTATTTCCCTCCCCTATGTTATCTATATATATAAAAGGCTAATATGCAAAGTGTCCCCTCTGGAGTTCGATTGGGAGTTTGATTGCTCACTATGATGTGCACTGACCACCAGGAGATAGCACAAAATGAAGGAAGGCCCCAGCTGGCAGCCAGAAGGAAGGCCCTGGCCAGCAGCCGGAATGCCCCGATTGGCCCTGATCTCCGGCCAGGCCTAGAGACCCTACCCGTGGGCCTCTAGTTCTCCGATAATATCCTATCAGATTAGCCTCCAGCCTCCAGATAACTAGGTTCCCATGAAGACAAGCCTTATTAAGAAAAACAAAGTACTCTGATGTCTTTCAAAATAGTCCCTTTCCCTTCCCCCTGCCTGAAGCTTGACGGGATTTTTCTCATATATTTACTGCAAGAACCTAGTGGAGCTCTCAGAGGCAAATCTCAGCAAGTGGCACTCCCTCCCTCTTCTCCATGATGAGTCCCCCTTGGAGTTTTTAACTTTCAGAGTTATTCACATTGAGCTTCTGGGAATTTATCAATTATATTTTGTTTTCCTACTCCTCCAGCACTAGGCCCCAAGGCCCTTTCTGCTAATGAGTCTTTTCTCTGGTAGTACAGGGATCCCTGAATTTGCCTGAATTTCTCCCCAGTGTTGAGGGCCATGGTTTATTGTGTGTCCTCATCACTCTACAGATCCCAGAAGAATTGCTGATTTTCAGTCTATTCAGCATTTTAATTTTGTTGGAATCGAGTGACAACTTCCAAAGTCCTGAGACATGGAACCAGAATACAATAGTCATCAATATAGGCATTTTTTAAATAAAATATTTAAATGTTTCATTATATAAATCTAAGTTTTTTTTCTTTTTCTAATTAAGCAACAGAGCAAAAAACTATTTTGAACCTTTCATCTCATGAAGAGTTAAGGTAGAATTATCAAAATCAAATTTTGAAAAGTAACAGAATGGCAATTGCTTTATAAAGAAAGATATGTATATCGGTGCTTCCTATTTTCTAAATTTCTATGGAAATACCACTGACAGTACAGGTCTCCATCAACTGCACCTGGAAAGCCTTTCTGTAGTCACTCCTGCCATACTAAGTAAGCACTGAGCTCCTTCCATTTCGGGAGATAAAAAACCCCAGTGCAGAACATGAAATGCCTCAGCAGTGCTAAACTGATTAACTTTTTTACTAGTTTCACATCTGCCTTTAGCTAGGCACTTTGGTGAAATAAAAAAAGACTTTTCATAACCTACATTATATTAAAACATGTTTTACAAATTTTCATGTCACAGTCAAAATCGGCCTTTGTTGGATTGGCTATAAAAGTTCAAAAGTGTTTGCATAATGAATTTTCAGTAAAATAACTAATCACAATCCCCCACCAATGAAATATAATTTTATTACTTAGAATATTCAAAATACCATATATTAAGGAATCATCATGCTGTTAGAAAGGCTAGACTAAATTAAGATATATTGCATTCCATTCCTGTTCTCGATAAACTAATAAAAGTTTGCTCAAAGATGATGTAATATTCCGTCTTCTGATTGAATTACATTTTTCTGGTTGGCTCAAAACAAATGGGAAAGTAAGGAAGAATCTTAATTCTTTTAACAACAAAGCATGCTCAAGTCCATGAATTAAAAATGTATGTCTACCCTTCTTTTTACATTAAGGAGTTAAGGCATGCTGATAAAAGGTCTCCTAAAAACCTATTGTAGGATCTAATGCTTTGTGAGAAAAATATGCACTTAAAGAATTTAGTGACACTAAACTTAATGAAAAATATACAATTTCCCCTTTAATTTGGCTATTAAGGTCAACTACTTTGATAATTCATATTTCAAAGCAGCAATATTCTAAAAGGAAGGTTGATGAGGCTTCAATTTGAATGCAGCATTAATCTGAGTCAATTTTTTTTTAACAATTAGGGCCTTGTGGTTTATATTTTTCTTCCTTTCTGTTTTGGTTATCTTTAGTTGATACAACTTTCCATTTTCTGTATACCCAAGGTCTAGGATACATGCAGGGTAAGTGTAATGGCAGCTCTATACGCATTAAAACAGAAATGCCTTTTTCACCCAGTATTTTATATTCAAGCCTTAATGGTCCCATTCTCCACTCCAGTTTAAATGTTGTAATCTGGTATGAAAAAAGGATATTTGGTCTTTGAAGGAATTATGGGACAATTATATTAGGTGGAAGAAATACTATTTTTTTATTACCCTTTACTCTTCCCTCAAGGTTTATTTGTTTAAAAAATTAATCTCTATGATGACCTAGCCTGTTTGGCTCAGTGGATAGACCATCGGCCTGCGGACTGAAGGGTCCAAGGTTCAATTCTGGTCAAGGACACATGCCTGGGTTGCGGGCTCGATCCCCAGTGGGGGGTGTGCAGGAGGCAGCTGATCAATGATTTTCTTTCATCACTGATGTTTCTATCTCTCTCCCTCTCCCTTCTCCTCTGAAATCAATAAAAATATATTTGAAATAATAAAATAAAAAATTAATTAATTTGTGATATTTCCAACTACTCATCTGTAGTTTCTGACATGTAGCACTAGATTTTATTGCTTGACTGAACTAACACCTATAATTATAATTATCATCCAAGTAGAAGAGAACACAGATTTGCATCAAATTCTTTAAAATGTACTGTGTTCTAAATTTATGAAGAATTTATTTTAGTACAAATGCTACCAAGTATTTGGTTTGTGCCAATGACAATGAAAATATTTGGACTAAGAAAATAAAATTAATTGTATTGCCCCACATTCTTTTAATGTATTTGTTTGTAAAATATACTATACTTGCACTGATGACCTGAGAGCTGACAGTATGAAGTCTTAGAGGCAAGGTAGTGAAGACAAAGGAAAACACAGAGGTCTTATTTCTAAATTATTTTCAGTCTTGAGTTGCAGCCAAGGATTTTGATTTTATAAGCAATCACCTTACCAGATGTCTTGATATACCCCTGCCATGCCCTTGCTATTTCTTTTCTCCATGGTGCATGTGCTCACATGTAAATAATAGATAGGGTACATTAAGACATGGGGTAAATTGAACAGGTTTATTTGGCACTGAGCAAACATCTGCTGTATAAATTCAAAATTAATCGCCATTATGAGCTTCCTGCACTAACTTATTGCAATCCATTTAGAAAATATCTCCTGTCCTAAATGATGCTAATAGCACACAGAGAGACACACACACATTCATTAGAACTCAAGCGCTTAGTTTAAGAGGTCAGAATTCTGTGACACTGAGCTCCAAAGCAATTGCATTTCTCATCATTTCTGATCTCTGGGAGTAAGGTAGGGCTAAATAAAAATAACCTCAGAATGAGCTCAGGAGTGTCCCTTGAAGTATTTCCGAGCCCTCGGTGATTCTCCAGGAATCACCTCCGTGAGTTCTGAGTTACAGTGGATGCCCCTTTTCAATGTCTAACTACTCTCTATCACACTGTAAGTAGTCCTTAATGATGGAGCATTTCAGGCCAGTGATATAAAAAACAACAAAGCAAACGTCCTAGCTTCATTTAAAAGGAAACATGAAAACTCACCCTGGGTTTTTCAAATATAATCAAAATAGAATATTAAAATGCTTCACATTTCTAAAAGTAGGCACATTAATTTTTTTAATGATGGCATGGAATTAATTTGCAATAGTATTTCATTGTATGTAATCTCATTGGCATAATAATTCTCTACATCTCCCTGGACATTAACATGAAACTTCTGGCCTATGAAAGTACTAAATATAATGATTCAAAGCACTAGGGTTTATCAAGTGCATTTCCAAACATGGTCCCTGTTACCTATAACCAGGACTGGGGCTACATTCTTCAAAAGATGATATCCCACCCAACCTGGTTTGGCTTAGTGGATAGAGCTTTGGCCTGTGGACCAAAGGGTCCAGGTTTGATTCTGGTCTAGGGCACGTACCTTGGTTGCAGGCTCCTCCCCAGCCAAGGCCCTGGTCAGGGCTCATGCAAGAGGCAACCAATCGATGTGCTTCTCTCACATAGATAATTCCCTCTGTCTTTCCCTCTCTGTTCCACTCTCTCTAAAAATCAATGGAAAAATATCCTTTGATGAGGATTAAAAAAAAAAGATGATGTTCTTATAACTTACACTAGATCTCACAGAATGTATTGTAAAAATCTCATAAAAGGATCTTCCATCTCTCTGTAAATCCTGGCTAATCAAATCTTAATAGTTTTATGATAAACTATTTTGTTAAAAGGGAAAAAATGGATTATAAAAAAGTAAAGATGAAATCTCAAGGAAACAATAGAAAACTTCAGGTTCCAATATTCTTCACTTTTTGTGAAATATAATTCAGTAAGTCTACATAGAGTATAGATTTCTTAACCTCAGAAATTGTGTCACAGAAATATGTATGTCTTGTGTGATTCCAATGTGTTCCCTACAAAATTACTTCTGTTACATTTCTGCTTAACTGCTTATCAGCTAATTACATAATTTGCTTCCCTGCTTAGTAAATTAAAATCCCAATTCTCCTTTTCACAGTGCATTCACTCCAGATGAGTCAACATCTGTACCTAAAGAACAGCGACCATTCAGCAAGGATGCTGCTGTTTCTTAGGGGAAATACTGAAAATGTCAGCAGGACTTAACACAGAGGTGAGCTCTACACTATGAAGGTGAAAATAAGCCAAAAATGTTTAACTGAGTCTGTTGTACATAAAACACATTCCATGTTAACTCAATATCTGTATGTTTTATATACTTTGTTAAAGGTTTGTCTTAGTTGCAGATAGCATTTTACTCTTCCTCACCAGGATAGTACCTCATCTTTACATACTAATTTTGAACTATAAAAGGTTTTTACCTTGATCTTCTGAATCTTATAGCACGTCTATGAAGCAGGAAGGGCCAGTATTAGTATCTTTAATTTATGCATATAAAAATTGAGACTCAGAATAGCTATTAGTTGGTGATACTGAATTTCAAGATGTCTTCTCATTCCCATACAATTTTATTTCCACAATATTATGACACCTTTAATACTACATTTATATTTATCAAGGCCTGAGCACCTTACTTTAGTTACTCTGACAACTGCATTCTGATTTTGCTGCTTTGAAGAGGGGAGTTTATTTATTTTAAAAATATTGTTTTATTGAATTCAGAGAAGAAGGGAGAGGGAGAGAGAGAGAGATAGAAACATTAATGTAATGATGAGAGAATCATTGATCAGCTGCATCCTGCATGCCCCCTACTGGGGATCAAGTCTGAAACCCTGGCATGTGCCCTGACTGGGAATCAAACTGTGACCTCCTGGTTCATAGGTCAATGTTCAACCACTGAGCCATGCCAGCTGGACTAGAGGAGTTTATTTTAACCCTTTTTGGTCCAACGTCGAGGCTGACTCGACAGACCAGGCGCTAGGAGCAGGTCCAACGTGGAGGCTGACTCGACAGACCAGGCGCTAGGAGCAGGTCCAACGTGGAGGCTGACTCGACAGACCAAGCACTAGGAGCAGGTCCAACGTGGAGGCTGACTCGACAGAACAGGCGCTAGGAGCAGGTACAACGTCATGGCTGAGGTCAACACCGCAAACCAGTTCAACATTCAATCCCATCAATTAATTTGGACCAGACTGTTTGAATTCCAAAAATAAAGTTGGACTGCAAAGGGTTAAGACTAGAGGCCCAGTGCACAAAATTCTTGCACGGGTAGAGTCCCTAGGACTGGCCCATGATCAGGGCTGATCAGGGTCCCAACCTCCTGGCCTCCCCACCTCCTCCTTCCCTCACTCCCTCAGCGTGCCACTGCCTCCGCTCGTTGCCCGAAATGTTCTGTTCTACCCCCTGGTGGTCAGCACACGTCATAGAGAGCGATTGAACTCCCAGTCTCCCTGTTGAACTCCTGAGGGGACAATTTGCATATTAGCCTTTTATTTATAGGACTAGGGGCCCGGTGCACGAAATTCGTGCACTGGGTGTGTGTGTGGGGGGAGAGTGTCCCTCAGCCCAGCCTGCCCGCTCTCACATACTGGGAGCCCTCAGGCGTTGACCCCCATCACCCTCCGATCACCTGATCGGCCCCTTGCCCAGGCCTGACGCCTCCGCCAGAGGTGTCAGGCTTGAACAGGGGACCCCCATCTCCCCCTGATCACTGGCTCTGGCCCCCGTCCAGGCCTGAGGCCTCTGCCAGAGGAGTTGACCCTCATCACCCTCCGATCACCAATCACCAGATCGGCCCCTTGACCAGGCCTGAGGCCTCCGGCAGAGGTGTCAGGCCTGGGCAGGGGACCCCCAGCTCCCCGCGGTTGCAGGCTCCACCCCTGCCCAGGCCTAACGCCTCTGGCCTAGGCTTCCGGCCCGGGCAGCGGGGACCCGCAGTGGCAGCGGGGGGCGCCGCGATCGTGGGCTTCGCTTTAGGCCCAGGCAAGGGACCCCTAGCTCCTGGGACTGCCAGCTTCGACCGTGCCCAGCTCCCATCGCTGGCTCCACCCCTACTTCCTGCTATCACTGACCAGGGTGGAAAAGGCACCTGATTCTCCGATCATGGCTGGGGGGCAGGGCAAAGGCGGCCCCAGGGCCACCTTTGTCCTGCCCCCCAGCTCTTAGCTCCCCCCTGGGTTTCCGATCACTGTCAGTGGCAGGGGGCTTCTTCCTGCTTTCCCTTTCGCCTCCCTGCATTGTGCCTACATATGCAAATTAGCCGCCATCTTGTTGGCAGTTAACTGCCAATCTTAGTTGGCAGTTAATTTGCATATAGCCCTGATTAGCCAATGAAAACGGTATCGCCGTACACCAATTACCATTTTTCTCTTTTATTAGTGTAGATAGGAGTTTGGTGGTAAAGGTGGAATATGTCAGATTACAAAATGAAATGAGAGAACACTCTAACCATGGAAATATGTAGCAAATGAGGGAATTCTGCAAAACTAAACTCAGGTCATGTGGTGTTATCCTTTACTTTCCTCTCTGCCCTCAGAGCTAATTCTTTCTAATTTATTTTTAGGTGTTCAATCATCAGGTACTGAACCTTTCTCACTCTGAAACACTCAAACCCTCAATTCTTACACTTTCTCCCATCAATTACTTAAAATCAACCTCCCCTTCTCCCTTTTCTCCTCACAAATGCCCTCCAAATTGAGTAAAAGAAATTGCTCCAAGCTGCTTCAAGTTCCTTTGACCGTGTTTTCTGTTTTGGTTTGTTTTGTTTTGTTTTATTTTTCTTTCCTGATCTGGAAGGATGCATCCCTACATTCAAGTATCCAATTTTCCCCCTCTCAGACAGCACTTTCCAGATTGTTTCCTGTAGGAGGATGAGCAGTGCTGACTTGCAGGGAATGATGGCGGCTCTCCACCAGGAGTGGGAGATGGGCTTTCCCTACGGGTACTGGAAAGGGCACTAGAAGCAGTCTAATGTGGTAATGCCATAGTGATAGCTCTAATTATCACACAGCTCACCCTAGCAAATGTGTATTGAACACAAAGCCATTTGGCAGGAAGGTGCAGGCTTCTCTGAGGGCAGAAATGAAAAGCTGCGCATTGCGGTGTTTGTTAGTCATAGGTTGTCATTCTCCTGACTCGAAAGTCTTTTCCGTTGCTCTGAATATGAGTGAATGAATTACACTATCTCAGTGTGGCTATTATTATAGCAAATTTCCCAAAGTAAAAAGTGACCCGCTTTAAGGATTTCATACATCAGTAAGCACAGTGCCTGAACTGCCCATTAAACTTTAGGTAGAAAGAAAATGTAAACAGGAACTTTGAACAAAATAGAAGCAATACTATTATCATTATTGTTACTTTTATTTTAAAATCATAGTGATCCTAGAGCTAGTTATATGCAAAAGCTAAGGTTACTTAAATCTTGATTCTATATAATTTTAATTTTAATATACATTTCTGTAAAATGGTATAGTGTCATTCTTTTAGAATGTAATGAAGCATCCTCAAAAAATGAGAAATTAGGAGAATTTTGTTTTTCCTATTATACTAAATGTTAGCACCAGCATAATGGATCAGCATGAAGATCTACAAGGTAACTTAAAATATTTCTGGGCCTCTAAGAATGAAACTGCACTTGCTAAATGTATTAACTTTCCAAAAAAAAAAGAATGTATCATTTAGAAGCTAGGTTTGGTCGGATATACAAGCACAGAACAAAAAACCACTGAGTCAAAAGTTCCAAAGTTGATATTACCTGTTCTACTTCATAGAAGGGGAACTTCCAAAGTCTTACAATGTTCTTTTGTCAATCTCAAAACTCTTCCTTTTGTGGGATGGATGTGGCTGCCTATCATAGCTTCATTCAATCAAATATGCAATTGATCTCTGTAGCACCTATGCACTCAGCTCATGTTCATTAATCACCTTCTGCTTATAATTTCCCTTCCATATTAGATCACCCTATTAGTAGAATGTGAAAAGAATAGTTTTAAGATATTTACATTTCTACTTTTTTTTATAAGTCATTGGATTCAGGGCTCACCCTAAACTAGTATGACCTCATTTTAACCTAAGCACACCTGAAAATACCCTATTTCCAAATCAGGTTGCATTCTGAGATCCCAGGTGGACATGATTTGGGGGGATATAAGTCAACCCATTTACTCCTAATTCAGAAGTGTACTTATTCAGAGGTGGTCATAGAGTGTATCAGGGATTTGGAAGTATTTACTGTAATTTATTTAAACAGTAGAAAGTGTGACATAGAACGAGGACAAGAAAGACATGAGAAGTGCCTGTGGCATGTATGGGGTCACAAGTATCCCTCCCAGCAGAGCTCCCGGACTGTGAGAAGGCACAGGCTGGGATGAGAGACTTCCCCTCCCCACTCCCCGCCCCAAGTGCATGCATTTTTGTGCACCAGGCCTCTAGTTTTTAATAATAACCTAGCATAATAAAAATGAAATATCCTCTGTCTTTCAGATATTAATAGTTGTGTGTCTACTGATATAAGCATCTTTAAACCTTCTTGTGGCTAATATTTTACTTCAACAATTAGGCCTCATAGATTTGTTTTGATGATCTAATAAGATGATGTTTAAACATAGTATACATTTGGCTCATGATTAACTATCATTAAAAGATAGTTATTCATTTCATTAAAACAAAATGCATATTTTAGCTTATAATAAAACTAGAGGCCTAGTGCACAAAAATTTGTGCACTCAGGGGGGTCCCTCAGCCCGACCTATGCCCTCTTGCAGTCTGGGACCGCTCAGAGGATGTCCACCTGCTGGCTTAGGCCCACTCCCTGGGGGATCGGGCCCAATCTGGCAGTGAGACATCCCACTGGCAGCCCGGCAGCCCTCAGGGGATGTCCACTTGCCAGCGGGGAGCAGGCCTAAGCTGCAGTCGGACATCTTTACCGCTGTTGAGGAGGCGGGAGAGGCTCTCACCACCACCGCTGTGCTGGCAGCCATCAGCCTGGTTTGTGGTTGAGCAGAGCTCCCCCTGTGGGAGTGCACTGACAACCAGGGGGCAGCTCCTGCATTGAGCGTCTGCCCCCTGGTGGTCAGTGCGTGTCATAATGACCAGTCATTCCCAGTCATTCTGCTGTTAGGGTCAATTTTCATATTACCCTTTCATTACATAGGCTAGAGGCCTGGTGTATGGATGGGGGCCAGCTGGTTTGCCCTGAAGGGTGTCCCGGATCAGGGTGGGGGTCCTGCTGGGGTGCCTGGCCAGCCTGGGTGAGGGGCTGATGAGGGTTTGCAGCTGGTCACACCCCCTTCAGTGTGGGGGTCCCCACTGGGATGCCTCATCAGCCTGGGTAAGGGGCTGATGGCTGTTTGCAGGCTGGTCAAGCCCCCGCCCCAGTGGGGACCCTCACCCCATGGAGATTTGGCCAGCCTGGGTGAGGGGCTGATGGCTGTTTTTAGGCTGGCCACACCCCCTTTTGAGTGGGGCATCCCCACTGGGGGGCCTGGCCAGTCTGGGTGATGGGCTGAGGGCCATTTTCAGGCTGGCCAAGCCCCCGCGGCGATGGAAGCTTCCAGCCTCTCCTTTTTTTCTTTTTTTTCTTTTTTTATTCCGGGATTTATTTACCTTCTATAATTGAAACTTTGTAGCCTTGAGAGGAGCTCAGAGTTGGCCAGGGCAGGCTGGAGGTAAGCCTCCTGCTCTCTCCAGCTCCGTGGCCACAGCCAGCTGAAAGCAGGTATCTGGGATTTATTTATCTTCTATAATTGAAACTTTGTTGCTTTAAGTGGAGCTCAGAGCCCACCGTGGCAAGTGGGAAGCTTGGCTTCCTCCATCATTGGGGCAATCAAGCCTCCTGATTGCTCCAGCTCCGTGGCTGCCAGCTGCCATCTTGATTGGGTTAATTTGCATGTAGTCGCTCTGATTGGCTGGTGGGCTTGGCTTAAGGTGTAGCGAAGGTATGGTCAATTGCATGTTTGTCTTTTATTAGTGTAGATGTGTACATTCCCAGTGTCCACAATTATTATTATCTGTCTGTGAAAGTATTTTTATGGATTTGGTCACCTAGAATCTAATTAACAAACTGAATATTTCAAGGTACATAGAGGAAGAAGGATAATTGAAAAGTATTGCAAACAAGTCCTAAAAAGCATCTACTGAATCATTTCATAACATGTCTGAGTAAACTTTTGCAGTAATACAAAGTTGAATGTATGAGATGCCTCCTTTACCAGGCTAGATGAATACAAGAAAACCGTGGTTCTTTGGATTACTATTACTGAATTTAATGAAAATCAGTAATCTGTTAATGTATTGTCTTCAAAGAGGCTCCAAATAATTGTTCAGATTATGCTTTTCTTTTACATTTACTCTTAACTTGGTTTACAAAGACAACTTGACCATATAAAATGTGGCTATTCCAAAATGTTCTCTAATTCTCATTAAAAAACAATTTATTGTTACTTTTAGAATATTAACATTTAGGTGTTGCTTTTAACTGGTTTCTTTATAAGCGTTTGATCACTTTACTATCCCATGTCTTAATTCCAGTTGATAAGGAATAAAGAATCAATTATCTATGTATGATCTGCCTAGTTTATAAGCTGACCTATCAATTATTTTAAATTGACATTTCTTTAAAAAATTACAAATATTGAATTTATGGTAACCTAAATGAGGGTGCAAAAGGAAAAGAAAGAATTCAGTGTTATCTCCATAAATTCAGCAAGGTAGATAGAAAGTACCTACACTCTGAAGGAACACACTGTAGTTTCAATAAGCATAGTTATAATAATTAAACATTACAGTGTTTTATACAAATTCAAATAAAAGATATAGTACAAAGGTCTTGAAAATTTATGAACTCTTATATTTGTCTTTGCCTTGTGATGAAATGTGACATATTAAATATACAATGACCATGTGACTGAAAGTCAAAGGTCTTACTTCGAATTCTTTATCTGCCAATTACCAGCTGGGTGGTCTTGCATAAGTCATGTAACCACTTATAACATCAGTTTCCTGCTCTGCAATTATAAACTTAAAAAAAATGAACTGGGTTACTATGAGAATTAAAAGAAGCACTTTACATAGAAATTCCCTCTAAACCCAAAACCCACAAAATTTAATGTCAATGTAAGGCATTATTACTATAGCAAAATATAAGTAAAACCTTGCAACTCTACTAAAGAGACACAAACGTTAAATAATCATTGTATAGTTTTAAAAATGATATCTTTATTTTACCACTTGGATAATAAGATTATCTATAATCATCCTATCTAATAAAAGAGAAACATGGTAATTAGTGTACATTAGTGTACGACCGCTACCCTTCCCATTGGCTAATCAGGGTGATATGCAAATTAACTGCCAGCCAAGATGGCGGTTAAGCACCAACAAAGATGGCAGTTAATTTGCATACGTAGCCGCAATGCAAGGAGGCGAAAGGGGAAGGACTGAAGAATGGTGATCGGCAACCCAGGTGGCAGGCAAGAGCTGGGGGGTGGGCAAAGGCTGCCTCCAGCTGGTGATCACCATCACAAAACCGGTTGGGGTTGCCGGCTGGCCTGTGCCCAGCAATCACCATGGCGTTCGGAGGGCGGGAGGGCAGGAGGGCCGGGGTGCAGGCCAGGCTGCAAGCCCGGACACCCCGGGGGCCAGGGTTGCCAGCTGGCCTGCACCCAGCGATCGCCATGGTGATCGGAGGGCGGGAGGGCCTGCACCCCACTATGGAGGGCAGGAGGGCAGGGGTGCAGGCCAGGGGGCAACCCCAAACTCCAGGGGCTGGCGGCTGGCCTGCGCCAAGAGATCACCATGGTGATTGGAGGGCAGAGGGCCCAGGAGCAGGCCAGGCGGCAACCCCGGATCCCCCAGAAGCCGCCTGCCCACGCCCCTGTGCAGCCGCAGAAACTGCCTGCCCAAGCCCGTGTGTGGCAGCAGAAGCCGACAGCCCGAGCCCGTGTGCAGCCTCTGAAGCCACCTGCCCACAGCATGTGCAGCCGCAGAAGCCGCCTGCCTGCCGCATCCCACTATGATCCACTGAGTTATGAGGCCAGAGAGCAAGGAGAAATTCCACCCCTGAGTCAAAGTGGGGAGCGGAGGACACGGCCTCCCCTCCTAAAGTCGCCAAAGGACAGGACCTAACCTAAGCCACATCCTCGGAGACAGCCAGGCAGGCATCACTGACCCTCTCTGCAGGCCGGGCCACCCTCCCACTTCCCCTGTCCCTGCACAGCTCCCATAGCTCCCCGCTGGCTGAGTCAGGCACAACAGGTTTGCAGCCACAGGGGCGATTTAGCAGCTAATGAAAAATGAGAGAACCAACAAATGAAGCAGCTACTACAGTGGGGAAAAGACATTCATCAAATTCGTTGTCGGTGAGAAACTGAGGCAGCCAGCACAGGCCCCTGCACAGGATGAGGCTTCTGCTTCTAAAGAAACGTCCTGGGGTTAGAGGTGAGGGGGTGCTGCCTTTCCCATCTCAGAGCTCTAGGAGGAGTCTGTGCTCCCCCTCCTGGTATTCTTAACACACAGAGACCCCTCCCCAGTCCAGGCAGGAATGTTCCACGCTGACCGCCTCCAGAAAGCAGAGAACAAAGAGACACTTCTTGACTTCAAGCCTCTAAACCAGTGGTTCTCAACCTTGGCTGCACATTAGAATCACCTGGGAATCTTTTTAAAATCCTGATTTCTGGGCCTCATCCTCTGGAAATTCTGTTTCTTTGTTATGGGGTAGAGCCACAACATTAGGAACAAAGAAACAGAATTTCCGGAGGATGAGGCCCAGAAATCAGGATTTTGAAAAGATTCCCAGGTGATTCTAATGTGCAGCCAAGGTTGAGAACCACTGCTCTAAACAGACTTGACCACTGCGGGCAAAGACCTGCAGCTGAGAGGGGGCAGGTTCTGGGTGTCGAGGTCCAGAGCGTGGAAGACCTCCTGGGGGAGCAGTGGATCTGGAAGCCTGTGTGCTGGGTCAGAGACACGCCTGCCTCCCACCCTCCCCTGCCCTGCACATAGACGTGCCTGGACTTGGGTGAGGAGGAGAAGGAGAACTAGAGGGAAGGAACACTGAGTGTTTGTTGGCAGGGAGGGAGGGAGAGAGCAAATTGGACTCAAGAAGCCTCAAGGCCCAAATGAGGAGAATATACCAGGCATCAGCATGGACTTGAGCTCTGAGGTGAGGGTCAAGGGCAGCTGGGTGGGGGCCAGCCCAGACAGAAGACTGAGGTCCAGATGTTCTTGACCCTGCTCGGTTCTTTGGCACCTCTGCCTGAGATATAAACTGTCTGACATGGAAGTACAACTCCAGAGAAGGGGGTGGGGAACCTAAGTTAAATAATATTTTGTTTTTCTGTTTTCACTTGGCAGAATGGGGGCTGAAGTTGAAGTTAGGTTTGGTTACTAAACAATAAAGAAAGCAACATTTCTTGCACACCCGACTGTGTGGTCTGAGTTTGCTGCTGCCTATAAACCAAGAAAAAGTTGTAAAATGAAGTACTAATCTCTAGGGTTTAGGTCAGACTGAGGAGTAGTGCCACTCAGCCAGAAGCTGGCTCATGGCTGGCCAGTGCAGTGATGGTGGCAGGAGCTTCTCCCACCTCCGTGGCAGCACTAAGAATGTCCAACTAACAGTTTAGGCCCGACCCTTGGGGGCCTAAGCCCTTAGTCGGACATCCCCCGAGGGCTCCCTGGCTGCCAGAAGGATGTCTGACTGCAAGCTTAAGCCTGATCCCCCAGGGAGTGGGCCTAAGTAAACAGGTGGATATCCCCCAAGGGGTCCTGGACTGCAAATGGGCGCAGGCCGGGCTGAGGGACGCACCCTTCCCACCCCCCCCTACCCCTGAGTTCACAAATTTTGTGCACCGGGCCTCTAGTAAATAATAAAGACATAATATGAAAATTGACCATCACACCCTCGCACAAGATGGCTGCCCCCACGTGGTCAAAAGATGTCCACCACAAGATGGCCAGCAGGGAAGGGCAGTTGGTGGTGACCAGGCCGGCAGGGGAGGACAGTTAGGAGCAATCGGGCCGGCAGGGAAACAGGCATTGATCAGGCTGGCAGGGGAGTGGTTAGGGGGTGATCAGATTGGCAGGCAGGCAAGCGGTTGGGAGCCAGCAGTCCTGGATTGTGAGAGGGATCCCACATGCCTCATATAAGTGGAATCATGAAGTATTTGTTTTTCTGTATCAGGCTTAATTCAATAAAGCAATATTTCCCAGGATTATCCATGTTGTCACACATTGCAGGATTTACTTCTTTTTAAGGCTGAATAATATTCCATTATATGTAACACATTTTTTATTAATTCCTTTGACAATGGACATTAGGTTGTTTCCACCATTGGCTAATGTGAATAATGCTGCATGAACATGGGAATAACACCACCTCTGAAATAATTGATTTCAATTATTTTAGATAAGTACCCAAAAGTGAGATTGCTAGATCATATGGTAGTTCAATTTTTAATTTTTTTTCTGGAACCTCTATACCATTTCCTATAATAGCTGCACCATTTTTCATTCTTTTTAAATATATTTTTATTGATTTTAGAGAGGAAGAGGGAGAGAGAGATAGAAATATCAATGATGAGAGAGAACCATTGATCGGCTGCCTCCTGCATGCCTTCTACTGGGGTTCGAGCCTGTAACCCAGACAGGACATGTGCCCTTGACTGGAATTGAACCTGGGACCCTTCAGTCTGCAGGCTGATGCTCTATCCACTTAGCCAAACCAGCTTTGGCCCATTTTCCATTCTTATCAACAGTGCAATAAAATTTGCAATTTTACCACAACCTTGCCAAAACACGTCTTTGTTGTGTGTGTGTGTGTGTGTGTGTGTGTGTGTGTTTAAATAATTGTCGTCCTCCAAGTTGTAGTGTGATATCTCATTGTGATTATAATTTGTGTGACCCTGATTAGTGACATTGAATATCTTTCCATATAACTATTAGTCATATATATATATTTCTTTTTTTTTTGAGAAATGTCTATTCAAATTTTTAGCCTCTTTTTAAATCAGGTTTATTTGTAGGTGTTTTTTGTTTGTTTGTTTGTTTGTGTTTGTTTTGTTTTTGTTAGTTTGTTGCTGCTAAATGGTAGCAGTTCATTAAATAGTTTAGAAATTAATTCCTTATCATATATATGATTTACAAATATTTTATCACATTCTGTAAGTTGCTCTTTAACTCTATGAATTGTTTTCTTTGCTGTGCAGAAACTTTTTAGTTTGATGTAGTCCCCCTTATCTAGTTTTGATTTTGTTGCCTGTGCTTTGATGTTATATCGAAACAATCATTGCCAAGAACAATGTCCTGAATGTTTCCCCTATTTTCCTTCTAGCAGTTATAGTTTCAGGTCTTACAGTTAAGATTTTAAGATATTTTGAGTAAACATGTGTGTATGGAATAAAATAGACCCAATTCCATTCTTTTACATGTGGATATCCATTGTACCAACATTTGTGCCAAAGAATGTCTTTTCCCCATTGTTATGTTTTTAGCACTCCTATTGAAGGCCAGTTGACCACGTACATACATGGGTTGACTTATTGACTCTATTCTGTCCCATTCTATATAATTAAGAGCTAATATGCTAATTAGACCAAACAGCAGAATGACTGTCTGGACATCCTTCCAGACAACCATCCACATGACCTTCCGTACAAAGCCGGGACTGCGAGGCCTGGCCGAGGCTGCAAGGGGCTGCGAGGGGCTAGGAGAATTTCCTAGAAATTCTCTGAATATGAGTGAATCAGAGAATGTCAGGCATCGGGCCTCTAGTTGTCGTATATGTCTGTCTTTATGCCACTACCACACTGTTTCAAATAATGTAGTGTTGTAACGTAGTTTAAAATCAGGAAGCGTAATACCCCAGCTTTATTTCTATTATGTCCCCCCAATATTATTTTGGCTTTTGAGTTCCCTTGTGGTTACCTAACAATCGGGGGAGTTTTTTTTCTTCTATTTATGTAAAATAACCATTCAGGATTTTATAGAGATACATCAAATCTATAGATTGCTTTGAGTAAAATAGGCATTTAAACAATATTATATCTCCTAATCCATGAACAGGGATATCTTTCCATTTATTTGTGTTTTCTTTAATTTCTTACATCAGATTTTGTGGTTTTCATTATATGAATTCTTTAACACCTTGCTTAAATTTATTTCTAGGTATAGTATAGCTATGCCAGCCTTATGTTGGGTAACATTTTCATGAAATATCTTTTTATATCATTTTAATTTTGGTCTAGGTAATTCTTTAAATCTCCTGAAAATAGTGTATACATAGATCTTGTTTGCTTTGGTTTTGTCTTAGTCATTCAGCCACTTTTTCTTTAAGCTGGGAAGTTCAATCCATTTAAATTTAAAGTAATTATTGATGGGAAATAATTACTATGAGCTTTTTTCTCATTGTTTTCTGTTTTGCAATTTAATTTCCTTCTCATGCTTCTTTTTTATTTTTTTCAGTTAAAGTTGACATTCATTATATTACTTTCAGGTGTACAGCATAGTGGTTAGACATTTATATAACTTACAAAGTGATCCTCTCGATAACTTTAGTATCTCCCTGAAACCATTCATAGCTATTACAATATTATTGACTATATTCCTTATGTTGTACTTTACATTCTTGTGACTATTTTAAAAACTTTCAGTTTATACTGCTAAATCCTTTCACCTTTTTCTCCCTTATTCCACTCTTGCTTTCTTCCTTTGTATTTCTCTTTCAGATTGTCTCTCTCTCTCTACCTTATGTAACTTTTATGGGCATTATTTTTTGTAGTTTTCATGGTGCTTACATAAAATGTGTTATAGTTATGATGGCCTATTTCAACTGATAACTTATCTTCAATCACAAATCAACTCATTTAGCCTCTCCAACTCTTTTATTATTGCTGTATCAATTTACATCTATTTCTATTGTGTTACATTAATATATTTTAGTTATAGCTTTACATAATATTTTGTCCTTTACATTTTCTACTTGAATTAAAATTGATTTACCTACCTCCATTAAGATAATACAATATTCTGTACTTGTCAGTACAGTAACTTTACCAATAAGTTTATTTTTTCTTATGTTATCATCTTTCTGGTGAACTTCCATTCCTTTAAGTTGAAAAATTCCCTTTAGCATTTTTTTAAGGCAGGTCATGGTAAAAAAAAAAAAAAAAAAAAAAAAAAAAAAAAAAAAAAAAAAAAAAAAAAAAAAAATCCTTCAGTTCATGTTTGACCTGAAAAATCTTAATATTTCCTTCATTTTTTATTTATTTTTTCCTGGATCTAATGTTCTTGGTAGGAATGTATTTTATTTGTTTGTTTAATTTTTTTTTTCAGCACTATGAGTATACTATCTCACTCCATCCTGGTCTGTAAAGGTTTCTGCTGAAAAATCCAGCAATATTCTTTTAGGAATTTCCTTGCATGTGACAATTCATATTACATTTATACTGCTGTTTCCAAATTGATTTTCCATCTTTGACTCTTGAAAATTTGGTTATAATGTGTCTCAGTGTAAGTTTGTTTGATTTTATCTTCCTTTGGGTCCTTTGATCTTCCTGGAATTTGTTGTGCATTTCAATTCCCAAATTAGGGATATTTTTGTCACATTATTTCATTGTTGAGAACTTCCTGGGACTTCTGCTCCTTTTGGAACTTTCATAATGTGAATATTGATCTACTTGATAGTGTCCAATAATTCCCTTAGGCCTTTGTCACTCTTTTTTAAATTTATTGATTGATGAGAGAGAGGGGGAGAGAGAGAGAGAGAGAGAGAGAGAGAGAGAGAGAGAGAGAGAGAGAGAGAGAGAGAGAGATTTGTTGTTCCACCTATTTATGCATTTATTGGTTGCTTCTTTTAAGGGCCCTGACCAGGGGTCTAACCTGCACCTTGGAATATAATGATGGTACTCTAACCAACTGAGCTACCAGCTATTCAGGTAGCATCCAAAGAAGCTGGGAAACTAGCCATTGGTCCTCAGAGGAAAGGTGGGAGTTTGGGATAATTTTCCACACTTGTTCTGCACTGAGCCTGGGAAAGGCGCTGTGATGATTTGCCCACAAGTTAGTTGCCCACACGTTCTCTGTAGTTCCCAAGGGAGCAGCATATATTAGGTCTTGTCAGCTCTCTGATACAGATAAGATAGAAGCTATTCCCTTGGGTAAGACTCAGAGAAGCTGGGATCCCAGCTATGCATCCAACTTCTTCACTCCCAAGAAAGAAGATGGTAACTGGAGATTCTGTTCCTGGTTCTGTGCCGAGTGCGGATTTTTGTGAAATGGTGTTTCCTCACTTCTACCAGTTTTGTTTCAGGTTTTATACTCACTAAGGGTATCGGAAACTCTTAGGTAGTTTCTGGATTTCTCACAAAGGAAACTGAACAGTATAATAAATGTGTGTCCACCATCTTAGTGATGTCTACATCACTAAGCTCTATAATTAAGTATAAACTTGTGGAATTTTCTGCATGAATTTTGGTGTCCATAATTAACTAAATTAAAACATAAAAGAATAATTGAAAGCATTGGTTTCTGGCTTTTTCTAAAATATATTAGAGATCAAAAATACTAGTAATTTTTTTCTATTCGATATTCATACAAATTAGTATACATTTTTGAGGAGATGCTAAACTAAGACAAATAATCTTTGAGATAGATTTATGTTAGCATTAATCTACTCCTTGAGTGTCATTCTCTAAGTTCTTGAGGTGCCACAGAGCATTTCAAATTCAGACTTTTCTCCAAAAAATGTGCATATATATTGGTGAAAGGATTTCCAATGCATCTCAGGGAACACCATTATTATTAACACATGCTTTTGTTCAGTGCAGTTTTTATGCATGCTAATAAGATTACTCCCGAGGGCCACATCTTTTCCCATTGAATACTGAAATGGTTTTACTGTTCCTAGAACACATGCAAATCACATTAAATTACAGAGAGCATGCAACCCACTGTCAAACACCATAGACTAATAATCACGACTATTGAAGTGAACTTACTAAAAATATGTAAAATGTAGAAGAAAATTTGAATTAAAGTTCCAATTCCATAAAGCTTATATTGGTTAAGATAAAATATTACATTGGTAGTCTATAGGGATAAGAAAGGGACTGAAACATATAAAGAATTTAATTTAAACAATAAATGCTATTTATCTTTATCCTTTATTGTCTCTTAAAAACCTGCAGATGAAGATGGGCAATAGAAAGCAGGATCTCACTGGTTATATCCAGATTAAAATATGAGAAACAGAATACACAGACAATGCAATAAATAAATTAAGCCAGGGTATATAGTTTATTATATTAAGTTTTCCCCCCTATTTCAAACCTTACTCTCTAGTAGCATTTTTATAACATTAGCATTTACCTATAATAAGTGGAAATTGATTGGGGAAACATGGCTCTATTGTAACACTTGCCATTATCTTCATATTTTTAACTCCTTTTTAAAAATTTTTTACTTCATGAAATAAATTTTCTGTGATGAATACATTTTGCACTTTGTAATGATTTGATATACAGTGAAGCTTTGACTTACGAGTTTAATTCATTCAGAGACCGAGCTCATTAAGGAGCTCGTTAAGGAGCTCGTTAACTCAAATTACTCTATCAACTCAATGCAAAAAATCGGCGAGAGACAGCTGGCATCTCCAAAAACCCATTAGTCAGGACACTCGTAAGTCAAGGCCCCACTGTACTTTCTATATTGTATCACCATAAAATATAATAAAATATTTATATATGTAATATATATTATCTCATGCATGTGTATTTAGATGATATATGTTATATACATATACATATATATATATACCATATATATATATATATATATATATATATATATATATATAATTTATATATACAATTGACTCTTGAACAATAGGAGTTTGAACTGCATGGGTCCACTTATACATGAATTTTGTTCGATAAATACCAGTACTGTTTTTAACCTGCAGTTCAGTTTGGAATCCCTGAATAAGGAAGGCTTACTGTATGCACTGTTGGATGCCATATTATATAAGGAACTTAAGCAGCCATGGATTTTGGTATTCATGGGGAAGCAAAAGTGGATTTTCACCTGTGCAAAGGGCTAGTGACCTTAACCCATGTGTTATGTGTTGTATAAGGATCAACTATATATATATATATATCCATCCTTGAGGTGAGTTGCTGCCCAGGCTAAAGTGTCTAAGACATGGCAGGGCAGCAGTAGCTGGAGAGCAAGGAGTTGGAATAAGACAGACAAGGAGGCGAGAATGACAAGGAAGAAGAGATGGAAGAGGATGTTGATATATCCTGAAGATCTGTAAGATGATAGTGATGCCAGTTATGATATGGAAAGCAGCTTCAGGAGCCACAGCACCTATAGCAGTACTCGAAATCAACTACTTTTCTTGTAAGCTGCATGGCCAAGGGGAGGAACAATGTCTTTCATATTTCAGCTTTGAGGAGGAGTTCTGATTGCCAGAACTAGACTAGCACTTCTGAATTTCCTGGGATGCTAGGCACTGTGTAGTCCTTGGGAAGCTCTGGGGCACCCACAGTGCTCCACCTCCTTTAATACCCCCATCCCACCATTGCTGGGCTGCTGGAGTCCAGGCCTACCCAGATATGTAGCACAAATCCTGCCTCACTATAAGGAGGGAGGAGAGCCCCAATTGGGGGTTAGTGGTCCTCTATTCAGGGGAAAAGGACCACTTTGTCCCTTGTGATTCTGGGAAGAAGGCTTACTCTTCTTTCATCATTATCAGCCCAAGACTAATAAAAGTTGCATAAGTGAAGGTTGGAACCTGAGGTGGGGAGGTATACTTGTTTGCTAAGAGGCCTGAGCATAATATTGCTGCCAATTGGGACACTGCTGCCAATAGTGATACTGCTGCCAATTTTGTTGCTCCTGCTCATCAGGTAATGCAGGTACCCAACTTGCCTGGGCCACTAGCTTGCCCCAATTGCTCACTGTGACCCAAACTTCTCTGAGCCTGTCATATCCAGGTTGCACATCCGGGCATGTCTCCTGCTCATATGGTAGTTGTTGTGACTGCTGGTCCAGGCAGCACAGCCTCCTGAGTTGGCCCTGGACCCTGACCTGTTGAAATCCAACCCTGGGCCCAACGAGCTCTACCCTTGGTATCAGCAAAACCCTTCATCTCTGAAGAGGTTGAACTTCCATCATTCCAACAGGAAGCCTCAGCTCTGCCTACAGAGGCTCCTTATAAAATGGAACCTTCTCCAAACACTCAAGAGGCTTTAGCTCATTTTCTACCCCAACAAGGGGCCTAAGTTCAGTCTACAGTGTCCTCTTAGACATGGACACTTTTGTTAGCCCATCAAGGATTTCCAGATCAGTATCCGTCCTACCCTGAATATATTTCATCTTCAATGCCGCAGAAGAGCTCAGTTCTGCCTCATGTGCCTCTTGTCAGTGTACAGTATTTTCCAGTCTAGCAGAGGGGTCCAAACTCCTCTTCAGATGTCTTAGCTCACCCTGCGATATATCATGAGGTGACAGTCTAACCTCCAACTTCTGGTGAACCTCCGCATGCAGAGTTGCCTAATATCAATGTTAAAGTTGTGTGTCTGGGGGTTTTGGTAACTTCAGAGGCCCCTAAGGAGACTGAGAAAGACGTCTTGGTTCATGCACCAAAGTCCACTGAAGAGGTCAAACCTTCATCCCAGCAGGAGATTCCAACTCCTCCCACTTCAGAGGCTAATGCCACAGCCCTGCATCAGACCACCGCTCCTGCAAAGCACCCTGAGGTGACACTTCACTTCCAGAGCCTGTTCAGGCTCAGAAGCCAAACTTGTCTGAAGCCACATTACAATCTTTGGACCTGAAGCTAACCGTCACTCCTGAATGTACTTAGGAGGCTCATGCTACAGCCCTGCAGCAGACTACAGCTCCTCCAAATTACCCTCAGGTGACGCTTCCACTTCCAGAGCCTGTTTGGGCTCAGTAGCCAACCTTGTCTGAAATCACATCTCATTCTTTGGACTTGGGAGTTAACAAAACCCAGCAATCAAAGTCATTTGAGGCACTTCTTCCAATGAGTGAACATATATGAGCTCTGTACCTGCAATAGTTGGATGCTGTTGTCTATTGGTCTGAGCCCAAAGCAGAGGCTCCACAGAGTGCCTGTGCCAAAGCCCAAAACCTACAGTGGCACCTTCACTATCTTAAACTTGCAAGGAAACTTCGTTTCTTACACTGGTAAAGATACATGGAAGTCATGCCATTTGATTTAGAAATGAATTCTAAATGGAAATTATTTGAGAGAATTATGTAAGGATTCATTTGGAGGCCTGTCGTCCCTCCAGTATTTAAATCTTGGTTTCAATTTAATCACAAAACTGAGTTTTGGAACACTTCAGGCCTGGCATGGAATGCAGTTTTTACACAAGTTAATTCTCAATTGTAATCTTCTGTCAACTGTTAAAGATTCATGTCTTTTTAAATTTCTAGCATTAAAATATTTAGACATGGGAACAACACAAGTGTCACTTACAACAGTTGAGAGCATCCTCACGATGATTCTTGAATTGGAAAAAACTGATCTTACTTAGTCATTTGTCCTGCTGCCTCTGCCAATTTAACAATAACATTGAGAATGTTGGCAAGACAGTCACACGCCATTGCGACACTGAATGTCTGACAAGCACACGTTGTAGCCTCCTGATGTAGCTTCTCAAGCACAGCAAGAAGTAAAGATTGCCAAGCCAGAGTGGGATAGGGACCAATGGGAAAATGAGAGGACAGAAGCCCAGGGTGAACAGGAGGAGGAGTCAAATGAGCTCACAAAAGACATGCCAAGATATCACAACAAACTCCTCATAGCAATACCTGTGATTGTAGTAGCAACGGTTTTCATTGTAATTATCCATCTCTTTGTGATTTATCAAAGAATGCCATCAAAGGGAGGTAAAGAAGGAAGCTCAAGGAGCTTTTTTTCCAGTTCTCTGGCATTATAGATACTCATCGGGATATGAGCTGGAGGTGGGCAGTTTCCAGAGAAGGTGGCCACTTTGGCTAAGGGATATATATGGACCTCTCAGTGCCATCATATGCAAGAAAAACATGGAGCAGAAGCCAAGCAAAAACAGTCCACTGATGAGGATGACAAAATGGAGCAGGTTGAAGCCTCATGCTCAGTAGTGAGGGTTGATGCATCAGACTCCACTGGAAGGTTTCTCCACTGAAGAAACAGGGGAAGAAAGTGAAAAAGGACAACACCTCCAAGTGAACCCCATCCTCAGGCTACCTACAAATTGTATTTGGAAATGTTGGCCCAGCATTGTTGATTAATTACATGTGTTCCTCCTATTGAAATGTATAAATTCATATCCACCCCTAGCCATGAGGTAAGGAGTCCTATATAATAAAAGCCTAATATGCAAATCAACTGAACAGCAGATCAACGAGGTGGAATGACCAGTCGCTATGACACACACTGACCACCAGGGAACAGACGCTCAACACAGGAGCTGCCCCCAGCCCGCAGGCCCCAGGCCAGCCAAGGTGGGTGCCAGAGGGGGGGCCCTCTGATTGCCTGCCAGGCCTAGGGACCCCACCCATGCATAAATTTCATGCACTGGGACTCTAGTTAAGGTATAAACTGTTAAGTATTTTTTTGCAAATAACATGAGCCATAGGCAAGACTAGCAGGGCTGAAGCTGGAATCCCTGGGTAGCCAGTACTTCTTCAAGCAGCAGTGTAGTCAAACAAGGGTGCAGAGGTGCTTCTGGCCCTTGTTTTCCCAATACAGTCAGTCCCTGAGAACTTGAAAACACATCATCGAGGGGTGTGGTTATTTAGTTAAATAACTTATTCTGATGCTCTGTCCCCTGACTCACTAAGAAGCACTTTATTACAATACACTTGACTTCCTGTGCATAGAGGATCATCCACTTCTGGCCCTTCTTATCAGGTCTTTGGGATTGTCAGAATATGTGGATCCCTGAGCCTGCCTTCAACATGGGGTCTGTCCTTTCCACCAAGCACTTAAACTCATGCGCAAATGTGTGCCCTGTCTTGGTGCAGCAGGTCTCCACCCTTACAAGCTAGTGGGAGATTCACAGTAGGTTTCTGGCTTTCTTTTTTAACTAAAAAACTCCAATCTGTTGGATAGCTAGCTAGGAGGCGCTGGAGAGATGGGGTAAAGAAGAATGTTGTGTGAGAGCAGTAATTGTCCAAGACTTCTCTCCTCAGGCCTTTATTTCAGAAAACATATTGGTAGCACCACTTCTCCATTCACCTGTCCTGCCTCAGCCTCTCCGGACCCCACTGATGGTCATGTGTGTGCTGCTAGGTTCCCTCCAGCTCAGCCCAGCACCAAACCTACCCACTTTCTTCCATGTCCAGCACAGATTCATGGCTGCCTGATTCCAAGTGATAATACACAGATTTCTCCACTCCTTCTGCAAAGAGTCATTACTAATCACATTCAGCAAGTCAGTGATGCTTAAACACCTGAGTGAGCAAAAGAAATTCTGAATGAACAAGAGCTAATAATCGACCTAAATGACCGCAAATAAATGCTGGTGGTTTAGCAATATTAGATGAAGAATGGTGCCAACCAAGCATAGAACAATAGTAGAGTCCCCCAGTACACAGTGGGACTGGAAAACAGCCCAGCATGTTTCGTGGCAAGAGAAATCAGGGAAAACCAGAATGCATATTTCCCTCTCTTGTTTTCTAGGTGGGCTTTTTCTGGAGAAGGCGGCCACTGTGTCTAAGGGATATGTATAGACCTCTCAATGCCACATGAAAGCAAAGCATGGCACCGAAGCTACCTGATAAGGATTTGTCTGATGAGGATGAGATTTTCAATAAGGATTTAGGGTAAATGATTGGGGACAATTTAGAATTCTTATCTAAAATGGTTGGTTAGAGTTCTAGGCAGAGGGAATGGGACTCCAGTTCCTATCTCATCTATTAGTTTACTAACACTGCTCTCTTGGTGCCTGCCCAAGTTTCCTCCCAACGTTTCTTACTGAGGCTGGAAAACAGGTGTTTTTCTCTGTGTTGACCAATGAGCAGTAAATATTTACTGTGTTTAAAGCAGATTTTCAGAATGGGGATCAGTGAAGTATTGGAAATCCTGGAGACTTATTTCTTGTCCCATTTAAGTCCCATTTAAGTAGCTCAACACATAGCTAGCTCAGCAGGTACCAGCAAGCAATGGAAAAAATAGAGTCCCTTTTTCTACTGAGATCATTTCTTTTATCAAGCAGCTTCCCGGTTAGTGGTATAGCTGTCCCCTGCCTCACCATCCCCATAAACCCCAATGTATTCCAGGCAGGCTCCTTCTCTACAGGAGCTCTAGCCACAGGATACATGGTCCAAGTCAGTCTGGCATAATCCCCTTCCCTGAAAGCTTGGGGACTGAGTACACTCTGCTATTGTTCTGCTTGTAAGTTTCCCCCCAAACCAATAAAACCCTACATATGCTTGCACATTTGTCTTCTTTATATGACAGGGGACCAAGGAATTTTGTGCCCACAGAAATCTATAGGTTGTTGACATGGCAAATATTATGGTAGAAAGGAAGACTTGGAGCCTGGAGCCAAAGTCCCCAAACATTACAAGGGTATTATTCATTAATATACCAGCTCTGAGGGTCTCAAGTCTGTCTAACTGAACCCCTTTATCAAAGAATGTATTGATTTTCTGGAGCTATGTAACTGAGGGTTCTTAAAGAAAACCAAATTATTGTCAGTGTAAATTTCTTTCAAAGGTTTTAAATAAGAATTTCTGATTAAAATGATGGAGTTGGTAAATATTTTGTTCTCCTCCTCCCATGACCACATCAAAATAACAACTATATTATAGAACAACCACACTTGAGAACCACCTGAAGACTAACTAAACAGAACTCCTATACCTAAGGATATAAGAAGCAATTTTAAGACTAGTAGGAGGGGAAGAGACACAAAATGGTCTGCTCCTACCCTCACACCCACATGTAGTGGTTAAGAATTGGGAGAGAACCCTGGCTGGGTGGCTAAGTTGGTTGTAGCATCATCATGTACACCAAAAGGTTATGGGTTTGATTCCCAGCCAGAGCACATACCTAGGTTGTGGGTTCTGTCTCAGGTTGGAGTGCGTTCATGAGACAACTGATTGATATTTCTCTCTCACATCAAAGTTTCTATCTCTTTCTTCTTCTGTTTCTGAAATCAATAAGAACATACCCTCGGGCAAAGATTGAAAAAAAAAAAAGAATTGAGAGAGATATCTTCACTGTCAAGGATCCTTGGGAGTAAAGGGTCCCAGCCCCACAAAAGGCTTCTGAGCCCAGAGCACCTGTGCCAGGAAACGGATTCCACACATCTGGCTGTGAAAATCCGCAGGAATTCAGTCCAAGTGAGAGTGAGGGCAGCTAGAGTCTCTGGGGGTCCTCTTAAAGGGCCCATAGATAGAATTACTCACTGATGGACTTACTTATTCTGTGCTCCAGTGCTGGGATAGCAGATCAAAAAAGGCCAAGGACACCAGGCTGGTGTTGCTCAATGGTTGAGCATCAACTCATGAACCAGGAGGGCAAAGTTTGATTCCTGGTCAGGGCACATGCCCAGGTTGTGGGCTAGATTCCCAGTAGGAGGCATGCAAGAGGCAGCTGATTCTCTCTCTCATTGATGTTTCTATATCTCTCTCCCTCTCCCTTACTCCCTCTGAAATAAATAAAAAATAAAAATAAAAAAGGCCAAAGACATAGAGGGAGAAACTGAATTATCTGGCTTCAGGGTGAGGGCTAGAGGGATAGCTCTGGCTGAGGCGGAATTGCTAGCAGGAACCATAGTCCCTTTGCTGAGATGTTACTCTGCCCAGACTGCAGGGGAAAGTGGGCACAAAATCTGAATCTCCATCAAACTCACCCTACTCTGGTATTTCCTGAGAATGTGCCCCATCCAACTCATACACAGGCCAGAACCTCTTTCAGCACCTGTTACTCACAAGAAGCCATCCTCAATTCCCATTGCAGACTGCCCTGAAGATTCTCAAAGGTCTACACATTTCAAATCATCAGCTGCTGGTCTATTGTGCGCCGTTCCTCTTGATAAGTGACCCCCAGACCAGCACTAGTGGTAGCCAGCCTCAGTTTGCAGCATAGCCACTCCTAGGTACCTCCAAGCCCCAGCACAAGCAGCTACCAACCGCAGGTCGATGAGGTTAGGTGGTGATTGACCTGCACCAGAGCCCCTCCCAAGACATCCCAGAACTAACACACCCAGTGACTGGCTTCAGACCACACTAAAGCATCAACCAATTAGATTCACTAGTGATATACCCAAAGGGTGGATTCAACAGGCACGAGAGCCTCACTACAGTAAATCACACTAGTGGAGTCAGCCCCTACACAACAGTTTGTCTACTGTAGTCATAGTCCGTCCTTACACCCAGTCAGACTGAGGGTCAATCCCACTCATTGATGTGCAAACAGCAATCAGCGCTCAATTGCAATAGGACAGCACACAAAATCCACACAAGTGACAATCCTGGAGTGCAGGGCTCTGGTGACCAGGGAGACTGTACCAATTGACCCACAAGATAACTACTAGATAAGACTACTCTGCCAAGATGGGGAAGCATAGCAAACCTAATACAGAGAAATAAACACAGGGAGGCAGCCAAAATTAGAAGACAAAGAAACATGTTTCAAATGAAAGAACAGGACAAAAACTGCAGAAAAAGGACTAAATGAAATCAAGGTAATCAATCAACCAGATACAGAGTTCAAATCACTGGTTACAAAGATGTTCAATAAATTTAGGACAAAAATAGGTGAACTCGATGAGAACTTAGACAAAGATAGAGAAGCCATAAAAAAGAATCAGTCAGAATACAATAAGTGAAATGCAAAATATATTAGATTGAATCAACACAGATTAAATGAAGCAGAGGATCTAAAGAATGACTTTGAAGACAAGGTAGCAGAAAATACCCAAACTGAACAACATCAAGTATAACATTTGTTTGATGTTTACACCATTTTTAGAGCTTTGCATAATAATAAATTACTGTTACAAAAAGATTACTTCCTTTCCATTATATATAATTGTTTCAAATCACCGTAGAACATAGTGCTTAATAGTTAAGTACAGCAAATCTTCAGTAAAGTAAAAACATAAATGGTTTAGTAATGTAATGAACAGATAAAGTTTGATGGTTAATTTCCATGGAGGAGACTGGTTATGTCATCAGCACTATACTCCTCTTCTTAGGTTCACAGCTAAAATGCATTTCCAAGATATAATACATAATATGTCCATATAATTAGTAATTACTAGTGAAAATAAGCATAAGTCATATATCACTTTCATGCCAAAGCCAAATTTATCTTTTCTTCACTTTCTCTCTTTTCCACTGGTTTCCAGCTGGAATATCTGTAAGTGTTTAGCCATTGTGGAAGATACCAGATTCAAAATTTGGAAGGATTACCTGACTAGTGTGGCTCAGTGGTTGACATATGAATCAAGAGGTCACAGTTCAATTCCTGATTAGGGTACATGCCCAGGTTGCAGGCTCAATCCACAGTGGGGATCATGCAGGGGACAGCTAATCAATTATTCTCTCTCTTATCATTGATGTTTCTATTTCTCTCTCCTCCTTTCCTCTCTGAAATCAATAAAAATATTTTTTAAAAAATTGTAAGGATTCTAGGTCTCTGAGTCACTGCTGGAAGAAGAGTCCCCATGACCAAAAATGACCACCACCACAAATCCTATGTGGTAATAATGTAAGGAAGCAATGCAATGTTATTTTGTTTATTCACTAAAACATATAGTTTATCCTTTTACTGAAATATTTTATAGCCTACCTAATATAGTCCTATTTGTGAACCAGCGTTCTCATATTTCATGTGGTTTATGTGGTGCTATTTTCCTTGTCTTTTGTGTTGGATGCATGACCCAGATTTGATCAGTAAAAGTCCATCAGTATCCTGGACACAGTGAGTAATTCAAGAATGACACTTAACCCAAACGGGGCCAATCAGCACATTCTCTGGGGCATTTATGCCAGAGTTATCAGTACAGACTTTTCCCGGCTTTGGGATTAGAAGTTGAATGGATGTTATAAATTGAAGTGGCTGACATCTATCCTTCTGGGCCTCATGAAGCAATTCATTTGTTGTAGGAAAGAATGAGGGCAGCATGCAAATAAAAACAAAGTTTAGAGATGTGGAAAGAAAAATATATTCCTCAGGACAGCTTCTGAGGTTATAGTTTTAGTCATGGCTAAAGTTAGTCCTTCCCCTGGAATTTTAGTCAAGAGATGGTTAATTTTATTTGTTTTCTTAAAGACATAAAATAGCTTGAATTGGATGTACTTCAGTTGCAAATAGGGTCTTAACAGTGATTATTGTCCTTATTTAAAAAAATATTTTGTTGTTTAAGTTTTTTCTACTGCAGTAAGGAAAACAGTATAAATTTTGGAAGACAGAAAGGTTACCATCTTATATAATAAAAGTGTAATATGCAAATCAACCAAACGGTGGAATGAGCAGTCGCTATGATGCACACTGACCACCAGGGGGCAGACACTCAATGCAGGAGCTGCCCCCAGTGTTCAGTGCGCTCACACAGACGGAGTGCCGCTCAGCCAGAAGCAGGATACATGGCTGGTGAGCGGTGGCGGGAGCCTTTCCAGCCTCCACTGCACGCAGGTGGTAAGGAGTGAGGGGTCCCATACTGGGAGAGTCCCAGACTGCGAGAGGGATGTCTGACTGCTGGCTTAGGCCTGATCCCCAGACATCACCTTAGGGGTCCTGGACTGTGAGAGGGAGCAGGACAGACTGAGGGACACCCCCACCCAGTGCACGAATCTCATGCACTGGGCCTCTAGTTAAGATTATATAAATGTTGACCTATGAAACCTGATTATATCATTTCAAAATATATACAAATACCAAATCATCATGTTGTGTACCCTAAACTAATACAATATTATATGTCATTTATAAATTATATATAACTGAAAACAACTGGATTAAATCAAGTAAAAATTAATCAATCTAATAAGAATTTGCAAAGTTTGACATTATAACATAAAGTAAATATTCAAATGAATAACAAAGCAAAGATAGATAAAAAACAAAAAGAATCATAAGCAGAAAAAGCTACTCCTAGTTATGTACAATTTTTTCCATATCTTACTCTAAAGATGATATAAGTACATAGAGCCATGTAGACTGCGTTGGTATCCTGGAATGTGTGGATAGCAGTGAAAATTAAGATTGGGATTCACATGCAGCATTTAGAAGCTTGTGGCAGCTTCCTGATTTTCTCTGCTTGGGGAACTGAGGAGGTCTGTCATTTTGGAATTTTGCAAATTAATCTGCATGGGGATTATAAAAACTAAATATTGGACATTTGAACCACAATGAGAGGGAACCATCTGAGTTAATGTAATCAGAGGCAAGGAGGAAGCAAAAGCTAATCTAGCAAATATAAACCAAGAAGGAATCCCTGAAACACATGAGAAATGTTAGTTATAACATTTCAATAAGTTTTCAAGACCCTGTCATATTTATCCAGACAAGAATCATAAAGCCATTCTGCTATTCCCCTTTTGATATCTTACTGAACCTGTGTACATGGTGCCTTTGTGAGTTTTTTTGTTTTGTTTTGTTTTTGGCTTAGACATAATTTTCATACTTTTAAAATAGGGAATGTAGTAAAATTCTCATATGGTCAAAGGGCCTCGAGATAAAAGTGTTATTCCTTACATTTTATAAGGCAATATCTGTCAAAAGTTCTGAACACTTGCTTGTCGAAGGGATACTGCCAGCAATACAGGTTCATTTTTTTTTTTTTACAATAATGTGGAATTTATCTTAATAAGAAGCATGCACATAGGTCTATTGTGACTGACTTCAGGACTGTGCCCCATCCATATTCTCATGGCTCACTCCAGAGGTCACCAGGATGGCCATGCTTGTCCAAGGTCCCCACGATCAAAACGTCAGCCATGTTGCAAGACTGGAGGCTATGCACTAGCCCAACACCATGGGCCTTTTCCCGCAAAGGCTGATTTAACTGATGCCACTGCTCATGTTCAATATTTCTACATCAGAGCACACAATGAAGCTTCATATGGTGCTGTTATTCAAGGATAACAACCAGCCACTATATGGCAAGTTAATTTCATCTGCTATCTTTGCACTGAAAAACATAACAAAATACTTTTACTGGAATTAATGTATCTCCCCATGATAGAAACTCTCATACTTAACCATAAATTCAATGATTACTCCTTAAATGTAAAAATATGACCCAACCCCTTTTATACTTTGTCCAAAAACTGGAAAAAGAAAGCAGACAACACACCATTCCCATTTATTTTTATAATACTGTTTTCAAGAATTACTGACTCAGTCTGCAACCAAGAAAAACTACTTTGCAATATAAGATTTTTCTATAATATATACTTGGTTAATATAAATGGAAAAGTGCTCTTTATAAATAAATATTTTACCCATCTGGAACATGCTAAGTGAAATTAATTGAGGCTTAAAAAATTCCCTAGTAATCAAATGTGTAATTATATTATTAATTAGCTTATGAAAATTGTTTTATAAGATAACTTAGAAGATACCCTTAACCCTATAAAATAACTTGCATTATCTATAAGTTTGATCAAATTATTTTGTTAAACAAATTAATAATAATCAGATTTTATGACCAGATTATTAAATATTCTCACTTTTAACAATAAGATTTTTAAAACCTTAAAATTTATCCAGTTAGTGTCACATTAAATAAATATTTGTTTCCAATTTAGTCATTTATATTATGTTTGTTCTATTTATTTTTACCGTTAAAGTTATATACACAAGTGGCATTAAGTTAAGAAGACAAGTTCATAATTGACACTTATTATTTATAATATAAATTGAAATGTTTAATTTTCAAAATGAAAAAATAATTTGTGTAACTTCACAGACATATTTAGAACCACATAATTTTATTTGCTTGGGTAAAACTATAGATCATAGATTATAGATATATTATAGATTATAGATATCCACATATATACCCATTAGATAAAGTCTCTCTCCGATAAATCTAATAAATATAATACATGGGAGTCAATATATTTTATTCTTCTTTAACTGTGAAATAATTTGATTATATATCAAGATTTGCTTGCATGCTTTGTTTTGTCTGGGCTGTTTAATTCTGACTTTTCTCCTAGTGTGAGAACTTTACTTCTAGACATAGCCCTTTCAATTAGGATGTGGCTTTTCTGTGGTCTCAGTAGCCTAGAGTAGACACACAGACTCAACACAGTAGATTAAAATAAAAGTAAAATATAAAGTAAAATATAAAGTAAAAAATTTTTTCTTTTACATTTAAAAATATATTTACATTATCTTATAGAATAAAAGCCTAATATGCTAAGTGCCTGGTCATCTGGTCAGCTGTTCAATCAATCAAAGCGTAATATGCTAATGATATGCTAAGGCCACTCAACTGCTTGCTATGATGTGCACTGACCACCAGGGTGCAGACAGTCGACTGGTCAACCAGTCACTATGATGTGCACCGACCACCAGGCGGCAGATGCTCTGACTGGTAGGTTAACTTGCTGCTGGAGTCTAGCCAATTGAGACTGAGTGAGATGGGCCAGACATGCCCTGGAGCCCTCCCTCAGTCCCTTCCTGGCTGGCCAACCTCTCATGTCCTTCCCTGGCCCCGATTGGATTGGTGCCAGCAAGAGCTTGATATGTATCACACATGCTCAAGACAACATCTATTTTTAAACTAGAGACCCGGTGCATGAAAATTTGTGCACTGGAGGGGTCTCTCAGCCCGGCCTGCAACCTTTCACAGTCCAGGAGTCCTAAAGGGATGTCCTACTGAGAGCTTAGGCCTGCTCCCCGCCACCAACAAAAAATATGTACAAACAGAATTACATAACATTAGCACCTTGTAATATAAATGTGCATTCTTCAATAAAATATCAGCATTAAAATGTCCCAATATATTAAAATAATATAAATCATAACCTAGAATTATAATGTGAAAATTGGTATAGTTTGACAATTACATATTTCAGATATAAGTGATTATTGTGATGTTTAATATCCTCCAGATAGGGGCCCAGGGATTATCAGGAGGGTAAACTAATGCAACTCTAACATGTCTTAGAAGTCATAATGCAGCTTAACTTGATTCGGGAATTAAATACCTAATAAGCCTCTCAGAATATTTATATCACTTTAGACATTACACAATTTCATCCAATTAAAGTTATATTATCCCTTCATTAGTTCTGAACCAAACAGATGTCTTTATATGTGGGAGTTCCTTTATAAAAAGTATTCATAATTAGTTTTCAACACCAAACTAGAATTTTCACACAGTCATTGCTGTTTTTGATAATACCAGCTTTACCTCCCAAGTGACTACATTCTTCAAGTTCATAAATTATTTCTGTTTTTCTTACCCATATATTATTTAGACTTCATCTTATCTTCTGCTTTTGATACCATTGATCTTACATTTTAATTTTGCTATTTATTGTTTAGTGATTTCATCATCTTATATACATATAAGGCTAACGTCTGTCCGACTGTCCAACTGACCGACCAGCTGGTGTATACAATGCACACTGGCAATCCTATATAATAAAAGCATAATATGCAAATAGACTGAATAGCAGAATGACCAGTCAGCAGGGGGTGGAGCCAGCGAGCAGGCAGTGCCAGGCCAGCCAAGGCATGTGCCAGCAGGTAAAGGGAGGGAATGGTGATGGGGGGACAGCAACCAGAGGTGGCAGAGGGGTGACAGTGTGGGGTGTGGGTCAGCACCATCCCCTGATCAGCCTGTCTGGTCGCCTCCCACAGAGGGAGGCCGGGTGGCAATGGCAAGGTGATGGGGTGGCACCATCCCCTGATCGGCAAGGCGGCAGGATGATGGGGGCTGAGCGGCAATGGTGGAGGATAGGAGCCATGCCTTCCCCTGTTCTGCAGCCCAGTCACCTCCCTCAGAGGCAGGACAGACTACAGCTTAGGTCCTTTTTGGATAGTCCCTGGGCCCCTCTTTGGAGGATATTAAACATCATAATAATCACTTATATCTGAAATATGTAAATGTCAAGCTATACCAATTTTCACATTATAATTCTATGTTATGATTTATATTATTTTAATATATTGGTATATTTTAATGCTGACATAATTTTCATACTTTTAAAATAGGGAACGTAGTAAAATTCTCATGTGTTTAAAGTGTTATTCCTTACATTTTATAAGGCAATATCTGTCAAAAGTTCTTTATTCTGTTGTCATTTTTTTTCTCTGTCCCCTAAGTTTTTATTATCATTGTCATTCCATACATTTTGATTTTCTACCCTATTAAGTTAAATAAAGTAAGCTTATTTTTCTTAAGTGTTGTTTATCAAATGAAAATACATCACCTTATAAGTTTTTTCTCTGATTATAGCTTTAACTAGAGGCCCAGTGCACAAAGTGAGTGCACTCGGGGGTGGGGGGGTGTCCCTCAGCCCAGCCTGTGCCCTCTCACAGTCTGGGACCCCTTAGGGGATGTCCACCTTCTGGCTTAGACCTGCTCCCCAGATTGGGCCTAAACTGGCAGTCAGACATCCCTTTGGCAGCCCGGGAGCCTTCAGGGGATGTCCACTTGCCAGCGGAGAGCAGGCCTAAGCTGCAGTCGGACATCCTTAATGCTACTGAGGAGGCGGGAGAGGCTCCCACCACCACCGCTGTATTGGCAGCTGTCAGCCTGGCTTGTGCCTGAGCAGAGCTCCCCCTGTGGGAGCACACTGACCACCAGGGGGCTGCTCCTGCATTGAGCATCTGCCCCCTGGTGGTCAATGTGTGTCATAGTGACCAGTCATTCCCAGTCATTCTGCTGTTGGGGTCAATTTGCATATTACCCTTTTATTATATAGGATAGAGGAGTGGTTCATGGGTGGGGCCAGCTGGTTTGCCTTGAAGGGTGTCCCAGATCAGGATGGTGGTCCTTCTGGGGTGCCTGGCCAGCCTCTGTGAGGGGCTGAGTGCTGTTTGCAGGCTGGCCACAGCCCCTTCAGGGTGGGGGTCCCTGCTGGGGTGCCTGGCCAGCCTGGGTGAGTGGCTAATGGCTGTTTGCAGCCTTGCCAAGCCCCCCAGCAGGGACCCTCACCCCATGAGGGTGTGGCCATCCTGGGTGAGGGGTTGATGGCTATTTGCAGTCTGGCCATAGGCCCCAGCTTCCCAAGCTCCCAGTGGAGTCTGGCTGGAAGTAGGTATCTGGGATTTATTTATCTTCTATAATTGCAACTTTGCTGCCTTGAGTGGAGGCCACAGCTGGCCAGGGCAGGTGGGAAGCTTGGCTTCCTCCATCGCCAGGGCAAGGAAGCCTCCTGCTTGCTCCAGCTCTGTGGCTGCCGGCCACCATCTTGGTTGGGTTAATTTGCATATAGTCACTCTGATAGCTTGTGGGAGTGGCCTGTGAGCATGGCTTGTGAGTGTAGGGGAGGTATGGTCAATTTGCATGTTTCTCTTTTATTAGATAAGATTATATCACATAAATATTAAAGTGCTATAATCTTTTTTTTTATTGCTTTAAATATTAAAAAGAGTATTACATGTCTCCTTTTTTTTTTCCCCTGCCCTTGACAAGCCCCTGGCCTCCCCTACCCCCCAGTGTCTTATGTCCATTGGTTATGCTTATAAGCATGCATACAAGTCCTTCGGTTGATCTCTTACCCCCTCCCCCCCCCCGGCCTTCCTGCTGTAGTTTGACAATCTGTTTGAGGCAGCTCTGCCTCTGTATCTATTTTTGTTCATAAGTTTATAATGGTCTTTATTATCCAGAAATGAGTGAGATCATGTGGTATTTTTCCTTCATTGACTGGGAAGTGCATTGAATTTATAGATTGCTTTGGGCAGTATGGACATTTTAAGGATGTTGATTCTACCAATCCAAGAACATGGTATGTTCTTCCATATCTTTTTTCAACATCCTGTAGTTTTCTGAGTAGAGGTCTTTTACCTCTTTAGTTAAGTTTATTCCTAGGTAGCTTAATTTTTTTTGGTGCAATGGTAAATGGGATTGCTTTTTTAGTCTCTCTTTCTGCGAGTTCACTATTGGTGTATTGAAATGCCATAGATTTCTTGGCGTTAATTTTGTATCCCGCTACATTGTCGAATTCTTTTATTAAGTCTAATAGTTTTTTGATGGAGTCTTTAGGGTTTTTTAAGTATAATATCATGTCATCTGCAAATAAGGACAGTTTTACTTCTTCTTTTCCAATTTGGATGCCTTTTATTTCTTCTTCTTGTCTAATTGCAATGACTAATACTTCCAGTACTATGTCGAACAGGAGTGGTGAGAGTGGGCATCCCTGTCTTGTTCCTGTTCTTAGGGGAAATGGTGTTAGTTTTTGTCCATTGAGTATGATGTTGGCTGTGGGTTTGTCATATATGGCTTTTATTATGTTGAGGTATGATCCTTCAATTCCCACCTTGCTGAGAGTTTTTATCAAAAATGGGTGTTGAATTTTGTCAAACGCCTTTTCTGCATCAATTGATATGACCATGTGGTTTTTTTCTTTCAATGTGTTTATGTGATGTATCACGTTTATTAATTTGCGGATATTGTACCATCCTTGCATCCCTGGGATAAATCCTACTTGGTCATGGTGTATGATCTTTCTGATGTACTGCTGGATCCGATTTGCTAAGATTTTGTTGAGGATTTTGGCATCTATGTTCATGAGGGATATTGGCCTGTAATTCTCTTTCATTGTGTTGTCTTTACCTGGTTTTGGTATTAGGGTGATGCTGGCTTCATAGAATGAGCTTGGAAGTGTTCCTTCCTCTTGGATTTTCTGTAGTAGTCTGAGGAGGATAGGTTTTAGTTCTTCCTTGAATGTTTGGTAAAACTCCCCTGTGAAGCCGTCTGGTCCTGGGCTTTTGTTTGATGGAAGCTTTTTGATGACTGCTTCAATTTCTTCCATAGTTATTGACCTGTTGAGATTTTTAGATTCTTCCTGATTAAGTTTTGGAATGTTGTATTTTTCTAGGAATATGTCCATTTCTTCCAGGTTGTCTAGTTTGTTGGAGTAGAGTTGTCCATAGTATTTTTTAACAATCCTTTGTATTTCAAAGTGCTATAATCTTATCTAATAAAGGGACATATGCAAATTGATCATCAAACCATAATAGTCAATATGGCTGCACCCACAACAGAGGCAGGGATTCCGTAACACAAGGTAGCTGTGCCCACAGTGGAGGCTGAGTTCCCATAATGAGCCTTAACGAGCAATCAGTAGAGACCTGAGGCTGCGCCCGCTGCTGGGTGGGGCTTGACAGGGGACCTCAGACTGCGCCCCCCACCCCCCTTGGCATCAGGCTGGGGGACCTCAGGCTGCACCGCCTGCCCCAGTGCCAGGCCGGAGAGCCTTAGGCCATGCCCCTGCCCTGGCGCCAGGCCATGGGACCTGAGGCCACGCCCCCCACCAGGTGGAGCTTGACAGGGGACCTCAGGCTAGCCCCCGCCCTTGGGGCTTGTCAGGGGCCCTGAGGCTGTGCCCCCCACCCAGCGCTGGACCAGGGAACCTGAGGTTGTGGCCCCCTCTTGGCGGGCCTTGACAAGGGTGGGGCCGGCCGGGTCTGGATCTTGCCCAGTGGGGGTGGGGCCAGGTGGGTCTGGGTCTCCCACAATTTTGAGGTGCCGCGGGTGTATGGGGACTTGACTCTGGGTCCCACAGAGTGCCCCAGACTCTAACAAGAGAAAGATTTTTCATATACATTTTACTAGTTTTCTTTCATCCCTGACACTTCTATTATAGAGAAAGGGCAAATAGTAATACTAAAATTTTTCCTCTAATGAATCCCCTTTTGATGTGCATGAATTTCATTCACCAGGCCACTAGTTAATATATATTAAAGTAGAACATAAATAAGCTTTGTTGTTACTATCTTTATAAATATTTTTCAGTCCCATTCATTTGGCTTTAAAAAATTAATTTTTAATGTATCTGTGGGATGTGTGTTTATGTATAATTGGCATCTGGGTTTGTTGTTTTTGTTTCAGGAATTTCTCTGTTTTAAGAAACTGCTATTTCCATCAGAAAATGTGGAATATAAGTGGTACTCCTTAATATATAGAGACATCTGTTTCTCTATTTGAGAAATCAGTGTTCACAAATGTTTTATTTTCAATAGAAATATTTTAATTTCTAAATAGAAAATTATGAGACATTTTATGCTGGCTCTATTAATTATGCATGCAATCCCTTTCTTCTTTTCTTTGATTACTTCCTCTGGTAGAAGTTGGGAAAAAAGTGTTTTTAAAATATCATTAATGTTATAATTTTAAAAACATTATTTTCTCTTGAAGTATTTATTAATTCAGCAAATATTTATAGAGCTTTTTGCAGAAAAAAAAAAGCAAACAACATATTACTGCCTGTGTAGCTCTCATTCTAGTAAAACTTATTACTAAATTTGATAACAATCAATAGTTCATAATGCCTGATCTATATAAGACATTCAATAAACATATTTGATTACAATATGAATAAATAAATGAATGAATAAACCTTCATGTCATAGTTCTCCACCACCAAATACTAGTATATTATATTTTAGCCAGCATTCTGGTCCAAGGAATTTAGTGATAAAAAGGACAGGTATATTTTCACTGGGGGATGTGGAGAGCAAGAAAATAAGTAAACATGAATAGCATCACTATAAAAGTAACATTTACAATTTTTATTTCTACTTTGTTTTCCTTATACAATCTCTCATATAGTTTTGGTAACAAGTATTTTAAAATTCTGAATTTCTAATCACTAATGTACTTCTCTTAGGGTCAAATACAAACAACTTTTTAATAAACTTCAAAATTTAGAATAGTTTTATGTTTATAAAAAAGTAATAAAGTACAGAGGTTATCCATTCACCTATCATGCCTAACATCTTACAATAGTATGCTACATCCTATATAATAAAAAGCTAATATGCAAATTGACCAAATGGGGAATGACCTGTCGCTATGACGTGCACTGACCACCAGGGGGCAGACGTTCAATGCAGGAGCTGCCCCCTGGTGGTCAAAAAAGCACAGCGGTGGTGGCGGGGAGCAGCTTCCACGGCAGGGCTAAGGATGTCTGACTGTTGGCCATCAGTCGGACCCTCCCACCCCTCAGAGTGCACGAATCTCATTTGTACTGGGCCTCTCGTTTTTTTTTTTGTTTTGTTTTGTTTTGTTTTTATAATTAATAGACCAATAATGATACATTATTAGTAACTAAAGTCTTCAGATTTTATTGGGATTATGGGTTTCAGAAAGAAAACCAGATACTATTAATATGACTCATCACTGATACAGAGGTAGTGTTTGTCAAGTTTCTCCACTATAAAGGTATTCTTTTTCTCCCACTTCCCATTCTTTGTAAGGATATCACTGTATGTATCCCATACTTATAAAGTGGAGAGGAATGACCCACTTCCTAATTTCCTAGTGGACAGAATATCTGTGTAAATTATTTGTGTACTCCTGTATTTAATTTTCTGTTTATTCATTTACATAAGTATGGACTCAAGAATATTGAAATTCTACTTGGGACTATAATCCAATATTATTTTAATTTATTTAATTAATTAATTTATTTATTTTTTACTTTTGACCCTGGGAGCTATTTAAATTGGCTCCTGGGTCTCCTTGACATATCCTTATTGTGGTTCTCTTATAGCGTAGTAAGAAGCACAGAAAATTTCAGGACAAGAGAAATAGGGAAACAAGACAGATAGTTAAACACCAGTTTGCAGCCACCTAGTAAAGCCTATTTTCTCCAAGCCAAGGACACTTAATAGTTTGAACTCCTCTTCCCCAACCAGAGGGTAAATAGCTTAAATCACCCCACTCAGGGAGACAGATAACAGAAATTCAATTAGTGCCATTTGCCAACCACCTCCAAGGACAGACAAATTAAGAGAATAAATCTTCTATTAGTACATTAGCATAAAGCTGATGAATATTCTATTGATTCTCCCCTAAGACCTCCCCTAAATGCCTAGCCTTTAAAACCCCTGAAAATGAAAGTCCCAGGGTGCTCTCTCTCTCCAGGGAGCATTCCTGTGCCATTCTCTTCCCCTCTCCTTCCCCCACAGGCACATCCCCTACCAGCCGTGGGCAAACTACGGCCCGCGGGCCAGATGTGGCCCGTTGAAATGAATAAAACTAAAAAAAAAAAATAAAAACCGTACCCTTTTATGTAATGATGTTTACTTTGAATTTATATTAGTTCACACAAACACTCCATCCATGCTTTTGTTCCGGCCCTCCGGTCCAGTTTAAGAACCCATTGTGGCCCTTGAGTCAAAAAGTTTGCCCACCCCTGCAACCTCTAAGGGACCCCAAGAGACTTTCAACCAGGAGAGCAACCTGCAGCGGCAGCTCCTCCTGAGCTAACCCCTGAACTGTCTCCAAGGCCCCCTTTTCTCTGACTTCCCAGTGAGCCAAAGCAGCCCAGCCTAGGCTCCTGTTGCTTCTGTGCCCTTCCTAGCGTCACTGTCCTAAGTATGTTTTTGCTGTGGTTAATAAATTCTTCCTAGATTTGCTACACTTTGTCCCTTGATTGAAATGTTTCCTTCAAGAAAACAAGAACTGCCCTGGCCAGTTTGGCTCAGTGATAGAGCGTCAGCCTGCGGACTGAAGGGTCCCAGGTTTGATTCTGGTCAAGGGCATGTACCTTAGCTGTGGGCACATCCCCAGTGAGGGGTGTGCAGGAGGCAGCTGATCCATGTTTCTCTCTCACTGATGTTTCTAACTCTCTATCCCTCTCTCTTCCTCTCTGTAAAAAATCAATAAAAATAAAAAAAAGGAAAACAAGAACTGAGGCCTAGTCTTCTCATCTGAAACAGTTACATATACAAACAGTTATATTTAGGAGTACTTTATTATTTTCAGGAATTACAAGATGCTTCACAATCATATTGTGTATTTCATGCTGCAGTTCTAAAACATTTAACCATGGAGCCTGATGATTCATTTATTTAGAATGGTATCAAGAAAAAAGATCTGATTTCAATGGGTCCTTGCTCCCAGTCACTGGTAGCTGATAGAATGTATATGTGTGTGTGTGTGTATATGATGTTTATATACATATTTATTTATTTACATTTATAAATATATATAAAATGCTATTTTATAATTTTTCATCTCCAACCTGATCATATATATTAGCCATGATGGACTGTATTTGTTTCACAAAATTTCCCTCTGAAATTATCTACATATGATCTTTCCTCAGGTTAAAATATAATTTCCTCCACCGGAATTCCAACATTTTATCTCCTAAATTTTATTCATTTTTCAGAAAACTATAATCATGACTTTTTGTTGTTTTTTTCTCAACTAAGATTAAATGTTTCTGCTAGATACTTTCATGCTTTTACATTTATTACAGTAAATGTTCCATATTATGTTTGTGCTTCTTTAATTGTCTACCTTCCACATGATATTGTTAAATCTGAAATGAAAGACACTTTGTATCTGGCTAACCATTGAATATTTTGTAACATAAATTATACCAGGCCACTCAGTTAAATATGTAAAGAAATTATTAAGTAAACAAACATTGCTATGTACTAAATGTTTGTGATTCCTCCAAAATTCATATATTAAAACATTAACCCCCAAAATAATGGTATATTTAAAAATTTATCTTTAATGTTGAAAGTATTACAGATGTCCATTTTATTTTTTGTTGTGTTTTTTCCCCAATGACCCCCTTCTCCCTGCAACTGCCCCTCCCAACTCTTCACCACACTATTGTCTCTGTCCATGGGCTATGCATATATGCATATAAATTCCCTGAATAATCTCTCCTCTCCACTCCCCTACTCCCACCTTCCCTCTAAAATTAATCAGTTCATGGTTCTATGTCTCTGTATCTATTGTGTTCACAAATTTAGTTTATTCATTAGATTCCATATATGAGTGAGTTAATGTGATACTTGTCTTTCTCTGGCTCACTTATTTTGCTTAACATAATACTCTCCAGATTCATCCATGCTGTGGCAAATGCTAAGAGTTCCTTCTTTTTTATAGCTGCATAGTATTCCATTGTGTAAATGTACCACTCTTTTTTATGCACTCATCTACTGATGGGCACTTGGGCTGTTTCCAAATCTTAACTATTGTAAATTGCACTGCTATGAACATAGTAGTGCATATATCCTTTCTGGTTGGTGTTTTGGGTTTCTTAGGATATATTCCTAGAAGTAGGATTACTGGGTCAAATAGGAATTCCATTTTTAATTTTTTGAGGAAACTCCATACTGTTTTTCACAGTGGCTACCCCAGTCTGCATTCCCACCAGCAGTGTACTAAGATTCCCTTTTTTTCCACATCCTTGCTAACACTTGTTTGTTGATTTGTTGATGATAGCCCTTCTGACAGGTATGAAATGTTACTTCATAGTCATTTTAGTTTGCATCTCTTTGATGATTGGTGACTTTAAGAATTTTTTTCATGTCTCTTGGCCTTCTGAATGTCCACTTTGGAGAAGTGTCCATTTAGGTCCTATCCCATTTTTCAATTGGATTGCTTGTCTTCCTTTTGTTAAGTTGTATGTGTTTTTTATATATTTTGGATATTAACCCTTTATCAAATGTATCATTGCCAAATATGTTCTGCCAAGCTGGGGGCTCTCTTTTCACTTTTTTGATGGTTTCCTTTGCTGTGCAGAAGCCTTTTATTTTTATTTAGTCCCACTTGTTTATGTTCTCCTTAGTTTGCTTTGCCCTAGGAGATGTATCGGTAAACATATTGCTATGAGAGATGTCTGCAATTTTGCTGCCTATGGATTCTTCTAAGATTTTTATGGTTTCACAACTTACATTTAAGTCTTTTTACCTATTTTGAGTTTGTTATTTGTATAAGTTGGTGTTCTAGTTTCATTTTTTGCATGTTCCTGTCCAATTTTTCCAACACCATTTATTGAAGAGACTGCCTTGACTCCACTGTATGTTCTTGCCTCCTTTGTCAAATATTAATTGAGCATAATGGTCAATTTCTGGGTTCTCTGTTCTGTTCCAGTGGTCTATGTGCCTATTCTAGTGCCAGTACCAGGCTATTTTGATTATGGTTGCTTTGTAGTATAACTTGATACCTGGTATTGTGATTCCTCCACTTGGTTCTGCTTTCTCAAGATTGCTGTGGCCAAAGTAATGAGATTTGAAGGTGAAGACCCCAGGAGGTAATTAGTTTCAATGAGGTAATGAGTGCAGGACCCTCATGATTGATTTAGTGTTTTATAAAAATAAATGAGATAGGAGAGTTCTCCCTCTCTGACTCCAAGTCCAAATACCGAGGAAAGGCCATGTGAGCACACAGGAAAGGTGGCCATAGAAAACCAGGAAAAAGCTTCTCACCCAAAACCAAATTTGTTGGCACCTTGATTTTGGACTTCCAGCCTTCAGAACTATAAAACAATATATATATATCTTTATTGTTTAAGTTGCCCAGTCTATAGTATTTTTTTATAGAAGACTTAGCAGACTAAGAAAATATTAAAACATTTTTAGAGTAAAAATAATATGTGATCTATACTAATCCCTTGATGAGGCAAGTGATTCAGATATTTGGCATGTTAAAATTATATGGGAAGATTTTATAGGAAACTTTTAAGAATCATCTCAAACTTTCCCTTCTGAGAATGGTATAATAATTTTTTTCCAACCAATCTTTTTATGAAGAAGAAAAGTTGTACAAAGCACTATATATATATATATATATATATATATATATATATATATATATATATATATAAACATATATTAGATCTTTTATAAAAACAAATATATATATATATATATATATATATATATATATATATATATTAGAAGATACAGAAGGGCTTAAAAAAACAGCAAGTACTTGAGGCCTCAAGGTCCTGTAGAGTGAAAGCTCCGAGAGTAAATAAGCAATTTGGAAACACTCTTTTCTTTGAAAGTTTGCCAAGCTAGAGGTTATTATAAAACTGAAAATCTGAGTAAAGCTTTCCTTAGACTCAAGGGTGAAAGAAAACTTTGCCAGTTTATTGTTAATGGAAGAGAAGCAACCTGGGATTTGCCCAAGTTTCTCAGGTGGAACCTCACAGGGGTATGCTGTAGGCTTAAGAGTGAACTTGAAATAGTCCAGTCCTAACAAAAACTAGGCAGAGAAACAAATAGGTTCCAAAATTGCTCAGACTAAGTCGACAAGCCCCTGCACTAACTTCCCACAAGAAACAAAAGAAATGCTGCCTGTAGGAAGACAACATGATCAATGGATTCCATTTTTTTTTTTTTTAAATTTCCCTCCTAGAAACACAAGATATCTCTTGATTTTTCACCGTGAGAGCCTTGTAGTATCACTGGAAGTGAAACCTGTGAAAGTGTAAGGTTCCCCCTAATACTACAGTTCCCAGGAGTTTCTCACTCTAATGCTCTTTAGATTACAATGGAATTAAAATAAAAAATCAATAATGATATAAGATAGCTGGAAAATTCCCAGATATTTGGAGGTTAAACCATATATCCTAAATAAGAAATGGGTCAGAAAAAAGTCTCAATAGAAGTTCAATGCATTTTGGACTAAGCTAAAATAAAAGTGGAATTTATAAAAAATGTTGGATACGGTGAAAGCATTTTTTAGAGTAAAATTTATAGCATTAAATGCATATGTTAGAAGAGCTCTGAAATCAATATCGTATGAAACTAGAAATAAAAGTAATTTAATCACCAAAAAAAGAAGAGGAAAAAGAAATAATAAAAATAAGAGCAAAAACTCAATAAAATTGAAAATAGAAAAATAACAGCAAAAATCAATAAAACCAACAGTTGTTTTTTATAAAAGATCAATAAAGTTGATAACCTTCAAGCCACAGTAATAGAACAGCAGAGAGAAAACACAAATTCCTAATATTAAAAATGAAATAGGGACCACCAGTACTGATCCAATAGAATTTAAAATGACATTTAAGAATACTATAAACAACCATATACTAATAAATTTGACAATTTAGATAAAATAACCAATATCTTGAAAGATAAAAACTTCTAAAATATATCACAGAAATAAATAATCTTAATAAATATATGTATTATTAAATTGCTAATTAATAAAATTTCAAAAGAGAAAGCACTAGACCTAGATAGTTTTACTAATAAATTATATCAAACACTTAAGGACTGAGTGATACCAAATTTCTAGAATACCTGCAAGTATATAGTCATAGAAGGAACACTTCCTCACATATTCTTATTAGGCTAGAAATAACCTAATACTCAAATCAGATAAAGACAGTACTAGGAAGAAAAATATCGATCAACACAACTCATGAACATACTTGCTAAATCCTCACCAAATTATTATGAAATGAAATCCAACAATGTATACAAAATTTATACAATAATCAAGTGAGATTATTCCAGATATGCAAGACTGGTTCAACATTAAAAAATCATTTTAATTAACCCACATACCTCTTTAGAAAACTCATTTGGTCATGCCAATTAGTACAGGAAAAAAAATTGATAAAATGTAACATAAATACTTGATAAAAATTATCAGAAGATTTGGAAACAGTCTAAATGCCCAGCAGATGAGTGGATTAGAAAACTGTGGTACATCTACACAATGCTGCTGTAAAAAAAGAAGGAATTCTCACCATTTGCAACAGAATGGACAGAACTGGAGAGCATTATGCTAAGTGAAATAAGCCAGTCAGTGAAAGATAAATACCACATGATCTCAGTCATTTGTGGAATATAAACTGATGAACAAAAATAGATACAGAGGCAAAGAAGCATCGGGCAGACTGTCAAACTACAAATGGGAAGGTAGGGAAGTTCTGAAGGGCGCGGTAAGAGATCAACCAAAGGACTAGTATGCATATAAGTATAACCAATGGATGCAAGACACGGGGGGTAGGGAGGGCATGTGCATGGGAGTAGGGGAGACAGGGGGAGGATAATGGGGGGAAAAAAGGAGACATATGTACTACTATTTATGATACTTTAAACAATAAAATAAAATAAAGAGAATTAGAAATAAAGAGAACCTTCTTTAACTTAGTACAGAATAAAATCTACAGCTAACATCCTATTTTATGATTAAAAACTGGTTGCTTTCTCCCCTAGGGTCAGGACAAAGGAAATCATGTCACATCTCACCACTTTTAATCAACATAGTACTGGAAGTCCTATCTAGAGCAATAAGACAAAGAAAAACAAAGTATATAGATAGGGGAATAAAGTTATAAAACTATCTTCAGATGCATCTAGAAAATTGCAAAGAAATGAAAAAAATCTTTTAAATAATAAATAACTATACAAAGTTGCAGGATACAAGGTAAATAAAAAAGATCAATTAATTTATTACATACTAGAAATGAAGAGTAGATTTTAAAATTAAAATAATAAAATTTATAATAGTTCCTAAAAAAGGAAATACTTTGGTAAATATCTAATGAAATGTGGTCAGAATCTATATACAAAATCTATAAAACTCTGATTAAAGGAATTAAACAAATGATTATATATCATGTTTATGGATTAAAATACTCAATATTGGTAAAAATCTCTACTTTTTAAAATTTGATCTATAGATTCTACACAATCCCAAACAAGAATTTAGCAAGTTATTCTGTGAATATCAACAAATTGGTTATAAAGTTTATATTAAAGGCAAAATGCCCAAAATTGTCAACACAATATTGAAGGGAACTAACAAAGTTGGAGGACTGATGCTACTTGACTTCAAGATTTATTATAAAGTTACAGTGATAAAGATACCACGTGCCGGGGTCCAACCCCAGCAGGTCCAGGGGTTCCCAAAGGCGTAGACGGAGTCGGCGAAGAAGGAAGGACACGGAGACAGTGTTCAGTTGATCAGCAGCCTAGCCAGGATCTCCAGCCAAGTTCTGGTCTGGATCTCCAGAGAGGTTCTGCTTTTTATTGTCTTGTTACATCCGTATTTATACCAGTTGATTTTAATCCTGTCAATTTCTATTACAAAGGTTAGGGCGTTTCTTATCTCCATTCCAGGGAGTAAAGATTATGTAGCTTACGCATGATTGTTTGTAGTTAAAGTGATTATCTACCCGCCTGGCACTTAGTTAAGGAGTTTCATCCCCTCCCTAACTTCAGGGAAAAATCCCTACCTGGGGAAACAACCTTTCTCGGAGAGGTGACCTTGGTTAAAACACACAGCGCTAAGGGGAGCAAACATATTAAGAACAGTATGCTATATACGCCAGGTCCCTTGAAACATATGCTGTGCAGATGTTTCTATCCTGCAGCGACTGTGTCAAGCAGCAAGGATGGACCGGCTTCCAGCAACCACGGTTCAATGGAGAACAAATAGTTATTTCAATACATGGAACTTGGAAGTTTGGACACCCATATTAAAAATATTTATCTAGATACATAACATACATATCTTACAAATTATACCTCAAAATGTAACCTAAGTACAAAATAAAAATATATATACAAAAATTTCAGAAGATATTTAGGACAAACTCAGGGATTTATTCACAAATGACAATCTGGAGACAGACTGTACACCCTTCACAAAAATTAACTCAAAATTGATCACATCCCTAAATATAAAATGTAAAACTATAAATAAAACTCCTAGGAGTAACGAAGGAGAAAACTTAGATGACCTTGGTTCTGGCAATTACTTTTTAGATATGATGGGAGTACAATGTACAAGAGAAGCAATTGGTAAGATAGACTTCATTAAAATTAAAACTTCTGCTTTATAAGAGACAATGTCAAGAGAATGAGAAGACAAGCTACAGACTAGGAGAAAATATATGCAAAAGACATTGCTTGTAAAGAACTGTTATCCTAAAAAATTCAAAGAACTCTTAAAACTCAACAGTAAGAAAATAAACAACCTGGTGAAAAATGGGCCAAAGACCTTAACTGATGCCTCATCAAAGAAAATAAACAGATAGAAACTATGCATATGAAAAGATCCTGGAAACATATATCATCAGGGAAATGTAAATTATGACAAGAATGGGTACCCCTTCACACCTATTAGAAAGGTCAATATCAGCAACATGGACACCACCAAACGCTGGCAAGAATGAGGAACAACAGGAACTCTCCATGCTGGTGGGAATAAATTTTGATACAGTCACTTTGGAAAAGTGTTTGTTAGTTTCTTATACAACTAAACACAGTTTCCCAGCCGGCATGGCTCAGTGGTTAAGCATCCACCTGTGAGCCAGGAGATCACAGGTTCAATTTCTGGTCAGGGTACATGCCCAGGTAGCGAGCTCCATCCCCAGTAGGGGGCGTGCAGGAAGCAGCTGATCAATGATTTTCTCTCATCATTGACGTTTCTCTCTCCAGCTCCCTTCCTCTCTGAAATCAATAAAAATAAATAAATAAATAAATAAATAAATAAATAACAAACTAAACACACTCTTACCATATGATCCAGCAATCATACTTGATATTGACCCAAAATGTTGAAAATATATGTCCACACAAAAATATGCACATAAATGTTTAAAGCAGCTTTATTCATAATTGCCCAAACCTGGAAGCAACCAAGATGTCCTTCAGTTAGTAAATGGATTAAATAAACTGTAGTTCATCATTCAGTTGTTTTTTTAATGAGTTATAAAGCCATGGAATGACATGATTCTGACTATATACCACTTTAGAGAAGGCAAAATTATGGAAACAGAAGATCAGTAGTTTTCAAGGATCCTGGGAGGGAAGAAGGGGTGGATGGGTAAAATATAAGCTGTTTAAAGCAATGAAACTATTTTATATAAAAATGTAATAGTGGATAAATTACATTCCATATTTGCCAAAACCAATAGAATTTACAACACCAAGAGTAACATATGCATTTATTATATGAAGTATTACTATCAGTTCCTTAAATGTAATATAAATGTAGTACACTAATATATGATATTAATAAAAGAGGGAAGCAAGACAGGGTAAGAGGATATATGGAAATTCTCTATCCCTCCATTTAATATATCTGTAAACCTAAAACTGATCAAAAATAAACTTTATAATAATAAAAGTGTAATATGCTAAATAGACCAGACAGCGGAATGACCTTCCAGACATCCTTCTAGACAGCCTTCCCAACAACCTTACGGACAAAGCCAGGGCTGCAAGGGCTGAGCCCTTTGCATGAATTTCATGCATCGGGCCTCTAGTTAATTAAATAAAAGGATGGGGGGGGGGGTGCTGACCAAAGAGTCACATTAAAAATATATATAATTTTGCTTAGAAGTAAAAATAAAAGTCATAATATATAAACAAGAATAAAACAGTATTTTTAAAATATATTTTTTCATTATTTCAGAGAGGAAGGGAGAGGAAGAGAAAGATAGAAACATCAATGTTGACAGAGAATAATTGATCAGCTGCCTCCTGCATGCCCCACACTGGAGATCGAGTCCACAACCGGGCATGTGCCCCTGACCGGAATCTAACCCGGGACCCTTCAGTCTGCAGGTCAACGCTCTCTATCAACTGAGCCAAACCAGCTAGGGTGAATAAAGCAGTTTTTTGTTTTGTTTTTTAAAGTGCTTAACCAAAAGGAAGGCAATTTTGACCTGAAATAAAGTCTGTGGAGTTGGTTATTGGAGTACAAGGTAATATAGAAATTATCCTTTTGCATATCAGAGCAGGCAGTATAAAACAATGTGCTCAGCAAGAAGCATTAAGGACTGAGAATCAGAGGTAGTAAAGCAAAAATAATATTGACTATTATTTACAGAGAGTTAATTATCTAGACATTTTACCATGAAGAAGATACAATCACTGCGCAAGTGAAATACACTTCTCATAAAAATTAATAATATAAACAATTTTATATAGTTTTAAAAAAAATCAGGCAACCTGCATTTTGGATGTGTGAGTCAAGTAGATGAAATACAAAAAAAAAAAAAAAAAGTAAAATGTTTAAAAAATATCTCTGAGGAAAATACTAATAAACTGGAAAAGAGGCAAAGTTGAAAGTGATCATAATTATATACTTTAATTAGAAATGCAAAAGAGGAAATTCAAAATAAAAAATTCTTATGGTAGATAAAAATGGAAAATCTGAAAGTGATAAGTAAAAAGTCCCTTTTTGAAGTAGTCCCCCCTTTAGAAAATGTGCTCATCTATCTTAGAAACTTTGAGCCAGAGTCCCTTTTGGCATTGATACAACTTGGTTTTGTCAAAGAAAGATTGCAGAGAAGGAGTTATTAGGGCATTGAATGATATCTACAGTTGGATTTAATAAGGGCAAAGTGATAAGTGAGGCTTTTAGCACAAGAATTAACACAGATGGTCAAAAAGACAAATTTAGTATCTTCAATCTGGAAAATGTCAGGCTTGGCATAGGTAATGAAGTCCTAGAAAATAAAGAATGAAATAAGGCTCTACTTAAACTGGCAAATGTTTCCAGGAAGGAAAGTGTGCACATACTATACATAGAATTTCTAAATAGATAATGACTGTATCAGCACAGATCAGATTCTCAGCTATAACAACTTAATGAGTTCAAATATTGAAAATTATCACCAACATCATTAAAAAAACAGTAGGCTATTCTTTTAATTTTGATTTTTAAAAAGAAAGTAAAATATAATATTCATAGTTCAACTTTTATATTGCTTGTTATTACACATTTTTCTGCTCAAATAATATTATAACCCAGTCCACTTTAAAGTATTAATTAGATCTACAGATAATATTTTGGGAAGCTGCGTTGTAATCATTATTTATTATTTCTTGGAGTAACCTGCCAATTAATACTAAAAAATTCTATTGTAGAGAGGAGATTCCAAAATGCCAACAGAGTAAATGGAAGCTACACTGACACACTCTTAGAACCAAACTGGAAATACAAGTAAAATATAGAAGAACACTCTGAAAAATCAACTGAAGACTAGGTGGAGAGAAACCTGATAACCAAGGACGAAAAGTAGAGACTGCAGAGAGACTGGAAGTGTGGAGGTATGAAATGGCTGGTTGGGGTCCCACAGACAGCAGCTGAAGTTCCAGAGGAATATCTCAGCTGTGGGGGATTCCCTCTGAGAACTTGAGGGTCTTAACCCCAAGCTGGGATCCCCAGCCAAGAGCACCAGAACTGAGAAAGGTGCCCATGGGACATCTGGCTGTGAAAAGCAGCAGGGTTGCTGTTGGCAAGTGGGAGACTGCTGGAAATGCAGGCACCTCTTAAAGGGCCAATGCATAAATGTCATGTGTAGACACTCATCTTGGGCTCTGGTGGGGCGGGGGGGAGGGGGGCAGAGTGGACTATGGTTGTATAAACCGAAGCCAGGATTGGGAACCCTGGAGTTGGAGCCCAAAGGGCAGCCACCCTGGTTTCCTGTGCTGAGTCATTGTATCATGTTGCAAAGAAAATCTTTCTCCAGCTGCAGACCTTTGATATTCAGGTGTTTTTTTGCTGGGGTGAAGGCAGATGCCCCACCTTGTTGAAGACCTCTCACACCAACCTGGGTTGATAGTCTGAGGCTAATCCACTCTGAATGTCAATGGGACCACAGGCAGAACTGGATCTCTGGAGGTTTTGAGTCTTTGCCTGATACAATCCTGAGCCTGGGCTAGGAAAAACAGATCCTGGTGCACATCTTGGTCCTTTCCAAAGGCACACAGCCCCAGCAGACAGAGCCACAAGCTGTGGATTGCTGATAGCTTCAGAGTACTTAGGACACCAGTCACAAACAGTATCTGACATTGTCCTGCACTAGAGATTGAGAGGTGTCTAGCAAGCACTCTAGTGCACAGACACAAACACAAATAAGCAGCCAAAATGGGGAGACATAAAAAAAGCCCCAAATGAATGAATAATTGAATTCTCCAGAAGAAGAACTAGATTAAATGGAGATAAGAAATGTATCAGACAGTGTTCAGAATAATGATGACAAAGATGCTCAACAGCATGAGAAATTATATTCTAACTATGAAAATGACATAGCCCTAATAAAGAAAACAGTGGAAGTGATACATAACAGATTAGGGGAAGCCAATAATAGGATCAGTAAATTAGAAGACAGGGTAGAAAAAAATCACTCAATCAGAGAACCAAAAAGTAAAAATAATAAAAATAATAAAAATAAAAAAACAGGAGGACAGTTTAAGGGAGCTCTGGGACAACACAAAACATAAAAATATTTGCATAAGAAGTGTACCAGAAAGAGAAGAAAGTGAGCAAGGGATAGAGAACCTGTTTGAAGAAAGGATGGAAGAAAACTTCCTTAACCTGGTAAGGGAAAAAGTCACACAAGTTCAAGAGGTACAGAGACTCTCAAGCAAGAATACCCTAAACAAGCCCATATCCACACATATCATAATTAAAATGCTGAAAATTAAAGACAAAATATAAAAAGCAGCAAGAGAAAGGAATGTGATACCTACAAAGGAGCTTCCATAAGGCTGTCAACTGATTTCTCATCAGAAACTCTATAGGCCAGAAAGGAATGGCATGAAGTATTCAAGGTAATGAAAAGCAAGGATCTGAAATCAAGATTACTATATCCAGTAAGGCAATAATTAAAAACAGATGTAAAATAAGGATTTCCAAAACAAAAAATGGCTAAAAGATATTGTCACCACCAAACCAGCACTGCAGAAATGCTAAAGGGACTGCTGTAATGAGAATAGAGAGAAACAATACAGACATAAAGAATTAAATAGCAATAAATAAGTACCTATCAGTAATAAATTAAATGTAAATGGATTAAATGCTCTAATCAAAAGTCATAGGGTAGCTAAATGGATACAAAAAAACATGATCCAAATATATGCTGTCTACAAGAGAAACCACCTCAAAACAAAAGACACACAGGATGAGAGTGAAGGGATGGAAAAAATTTTTCCATGTAAATGTACAAAAAATAAGCTGGGGTAGCAATACTCATATCTGACAAAATAGATATCAAAATGAAGGCCATCATAAGAGAGCATAATACTAAGTGGATTGATCCAACAAGAGAAAATAATACTGGTCAACATATATGTACCCAACATAGGAACACCTAAACATAAAAAACAAACAAACAAACAAACAAACAAACAAACAAAAACTTCTAGAGGACTTTAAGGGAGAGCTCAACAACAATACAGGCATAGTATGGGATTTTAATACCCCACTAACTTCACCAGATAGATATTCCAGACAAAATCTCAACAAGGTAATAGTGACTTTAAATGACACACTGGATCAGGTGGATTTAAGTGATATTTACAGAACATTTCACCTTAAAGGTGCATAATATACATTCTTCTCAAGTGCACAGGAATCATTCTCAAAGACAGACCACATGTTAGGGCATAAAACAAGCCTCTACATGTTCAAGAAGATTGAAATCATATCAAGCATCTTCTCAGATCACAATGGGATGGAAGAAGAAATCAACTACAGTAAAAACACTCCAAAACTTTAAAACTCACAGTGAATAAATAGCATGTTATTAAACAATGAATTGGTTACCAATGAGATCAATAAGCAAATAAATAACTTTCTGGAAGTAAATAAAAATGAGCACACAGCAACCCCAAATCTCTGGGACACAGCAAAAGCAGTCTTGAGAGGGAATTTCATAGCACTACAGACCTACCTCAAAAAAAAACAACCAAGAAAAATCAATAATAAAGTATTTAACCCCACAACTTTAAAAAACAACAACTAGAACAGTAAAAATAAAAAATGTCCAGAGTAATTAAAAGAAATTAAATAATAAAGATGACAGCAGAAATTAATGTCATAGATACCAAAAAAAAAAAAAAAAGAGAGAGAGAAAAATCATTGAAACCAAGAGCTGGTTCTTTGAAAAGATAAACAAGATTGATGAACCATCAGCTAGATTCATGAAGAAACAAAGAAAGAGAACCCAAATAAATAAAAACAGAAATGAAAACTGTGAAGGAACAACTGACACCAAAGAAATACAAAGGATTGTAAGGAAATACTATGAACAATTACATGACAACAAGCTTGACAATTGTGGGTGAAATGGACATATTCTTAAAAAAAAAAAATACAGGCTCCTAATACTGAATCAGGAAGAATCAGACAATCTAAATAGGCCAATAACAGCTGATGAATAGAAGCAGCAATCAAAAACTCCCAGCAAACAGCTTCACAAGAGTGTTTTACCAAATATTCAAAGAACAATTAAAAACTATCCTCCTCAAACTATTCCAAAAAATCCAAGAGAAAGGAGCACTTCCAAGCTTTTTTTATGAGGCAAGTATTATCCTAATTCCAAAACCAGATAAGACACTACAATGAAAGAGAATTACAGGCCAATAGTCCTGGTGAACATAGATGCTAAAATCCTCAACAAAATATTAGCAAATTTGATCCATCAAAACATTAAAAAGATCATACATCATGACCAAGTAGGATTTATACCAGGGATGCGAGCTGGTACAATATTCGCAACTCAAAAAAATGAATACATCTTCTTGAGAAAGAAGAACCAAGTTGGAGGAATCACAATACCAGATATCAAGTTATACTACAAAGCCACCATAATCAAAACAGTCTGTTGTGAAATAAGCCAGGCAGTGAAAGCTAAATACCACATGATCTCACTCATTTATGGAATATGAAGAACATTATAAACTATTGAACAAAAATAGATAGAGGCAAAGAAGCATCTAACAGACTGTAAAACTACAGGGGGAATGTAGGGGAGGGGTTGGGGGTAAGAGATCAACCAAAGGATTTGTATGCATGCATATAAGCACAATCAACAGATGCAAAACACTGAGTGGGGCCTGAGGGAAAGTGCCAGGGGGTAGGGGAGGCCAGGGGGAGGTCAATGGGGAAAAAAAAGGAGACAAATATACTACTATCTGTAATACCTTAATTAATTAATTAATTAATTAATTTTAAAAAAACAGCTTGTTATTGGTGCAAGAACAGGTATATAGATTAATGAAATAGAACAGAGACACCATAAATGACCTAAGCCATTACACTCAATTAATATTTGAAAAAGGAGGCAGGAACATACAATGGACTCAAGCCAGTCTCTTCAATAGTATTGGGAAAATTGGACAGACATATGCAAAAAAAAAAAAAAAAATGAAACTAGAACACCAACTTACACCATATACAAGAAACATTCAAAATGGATAAAAGATTTAAATGTAAGTCTGGAAACCATAAAAATTCTAGAAGAAACCAGAGGCAGAAAAATCACATATATCTCTCAAATCAGTATGTTTACTGATACATCTCCTAGGCCATGGTCAGCAAACTGTGGCTCGCGAGCCACATACGGCTTTTTGGCCTCTTGAGTGTGGCTCTTCCTAAGCCTTAGGAGTACCCTAATTAAGTTAATAATAACAATGTACCTACCTATATAGTTTAAGTTTAAAAAATTTGGCTCTCAAAAGAAATTTCAATCGTTGTACTGTTGATATTTGGCTCTGTTGACTAATGAGTTTGCCGACCACTGTCTAGGCAAAGAAAACTAAGGCTAAAATAAACCACTGGATTACATCAAAATAAAAGGCTTCTGCACAGTAAAAGAAACCATCAACAATATGAGAACAAAGCCCACTGTATGAGAAAACATATTTGGCAATGATTTATCTGATAAAGGGCTAATATCTGAAATATATAAGAAACCCATACAACTTAACAAAAGGAGGACAAACAATCTAATTTAAAAAATGGGCAAAGGAGCTAAATAGACACTTCTCCAAAGCAGACATACAGATTGGCAAGAGGCATTTGAAAAAAAAAAATTATCAAAATCACTAATCATCAGAGAGATGCAAATTAAAAAAGACAATGAGATATCACCTTACACCTATCAGAATGGCTACCATCAACAAATCAACAAATGAAAAATGCTGGCTAGTACACTGCTGGTGGGAATGCAGACTGGTGCAGTAACTGTGGAAAAGAGTATGGAGATTCCTTAAAAATTAAATATGGAACCAATTATCTCACTTCTAAAAATATATCCTAAGAAACCTGAAACACCAATCAGAAAGAATATATGCACCCCTATGTTCATAGCAGCACAATTTACAATAGCTACGATCTGGAATCAGCCCAGGTGTCCATCAATAGAGGAGTGGATAAAAAAGCAGTGGTACATTTACACCATAGAATACTATGCAGTAGTAAAAAAGAAGGATCTCTTAACTTTTGAGACAGCATGGAGGGACCTGGAGAGTATTATGCTATGGAAAATAAGCCAGTCAGAGAAAGACAAGTATCACATGATCTCACTTATATGTAGAATTAATGAACAAAGTAAACTGATGACCAAAATAGATCCAGAGACATAGAAACATGGATCAGACTGTGGAATCTCAGAGAGAAGGCAGAGGTGGGTGGGTGGGTGGGAAGAGAGACCCACTAAAGAACTTGCATGGATATACTAGTATGCATAACCCATGAGCACAGACAATAGGGTGGTGAAGTCCGGCAGTGGGGCAGACACCTGGGCTAGAAGGGGTCAATGATGGGGGGGTGTGGAGGGAGGGGGAAGGAGGGGTCATATGTAATATTTTCAACAATAAAGATTTAAATTTTTTAAAAAAGAGCAAATCATTTCCCTTTGGCTCCTAAATTCTGAAACCACCAAAGAACTCAGAGACTGGGACCAGGAATTTATATGACAATACTCTTTCAAAATAAGTATTTGCATTGAATCCATATACTTAAATATATATATACACACACACACACACACAATTTTATTGTAGAAATAATTGATATACTAGTATTTAAATTCAAGATACCCAAAGGTAGTATCAACAATAGAAAATACGTACCTTATTCAGTAAATATTTATTAAGTTCAATTTGTATGCCAGATATTTTCAAGTTACTTGAGATAGAATGATAAAGCAACGATCCTACAGGAAACTAACATTTTAGTGACAGCAACTGCAACTAAACAAATAATAAAATATATATAACTAATGATGATTGCTGCATGTGCTACTTATTTTAAAATTATTATTTTGACCTATCTGAAAATTGAAGTTACAAAAGCACATATTTTAATAAGATATTCTTTGTAATATCACCAATACTGTTAAACTTGGAATGATCTAGGAAACTACACAACACTATCAAGAGAAAGAATACTAATTAAATGAAGAGATAGGCCTTGTTCATACAACAGGAAGGGGAACAGAAAGAGAGAGATTGAACCCAAAATTCAGGCATGTGCCCTAACCCAGAATCAAACTTGCAACCTTGTAGTGGACAGGAGAACGCTCAACGAATGGAGCCACTCTGGCCCAGGCTGTTCAAGTTTTTGTTCTTGTTTATTTGTTTTTAAATTGATTTCAAGAGGGAGAGAGAAAGAGAGATGTCAATTTGTTGCCTCCCCTGCTCACACATGCCCTGACCAGGAATCTAATCCATAACTTTTGGGTGTACTGGACAGGACAATACTCTAGCCAACCTTCTGGCCTGGGTGAAAACATTTGACATTTTAAACTAAAGGAGAAACTAGTTTTGGCATTTTTAATGAACAACTAAAACTACTGAGTTTTAGTACACTTGATATACTAAGATTTTTCATATGAACACTATGAGCAGTTCAGAGCCTATAATTTTACATGAAATGATTAGTAAGTAACATTGTTTCTCTATTGGGGTCATTGCCTAACTTAAGTCTATGAAGATAGACGACAGTTGATAAATAAACTGTGTAGGCATGTGGATACTATCATGAAGAAAGAGAGAGAGAGAGAGAGAGAGAGAGAGAGAGAGAGAGAGAGAGAGAGAGAAAGATTGCTTCCAAGATTCAGAATTAAAATGACAGCAGTAACTGGGACTGTGGCCAGAACCTAGTTTCACATATAAGTAGCTCAGAATTTTAGTCCCTTTGGAATAACACTGTCTTTAGATATTCAGAGTATTGGCACAGGTTTACTACTTTTAAACCAGAGACTGCTGTTGATCTTCTCTGTCTATAAAAGGGTCCCCCAAAATCTTCAATCAACTTGTCTCTGGAACTTTTGCCTATTTTAAGGTTAGAGGCAGCCATGTTCACTTGACTTCAGTATCTTTATTATGGTAGCCTTATCATTGTAGTAAGCATCAAGCAGTCTGAAAATGAGGTCATTCTTTTTTTTAATTCTTTTTTTTTTATCGATTAAGGTATTACATATGTGTCCTTATCCTCCCATTGCCCCCCCATCCCCACCGCTCCTGCCCTCAACCCCCCTAGTGTCTGCCTCCATTGGTTGCATACAAGACCTTTGGTTGATCTCTCCCCCTCCCTCCACACCCTCCCCTGTCTTCCTTCTGAGGTTTGAAGGTCTGATTGATGTTTCTCTGTCTCTGGAACTGTTTTTGTTCATCAGTTTATGTTATTCATTATATTCCACAAATGAGTGAGATCATTCTTGACTAATGTCATCAGAGGCTAGGGAAAAGCTATAGAGAAAAAACAAGGTAAGACAAAACAAAATAAAACTAACAAAATAATAAACAAAGGAGCTGATAGGGTAGAGAAAAAAAGTTCTTGATAAGATTGAAAACAAAAACCAAAAGAACATGAGGAACATGAGTAAAACTAGTATTAAGAAAGTAAATAAATAAATAAATAAATAAATAAATAAATAAATTAGAATATGATTGCATTAAATAAAAATATAGAAAATTTTCTAAATGATTTTTAGGAATAATCAAATAAATGGGCAGATATGCAATCTATATGGATGATCTACACTCCACCTATAATATTTTTTATGTACAGTGTGAAATATAAATCATTTAATTTTTCCTTTATAGAATGAGGTATTGAAATGGTGTTCCATTTCCCACTATCATGCAGAACCAAACTGGTCATAAATCAAGGGACAATGTGATTGAGTTTGTTTATGGGAGCTCTGTTGTTACTTTTGTTTATTTTCTTATCCTCAAGCAGTATATCTTAGTTGCTATAACATTTTTATAAATTTGGATAACAAATAAGTCTTCCTTACCTTTTTCCTTCTTGAAGAGAGTCTTAGCTATTTATGATCATTTATACTTCCATATAAATGTTGCTATCAGCCTGTTTAGTTTTATTTAATCTTTTTTGAAATTTTAATTGTGATATATTTTACTCATAAATTAATAAAGGGAAAATTTACATCTTTAAATAATGGTAATCTGTTGTATGAACAAGGCCTATCTCTTCATTTAATTAGTATTCTTTCTCTTGATAGTGTTGTGTAGTTTCCTAGATCATTCCAAGTTTAACAGTATTGGTGATATTACAAAGAATATCTTATTAAAATATGTGCTTTTGTAACTTCAATTTTCAGATAGGTCAAAATAATAATTTTAAAATAAGTAGCACATGCAGCAATCATCATTAGTTATATATATTTTATTATTTGTTTAGTTGCAGTTGCTGTCACTAAAATGTTAGTTTCCTGTAGGATCGTTGCTTTATCATTCTATCTCAAGTAACTTGAAAATATCTGGCATACAAATTGAACTTAATAAATATTTACTGAATAAGTAATTTATTGAATTTATGAATGTATATACAATTAAATACCATAATTTTAAAAATCCATTTTGTAAACTTCATGAAAAACTATATTCAATTCTCATGGTTTTTAACTTTACTTGAGCTTCTTGCCCATTTTATCAACCTTACTCAACACATTTACGATCCTACCACCATTTAAAACATGCAATTTGACCCACCTATATTTTGTGAAATATCATTTATTTTCCTTTCAGTTCTCTATTTTCTACTTCCCCCAGTTATGGCTAGCTGTGTAGAGAGAACATAATAATGCAGCAAGATGGAGGATTGGGGGTGTATAAGGAAGGAGAAGAAGTGGGAGAATGCTGAGGAAGAGAAATCTGATTTATAAATAAACAATTATTGCAATTTCTTCTTTTACCATGTTTCCAAAAACCCTCTGATAATGAGTAAATATTTCAAGGACTAAAATATACACGCCTATGCAATACAAAGCCATGTTTGGATTTGCTTATTATACAGATACTGTTAATACAAAAAATTCTTTCAAAATAAAAATAGACATAAACAAATCAGAAGTATCAATAAAATACCAAGCATTAATTCAGAAGACAAGCTTCTTTCTACCATCACAGGATAACTCTTTAATATATTTTTTATTTATTTTTTATTATTATTCTAACAGACTAAGAGGCAATTAATTTGGTAGCCAATAGCTAAGAAGAGTTGAGATATGTAGATCTAATGGTCTTTGCATAATTTCTAATTTTTTTTCTCTCTCAATGTCATGTTTCACCTTTGGTAAACGTAACTCCCTGCCAAGGATTAACAGCCCATTTCCAATTCTTCTCCCAGGCTTGTGAGAACATGTATAAGGTGCATATTGCTATTCACATCATATTTATAATTCTGCATAGCACAAACAAAATCTCCTGAAGTCATGGAACTCCAAGTTCTTTATACTCCTTCGTGGCCACACACGAACTATTCTTTCCAATATAGTTAATAGTTTTCTTTTGTTGAATAAAGGAAGCAGCCACACCAGCAGGACAAAAACTGTTTTGCAGTTCTGGCTGAGAAGGGAAGAATGCCAGTTTATATACCTATCAAATGATATGCCTCTCTGCTGAGACTTCCAACAAAGGTGCTAAATACATTTCAAAAGACTTGATATAATTCAATTCCTGCTGCTGATCTCCTTTTTCATCTTTGAAAATATATTAAGTATATGAAAATAATGCAAATCAAAGAGAGTTGTTGGGAAGTTAGACTTTTACATGATTAAACTGCTCACCATTTTTTTAAAAAGAGAAATGTTCAAATTGAAAAATAGTAAATTGGAAAATAAATCCAGTATTGAGAATTTAAATTGGTTTGTGTTATGCATAGGAAGGAAACATTGGAAAGCTTGATTCTTTAATTTATCAGAGGAAGAATAAACAAACGTATGACTATTTTAGGATACCAAATAAGGAAATTACCCAATTGCAAAACCTTAAACAGAATTACTCTATATATTTCAACTTAATAAAGAACCACAAACACATAGAAATTTCACCTTAAGAATATTTTTTCTCCCTCAGTTATTAATATTTTTTAATTCTCACAAGAGGATATTTTAAATTGAATTTTAGACAGAGAGGAAGAGAGAGAAACATCGATGTGAAAGAGAAACATTGGTTGGCTGCCTTCTGTATGACACCAAATGGAGATCAAACCCACAACCTAGGTATCTGCCCTGACCAGTAGTCAAACCTGAAATGTTCTGGTGTATGGGCCAACACTACGACCAACTGAGCTACCTCACCAGGGGTTGAAGAATTTTTCAAGTCATACTGTTAACCTCAGGTGACAAGGTGACACCAGTTCAGAAAATATACAAATAACTAAAATTTTTTCAATGTTTTCTGTGAATATAAAGAACGTATGAGAGAATCCAAGATGGCAGCATACAGGACAGAAGTGAGGAAGAGAGTGTGAGTGAACGAGGGACCTGAAGGGCAATGCATGGACATGTGGATTGTGCGTGTGTGTGTGTGTGTGTGTGTGTGTGTGTGTGTGTGTATGTGTGTGTGAGTGAGGGACAGTTATATTCTGCGGGACTGTTGGGGGTTGGCAGACCAGGTTCCCCTAGCCAGGGAGCCTCTGCTACCACTTCAATCTCTCCCGGGGTGGCTGGCTCCACCGCAGAGACCGCACCATCTTGAAGGGAGAGCGGCTGTGACTGGGAGCGCAGCCTCACCTCCACCCAGGGAGACCGCGGACACTACCCGGGACCCTACAGCCACACCAGTCAGGGACCTGCTGCCTCCACTGCGAACCCACGAAAGCTGAGACTCCAGTCTCCCCAGCTGCGGGCTCCTAAGGAGTTTGTCCAGGGGGAGACAAATGGCGGCCGAATAGGCAGATGTGTCCTACGCTTTCTCCGGAGCAGATAGAAGGAACACTGAATCGAATAATATCCACCCAGAATCGGTGAATTAAACACAGCTGGTAAGACAATCTGAGACAGGAAAGGACAGAGGATGCCTGGAGAAAGGTAGGACCGGGAACCTGGGCAGGAGAGAGACATGCACGCAAATGGTGCAGCCGTGGGCAAACTGGCCGGATCGGGCCCGTTTGGCTGTTCTATCCAGCCCGCGGAGCCGGAAGAGCGGAGAGTTCTCTTGCTCTCCCCTCTGCTCCTTCACCAGCAGCAGTGTTAACATGTATTAGTTCACACAAACACTCCATCCATGCTTTTGTTCCGGCCCTCCGGTCCAGTTTAAGAACCCATTGTGGCCCTCGAGTCAAAAAGTTTGCCCACCCCTGTGAAGGAAACTGCACTGCACCAAGTCTGCGTCCTGCATGGATACATGTAACACTAGACTGTGGAAGGGAGTCCACAGGGCTGCTGGCAGCCGGGGACTCTAGATCTAAGCCCGCAGCTGTGGGAGGCTGCACCCAGAAGGCAGCCTGAAGATCTCTACTGGCTGAGCAGTGCTGGGGGAGAGAGACACATAGTGGCCCGGTGCTCTGTCTTTACAATTTCCTTGCTTTCACTCCCTAAACCCAGTACATAGGATCTTTCAATTACAAACACTTACCGAGGCAGGAGTGCAGGGGAAGGTGGTTTTGTGGAAGCTGGGGAGCAAAACAGGGAGAGGTGACCAGGAATCGAGCTCTGGGACAGTCTGATTCCTCCAACCCTGAACAGTCATTTTTCTCCTGAAGACCAGCGCCTCCTAGCAGCACAGCAACACCCAACCTTGAGCTTGGCAGGGAAACAAAGGATTCTGAATACCCACAGGGAGCTCTCGGGAACTCATTTGAGGGACCATTTGGTCCTGGACACTAATAAAGCAACACCGCCACCTATAGGCCATGTCTGAAATAGATGCTTGTATAAATATGACTGAAAGGAGGCAGACAAAGGTGGCAGATTGATCCAACCTGCCTGAAACCAAGACAGCGGAGTCTGACACTAAGGAGTGGTGGATCGCTGGGATTCCTTTATTCAACTATAGTTAGGTGCTGATTACCTAACAGGAAACTGAGACATGGCAGACAGAACAGTAGAGAGGGGTCTATAACCAGCCCCCATGGGACATTAAAACTCAACTGAAGCGCATGACACTTCACTACCTCACTTTTTTATTTTTAAACTTTTAATTAAGAAATTATGTTTTCATTATTTTATTTCCTTATAATTACTATTTTTTAACATTTTATTTTTTTGGATTAGTGTTGTACATTCTATTTTTATTTTTTATCATTATTTTATTTTATCTCATTTTTTCCTTTTTGCCAAACTTTTCTTCCTCACTTCTCCCTTTTTCATCCTGTTTCTAATTTCCTGTTCCTGCTTTAATTTTTCTCTCTAATTTCTTTATACTCCTTGTTAAAAATTGATCTTCTTTATCTGCTTTATTGATGCATTACTATTATAGTAGTCTCTGTTGGCTTAATCATATATCTAATTTCCTCTCCCCTGCTCCAAGTCCATGCACCCTTCTCTTTTTTCTTTCTTCGCTAGCCAGTTTTGTTGTAGTTGTGGTTTGTTTGTTTTGTTTTTATTTTATGCTTTTGTTTTTCCTCTCCTTGCTTGCTCTCTTCTTCTACTAACAGTTTAATTAGTTTCATTCACAAAAATCAAACTCAAGCTTATTTGCTTTCTATTATATTCTTCTTTTTCAAAAATAGATGAATATATAGATATATAGGGGAATATATACATATATATAATTAAATATATGTATTAAAATTGAGTATTTTGTTTTTTACTTTTCTTCTTATACACTCATTCTCTTTCTACCTCTTCTATACTGAATTATGGCCATTCCCCTATTCATTCAATTCCTTTACCTTACCTTCTCGAAATAAGCTCTGTCTCTTCAGATTCAGCCCCACCCCCTTTTTTTTCTGGGTATTTGTTATTTGAAATTTTTGGTTTATTTGTTGGTTTTGTGGATTTTCCCCCCATATAAATATATTGTTTACTCTTATTTATTCTTCTTTTTCTTTTTTCTCTTACCTTTTTTCCTTTTCTCAATATCATTTTGTGCTCTTTTCTCTCCCCTAATTCTCTTTTCTCTGGTGGTCATCTTTATTTGGGGTTATCAGTGTTATGAATACATTCGTGTTTTGTTCCCCCATGTCATGTCTTCTCAAGTTGTATTTTGTGCCTTTTGATCAACATGGCAGAGAGTGAGCCACATAACCAGACATCCTTTGAGGAGCAAAAAGGAGGAGAAAAGAAAGAGCACCCATATGAAAGAAATGGAAGAATCACCAGAAAATGAAGTGAATGAAATGGAGGCAAGTAATTTGTCAGAGAAAGAATTCAGAGTAATTGTTATAAGGGCACTGAAAAGGAAGGAGGACAAATTCAACAACATGTGTAAGAATCAAGAGGAAATAAAGAAGAAGAACGAAGAAATGAAGAATGACATAGCTGCAAGAAAGAACACAATTGAAATCATCAACAGTAGACTAGAAGAAGCTGAGGACCATATAAGTGAGCTATAAGACAAGGTAGGAATAAACACCCAAGCAGAGCAGCAACTGGAAAAAAACTTAAAAAGCAGGAGGAGAGCCTAATGAAGCTTTGGGACAACATGAAATGAAACAACATCCACAAAATAGGGGTGCCAAAAGGAGAGGAAGCTAAGCAAGGAATAGAAACCTTTTTGAAGAAATAATGACAGAAAACTTCCCTGATATTGGAAACAAAAAACTCACACAAGTCCAAGAAGCTCACAGAGTCCCAAACAAGATGAACCCGAAAAGACTGACACAAAGACACATCATAATTAAATTGGAAAACACCAACGACAAAGTAAGAATCTTAAAGGCTACCAGGGAGAGGCAACAAGTTACCTATAACGGATCTCCCATTAGATTATCAATGGATTTCTGAACAGAAGCACATCAGGCAAGAAGGGAAGGGAATGAAATATACAAATTCATGCAAAGCAAGGGTATGAATCCAAGAATACTATAGGCAGCAAGGCTATCATTCAAAATTGAAAGTGAAATCAGGAGCTTTACAGACAAAAAAGGCCTATGGGAGTTTATTACCACCAAGTCAGCAACACGAGAAATGCAAAAGAGACTGTTGGAAAAATAAGGAATAGGAAGGGAAATAATAACCTTAAACATAAATGGATTAAATACCACAATCAAAAGACATAGGATACCTGAATGGGTAAGAAGACATGATCCATATATCTACTGTCTACAAGAGACCTACCTCAGAACAAAGGACTCACACAGACTTATAGTGAAGGGATGGGAAATTTTTTTTCTGGCAAATGAAAATGAAAAAAAAAAAAAAAAAAACAGAGGTAGCAATACTATATCTGAAAAATTAGACCCCAAACTGAAGGTCATAACAAGACATAAAGAAGGCACTTCATAATACTAAAGGAAGCAATTCAACAAGAGGAAATAACTCTGGTAAACATATATGCATCCAATACAAGAGCACCAAAATACATCAAAAAACTACTGGAAGATATCAAGGGAGAGATTGACAGCAATACAGTCATAGTAGAGGACATTAATACCCCACTAACACCACTGGATAAATCCTCTAAACAAAAAATCAGCAATGAAACATCAATCCTAAATGACTCACTAGATCAGATGGAATTGACACCTTCAGAAAATTTCACCTCAAAGCTATAGAATATACATTCTTTCCAAGTGCATATGGGACATTTTCAGAGATAGACTACATATTGATTCACAGAAAAGACTCTTCAAGTTCAAGAAGATAAAAATCATATCAAGTATCTTCTCAGATCACAATGTCATAAAATAAGAAATGAACTACAATAAAACCAATGGAAAAAAATCAAACACTTGGAGGCTAAATAGCATGCTATTAAACAAAGATTGGGTTACCAAAGAGATCAAAGAAGAAATAAAAAGCATCCTGGCAACAAAAGACAATGAAAACACAATTCAAAATTTATGGGACACAGTGAAAGCAGTATTGAGAGAGAAGTTCATAGCTCTAGAAGACTAACTCAAAAAATAAGAAAAAATGATAATGAATTATCTTACCATACAACTTAAAGAATTAGAACGAGAGAAACAAGAAAAGCCCAACATAAGCAGAAGGAAGGAAATAATAAATATCAGAGCAGAAATAAATGACATAGAGACAAAAAAATACAAAAGATCAATAAAATCAATACCTGGTTCTTTGAAAGAATAAACAAGATTGATGAATCTCTAGCCAGGCTCACCAAGAAGCACAGATAGAGGACCAAAATAAACAAAATCAGAAATGAGAGAGGTGAAGTAACAACTGACCCCACAGAAATACAAAGGTTTATGAAAAAATACAATGAATAACTCTATTCCAACAAACTGGACAACCTAGACAAAATGGACATATTCTTAAAGAAGAAAAATGCAAGCTTCCAAAACTAAATCAAGAAGAATCAAAAAATCTGATTGGCCGATAACTATGGAAGAAATTGAAGCAGTAATAAAAAAAGAAAACTTTCAGCAAACAAAAGCCATCATCCAGACAGCTTTACAGGGAAATTCTACCAAGCATTCAAAGAAGAACAAAACCTATCCTCCTCAGACTATTCCAAAAAATTCAAGACGAAGGGACAGTTCCAAGCTCTTTCTATGAATCCAGCATTACCCTAATCCCAAAAACAAATAAAGACACCACAAAAAAAGAGAACTACAGGCCAATATCCTTAATAAACATAGATGCTAAAATCCTCAACAAAATTATAGTAAATCAGACCCAGCATTACATTAGGAAGATCATACACCACGACCAAGTGGGATTTATTCTGTCAATGCAAGGATGGTACAATATCTGCACATCAATAAATGTGATACACCACATAAACAAATTGAGAGACAAAAAATCATATATTCATATCAATCGATGCAGGAAAAACATTTAAAAAATACCAACACTCTTTCTTGATTAAAACACTCAGCAAAATGGGAAAAGAAAGATCATACTTCAACATATTAAAAGCCTTATATGACAAACCTTCAGCTAATACCATACTCAATGGGAAAACCTAAAACCTTTTCTCCTAAGAATAGGAACAAGACACTCCTGTTTGACATAGTACTAGAAATGCTAGCCTTAGAGATCAGACTAGAAGAAACAAAAGGCATCCAAATTGGAAAAGAAGAAGTAAAACTCTCTTTGTTCGCAGATGACATGATATTGTACATAGAAAAACCTAAAGACTCCATAAAAAAAAAACTACTTGTCTTAATAAATGAATTTGGCAATTTATCAGGATACAAAATTAACACCCAGAAATCTATGGCTTTTTTTATACACCAATAATGAACTCACAGAAAGGGAAACTAAAAAAAAAAAAAAAAAAAGAAAGAAGGAAAGAAAGAAATTCCTATTTACCATTGCACCAAAAAAATTAAGATACCTAGGAATAAACTTAATTAAGGAGGTAAAAGACCTGTACTCAGAAAACTACAGGACATAGAAAAAAGAGATAGAGGAAGACATAAACAAATGCAAGAACATACTGTGTTCATGGATTGGTAGGATCAACAACATTGAAATGTCCATACTACCCAAAGCAATCTATAAATTCAATGCACTGTCCATTAAAATACCAATGTTATATTTCAAAAATCTAGAACAAACTCTCCAAAAATTCATCTGGAATAAAAAAAGACCTCAAATATCCACTGTGATCCTGAGGAAAAAGAACAAAGTTGGAAAGATCACATTACTAGATATCAAGCTATATTTCCAAGCCATGGTTCTCAAAACTGCCTGGTACTGGCACAAGAACAGACGTATAGACCAATGGAACAGAACAGAGAACCCAGAAATAGACTCAAGCCATTATGCTCAATTAATATTTGACAAAGGAGACGAGCATACAGTGGAGTCAAGAGAGTCTTCAATAAATGGTGTGGAGAAAATTGGTCAGATACATGTAAAAAATAAAACTAGATCACCAACTTACACCATACACAAAAATAAACTCAAAATGGCTAAAGGACTTAAATGTAAGACAGGAAACCATAAAAATCTTAGAAGACTCCATAGGCAACAAAATAGCAGACATATGTCATAGCAATATCTTTACTGACACAGCTCCTAGGGCAATGGAGACTAAGGAGAAAATAAACAAATGGTACTACATCAAAATAAAAAGCTTCTGCATAGCAAAAGAAACCATCAACAAGACAACAAGAAAGCCCACTGCATGAGCGAACATATTTGCCAATGTTATCATCACTGATAAGGGTTTAATCTCCAAAAGGTACATGGAACTCATACAACTTAATAGAAGGAAGATAAACAATCCAATCAAAAAATGGGAAAAGGACCTAAATAGACACTTTTTGAAAGAGTACATACAGAAGGCCAAGAGACATATGAAAACATGCCGAAAGTCAGCAATCATTGGAGAAATTCAAATCAAAACAACAATGAGGTACCGCCTCACACCTGTCAGAATGGCTATCATCAACAAATCAACAAATGACAAGTGCTGGTGAGAATGTGGAAAAAAGGAACCCTCATGCACTGCTGATGACAATGCAGACTGGCACAGCCACTGTGGAGAGCAGTTTGGAGTTTCCTCAAAAAGTTAAAAATGGAACTCTCATTTCTCCCAGTAATCCCACTTTTAGGAATATATCCCAAGGAACCAGAAACACCAATCACAAAAGATACTAGTATATGCACCCTTATGCTCATAGCAGCACAATTTACAATAGCTAAGATTGGGAAATTGCCTAAGTGCTCTTCAGTAGATGAATAGATTAAAAAAAAAACCAAAAAACTGTTGTATATTTACAGCATGGAATACTATCCTATATAATAAAAGCCTAATATGCTAAGTGTCCAGTCATCTGGTCAGCCGTTCAATCAAAGCGTAATATGCTAATGATATGCTAAGGCTGCTCAACTGCTTGCCATGACATGCACTGGCCATGAGGGGCAGATAGTCGACCCGTTGACCAGTCACTATGATGTGCACTGACCACCAGGTGGCAAACAGTCAACCAGTAGACCGACGTGCACTGACCACCAGGTGGCAGACAGTCGACCAGTAGACCGACGTGCACTAACCACCAGAGAGAAGACACTCCAACCGATAGGTTAGCTTATTGCTGGGTTCCGGCAGATCGGGACTGAACAAGATGGTCTGGACACTCCCTGGAGCCCTCCCGCAGTCCCGCACTGGTTGGCCAACCTCCCATGTCCCTCCCTGGCCCCAATCCTGGACCAGTGGGGTTCCTCGGCCTGGCCTGAGCCCTCTTCCAATCTGGGACCCCTCCGGGGATGTCAGAGAGAAGGTTTCTGCCCGATCCCACAGGCCAGGCCGAGAAACACCACTGGTGCATGATTTCGCGCACCGGGACTCTAGTGCAGCTATAAAAAGAAGGATTTCTTACCCTTGAGACAGCATGGAGGGATCTGGAGAGTATTATGCTTAGGTAAATTAACCAGTCAAAGAACAACAAGTATCACATGATCTTACTCATATGTGGAATCTAATGAACAAAATAAACTGATGAACAAAAATAGATCCAGAGACAAGGTAACACTGAACGGACTGTCCAACCTCAGAGAGAAAGCAGGAGTGTTGTGTTGGGTAGGGGGTTTAGAGATCAACCAAAGGACTTGTATGCATGCATATTAGCATAATCAGTGGACAGACACACTGGGGCAGTGGGGGTTTGTCCTGGGGGATGGGAGTGATGAGGAAGGGGTCAATCAGGGAAAAAGGAGACTTATGTAATACTTTAAACAATAAAAAAAGAACATATGAAACTTGTTTTAACCTCCATGACCCCAATCTTCTTTCTTTAATTTCTTTATTAATTAGGCATAGAAATTTATTTCACTACTATGAGTATAGAATTTATTATGGTCTTCCCCTATATACAAAAGTGTAAAATGTCAGTCTCTCCTTTGTGGTCTTTACATTTTATTTAGGGAGATAAAATATATAGATTAGTAAATTTTTAAAAATGTTTTTTAACCTTCAGAGAAATGAATGCAAGCCAATGAAAATTATATGACTAAGTATTTATAGCAATTATAATAATTTATAGCAATTATTTTTTACACAGCACACACACAAAATGATGATGTTTATGGTGCATTAAGATAGAGAGACAAGAACTTTAGCTGGATCAGCATAGAAACTCTAGCCACATCAGCTTCCATTTAGATTTTAGATGCCAAGGAGAGTAATTGCTCAGTGCACCTGTAATCAGTTCATGTGTGTGTGGGAAGAGGGGGGGCGAGGGGGATTGATAGAGTCTTCTTTGACTTGTTGTTTTCTGAATCATATTTTAGACATATGTCAATTCATAGATTAAAATAATAATAATAATAATAATAATAATAATAAATAGAAAAATGCATGGAAAGAAGTTGTGGAGGAGATAAGAATGATATTATGTATGAAGAAAACAGTCCACTTTGAGGTTTTTAAGGTGCTTGTAAGAATGCAGTGAGAAATATCATCACTAATAATAAGATTTTATGTGACTCACAATAACAAATTGGGGAGAAATAATTGTTAGCATATTTGAAAAAGATCTGACAGTTTTGTGAAATAGTTTCTTCCTTTTGAGCTGTTATAGCAGAGATTTTTCCTATTATAAAAATAAATAAATTTGCCCATGAACTGGCTAAAAATTATAATCAATTCTGTACTGAGCATGTTATTAAATGAGCTACACTGTGTTTCATCATAGGCAGAATTCTCAGTCAGAATGGCATGTCCATGGCAGCACTTTCACTATCATTTTGACTATAGCTCATTCACTTTGGAGCACCAGACACATTAAATTAAATGCTACTTAATTCAGTAAAATTAAACATTACTATCTGTACTAAAATTAAAATAAAAACATATTAAAATAAATAATTAATTTAAAAAAATTAAGTAAATGGTGATTTCCCAATAAAGCCTTTGCACTTCCTAAAACAAAAACAAAAACAAAAAAACCCCAACTTAGTTGGCTGTCTCAAGCATGTCTGTTCTACCTATAATAATAAAAGCGTAATATGCTAATTAGACTAGCCATCCTCCCAGATGAAGCCAGCTGCAAGGGAAGCCCAGGGTCCCAGGTGCCAGAGGGAAGCTGGTGCCAGAGCTGGGGGAAAGAAGGGCTACTCTTGCACGAATTTTGTGCATTGAGCCTCTAGTTCACTAATAAGAAGAGCATATTCTTGATTTCACTCACTTTGTTTGTTTGTTTTTATTTTTTCATGATTCACTCACTGTTTTTGAAATCCTTAACATTTTTCTCACATATGTACTAACAAGCACATACACATTCGAAATAGAACAGTGAAAGTGTTCCTTGGAATTTCTTACTCTATTTTGCAAGACCAAGCACATGGTTATCTGGTTAAAAGAAGGCTCACATGCTAACACCTCCACATTTACTCTTCTTTTTCAAACTAGCCATTAAATCTTAAACTTTTTAAGTAAACTGTTAGGAAATGTTTACAAATTCTGTTGATTTTTGACTTCACTTATCTCATGAGAAGAAATGGGAATTTCTGTTAAGCTTTGTTATTATGTCACCTGGGATATTAAGTAAAAATGGATATTTATAAAACATTACTAAGATTGATGATATGTTATATTATTATGCATTACTATAAAAAAGGAAAAACATTTGTGAAAACTAATTAATTTATGTCCTACATAAATAGAAAATATGTAAAGTTTTTAAGAAGCAGTGATTCAAATTCTGGAATATAAAGAGTTTTAAATTTTAAAACAGTAGAGACATACATCTAATTGAAAAACATAATTTTGGATTATTATTAGCACCACTGAGCAGTATATTTTAGATATAGAAGTAGATATTAATTAATTTTATATTGCATGAAGGCTATTACAAATAAAAGGTTCAATGTGAAAAATAGTTTTCCCTTGATCATTTACTCAAAGTATGACCTATACTTTAAAAATCTTGAAAATTACAACCTTCAATAATGTCTATGGCATGCAGATTTTATGTGACCTCATTTTCTTTTTTACTATATCTGGCTTTATAGTCACAAAAATGATCTGTCATGTAAGCTATAATAAGTTCTACTTTTGACAAGATCATGTTTAGGTGCTGTTTATTTTATTTTCCCAATTAACTTTATATCCAGAGATCAGATAACAAGCTTCAATACTATTTTCCATTCACAAATAAGATTTGTAAATGAAAAATGATAAAATAAAATGATAGCAGCATACAAATATAGTTTATATTGTTAGATACCAATTGGGGTGATTTGTATGTCAAAACATCTGGGTAAAACAGCCCAATGTTAAAGTATTAATAGCATGAGGGGCAAGGAGATTATGGCCTGTATTCCTTTATAGAATTAATCGTTGTTCCACACTGAATCTTTGCAATGCAGTGTGAAAAATGCTGACACAATCAATAATTCCCTCTTAAAAAAAAAAAAAGAAAAAGTTGCAAAGATTCAATGTGAATAACATTATCCTATTTTCTCAAAAGCCCTTTCCTGCATGGAGTAATATGACTTCAGACAAGGATTCCAACTGAGTTGTGGCATAAAAAAAGATTACAAGGATTCAGCAGATCAGCAGGAAGCACAAAAAGAAAGCATCCTTTCTTGCAACCAGCTTGATTAAACCTAATGATCTAAGATAAAATTAAGATAACTAATGTATTATCAATATCTCCTGAGACTTTGCTTATCTATTTGCTCAGAGTGAACAAATATGTTACATTTTCTGAAAAGGTTCTGTCTCAATTATTCTTAGATTTAAGAATCTTTATTCTTGATTGGTCCCTAGTATTAATCACATAAACAGGAATGGTACCCTCCTATGCTTTTGGTGGAAATCCTTTGTAACTCTGTTTGCAATTCCTCCAGGCTTGATAAAACCTAAGAGAGCTAAACTTTTTCTCATTTTCCTAAAAAACATCTAACAAATAAAAAAATCCGTGAATATGCTAACTTTTGAGGAGTTTTTTAAATGAGAAAATATTTCTCTCTGCTTAATGTTTTAATAAAATTAAGTAAATGTTATTTTTTAAAATGTTTTTTTAATCTTTATTGTTGAAAGTATTACATATGCCCCCTTTTTTCTCCCATTGACCTCCTCCAGCCTGCACTCACCCCCTCACCAAAGACCTTCACCACCCTGTTGTCTGTGTCCATGGGTTATGCATATATGCATACAAGCTCTTTGGTTGATTATCCCCCACCCACCCAACCTCCCCAGCCTTCCCTCTGAGATTCCACACTGTTACATGCTTCCATGTCTTTGGATCCGTCTGTACATCACTTTATTTTGTTCATTAGATTCCACATGTGAGATCATATGATACTTGTCTTTCACTGACTGACTTATTTCACTTGGCATGGTACTCTCCAGGTTTCTCCATGCTGTCACAAAGGGTAAAATATTCCTATTTTATACTGCTGCACAGTATTCCATGGTATACATGTACCACAGCTTTTTAAAAAATGTATTTTTTTATTAATTTCAGAGAGGAAGGGATAGGGGATAGATATAAATATCAATGATGGGAAAAAATCATTGATTGGCTGCCTCCTGCATGCCCCTTGCTGGGGATAGAGCTCGCAACATGGGCATGTGCCCTTGACGGGAATCAAACCTGGGACCCTTCAGTCCTCAGGCCAGTGCTCTATCCACTGAGCCAAGCCAGCTAGGCCTACCATGGCTTTTTTATCCATGTATCTACTGATGGGCCCTTGGGCTGTTTCCAGATATTAGTATTGTAAACTGTGCTGCTATGAACATGGGGATGCATGCATTCTTTCTGATTGGTGTTTTTGGTTTTTTTTAGGATATATTCTTAGAAGTGGAATCACCAGGTCAAATGGCAGTTCCATATTTAATTTTTTGAGGAAACTCCATACTGTTTTCCATAATGGCTGCACCAGTTTGCATTCCCACCAGCAGTGTACTAGGGTTCCCTTTTCTCCACATCCTCACCAGCACTTGTCATTTGTTGATGGTAGCCATTCTGACAGTTGTGAGGTGAAACCTCATTGTGGTTTTAATTTGCATCTCTCTGATGATCAGTGACCTTGATCATTTATTCATATGTTTCTTGGCCATCTGTATGTCCACTTTGGAGAAGTGTCTATTTAGGCCCTTTGCCCATTTTTTCATTGGATTGTTTCTCTTCCTTTTGTTAGGTTGTATGAGTTCCTAATATATTTTGGATGTTAACCCTTTATCAGATGTATAATTGCCAAATATGCTCTCCCATACAGTGTGCTCCCTTTTTATTTTGTTGATGGTTTCTTTTCCTGTGCAGAGCTTTTAATTTTGATGTAACCCTATTTGTTTATTTTCTCCTTAGTTTGCTTTGCCCTAGGAGATGTATCGGTAAACATATTGCTATGAGAAATGTCTGCAAATTTGTTGTCTATGGCTTCTCCTAGAATTTTTATGGTTTCTCGACTTGCACTCAAGTCTTTTATCCAGTTTGAGTTTATTCTTGAGCATGGTGTAAATTGGTGGTCTAGTTTCTTTCTTTTTTTTTTTTTTTTGCATGTATCTGTCCAATATTCCCAACACCATTTATTGAAGAGACTGTTCTTTGTTTGTTTGTTTGTTTTTGTTTTGTTTTCAAACTCCCCACTTGGCATTGTCCTTAGGGAGGGTCATCCCAACTGGCACAGCCAGGTGCTTGGCTCCAGAATAGAGAGCCCCTGGGCTATTGAAGAGACTGTCTTGACTCCACTGTATGCTCTTGCCTCCTTATCAAATATTAATTGAGTATAATTGCTTGGGTCGATTTCTGGTGTCTCTGTTCTGTACCACTGATCTATATACCTGTTCTTGTGCCTGTACCAGGCTGTTTTGGCTATGGTGGCTTTGTAGTATAAATTGATATCTGATATTGCAATTCCCCCAACTTTGTTCTTTTTTAAGATTGCTGCAGCTATTCAGTGTCTTTTTTGATTCCATGTAAATTTTTGGAATATTTGTTCTAGAACTGTGAGATATACCGTTGGTATTTTAATATTGATTGCATTGAATCTGTAGAATGCCTTGAGTAGTATGGACATTTTAATGATGTTAATTTACCAACCCATGAATATAGTATATTAAATATGTTTTTATTTATTTCAGATAGAGGATGGAGAGGGAGAGAGAAATAGAAACATCAATAGAAATAGAAACATCAATAGAAACATCACCTGGCTATGCCATCATTGATTAGCTTCCTCCTGCATGCTCTCAACTGAGAATAGAACCTGTAACCTTGCAAGTGCCCTGACTGGGAATCAAAGTGTGACCTCTTGGTTCATGGGTCAATGCTCAATCACTGGGTCTCACTGGCTGGGCAGTAAATGCTATTTTATCTGATAATATTTAAGAGCAAATATGTCCACATAGTTTTCTTTAATCCTTGATTAATTTGAAAAGACATAGGTGGCTATGTGTAAATTGAAAAATAATATACTTATTAGATAACAATTATACATTAATGGTTTGAATGTACCATTATAACTATACTATGTAGTTCTTATAATTCTACATTGTGAAGGAGTTATTCTCTTCCTTTATATTATATATTTGAAAATAAATTGGACATGGCTTGTAGCAGTTGATTTTGAGCCAAAATATTTTTGGCAGCATGTGCAATCATACTGATAACCCCATTAACTGAACCATTGGTTTTAATCATTATGAAGATATCACCATGCAAATCCAGCCAACACTTGGAATAAGAGATGATCCATAGCATCCAGGATGATAAGGAAACTAAATTTTCATCATTGGAAGTGACCCAATTATATTTCACTACAAATAACATATTTTAGAGCAACACCTGTTAGAAATACAGATATTATACAGCTTTTTTTTCCAAGATAGTCTTTTCCATTATTTCAAAAAAAAAAAAAAAAGATTTTTCCCACTTGGTTGTCAGACCAAATGGTGCTTAGTTGGTATTTAGTGAAACTAGTAAATAAATTAAATTTGAAAGACTAGACTCCAGAATGCTAACATCAGTTAGTGCCATCTTAGCCTAATGCACATGAACTAGCAAACATGGAGAGTTAGTTTAGTTGTTCCATCATAAAAGTTAAATACCTACACCCTCTACTTAAGAACATATCCAAATCCCATTTGAGAATTATAGTCAGAGGCTCTGTAGCATGTATTGATTTCCAAAGCAGTCAATTTCTATTTACACATGATTGACTTCCCTTAAAAACATAGGTTAATTCATTGAATTAAACAAAGCATACAACAGATAATGCTGCCCACGAGATCTTGAAATAGGTCAAATTTTAGTTAATTCTGGCATTGATGAATTATTCTTACGTTATCTTTCTGGAACCTCAAATGGCTAATATGGTATTATTTAAAAAAAAAAAACACAGATGATTAATATCTGTTTATGTTTCTTCAAATAATGTCAAGCATAATGATACACACATAAACTATTAATAATGTTTGTATATTCAAAGTGATCATTACATATTTAGAAAATAAATTCACATTTTAAAATGAATGTAAATAACATAACTATGAATAAATATATGTGTATACACAGCTACTGTAAAACGAGAGTTTAATGGACAGTAGAAGTCATCATAAAGGATATATTTGATTGTTTTTGTTTGCTACAGCCAAATTTCAACATTTTTTATTTCAAGAAAACAACTTACCTCTATTCTGAATTTTTTAAACAAAAAGGGCAAACTTTCAATTTATCTCAGGGAGGGTTTGAAACCCTATCCTCATTTCTGTTTTTAGATTTCTATGAAACGTAATGTAAATATGCTTAAATCAATATCATGTCTACATATTAACTCTGTTTAATCAAATTTGCACCTTGAGCTTAATCTGCAACTTGGAATTGAAATAAATTTGTATTATCAGAGGTTCTTCATCAATTTTGTGTAGGGAAAAGTCTTTTTTGGGGTGGGTGCAAAGGATATTCAAATATCTTAGAAGGGTCCCTAAAAAGGACAGTTGAAATGAAACAAATCTTAATCTGCTAATTTAACCAACGTGTATTTAGTGTGCCAAATTTTTATTTGACCTGATAATACAAAGATAATAATGTATACACCATACCTCCAGAAATTTATAATCTACAGAAGAGCTCACAATCCTCCCAAGAACATAAATCTGTCTCTCATTTTGACCAGCCTGCAGACATTTCTTCAGAACCTAGAAGTAAATGTCTGTACAGAAACTTGCTTTCCTTAACAGATGCAGTGTTTCATGAATAGGTCCATAGCATTGTAAGAAAGAAAGAGATTTCCCCTGCATTAGGTAATTTTATAAGTTGTTCTAGCAAAACAAACAAACAAACAAACAACAACAACAGAAAAACAACAGATATCTTTGAAACCAAAGAATATGGAATATCCAAAATATGGTATGTTTTTAGGAACTATGCTGGATATAAACTGATTTAAAACAACAACAACAACAACAACAACAACTCTATTTAAAGAAATAACTTTATCTCTATTAAGTATAGCTATAGGTTTTCTTCAAGAGGTAACCAGAAGTGACTATGTGGTAATCATTTTGTGTAAGTGCAAACAAAGGAAACAACTAAGATTTAGAGAGCATTTTCAATTAATAGCTATATTAATATCACTGGATTAACATATTCAGGATATTCAACAATGTTTCTGAATTGGCAGAGACATGGAAATCTAATATGTTTCTAGAATAGCTTTATAATAGTATAAATATATAGATGTACATTTAAATATATATATATATGTATATGTATATATATATCCTATCTAATAAAAGAGAAACATGGTAATTAGCATACGGCCACTAACCTTCCCATTGGCTAATCAGCGAGATATGCAAATTAACTGCCAGCCAAGATGGCGGCCGGCAGCCAGGCAGCTTGAAACTAACATGAGGTTTGCTTGCTTCAGTGACGGAGGACTGCAACGTTCCCCCGCCTGCCTTGCCGGCCTCTGAGCTTGCAGTTTAAGAAACATTGTAACAAATATAGAAGCTAAACAAAACCCCAGAAACCAGCTTTCAGCGAGGCCGGGATCTCAGAGCTTGAGTTGATACAGAGTTTCGATTATAGAACCTAAACAAACCAGATACCTTCTTTTAGCAGCGGAAGCCTCAGAGCTGGAGCCAGAGCTAAAGCTGGCCCAGAATAAAAAAGAAAAAAGAAAAAAAGGAGCAGTTGGGAGCTTAAGTCCCAGCCTGAAAACAGCCCTCAGCCCCTCACCCAGACTGGCCAGGTACCCCAGTGGGGACCACCACCCTGAAGGGTGTGTGACCAGCTGCAAACAACCATCATCCCCTCATCCAGGCTGGCCAGGCACCCCAGTGGGGACCCCCACCCTGATCCAGGACACCCTGCAGGGCAAACCAGCTGGCCCCCACCCATGCACCAGGCCTCTATTCTATATAGTAAAAGCCTCTCAGCACTGGGATCAGCGGAGCCGCGAGGTCTCCCAGCACCAGGATCAGTGGAGCCAAGAGGCCTCCCGGCACCAGGATCAGCGTGACAGGGGCAGCGTCCAAACTCTCTGATGGCCCTGCGGCTCTGTGTGTCACAGGGGGCGGGGCCACAACCGCCCTATCGGCCCTGCTCTGTGCCTGATAGGGGGAGCTCCCCAAACCCCTGATCACCCTGAGGCTCTGTGTGTGACAGGGTGTGGCGCACCAACCCCCCAACCCCACGGGCCCTGCTCTGTGTGTGACAGAGTAGAGCCATAACCTCCCCATCGGCCCTGCCCTGAGTGTGACAGTGGTGGCGCCCGAACCCCCTGCTCGGCCCTGCTCTGTGGGTGATAGAGGGCGGCGCCCCAACCCTCTGATCCGCCCTGCTCTGTGTGTGACAGGGGGTGGTGCCCCAACTCCCCTATCAGCCCTCCTCTGTGAGTGACAGGGGGGATCTCCTCAACCCCCTGAATGGCCCTGCTCTGTGCGTGATGGGGTAAGGAGCCCCAACCACCCTGATGGGCCCTGCTCTGTGCATGACAGGGGGCAGCGCCCCAACTCCCCAATCAGCCCTGCTCTGAGACCGACCAGGGGCTGCACCTAGGGATTGGGCCTGCCCTCTGCCACCCGGGAGCAGGCCTAAGCCAGCAGGGTGTTATCTCCCAAGGGGTCCCAGACTGTGAGAGGGCACAGGCCGGGCTGAGGGAACCCCCTTCCCCCCCGAGTGCACAAATTTTTGTGCACCGGGCCTCTAGTATATATATATATATTTCTAGGATGTAAAGTACAGCATAGGACAATGATGGCAAACCTATGACATGCGTGTCAGAGGTGACACGCGAACTCATTTTTTTGGTTGATTTTTCTTTGTTAAATGGCATTTAAATATATAAAATAAATATCAAAAATATAAGTCTTTCTTTTATTATGGTTGCAAATATCAAAAAATTTCTATATGTGACACGGCATCAGAGTTAAGTTAGGGTTTTTCAAATTGCTGACACGCCGAGCTCAAAAGGTTCGCCATCACTGGCATAGGGAATATAGTCAACAATATTATATTAACTATGTATGGTGTCAGATGGATACTAGAATTATCAGGGTGATCACTTTGTAAGTTATATAAATGTCTAATCACTATGTGCCACACCTGACACTAATATTATATGTAAACTGTAACTGAAAAACTAAAAAGATCATATATGTATGTATTTATATACATGTAATCTACTATTATAACTACATTTATAACATTTGTGTTGAAAAATATAACTATAGTCATATTCCTAATCTTTCACATTTTTTTATATTAATGGGCACATTACTATATGTTAAAAAACTGTTGGATGATCTTGAAATTTTGGTAGGCTTTTTTGTTTTAGTTTTTCTTAGAAAAGTTGACATAAATCATGACTTCCACCATGATTTGCTGTACAATTTAATATTTAAAAAGAATTTTGTAATAATTTTTTGAGAAAGTTCCAAAGAGTGACTGAATTCTTGCAATATCAAGAATATCACCAACAGCAATAAGAACAAACATTATATTTTCATGAGATACCTAACAAGGTGAACCAAGTAACAACTCTGAATATTTTCACAGATTCATAACAGTAAATAACATTTAAATAACTTCATGTCCTCAAAAATGTATTTCAGTTTTTATTTTAGAACTAGGAGGAACAAAAACATAAACAAGGGCATGTGCTGGGGGGGTAAGGGGTGGGAAGAGGTCAATGGGGGAAAAAGGAGACTTATGTAATACTTTAAACAATAAAGAATTTTTAAAAAGCTATGATAACATTGAAAACTTTGTAAATTTAAATTAAAAAATTAAATGGAAATATGTTATAGATTCTATTTGCTGCTCTAATCGGGCATTTATTTCTATCTTGTCTTCCAAATCGCTGATTCAGTCCTCTGCTTCATTCAATCTATTTTTAATCCCTTCGAGTGTGTTCTTCATGTCAGATATATCATTCTTCATTTATGTCTGGTTCATGTTAATGGCCTCTATTTCCCTGTTTCTAATGTGCACTAATTTCCTTAAACATCTTTATAACCATTGCTTTGAACTCTATGTCTGATAGGTTGCTTGTCTCCAACTCATTTAGTTCTTTTTCTGGATATTCCTTCTTTTCTCTCATTTGGGGTTTGTTTCTTTGTCTCCCCATTTTATTTTTTATTTATTTTTATTTTATTTTATTTTATTTTATTTTATTTTATTTCATTTTATTTTATTTTATTTATTTATTTTTTTATTGCTTAAAGTATTACAAAGAGTATTACATATGTCTCCTTTTTTTCCCCCTGCCCTTGACAATCCCCTGGCCTCCCCTACCCCCAGTGTCTTATGTCCATTGGTTATGCTTATATGCATGCATACAAGTCCTTTGGTTGATCTCTTACCCACCTCCCTCCTGCTCTCCCACCCTCCCCGGCCTTCCTGCTGTAGTTTGACAGTCTGTTCGAGGCAGCTCTGCCTCTGTATCTATTTTTGTTCATAAGTTTATAATGGTCTTTATTATCCAGAAATGAGTGAGATCATGTGGTATTTTTCCTTCATTGACTGGCTTATTTCACTTATCATAATGCTCTCCAGTTCCATCCATGCTGTTGCAAATGGTAAGAGTTCCTTCTTTTTTACAGCAGCAAAGTATTCCATCTTGTAGATGTACCAGAGTTTTCTAATCCATTCATCTACAGATGGGCACTTAGGCTGTTTCCAGATCTTAGCTATGGTGAATTGTGCTGCTATGAACATATGGGTGCATATATCCTTTCTGACTGGTGTTTCTATTTTCTTGGTATATATTCCTAGAAGTGGGATCACAGGGTCAAATGGGAGTTCCATTTGTAGTTTTTTGAGGAAACTCCATACTGTCTTCCATAGTGGCTGCACCAGTCTGCATTCCCACCAGCAGTGCACAAGTGTTCCTTTTTCTCCACATCCTCTCCAGCACTTGTCGTTTGTTGATTTGTTGATGATAGCCAGTCTGACAGGTGTGAGATGGTACCTCATTTTTGTTTTGATTTGCAACTCTCAGATGATTAGTGACTCTGAGCCTGTTTTCATATGTCTCTTGGCTTTCTGAATGTCCTCTTTAGAAAGGTGTCTATATAGATCCTTTGCCCATTTTTTGATTGGATTGTTTATCTTCCTTTTGTTAAGTTGTATGAGTTCCCTATAAATTTTGGAGATTAGGCCCTTATCAGATATGACGTTGGAAAATATGTTTTCCCATGCAGTGGGTTTTCTTGTTGTTTTGTTGATGGTTTCTTTTGCTGTGCAAAAGCTTTTTATTTTGATGTAGTCCCATTTGTTCATTTTCTCTTTAGTTTCAAGTGCTCTTGGAGCTGTATCGGTGAAGAAATTGCTCCGGCATATGTCTGAGATTTTGTTGCCTTTGGATTCTTCTAGTATTTGTATGGTTTCCCATCATATATTTAAGTCCTTTATCCGTTTTGAGTTTATTTTTGTGTATGATGTAAGTTGGTGATCTAGTTTCATTTTCTTGCATGTATCTGTCCAATTTTCCCAGCACCATTTATTGAAGAGACTATCTTGACTCCATTGTATGTTCTTGCCTCCTTTGTCAAATATTAATTGAGCGTGTTGGTTGGGGCTGATTTCTGTGCTCTCTATTCTATTCCATTGATCTATATGTCTGTTCTTGTGCCAGTACCAGGCAGTTTTGAGAACAGTGGCTTTGTAATACAGCTTGACATCTGGTATTGCGATCCCACCTACTTTGTTCTTTTTCAGGATCGCTGCAGCTATTCGGGGTCATTTTTTATTCCAGATGAATTTTTGGAGAGTACATTCTAGGTCTGTGAAATATGCCATTGGTATTTTAATGGGAAGTGCGTTGAATTTATAGATTGCATTGGGCAGTATGGACATTTTAATGAAGTTGATTCTACCAATCCATGAACATGGTATGTCCTTCCATCTGTTTATATGTTCCTCTATATCTTTTTTCAACGTCCTGTAGTTTTCTGAGTAGAGGTCTTTTACCTCTTTAGTTAAGTTTATTCCTAGGTAGTTTAATTTTTTTTTGGTGCGATGGTAAACGGGATTGCTTTTTTAGTCTCTCTTTCTGCACATTCACTATTGGTGTATAGAAATGCCATAGATTTCTTGGCATTAATTTTGTATCCTGCTATATTGCCGGATTCTTTTATTAAGTCTAATAGTTTATTGATGGAGTCTTTAGGGTTTTTTAAGTATAATATCACATCACCTGCAAATAAGGACAGTTTTACTTCTTCTTTTCCAATTTGGATGCCTTTTATTTCTTCTTCTTGTCTAATTGCAATGGCTAACACTTCCAGTCCTATGTTGAACAGGAGTGGTGAGAGGGGGCATCCCTGTCTTGTTCCTGTTCTTAGGGGAAATGGTGTTAGTTTTTGTCCATTGAGTATGATGTTGGCTGTGGGTTTGTCATATATGGCTTTTATTATGTTGAGGTATGATCCTTCAATTCCCACCTTGCTGAGAGTTTATATCAAAAATGGGTGTTGAATTTTGTCAAATGCCTTTTCTGCATCAATTGATATGACTATGTGTTTTTTTTCTTTCAATATGTTTATGTGATGTATTACGTTTATTGATTTGCGGATATTGTACCATCCTTGCATCCCTGGGATAAATCCTACCAGGTCGTGGTGTATGATCTTTCTGATGTACTGCTGGATCCGATTTGCTAAGATTTTGTTGAGGATTTTGGCATCTATGTTCATGAGGGATATTGGCCTGTAATTCTCTTTCATTGTGTTGCTTTTACCTGGTTTTGGTATTAGGGTGATGCTGGCTTCATAGAATGAGCTTGGAAGTGTTCCTTCCTCTTGTATTTTTTGTAGTAGTCTGAGGAGGATAGGTTTTAGTTCTTCCTTGAATGTTTGGTAAAACTCCCTGTGAAGCTGTCTGGTCCTGGGCTTTTGTTTTCTGGAAGCTTTTTGATGACTGCTTCAATTTCTTCCATAGTTATTGGCCTATTGAGATTTTTAGAATCTTCCTGATTAAGTTTTGGAATGTTGTATTTTTCAAGGAATATGTCCATTTCCTCCAGGTTGTCTAGTTTGTTGGAGTAGAGTTGTCCATAGTATTTTTTAACAATCATTTGTATTTCTGTGGGACCTGTTGTTATTTCACCTCTATCATTTCTGATTTTGTTTATTTGGGTCCTCTCTCTTTGCTTCTTGGTGAGCCTGGCTAGAGGTTTGTCAATCTTGTTTATCCTTTCAAAGAACCATCTCTTGGTTTCATTGATTTTCTGTATTGTTTTTTTGGTCTCTATGTCATTTATTTCTGCTCTAATCTTTATTATCTCCTTCCTTCTGCTCACTCTGGGCTTTTCTTGTTGCTCTCTTTCTAATTCTTTGAGCTGTAGATTTAGATGATTTACTACCATTTTTTCTTGTTTTTTGAGATAGGCCTGTAGAGCTATAAACTTCCCTCTCAGGACTGCTTTCATTGTGTCCCATAGGTTTTGGATTGTTGTGTTTTCATTGTCATTAGTTTCCAGGATGTTTTTAATTTCTTCTTTGATCTCATTGGTAACCCAATCAATATTTAATAACGTGCTATTCAGCTTCCAAGTGTTTGAGTATTTTGAGTTGTTTTTATTGTAGTTTATTTCTAATAGTATGGCCTTGTGGTCTGAGAAGATGCTTGGTATGATTTCAATCTTCTTGAATTTGTGGAGACTTTGTTTTTGACCCAATATGTGGTCTGTTTTTGAAGATGTCCCATGAGCACTTGAGAAGAACGTATATTTTGTGGCTTTGGGATGAAGTGTTCTGAAGATGTCAAGTAAGTCCATCTGATCTAGTGAGTCATTTAGGGTTGCTGTTTCTTTGCTGAGTTTTTGTCTAGCGGATTTATCCAGTGATGTCAGTGGTGTATTAAAGTCCCCTACTATGATTGTATTGTTGTCGATCTCCCCCCTGATATCTTCCAGGAGTTTTCTTATGTATGTGAGTGCTCTTGCATTGGGGGCATATATGTTTATCAGGGTTATATCCTCTTGTTGTATTGATCCCTTTAGTATTATGAAGTGGCCTCCCTTATCTCTTGTTATGGCCTTCACTTTGAGGTCTATTTTTCCGATATAAGTATTGCTACACCAGCTTTTTTTTTTCATTTCCATTTGCCTGAAAGATATTTTTCCATCCCTTCACTTTCAGTCTGTGTGAGTCCCTTCTAATGAGGTAGGTCTCTTGTAGAAAGCAAATGTCTGGGTCATGTTTTTTTATCCATTCAGCCACTCGATGTCTTTTGATTGGACCATTTAGCTCATTTATGTTTAAAGTTATTATTGAAAGGTACTTGTTTGTAGCCATTTCTATTTTTTTTGTGTGTGTGTGTGGCTGTTTTCTTTCTGGGCTTTTTAGTTCTTCTTTTTACACCAGTCCCTTTAGCATTTCTTGCATTGCTGGCTTGGTGGTGAGAAACTCCCTTAGCCTTTTTTTGTCTGTGAAGCTTCTTATTTCCCCTTCAATTTTGAATGGTAGTCTTGCTGGATAGAGTATTCTTGGATTAAGTCCTTTGTTTTGCATAACTTTGTAAATTTCTGTCCATTCTTTTCTGGCCTGATGTGTTTCTGTTGAGAAATCATTTGATAATCTGATGGGGGATCCTTTGTAGGTAACTCTCTGTTTCTCTCTTGCAGCCTTTAAGATTCTCTCTTTGTCTTGTACATTTGCCATCGCTATTATAACGTGTCTTGGTGTGAGTCTTTTGGGGTTCATCTTGTCTGGGACTCTCTGTACATGTGTAACTTTTTTCTTCCCCATATCTGGGAAGTTTTCTGACATTATTTCTTCAAATAGATTTTCTAATCCTTGCTGCTCTTCTTGTCCTTCTTGCAGCCCTATTATGTGTATGTTACTTCATTTCATGTTGTCCTGAAGCTCCCTTAGGCTCTCCTCCTGCTTTTTAATTTTTTTCTCCAGTTGCTGTTCAGATTGAGCTCGTTTCTCTGACTTATCTTCTAATTCACTAATTCGGTCCTCTGCTTCTTCTAGTCTGCTGTTGAAACTTTCCATGGTGTTTTTGATTGTAGCTATATCACTTTTCATTTCTTCCTGATTCTTGCATAGGTTGTTGATTTTCTCATCCATCTGGTGAATGAATTGTACAACCATTATTCTGAATTCTTTTTCTGTCATGTTGCATGCTTCAACTTCATTAATTTCCTTTCTTGGCGACTCCTCATTGTCTTTCCCCTGGGTGTTGTTTCGTCTCTTCATTCTGATTATCTCCCAATGGTTCAAACGTTGAGTTGAGTTCGTGGGCCTGAGCCGTGTGCAGTGGGAGCCTCTCGCCACCCTAGTGTCACTGAAGAGCTCTGACACTAAGATGTGTGGTTGCTGTGGGTTTGTGGGAACCAGGCTCGCTCAGAGTCAGTGTTGTCAGCGCTCCATGTGGCCTTGTACGCGCCCTTAGAATCAGGGACCCTGCCTGCACCGTGCTGAAACAGAGACCACCTTGAAGCGTGTTGAAAACCAGAGCCCCCTAGCGTGCGCCAGGAGTCAGAGATCCAGTATCAGAGTCTCTGTTGCTTCGCAGGACCTTGCCTTGAGAATCAGGGTCCCTGTGTGCCCTTGCACCAGGAATTGGAGTCACTGGCTCTTAGTATGAATGCACAGGAAATCAGGATCTCAGGCACAGGTGATAAGAAACACAGTCAAGCCGAAACCGGTTTGGCTCAGTGGATAGAGCGTCGGCCTGTGGACTGAAAGGTCCCAGGTTCGATTCCGGTCAAGGGCATGTACGTGGGTTGCGGGCACATCCCCAATAGGATGTGCAGGAGGCAGCTGATCGATGTTTCTCTCTCATCGATGTTTCTAACTCTCTCTATCTCTCTCCCTTCCTCTCTGTAAAAAATCAATAAAATATTTAAAAAAAAGAAAAGAAAAAAAAAAAGAAACACAGTCAAGTCACTGGTGTTGGTGTCTCCTGCCCAGAGAATCGGGGTCCCTGGGCCTGTGACACGTGGGACAATTTCCCGGTGTTCGCACGATTGCTCCCAGCCCAGGGCTTCGAATCCGGCAGTGCGCATAGGCTCAGTTCCTGGGGTTTCCGCGTTTGCTCCCAGCCCAGGGCTCAGAAGCCGGCAGTGCACTTAGGATCAGTTCCTGGGGTTCGCGCGTTTGCTCCCAACCCAGGGCTCAGAAGCCGGCAGTAAGCATATGTCTCCCCATTTTAGCTGTCTCCTTGTATTTGCTTCTATATATTAGATAGAACTGCTATGCCTCCCAGTCTTTGTGGGATGGCCTTATGTAAAACATGTCTTGATGGATCAAGTGGTGTTGTCTCTTTGTTCACCTCAGCTGGATGTTCTAAGAATGCTTCTTGTGTGCATTACTTGGGCTCTCCTGTTGTAATTGAGAGTTGATTGTTGATGTCCTGTGTGGGGGAAGGATATCCCCTCCAACTTGCTGCCAGTGAGGTTCAACCACCATGTCATCGTGCCAGCTGTCTAGTGGTCGGGGACGCCTTAGCCTAGAAGCTGGGTCTGCCTTGAGTCTCACATCTTGATTGACCCTGTTATGAGCTGTAATTTCTTCCCTCATGGAGCTGGTCTCTCAGGTTTCAGCTTTATATCTTGATTTTAAAAGGTTCAAGTTGCTGTGTGACGTACAAGTGAGCAGTGGGGTGACTAGATCTGACTTCTGAGACTTGTTGATTTAGTTCAAAGTCAAGATGGAGATCCAGTGACATAACATTGACATGCTTCCTGCATATGTCCAAAGGTCGGATGAATAATTTGGGTATCATTTTGCCAGTGTTCACCCCTTATATACTTTCTGTACAGGATGGCTGGTACAATTATTTTTGAAGACTTGAATGTCAGGAAGATAATGGCAGTGCAATAGTTTACTCACAGCCAATCCCCTTGTAAAGAATCACTTCACTTCTCATGAAATAAAGAATTACTGGTTTATATAATAACTCAGGAACAGCCAATCGAAAGATGTGCAGAGAGCAAGGTATATGAGATGGGGCATAGGACTTCCGTGCCCTCTGCATGGGTACCAGTCCCAGCAACTCCACCTATTCACCAACTGGAAGCTCTCTCTGCCAACACTTTGGTTTAATGTTGTGAGATTTGTATCAGACAATTGAAGAAGTAAAGGAGAGAGGATCATAGGCATAAAGAAAATATAATGTCAACAAATAAATACCTGTCAATAACAACCTTAAATGTAAATGGATTAACCAGTTAACTGCCATATGTCCAAAATGGAAATCATCACTACACACCACAATATTTTGAATTTAATTTAAAAAATAAATTTGCAATGAAGATTCTAAAAAAAAAATGTCATTCATATAATCGGGATGGCAAGTCAGTGGCATAACATTTTCTTTTCTCAGGCCGTGATAATTTATGGGTTTTTTTATTTCATTTCCTGACTACCTGTAACTAGAAACCACCAAGTGTAATATTGCTATTTATTTTTTTCAGGTATAGATGCACATGACATGTGGGGAAGGTCCGCCGCTTGTGTCTGTAGACACTTATGGTTTACATAGGGTTAAATGCTCCAGTCAAGTGGCATAGGGTGAATGGATAAAAACAAAACAAAATACATGCCCCATATATATGCTGTTTACAAGAGACCCACCTCAGAGCAAAAGATATATACACAGACTGAGAGTGAAGGGATGGAAAAATATATTCTATGCAAATGGAAAGAAACAAAAAGCTGGAGCAGCAATACTCAGAATGGACAAAATAGATTTCAAAACAAAGGCCATAACAATAGACAAAGAAGACCACTTCATAATACTATAGGGTATGATTCAACAAGAAAATATAACCCTGTAAACATTTATGCACTCAATATAGAAGTACCCAAGTACATTAAAAAAATCTTGATGGACTTTTAAGGGAGAGATTAACAACAATTCAGTCACAGTATCAAACTTTAACACCCCACTGACATCACTGAATAGATCTTTCAGGCAAAACATTAACAAAGAAACAGAGGACTTAAATGACACGCTAGATCAGATGGATCCAACTGATATTTACAAAACATTTCACCTCAAAGCACGAGAATAGACATTCTCCTTAGGTGCACATGGAACATTCTCAAAGATAGACCACATGTTAGGACACCAAAAAAAAATCCTCTACAAGTTCAAGAATATTGGAATCATATCAAGCATCTTCTTAGATCACAATGGGATGAAACAAGAAATCAACTACAGTAAAAACACTCCAAACATCAAACTCATGGAGGCTAAATACTATTTTATCAAACAATGACTGGGTTACCAATAAGATCAAGAAATAAATTATAAAATTCCTGGAAACAAATGAAAATGAATATACAAGCACTCAGAGTCTATCGAATACAGTGAAAGCAGTCCTGAGAGGTAATTTCATAGCACTACAGGCCTACCTCAAGAAATAAGAAAAAGGACTAATAATCTATTTAACCCTACAGCTAAATAAATCAGGAAGAGAATAGCAAGAAAAGCCCAGAGGAAGTAGAAGGAAGGAAATAATAAAGATCAGAGTGAAAATAAATGACATAGAGACAAAAAAAAACAAAAACAAGCAAACAAACAAACAAACAAAAAAAAACAGTACAAAAGATCAATAATTCCAGGAGCTGGTTCTTTTAAAAGATAAACAAGATTGATGAACCCCCTAGCCAGACTCATCAAGAAACAAAGAGAGAGGGCTCAAATAAATAAAATTAGAAATGAAAGAGGTGATATAACAATGGACACCACTGAAATACAAAGGATTATAAGCAAATACTATAAACAACTACATTCCAACAAACTGAACAATCTGAGTGAAATGGACACATTCCTAGAAACACACAATCTTCCAAAACTCAATCAGGAAGAATCAGAAAATCCAAGTAGGCCAATAACAACTGATGGAATTGAAGCAGTAATTTAAAAATTTCCAGCAAACAAAAGTCCTGCACCGGATGGAATTTTACCAAACATTCAAAGAGCTAACACCCATCCTCCTCAAACTATTCCAAAATATCCAAGAGGATGGAACACTTCCAAACTCTTTTCACAAAACCAGGATTATCCTAATCCAAAACCAGATAAAGACACTACAAAGAAAGAGAATTACAGGCCCATATCCCTGATGAACAGAGATGCTAAAATCCTCAACAAAATTTTAGCAGATGAGATCCAGCAATATATTGAAAGGTCATATACCATAATCAAGTGGGATTTATTCCTGGGATGCATGGCTGGTACCATATTCACAAATCAATAAATGTGATACATCACATAAACAAATGTACTACTCATTGTAATATTTTAAGCAATTAAAAAAAAGTTAAAATAAAACAAATTGAAAGATAAAAACCACATGATCATAGCAATTGATTCAGAAAAAGCATTTGACAAAATACAACACCCTTTTTTGATAAAAACTCACAGCAAAGTGGGAATAGAGGGAACATACCTCAACATAATAAAGGTTATATATGGCAAATTACAGCCAACATAATACTCAATAGTCAAAACCTAAAAGCATTTCCCTTAAGAACAGGAACAAGACAAGGATGTTTGCTTTCACCACTCTTATTCAACATAGTACTGGAAGTCCTAGCCACAGCAAGCAGACAAGAAATAAAGGCATTCAAATTGGAAAGGAGGAAGTAAAAGTGTCATTATTTGCAGATGACATGATATATTTTATATATAAAACATTAAAGACTCCACCAGGAAACTACTAGATTCAATAAATGAATTCAGCAAGGTAGTAGGATACAAAATCAACATCCACAAATTGATGGCATTTCATACACCAATAATAAACTCTCAGAAAAAGAAACTAAAAAAGGAATTCAATTTACCATTGCAACAACAGTAACAAAAATAAAATACATAGAAATAAACTTAACCAAGAAGATAAAATATCTGTACTTGGAAAACTATGGACATTGAAAAAAGAAATAGAGAAAGACACAAACAAATGGAAGCATATACCATGTTCATGGATTAGAAGGATTAACATCATTAAAATGTTTATACTACACAAAGCAATCTACAGATTCAATGCAATCCTTAATAAAATGTCAATGGGATACTTCACAGAGCTAGAACAATACTCCAAAAATTTATGTGGAATCATAAAAGACCCCTAATAGTTGCAGCCATCTTGAGAATGAAGTAGGAGGAATCACAATACCTGATATCAAACTATACTATAAAGCCATTAGAACCAAACAGCCTAATACTTGCACAGGGACAGACATATAGACCAATTGATCAGAATAGAGACCCCAGAAATTGACCCACACCATTATGGCCAATTAGACATTGAGAAATAAGGCAAGAACATACAATGGAGTCAAGGTAGTCTCTTCAACAAATGGTGCTAGGAAAATTGGACAGACATGTGCAAAAAGATGAAATAAGACCACCAACTTACACCATATATAAGAGTGAACTCAAAGTGGATAAAATACTTAAATGTAGGGTATGAAACTATAAAAATCTTACAGGAGAACATAGTAAAATCTCAGACATCTCATGTAGCAATATATTTATGGATACATCTCATAGGGCAAAGGAAACTAAGGAGAAAATAAACAAATGGGACTACATCAAAATAAAAAGCCTCTGTACAGCAAAAGAAACCATCAACATAATGAAAAGGGAACGTACTAATAGAACATATTTGCAAATGATACATCTGATAAAGGGTTAATATCCAAAATATATAAAGTGTTCATACAACTCAACAAAAGGAAGATAAAAAAAACTCCAATTAAATAATGGGCAGAAGACCTGAGTAGAAATTTCTCCAAAGTGGACATACAAATGGCCAAGAGACATATAAAAAATGCTCAAAGTCATTAATCTTCAGAGTAATGCAAACTAACACCACAATGAGATATTTCCTCACAACTGTCAGAATGGCTGTCATCAAAAAATTAACCAACAACAAATACTGGCAAGGATGTGGAGAAAAGGAAACCCTAGTTCACTGCTGGTGGGAATGCAGACTGGTGCAGCCACTATGGAAAAAAAGTATGAATTTTCCTCAAAAAATTATAAATGCAACTTCTCTTTACCAAGCAATCCCACTTCTGGGAATATATCCTAGCCACCCCCCCAAAAAAAATCATAAAGAATATATGCACCCCTATGTTCATAGCAGCATTATTTATAATAAAAAAGATTTGGAAACAGCCCAAGTTACCATCAATAAATGAATGGATAGAAAAGCTATAGGACATTTACATTATGAAATATTATGAAGATATCAAAAAAGAGGGATCTTTTACCCTTTGGAACACCATGGATGGACCTGAAAATTATTATGCTAAGTAAATAAGCCAAACTGAGAAAGACAAATATCACATGATCTCACTTATTTGTGGAATCTAATGAACAAAATAAATTGACCAACAAAATAAAACTCAAAGCAGGGTGGCATGGAACAGACTGAAAACCTGGATATATGGTTTGGGTGGGGAGACAAGAAGAGATAAACCAAAGAACTTATGTACTTACTAGAAGCCCAGTGCACGAATTTGTGCATAGCAAGAGAGAGGATGCAGGAGGTTGGCTGGCAGGCCTGCCTCTGATGGCGGGGGGATGGTCAGGGGTGGGGCTGGCCAGGGGGAGGGGCCTCGGACAGTTGGCGGGCCCCCTGGTCAAACTCCTGGTAGAAGGGACAATTTGCATATTAGCCTTTTATTATATTGGACTAGAGGCCTGGTGCACAAAAATTTGTGCACGGGGGGTCCCTCAGCCCGGCCTATGCCCTCTTGCAGTGTGGGATCCCGCGGAGGATGTCCACCCCAGTGGGGACCCTCACCCCATGGAGGTTTGGCCAGTCTGGGTGAGGGGCTGAGGGCCATTTTCAGGCTGGCCAAGCATCCTGGCGACATAAGATCCCAGTCTCTCCTTTTTTTCTTTTTTCTTTTTTTTTATTCTGGGATTTATTTACCTTCTATAATTGAAACTTTATTGCCTTTAGTGGAGGCCTGAGGAAAGCTTGGCTTCCTCCATTGCCAGGGGCAACCCACTCCTGCTTGCTCCAGCTCCGTGGCCATGACTGGCTGAAAGCAGGTGTCTGGGGTTTTTTCCTTCTATAATTGAAACTTTGTTGCTTTCAGTGGAGCTAAGAGCTGGGCTGTGGCAGGCGAGGATCCTTGGCTTCCTCCATCACTGGAGCAAGCAAGCCTCCTACTCACTCCAGCTCCGTGCCTGCGGGCCGCCATCTTGGTTGGTCCAATTTGCATATAGTCGCTCTGATTGGCTGGTGGGCATGGCTTAAGGCATAATGAAAGTATGGTCAATTTGCATGTTTGTCTTTTATTAGTATAGGATATGCATAGGCCATGGCCATGGGCAATAGGGTAATGAAGACCTGGGGGGATGGATAAGGGTTGGAGGAGGAGGTGAAAGAGGGGGGAGAATGGGAGATGTGTGTAATACTATCAACAATAAAACATATTTAAAATGAAGACAAAAAGTGTTGGCAGAATACATTTTTTTCTGGAGATTCTGAAGGAGGTTATATTCCTTATTCATTTTGTTTGCTGGAAATTGTCAGAACTGTTTTTCCAGTTTTTTTAATGGCTATGTGTTACAGGTTGTTCTCAACCTCTAGAGTCTAGAGGTTTCCACATCCCTTGATTTGTGGACCCATTCCTTCATATTCAACACCAGCGATGGTGTGTTAAGAACTTATCACACTGAATCTCTATGATTTACCCTTATTTGCTTCTCTTCAATTTTTAAGGATTCTTGTAATTAAAATGTGTCTACCTGAATAATCCAGTATATTCACCCCATCTCAAGCTCCTTAACCTTGATCACATTTGCATAGTCCCTTTATCCATGAAAATTAACATATTGACAGAATGTATAGATTATGGATGGACATATTTAAGGGCCATTATTATGCCGACCACAGTCTGCCCACTGGTGCTTAGAGATTATTGTCTGCCTCACATGCAAAATATACTCATGCCACCCCAATATACCCAAAGTCTCACCCCATTCTGGCATCAACTCAATGTCTACATATATATTTAAATTTCATCAGGTTGGATATTGCAAATCTTATTACCTAAATCATCTAAATTCAATTGGGTAAAGCTCTGAATATAACTCATTCTGTAACAAAATATTTCTTCATCTGTGGACATATCATCTCAAAATGCAATCATGGGACAGACAGAGGATAACAGTTGTAAATAATCTTGTTCAAAAAGGGAGAAATAGAAGGTAAAATAGTCACGTGTTGCAAGCAATCTTGAAATCCAGCTGAGCCAACTCTATTTGGTTTCTAGGTCTGAGAATAATCTTCTGTGGCTTGATCAATGCTTGAACCTGAGGATTCAGACCTCTTCCCACTGAGTCATTTTTACTTTTTCATGAAAGGTAACACTTATTTGCCATGAGTGTTATCAATTGTTTCCTGCAAGAATTTTTGGGTGGGGAACTCACCAGTCTTCATTCATTTCTTATTCTCTCTGTCCCTTTCATTCCAAGCTGGCAGTGTTTCTGCTAGTATAAATTTCTCAAAAGTATGAGCCCCCTATGATTGTTTGTCACAAAGATTCACTCTATATCAGAAAAGAGGCTAGCATACAGACATTTTCTAGATAATATCACTTTTGTTTTTTGGCATTGTGTGCAATGACTGAGATAATACATAATTATAGTACTTCTGTACTCATTTTAACAATGGCAAGATGAATATAAGAAAACCATGTCTCAAAATTTGTAAATAAATAAAAATTGTAAAACAAAAAGCAAATTAGATTCAAGAGTGAATATTCAGGAATATTTTCATAGAAAAAAAGCCTGTATAGCTCTAAGAAAATCCCCTTTGTATATCAAAACAGTAATCATTACAGTGACATGGCTTTTAAAAATATAAATAAAACAACTTAAATAGGAATCTTTATTTACTATAAACTCATTATTTTGAGGGGTTGGAAATCAAAAGAATAATGATCACAAACTAAAACTCCTTTAGTTGATACGTAATATGTAGAGTAATAATCAGTGACAATTCTACTCATCTATAATGTTACCAGTACTTAAAGGTAACAATGATTTGCTCTAAGCACACCCACAACCACATAGAAACAAGGCAATATTTCCCATTAAGAATTAAAATGTAAGTATAAGTAGCTGATATGTGATATAACTGAAGGAGATAGAAGGCTCTAAGTCCTAATTAAAACAATATATCTAAGGAAATAACGGTTTAATCATACATGTAGTTATATAGTTTATAACCAAAATAAACCAAAAACCAACAACTAAAATAAAATCACATAAAGCCTTACTGAGACTTGGCTCATATGCATGTATGAGATGGAGTTCCCAGTTAGATTGAAAACTCGGAGAGTACTATTTGGAATAAACCTAACATTAATACTTTAGCTGTGTGGCAGGTTTACTTTTATGACAAATGAACAAGATTCAGTTTGGTGCCTTCTTCATTTTAGGGACTAGACTCAGTCAGTACTGGACACTGAAAAAAACAAGTTTTGAGGCCTTGGACACAAAGTCGTACCCTAGCAGTAATGTCCTAATTCTAGGAACTAGAAACGTGCCATGGGGGAAAAAATATCTTGATTGAACAGTTCTTTGTATAATCAAAAGATGACTAAGTCCACCATAAAAAAGCAGCATCTTTTCAACTATTTAAAGGATTCCATACAGACAATGATTAGATTCACTCTGTTTGACAATGCTTAAAGTTGTTTAAAATGTTTTAAGTCAGAGATTAGAAAATTAAAGGACATAGCTTTTTAGTTAAATGACTTAGATTATGTGTTTTTCAGGAAAGCCCCTCATCTTTGAAAGTATCTATAATAATAAAAGGGTAATATGCTAATTAGACTGGACATCCTTCCGGACATCATTCTGGACGTCCTTCCTGACAAAGCTGGGACTGGAGGGAAGCCATCACAGGTCCAGGGTGCTTGAGGGAAGCTGGTGTCAGCAGCCAGGGAAAGAAGGCCTACTCTTGAATGAATTTTCATGCATTGGGCCTCTGGTTTAGACATATCTGGCTATTGGAGAGCAAGGCCAAGCAATAGAAAGGAAATCGAGGGCAATAATTTTCATGTGCTTCAAAACAATGTATAGATTAGTTGTGATTTCAAATGTGTACGTATTTTCATGTTTATCTGCCTGCATCTTATTGTAAAAAACAATAAGCAAAGTGGGAATAGAGGAATCATACCTGAACATAATAAAAGCCTTATATGACAAACCTATAGCCAACATCATATTCAATGGGCAAAAACTAAAACCATTTTCCCTAAGAACAGGAACAAGACAGGAATGACTGCTTTCAACATTCCTGTTTGACATAGTACTGGAAGCACTAGCCATAGCAATCAGACAAGAAGAAGAAACAAAAGGCATCCAAATTGGAAAAGAAGAAGTAAAACTGTCATTATTTGCAGATGACATGATATTGTACATAGAAAACCCTAAAGACATCATCAAACAACTATTAGATTTAATAAATGAATTTGGAAAAGTAGCAGGATATAAAATTAGCACCCAGAAATCTATGGCTTTTCTATACACCAACAATGAACTCACAAAAAAGGAGAAACTAAAAAAAAAAATAATTTATCATTGCAACAAAAAAAGTAAGATACCTTGGAATAAATGTAACTAAGGAGGTAAAGGACTTGTACTCAGAAAATTACAGGATGTTGAAAAAAGAGATAGAGGAAGACAAACAAATGGAAGAATATACAATGCTCATGGATTGGTAGAATCAACATCATTACAATGTTCATACTACCCAAAGCAATCTATATATTCAATGCAATCTCCATTAAAATACCAACGGCATATTTCACAGACCTCTAACAAACTCTCCAAAAGTCATCTGGACTAAAAACAAACCCCGAATAGTGGCAGAAATCCTGAGAAAGAAGAACAATGTTGGAGGGATCACAATACTGGATATCAAGCTATGTTACAAAGCTACTGTTCTCAAAACTGCCTGGGACTGGCACAAGACATAAAGACCACCGGAACAGAACAGAGAACCCCGAAATAGACCCAAGCCATTACTTTCCATTAATATTTGACAAAGGAGGCAAGAGCATACAATGGAGTCAAGAGAGTCTTCAATAAATGGTGTTGGGAAAACTGGACAGATACTTGCAAAAAAAATGAAACTAAACCACCAACTTACACCATTCACAAAAATAAACTCAAAATGGATAAAGGACTTAAATGTAAGACAGGAAACCATAAATATTTTAGAAAACTCCATAGGCAACAAAATAGCAGACATATGTCGTAGCAATATCTTTACTGACACAGCTCCTAGGGCAATGGAGACTAAGGAGAAAATAAACAAATGAGACTACATCAAAATAAAAAGCTTCTGCACAGCAAAGGAAACCATAAACAAAATAACAGGAAAACCCACTGCATGGGAGAACATATTTGCCAATATTATCTCCAATAAAGGCTTAATCTCCAAAATTTACAGGGAACTCATACAACCTGATAAAAGGAAGATAAATAATCCAATTAAACATTGGGCAAAGGACCGAAATAGACACCTTTAAAAAGAGGACATACAGAAGGCCAAGAGACATATAAAAACATATTCAAAGTCAGTAATCATCTGAGAGATGCAAATCAAAATGACAATGATGTACCATCTCACACCTGTGAGAATGGCTATCATCAACAAAGGATAAGTGCTGGCAAAAATTTGGAGAAAAAGATACCCTTGTGCACCACTGGTGGGAATGCAGACTGGTGTAGCCACTGTAGAGAACAGTATGGAGTTTCCTCAAAAAATTAAAATTAGAACTCCCATTTCACTCAGTAATCCCACTTCTAGGACTATATCCCAAGAAACCAGAAACACAAATACCAGAAAGGGTATATGCACTCTTACGTTCATAGGAACACAATTCACCATAGCTAAGATTTGGAAACAGCTAAGTGCCCATCTGCAGATGAGTGGAGTAACAATTGTGGTACATCTACACAATGGAATACTATGCTGCTGTAAAAAAGAAGGAACTCTTACCATTTTCAACAGCATGGAGGGACCGAGAGAGCATTATGCTAAGCAAAATAAACCAGTCAGAGAAAGATAAATATCACATGATCTCACTTATATGTGGGGTATAATGAACAACATAAACTGATGAACAAAAATAATTCCAGAGACAAGGTAACACTGAATAGACCATCTAACATCAGAGAGAAGGCAGAGGGTAGGAGGGTGAGAGATCAACCGAAGGATTTGTACGCACACATATAAGCATAACCAATGGACACAGACACTAGGGAAGTGAGGGCATGTGCTAGGGGAGTGGGAACGACTGGGGAGAGGTCAATGGGGGAAAAAGGAGACAAATGTAATACTTTAAACAATAAAGAATTTTTAAAAAAGAACAAGAAAAACAATATTCTACACATTTGTTAAATTAAACATTCTAATATTTTAATATTAAAAGAGAAATATATTCTATCTCTCCTTTAATTAAATTGACTGAAATGCAATTGAAGTTACATAAAAAATTGAATTGGACAGATCTGATTTCAACATTTCCTATACAAGTAATCTTAGGAAATTGACAGTCAAACCCATGAAACTCTCCAGGAAGACTTTTGAAGAAAAGAAAGAAAAATATTTTGGAAAATAATGGAGGTAGCATCAACATTTAAAGAAGGTATGGAAGATAAGCTTTAGAAACAAAATAAGATGTAAACATAGAGGCACTTATCTTAATTAATTTGTACAATGAGATAATGCTAGTCACCTTGGTAATAGTTTTGTCAGTGAAGCTGTAAACAGATATCAAATTGCAGATAGTTCAGAGAAGAAAACTGAAGACAGAAGAAGGAAAAGGTAGGAGCACTGAATAAAGAACACTCTTTTAAGAAAATTCTGAATTACGATAAAAGTAAACATAGTTATATCAAGGGAAGTTAAGTTATAAGGAAGAATACTCTTCAGATTTTTGTTGCAGGTTTGTTCTGAAGGGGAAGATGAAATTAAAGAAAAAAGGAAGGTAGGTATTTCATGATGTGTTGTCCTTTGCTTAATGGAAGAAGACAGAATTAATTGTACAGATGGCAGGATTAGCTGAGGAGAGGGTAAAGACTATTTCTTCCACTGGAATATGAAGAACAATGTTAGAATTTCTTCACTTCATTTCACATGGTCAGGTTACTGAGAAATGTTGCTAAGAGGTACAATTTTCTACAATGTCAAAAGTTTATAATATATGAAAATAGAGCCTTGAAATTTTAAGTTTTTATGTTTTAAGAATAAAGTACAATGGAGAGGCACTTTTATACAGTTTATTAGAAAACTCATTGATAGATACATAGCCACAATGTTCTATTCTTCTCAAAGATAAGAAACAGTAGGAGATATCTATCTATACTAATAAGAAGGCAATATGCTAATTACAGCAGACATCTTCCAGATGACCTTCTGGATGCACTTCTGGGCAAAGCCATTGTAGTGGGGGCTGAGGCAGAGCCTGTTAGGGGCAATCAGGTTGGCAGGGGAACAAGTTAGGGGCTATCCAGCCAGTGGGGGAGCAAGTTAGGATCGATCACACGCAGAGGGGCAAGGTAGGGGCGATCAGATTAACAGGCAAGTGGTTAGGAGCCAGCGGTCCCGGATTGCAAGAGGGATGTCTGACTGTCGGTTTAGGCCTGATCCTAACAGTTGGACATCCCCCGAGTGGTCCCAGATTGGAGAGGTTGCAGGTTGGGCTGAGGAAACCACCCCCTCTGTGCACAATTTTTGTGCACCTGGTCTCTAGTTTATAATAATTACACTCATGCAACTAATACAATGTCATAAGATTAGTTTCACATGTCATATTTCAAAAGTAAAGCTATAGTAAACTAGAAACACCAATCAGAAAGGATATATACTCCCCTATGCTCATAGCAGCACAATTTACAATAACTAAAATTAGGAAACAACCTAAATGCCCATCAGCAGATGAGTGGATTAAAAAACTGTGGTACATATACACAATGGAATACTATGCCACTATAAAAAAGAAGGAACTTTTACCATTTACAATAGAGCATTATGGAGAGCATTATGCAAGCGAAATAAGCCAGTCAGAGAAAGATAAATATCATATGATTCCACTCATATGTGGGATATAATGATCAACATAATTTGATGAACAAGAATAGATCCACAGACAAATAGCAGGGGGTAAGGGTTAGAGAGCAATTAAAGGATTTGTATGTATGAATATTAGTGTAACCAATGGACACAGACACTGGTAGGTGAGGGCTTGCCGGGGGTAGGAATAGCTTCAGGGGGGTGGGGGGTGTCAAGTGGGGAAAAAGGAGACATATGTAAAACTTTAGATAATAAATAAATTTTAAAAAAGGAAGTATAGCTCAGACTTAATTTGTTAATGTAGATTTCCAGTAATAATAGAAGAGAGTGAGTTTAGGAAAAGATGGCAGGTAGCAGGTAATGCCTTCCCTAACTCCCCCCCTCCCCTTTAAATTGAAAAATATATATATTACCTAAAGTTTTATCTTTCACTTCTATATACTGTCTTTGAAGTGATTTTTTTTTTTGGAGTCTAGAAAGTGGCTATTTTAAAAATTCTCTCCATTTATTCCTCATATGCCAATGCTATAATTTAAACCTGTCTTAATATAAGTCAATATGCCTAGGAACAACACAAAAGCCAGTTTTTATTCAATTTCATTTTAAATCTTAAATATTTTTATCTTCTAAATAACTTTCATTTTTGCTTCTAGGAGAATGATCGTTTTTATATTTATGAAATAATATTTTTATGAGCTTATTAAACACAAAGTCAACAAATCCAAAATAAAATATGTAAGTATTCAACAAACATTTTAGTATCTACAAATTTAATGATTTATAATATCATATGATGCATGATGATTTAGGAGAGGAGTAATAAAAGTTTTTTCTGGGGACAAGTGATTCCTGTGCCATAATTACAATACAGATAAAATGTTAGTGTTTTAAACTGTTCAGGCTGCTGTAACACATTACCATAGACCTTGTGACTTATAAACAATAGAAATTTATTTCTCAAAGTTCTGGAAGCTATAATGTCCAAGATCAAGGGGCCAGGAAATTTGGTGTCTGGTGAGGACCTGTTCTGCATATCTCCCCAAATATCAGAAGGAACTACAAAGCTCTCTGGGATCTCTTCCATAAGAGTACTAATCCCATTCATGAGGGTTCCACCCATATGAACTAATCACCTCCTGAAGGCCTTACCTCCTAATACAATCACATTGAGGGTTAGGATATTGACAAATAAATTTTGTTGGGATACAAAGATTCAGTATGTAACCATTAGCATACACAAGAAACATTGCACTTATGTGACTTCAATCAATTCAAACGACCAGTTGACCAGTCGCTATGACATGCACTGATCAACAGGGGGAAGATGCTCAATGCAGGAGCTGCCCCCTGGTGGTCAGTGCACTCCCATAGCCAACCTCCCGCAACCTCTCCTTCCCCCCCCGAGCCCGGCTGGCCCCCCCATTGGCCCTGATCAGAGGGCCAGCTGGCCAACCTCCCGTGGTCCTTCCTCCTGGACAGCCAACCTCCCAGGGTCCCTCCCCCCTGCCATCCGTACCCCTGATAGGCCTTGATCACCAGCCAGGCTGAGGGACCCCACCCATGCACAAATTCGTGCACCAGGCCTCTAGTCTTTAATAATATATTTTAGAATCAATCAAAATGCCCAAACTTTTTACCTAAGATTTTATATTTCAAAGGATAATGTGTGTACAGATAAAAAATTAAAATAACAAAATTATATATTTTCTTGTATCCATATTGAGGAAAGTAAGAAAAGTTCACATTTTCATATGCTCTGTCTGGAAATCAAAGAGCACTACCTGGCAGAGAGACTACCTAGAGAAACATGGAAAATGCATATTTTACTTTCTTCATTCTGCGCCTAATACCTGTTGGTACCTGTGAATGCTAAATAAATAATTGTGACAAAGATAATGACGGCTGCATACTGGCACTGAGAAGAAAGTTCGAAAAGTTGAAGTGTGTTTTGTAGTAACAAGAATTGCAGTCCACTATTTCATAATGATTCAACTGCCAGTATTTCTCCCTAATCCTGGCACTTCTAGCTCTGGCTTCCTGCCCTTTTTCTACCTTTGCTTTTCTGTGCTATGAGGTGATTCCATGAGCAGGACAAATGAAAATAAGTTTGTTTGATTGCCTCACTGCCTTTTAGCATGAAGCCATAGTTGAATAACTTTTACTGAATCCTTTATAAAGTAAATCGCATTGCAGTGGGATACCATTGCATATTGCTGTTCAATGTAGAAATGAAAACCTATCAATTGCATAGGAGGTTTGATTCCCAGTCAAGGTCATGTATCTGGTTAGCAGGTTTGCTCCCTAGCCTTGGTTGGGGTACGTGCTGGACACAACCAATCAATGGGTCTCTCGAATATCAATGTGTCTCTCTCTCTCTCCCCCTACCCTCCCTCCCTTCTACTTTCTCCAAAAAAAGAGGAAAAAATATCCTCACATGAGGATTAAAAAAAAATTAACTTACATATGTGCTTTAATTAATTTATAATAAACAGATATATGAAAAAATATTCTTAGTCAAACTTGTAGCAATCACATTACAAAAAGATATGCTTAAGAAATTGCTTGCTCCAAGAAATTCTAACCCTCATTTACCTCTTGAAGTCAAGCGAGAACTCCACTAAGAACAGATCTAAGCTCCCAAAACTTGAACTAGTATACAGTTCTATAAAAACTCTGGCTATAAGACTAAAGGTCAGTTCACTTAAGAAATCAGGATCTCAAGTGGATTGGGTTAAGAGTAAAGTTCAGAAGCAACTGCTTTTACAAAAGCAAAGAATTAATGACCACCAATTTTGTATTTGCTAAGCTTGATCTTCTCCTGGGAGAAGAACAGGACCCTGAACAAGTGCTAATGGGTCTGTGCCCTCAAGGTAAGGTTGGCCTTTCAGTGGTTTGGAGCTTCACAAACTTAAGTTCCCTTATCATTTTAAAAATGAATCCACTCTCTGAATCTATGCATTTTCTAAAAAAAAAAAATGAAGAAGTTCTTTACCTAACTATACAAAACTTGGTATCAAGGGACAATACTACACATTTTTAAATTTTCCTTGTTACACTGAGGGGAAAAAATGCTCTGTTATTATTTCTATCCTAATGTCATAGCCTTATCTGGCAGGAAAATACCTGATTTGTTTCTAGAGATCTGGCTTGGAAATCTCTAAAATAAACCTATCAAATTCACTCTACTTAAAAATGTAAGCAATTTGGAGATGAATATCACTAAAGAACTGAAGACCTGAACTCCCTAACACTGCATGATATTACTAATTGAAATAGTAATTTTAAATCTCCAAAATAATCTGATGTTTCATGTTTCAATTTAGTTCTAGCAATGTTGTTCTCTATCTGGGTTTGGTCTATCCCCAAAATGTTAATTCATTGTTTCAAGGTGATCAAGTTATAACTCAACTATTTAGTGTTTACCTTTCCTAGACTTCATTGATATCATTAGCATCATCATCATCATTATCATCACCATCCAATGAAAGACTACGAATATTGTTTTAATTATTGGCAGCAGCAATATTACCACCATTTATGGAAGGTCTTCTATGAAGCCTATTCTGTGCTAAATAATTTGCATACAGCTTGACTGGTGTTGCTCAATGGTTGAGCATTGACCTTTGGACCAGGGGGTCATGGTTCAGTCCTTGGTCAGATCACATGCCTGGGTTGTGGGGCTCAGACCCCAGTAGGGGGCTGCAGGAGGCAGTGGGGGAATGATTCTCTCTCATCATTGATGTTTCTGTCTCTCCCTCTCCTTTCCTCACTAAAATCAATAAAACCATATATTAAAAAGTAATTTGTATACATATTTTACATTTGTAACTATTTACCTTGGTAAGGTAAATATTACCTAAAAGGGAAAGAAAACAACCAAAAGTCATTAACACAAACATTTATTAAGAATGCTACAATATCAAGAGCAGCTTAAAATTAGTGTTCTCTAGCAAACAAGTTGCTAAAGGACTTTACAAGGCTGATTTGGGGCGGGTGAGAATTGTTCACTGTTCAGATTCTTGGAAGGTATATGAAAAATGAATTATGTTAATCATGGGAAGGATGTAGATTCAGGAAGATGGAACCTCAGTTTAACATTTATTGGCTATTTAATTTGCATTTAGGAATAAGGAGTGATGAGAAACATTTGGAAGCTATGATTCTTGGGGGTATGGCTAACGTACAATATTTTTATTTTCTCTGATGGTGGCAATCATCTCTTGAGTTAGCATTCTATACAGAAGCATTTAAGATTCTGGGCAGCGTAAAATATGGGATTACTCTGCTAAAGAACACAGGAAGCAATATCATTAATAGACCATGAAATGACTCCTTAATGTCCCACTTATCTCTCTAGTCCTAACCAAGAAAGCAAATCCACTGGATGAAGGCAATTGTTTAAAATGCATTTACAAATGTTCAAATGATCTTTATGTATCCATTATTGTTTATGTTCCACCTTTACATTCTGTCTGGGTTATACATTTGGCTGATAAAATATTTACTAGAGATATTCCCAAAATTTTTAAGTAAAATTAGTCTACCAATATTGATCTAAGGTTTTAGTCAGTTTAAGTCTATTATTTTGTTATCCAGTGATAGAAGCATGGAAAAATTGTGTGTTGAGGGATAACACACAATTAATTCATATACATTTAGTCAATGATTACTCTGAATGAAATTTCATATTGTAAGCAAGGAGGACAGGACACTGACCAATCTCCAGAATCTTTGATGTAATCATATAACATCATGAACAATTGCCACTAATTGTCTCCATCTGAGATAATACTAATATTTAGAAACAAAAATAAATATAAACAGATTTTGCACCAGCTTGTGTTTAGTAAAAAAACTTGAGTATATTTTTAAATTAATTATGTCAGGGTGACTTTTGCTAATAAGATTACATAGGTTTCAAGTGTACATTTCTATAATACATCATCTTATATTGCATTGTGTGCCAACCACCCAAAGTCAAATCATATATATATGTCCTCCCATAGCCTTAACTACCTCCAACCTCTCCTTCCCTCTGGTAACCACCATACTGTGTCTATGAGTTTTTTTATATTCCACACATAAGTGAAATCATATGATTCTTAGCTTTTTCTCTCTGAGTTACTTCATTTAGTATGCTCAGTGCCCATCCATGTTGTTGCAATGGCAGTATTTCATCCTTTCTTATGGCTGAGTAGTATTCCATTGTGTAAATATACCACATCTTTATCCAATCATTTAGTAAAGGACACTTCAGTTGTTTCCATGTCTTAGCCACTGTGAATAATGCTGCAATGAACATAAGGGTGCATACATTTTTGTGAATAAATGTTTTCAAATTTTTCTAGTAGATACCCATAAGAGGGATTTCTGGGTTGTATGGTAACCCAATTGTTAAGGAATCACCATACTGTTTTCTATAGTGACTGTACCAGTTTACATTCCTACAAGCAGTGAATGAGAGTTCCTTTTTCTCCACAACTTATCCAACCCTTGTTATTACTTGTCTTGTTAATAATAGCCATTCTAATAGGTCTGAGGACATAATTGACAATGTAAAAGCCTTTCATCACAGGACATCAGATTACACATTCTTCTCCAGTGCACATGGAACATTCTCAAGGACAGACCATATGCTGGGTCACAAAACTAACCTTGATAAATTGAAGAAGATTTAAGTCATACCGACCTTATTCTGTAATCACAATGCTTTGAAATTAGAAATCAACTATAAAAATGAAGTGAAAACCCCCCACAAATATGTGGAGATTAAATAACATAGATAAATGGTATCTTAACAATTACATTTGTAAAGAAGAAAAAATAATTTCCCCTCTATCACCTGAGTTATTAGTTTACACGCACACACACACACACACACACACACACACACACACACACAGAGAGAGATTAACAAGAGAACCACACAAAAATAACATGTATATAACATGTGTATTTGGAGATACCCAGGGAAAAATTAGTGACTCAAAGAATGTAACTCCATTCTCTTCAGAATCCAGAATGAAATCTTTTTTTTTTTTTAATATATTTTATTGATTTTTTACGGAGAGGAAGGGAGAGGGATAGAGAGTTAGAAACATCGATGAGAGAGAAACATTGATCAGCTGCCTCCTGCACATCTCCTACTGGGGATATGCCCGCAACCCAGGTACATGCCTTTGACCGGAATCGAACCTGGGACCTTTCAGTCCGCAGGCCGACGCTCTATCCACTGAGCCAAACCGGTTTCGGCAGAATGAAATCTTAATAGGGAAAATGGAGAAGGAAGGTGGGGCTCTTGGGCAGAGGAAAGAATTTTTAGGAATGATGAATTGAACCTTAGGGAAATACAGGGTGGGACAAAAGGTTTACAGTTGTTCATAAGGAAAATAATATAATAATTAATAAATAATAACGCAAGAATAAGCTCCGTGTTTCACATACTTATAACTGTAAGCTGACTTTTGTCCCATCTTGTAGATGAGAGATACAATAGTCTGTAACAAGGTTTTAGTAGGTTTAGTGTTCACTTCTAGTCTCCTCTCCTGTCTAACAGTCATCTTCCCTGGTTGATGAAACTGCAGGAGAGGAGACATATGACAACTGAGTTCTGTTTGGAGGATCCATCTTTAGGCAGATAAGGGGGTTCTGAGAGAGCCTCTTCCTGCATTCACTGTATCTTCAGCTTAGAGCAACATATCTAAGCAGTACACTTTGGGGTAGCATGTCCTGAACTTATACAGTCTTATTCTACTACTCTTCATAGTTCTGAATTTGGGTTGGAAGAAATAGTTATTGAAAAATCATAGCATTAAAGACAATGGTTAGAAGGAACTTAACATTTTTTTAAATAAAAAAGTGTGTTTGGTTTTTTTTTTTGCAGAGAAACTAGTTTACTTTATAAAAATTCTAGTATTTTTATAATAGCCAGTAATATTTTACAGTGAATAAGTTATAAACATCTTTCTCACAAAAATTTAGATTAATATTAAGTGTGTCAAATATTAACATATTCATGGTTTATATTATAGTATAGTAATCATACCTCCATAAACCATATTCTAGCTTTAACATATAAATAACTTTATCAACATTTTAACCAATGAATATTTATATTAAAATGTTCATATCATTGAATTATAATTATTTCTTTTTTTACTTTTTTTTATTTTTATTGATCTCAGAGAAGAATGGAGAGGGAGAGAGAGATAGAAACATCAATGATGAGAGAGAATCATTGATTGGCTGCCTCCTCCATGCTCCACACTGGGGATTGTGCCCACAACTGGGCATATACACTGACCAGGAATTGAACCATGACCTCCTGGTTCATAGGTAGATGCTCAACCACTGAGCTACGCTGGCCGGAATATTTATTTAAGATTTATACAAACAATATGCATTATCTTGTATATTTATGCTTTTCCATAATTATTATACTGAGCATAGTCTCAAGTACTTTTTATTACTTTAAATATTTAATCAAACTAATGGATTCTAGTTTCTTCCAGTGAGAAACAGAGAAAACTGGAAGATAGAACCATCGCAGACTCCATAATCCTTTATCTTCATGAACATGTATTTTTTATTAACTTACAAATCTTAAGATGGCAAGAAGATAAACATGAATATACAGCATTATCAAATGGCATTTGCATATCTTATAATGTTCATTAGAAAATTTTTTACAATGATTAGGTTAAATAAAAACAAAATTTAGTCACTAAAGTTGATAGCTTTTAAAAAACATGTTCAGCCGAGACTGGTTTGGCTCAGTGTATAGAGCGTCGGCCTGCGGACTCAAGGGTCCCAGTTTCGATTCCGGTCAAGGGCATGTACCTGGGTTGCAGGCACATCCCCAGGGGGATGTGCAGGAGGCAGCTGATCAATGTTTCTCTCTCATCGATGTTTCTAACTCTCTATCTCTCTCCCTTCCTCTCTGTAAAAAATCAATAAAATATATATTTTAAAAAAATGTTCAGATACTCACTTTAATATGCTTTAAATTAATTAAAAATGAAAATTATAACCAAAATGAACACATTTATGATATTAAACTTTTAAAAGAGATATTTATTATTAAAAGTTCACTTAAACACAATATTTTTATATTCAAAATTTTAAACATTTTTGAAAACAAGAAATCTTTTGACCCTCAAAAAAATGTAGGAAATTTATTAACATTAAATGATAAGAAGTATAATCTTATTTTGCACACACCAAAATATTGTGTTGACATTAATTTTATAGAATAAGGTATAGAAAGAGACAGCAATTATTAAAACAATATCATTAAATAATGTTAGATTTCCCAAGATTCATATATTTATACACAATAGTACATAAAATTTTTATTAATATAATTTATGTGAACATAACTAATGTGCAATGACTCTTTAAATCACGTTTAGAAGTTCTCTCTCTCTCTCTCTCTCTCTCTCTATATATATATATATATATACATATATATATGCTCTTTTTATCTTCTAGTAACTAGCAAACAAAGTTATTACTTATTTACATGTTAAGTTAAAAATTTTTAAAAATAGATCACTTTTTTAAGCAAAATAACAGCAGTATAATTTTGCTTTAATTCTTTAAGAAACTCTTAAACATTTATTTAAAATGTGTATTCTTAGATTATACCATAATGAAGACAAAATTTGATTAATTTTTAAAATATCTAATGAGAGAAAAAAAGAATGGGAGAAGAACATACATGCACACATACACACACAGGAAAATTAAGATGGAGCTTACTTTAGACAAAAATAGAATTTTCATTGTTAGAAGCTAATTATCTTCCCTCTGCAAAAGAAAATGGTCATGTGCAGAAAGCCTGTTTTGAAACCTGCACGTGTGCGCGCACACACACACACACACACACACACACACACACACTGATTCTCACAGAAAATATGTTTTCAGCTTATTTTTAAGTAGTCTCTCTTTAAGGTACGTCTTTTTTAGATAGATCTGGCTATAAAAATTTCTCACTAGGGTTTTTACCATTTTTGTCCTAAGGAACCTTTCAAATGAACAAATATGTTTACATAAAAAGTTCCTGAAACTTTCTATTTTAATTATAAATATTCCTGGTGAAATGTCTTAAAATATTCAAATAATTAGTGTTATGGGCATCTATGTATACACATAGGACACTAGCTTGGTATAAGGTTTCCAACTGATAACTGTCTATTGCCTTCAAGTGGTGAGAAATGAAATATACAAGTAAACATCCCCCAATCAAATCCTTGCACTCTTCCCTCCCCTTACAGGGTCCTATCAGGGACAAAAACAAGGAGAGAATTCTTATACAAGGATGATGAAGACCATGATGATGATAAAAGTTCAGCAGTAGTTTAACTCAAAAGGCTGAGGACCAAGTAGGGGATGAAATCAGCCAGCTTTCTAGCCCCAGAGGCCCATAAGAGGGATAACAAAGGGCCTTTCTCATGTCCTATCCTTATTAATATTTCCAGTAACTAAATAAATTTGTGGGAGATGAAAAAGCAAATCAAAATAAATTAGTTTAAGCCTTTATTAAAATCTTTTCAACATGATAAACGTGCAAAATGGATATTGTGAAGGAATAAGTAGCATACAGATTTTATAGGGTTCATTGGGAAAGTCAGTCAAGGTTTAGTTTTGTTCTAAGAATTACTCTTCAAAATCTTAGAAGGTATGTTGGAATTGAGGTTTTGTTAATCATGAAACAGGATGCATAGACACCAAGACTCAGGTGTCACTTTCCAGGGTTACATGTAATTTCCCTTAGTGTCAGGACTTCTCTCTATAACACAGGAAGACCAGCTTCACTGTTCAGAAAATAAGTGCCTTCTAAAATAACTAATGTGCAAGCTTTTGTTCGCTTGTGTGTTTTTTAATGTATATATTTGCTTCTAATGATGCTTATTGGTTTTTTTTGTTATTGTTGTTAATTTACTTTGTTTTTTTTCCAGAAAACAAAATCCACCTGGGATTTTAAAACAGCATTAAAATAATGAAAATACATCTAGTGAGCTACATTAATTGTGTGAATGACCTAAACATTTACCTTCTAACAATCTGTTCATTGAATTTTCTTCTCTGTGCCCACTAGTTCAAAGCTAATACACCACAACTGTACTTATACTATATCCAGATTTTTTCCATCTAAGAGTCACCTTAAAATACCACAGCCCACCACCTAAAAAAAAAAACATAAAAATTATTTTATTTCCTTAGTTTGAGGCTACAGTGATTCTTTCTTAAGTACTGATGAAGTGGATTCCCTTATTATAGGAAGTCTAATAAAGTGAACTGTCCTTGATCTGCAATTTTTATTTATTCATTTTTGACAAGCCCAGTCAACTGCAATCAAACTAAAACTGAATTCAATCGCTTTTATTTACCTCTTCAAAACCATCATTTTACTCATGTGAATTAAAAAAAAATGTATATATCGCCTTTTCTGCTTCTTCTGTGTCCTAAATAATTTATTGATCATTTTTTCTGTCCTTCTACTTTCATATCACAAATAATAATCATAATTATTGCATCTATGCATTAACTAAATAGAACTAATCCTGATCCCACTGCAATAGGTCTGAATTTATCTCAGTTTCACAAATGTATTCCCCCTGCTCATTTTCACAATAATGTAAATATTCATAAAATCTTACATTATTTTAGATATTATTTTATGTTAATAAATGTTATTAAATATTTGTTAAATATTATGTTATGTTAAATATATTACATAAATGTTTTACTACTACTTAAAAGAAATCAAATTTTGTGGAGTTTCAAGATGGCTGCAGAGTAGGTGGAAGCTATGCTCACCTCTTCTCGGCATCAAACCAGATTTGCAGCTAAATTATAGAGCAATCAATTTGAATGACAAACTGAAGGACAGCTGAACAGGAGTATCACATCCAATAATTTATAGAAGATGCTACATGGAGACTGGGAAGAAGGAGGTGATGCAGGGGGCTGGCCCCTACACCCAGGTGTGGTGGCTGAAATGCTGGAAGAATATTTTGGCTACAAAAGACCTGCTGAGGAGTGTGGTGTCTCAACCCCAGGTTGGTACCCCAAACTCAGAGCACCAAGGCCATGAAGTGGAGCCTGTGTAACATCTGGAAGTTAAAATCAATGGGGACTCTCTCTGCTAAAAAGTGGAGGGTGTCTGCTAGAGTAGCAGGTGCTCTCCTAAGTGGCCAATACAGAAGAGTTTGCTCTTGAGCACTAACCTGGGGCTCCAGAATTAGGAAGGAGACACAGGGCATATAAGAGACATAAAAAGGGTTTGGAGCATGAGCTTCTGAGATCCTGGTCCCAGGTCAATATCTCACACTGCCCTCAGGTGCCATCTTCCAAACCTGCAGAGTGCACTAACCTGGAACCCCAACTGCTGGCAAGCTCAAGTCCTGAAGAAAGGGCTGTTGGCTATGCCCAACAGGGTCCTTTAGTGTGCTTCCTCACTGGAGAAACTAGAGGCAGACACTCAGATAGACATTTAACTGTGAGGCTTTGGAAAAGGGCCAGATTTATCCTGCACCTGCAGGATCAGCCAACACCACCCAGGGAAACTGTTTTGTTCTACCTTCCCAAGTCTAGTGGCCTTGCCCTGCTGACCTCACATCTGCAGAGTAAAGGAACCCTGCTCAGAGCTTGGACTTTCAAAATGCATCACCCTCAGAGAGCCTGGTATGGCTCAAGCAGGTGCAGCTACATCCAAATATATAAAAACCCTGGGTCTGTCACTACCGGAGGCTTGACCAACCAGGTGTCAGTCCTGCAGTCCTGCAGTCAGACTGCTGTGGCTGCAGGTTCAGTGACCCAGCACTGACTGCTGAGGGGGCTATGAATCAGGCCTGGAGAGAGGCCTGAAGAGAGAAGCAGAGCCTTATCCATAGCCTCTGTGGCAGCTGTTGATCAACACTTGCCTCTCTCTTTCTCTCCAGCAGCTGCACCTCCATTACTCTCCAGGCCTCCACCAAGGCTGCTGATCAGCCCCACTTTCTAATCAGGCCCCGTTGATAGGCCCAGAGACGCTGACTGGCATAGAAACCAACCAATCAGAACCAAATCTGGGTCAACTGTGAGGAACCAATGGTTGCCTAGGAGGCGGAGCTTTTGACACTGACTGGCATAGAAACCGACCAATCAGAACCAAATTGGCCATCAGAGGAGGGCAGTTGGGGGCAAAATCAGGCCTCCAGGGGAGGGCAGTTAGGGATGATCAGGCAAGCAGAGGCAGTTAGTGGCAACCAGGATGGCAGGAAGGGCAATTGGGGGTGACCAGGCCGGAAGGAGAGGGCAGTTGGGTGTGAGATCAGGCTGGCAGGGGAGGGAAGTTGGGGGCAACCAGGCCAGCAGGGGAGCAGGTAGGCAGGCAGGCAGAAGTGGTTAGGGGCAATCAGGCAGGCAGGCAAGTGGGCCTAAACGGGCAGTTGGACATCCCCTGAGGGATCCCAGATTGGAGAGGGTGCAGGCTGGGCAAGGGACAACCCTCCAGTGCACAAATTTTGTGCACTGGGTCTCTTGTAGCTCATAAGAGGCATAGAGTTTTCTCTCCTCCCAGGCTTGACTGGTGCCACCCCAATTGACTATCTTGATGTGCTTTCCAAAGTTTGGTGGTCCCACCCTGCTGTGCTTGCTCTTGCAGTGGAAACAGCTGACTGCACCAATCTGAGCAGGTGGTGTGCTCTTCCTGAGGGAGCTAGAGTTGTGGACTTTAGCAGAGACTGAGTTGTATGGCTGTTGCAGAGGCTGTATTCTCCCCATTGACTGCCTGACCACAAAGCTCCCAAAAACGGGACCCACTAGTCCCATCCTGCTGACCCAGTCTTCCCAAGTGGCAGTGGGGCATAGCCAGCTTGGGTTCTTTCTACAGTCTTTCTTCAGAAGGCTCTTAAGGATGTCCAGACAACCTCATGGGGTGTTGGCATAGCCAACAGGTAGACACCTACCTCAGAGAGCCTTGGACCTTTTATTGATCTGTCTTAGGTCAGAGATGCTAATAGCCGACCCTTCCCACAAAAACCTATACCCAGTAGACAGAGCCACAATCAGTCAATAGCATGGATAGCTCCAGGGAAGTAGACCAAGGCCAGTTACTTGCATAAGAATGCCAATTGAGTAGGCCCAGAACCAACACAACCAGTGGTGAGCTTCAAACATCAAAGGACCCTGACTCAACTGGTCACATCACAGAGGGAACTTCGGAGATGCCAGAACCATCTGGGAATAACTCTGCCTCCAGGGGAGACCCCTGAAGAGCAGCTCATACACTGTGAATGAGGCATATCCTTAGTGCCAGTCAGCCTGAGGGTTAACTGCCCCCACCCATGGGGCAACAACATTCAAGATTCAATTATAACAGGAGAGAGCACATAACACATAAGAATCATTTCTGAAGCACCCAGCTCAGGTGACTTAGAAGATTGCACCATTGAGACCCACAAGGCACCTAGATTCAAAAGCTCTCATAACACACTTGGAAGACATAGAAGATATACCTAATCCACCGATTTTAGAAAGCTTTACTAGAGTTGGTTCAGTGTGGCTCAGTGGTTGAACATCAACCTATGAACCATGAAGTCAAAGTTTGATTCCTGATGAGAGGACAGGCCCTGGTTTCTGTCCTGATCCCCTGTAGGGGTATAGAGGAAGCAGCTGATCATGATTCTCTCTCATCATTGAGGTGCCTTTTTTAAAAATTAAATCTTTATTATCGAAAGTATTACATATGCCGGCCTTCTTCCCCCACTGACCCCTTCTAGCCCACCACTGCCCCCTGCAAGGCCTTTTATGCATATATGCATAACATATGGACACAGTGTGTGTCCGTATGTTATGCATGTATGCATACAACCGCACACCCTCACCCGCCTAACCTCCGAGATTCCGCTGTGTGTTCTATGCTTCTATGTCTCTGGATCTGTTTTATTCATCAGATTATTTTGTTCATTAGATTCTATATGTGAGTGAGACCCTGTGATACTTGTCTTTCTCTAATTGACTTATTTAGCTTACCATAATAATTTCCAGGCCTTTCCATGCTGTATCAAAGGGTAAGAAGTCCTTCGTTTTTATACTTGCGTAGTATTCCATGATGTAAATGTATCACTGCTTTTTTATCCACTTATCTACTAATGGGCTCTTGGGTTGTTTCCAGATCTGAGCTATTGTAAATTGTGGTGCTATGAGCATAGGGGTACATATATATTTTTTGATTGGTGTTTCAGGTTTCTTAGTATATATTCCTAGAAATGGGATCAATGGGTCAGATGGCAGTTCCACATTTAATTTTTTGAGGAAACTCCATACTGTTTTCCATAGTGGCTGCACCAGTCTGCATTTCCACCAGCACAGCACTACGGTTCTCTTTTCTCCACATCCTCAAGAGCAATCATTTGTTGATTTGTTGACGGTAGCCATTCTGACAAGTGTGAGGTGACACCGCATGGTTGTTTTAAGTTGCATCTCTCTGATGATTAGTGACTGAGCATTTTTTCATGTCTCTTGGCCATCTGTATGTCCACTTTGGAGAAGCGTCTATTTAAGCACATTTTTTTTACTGGATTGTTTGTCTTCCTTTTGTTAAGTTGTATGAGTTCCTTATATATTTTGGATATTAACCCTTTATCAGATGTATAATTGCCAAATATGTTCTCCCATACATTGGGCTACCTTTTAATTTGATGATGGTTTATTTTGTGTGCAGAGGCTTTTATTATGATGTAGTTCCATTTTTTATTATCTCTTTATTTTACCCAAGGAGATGTATCTGTAAATATATTGCTATGAGAGATGTCTGAGATTTTGCTGCCTATGGTTCCTTCTAGGATTTTTATGGGTTCCCAACTTATATTTAAGTCTTTTCTCCACTTTGAGTTTATTCTTGTGTATGGTGTAAATTAATGGCCTAGTTTCATTTTTTTTTTTTTGCATGCATCTGTCCAATTTTATTTCCAGCACCATGTATTGAAGAGACTGTCTTTATTACATTGTATGTTATTTCCTCCTTTGTCAAATATTAATTTTGGGTAATGGCTTGGATTGATTTCTGGGGTTTCTGTTTAGTTCCATTGACTTATATGCCTATTCTTGTGCCAGTACCAGGCTTTTTGATTACAGTGGATTTATGGTATAATTGATATATGTGATCCCTCAAACATTGTTCTTTCTCAAGATTGTTGTGGCTATTCAGGGTCTTTTATTGGTTCCCTATGAATTTTCAGAGGATTTGTTCTAGATCTGGAAATATGCCATTGGTATTTTAATTTGGATTGCATTGTATCTGTAGATTACTCTGGGTAGTATGAATATTTTAATGATGTTAATTCTACCAATCCATGAACATGGTATATTCTTCCTCTTGTTTATATATTCCTCTATAATTTTTCAACATTCTGTAGTTTTCTGAGTACAAGTCTTTTACCTCCTTGGTAAAGTTTATTCCTATTTATCTTAATTTTTTGTTGCAATAGTAAATGGGATTTTTTGTTTAGTTTCTCTTTCTGTGAATTCATTATCAGTGTTAAAAATATCATGAAGCATAGTATTCCATTGTGTAGATATGGTACATCTACACAATGGAATACTATGCTGTTATAAAAAAGGAGGAATTCTTAACATTTGCAGCAGCATGGATGGAACTGGAGAGCATTATGCTAAGTGAAATAAGCCAGTCAGTGAAAGAAAAATACCACATGATCTCACTCATTTATGGATAATAAAAAACATTATAACCTGAAGAATAAAAAGATAGATACAGAGGCAGAGAAGCATTGAACAGACTGTCAAATTACAGCGGGAAGGCTGGGGAGTGTAGGGGAGGAGGTAAGAGATCAACCAAAGGACTTGTATGCATGCATATAAGCATAATCAATGGACACAAGACACTGGGAGGGGGGGTGAGGGCATGTGCCGGGAGGTAGGGGGGGGCCGGGGGAAGGTCAATGGGAGGAAAAGGAGACATACGCACTACTATTTGTAATACTACAAGCAATAAAATAAAAATTTAAAAAAATTAATAAAAAAATAAAAAATATATCATGGATTTTGTTTGTTGATTTTGTAACCTGCTACATTGCCAAATTCATTTATTAAATCTACTAATTTTTTGTGTGAAGTCTTTAATGTTTTCTGTGTACAATATCATGTCATCTGCAAATAATGAGAATTTTATTTCCTTTCCAATTTGGATGCCTTTTATTTTTTTCTTCTTGTCTGAAGGCTGTGGCTAGGACATCCAGTACCATGTTGAAAAGAAGTGGTGAAAGCAGATATTCCTGATTTGTTCCTATTCTTGAGTAAAATGGTTTTAGTTTTTGCCCACTGAGTATGATGCTCACTGTAAGTTTGTCATATATGGCCTTCATTAGGTTGATATATGATCCCTCTATCCCCGCTTTGCTGAGAGTTTTTATCAAAAATAGGTTTTGGGCTTTGCCAAATACTTTTTTCTGCATTTATTGATATAATATTGTGATTTCTGCCTTTCAGTTTATTTATGTGATGTTTCACATTTATTGATTTGTGAATATCATACCAGTCTTGCATCCCTGGAATAAGTCCCACTTGGTTATGGTGCATGAACTTTTTAGTATATTGCTGATCCTATTTGCTAATATTTTGTTGAGGATTTTAGCATCTATGTAGACAGCATATAAATGGGGCATGTTTTTGTATCCATAAGCTACCCTATATCTTTTGATTAGCGCATTTTATCCGTTTACATTTAAGGTTATTATTGATAGGTACTTATATATTGCCACTTTACTTCTATATGCCTATGTTTCTCTCTCTCTCTCTCTCTCTCTCTCTCTCTCTCTCTCTCTCTCTATATATATATATATATATATATATATATATATATATATACACTAGAGGCCCAGTGTACAAAAATTTGTGCACTCAGGGGGTTGGTCCTCAGCCTGGCCTGCACCCTCTCACAATCCGGGACCCCTCGGGTAGGGTCCTTAGGCCTGGCCTGATTTCAGGGCCTGAGATCAGGGCTTTCCTTCCCCCGGCTGCAGGCAGCTGGCCTCACCCCTGCTGCTGCCACTGCTTGCCATCTGTGCAGCACTGCCCCCCCACCAATCCCCTGTCACCAGTGGCCTCCCTCTGCAGGTAACAGGCATGGGTTGCAAAGGCTTGGCTGGCCTGGGCCTCCCTTTGCAGGGAAATTGCTGGCTGGCACACATGCCACAGAGTCACTGCCAGTGGCCTGGGCCTCCCTCTTTCTTTGATGGGGGACAGGGCCAGCCCTGCAAGGGGCCATCTGCCTACCTGATCACCCCTAACCACTTTCTTGCCTACCTGATCACCCCTAACTGCTTGCTTGGGGGCATGGCCAGCCCAGCAAGGGGCCATGGTGGTTCTGGTCTCTGGTTATTCTGGTTGTTACACTTATGGTGGCTGGCCTTTTATCATATCGGATTCCTTCTTCTCATTACAGCTGTCCCTTTAGCATTTCTTGCAGTGCTGGTTTGGTGGTGATAAACTTCTTTCGCTTTTTTTTGTCTGGTAATCTCTTTATTTAATTATTTATTTTGAATGAGATATTTGCTGGATATACTGATGTTGGTTTCAGTTCCCTGCTTTGCATTACTTTGAGTACTTCATGCCATTCCCTTCTGGCCTGTAGAGTTTCTAATGAGAAATCAGGTGTCATCTTTATGGGAGTTCCTTTATAGGTAACAAATTGCTTTTCTCTTACTGCCTTTAAGATTCCCTCTTTGTCTTTAAATTTTGGCATTTTAATTATGAAGTGTCTGGGCATGGGCCTGTTTGGGTTCTTGCTCTGGACTCTCTGTGCCTCCTGGACTTATGTGACATTTTCCTTCACCAGGTTAGGGACATTTTCTGCCATTCTTTCTTCAGACACCTTCTCTATCTCTTGCTTACTTTCTACTCCTTCTGACACACCTATTATGTGAATATTGTTATGTTTCATAACAGTCTCTTAAGTTGTCCTTCTGTTTTTTAATTTTTTTTTCTTTTTGGTTCCCTGATTGAGTGATTTTTTTCTACCCTATCTTCTAATTCACTGATACAATCCTCAGTTTTGCCTAATCTGTTGTGTATTCATTACACTGTGTTATTTATTAGTGCTATGTCATTTTTATAGTTACTATATAATTTCTCATGCTGTTGAACATCTTTGCCATCATTAATTTGAACTCTATGTCTAATAAATTTCTTATCTGCATTTAATTTAGCACTTCTGGAGAATTCTCTTGTTCTTTCATTTGATTTGTATGTTTGTCTCCTTACTTTGGCTGCCTGTTTGGTATTGTGACCATGTATTAAGTAGATCTGCTATGTCTCTTAATCTCTAGTGCAAGACAATGTCAAATGCTGTTGCTAATTAGATCAGGCAAAGACTCAAAGCCTCCAGAGGCCTGCCTCTGCCAGCAGACTGATTGTATTCAGTTTTGAGTAGCCTCAGATAATCATCCACTGGTGGGGCTAGAGGTTTTACTACAGGGTGTAGCAGTTGCTTCTGTCAGGAGAATAATTGTTATTTTTACTCACTTAATGGGGCTAAGAAACTCCATAGGGTGTGGGGAGGGGCAAGGAGTTTTCCAATAGGGTTGGGAAACTGCCTCCCCTGCAAACAAAAACTGCCTGGATAGCAAAGTTGTTCCTGAGAAAGATGTCCTCCCCAGAGTGAAGCAATGACTCAGCACAGGAAACCAGGGTGTCTGCCTACTGAGTTTCAGCCCCAGAGCTCTCAACCCTGGTTTATGCTTACACAGCTCCAGTCAATCTGCCCTCCCTCTGCCAGAGTCCAAGGTAAGTGGCTGCACACAAAATTTTGTTGACTGGCTCTTTAAGAGGGTGCCTGCATTTTCATCTGTTCTCCTGGCAGATAGAAACCCTGATGCTTTTTACAGCCTGATGTTATATGGGCACATTTCTCAGTTTTGGTGCTCTGGGTTGATTGGCCAAACTTTGGGTTTAGACCCCAGATTTCCCAGTGGAAACCCCTCACAGCTGAGATATCTCTTCAAAACTTAAACTGCTATCTGTGAGAGCCCAACCAGTCCTCATGCACCTCTGCCCTTCTGACCAGTCTCTATGTTGTCTTCACTTTCAATCCTTGGTTGTCAGGGTTCTTTCCAGCTACTCTTCAGTTGATCATTCAGGGTGTGTTTTTTTTGTTTTTATATTTTAGTTGTAATTCCTGGGAGCATATCTGTGTGGTATCTACTTACTCTGCCACCATTTTTAATCTCTCAACATTGATAGTTCTATCTCCCTTTCCCTCTCCCATCTTCTCTAATATCAATATAAATATAGTTTTTTTAAAAAGCTTTACTAGAGATATTGAGGGACATTTCATATTAATGAATCAATCTACAGGACTATATAGTAATTCGAAACATATATGAAATCATACAAAATACAAATTGATATAACTAAAGATAATGATAAATAGGAAAATCCATGATCATAATAAGATTGTAAAAAATATTAGCATCTCAGAAGTAAAGGGAGTTTCTTTGTGCAATTACAAGGTGAATTTGCTTAAAGATAGAGAGAAAGAAGATGATTAAGCTAAATGTTAATGATAAGGTAAATATAGAATAATCTCCATGGGGAAGAAAACAAGAAGACTTTCCAAAGATCTGGCAATAGGAAGAAGAATATGGATTAAAAAGATGTTTGTATAATTCATAAACTGCTGTCAATACTGAGAGACAGCTGTAAATTAAATAAATGTAATGCTTCTTTGCAGATAGTACCATGTTTGTAAAATATCTTACTAAGAATTGTCAGTAATAACATGCATAGGAAAAGTAAATTCTATGTAGTAATGTCACTCTAGCATCAACTATATTATAGATTGAAAATTAGTTTAATTGATCCATTTAGAGATATAATGATGTGTCATAAGTTTAATGATTAAATAGTTTAATGCATTTATAACTAAAAATATTTTTAAATGTAATGTATAAACCCTTTTAAATGCTAAAGTAACAGTTTGAAAGACATAATCATAAAAACCTATGCATCATATTTTGATTTTTTTGCAGAGATTTCATGGTCTGAACTAAATTTTGGGGAAGAGTTGATTCATGATTCTTATCTTTTGCCATTAATTCTGAAAGAGTACTTAAAGTTATTACAAAGGCTTCTCTACATACTTGTCTTCACTTGTATAAATATAAGAGCATTTAATTGATAACCTTTGACTTATTAATTGTGTGAAATAATCAATTAAATATATTATTTATATGCACTATTGTTCCTGAAAATATTAGAGCTCTGATGTTAATGCAAAGATACTTCACATTCTTAATTAATAAAAGAGTTGGAATAAACAGACAAATAATTGTTTTTCTGTATGAGACTAAATTTCAGATGTTCTACTATTCCCTAAATATTTTAAGTGCATATATTCTACAAACTAAAACACTATTTATATAATAGAATGCAATTACCAAAATAAATAAATAGAGATTGATGCTTTACTACCATCTAATCAATATACCTTGTTCAAGTTTTAATACTTTCTTTTATAGCAAAATAATCAAATTCAATATCACATGAAGATTTTGTGGTCTTGTATGTTTAGTATCCTTTAATTTTGAAGTTTCTCAAATCTTTCATTTACCTTCAAACATTCTATAAAAAGTCCTTCAACTTGGGTTTCTCTTACATTCTTCATGCACAGAATCAGATTATGAAATTTCATTAGATATATTACAGATATAATGAGGTCTTCCTCTCATTGCATTTTATTGAATTTCTCACAATAATCTTAATATTAATTTTGATCATTTGATTAAGGTGGTATCTCCTAGGTTTACCATGGCAAAATTGCTTTTTCTCTACTTTAATAAATACATACTTCATGGAGAGATACTTGGAGGCTATGTAATACCTTATTCCTCATCAAATACTTTCACCGCAGTTTCAGCATCCATCCATAAATCTTTTCTAAATTGTTACTCTGAAGATTGCTGAGTGTGACTTTTAAATTTCCATTCTTCCTTCTATATATATATATTAGTGGGCATTTCAGTATAGGATAGACCTTTCTTTTTTCCTAGTTTACATATCATTTTATTTCTCCATATCAGCTTATTTTATGCAATGGGATTTAATTTGTTAATATCATTATTCATTTGACACTCAAATAGTCCCAGTTTTGTTTGGTGCAAGTTTCTTTCAATGGCTTCTGTCTCCTTCAGATATTTTTTCATCTTAATTTGAGTACTTTCTTAACTACCAGTACAGCAAGATGTTCCAGGCATATCTCATGCTTTATCTCAGCCCTACACTAAGAGCCCTGGCACCTTATATAGCTGAGTTGTATTTAGAACCCCGAATCTGTATATTTGGTGTACTTTCTATGCTATTTATTCCAGTGCTACTTATCCTGGGCCTCTTATGGAACAGGGATTGGAAATACAGATTTATAGGTATGCTTATATAAGCATTTATTTGTATATCTAATTTACACCAATAATTATTTCTATATAAGTCTATGTCACCATCCCCTCTGGCTATGTCATGCACACCTTTTTTGGCATGAGACTCTGATATTTTTCTGAATTATTTTCTCATGTGTGAAGGAGATAGCTTATTTGGTCCTGGGATCTCAAGTTCTTTTAAATGTAAATAAACAGGATGTAGAGAAAGAGAGGAAAAAAGAAGGATGGAAGGGAAAAAAAGAAGGTTAACTTTTCATTTTCTGATAAATTTTGCATCATAAAACTCAAGAAAATTATTGTTTCAGCCAAATATAAAAATTGTCTAAGTAAATGTAGTATACAGTCTCACATATAAATTTCTCATTCCCTACTGAAGCTCCAGGAAACAAACAATAATGAGAAAGGAAAGAAAAGGAAATGAATAAAGTACTTCTTACACAAGGTAAAAGCTATATCTTCAATATAATTCAACCTAGATACTAACTATGCTTTTTTTTAATAGCTTCACACTTTCATATAATTTATTCTGAGATATTGATGGTTTTCTTCATCAGCCTTATATTCTGTACCATCTTTCTTCACTTATATACACTTTATTAATTAAGGTAATTGTTCCAAGGAAAACACTTCAAATTTTCTTTAATAAGATTAATTTTCAAATTTTTAGGAGATTTATTTGATTTCAACATAATTTGAATACAATGGTGGATTCCATTAAGCATCAAGCATTAAGACAATCTTTCATTAAGCAAAATTATAACAGCAGAATATTTTAAATATTACCTATGAAAGTATTACCTATTATACTGTTACTAGAGGCCCGGTGCACAAAAATTTGTGCACTCGGGGGGGAGGGAGGGTCTCTCAGCCCGGCCTGTGCCCTTTCACAGTCTGGGACCCCTCAGGAGATAATGACCTGCTGGCTTAGGCCTGCTCCTGGGTGGCAGAGGGCAGGCCCAATCCCTAGGTGCAGCCCATGGTCAGGCTCAGAACAGGGCTGATTGGGGAGTTGGGGTGCCACCCCCTGTCATGCACAGAGCAGGGTGGATCGGGAGGTTGTAATGCCACCCTCAGTCACGCTCAAGGTAGGGCCGATTGGGGGGTTTGGGCACTGCTCCCTGTCACACTCAAGGCAGAGTCGATGGGGAGGTTGCGGCGCCATCCCCTGTCACGCACAGAGCAGAGCCAATTAGGGGCGTTGGGGCTCTGTACCATGTCACGCACAGAGCAGGGTCGATCGGGGGGTTGGGGAGCTCTCCCCTGTCACGCACAGAGCAGGGCCCATCAGAGCGTTGAGGAGCTCCCCCCTGTCACTCACAGAGTAGGGCCGATAGGGGAGTTGGGGCACCACCCTCTGTCACACACAGAGCAGGGCTGATGGGGAGGTTATGGATCTACCCCGTCACACAGAGAGCAGGGCCTGTAGAAGGTGGTTGGGGTGCCGCCCTCTATCACCCACAGAGCAGGGCCGATTAGGGGGTTGGGGCACCGCCACTGTCACACTCAGGGCAGGGCCAATGGGGAGGTTATGGCTCTACCCCATCACACACAGAGTAGGGCCCGTGGGGGGGTGGTTGGGGTGCTGCACCCTGTCACACACAGAGCAGGGCCGATCAGGGGGTTGGGGAGCTTCACCCTATCAGGCACAGAGCAGGGCTGATCAGGGGGTTGGGGAGCCTTCCCCTGTCATGAACAGAGCAGGGTGGATAGGGAGGTTGTGGCTCCACCCCCTGTCACACACAGAGCCGCAGGGCGATCAGGGGGTTTGGGCGCTGCCCCCTGTCACACTGATCCCGGTGCCAGGAGGCCTTGCAGCTCCGCTGATCCCGGTACTGGGAGGCATATTACCCTTTTACTATATAGGATAGAGGCCTGGTGGGGGCCGGCTGGTTTGCCCTGAAGGGTGTGCTGGATCAGGGTGGGGGTCCCCACTGGGTTGCCTGGCCAGTCTGAGTGAGGGGCTGAGGGCTGTTTCAGGCTGGCGGGTGACTGAAGCTCCCAACCGCTCCTTTTTTCTTTTTTTTCTTTTTTTATTCTGGGCCAGCTTTAGCTCTGAGGCTTGGCTCCAGCTCTTAGGCCTCGGCTGCTGAAAACATGTATCTGGTTTGTTTGGGTTATATAATCGAAACACTGTTTCAACTCCAGCTTTGAGATCCAGGCTGGCTGAAAGCAGGTTTCTGGAGTTTTGTTTAGCTTCTATATTTGTTACAATGTTTCAAACTGCAAGCTCAGAGGCCGGCAGCGGCAGGCGGGGAACGTTGGAGTCCTCTGTCACTGAAGCAAGCAAACCTCATGTTAGCTTCAAGCTGCCTGGCTGCTGGCCGCCATCTTGTTGGCAGTTAATTTGCATATTGCCCTGATTAGCCAATGGGAAGGGTTGCAGAGGTACGGCTAATTACCATGTTTCTCTTTTATTAGATAGGATTCCCCCATTGATCCCTTCTAGCTTGCCCCTGCCCCTGCTCCAGTACTTCACCACCCTATTGGCAGTGTTCCTATGTTACATATATATGCATTCAAGTTCTTTTGTTGATCTCTTCCCACCAACTCACCCAACCCTGCCTTTCCTCTAAGATTCCACAGACTTTTTCATACCTCTATATTTCTGGATCTATCTTATCAGTTTATTTGTTCATTAGGTTTCACATTTGAGTGAGATCATATGATACTTTTCTTTTTCTGACTGGCTTATTTTGCTTATCATAATACTCTTCAAGTCCCTCCATACTGTCTCAAAGAGTATGAGAACCTTCAATTTTACTGCTGCATAGTATTCCATGTTATAAATGTACCACAGCTTTTTTATTCCCTCATCTACTGATGGGCACTTGGACTGTTTCCAGATCTTAGCTATTATAAATTGTGCTTCTATGAACATAAGGCTGCCTATATTCTTTTTGTTTACAGTTAGGATAACACTTCTTCATCCTAAGAAGTGTTTCACATTTCTTAGGATATACTTCTAGAAGTGGGATCAATGGGACAAATGGTAGTTCCATTTTTAATTTTTTAAGGAAACTCTATACTGTTTTCTACAATGGCTACACCAGTCTGCATTCCCACTAGCAGTGTACTAGGGTTCCCTTTTCTCCATAACCTCACAAACACTTGTCATTTGTTGATTTGCATTCTTACAAGTGTGCAGTGATACCCCAATGTCATTTTAATTTGCATCTCTCAAATGATTAGTGACTTTGAGCATTTTTTTCATATGTCTCTTGGCCATCTAAATGTCCACTTTTGAGAAGTGACTATTTAAGTCCTATACCCATTTTTTAATTAGATTGGTTGTCTTCCTTTTGTTAAGTTGTATTAGTTCCATGTATATTTTGGATATTAACCATTTTCTCCCATACAGTGGGCTCTATTTTCATTTTGTTGATGGTTTCTTGTGCTGTGCAGAAGCTTTTTATTTTGATGTATTCCCATTTTTTTTATTATTGCTTTAATTTCCCTTGACTTAGGAGAAGTAGCTGCAAACATATTGCTCAGAGAGATGACTAAGATTTTGCTGCCTATGGTTTCTTCTAGAATTTTATAGTTTCATGATTTACATTTAAGTTTTTTATCCATTTTTATGTTGTTCTTGAATATATGTTGGTGGACTAGTTTCATTCTTTGCATGTACATTTATTGAAGAGACTCTCTTGCCTCTTTTGTCAAATATTAATTGAGCATAATGATTTGGGTCAATTTCTGAGTCCTCTGTTCTATTCCATTGATATATATGTCTGTTCTTGTGCCAGGACAAGGCTGTTTGATTACAGTGGCTTTGTAGTACTGTGTGGATATCTGGTATTGTGATCCTTCCATCTTTCGTTTTCTTTCTCAAGATTGCTGCCATCTATTTGGGGGTCCTTTTTAGTTCCATATAAATTTTTGGAGTATTTATTGTAGAACTGTGAAATATGTCGCTGGTATTTTAATAGGAATTGCATTGAATCTGTGGATTACTTTGTGTAGTATGGATATTTTGATGATGTTAATTCTACCAATCAATGAACACCTTATATTCTTCCACTTGTTTGTATTTTCTTCTATCTCTTTTTTCAATGTCCTTCTTGGTTAAGTTTATTCCTAAGTATTAATTTTTTTATTGCAATGGTAAATGGGATTGATTGTTTAGTTTCTCTTTCTGAGAATTCAATATTGGTTTATAAAAATGCCATCAATTCTCTCGGTGCTAATTTTGTATCATGTTACATTGACAATTTAATTTATTAATCCTAGTAGATTTTTGGTGGAGTCTTTAGTATTTTCTATGTATAATATAATGTCATCTGCAAATAATAATAGTTTGCCTTCCTCCTTTCCAATTTGGATGACTTTTATGTTTTCTTTTGTATGATCACTGTGACTAGCATTTCCAGTACTATGTTGAATACAGTGATGAAAGTGGACATCCCTGTCTTGTTTCTATTCTTAGGGGAAATGATTATAGTTTTTGCACATTGTGTATGATATTAGCTATAGGTTTGTCATATGTGGTCTTTATTATGTTGAGGTATGATCCTTCTATTCCCTCTTTGCTAAGAGTTTTTATCAAAAATGGGTGCTGGATTTTGTCAAATGCTTTTTCTGCATCTATTGATATGATCATGTGATTTTTGTCTTTCAATTTATTTATGTGATGTATCATGTTTATTGACTTGTGAATATTGTACCAGCCTTGCACCCTGGAATAAATCCCACTTCATCATGGTGGATGATCTTTTTAATATAATGCTGAATCCAACTTGCTAATATTCTGTTTAGAGTTTTAGCATATTTGTTCATCAGGGATATTGATCTGTAATTTTCTTTCTTTGTAGTGTCTTTGTCTGGTTTTGTAATTAGGATAATCTTGGATTCATAAAAAGAGCTTGGAAGTGTTCCTCCTTTGGGAATAGCTTGAGGAGGATAGCTGTTAGTTGTTCTATGAATGTTTGGTAAGGCTTCACTGTGACGTTGTCCAGTCCAGGACTTTTGGTTGATGGGAGTTTTTATTAGTGATGCTATTTATTCTATTGTTATTGGCCTATTCAGATTTTCTGACTCTTTCTGATTCAGTTTTGGGAGATTGTACTTTTCTGGGGATTTTCCCATTTCATCCACATTTTATGCTTATTGCCATTTAGTTATTCATAGTATTTTATATAATAAAAGCCTAATATACTAAGTGTCCGGCTGTCTGGTCTACCAATCAAAGTGTAATACGCTTATATGCTAAGGCCGCTCAACTGCTTGCTATGACATACACAGACCACCAGGGGGCAGACAGTCAGCCAGTCAACAAGTTGCTATGATGTGTACTGACCACCAGGGGGAAGACACTCCAACTGGTAGGTTACCTTGCTGCTGGGGTCCAGCTGATCTGGACTGAGCTAGATTGGTTGGACATGCCCTGGAGTCCTCTCCTGGTTCCTCCCTGGCTGGCCAACTTCCTGTATCTCTCTCTGGCCCTGATAGTGCACCAGTGGGGCCCGTTGGCCTGGCCTGTGCCCTCTCAAAATCAGGGACTCCTCAGGGGATGTTGGAGAGCCAGTTTCAACCCAATCCCAAAGGACAGGCCAAGGGACCACACTGGTGCATGAATTTGTGCACTGAGCTTCTAGTTTTCTTATAATCCTTTATATTTCTGTGGTGTCAGTTGTTACTTCACAACTATCATTTCTTATTTTATTTATTTGGGTCATATATATATATATATATATATATATATATTGATGAGTCTGGCTAAAGGATCATCAATCTTGTTTATATTTTCAAAGAACCAGCTCTTGGTTTTATTGATCTTTTGTATTATATTTTAGTCTTCATATCATTTATTTCTGCTAATCATTATTTCCTTCTTTCTACTTACTCTGTACTTTTCTTGTCCTCTTTCTAATTCTTTAAGTTGTGGAGTTAAATAACTTATTTATTTTTTTATTTTATTTTTGGGGTAGGGTTTTAGTGCTATGAGCATCCTTCTCAGGCCTGCTTTTGCTGTGTCCCAGATATTTTGGGTTATTCTGTTCAAATTTTCATTTGTTTTTAGGAAATTTTTTATTTATTTCCTGAGCTCATTGGTAACCTATTCATTATTTAATAACATGCTATTTAGCCTCCATGTGTATTGGAGTTTTTATTTCTAATTTCATTCCATTGTAATCTGAGAAAATGCTTAATATGATTTCAATCTTCTAGAACTTGCAAGACTTGTTTTAAATCCTAACATGTGGTTTGTCTCTGAGAATGACTCATGTGCACTTGAGAAGTTTCTGCAGCTTTTAGGTGAAATGTTTTATAAACTTTAATTAAATTCATCTGATCCACTGTGTAATTTATAGTCACTGATTCCTTGTTAATCTTTTGTCTAGAAGATCTATCCAGTGAAGTCAGTGGGGTGTTAAAGTCCCCTACCATGACTGTATTGCTGTCAGTCTCCCCATTAAAGTCCTTTAGAAGTTTTTTGTTTGTTTGTTTCTTTGTTTTTTTAAATATATATTTAAGTTTTCCTATATAGTGTGCAAATATGTTTACCAGGGTTATATCCTCTTGTTAGATCAGTCCCTTTAATATCAGTTATTGACCTTTACTGGCTCTTAGCATAGCCTTCATTTTGAAGTCTGTATTATTAGATATCCCAGCTTTTTTTAAAAAACTCTATTTGCATGGGAAAAGTTTTTTTCCATCCCTTCAGTCTTATCCCCTGTGTGTCTTTTTTTCTGAGAAGAATCTCTTGTAAACAGTTTATATTTGTGTCATTCAGCTTCCCTATGACTTTTAAATAAAGCAACTAACCCATTTACATTTAAGATTATTATTGATAGGTGCTTATTTATTGCTATTTTAATTATTTATGTGTATGTTTCTGTCCCTCTCTATTCTCATTACATCAGTTCCTTTAGCACTTCTTGCAGTGCATCCTTTAGCCTTTTTCTTGGGGGGGGGGGAGCGCAGTCTGGAAAGCTCTTTATTCCCAATCTATTTTGAATTATTGCCTTGATGGATATAGTGATCTTGGTTTCATATCCTTGATTTTCATTACCTTGAGTGTTTCATACCATTACTTCTGGCCTGTAGAATTTCTGATAAGAAATCAGCTGACATACTTATGGAAGCTCTTTTTTAGATAACAAATTGCTGCCTTTAGGATTCTCTGTTTGACTTTAATTTTTGGCATTATAATTATAATGTGTCTGGGCATGGGCTTATTTAGATTCTTCTTTCTTGGGACTCTCTTCTTGCTTCCTGAACTTGTGTGACTTTTTCCTTCACCAAGTTAGGGAAGTTTTTTGCCATTATTTCTTCAAACAGGTCCTCTATCCCTTGCTCACGTTCTTTCCCTTCTGGTATCCCTATGATGTGAATATTGTTACATTTCATGTTGTACCTGAGCTCCCTTAATCTCTCCTCCTCTTTTTAAATTGTTTTTCATTTTTGTTCTCTTATTGAGTGATTTTTTCCTACCTTGTATTCTAAAACACTAATCCAATCCTTGGCTTCCCCTAATCTCCTGTATATTCCTTCCAATGTGTTCTTTATTAGTGTTATGTTAGTCTTAATTTCTGACTGATCTTTATCAGTTAAGATATACTTTTTTATGCTTTTGTGCATCCTTGCCATTATTTTTCTGATCTCTCTCTCTCTCTCTCTCTCTCTCTCTCTCTCTCTCTCTCTATATATATATATATATATATATATATATATATCTATATATATATGCCTAAGTGACTGTTTGATAAGTAGCTATGATGCACACTGACCACCAGGGACAGACACACAGTGAACAGGCATGGAAACATGGAACAGACTGATGAATCTCAGAGGGAAGGGGGGATGGTGGGAAGAGATTAACCAAAGAACTTATATGCATACTAGAGGCCCAGTGCATGGATTCGTGCACTGGTGGGATCCCTCGGCCTGGCCTGTGGGGATCAGGCTGAAACAGACAGTCTAACATCTCCTGAGGGGTCCCAGATTGCGAGAGGTTGCAGACCAGGGCAAGGGACCCCACCTGTGTACGAATCTGTGCACTGGGCCTCTAGTATCTAATAAATTTCTTAATTCATTTCATTTAGCTCTTCTTCTGGAGAATTCTTTTGTACTTTTATTTTGGTTTTGTCTTTATGTCTCCCCATTTTGGCTACCTATTTGGGTTTGTGTCTATGTATTAGGTAGATATGCTAAGTTTCCCAGTCTCTAATGCAGGACATTGCCAAACACTATTTGTGAGTGATCCTGAATACTCTGTTTGGAGCTGTCAGCAATCCATAGCTTGTTGTTCCCTCTGCTGGGGCTAGGTGCCTTTGGAAAGCACCAAGATGTGCACCAGGGTGTGCTTTTCCTAGCCCAGGGCCCAGAAGCAGATCAGAGAAAGACTAAAATTCTCCAGTGACCTGTCTATGCCTGAAATTATTATTATTAATTTTTTATTAGGCTCAGGCTATCAACCACAAGGTAGGGAAAGATATTTTTAATAGGGTTGAGCTATTGCTTCCTCTCTCAGGCAAAAGTTGCCTGGATATTAAAGGTCTTCCAGAGAAGATGTTCTCTGTGGTATGAGGGGCTGACTCAGCACATGCAACTGGGGTGGCTGCCTCCTAACTTTAACCCCAGAGCCCTCAACCCTAGAGTCTGCTCATACAGCTCCATTTCATTTTGCTCTCTCTCCTCTAGAGCCTAAGGTTAATGGCTGCACACAAAAGTTTATGTCTTTGCCGTTTAAGAAGGTGGATGCATTTCCAGTAGTCTCTGCCTAGCAGACATCAACCCTCATGCTTTTCAAAGACAGATGTTCTGTCTGCACCTTTCTCAGTTCTAGTGCTCTGAGCTGGGGGAGGGGGGCAAATTTGGAGTTCAGACTCCAGAGGTCTCAATGGGAACCCCACCACACACACACCACAGCTAACATGTCCCTCTGAAACTTCAGCTGTTGTCTGTGAAAGTCTGGCCAGCATTTTCACACCTCTGCACTTCCTAACAGTCTCTCTGTGGTCTCCACTTTCTGTCTTTGGTTATCAGGGTTCTCTAGCTAGCCTTCAGTTGATTATTCAGAATGGTTTCTCTGTATTTTACTTGTAATTCCAGTTTGATCCTGGGAGCATGTCAGTATAGCTTCTACTTTCTCTGCCACCATTTTGGAATTTCCCATACACAAGATTTTTTTTTTTTAGCACTAATAGACTTTTAAAAATAAATTGCCAAAAGAAAACTACCATTAATTTGCATTTTAACTTGTCTTTCAGAAAAAGTATACAAATATCTATATCCACTTTTAATTAAGGGTGTCTGTTTCCATATCACCTTACCAATAATAGTTCTGTTATTGAATTCTTAGAATCACATATAAGTTACATAAAGATAAATAGTGCAAGTGTCTTATTTTCTTTTATTTGATCACTTGTGATGTAGAATTCTTATTTTAAACTAGTGACCTGGTGCACAAAAATAGTGCACATTAAGAGTGAATTAATTAGAGGAAATATTTTAATATTGCTATTTGCCCTTTCTCTATAATAGAAGTGTCAGGAAGGAAAGTTAGTAAAATGTATATGAAAATCTTCCTCATGTCAGAGTCTGGGGCACGCCACGGGAACCAGAGTTAAGACCCCATCCACCCACGTGCACCTCGAAATCACGCGAGACCCAGACCTGGCCAGCCCCACCCCCATTGGGCTAGATCCAGACCTGGCTGGCCCCACCCCTGTCAAGCTCCACTGGGTGAGGGATGTGGCCTCAGGTCACCTGGCCCTGTGCCGGGGCAGGATGCACAGCCTGAGGTCCCCCATCCCAGGCCAGGGGCCCTCCTTGAGGTCCCCTAGCCTGGACCAGGGGGCGTGGCCTGAGGTCCCCTGTCAAGCTCTGCCAGGCGGGGGGAACAGCCTGAAGTCCCCTGGCCCCAGGGGGTGGGACGCGGCCTGAGATTCTCTGTCCTGGCGCAGGGGCTGGGGGCGCGGCCTGAGGTTCCCTGTCAAGCCCCACCAGGTGAGAGGCACATCCTCAGGTCCCCTGTCCTGGGCCAGTGCCATGCAGCCTCAGGTCCTGCTGATTGCTTGTTAAGGCTCATTATGGGAACTCGGCCTCTGCTGTGGGTGCAGCCATCTGTGTTACGAAATCCCTGCCTCCGCTGTGGGCACAGCCATCTTAACCATTACAGCATGACAGTCAATTTGCATATTCCCTCTTCATTAGATAAGATGGCTTTGTGACTAATTAAAATTGCCCTAACTGGTTTGGCTCAGTGGATAGAGCATCAGCCTGCAGACTCAAGGGTCCCAGGTTCAATTCCAGTCAAGGGCATGTACCTTGGTTGCGGGCACATCCCCAGTGGGGAGTGTGCAGGAGGCAGCTGATCGATGTTTCTCTCTCATTGATGTTTCTAACTCTCTTTCCCTCTCCCTTCATTTCTGTAAAAAATCAATAAAATATACTTTTTAAAAAAAGTAACTGTTTATGCTCTTTGCTCATGTTTTCTTCCAAATTAATCATGTTTTCCTACTTGACTTATGTGTTTTTAATATATTAATGAAAAAGGCATCTCCCTATTTATATGCATAATAGCTGCCTATTACCTATTCATATTTAATGTTACCTACTGTGTTTTTAATATAAGTTCATGAAAAGAATTTGATAAATCATGAAAATATATGGTTACTCATATTTCCTTATAAAATTTTAGTTTATTTTTAGTTAATGGGCATAAAAAATCTTTCCCAATTTTAATGCTTTATCTACAATATTTTATTTATCTCATGTTAAATAAGTAGCATGACTTTATATTTTCTTATATTTCACCATCCTTATACTCTTAAGGGGTTTAAGGATATAAACCTTAGGAGTAAAGTGGTTTATTTTTTCCCCATATGTAATTTATTGATTTTAAAACATATATAGCTAATCCATCTTCAGGTACTTACTAAAACCAGACTTGGCTTTATTTTTGTTTAAATATGATTGACAACATATTTTGTACTTCACAGTTTAAATTCACTCCTAATATTAGGATTGCTTCTTATTTCCTGTGTATTCTCAGGAATCTATTAAATTCATTAAAATGATAGTAATGGTAATTCCTGTTGGGAGTTATTAAAAAGTATCACGTGATAAATACATAATGCACTTAGCACAAAATTTTGCACACAACAAATATATAATAGTTTTCTTTGAGTGGTGGAGCTGCAGTAGTGTTAGTGACAATACTACCAATAACAGTATTAACATAAATCAGTCTATGCCATCATGCCTTTGATTCTGAGATGCTTTGGGGCACTTTGCATAAAAGTATGCACTATTTTATACTCTTTAAAAAAACTCAGTATACCTTTCATGTTAAGAGTTTTGTTGATAATTGTAGCAGACAGCTTTGATTTTAATTTAGTTGACAATGGTTTTAATTCCTAAATATAAAATATGAAGCACTTAATCTTTATTTCATTTATAGACATTTTGTTTGTTTTGGTTTTGGTTTTATTTGTAGACTTAAAATAGCTTGTAGAAAGGGAAAGAACTTAAATTCTACATACAGAATGACATGATTATAAGTGAAATTTAAATCTATCAATCCCCAATTCACTATTCTGTAAGATGGCAATTATAGTACCTGATAGGCATGTGTGGGATTATCCTATATAATAAGAGAGGAATATGCTAATTAGCAGTTACACCCTGAGGCCTAATGACCAAGCACGTCACAACCAGATCACTGATCAGCAGAAGGGTGGGCCAGCGAGGTACAAACAGGCTTTGGAGAGCTACAGGAGGGGACAGGGCAGCAAGCTATGAGGTTGGGGTAGGGGAGAGGTAGGCGGGGGGAGCTACAGGAGGGTGGCAGCAACCTACTGGCTACAAGTGGGCGACAGAGAGCTACAGGATGAGGCAGGGTAGCAAGCAAGCAGGAGGTGGAGAGCTACAGGAGATAGCAGGGCTACAAGCTATGAGGGAGGGGCGGGGGGAGCTAGAGGAGGGCTGCAGCGACCTACTGGCTCATGGATTCATGGGCAGGGCTACTAGTTATGGTATAACATGCAATATTCTTTAAACATTATCTGACATATAGAAGATACTAAAGAAATAACTTTTAAATTGTATCTTAATCTGAACTTCACTTCTGTCTGCTACTTTTACTATAAATATTAAAATAAATTTTATATAAAATTATATTTTCCTTAGCTATTCTTCAGAAAGATTAAAATATCATTCATTTCAGATCACTCTTTTAGATGTCTTGGTCTTTTTGTACCTGATACAATTCCAAAAAATACATGCATTTTGTCCTAGAGATCTAAAAATCATATCGGAAACTTTATTTCTTGGAGTTTGTATTTTGTAACTATAAGCATTGATGTTCATCTCAGATGAATTAGTAATTAAATAATCCTATGCTGGGCAACTAGCTTTAGCCTCCATTGTTTCTTTCGCCACTCCGAAGAAACGGCCTACGTACTTTGATCTTCTTTGCCCTCTATAATCTTCATGTTTCCAGTCTTTGAGGCAAACACCTAGAAAATAACAAACAAAAAAAAATGATAAACTAGTCAAAACCACTTTAAATGTAACTTGTTTCCTTTATTTCTATGCATGGTTTTCACATTTAGTTTTTCTTCCTCTTTCTTCCATTCTTTTTTTTTTTTAATTATTAAATCTTTATTGTTCAGATTATCATAGTTGTTCTTCTCCCCCTCCCCATAGCTCCCCTCCACCCGGTTCCTACCCCACCCTCTACCCTTATGCCCCCACCCCCACTGTCCTCATTCATAGGTGTACTATTTTTGTACAGTCTCTTCCCGCACCCCCACAATCCTCCCCCCCCCCGCCCGAGAATAGTCAGTCCACTCCCTTTCTATGCCACTAATTCTATTATATTCACCAGTTTATTCTGTTCATCAGATTATTTATTCACTTGATTTTTAGATTCACTTGTTGATAGATGTGTATTTGTTGTTCATAATTTGTATCTTTACCTTTTTCTTCTTCTTCCTCTTCTTAAAGGATACCTTTCAGCATTTCATATAATACTGCTTTGGTGGTGATGAACTCCTTTAGCTTTTTCTTATCTGTGAAGCTCTTTATCTGACCTTCAATTCTGAATGATAGCTTTGCTGGATAAGGTAATCTTGGTTGTAGGCTCTTGGTATTCATCACTTTGAATATTTCTTGCCACTCCCTTCTGGCCTGCATAGTTTCTGTTGAGAAATCATCTGACAGTCTTATAAGTACTCTCTTGTAAGTAACTGACTTTTTTTCTCTAGTTGCTTTTAAGATTCTCTCTTTGTCTTTTGCTCTTGGCATTTTAATTAAGATGTGTCTTGGTGTGGTCCTCTTTGGATTCCTTTTTTTGGGGGGTTCTCTGTGCTTCCTGGACTTGTAAGTCTATTTCTTTCACCAGGTAGGGGAAGTTTTCTGTCATTATTTCTTCAAATAGGTTTTCAATATCTTGCTCTCTCTCTTCTTCTGGAACCCCATAATTTGGATGTTGGTACGCTTGAAGCTGTCTCAGAGGCTTCTTACACTATCTTCATATTTTTGGATTCTTTTTTCTATTTGTTTTTCCGGTTGGTGTGTTTTGCTTCTTCGTATTTCAAATCTTTGACTTGATTCTTGCAATCTTCTAGTCTGCTGTTGGAACTCTGTATAATATTCTTCATTTCAGTCAGTGTATGCTTAATTTCTAGTTGGTCCTTTTTCATAACCTCGAGGGTATCACTAGATATCTTAAGGGTCTCACTAAGTTTATCGGCAGTTTCTAGAGAATTCTTGAAAAACCTTAAAAGTGTGGTTTTGAACTCTATATCCAGTCGTTTGCTTTCCTCCATTCCTGTCATTTGTGACCTGTTTCTTTGTCTCCTCATTTTTTATGCTTCCTTGTGTTGATAGAGTGGTTTTGTGTTCTAGGTGTCCTACAGGGCCCAGTGGCTCAGCCTCCCCAATTACCTGAGGTGGACACTCTTGGTGCACCCCTTTGTGGGCTTTGTGCACAGTCTTGTTGTAGTTAAGCCTTGATTGTTGTAGGTATCACTGGAAGGAATTGACTTCCAGGCCAATGGCTGTGAGAATCAGCTGTGTCTGCAGTGGGAGAACTTCTGTGCTGGAGATACCTTTCTGGGGCAAGACTTGCTTCAGTGGGGCTTTGGTGCTCACTGAGTCTGCCTCCTGAGTGTCCCTTATGGATCTGAGGAGTTGTAATCTGGATGGTTCCACTCTGACCACTGGGTACACTGGCTCTTGGATCTCTAAGGAGGTGCTAATGTAGACTCTTCCTGAGGCTACCCAGCAGGAGCCTAGCTGTGAAGCAATTCAAGCTGCTGTGGGGCCTTGGGCCTTCTTTTGGAAGTTCTGGGTTTCTCTGACCCAGCTGCAGTTTGTTAGGTAATTTTCAGATTGCAAAGGGCCAGGCCTTTCATATGCAAAAGCCTCTGTGCACAGCTTGGGTGGGGCAGGGTCTTAGGGGATCAACAGGGCGGAGCAAGCAGCTATGGCTGCTCCTCAGTCCTACCCTAAGAAGCCTGGCTTCTCAGTGTCCCGGTAATCACTGCAAGTACCTCTGAGAGAAACCCGCCCTTGAGGTCTGACCGATGCCAGACAGTCCAGTTTCTTCTGTATGAGTCTGGGTCCCCAGAGACTCACCCGGAACTGGAGTTCAGAGCAGTCAGGAGCTTGAGACTCCCTCCTGATTGAAAAAGACAACTGTGTCCTCAGCTGCCAGCCCTTTCCACGTGTGCCGCGTCCTCAGCTGTCAGCCCTTTCCATGTTCACCGTGTCCTCAGTTGCCAGCCCTTTCTGCGTGAACCTCCATACCTCTGCACTTTACTTCTGCACCTCCTTTGAGTCTCAGTGTGCTTTTCTCTTTCCCTCTAGTTGTAGAATTTCCACTCAACCAGCCTTCCTGTGGCTCTGGATGATGTCCGTTTTGTCTTTTAGTTGTATTTTTGAAGTGGTTGTGCGAGGCAGCAATTTCCGGTGTTTACCTATGCCGCCTCTTCCATTCTTATACTTGCTCCCATTTCGTCACTTCAAAAAAATACTTCATTCCTTAAGAAGTCACTCTTATGGTTAATATTTGGACCCAAAAAAAAAATTACTATTTTACAGAAATTCCTATAATTACGTTCCAGTTGCCATTTTGTTTTTTCTTCGGTCATATGTTCTGCTTGACTTGTATACATCCCTGGTTTCAAAGTCCTGTCACTTCTACCTGTTTCTCTTGCTGAAGTTTTCATATAAAGGCCACCAGGAATACTAGTAGTTGTTGGTCATGCAAATCTGGCTTTATTAACTTGTGAGGCAGAATACAATCTTCAGAGTCTCAGCAATGTCTCAGAGGGGCAAGTCTGAAATAATTGGTGGGCTTTCCCAAAATGGACAGTTTGTAAGAAAAGTTGGTAAATTCATTCTTGGAACATGAGTCCGTGTGTTGTTAGAGTTAAATCAGTCTGCTCTCTTATCTTGGAAAATATGGCCATAACAAGATAGTTTTAAAAGTAAATTGAACTCAGACTATGTTGCATGTCATTGTTTGTTTACTTTATCTTTTTGGTGAGTTATGATACAATTGCTTTGCTTTCCAAGTTTTGGTTTCTGTTTCAATTCTCATTCCTTCTTCCTAATTCCCCTCCCCTGTCTTCTTTTTCCTTCCTGGTGAGGATGAAAAATACCACCACTTAATAGATGAGGAAATATAATCAAAGTCCTGTCCTTGTTGATAGCAATAGAAAAAGATTTAAAACATGACTCCAATCCAAATACTTTTGGCCATTGTTAGTAACATTCCTAAATGTGCTAGAAAATGACCTATCTTTAAATATATGTGTTTTTATTATAAGAAGTGATGAAAATCAAGACCAATTTAAATGATAACCTATATAATAGGGGGGCAGCATAATCTGGGACTATTTTATTATCATATTTTTTTAGCCAGAACATAGTTAGTCTTATCATGACTGAGTTTTCAATATTTTAAATGCAGACCCTAACAATGTAGTTCTAGCAAAATGTCTAAAGTGTTTCCTCACTGGCTTAATTATTACTTTATTTCAAATCATAAGAGTTGTGAAAAGAAAGGAAATCTGTGTTGTTATAGCTTTCCAATGGACTTACAGGAGTCTCTTTTTAGAGGAATAGGTGTCATTTATTTGAGAAATATGGTTCATGAAACTCAAGTACAGCTGGCAGTGAAAGGAATTGAATTAGAGATGAGCAGTGAAGTTTTTCCCACTCCCTCGATATTCCTGGAAGCAACACCACAGTAAAAGCGCAGATATTTTCTGGAAATGCACAATACACCTGGGCATGGAATATTGTCCCTTTTATGTGCCAAACACTAAAACAACAACAAACTTTAACATTAAAAACAATCAAACAAACAAAAAAAAAACCCCTTTTTCTGTCTGAAAGCATTCAAGGTTTGTGGTCCTTTATTGGACAACTCTGTAGTTTTGCTGCATGAGAGATCTGTAAAATTAAATAACATAGACACTACAAAATACCAACTGAAGTGGTGAATATAAATGAGGCAGGATAATTCATTCAGATGTTACTTTGCATTTAATATTTTAGAGTCTCTCTTTCAATACGTTAGCCATAGCTTTGCATATCTTTCTCTGAGGGAATTTTGCTGTCCTAGTATCAGAAGTTGGTGCAAGTCAGTAATTCTTCTTGTGATTTGTAATAGCCTAAAGTGACTACACTCAATATGCTAGAAAGTTTAAAGAGTAAAAGCAAAACAAGGTGTGATTTTCAGAGGAGCAGGAATTGAATCCCCCAAACTTGGAAGAAATCCTTGAAGAGTGGGCACCTGCTAATAAGTATTCAGTACTGGCTCTTTGGAGAGTGGTCAAGGCCTCTGGGAAGCTGTGTGCGAGGTATCCCAGGAAGGCTGGGGCTTTGGCATTAAAGTGTCCGACCTTGCCAATGTTCCCCGGCTCCAAGTTTGATGTGAGAGCTAGTATGTTAGGCATTCTCAGGGTAACCAGGGTAGTCAACCAGGGCAATGCTTTGACAATGCAACAAGCATTATTAGAAGAAGTAATACTTGACCATGTTCTGTTATTGAATAAAGATGTGAGTGATAAAATAAATCTACACTTAGAATCATTATACTGAAATGAAAAACAGTGCATTAGTTTCCTACTGATGCTATAACAAAGTAATAAAAGTTTGGTAACATAAAATAACCCAAATTAATTTTCTTATAGTTCTGAAGATCAGAACTCTGAAATGGGTCTGACTAGGTTAAAACCAAAGTGTTGGCAGAGCTGCATTGCTTCTGCAGGCTCCAGGGGGAGAATTGTTGTCCTTGATTTTTCCAGTTTGTAGAGACTATTAACATTGCTTGGGTAGTGACCCACCCCTGCCTTCCTTAAGGTCAAATTCCCAACACTCCCACCTGTTTCCCTTGTCATCTCTCCTCTGACCCTGACTCTCCTACCTCCCTCTTTGATTTGTAAAGACCCTTGCAGTTACATTGGTTGCAACCAGATTATCCAGGATAATCTCCTTCTCTCTATTTCTTGATCCTTAACTTACTGGCAACTACAAAGACCCTTTTTGTCTTGTAAGAATGTATTCAACAGCCCTAACCAGTTTGGCTCAGTGGGTAGAGCGCTGGTCTGTGGACTGAAGGGTCCCAGGTTCGATTCTGGTCAAGGGCATGTACCTTGGATGCGAGCACATCCCCAGTTGGGGGTGTGTAGGAGGCAGCTGATCGATGTTTCTCTCTCATTGAATTTTCTAACTCTCTATCCCTCTCCTTTCCTCTCTGTAAAAAAAAAAAAAACAACAGTAAAATATTTTTTTTTAAAAAAAAGAATGTATTCATCAATTCCAGGGGCTAAAATGGGGGCTTTTTAATGGGTAGGGGGGGCAGCATTATACTGCCTACCACACATGATCAAAATTTTTTTCTGGAGAAACCAAGATGGAGGCATAGGTTAACACCGGAGATTGCTGCCTCGAACAACCACTTCAAAAAACAACTAAAAGACGGAACGGACATCATCCAGAACCACAGGAAGGCTGGCTGAGTGGAAATTCTACAACTAGGAGGAAAGAGAATATCATACCCAGACTCAGAGGAGGCGCAGTGCTGAAGTGAAATACTAAGGTGCGGAGTGCGCGCGGAGCGGACTGGCGGCGGAGGGAGCGGTTGTTGTTTTCAATCGGGAGGGAGTCTCAAACTCTGAGCTCCAGATACAGGCTAGTCTCTAGGGACCCAGACTCAAACGGGAGAAGCGGGACTTTCTGGCTTCAGTCGGAACTCGAAGGCAGCTTTCTCTCCGAGGATCTGCAGCGGTTGCTGGGACTCTGTGAGGCAGAGCCCCTAGGGACAGAACTGAGAGCAGCCATAACTGATTGCTCCACCCACCCTGTAGATCCCCGGGGACCCGCTCCGCCCAAGCCCTGTGCAGAGCCATTTGCCGGATAGCCTCAGGCAAACGCTAGATTAGCACCACCCTAGAGATCCTGCACAGAAGCTCTCCCACTGCAGACACAGCGGACTCTCATCGCCAGTTAGCCTGGAGGTCAAATCACCCCCGGTATTGCCGACAACAATCAAGGCTTAACTACAACAAGACTGCGCAAAAAGACCACTAGGGGGTGCACCAAGAAAAGATAAAAAAATATGGAGACAAAGAAACAGGACGCAAATGTCAGAAATGGAATATATAGAGCTCAAAACCACACTTTGAAGGTCTCTCAAGAACTGTCTAGAAGCCGCCGATAAATGTAGTGAGATCTTCAAGAAATCTAATGAGACCCTTGATGTTGTGCTAAAGAACCAACTAGAAATTAAGCATACACTGACTGAAATAAAGAATATTATACAGACACCCAACAGCAGACCAGAGGAGTGCAAGAATCAAGTCAAAGATTCGAAATGCGAAGAAGCAAAAAACACCCAACTGGAAAAGCAAAATGAAAAAAGAATCCGAAAATACGAAGATAGTGTAATGAGCCTCTGGGACAGTTTCAAGCGTACCAACATCAGAATTATAGGGGTGCCAGAAGATGAGAGACAACAAGATATTGAAAGCCTATTTGAAGAAATAATGACAGAAAACTTCCCCTTCCTGGTGAAAGAAATAGACTTACAGGTCCAGGAAGCGCAGAAAACCCCAAACAAAAGGAATCCAAAGAGGACCACACCAAGACACATGATAATTAAAATGCCAAGGGCAAAAGACAAAGAGAGAATCTTAAAAACAGCAAGAGAAAGAAACTCAGTTACCTACAAGGGAATACCCATACGACTGTCAGCTGATTTCTTAACAGAAACTTTGCAGGCCAGAAGGGAATGGCAAGAAATATTCAAAGTGATGAATACCAAGAACCTACAACCAAGATTACTTTATCCAGCAAAGCTATCATTCAGAACTGAAGGTCAGATAAAGAGCTTCACAGATAAGGAAAAGCTAAAGGAATTCATCACCACCAAACCAATATTATATGAAATGCTGAAAGGTATCCTTTAAGAAGAGGAAGAGGAAGAAAAAGGTAAAGATACAAATTATGAACAACAAACATGCACCTATCAACAAGTGCATCTAAGAATCAAGTGAATAAATAATCTGGTGATCATAATAGAATCAGGGACATAGATAAGGAATGGACTGACTATTCTTGGGGGGGAAAGGGGTGTGGGAGATGCGGGAATAGACTGGACAAAAATTGTGCACCTATGGATGAGGACAGTGGGTGGGGAGTGAGGGCAGAGGGTGGGGCGGGAACTGGGAGGAGCGGAGTTATGGGGGGGAAAAAGAGGAACAAATGTAATAATCTGAACAATAAAGATTTAATTAAAAAAATTTTTTTCTATGTGATCAGAGAAATAGAATAGTTTGCTTTAAAAAGGAAAAATAAAGATATAAGTAGATTTTAGTCAATGATTTCTCTCTCATTCATTTTATTCTTTAACTAGAGGCCTGATGCACAATATGCAAGTGTAGTCCTTCTTTACCCCAGATGACAGCACGGGCTTCCCTCTGGCGCCCAGGACCCGGGCTTCCCTCGTTGCCCCGGCTTCAACCAGAAAGTTGTCTGGAAGGACTTGCAGTCTAATTAGCATATTATGCTTTTATTATTATAGATAAACAAACTAAGTATCTATATAACAAAATGACTATAGAGAACATTTAATAGCTCAGGCCATGGGAACCATATCAGACTATAGTACAGTGATTTAATAGGGACATAGGTCAATACAGTAAAGGTGCCCTCCACCAATTGTTCTAAAGTATATTTGGCCCTAAAAATGTAATGTATTTGGGAGTGAGAGAGAGAAAAAAATATTTCCCACAATATTCTTTAAATGCAATGTCTCCAGGAATGCCAATCTGCAGGCACAGGATGGGAAAGCTCAAAGAGAACAACAATAAGGCCATAGGAATGGGTGCTCATTGGTTAGTAGTTTTGGAGATCTGGTCTCCAGGGCAGCAAAGAACCAGAGAACTAGTGAAGTAACTCAACAGCAGAGGTGCAAGATGAATGAAAGATTCACCAACCAATTATGTAATCATATTTCATTCTCAGAAATAACTTTAAAAAAATGATCTCTGGTAAAGAATAGACTATTGAATAGTAAGGCTGAGGGATCATAATTATTTCAGTTTAAATATTTTAAATTATGTGGCTTGGAATAGCATCTTTGGAGATAAATTTGTAAAGTCTGAACATTTTAAATGCGGTAAAATATGACCCAGGATTTCTGTCCTATTTTACTATTGGAATACCATGGACACTCATTTTCAAGAATGTGCATAGCAATGGAAGAGGATTTGACTGGAGGTGGTTAACACACAATGCAATATACAGATGATGTATTATAGAACTGTACACTTGAAACCTGTATAATTTATTAACCAATGTCAGCCCAATAAATTAAATTTTAAAAAGAATATCCTTTGCAGTAATATAATAGTTAGGAGACAATGGAAATGAGCAAAATATTTACACAAAGAGAAGAAATAATATATTTAGGTATATTTTACTAATAACAATTATACAGGAATTAAAATGAATAAGGAATACATAAACATATGTACATAATTAAATTTCCAAATATATTTAATAAAACATTTGTAAACTATACAGTTTCATTCATTTATGTAAAAAGTTTTAAAATTCAAAAAACACTACACATTATATATATATTAGAGATCCAATGCACAAAATTCGTGCACTGGGGAGGTTGTCCCTCAGCCCAACCTACACCCTCTCCAATCTGGGACACTTTGAGGGATGTCCAACTGCCTAAACGGGCAGTCAGACATCCCTCTCACAATCCAGGACTGCTGGCTCCCAACCGCTCGCCTGCCTTCCTGCCTGCCTGGTTGCCCCTAACTGCTTCTTCCTGCCAGCCTGATCACCCCCTAACCACTTGCCTGCCAGCCTGATCGACATCTAACTGATCTGTCAGCCCAATCACCCCCACCCAACTATCTTCCCCTGAAGGCCTGGTCCACCCCAACTACCCTCCCCTGCCGGCCCAGTCACCCCTAACTACCTTCTCCTGCTGGCCTGTTTGCCCCTAACTGCCCTCTCCTGCTGGCCTGATTGCCCACAACTGCCTTCTCCTTCCAGCCATCTTGTGGCTGTGGATGCTGCCATCTTTGAAGGCATGGCAGTCAATTAGCATATTCCCTCCTTATTGGCTGTGGGTGTTGCCATCTTTGAGGGTAAGGCAGTCAATTAGCATATTCCCTCTTTATTGGCTGTGGGTGCCAACATCTTTGCAAAGGCATGAGGGTCAATTAGCATATTCCCTCTTATTAGATAAGATATATATCAGTTTGCATATATATCCTATCTAATATACAAATGTATACAAATGTATATGGAAATCACAATTTCCAAATTCAGAATAATAGCTATATAGGGAGGGAGAAATAAATATGGGTTTTTAACCCTACCAATTATATTTGTTTATAATTTTTAGTATATGATTCAAAATATACCTGAAAAAGTACACATATCCTAAGTGTCAAACTCAATAAATTTACATAAACAGAACCTATGTTATCATTACCCACACCTGTATATAGAACATTTACAATACTCAGATATCCTCTCATATGTCTTCTCTTATCAAATATTTCAATAGCAATATAAGAATATACACTGAGTGGCCAGATTATTATAACCACCTGACGTTTGTAGGCAAGTTAGATGTACACTGCATCATATGGGATATGGAAGCCGAAGGCCTGTTTGAATACCTTTGCTGCTTGCAGTTACCAAGATAAAATGTCTCCAATTTGCACAGGAACACAAGGATTGGATAGTCGAGCATTGGAAAAAAGTCATGTGATCAGATGAATCATGTTTCCAGTTGCATCATGAAGATGTCAGAGTGAGAATTTGGTGGAAACAGCATGAAAGCATGCACCCCACATTCATGAGTACAACCCTTTAAACTGGTGGGGGCAGTGTTATGGTTAGGGGCATGCTTTCCTGGCATGATTCGGGCCCTTTAATTCATGTGGAACAACGTCTGAATAGCACAACATACCTAAGTATCATTGCTGATCAAGTTCATCCTATCATGTTGATGGAGTATCCCAATGGAGGTGGCTTCTTCCAACAAGACAATGTGCCATGCCACGGTGCTCATATTGTGCAGGAGTGGTTTCAAGAACATGAGGGAGACTTTACCTTGCTTAGGTGGCCCCCACAATCACCAGATCTCAATCCAATTGAGCATTTGGGGACAAAGTTAAAAGAGCCATCAGGCAGCTGGTTCTACAACCACCAAATCTCACAGAACTGGACAGTGCTATTCATGAGGCATGGTGTCAGATTCCTGGCATCACCTTTCAACATCTCATGGAGTCAATGCCAAGAAGAATCGTCACAGTATTGAAGGCAAAAGGTGGCCCAATGAAGTACTGACGGGGTGGTCATAATAATCTGGCCACTCATAATAATATATATCCCATGTTCAAAGGCTGTTAAATCATGTTGTTTACCCATACCTTCAGAAAAAAATCACTTCTACTGTCATGGTAAACAACTTGCTTCCCTATTTATAATGGTTTGGACCACTAGCAACTTCAGGGCAAAATTATAGTTAATTTGCCTACAAATGTCAGTGGAATAGTGTCTTTAAATTCTCTCTTAAGATCAACCATTCTACGAACTCACTACAGGTTTGTTTTTGTGTCTGAATTTTTTACTAAAGCTTGTTTATGTTTAGAAAATTTGTTCTTGCAATTGCTTTAAAGAATTCCAATCTTCTATATGTTAACATTTATGTATGTATTTAGTCATACATTGAATCAGTAAACTGTCAATGGATATTTCTGTTGATTATAGTCTATGGCTCTTATGAAAGGTGTTCCTAGAAATATTCATATGTATATGTATATATATATATATATATATATATATATATATATATATATATAACATATAATCATAGATAGATAGATAGATAGATAGATAGATAGATAGATATAAGCAGTTGGATTTTCTCATCATAAGCTATGAGATTTTTTTATGTATGTTGAGACTTTATACATACAATAACCTAAATAATTTTCACAATTTGTTCCCCAATAGCAGGCTATGATAGCTCCAGTTGTTCCACACCTCTACAACACTTGGTGTTATCAATGTTTTGAATTTTAGCTATCTTGAATATCTTAATATTATTTCATTGTAGCTTTAATTTATATTTCTCAGATTAGTAAAAAGATTGAACACTTATTGGCTCTTTGAGTATTAGCTTTGTGAATGCCTGTTCGTCAATCATTATTCTGGATAATATGTTATTTTAAAAAAAACTACCAGAGAGGAGACAAAATTGTGGCCAAAAAGGCAGACGTGTTCTGAGCCTTATCCCAGAGCAGATAGACAGAGCAACTAAATCGAATAACATCCACCGGAGTTGGCAAAGTAGACACAGCTGGTGAGACAATTCGCAGCCAGGAAGGGCAGTGGACACCCGGAGAATGGTAAAATCGGGGATCTGGGCTGGAGAGAATTGTGAGACCACCTAGCCTAGAGGGTCAGAAGGAAGCCACAGAGCACCAAGGCCATGTCCCTTGGGACTGGTGTAACATCTGCCTGTGGAAAAGAAGCCAATGGGCTGCCGGCAGCAGGGAATTCTAGATCTAAGCCCACAGCCATGAGAGGCTAAGCCCAGAGGGGCAGCCTCAACAACTGCCCAAGCCACGCGATGCTAGGGGGAGAGAAACTCGGAGTGGTGCAGCTCTTTCTTCTCTTGTTGGTCTTTGCTTTTATTTGCTAAACCCAGTTCATGGGACCTTTCAAATAAAAACACTAACTCATGGCTGAGATGCAGGCAGAGGTGCAGACTTGTAGAGCCTGGGGAGAGGCTGGGGAAAAGAGCAGATTGGGGAGAGGGGCCCGGGAGTCTGGCACTGAAACATTCCAGACACTCTGGACCTAAGCAGCCATTTTCTCCTGAAGAGATACCCCTCCCTGCAGCCTCCAGACTGCCAATACAGCCACACCCAGGCTATACCCTGAGTGTTACAAAGGATACCAAAAATGTGAATAGTTGCTGAGAGCCCTGGGCTAAAGAGAGGCCATTCAGACCAGGAAAGCGATACAGCAACCTCCCTAACTATAGCCTTGTCAGAATTAGCTGCTTGAGAAATTAAGATTGAAAGTGGACAGACAGGCTAAGTGGGTAGATTGGTCCTGCCTGCTGGCAGTCAATGTGCTGGAGGTAGACATAAACAGAGGAGCCATGGATAACTTGGAACTTCAACATGGTGCTGACTACTTAATAGGAAATTGAGAAGTGGCAGATAGTACAGAAGCATGGGATCTTAAACCAGCCTTCATGGGGCATTAAAACTTGGTGGAAATGAATGACAATTCATTTTTTAATTTTTATTTCATTTTATTTTATTTGATTATTATTTTGTCATCTACTTTTTTTCTTTGTTGCTTTTTTTTGTTTTTTATTTTTCATTTCTTTTCGCATTATTTTCCCATTATCCTATTTTTATTTTTTTATTATTTTATCCTATTTTTAATTTTTTTAAAAAAATCTTTTTTTCTTTTTCTTTTTTTTTATCCACTCATCCTTTTTCTACTTCCTCTATACTGAACCAAGGTCCTCCCCATATTCATCCAATTACTTAACCTTACTATCTGTATATAAGTTTGGCCTCTGAAGATACTGCTCCCATCCTTTTTTTAGGGTGTTTGGTGTTGGCATTTTTTGGTTTATCTGTTTATTCTTTGGTGTACTATATATGTATGTATATATATATATATATATATATATATATATATATATATATATATATATATATATATATATATATGTAATTTTTTCCTTTTTGTTTCTTTTTCATCTTTTCTTTTCTCTCTTACCATTTTTTTTCTCCTCAATATCTTTGGTGCTCTCTTTTCTCTCCCCAAATTCTCTTTCTCTGGTGGTTACTTATATTAGGGTAATTTGTGTCATGAGTACATTCATGTTTTGTTCCCTTTGTGTCATGTCATGTCAAGTTGCTTTTTGTCCTGTTTGGTCAATTTGGTAGAGACAGAGCCACATAACCAGACACCCAGAGAGGAGACTCCATCCATGAATGAGTCAATAACTCTCCAGATCCAACTACAGAGGCAGGAAGATGGCAGCTGGGAGGACAACAGTGAGGGAGAGAGCAAGAGTGAGTGAGAGAGCGAAAGGTGAGTGTGCAGACATGTGATGTGTGTGTGTGTGTGTGTGTGTACGTGAGTGAGGGACAATTAGATCCTGCATGACTTCTGTAGGCTGGCAGATTGGGCTTGCCTAGCCAGGCAGCCTCTGTTGCTGTTGCAAACAGTCCTGGGGCAGTTAGCTCTCCTGCACAGGCTGCACCATTTTAAAGTGCAGAGCTGCTATGATTGGGAGCCCAGCCTTACCTCAACCCAGGGTGCTCTCAGACACCACCTGTGACTCTACAGCCACCCTCTCCAGGGACCTGCTGCCTCAGCTACAGTCCCATGGACACCGAGACTGCAGCAACCACAGCCACGTCTCTTGTGAGTTCCGAAGCACTCTCCCCTCTGGCCAGCCCGATGCTTTAGCCCAGGTTGCTGCAACTGCATGAGAAGCAGCTGTGTAAGCATCCCAGCCCCATCCAAGGAGCAGCAGCTGCATGAGCAGCCCGCCCCTGTACAAGGAGCATCAGCCCTGTGAGCAGCCCGCCCCCATCTGAAGAGCAGCAGCCTCGCGCAGACAACCACTATTCAAGGAGCAGTAGCCCTGCAAGCATCCTGCCCCCATCTGAGGAGCAGCAGCTCTGTACAGCTCACCCCCATCCGAGGAGCAGCAGCTGTGTGAGCAGTCCACCCCAGCCAGCTAGAGGAGCCACAACTGCTGTAAGTAGGCATGGGAGCAGCCCCTGCTCAACTCAACATGTAGATTCTTTGGTGAGAGCAAAAATGGGGAGACAAACCCCCTAAGGAAAGAAAAGGAAATAGTGCCAGAAAAGAAGCTAAGTGAAACAGAGCCTTGCAATATGTCAGAAAATTAATTTAGAATAAGGGTCATACAGTTCATAAACCAGATGGATGAAAAAATCAACAACTTATGTAAGAATCAGGAGGAAATAAAGAGTGATAAGGCTACAATAAAAAACACTATGGAAAGTTTTGACAGTAGACTAGGAGAAGCAGAGGACCAAATTAGCAAATTAGAAGACAGGGCCGCAAAACACATGCAAACTGAACTGCAATTGGAGGGGAAAAAAATTTAAAAACAGGAGGAGAGCCTAAGAGAGCTTTGAGACAATCTGAAATGAAGAAACATACGAATAATAGGGGTTCCAAAATGACAAGAAGAGGAACAAGAGTTAGAAAACCTACTTGAAGAAATAATGTCAGAAAGCTTCCCTGACTTAGGAAAGAAAAAAGTCACAAAAGCACAGAGTCCCAAACAAAATGAACCCCAATAGACCCAACCAAGACATGTCATAATTACAATGGCAAATGTTCAGGACAAAGGGAGAATCTTAAAGGCTGCAAGAGAGAGACAGAAAGTTACATACAAGGGATCTCCCATTAGATCAGTGGTTCTCAACCTGTAGGTCGCAACCCCTTTGGAGGTCAAATGACCCTTTGGCAGGGGTCGCCTAAGACCATCCTGCATATCAGATATTTACATTACGATTCATAACAGTAGCAGCATTACAGTTATGAAGTAGCAATGAAAATAATTTTATGGTTGGGTCACAACATGAAGAACTGTATTTAAAGGGCCAGAAGGTTGAGAACCACTGCATTAGACTATCAACTGATTTCTCAACAGAAACACATCAGGCCAGAAAGAAATAGAAGGACGTTTACAAAGTGATGCAAAGCAAGAGACTGAATCCAAGAATACTCTATCCAGAAAAGCTATCATTCAAAATTGAAGGGGAAATGAGTTTCACAGACAAAAGAGGCTAAGGGATTTTTATCACTACCAAGCCAGCAATGCAAAAAATGCTAAAAGGACTGGTGTAAAATGAAAAAATAAAAAAGAAAGAAGGGACACAGTCACAAAAAAAATATAGCTACAAACAAGTACCTATCAATAATAACTTTAAACCTAAATGGACTAAATGCTCCAATCAAAAGACATCAAGTGGCTGAATGGATAAGAAACAATGACCCATATATATGCTATCTAAAGAGACCCACCTCAGAACAAGGGATTCACACAGACTGAAAGTGAAGGGATGAAAAATATTTCAGGCTAATAAAAAGGAGAAAAAAGCAGGGGTAGCAATACTTATATCTGACAAAATAGACCTCAAAATGAAGGCCATAACAAGAGATAAGGAAGGCCACTTCATAATAATAAAGTGATCAATACAGCAAGAGTATGTAACTCTGGTAAACATATATGCACCCAATGCAGGAGCACCCAAATACATAAAAAACAAAAATGAACAAACAAACAAAAAACTCCTGGATGATATCAAGGAAGACATCAACAAAAATACAATCATTGTAGGGGACTCTAATACACCACTGACATACCTGGATAAATCCTCTAGACAAAAAATCAGCAAAGAAACAACAATCTTAAATGACTCACTAGATCAGATGGACTTAATTGACATCTTCAGAACTTTTCACCCCAAAGCCACAGAATATACATTCATCTCAACTGCACATGGGACATTTTCAAAGATAGACCACATATTGGGTCACAGGCAAAGTCTCTCCAAATTCAAGAAGATTGAAATCATATCAAGCATCTTCTCAGACCACAATGGCATAATGTTAGAAATAAACTATAATAAAAAAATCAAACACTTGGAGGCTAAATAGCATGCTATTAAACAATGATTGGGTTACCAAAGAGATAAAAGAAAATAACAAAAACATCCTGGAAATGAATGAGAATGAAAACACAACAATCCAAAATCTATGGGACACAATGAAAACAGTCCTGGGAGGGAAGTTCATAGCATTACAGGTCTACCTCAAAAAACAAGGAAAATGATAATAAATTATCTCTACAACTTAAAGAATTCAAAAGAAAGCAACAAAAAAAAAGCCCAGAGTGAGCAGAAGGAAGGAGATAATAAAGATCATAGCAGAAATAAATGAAATAGAGACAAAAAAAAAGAAACAATACAAAAGATCAATGAAACCAAAAGCTGGTTCTTTAAAAGGATAAACAACGTTGATGAACCTCTAGCCAGGCTCCCAATAAGAAAAGGGAGAAGATCCAAATAAACAAAATCAGAAATGAAAGAGGCGAAATAAAAACAGACCCCACAGAAATACAAAGGATTGTAAAAAAAATACTACGAATAACTTTATTTCAACAAACTAGACAACTTATAGGAAATGAACATATTCCTAGAAAAATACAACCTTCCAAAACTCAATCAGGAAGAATAAAAAAATCTCAATAGACCAATAGCTATGGAGGAAATTATACTTCCAGCAAACAAAAGTCTGGGGCCAGTAGGCTTCACAGGGGTGTTTTGCCAAACATTCAAAGAAGAACTAAAACTTACCCTCCTCAGACTATTGCAAAAACATTAAGAGGAAGGAACATTTCCAAGCTCATTCTATGAAGCCAGCATTACCCTAATACCAAAACCAGGTAAAGACAACACAATGAAAGAGAATTAGAGGCCAATATCCCTCATGAACATAGATGCCAAAATCCTCAACAAAATTCTAGCAAATCAGATCCAGCAGTATATCAGAAAGATCATACATCATGGCCAAGTAGGATTTATCCTGAGGATGCAAGGATGGTATAATATCAGCAAATCAATATATGTGATACATCACATAAACAAACTGAAAGACAAAAATCACATAGTCATATCAATTGATGCAGAAAAATGATTTGACAAAATCCGACACCCTTTCTTGATAAAAACCCTCTGCAAAGTGGGAATAGAGGGATCATACCTCAACATAATAAAAGCCTTATATGACAAACCCACAACCAACATCATATTCAATGGGCAAAAACTAACACCATTTCACCTAAGAACAGGAACAAGACAGGGATGCCCACTTTCACCCCCCCCCCCGTGTTTGACATAGTACTGGAAGTGCTAAATATAGTGCTTAGACAAGAGAATAAATAAAAGGTATCCAAATTGGAAAAGAAGAAATAAAACTGTCACTATTTGAAGATGACATGATATTGTACATAGAAAACCCTAAACCCTAAAGACTCCATAAAAAATTATTAGACTTAATTAATGAATTTGGCAATCTAGCAGGATACAAAATTAACTCCCATAAATCTTTGGCATTTTTATACACCAATGGTGAATTTACAGAAAGAGAGATTTAAAAAACCAACCCCATTTACCATTGCACTAAAAAAAACTAAGATACCTAAGAATAAACTTAACTAAGGAGGTAAAAGACCTATACTCAGAAAACTACAGGGCACTGAAAAAGGTGATAGAGGAAGACATAAACAGATGGAAGAACATACCGTGTTCATGGATTGGTAGAATCAGCATCATTAAAATGTCCATACTACCCAAAGCAATCTATAGATTCAATGCACTCCCCATTAAAATACTAATGGCATATTTCACAGATTGAACATGCCAAAAATTCATCTGGAATAAAAAAAGACCCAGAATAGCTGCAGCAATTCTGAGAAAGAACAAAGTAGGAGAGATCTCAATACTAGATATCAAGCTGTATTACAAAGCCGCTGTTTTCAAAACTGCCTCATACTGCCACAAGAAGAGACATATAGACCACTGGAACAGAACAGAGAACCCAGAAATCGACCCAAACCACTATGCTCAATTAATATTTGACAAAGGAGGCAAGATCATTCAATGGAGTCAAGACAGTCTCTTCAATAAATAGTATTGGGAAAATTGGACAGATACATGCAAAAAAGTGAAACTATACCACCAACTTACAGCATACACAAGAATAATCTCAAAATGGATAAAGGACTTAAATGTGAGATAGGAAACCATAAAAATACTAGAGGAATCCACAGGCAGCAAAATCTCAGACATATGCCAATGCAATATCTTCACCAATACAGCTCCTAAGGCTATGGAAACTAAGGAGAAAATAAACAAATGGGACTACATCAAAATAAAAAGCTCTGCACAGCAAAAAAAACCCCATCAACAAAATAACAAGAAAGCCCACAACATGGGAGAACATATTTGCAAATGTTATTTCAGATAAGGGTTTAATCTCCAACATTTACAGGGAACTCATACAACTTAACAAAGGAAGATAAATCCAATCAAAAAATGGGCAAAGGACCTAAATAGATACTTTTCAATAGAGGACATACAGAATGCCAAGAGACATCTGAGAACATGCTCAAAGTCACTAATAATCTGAGAGATGCAAATCAAAACAACGAGTTACCATCTCACACCTGTCAGAATGGCTATCATCAACAAATCCACAAATGACATGTGCTGGCAAGGATGTGGAGAAAAAGGAACTCTCATGCAGGTGGGAATTCAGACTGGTGCAGCTACTATGGAGAACCATATGGAGTTTCCTCAAAAAACTAAAAATAGAACTCCCATTTGACCCAGTGATCCCACTTCTAGGAATATATCCTAAGGAACCAGAAACACCAATCAGAAAGGATATATGCACCCTATGTTCACAGCAGCACAATTTACAATAACTAAGATTTGGAAACAGCCTATGTGCCCATCTGCAGATGAGTGGATTAACAATTGTGGTACATTTACACAATGGATTACTATGTTGCTGTAAAAAGGAAGGATCTCCTACCATTTACAACAACTTGGATGGAACTGGAGCGCATTATGCCAAGTGAAATAGTCAGAGAAAGATAAATATCACATGATCTCACTCATTTGTGGAATATAATGAACAACATAAACTGATGAACAAAAATAGATCCAGAGACAGAGAAGCATTGATCAGACCGTCAAACCTCAGAGGGAAGGAAGGGGAGGGTGGGGAGAAAGGGGAGAGATCAACCAAATCACTTGTATGCATGCATATAAGCACAACCAATGGGCGCAGATACTGTGGGGGGTGAGGGCACGAGCAGTGGGGGTGGGGGGGGGCAGTGGGGAGATAAGGACACATATGTAGTACCTTAATCAATAAAGAAAAAATTAAAAACAAACAAAAAACACACATGCACAGAAAAAGTAAGAGCTCTTACCATTTGCAACAGCATGGATGGACCTGGAGAGTTTTATGATGAGTGAAATAAGCCAGTCAGAGAAAGCTAAGTGTCACATGATCTCACTCATTTGTGGAGTCTAATGAACCAAATAAACTGATGGTCAAAAATAGACTCAGAAACATAGAAGCTTGAACAGACTGTTGAACCTCAGAGGGAGGGGAGAAGAGGGTGGGTGGGAAGAGATCAACCAGTTAACTTGTATGCATTTAGATGCATAACCCGTGGACACAGACAATGGAGTGGTGAAGGCCTGGGAGGCAGGGGAGATGGGAGCAGACTGGAGAAATTTAATGGGGATAAAGGAGGACCTTGCAACAATAAAGATTTTTTTTTTTAAAAAAGGCAAAAGAAAAAACACACCAAAAAACTACCAATTGTGACACCAATTTGTAATTTAATACACCAAATAAGAGAGATTGGGGTATTTGCTTGGCATTGTTTATAGTTTTAATCATATTTGAAATGCTTCCATATTTATTAAAAAAGGGGGAGGGGTAAATGATCTTGCAACCAAATCAGAAATTAAAATGGTATGGACAGAACTTCTGCTTCAGACAAGATTGAGTGAGTAGTAGAAACTGAATTTAATTCCCTGACTGAAAAGCAAACAAAAAACACAATATTTGCAAGTATATGGGCATCATAGGCAGCATATTGAAGGGCGGAAACAGAATAAGGACCAAATAAACATTCCCCTATGGACTGGCTAAATCTCTTCATGAAAGGCCAGCTCTAGGGTGATGTCTAAGCTCTAAGTTCTTAAATACTCTCTCTTCCAAGTCCCTTCAAGTACTAAAGGTAGTAAGAGCACCCTGCTATTGCTAGTCCCAAGATAATAAACCCTCATTTTTTTTTCCCTTACCCCATCCTGACTTCTTTAAAAAGCATGTATATTAAACTTTCTTCAATCACTTTGAGTATTCTGTATATGTCTTTCAGGGACTCTGCAACACAGACTTAGACTCTAGGCCATAAAGAATACTAAGCACACTTTATGTGGTTGATATTAATCTTTAATGTTATTTAAGTTTGATTTTATGATAAAAATAAACAATACAATTTTTAATTGTGTTTTCTCTAGGAGGAGAAAGGTATATAACCCAATTGGATATTTGCCTCTATGCCTTGGTGAGCAGAGATTTTCAAATAATCAGTATTTTTCAGGAATTCTTTTGGGTAAAGTCTGCCTACACAGTTTAGTTGAAAATGTTCAGAATATTTCAGGAGGTGAAGTTCAGGTATTATAATGGAAAGTGGATAGGATGTAAAAGCAAGGGTGGCAAGAAAACCGCACATGAGTCAAGCTCGTGCTTTTGAGTATGGTATCATTAAACATTCAAACTGAAGGATTTTACTAATTTTATTTAACCTTTTTAGCCACTGCAATTTTGTGTGTGGCAAGGGAGCTTTCTCGTGGCAAAGAATAGAAGAGCGAGTTCACAGTTAATTTTATAAATTGCTTTAAAAGGTCACATGTCTTCATGCCTTTTTAAAATCTATATTCACAAAAAGAATATAATTGTTAATTTATTTTAATTTCAACTAGCATGTAGTTTTGAAATTTATGTACTTGATTTGTCTGCTATAGCATTTCTTCTCATTCCTTTCCACTCCAATTTTTGCATGGGTTCTCCATGAAAACTCTGACTGGCTCTTTGCCAGTGACTGTCTTGTTGATAAATTAGAGCTATAGATCCTGTCCAGGTTTTGCTATTGTAGAAAGTTCCTGTGCTTTAGGGCACTGTTACCAAAGCTTGAAAAGACACTCAGAATAATACTCTGTACTTATAGAGAGAAAAACAAGAAAAAGGCCAAAAAAATTTAATCTAGATCTATAAGTTGAATTCAGGACTAAGCTTCTTAGGAAAACAGTTGTTGGATGGAATTTTTCTTACAGAATGACAAAATTAACCTTCATGGAAGAGAGGAAGAATGAAATGATGAGCACAAACATACTGAACACTTACCCAACCGGGACTTTACTACATAATGCGGTGTAAGGGGGGAAATAAAATAGGAGGGAAGGTCTGTATCTCAATCTAAACTAGCAAAACATTCACTTATTTATGGATGAGGAGAATACATATTAATGTCACTAGCACATGTTATCTGTAGAATCACTAATAATTTAGGGTGAGCATGACAGCTGTTGTGATACAAAAATCACTACCATCTATATAAAATCATTTTATAATTATTCTGACTTAGAAGCTTTATTTATGTTCTAAGACCAAATAAGCCTTCACCGTGGTCTTCCATTTGATCCCTTGTGGAATTCTGAATCCATGTAGAGTTTCTTTTACAAGTCAGTGGTCTAGTATTTGAATATTATAACAAGCGCCACAAGTTATTTAATTTTCACATAAAACAAGAGCCACCCCTTTATAGCATTGTGATTATTTAAGAGCACAGACTCTGGAGTTATACTGCCTTTGTGAAAATCTGGGCATCTCTCCATACACGTGTAATTATGTGTGTGGTCTAAGGCAACACAGAAACTTATTTGTGCTTCAGTTTAACCTTCTGTAAAACAGAGTTAACAAAAATGACTAGATCTTAGGGTTGTTACCATTTGCAAAATCCTTAGAATGGTACAAAGTATAAACAGTATATAGTGATACTATGTATGTGTATAAAACTATTTTGAATTTCTTCATCAAATTCTAGTGTACCCCTGTCTTCCTAATTTGTGGTGTTTAGAATAAAAAATGATGCTAATGGTATGGCTGGACAAAGGTGAGTCCTTTCTTTCTTCTAATTGTGCTATTGTTTTTCCAATAATTCATGCCATCTTTTCTTTTGGAAATGGCATCCACATTTTGAATAACAAACAAGGGATAAGAATCCCAATGGTTTAATGGTAAATTGATTCTTTTACACTGAACTTTGAGTTTACTTATTTGACCTTAAAAGGAGGACCTTACATTGTCTAACACACTGCATTTTATTTAGTCCAAAGGCCTTCAATAAGAATATAGATGGATTTATTTGGTGAATTAATTAATGTGGTAAACATCAGTTTCACCCAATTTTCCTGATGTTCTACCTTCCTGACTATCACACTTCCATGCCTTCCTTGGACCAGTTAGGTGAGAGTGGAAAGTGCTCTCCTTGGAGTAACCTCTCCATCGTGTTCTCACTTGTTTACTTGGGGGAGGACACTATGGAGAATGTCCCAGCTTATCTACAATGAGAATGAAGCATGAGCACCAAATAGACCATTGAAATATTCAGATAACACAGATTCTGAGAAGAGTCTAAGGTCTTACCCTGCCTGTAAGCTAGCAACTTAGCCTGTTACAATTTCATGTACAAACATTGACAGATGAACACAAGACTCCAGCACAAGAGTAATAGACCATTTATTGATTACTCTCAGCAAAATCAGCAGTCAGATCAATTCTCACCAATTCATACAGTGTAGCAGGCTGAGGGCCAGTTGCTTACCTGTGCATGCAGGGAATTGTACCACAGGAGAGGAAATGCAAACTGGCAGGTTACTGCCTATCCCCTTCTCCAGAGAAAGAGCTATTATTCAATCAGCACGTCTCTTCCAGGAAGAGGGAGAAAAAGCCCCTAGATAAGTGGTTCTCAACCTTCCTATTGCCACGACCCTTTAATACAGTTCCTCATGTTGTGGTGACCCCCAACCATAAAATTATTTCGTTGCTACTTCATAACTATAATTCTGCTACTGTTATGAATCGTAATGTAAATATCGATATGCGGGATGTATTTAGGCGACCCCTGTGAAAGGGTCGTTCGACCCCTAAAGGGGTCATGACCCACAGGTTGAGACCCACAAGTTGAGAATCTAAAGTCTTATCCTGGAGTACAAGCAAAAGTGTTAGAAGAGGATAAGAGAAAAGCTTTCATCTTCAAATCTTTCCTGAAGGAAACACCATCTCTAGCATCCAATGCATGTTTGTTTATCAAACACGTTCTTAGTTCAGAAGGCCCAGATTTCATGTTCATGGAGAAATCCACGAAATATTGTCTCCAAGTATTGCTGTGATTTGGGTGTCATTTTGTCAAAATTTATTTTTACCTATTTAAAATCAAATATGTATATAATCCACACATAAAATATATTTTTGACAAAAGTAAAACTGTGTAATATCCCCTAAAAACATTTCTTATCTTAATTTTAATAACCTCAGAAAAATTTATTGAGCATATGTTCCTTGGCATAGACAATAACATATAGTTAATTAGAGGTGTGCTCTTTTGTGTGCACGTGCGCGCGCACACACGCACACACACACACACATGCATACATACAGAGGCATCAAGTCTAAAACTAGCAGAAGTGTTCAAAAGGGTCCTGAGGTCTTGAATGTCACTTGTGTGCTCATAATAGATGAATTTGATTAAAATGTGCTTGTTACAGTGAAAGAAAAATAAAATGAGTAAAAAAACTATCCCTATAAAATAGTTTTGACTTTTTCCCCCCTTAGGTAACTATAGAAACAGAAGATGGAGATAGATTGAATTGTAAAGAAATCTGAAGCAAGAAGTAATCCTTGGATAAGTATAGGTGTAAGATGTTCTAAATTTATTTCGAATACAGAGCCTTTTATCTAACAGAGCACATTATTAAGATCTTATGGAAATAGCTGTTCTGATAAAAGAAACTGCAGCTGTGGCCAGTGTGGCTCAGTTGGTTAGAGCATTGTCCATGTACCTGAAGGCCATGGGTTTGATTCCAGTCAGAGCATATAACTATGTTATGAGTTAGATCCCTGGTCAGAGTGCATAGGGGAGGCAACTGATCAATGTATCTCTCTCATAACACTGTTTTATTCTCTCTCTCTCTCCCTTCCTACTTCTCTAAAATCAATCAATCAATCAATAAAACTGAAAACAACTAATAAGCATACTGATAGAAAAACCATTAAAATATAACTATATTTTGGAAATATGGACATAAAAAAAACATATTTTCAGGAAAAAAAATCCTCAGGATTCAAAATCATCTATACACAGTGAGATGAAGCTCTTCACACTTTGAGCGTATAGTTTCCTCAGTCTAGCATTGGCCCCACCTCTTCTTCATCTCTAAGATGTATGCTGATGTCAAAGCATCATGAATTCAGTGGTGAAGATCTCTGCTGAATTTGTGGTAAAATATACCAGCTGTAGATGTTGTATTAGTATGATTGACTTGCACTCTGTTTTCATGTCCATTTTCTTCAAGTATGTCTTCTTGAACCATAAAGTTCTGAAAGCTAAAAACTGCATTTCCCACAATGCTCTGCAATGAGGATTCTGGATGTCAATCGAGTTCACCAATAACATGCATTCATGCAAGATTTGTAAGGCAACTGCTGTCTTCCTGACCCAAGGATGAAAAGGAGATCTAGATAAACTGCCTCTCAACTTCCACAAGAAGTCAATGAGTGAACATCATAATGTGGAGAATGGCTGCTGCTGCCACCACAGTACCTACATCGTCATGTGACTTACTCATCTCTTAAAGCTCCACCTCCAAATATCATCACATTGGGGATTAGGATTTCAATATACAAATTTTGTTGAGACACAAACATTCAATCTATAGCAGTTGTATTGGGTTAATTCTCATCCTAACTCTAATGACTGACCTATGTTCCAACTGTGGATTTTACCAGTTAATAATTCAAAAAGAATCTTATCTGTTCTAAAAACACACACACACACACACACACACATAATGAATCCCAAACACAGCAAAACAGAACTGCTTCACCTCAAGAAGAATTCTTCAAAAGTTCTTTCCCATGAAAATCAAAAGGACAAAGCATTTATTGGCCTAGTGTGTCCTTAAAAGACAAAATTCATGGTTTCTGCAGACTGAGCACAAGAGCTGACAACATGATCTAAAACTTTCTGGCCTCTTTAATGCTTATCTAAGAACTGATAACACCTACTGAGAATGGCAGCCCAAGAGAGCAAGGCTTATTTTACCTTTTCTGAGAATAATGGCATAGTCTTGATTTCATCATCACAAGCCAGACACCTTATAGTATTATTAATTTTGAGTAAAATTTAATACAAAAAGTCAAAATTTTCTCTTCCTGGTCTACCTAGTTGGTCAATAATCAATTATCATGAAAATATAAACTGGTATGAAGAATTTAAAGCATTTGTGTGTGTTTTTTGTGTGTGTGTGGTGGTTTTTTTTGTTTGTTTGTTTTTGTTATTGTTTTTGTTTTTGTTTTGTTTTTTGAAATCATTCTCTCCAGGATAAAGAGTAGTTCTGAACTGACTGTGGCCTGCAGTATATAGTTTGATAACATTTTCTCTTAGATACAGAGTAATATTCGTTGTAAATACGGCATCTGTGTGACTGGAGAGTCAAAGGCAAATTAGACTTCCTTGAGAGATCTTTTCAGGCTAACCAAAAAAATTTATTTTATCATCATAGTGCTGTTTTTCTTTCATATTACTTTATTTCTTCACAGACTACTACAATGTTTAGTAGTTTCTCTTAAATAAAATAAAATTTGTCATTCCGTTAGCATTTGTACTTTGGGAGGATAAAAACAAATAGAATTTCATTAAATTGTGTCCCAAGTACTATATATGAGGAGCCAAGAAGATGATGCTTACTTTTTAAAGTTTTGTTTGAAAGTTTACATCTGACAATGTTTTGTTCCACTATAAAACCTAATTGATTAATCTGTTATGTGTAAAATGTATTTTAGCTTTCAAATTTCTGTTGAGATGTCTGATGTTATGCTATCTTCTGATGTTATTCTTTCTAAATAAACATTTTTTTTTCCTCTAGAAAAAAAGAAAGAAAATTCTTTCATACAGGAGGCATTTGAATTCAGATACCTAATTCAGAAAATTATTCTTCCAAAACCCATAGCACTTTGTATATTTTAATATCGTAACATTGATCATACTGAATTATAATAATACTGTAAGAAGTTATTCTTCTCCATTCCCAGCCTTATATTATAAGATCCTAACCAGCAAAACTGGTGTTTCTGATTCATCTTTACTGGTATATCCATAACGAGAGGCCCCCTGCACAGATTCATGCACCAGTGGGGTCCCTCAGCCTGACCTGCAAGATAGGGCCAAAACCAGCTCTCTGACATCCCCCAAGGGGTCCTGGATTGCAAGAGGGTTCAGGCCAGATCGAGGGACCCCATAAGTGCACGATTGGGGCTGGGGAGGGATGCAGGAGGTTGGCCAGCTGGGGAGGAGCCACAGGAGGGATAGGGCATGTCCAACCCATCTTGCTCAGTCCAGATCAGCCAGACCCCAGCAGCAAGCTAACCTATTAGTTGGAACATCTGTCCCCTGGTGGTCAGTGCACGTCATAACAAGCAGTTGAGCAGACTTAGCATATCATTAGCATATTACTCTTTGATTGGTTGAACGGATGACCAGATGACTGGACACTTAGCATATTAGGCTTTTATTGTATAGGATACCTATGCCAGTGCTTAGCATATAATAAATCTTCCCTAAATACTTGTTAAATGCAGAAATGAACATATCCATTCTATTTTCTCTTGCAACTACATATTTGTCAAGTGTCAACTACTGGAATAGGATTTGATGAAAATTGAATGTCATCTGATGACATAATTTTAAATGTGCTTCTAATTTTATTTCTCTTCTTACATTATTTCATTTAACTTATTGTTTACTCTTCCAAATAGCTTTATGTATATACAAGCACATATAATCTTTCTCTTTTCTATACACACACTAGACACACTGTTCCAAACCTTTTTCTCTTTTTTTATGTAATACTATATCTTAGAGATCTGTTCATAAAAGAACATAAATAACTTTTACATTTTTAACAGCCAGATAACATCCCACTGTGTGCATGACAAAAAAAAAAATTTAATAATTCCACTGTGTATTGACTTTTACCCACAAACTGAAGATAATAGTCATAGTAGACAACAATTTGAGTGAATAAAATTTTATGGCTCATTTTTCTATATAAGGAATATAATGTGAGTTGTGCCAGTTTACTCTCCTACCAGCAATAAATGAAAGTTGATAGTCATGTGCATCATTGCCACTAGAGCAGGGGTGGGCAACCTTTTTGTGAGTGCGTGCCAAAACCAGCAAAATCTCTGACTCAAAATTCTTCTGTGTGCCAACCCTAATTTTTTGAGAACATGTTATGCCTTCTTGATATCTCTTAAGGTGGACGCATGTGAAGAACCTTGAAGAAATAATAAAATTTATTTGAGTGACAAAAACACAGTATATGATGAAAAATACATTTATTTTTTAATGTATACATGTACACTGATAGTCCGACAGAAAACTTTATGACTCGTTTGATATTATCAGTGGGACTTTTGCTGCTGCATCACTGATGACAGAGATTTTACATCAGGTTTATATTTCGTGACCTTCAGAGATATGCATGAGCTACTACTCTCATCCGTCAGGCTACTCCTATTTCGAGACTTAACAAAATTCATCACTGAGAACAAAGATTCACAAGCGTATGTGGATGAAACCAAAACACTGGTCGGATCTAGGAAGGCAGGGAGAGTTAAGGCAGAGGCATAGAAATTGCTCTTCCCCTGTATCATCATTCCATGTCTATGGTCTTTAAGATAACTTGTTATGTAAAATTATTTATTTATCTAAGATGCACCTACACTGAATTTATCTGAAAAATAAAAAAGTTTATATTGAGAAAAAATTGTAAATGGAAGATTATAAGAGAGGGTTTCATGTGCCAGCAAAAGTTACTGGCATGCCATGTTTGGCACGCATGCCAGGGGTTGCCCACCCCTGCACTAGAGTGAGTTATCAAACTTTTATTCCTATAAGTGAAATAATATTTCAGCAGTGTAGTTTTAGTTTATATTTCTCTTTTAATGAATGTAATCAGACATATCTTCATACTTTGAAATTTTTTCTTATTTTTTAAGCTTTTGTACATTTTCTGATTTTGTTAGAAGGTGGCTTTTATTTTGCAGGTAATCTTTTTAGAGTAAAAAGAGGAGCCTAGCTAATTGAAGCCTATGATAATGTGTTGTAAATATCTTTCCAGCTTGTCATTTTAAATTTGATTTTGTCTATGTTATTTGCAAGCAGTACTTTATTTTTTATATACAGCAAAACTACTCAGTCCTTAGGAGTTTAAAAATATAGTATTCCAAAAATATACACATTGAGTTCCAAAATCCTGGAGCTTTTATGGCAATTTTGCTTGAATTTAATGTTATCCAGTACTGCTGCCAGCCAAGAACATTTACCTAAGAAAACATTATGCTAAACAGTAATGGAAACCATACTTTCTTTAGATATTTTATAACAATTGTATTTACACTAGTGTAAAATATTAAATAAAAAGAAAATCTTAGCACAAAAATTTAATGGTAAGTTGAAAACCTCAATTAAACATTTTAATGGTCAATTGTCAAAAGTTTAGAAAAAATAATCATCACTTTAAACCATAAATTTGGCAAACTTGAACATCTTAACCTACTGATTTTAGTTTCCAATTTATTATGAATTGAACCTAGATTTTATAATCATTTAAATATGAAATAAATGTTTCACCCGTTGCTGCCATTGCCACATTTATGGAATCAAGAACATGTTACTTGGGCCCTTAGCTAATGACCACAGATGCATTTGGGTTACCACAAAAACTAAATTGTTTTATAATGCCTGTGAACTGGAACAAAAACCAAAGATATTTCAGCAATCTTCTCTCCAGTGGTATCTATGAAATAGTTCTCTTTATTTTCCTTCTGTTTCCTTATCCTCTGTGTGTTACAATAACCAAGAGCTAGTTTGTTAAATTAGTTTCTTTGCCTCTATTGGGCAGAGCATTTGGTCAAATTCAAAGTACCAATGGGCTACCACACATACAGTGCCCCCTGGCTGTCAAACTAGAGCTTCTTTCAAGGAGGGAAAGAAAGAGGAGATGGAAGAAAAAGAGGACCAGGCATACTCTTTAAAAGTTAACTTAAAATACCTAACTTTTCTTATTCTATTCATAATTATTATAATTGATAGTCACATAAAATATTGAACTTCTTCAATCAGTCAGAAAAAGCCAATCTATATTTCTGTGTATCCACCAAACCAGCTTTGACCATTTAAAGCTGGATTATAAAAGAAAGGTTGAAAAAAAAATCATTGAGACACAGATTTTTAAATATCAAAAATATACTTGCTGCCATATCAGATCATTACATGAACTAAGATTAAAGATAAAAGAAAATAAAGGACATTGAATTAAAAATAAGTAGGTTGATTAGTTAAATAGTATTTCCCCCCTTTTAAATGAGTAGCTTCCTGTTTCAGTTCTTATTATAGGTATTTGTTTAGCTCTGGTATCATTATGAAGAAGAATTGTCTTTCTCCCCCATCAGTAGCTGTTCACATTGGTTCTCTCTCTCTCTCTCTCTCTCTCTCTCTCTCTCTCTCTCTCTCTCTCTCTCACACACACACACACAGCGTCTTGAAATATCACTTTACCATGTAACAATGAAAAATATAGTTCTGCATCAAATTACAATCAAGAACACATATCCCATCACTCTTCCTGCAACACCACAGGATAATGGAGTTAGTCAAGGTCAGATTATTTAGCCTTGACTACACACTCATATATAAAGGTAGATTTAGAAAAACAAAAGGTAAAGTTTAGTTCCATCATCCTCATTAATGTTATGAAAGTTTCATGTCTAAATTTTCAAGTATTATATTTCAAGTAGAATCTGCTGTAGTCTACTTTCTGAATTTTTCCATTCATTATTTATGTACAGGATTGTATAAAAAACTGAAAGGAATTTTCCTTGGAAATACAGGAGTAGTATGATTAATATAGAACCATGTGGTAAACGTATTGTTTCCATATTTATTTTTTATTTTTTTTAATATTTTATTGATTTTTCACAGAGAGGAAGGGAGAGAGATAGAGAGTTAGAAACATTGATGAGAGAGAAACCATCGATCAGCTGCCTCCTGCACATCTCCTACTGGGGATGTGCACGCAACCCAGGTACATGCCCCTGACCTGAAATGAACCTTGGACCTTTCAGTCCGCAGGCCGATGCTCTATCCACTGAGCCAAACCGGTTTCGGCTTGTTTCCATATTTAGAAAATAAATCCTATCCTCTAAATTCGGAAAGAAATATTATGTTTTTTTTTCAAGACTTAAGAACTAGAAATTTATTTTTAATGATTATTCTTCAAATATTGATCCATTATTCTCAGAAGACAGAGATAAATGAATTCTATGTATTTGATATTATGTATATTAAATAGTTGAAAACTTATTATCAACATTCATCATTAAATTGGTATGTTAAGGCCTATTAGAGGAAATAATGAAAAGAAACAAAATTAAACCAGCTTTAGAATAGCAGTGTGAACCTGTGAACAATCCCTAAAGTTATTTTCAGAAACCATTCTAGGGGATATTAACAAAAGACTATAGTTTCCCCCATGAAGTGGCAGGTAGAGATACTAAGGGAAATGTTCCAATAAACTTCAAGTGAGTGCTGTGTATGTATTCCTACCTGAGGTGAATACCAATTGAGTGTTCTTTAAATGCAAACTGACTTTTCTTTTAATGGAAAAAGGTTAAAAGTTTTAAGAAATACCTCACTACCTTCCATCTTATTAGAAAGGCTGATGAGTTGCTAAGGCATTTGGAAAAATAACCCAAGCTAGAGAAGATATTTAAACGACCAAAAGAAAATGAAAAGCATTGTAATAAAGCTTGTGTCATAAAATAAAGTGCATGATTCACAGAACAGAGAGCAATACTGACATTATTCCACAGGTGAAGAACTTACACAGAGCCACAGGTTTCACCAGGACAGTGACTAGCTGTCTCCCATGTGCGGCTGCCACTCTATAGAAAATGCTGAAGTTAAAAATAAAATAGAATATTAAAATATGCTCCAATGGTGTTTCAACCAACTGAGCCACCTGGTCAAGGCAAGCTCCCATATATAAGCAAGTAAACTCAGGTCCTATTACACACACACACACACACACACACACACACACACACACACACACATCATTACAATTAAGTTTTGTCAAAGCAATCAGAAATATATGCATTAATATAATTCAGTAAGTATTCAGAAACTGTCTGAAATACCAGGCACATTCTAGATACAAAAGATATAACAATTATTCAAATAGGCAAAAATTGCAGGTAGGTGTGTTTAATTACTCCTTATCTAGAGGAAGGTGTAATTTCTTCGTGGAGCGTGTATCCAAGATGTAGCAGAAGGATTCTGATGACTAATCTAAATCTTTCTGTATATCCATAAGAATGTACGTCTTGTTAAAATGAAATATATAATAAATCTCTCATTACTTTAGATATATAAATAGAAAACAGAAATGTTAAATCTGTTGGCACTTCAGTATTTTCTTTCAGTCTAAGCTGTGAAAAATAAATAGGGTTATGAAAAATTGTTCAAACACAGGATTGATCAATTGTTCTATCAGATTTACAAAACACAGTTTGAAACATAAAATTTTAAGAATTCAAGATGGCAAAACCCAAGCATTACACCAAGCACATAGGGCCTGTCTAAGCTTCTACCTGTGCAACTGCAGATGACACACACCCATGACACTCAAATGCCTATCACAACTAATCCATCAGCAAATCTTGTTGGTTCTAACTTCAAAATATATACAGAATCTGAGTCCTTTTCACTACATCCACTGAGACCCAGTGGTCCAGACCATCATAATCTTTTACCTGAATTATCCCTCTAGCTAACTAATTGGACTCCATAATTTCAGCCCTGTCTCCTCACACTTTCTGACTAGTATGTTCTATTCTCAGGACAACTATGAGAGTGTTCTTTTAAATATAAAAAACAGATTAGATTATATAATCTTTCTCCTCAAAAGTTTTGAATGGTTTGCCATCACACTGAGAGTAAAATCTAATCCTTACAGTAGCCCTGTAGGCTCTCTATGTTTTTGTCACGCACCCCATATTCTCAGTGACCATCTCTTCTATTGTTTCTGCGTTACAATTATGCTCAGGTCCAACAAAGTTACCGTCTTTCCTGTTCTTTAAGCATGCTGAGAATGCTCAGAGCATTTGTTCCTGAAATTCAGGTTGAAATGCCTTCCTCAAAATAACTTCATGATTTACTTACTCAATGTCTTTAAATGCTTGATCAAACATCGCCTTCTCAGTGAGGCTTTCTCTAACCTGTTTAAAATTGTAAAAACCCCACTTCCACATTTCATTTACCTTCTTCATATATCTCCAAAATATTTACCACTTTTTAACATCCAATATATTTTACATGTTTTAATTAAAACAACTAGAAGCTTGATGCACAAAATTCATGCAAGGGGCTCAGCCCTCGCAGCCTTGGCCGGCTTCGTCTGGATGGTTGTTCCGCTGTTTGGTCTAATTAGCATATTAGCTCTTTACTATATAGGATAATATAAACACTATGTGAAATGCAATTTTTGCCTATTTGGATAATTGTTATATCTTTTGTACCTAGAATGTGTCTATCATTGCAGACATTTACTGAATATTTACTAAATTCTATTAATGGATATATTTCTGATTGCTTTGACAAAACATAATTGTAGTGTGTGTGTGTGTGTGTGTGTGTGTGTGTGTGTGTGTGATAGGACCTGAGTTTACCTGCTTAAATATGGGAGCTCACCCTGGCCAGGTGGCTCAGCTGGTTGAAGCATTATCTTATACACCAAAGGGTCATGGGTTTGATTTCCAGTCAAGGCACATACTTTGCTTGTGAGTATGATCCTGGTGAGGATGCATGTGGCAGGCAACCAATTGATATTTCTCTCTCACATCAATGTTTCTCTTTTGCTTTCCCTCTCTCTCTAAAATCAATGAACATATCCTTAAGTGAGAATTTAAAAAAATAGCCTTAGCCAGTTTGGCTCAGTGGATAGAGTGTCAGCTTGTGGACTGAAGGGTCTTGGGTTCTATTCTGGTCAAGGTCATATGACTGAGTTGCGGGCTCAATCCCTAGTAGAGAGCATGTAGGAGGCAGCCAATCAATGATTCTCTCTCATCATTGATGTTTCTATCTCTCTATCCTTCCCCCTTCCTCTCTGAAATCAATAAAAATGTATTTAAAAAATAAATTAAAAAAATAAATATGGCAGCTTATAATTCTGGGTATGTTTAAAAGCACATAAGCATTGTATAAGCTGAGAATAACTTCTCCAATCAATATGGACCATGGAATTCTTTCCAATGTGTCCAGTCATAGTCTCTCTAAAATAAATATCATTAAAACTCACAAACAAAATCAATCATTCAGGACAGAGTTTCTACATTCAAAACTGTATAAGGGCTATCTTAATGATGTAGCCCATCTTTGTACATATATTTGCATTTATCCAATTTTAAAATTTACCATATAGCATGTTACCATCCATTTTATGTGCAAATATCTCTCCTTCATAATGATAAAGAAAATAGTTTAGTAAATATTACATCTAAAATTAATTGCAGGCTGTTACATTTGTCAATTTGATGTACAGTAGTCTCCCCTTATCTGTGGGAGATATATTAAGACCCCCAGTGAATGCCTGAAACCACAAACAGACCAAACCATATACATATAAACTATGCTTTTTTCTATGCATATATATCCATACCTATAATCAAGTTTAATTAATAAATTAGACAGAGTAAGAAATTAACAATGATAATAAAATAGAACAATTATAATGGCATACTATAATAAAAGTTTTATGAATGTGGTCTCTCAACAAACTAGTGTAATTTCTTTTTTCCTTCTTCACAATTTCATAGATAAAATATTTGTTCTTACATAGATTTCAACAATGTCACCATATGACCTTTTTTTTTTCCTTATAAGGTCAATAACTTTTGCCTTTTCACTGAAAAGAAGCATTTTGTGGAATTTCTTCAGCATGTCTGAATTGCCAGTATCACTACTCTTGTGCGTTGGGACAATTATTAGGTAAAATAACAGTTACTTGAGAATAAGCATTGCAAAATGGCAAGAGCTACCAGATAACCAAGACGGCTGCTGAGCAACTATTTGAAAATATGCTCAATGATAATAAGAATAAAACATTTTATTAAAACATAAATCAGAATTACAAAATCTCAGAAATAAAATGAAGAACACATGAAGGAATCATACATTTTTTAAAATTTGAAATGAAGTCAAGTTAAAAGAAATGCAAGAGTGAATAACCATTTTATATATGTGTGTGTATATAATACCTTAAGAAAAGATATATAATACCATATATATTATATATACATATATATGTTACCTTAAGAAAAAAATATATAATACCATAATTAGTATTACTATATATCTATATTATTACTATACTAGTGACTTGGTGCACGAAATTCATACACATTAAAAGGGAATTAATTAGAGGACATATTTTAATATTGTTATTTGCCCTTTCTCTATAATAGAAGTGTCAGAGATGAAAGAAAATTAGTAAAATGTATATAAAAATCTTCCTCATGACAGAGTCTGGGGCATGTCACAGGAACCAGAGTCAAGTCCCTACCCACCTACATGCACCACAAAATCGTGTGAGACCCAGACCTGGCCAGCCCCAACCCCATTAGGCTAAATCCAGACCCAGCAGGCCCCACCCCTTGCAGGGTAGGGGGTGGAGCCTGAGATCCCCCAGCTTGGGCTGGGGCAAGGGGCATGCCTCGGGGTCCCCTTTAAGCCCTGCAGGTGGGGGGCATGGCCTGAGTTCCCCCATCAACCCACACATGGCGGGGGTGCAGCCTCAGGTCCCCTGGCCTGGCGCTGAGGCGGGGTGCGGGGCCTCAGGTCCTCCAGCCTGGCTCCGGGGTGGGGGACATGGCCTGAGGTCCCCCGTCAAGCCTCCCCAGGCAGGGGGTTGCACCCTGAGGTCCCCCGTCAAGCCCCGCCAGGCGGGGGCACAACCTCATGTCCCTGCTGATTGCTCATTAAGACTCGTTAGGGGAACTCGGCCTCCGCTGTGGGCACAGCCATCTTGACCATTACAGCGTGATGGTCAATTTGTATATACCCTCTTTATTAGCTAAGATATTAATATTACTGTATATATAATATTACTATATATATGGTCTATATATATCTTAAAAATAATGTTAGATAAAAATGAGGAACAAATATAAATTAAAGTGAAATGAGTTTCTTCTTGCCTTTGCCTTCCCTTCTTTTCCCTCTCCTTTTTCCTGCTGAATGATGTTGGATACTGTATTGTTGTTAGAGCACAACTAGTGTTTATATCTTGTTTTCTAAAAAAATTCTACAGTTTAAAATGTTAGGACTGTAAAACTGTCAAAAGACTCTGAAACTAGCTTGAAGTGGCTCACAGTTGCCAAATCTTGGAAAATTTAAGAATTAAAATAAATAATGTTAGAAATGCATTGTAATCTATTAAATGAACTGGAAATTCATGAGTGCATACTCCTGTAAAGAAATAAATGAATACATAAATAAGAAAACTCTACTTTGAACTAGAATGCCAATAAATAAATGCAGAATAGAGGAATGGAATTTAGAAATCACTATTTTTAATCATCAGAACAAAAATGAATTTATGCAAAAATATTTAATCCTATATAATAAAAGGCTAGTATGCAAATAGACTACATGGCGAAAAAACCAGAACAACCAAACAACCAAACAACTGAACAATCGGTTGCTATTACAAGCACTGACCACCAGGTGGCATGTGCATAACATGACGGGCGTTGGCCGAGGCGGGATGGTGGAGCAGGTGCGCAGGGGTGCCAGACCAAGGCAGGAGGCTGGTCGCTGTCATTGGGGTGAGTTTCTGGTGGTCACTGAAAATGCTTTGTTCCCGTGCGCGCTGCAGTACCACCTGGCACTCACACCTGCTGCCAGTGCCAGCCCCACTTGCACCTGCAGCCAGCGCTGGAGCCACTGCTCACACCACTGCTGGTTCCTGGTGCCAGTCCCGATCACTCAGCATCTTCAGAGGGTGCAAGTGGTAGCTGCCAGCTCTGATCATCCCTGAAGACTTCTTCACATCCCCCTGATCCTGAGGGGTGATCAGGGCAGCAGCTGCCACTCACACTTGCTGATGGCACCAGCCCCACTCATACCTGTTGCTGGCACTGGCCCCAATCACTCTGTATCATCAGCGGGTGCAAGTGGGGCTAGCATCGTCAGCGCATGGGGCGTGGGAGCAGCGTCCATGGGAGCAGGGCTGCTGGCAGACAGGGGACTGGGGGCTGTGGTGGGAGGGGCCAGGTGGGGTCGCGGAGGATGAGCCGAGACCCAGCCCTATGCCTACTGTAGCCTCACGGTCCACAGTTCCTTTCAGGGTGCATGAATTCCTGCACTGGGCCCCTAGTTATAATAAAACACATAGTAAAGGTTTGATGAGGACCAGAATATTTACAAAGAAGCTTCTTATAAAATACTCATTCAATTAAATGGAAAACTAATTTTTTAAGGGGTCAGAGCAGAGGTTTATTGTAGGAGAAAACAGGCACCAACAGGCAGTAGGACAGAAGGCATTGTAACAAGTGCGGAGGCAGCAGGGCGTAATGTAGGAGACAGTGCAGCACTGTCTGTATTGGGAGACCACAGGGACACTAGGCCATGGGAAACCTCAGAAAGCAGAGAACAACCACCCCAGGTAGAGCACATTTGCTTACTAAGGACTGAAGGAGTAAAAGGATTTACCAAGTAAAAGTTCAACAACTATGACTAGTTGAAGTATTACATTTCTGGACAATAAATTAACAATGTCTGCACCACAACAGGCTAAAGAATACCACCTGTGAATGAGAGTGTTTATGGACCACAGCCACCTCGAGCCACCAGGTATTTGGGCACAGATTCACTTTCCAGCAGTAATTTTATTTTATTTTATTACGTGTCTCCTTTTTTCTCCAATTTACGCCCCTCCCCCTCCAGCCATTCCTTCCCCCAAGGTCAAGCCCCCACCGCCAGAGTGTCTGTATCCATTGGTTATGCTAATATGCATGAATACAAATCTTTTGGTTGACCTCTAACACCCCTTCCCTGGCCTTCTCTCTGAGGTTGGATGGTCTGTTCAGTGCTACCCTGTCTCTGGATCTATTTTTGTTCATCAGTTTATGTTGTTCATTATATTCCACAAATGAGTGAGATCATTTATCTTTCTCTGATGATTTCACTTAGCATAATGTTCTCTAGGTCATTCCATGCTGTTGCAAATGGTAGAAGTTCCTTCCTTTTTACAGTAACATAGTATTCCATTATATAGATGTACCACAATTGTTAATCCACTCATCTGCAGATGGGAGCTTAGGCTGTTTCCAAATCTTAGCTATTGTAAATTGTGCTTCTATGAACATAGAGGTGCACATACCCTTTCTGACTGGTGTTTCTGATTTCGTGGAATATATTCCTAGAAGTGGGATCACTGGGTCAAATGGGAGTTCCATTTTTAATTTTTTGAGGAAACACCATACTTGTTTTCCACAGTGGCTGCACCAGTCTGCATTCCCACCAGCTGTGCAAGAGGGTTCCTTTTTCTCTGCATCCTCGCCAGCACTTGTCGTTTGTTGATGATAGCCATTCTGACAGGTGTGAGATGGTAACTCGTTGTTTTGATTTGCATTTCTTGGATGATTAGTGACTTTGAGCATGTTCATATGTCTCCCGCCTTCTCTATGTCCTCTTTCGAAAAGTGACTAGGTCTTTGCCCATTTTTTGATTGGATTGTTTATCTTCCTTTGTTAAGTTGTATGAGTTCCGTGTAAATTTTGGCGATTAAACTCTTATCTGAGATAAAATTGGCAAATATGTTCTCCCATGCAGTGGGCTTTCTTGTTGTCTTGTTGATGGTTTCTTTTGCTGTGCAGAAGCTTTTTATTTCGATGTAGTCCCATTTGTTTATTTTCTCCTGAATTTCCATTGCGCTAGGACAGTGGTTCTCAACCTTGGCTGCACGTTAAAATCACCTGGGAATCTTTTTAAAATCCTGATTTCTGGGCCTCTTTCTCCAGAAATTCTGTTTCTTTGTTATGGGGTGGGGCCACAACATTAGTAACAAAGAAACAGAATTTCCAGAGGATGAGGCCCAGAAATCAGGATTTTAAAAAGATTCCCAGGTTATTCTAATATGCAGCCAAAGTTGAGAACCATTGCCCTAGGAGCTGTATCAGTAAAGATATTGCAACAAAAATTATTGTTTTCTCTTTGGTGAAAGGCATAGTTCTTAATAATAATAATAGCCCTGTGGACACCGTTCCACAGGTGAGTGCTACACGTGTCCCCAATGTATGTGGACTTGGTGCAGGCAGTCTCCCTCTGAGACTCTAGTCCAGCCGTGGGCAAACTACGGCCCGCGGGCCAGATCCAGCCCGTTTGAAATGAATAAAACTATTGAAATAAAAGACCGTACCCTTTTATGTAATGATGTTTACTTTGAACTTATATTAGTTCACACAAACACTCCATCCATGCTTTTGTTCCGGCCCTCTGGTCCAGTTTAAGAACCCATTGTGGACCTCGAGTCAAAAAGTTTGCCCACCCCTGCTAGTCCCAGCTGCGCACATTTCTCCCTCCAGCCCAAATTCCCAATCCTGCTTGTCTTCCGGCTCTCTGACCTTTCTGTCCTCTGATTGTCTCACCAGCTGTGTTTAATTCACCAATTCTGGGTGGATATTATTTGATTCAGCTGTTTTTTTTCTATCTGTTCTGTGAGAAGGCCAGACCTGTCTGCCTATTTGGCTGCCATTTTGTCTCCCCCTGGACAAACTTTCTAGGCACCCACGGCTGGGGAAGCTGGAGTCTCGGTGTTCATGGGTTTGCAGCCGAGGCATCTGGTCCCTGGCCGGTGTGGCCTTAGGATCCTGGGTAGTGTCCAAGGTCTACCCGGGTGGAGGTGAGGCTGGGCTCCCAGTCATAGCTGCTCTCCCCTTCAATATGGCACGGTCTCTGTGGCAGAGCCAGCTGCCCCAGGAGAGATTTCAGTGGTAGCAGAGGCTGCCTTGCTAGGGAAGCCTGGTCCGCCAGCCCCCAACAGTCCTGTGGAATATAACTGTCACACACACACACACACACACACACACACACACCTCACATGTCTACGCACTCCTCTTCTGCTCCCTCACTCACTAACACTCTCTTCCTCACTGAAGTCCTGTCAGCCACCATCTTGGATCTCTTCCAGCAGTAATTTTTAATGAAGAAATATATTAGCTATCACTTTTAAGAAGTTAGCATTACGAATGATGAGACAAATTGAATGGGATAAACAAGGAACAGAGCATTATTTCTGTAATATTCTTTTAAAAGTTCATAAATTCAATTTATGCATGAAAAATTATAAAGCCACCAAAATTGAGGGACACCCTACAAAGTAACAAACCTGAAATCTTCAAAAATGTTAAGATGATGAACATTAAAGAATGACTAAGAAAGTCTTGCTCATTGACAGAGACTAAAGAAAAACAACAAATGAAAAGGCATTGTTGGGATGTTGGCAATTTTCTATGATGCTTGCACATTCTTGGCATGTCTTGTGAACAGAGGTACTGATGGAATTTGTTCTGTCTTTGTTATCTTTTCAAGGATGATTGTATACCAAAGAGAAGTGGGGTAGAGAGATAAAACTTTTCTTTGAAGCAGATAGCAGGTTTATTTGCTAAGTAGATAACTACTTTCAAGGGTAATATCTTTTACAGGGAAAAGGTTAGTGAAGATAGCTTTCAGCACATTACAAAAATGCTGAGGTTTTTTAGGCTCAAAGTTTTTCATCTGTGGTGCAATCCCACTGCATCTGCAGCATCCTTCTAAGACACACCATGTTACCTCCATAGAAATTGGGAAGCATGGTATTGCCAGAAAACACACACACACACACAAACCAATCCAAAAGAACTGAGAAACCAGAAATAAAATCACATGTACATAGGCAAATCATTTTTGACAAATGAAACAAAAACATATAATAAAGAAAAGAAAGTCTCTTCAATAAATAGTACTGGGAAAATCGGAAAGCTATATGCAAAAGAATGAAACTAGACTACAGTTTGTCCCCATGTATAAAATCAATTCAAAACAAATCACAACTTAAACATAAGATCTGAGACAACAAATTACATAGAAGAAAACATAGGAATTAAACTTATGGACCTTGGTCTTAGAGAAGATTTTATGAATTTGACCCGCAAGGCAAGGGAAGTAAAGGCAAAAATAAATGAATGGTCATTTTAATTTGTATCTCTCTCATGAAAAGTGACTTTGAGCATTTTTTCTTATGTCTCTTGGCCATCTGTATGTCCACTTTGGAGAAGTGTCTATTTTGATCCTTTTCCATTTCTTAATTGGATTGTTTCTCTTCCTTTTGTTGAGCTGTATGAGTTCCTTATATAGTTTTTATATTAACCCCTCATCAGATGTATCATTGGCAAATATGTTCTCTCATACAGTGGGCTCCCTTTTCATTTTGATGGTTTCTTTTGCTGTGCAGAAGTGTTGTATTTTGATGTAGTCCCATTTGTTTATTATCTCCTTAGTTTTCCATTTTCAGTTTATTCTTATGTATGGTGTATGGTGGTTTAGTTTCATTTTTTTGCATGTATCTGTCAAATTTTCCTAACACCATTTATTGAGGAGACTGTCTTGACACCATTGTATGTTCTTGCCTCCTTTTTCAAATATTAATTGAGTTGGCTTAGGCTGATTTCTGGGGTATCTGTTCTATTCCATTGATCTATATGCCTGTTCTTATGCCAGTACCAGACTGTTTTGATTACAGTGGTTTTATAATATGACTTGATATCTGGTATTGTGATCCCTACTACTTTGTTTTCTTTCTCAATATTGGCACAGCTATTCAGGGTCTTTGGTGGTTCCATATAAATTTTTGGAGTATTTTTCTAGATTTGTGAAATATGTTGTGAGTATTTTAACAGGATTGCTTTGAATCTATAGATTGCTTTGTGTAGTATGGACATTTTAATTATGTTAATTCTACCAATCCATGAACACAATATATTTTTCCATTTGTTTATATTTCCCTCTAACGCTTTTTTCAATGTTCTATAGTTTTCTGAGTACAGGTCTTTTACCTCCTTGGTTAAGTTTATTCCTAAGTATCTTAATGTTTTTTTGTTGCAAGGGTAAATGGAATTATTTTTTAGTTTCTTTTTCTGAGAATTCATTATTGGTGTATAAAAATGCCATTGATCTCTGGGTGTTAATATATATTTTTTCCTGATACATTGCCAAATTCATTCATCATAGAGATGAAAATTGAAATAGCAATCAGGTATCACCTCACACCTGTCAGAATGGCTATCATCAACACATCAACAAATGACAAGTGCTGGCAAGGATGTGGAGAAAAGGGAATCCTAGTACACTGCTGGTGGGAATGCAGACTGGTAGAGCCATTATTAAAAACAGTATGGTGTTTCCTCAAAAATTTAAACATGGAACTGTCATTTGATCCAGTGATCCCACTTCTAGGAATATATCCTAAGAAACCTGAAACACCACTCAGAAAGAATATATACACCCCTATGTTATCGCAGCACAATTTATGATAGTTCAGATCTGGAATCAGTTCAAGTGCCAATCAGTAGATGAGTGGATAAAAATGCTGTGGTATAGATATACCATGGAATACTATGCAGCAGTAAAAAGAAGGATCTCTTACCCTTTGACACAGCATGGAGGGACCTGGAGAGTATTATGCTAAGAAAAATAAGCCAGTCAGAGAAAGAAAAGTATCATGTGATCTCACTCATATGTGGAATCTATTGAACAAAATAAACTGATGAAAAAAATAGTTCCAGAGACATAGAAGCGTGGGACACTTTGTTAAATCTCAAGGGAAGATAGGGGTTGAGATGGTGGCTGGATGGAAGAGAAAAGATCAACTGAAGAACTTCTATGCACATATGCATATCCAATGGACAAAGACAATAGTGTGGTGAAGGCCTGAATTTGGAGGCATGTGCTGGCTAGAAGTGGTCAATCAGGAAAAAAGATATATCTACAATACTTCAACAATAAAGATATATTAAATAAATAAGTGAATGAATTGGACTATAGAAAACTAAAAAAACTTCTTCACATGAAAAGAAACTGCCAACAGCAACAAAAAAGGCAACCAACTTAATGTGAGAAGATATTTATAAACAATAGCTCTGACAAGGGGTTAATATCCAAAATATTTAAAACACTCATAGAACTTATCACCAAGTAAACAAACAATCCAATGAAAAATGGTCAGAGGACATGAACACGCTTCTCCCAAGAAGACTTACAAATGGCCAACAGATATATGAAAAGATGCTCAACTTTACTAGCAAATCAGACCTACAATGAGATACCTCTTCACACCTATTATAATGGCTATTATCAACAAGACAGGTAGGTTGTGGAGAAAAAGGAACCGTCATTCACTGCTGGTAAGAATGTAAACTGGTACAGTTACTATGCAAAACAGTATGGAGCCAACTCAAAAAATTATTAAAAGAGTTATCATATATCCAAAAGTTTTGAAAACATTTATTTGCATAGATATATTCACCCCTATGTTTGTTACAGCAGTATTCACAATGGCCAAGACAAGGAAACAACCAAAGCAAGTATCCTTCAATAGATGATTGGGAAAGTAAGATGTGCTACATATATAGTATAGAATACTACTTAGCCATAAGAAAATATGAAAAATGTCATTTGTGACAACATGTATGGACCTTGAGAATATCATGCTAAGTGAAATAAGTCAAACTGAAAAAGTGAAGAGCCATATGATTTCACTCATATGTGAGATATAAAACTGAAACTCAAATACACAAACCACAGTGGCTACCAAAGGTGGGGACAATAAAGGGTAAGGGGTCAAATGTTTGACTTTGGGTGGTGGGCACAAAATGCAATATGTAGATTATGTGTCATAAAATGTATACTGGAAGCCTATATAATCTTATTAACCAACTGGAAATCTATATAATCTTATTAACCAACTAGAGGCTGAGGGGGTGTCCCTCAGCCCAGCCTGCACTCTCTCCAACCTGGGACCCCTCAGGGGATGACCGACTGCCAATCAGATATTCCTTCTCATAATCTGGGACTGTTGGCTCCCAACTGCTCGCCTGCCTGCCTGCCTGATCACCCAACCACTCCCCTGCCGGTCCAATTGCACCGAACTTCCCTCCCCTGCCAGCCTGGTAACCCCCAACTGACCTCCCCTGCTGGCCTGGTCACCACCAACTGCCCTTCCCTGCCAACCCAGTTGCCCCCAAGTGCCCTCCCCTGCCAGCCTGGTCACCCCTAACTGCTCTCCCCTGCTGGTCAAGTCTCCCCCAACTGCCCTCCCCTGCCAGCCATCATGTGATGGCCATTTTGTGATGACATGGGGGTGGCCATCTTGTGACAACATGGGCGTGGCCGTCCTGTGCAAGGGTGTGATGGTCAATTTGCATATTACCTCTTTATTATATGGGATGTCACCTGTATAAATTGAATTTGAAAAGAGAAATCTCTCTCTCTCTCTCTCTCTCTCTCTCTCTCTCTCTCTCTCTCTCTCTCTCTCACACACACACACACACACACACACCACAAAAGAAAAAGAATAAAAATTAAAAGAAAATAGAAATTATGAAGCAAGACAAGTTGACATAAACATGAAGCTCATGTTGCTTGCTGTACTGTAGACAAAGAAGTCTATGTCTCACCAAAGGCTCAAACACATACAATTAGCATCCATGAAGCTACTATAGGTTAATTTGTTAACTTACCATTCTGGTAAAATCTGGAAAAGTCCTAACAGGTATAACTGGAAAAATTGAATATATTCAAGGATTAGATAATAATTATATATCTGATGGAATGCACCACATAAAAACATTTTAAAATTAAAGTGGTACGCTAAAATAATAATTTAAATAAAGATAAAATGAATCCCAAAGAAATACACTAAATATTAAGAGGAAAATAAACCCAAATATACTAAATGTTTTCAAGAAAAATCAACAATAAGAGGGCAGAACAAATACAAAATTATATACTATATAACAAAAATTATATACTAAATAACAATAAAATAAAATATATATATATATAAATTAAATATTTTAAAACACAATAATATCATATTATATATCTGAGAACATTGAATGAGAATGAACACAAAGAAAATTCTGTTACTTTTTATTGAAAAGAAAAAATGTATTTGGTTATTTGAGAATCAGAATTAAAGGCTTAAAAAAGAAAGAAAATTATATCATCATATGAATTTTCTTCTGACCTTTACAATAATCATTTTTCTGTATTTCTTTGTAGTTTTTACAAACAAGTTTTATGGCATAAGTAAATAGATAAAAATATTTGATATTTCAAGGTAAGAAAATGTGAGGCAAGAGAGAGTTGTGTTAAATGCAGGATAAAGCAAACGAGTAATTATAAGATATCCCAATTATGCCTGTGTTTTTGAGAACCAGACTTATTAGTGTGGAAAAAAATTAAGATAAAAATATATACACGTATTTCCTAACACAGTCCTCAGCAGAGTACTAAAATCAATGACTAGCCTAGAACAATGAGCATCCACACCACTCAAATTATAATCTTGAAATACCATTGCCCACAACAGAGACTAGGACTTCTTGGTAAAATGGCTATTTCCAAGTCTAGAGCAGGAAATATTCAAGAAGAGCCTGAACATTTTATCATATTAGAAATTTTAAAAGTTATCAAAACTATCAGTTATGACAAACATAATTAGAAACCATATCTAAGAGATTTCCACTGGCCAATTTTGAGAAAATTTGAACTTCAATAAGTATAATATGTGCAAATAATTGAACCCGTGACTTGTGTTTAAATCATGAGTTCTTACTGAAACTTTAAAAAATAGCTAACCAGTCAACTATGTGGAATAATAGAAGACTGTTTCATTATTTTGAAAACTAGTCAATAAAAAAAATCAAATATTTATCCTGACTTTTCTGCATGAACTAAATCAAGGGGTAATTATATAGTAGATCAGAAAAACAGCTCTACAAGAGACAACCTAACTTATCGTCTGGTGTTGAAAGGACAGAGTGCCACCATGGTTATGCTAAAGGCCTTATATATAGACTAGAGGCCTGGTGCATGAAATTCGTGCATGGGGGGGGAGGGGTCCACTAAGCCCAGGCTGCACCATCTCCATTCCGGGACCCCTCAGGGGATGTCCAACTCTCGGTTTAGGCCCGATCCCTGGCAGTTGGACATCCCTCTCACAATCCAGGACCACTGGCTCTTAACTGCTCACCTGCCTGCCTGCCTGATAGCCCCTAACTGCCCCCCCTGCCAGCCTGATCACCCTTAACCACATCTGCCTGCCAGCCTGATCTCCCCTAACTGCCACCCCACTGCTTGCCTGGTCGCCCCACGCAGCCTTGCTGTTTGCTCGTTACTGTTACTGTGACAGCATCCCAGACAATTTGCATATTCCTCTGTTGTTAGTATAGGTTGTGCAATACAAATGTACACTGAAACCTAAGTCTGATCAAGCCTCTGGATCCAAATGACATTTTGCAAGAAATACAAAAGCATAGAAATGTTAAACAATGAATATACAAGTGGCAAAATTCACAGTGTGGAAAATCTTACATACCAAAGGCTTGGTTCAGATCCTTCAACTTTTACAGGTAAGGAAAGTGATTAATATAAAATAACGGATAGCAGATACATTTGTAAGAAGGAAGGGATTGTGATGGTGATAGAGCATGTACATGAGCAACTAAGGAGGCTGGTGATGTTCTACTTTTTGATGGGGTTGTGTGTTTCAATGGTGTCTGCCTTAAAATAATTTTGCTATACATATTGTTTATATGGTTGTGTAGATTTCTATTATCTGTCATATATTTCAGTAAAAAGTTAAAAGTAAATTAACACTGACTATAAGAAAAATATATTATAGGAAAAATAAAAGGTACAAATAATATTTTTATTAATCATGCACTTACATAAAAAACTAGAAATAATAATACATTACTATGAATTTATAATATAAAAATTTGGGCATAATAACATAATATTTCTTAACAGCAACTTGAAATGACATATGCATGAATATGAACATCAATTAAAATTAGTGTAAGATTCATAAATTTAGAATAATGAATGAAAGTTATAGGTTTGAAGGTAAGCAAGTAATATGGTAACAAATTCATTTTGGTGAAATCTAAATGAATAAGCTAGTTTATGATTTCATAAAAAGGAGAAAAAGATATTTACAATTAAATTTGTCCATCCAAATCAGAAATGCTGGTTATCAGCAAATGTCAGAAAAATATCACAGTATTATATACAAAATAAATGAATATGGAAAAAATGGAGTTCAATTTAATAAGAAGACTTATAAACTGCTATAATTTAAGATAAAGTCTTCAAAATAGTCAACAGATTAGAATGTTAGTAAAGAATGGTATTCAATTAGAGGAAAGCAGAGAAAATTCACAGTGTAGGTAAAACCATCATCAGCACAGTGATACTGATACAGAATTTGTAGCTTTTCTGGGTCCACCACCATCCTATTGTGGTAATTAAACAACTTATTGAGTTCCATACATACTTGCTATTGAATGACTAATTTTATTTAACTTTAGGAAGAAAAAGAAAAGTATTTCCTTATTATGATTTTTTCCCATGAATGTGAGTAGATTTCAAAGGAGAGGCTCTTTCTGTGATCATCATTTTAATTAAACATGTGAATAAAATAATATTTTAATGCAGCATTCTACATGCTTATACTGGCATAACTATAACAGAAGGATAACAAAAGAAGGGGAATTGATGTGAATTAACAAGAGAAAGGCACTAGCTGAAGAGAAGAAAAAGGGAACACAGAAAACAAAACCAAAGTAAAGACACTATAAATACATGGAATCTTAATATTATCAACTTCCTAGAAATATAAATAATAGGTTAAAGGTATCATTTTAATAAAGTATGCTTTTTAAATTTTTTCCTTTCTTTATTGATTAAGGTATTATATATGTGTCCTTTTCCTCCCATTACCTCACCACCCTTTTTTGCTCATGCCCTCACCACTCCCCCCACCTGCTGTCTGTGTCCATTGGTTGGGCTTATGCATACAAGTCCTTTGGTTGATCTCTCCCCTTTACCCCCACCCTCCCCTACCTTCCCTCTGAGGTTTGACGGTCTGATCGATGCTTCTCTGTCTCTGGATCTGTTTTTGTTCATTAGTTTATGTTGTTCATTATATTCCACAAATGAGTGAGATCATGTGATATTTATCTTTCTCTGACTGACTTATTTCGCTTATCATAATGCTCCCCAGCTCCATCCATGTTGTTGCAAATGGTAAGAATTCCTTCTTTTTTATAGCGGCATAGTATTCCATTGTGTAGATGTACCACAGATTTTTAATCCACTCATCTGCTGATGGGCACTTAAGCTGTTTCCAAATCTTAGCTATTGTAAATTGTGCTGCTATGAACATAGGGGTGCATTTATCTTTTCTGATGGGTGTTTCTAGTTTCTTTGGATATATTCCTAGAAGTGGGATCACTGGGTCAAATTTGCCCTTCCTCTTCCCCCACATGACTTAAAGCAGTTTTAAAATGAAACATGCAATTAAGGAGATTAAGAGTAAACTAGTGAGCATGGAAAACAGAACCAAACAGATGGAGGAAAGAATTAGTGATATTGAAGATAGTAATCTGGAAATGATGTACAGGGAAGAAGAGAGAGACCTGAGCATAAAAGAATAAGAAAGAGCAACATTAGTCATTGTGGAGGAGGAAGAGAGGAAACATAGAATGTAGAATCTATTAAAACAAATAGTGGATGAGAACTTCCAAAATCTATGGAAAGAACTAGATCCTCAAATCCAAGAAGTAAACAGAACATCTACTTACCTCAAGCCAAAGAGGCCCTCCCCAAGGCACTTGGTATGGAAGCTTTCAAAAATTAATAACAAAGAAAAAATTCTCAAAGCAGCCAGGAAAAACAAGGAAGTGACCTAAAAAGGAAAACCTATCAGAATTTCATCTGACTTCTCAACAGAAACTCTACAAGTCAGAAGAGAGTGGAACCAAATATTCAAACATCTGAAAGAGAGAAATTACCAGCTGTAAATAATATATCCAGCAAAATTATCCTTTAAATATGAAGGAGAAATAAAAACATTCTCAGACATACAGAAGCTGAGGGTATTTTTTATTATTTTGGTTAATTCTTACTCAAGGATATTTTTCCAGTGAATTTTAGAGAGACTGGCAGGGAGAGGAAGAGACAGAGTGAGAGAAACATTGATGTGAGAGAGACACATCAATTGGTTGCATCCTGCATCTGCACCAACCAGGGCTGTTGATGGAGCCAGTGACCAAGATACATGCCCTTGATCAGAATCCAACCTGGGATGCTTCAGTCCATAAGCCGATGCTCTATCCACTGAGCCAAGCCAGCTAGAGCTGAAACTGAGGGATTTTATAACCACAAAACCTCCATTGCAAGAAATACTGAAGGGAATTGTTGTACCTGAAACAACATAAGGTCACAACACTATGAGTAAGATAAAAAACAAAACAAAAAAACTTACAGCATAAACAAGAATGATTTGTGACAACAAAAACATAAAAAGTCAAGAGGGAAAGGTCTGTACTGACAAAAGAAGATGAAGATTAGATGCACTCAAAAGGAAAAAAAAAAAAACAAACAACTATGGTATACACTGAGTGGCCAGATTATTATGACCACCCCATCAGTACTTCGTTGGGCCACCTTTTGCCTTCAATACTGCAGCGATTCTTCTGGGCATTGACTCCACAAGATGTTGAAAGGCAATGCGAGGAGTCTGACACCATGCCTCATGAATAGCACTGTCCAGTTCTGTGAGATTTGATGGCTGTGGAACCAGCTGCCTGAGTCTCTTTTAACTTCGTCCCACAAATGCTCAATTGGATTGAGATCTGGTGATTGTGGGGGCCACCTAAGCAAGGTAAAGTCTCCCTCATGTTCTTGAAACCACTCCTGCGCAATATGAGCACCGTGGCATGGCACATTGTCTTGTTGGAAGAAGCCACCTCCATTGCGATACGCCATCAACATGATAGGATCAGCAATAATACTTAGGTATGTTGTGCTATTCAGACATTGTTCCACATGAATCAAAGGGCCTAAATCATGCCAGAAAAACAAGTCCCAAACCATAACCTGCCCCCACCAGCTTGAAGGGTTGTACTCATGCATGTGGAGTGCACGCTTTCATGCTGGCTGTTTCTGCCAAATTCTCACTCTGCCATCTGCGTGATGCAACTGGAAACATGATTCATTGGACCACATGACTTTTTTCCAATGCTCGACTGTCCAATCCTTGTGTTCCTGTGCGAACTGGAGATGTTTTATCTTGGTAACTGCAGACAGCAAAGGTGTTCGAACAGGCCTTTGGCTGTTTTGCTGATACTCGCTCCATAGCTCCAAGCGCCAACAATCATCCCACGTTCAAAGGCTGTTAAATCGCATTGTTTACCCATATCTTCAGAAAAAAATCACTTCCACTGTCGTGGTAAACAACCTGCTTCTCTATTTATAATGTTCTGGCCCTCTAGCAACTTCAGAGTGAAATGATAGCTAATTTGCCTACAAACATCAGGTGGTCATAATAATCTGGCCACTCAGTGTATATACAACTTCATTTTTTATAAACCTAATGGTAACCACACACAAAAATCCCCCAAAATCAGGACATATAGCTTAAAGGAAGAGGAAATATGTTTGAAATATCACCAAACAAAAACAATAGACAGAAACATAAAGGAAAAGAACCAATGGAGACACAGAGCTACCCAAAAACAAAAGGTAAAATGGCTATAGGAAAATCCTCATACATCAATAATTACCCTAAATGTAAATGGTCTGAATTCATCAATAAAGAGGCACAGAGTTGCAGAGTGGATAAAAAAAATACAACCCAACCATACACTGCCTAGAAGAGACACATCTAAGCTGCAAAGGCAAAGGTAGACTCAAAGTAAAAGGGTGGGAAATGATTCTCCAAGCAAATAACATCCTCAGAAAAACAGGTGTAGTCATATCTATATCTGACAAAATAGATTTAAAGATAACAAGGGACAAAGATGGACACTTTGTACTGATAAGGAAAACATAAGACTTCTTAATATATATGCGCTCAACCAGGAAGCACCAAAATATATTAAACAATTATTCGCAGAACTAAAGGGAGAAACAGAGCAAAAGATAATCATAGTTGAAGACCTCGGTACTCCATTGACAGCTCTTGGACAGATCAACCTAACAGAAAATCAACAAAGAAATATTAACTTTAAATGACATAATTATAAAGATAGAATAATACAAAAAAACCTAATTAAAAAAAACTAAAATCATAGTTGAGGATGAAAAAATTAGGTGGAATTTAAAAAAAGTAGTGTGGTGAAGGCCAGGGGTGGGGCAAGGGGTCAATGGGGGAAAGAAAAGGGAGCATCTGTAATACTTTCAACAATAAAGATAAATTTTTAAAAATAGGGTTTTGAAGTGTCTTTATTTGAAGACCCTCTTAGAAGACAGAATACATCCATTATACATGGGTTTATAAGTATAGGTTCCAGATAAATATTTGAAAATTAAGGGCTACACTTTGTAGAAATGAAGGAATAGTCAAGGTTGTATAAAGGTAGAATGAGATAGCTTTCTAGGCTTGTGTTCTCGTATCTAAGGTAAGAAGTTTGGATGTGTGATTTCTAACATCCTTTGCAATTTTACTGTTGTACAGTGTTATCTATATCTATATATATAAAAGCCCAGCAACCGTTACAGTAGAGCGACCAGAACTGCCGGAACGATCAGTGACTATGATGGGCACTGTGGCAGCCAATCAGCCTGATCCTCCAGGCCCTGATTGGCCATGCCCCTCTTGGCCAGCCCGGCCCCTGATCAGCCCCTAAAACCTTTGTTGTGAGCCTTTTTGTGAACCAAATTAATAAATTCTCACTGATTTGACTAGTGAGTCAACATTCAGGTTGAGTCACCTACTGACTCAGTAAACCTGGCTGGAGGGAGGGGGGAAGGAAGAAGAGGGTGGGAAGAAGGAAGGGGCGGGGGAAGGAGGCAGTAACCAACACAACAGCTCAAAGGCAGGAGCCATAAACATCAGAGTGAAGTGACCACACCCAAATTAAAAGCACATGAATGAAGTCAAGAAGTGATGGGAAAACCCAGGTTCAGTTTCAGAAAGTAGAGGTCAAATTAAGAGAATCACACAAACCACAGAGGGAGCTGCCCTCCCTCCAGCTACCCCCACCCCCAATCAGACCCCCCACCCTGATTGGGGGTGGGCCATCTGGCCAACCTCCTGTGGCCCCTCCCACCCACCAGCCTAGCCTGATGGGCCCCCATCAGGACAGGCCAGCTAGACCCCACCTATGCACGAATTTGTGCACCAAGCTTCTAGTATTTTAGATATCAATCCCCCCTCCCCTCTGCCCCAGTGCCTTTGTAGGACCTATTCCTATGGAATAGATCAGGGGTGGGCAAACTTTTTGACTCGAGGGCCACAATGGGTTCTTAAACTGGACCGGAGGGCCGGAACAAAAGCATGGGTGGAGTGCTTGTGTGAACTAATATAAATTCAAAGTAAACATCATTACATAAAAGGGTACGGTTTTTATTTCTTTTTTTAGTTTTATTCATTTCAAATGGGCCGGGCTACGGCCCGCAGGCCGTAGTTTGCCCACGGCTGGAATAGATACTTAAGGTGCATAAAATAAGATGAACCATGTCCATACATCTGTTTGCCAGTGATATAAAGGAAATGCTCTAAGTTCTTTTATTTGCCCTTGTCTTTTCCAACTCCTGTCAACGCTTGGTTCAATTACTACCAATACACAGCCTCTACTTTACTTAACTGCTGTTCTAATCCTGAAAAAAAATGTCAGAATATTAGGATATCCTCAGACTCGTCAGTCTGGGCAGTCTGAGGTTATTTTGTTGTAAACCTTGCTATTTTTCTGAACATTTTCCATTGTTTATGATTTAATTAGTATTCTGTTTAAAAATAAACCTAATGGAAACACTTTTAGCCTGTTTTATTAATGATACAGTCTAGACTATTTCACCCTATACTTTTCCCTTCAAGGTGAACCCTCTTGGATCTCAAAGATAGCCTGAATCAAGCCATGTATGTTACCTCCCTTTAATTATTCTAGTTGGAATTAGTTTTTACGCAACAACAAGGCCAACCCTATACCCAAGACTCTTCTTTAGTGGCCCAGTCCTAATCAAGGTGTGGGATTCTACCTCTTCCTGTAGTCACAGGAAGTCTGCTCTTTGAGCAGAAAGCCTTCTTTTTTGGTGGAGAGAGAGGGAAATCCTATCCTCACTGCAAAGAGGCATTTAAGGCAACATCACCAGGCCTCAAAACAGTTTGTTCCCTTTTCTTTTCACCTCTCTCCCCCATATGCCCACATAGTATGAAACAGATGCTCATTAATTCTTAAAATTCCTTTAAAATATATAATACACATTCTCAGATTAGTGAGGTTAAGACACATGGTAGTTATATAACTTGCAATATGCCCCATTATCAACTGCACTATTAGCAAGGTAGGCAGTCAGGCCTAAATTTTTACCCAAAGCCTGAAAAAGAAATACCCTTCAAACTGCCATTGGTTGTCATAATCTGAGCAAACAAATGGTATTGTTGCATACTGTCAACAGCCCACATTCTATGCCCTGTTTTGCTTTTAACAGACTGTGAAAAGACCAACAGCTGTTACTGAGTTAAGAAGAACTAAAGGATTTACAGTAGGTGGTACCACCTGTGCTTTTCTTGTTCTACCCTTTAAAACCTGCCATGTTATTTTGGAGCTGGGTGGAGAAGATGGAGGTGACTCAATGTGTGTATGTGGGGTGGGGGTGAGTAGTCAACTGTGGCTCAGTTCTGGTTTGCGGAGTAACATCAACTTTACATGTCACAGTAATGTGTGTTGATCAATATCTTTTCTTGCTTTTGCTTTACCCATTTCAAGTATCTAGGCAAACACCATAAATAAAAAACAAATCTGAATTCAGCTGACTTCACTGTAAAATGAAAAAAAGATTTACGACCAAGATATAATGCAAGATTCTCTATGTATGCAATTAATGATCTCTCCTAGCTTCTTTACCATAAAGACTAGAAAAATACACTTGCCAAGTCACTGCGAACCTGATCCTCTTAGCTGTGGAATTTTAAATTTAAACAGCCAATGGGTGAAACATGTCTTCTATTTCTAATGAAGTGTTTAAGGGATTATGGAAAAGAGAAGTCATTTGGGGACAAAAATAGTTTTAAAATGTGGCAGCTTGAGTTACCAAACACTTATATATGACGTTTCCCCTAAATGCTAAATTTTAAAACATGATATTCAGTATAATTTAAGGCATATAATATAAAGTTTTGTGTTTTTTTTTTCCCCAAAAGCAAATGTATTGAGTGCCTCAACTGAATCAAGGAATCCCTATTTAACCATGAGGTGATATTTCTGCACCTTGCCATTCTAAACTAATCAGTGTTAGATAAATCCAACTGGGATTTATTCAATGAAGAACCAACAGGTGATAAACCCCTCTCTTGTTTTTACTTCTTTTCACATTTTCCATAGTTAATATGAAAATTTGCTCAATACTAGGCCTGAGTGGGGCCTGAGATCCAAATATCTAAATCACGCACAACATATATTCTTTAGTAATTTGTATTGATTGATGAAGATGGTAAGTAGCAAAACAGGAAGGAAGCTTGGAGACCAACAACACAAGGCAACGTGGTGGGTATTTTTTCATCCATTGATACCAGAATCCATTAATTAGTTCTATTCATTTCTTCACATTATATTCAAATCTTGCTCCAATTTTGTTTGTTTTCTGAAGAATACTTGCCTGAATAAACTACCTGTCAATATAGTATATTCCAACCCCATCTATTTTTAGCAACCTTTCTTGCCCTCTGAAACAAGGAAGAAAAAATAGTATTCTTAGACCAAAAATATATAGCATAGCTTGAAAGCATTTTCCTTTGGATGACTCAGTCTGGAACTTCAGCAAAAGGAGCAAGGCTGTTTTTCTGCTGCTGTTTCGGAAAAACGCTTGGACCTATCTGAACATGTTAAATATAACTTTCACCTATAACATTTACAATAGGTTTCATTTATAATCATGAATTAAGTACAAAGTCAAAGAATGGCTCAAATTTACTCCATCTCAGTTCTTGTTATTCATCTTAAACTTCTCTATTAGTTGTCCCTTGTGACTTTTTTCTCTATAGTAATATTAAGAAATAATATCATTTTCAGATAGTTCTTAATTACTTTAAGCACATCCTTTATTGAAGGGCTATTTACTTATAATTTTGTGTTTTTCTTTTCATTGAGACACAGCACATGATGGCAACAGTGCTATCCCACACAGTGACATCTTCCACTCTGATTACATTAACTGTCGGTACTGCTGCAATGAATTTGTCTAGATAGCTATAAAATACCTTTCCCTTATCAGCATTTGTCTTGTCCAGGACATAGTCACTGATGTTGGTGGCACAGTGCTTAGAATCAAAGTGAATAGTTTGGGGTACTTTGTGACAAGTGGCTGTCACACTGACAGCTGAGACCCATCACTAGGTAAAAGGAACAACTCCCTGAAGGCTGCATAGTCAGGGTCGTTCACCGTAAGCCACCGCTTATCAAGAATTACCTAATGTAAAGAACAGATCCCTCAAGTGATGTTTTTCCCAGCAAAAGAATGTCAGTCTTTCTTTTACTCCTCCACAATTACTTCTGCTGACTTGAGGAACATACTTCAGGAGACTGCTAGATAGAGCAGTTGACATCTGATAGCTCACCTCTGCAAAATGAGTAGGGAGCTGATATCACGATGCAGACTCATGAAAGATACTCTAGTGGCAGACAGTAGGGAGGCAGGGACATGTGCTGGGGGGTGGGAGAGGCCAGGGAGAGGTCAATGGAGGGAAAAAGGAGACATATGGAATAATTTCAACAATAAAGCATTTAAATTTTAAAAATATGGAATAAAATAAAAGTGAATAAATGAAGTCTTTAAGGACTTAATTGGAAGCATTTACTAAATGAAATAAGTCTTAAATAAAAATATTTTTGAAAACATAGGTCACTAAATTTGTGCTACTAAAAGGGGTGAAAGATAAAGAGGACAACAAATTTAGATGGCGGTCTTGATTTTACAAAAGATGAATGCATGAATGAGAAATGTTCTGCTCAGAATCATTACAAAATTTAAATGAATACCTTGGGTTACCCCTCAGTCCTCTTGGCCTCTTGGCCAAGTTTCTTTTTCCAGAAGACCAGGCTACATCAGATTTTAATAATCAATAACTGCCAATCAAACCATATTTCAGACAATGAAATTACATCAAAGTGTTTTGCCTGTCTAGAATGGGATAAGGATAAGGCCATTAATTCTAATGTGAAAACACTTACCATTCTGAGAATTTTATTTATGATACTGAATGTACAGTTGACAAGAGTTATACCTAAGAGTAGAGAGATCATACCATTTCATCTCGGAATAAATAGGGTTCTATATGGACTTATCACAAAACATACCTACCTACTAGACAGCATTCTTTTTCTTTCGGTTTTTTTTTTTTTTTTTTTGCAGTTCATTTAATAACATACATTTGTATTAGTAAAAATTGTACTTAATGTGTTTCTGAACATTATGAAAGTTTGCAAACATGGTCATAGTTCCTACCACCTGCTCAAATCTATTATTACCCTCCTTGAATCTGGATTAGACTTCTGACTTGCTACACTAGATTCAGAAATGTTCTGCCAAGGCTCCTCTTCAAGGAAAGACTTACTGCCCAGCTGTGAGGTGCACAGTTATCAGTAAGCTGACAGTTTTCACCCTGCTTCAGTTATAGAGAGCCTTAACACTTAAAGTAGTTTTCTTTCCAGGTTGCTTAATTTCAGTGCATGAGAAAAGAAGAGAATAAGGGCCCAGTCACTGTGGCTCAATGCAGGACAATGGGACAGGCAAGACATACTCCAGAGTTCACCACATTGGCTGAGACTGTTGAACCTGCATTGCATATAAACTTCCTCAGCCAAATTCTGTTTACTTTGTTTCTCTCATAGATGTAAATCTATAATAAATAACTTATACCCCAAATACCATAAGAATATCTGCTTCTGGAGAACATAACTTATGACATTTGTTTTGGCCAATAAAATGTGACATAAGTGGCATCATACCAGCTCTGAGACTGGACTTCAGAACCAAGATAAAAAATCCTATATAGCTCTAACCGGTTTGGCTCAGTGGATAGAGTGTCGGCCTATGGACTGAGAGGTTCCAGGTTTGATTCCAGTCAAGGGCATGTACCTTGATTGTGGGCACATCCCCAGTAGGGGGTGTGCAGGAGGCAGCTGATGAATGTTTCTCTCTCATCGATGTTTCTAACTCTATATCCCTCTCCCTTCCTCTCTGTAAAAAAATCAATAAAATATATTTTTTAAAATTCTATAAAATAAAAGCCTAATATGCTAAGTGTCTGGTCGTCCAGTCGGCCGTTCAACCAATCAAAGCATAATATGCTAATAATATGTTAAGGCTGCTCAAACACTCACTATGACGTGCACTGACCACCAGGGGGCAGACAGTCAACCAGTCAACCAGTTGCTATAACGTGAACCAACCACCAGTGGGCAGTTCCTCCAACTGGTAGGTTAGCTTGCTACTGGGGTCCAGCCAAAGAGGACTGAGACAGGCTGGACACGCCCTGGAGCCCTCCCACAGTCCCCCCCCACCAGGGGACAGATGCAGAGAGCTGAGTGGTAAGGAGCAGCAAGCAGGCAGGCAGTAAGGAACAAGAGATCCCGGACTGTAAGAGGGATTTCCAACTGTTGGCGTAGGCCCGATCCTAAGCAGGTCAAAGCCAGCAGTTGGACATCCCCCAAGGGTCCTGGACTGCGAGAGGGTGCAGGCCAGGCTGAGGGACACCCCTCCTCCCCCCAGTGGACAAATTTTGTGCACCGGGCTTCTAGTATGAACAATAAAATGGCAATAAATACATGTCTATCAAAAGTTGAATGTAAAAAATAAAGTAAACAAACAAGCAGAACAGATACAGAGAACATTTTAAAGGGTGCCTGGTGGGAGGGTGGTTGGGGGGGATGGGTGGAAAAGTGAAGGGATTAAGAAGTATAAATTGGCCCTAACCGGTTTGGCTCAGTAGATAGAGTGTCGTCCTGTGGACTGAAGGGTCCCAGGTTCGATTCCAGTCAAGGGCATGTACCTTGGTTGCGGGCACATCCCCAGTAGGGAGTGTGCAGGAGGCGGCTGATCGATGTTTCTCTCTCATCGATGTTTCTAACTCTCTATCCCTCTCCCTTCCTCTCTGTAAAAAAATCAATAATATATATATATATATATATATATATATATATATATATATATATATATATATATACAAATTGGTTGTTACAGAATACTCATGAGGATATAAACTATGGCATAGGGAATATAGTCAATAATATAATAACCATGTATGGTATCAGATGGGTATGAGTTTTATCAGGATAATCACTTAGTGAGTTATAAGTAAGTTATATAATGTCGAATCACTGGGTTGAACACCTGAAACCAATATGTCAACTGTAATTGAAAAAAAAAAAAAAAAAAAAAAAAAAGCCTTGCAGGTTGCTGGGAACCATACCAAGGCACCATTTAAACAAGTCCTGAAGTGTTTGCTGAAAAATGAGAGACCATGTGAAGCAGATATGAACCATTCCAGCTGAGGGCTTCCAAAGTAACCAGCACTCAATCCACTCAGCACTTGACTGTAGACAAATGAGTAAACTCTTCCTATACTCAAAGATTAGCTCAGTTGAGCTCAACCAAAATTTCTAAATAACAGAAAAAAGGAGCTAAATAAATGCTCATCATTTTAAGCTATTAAATCCTTAGGGTGATGCCCAGCCAAAGTGGCCCAGTGGTTGAGTGTCAACCTATGAACCAGGAGATCATGGTTTGATTCCCTGTCAGGGCACATGCCCAGGTTGCGGGTTTGATCTCCAGTGTGCAGTGTGCAGGAGGCAGCCAGACAATGATTCTCTCTCATCATTGATGTTTCTATCTCAAAATACATAAATATATTTTTAAAATCCTTAATATATGATTTTTCACATAGCAAAATCTATTTGATTATATAAGCATACTTAACATTTTGAAAAATAAACTTGAATTTGTTTGAATTTTTAATACTTTAATTAATTTTTATAAAATGACACTATACTAATTAACATACAGTTCACATTTAGCATAGGTACTTTCACATGGATTCACACAGCTCTGTGCTTATCTCTGGGGGATGCCTGGAAATACAGCACTGACTTTTGGCCAAAATAAAGGCATTGGGCTAACTAATGATTTAGTGTGTGCTGTTTCACATCTGAAACTCCCTTGTGGCACCCCAGCCCAGTTGGTTTATTGATAGCTTACTCCTAGAGTAGCCAGTTAGACAGCCTGACTTAACTCTTGTAAACAAAGGGTCATGAAAGTCCCCACTACAAACTTTGAAGTAGATCTCCCGAAATCAGTACCTATTGCACAAGTTTTGGTGATTCAATCTAGAAACAAAACACATTCTTGTGTTCACAGCAAGTACTTAAGGGATATGCTTCTGGAAGGTTTTGGGCCCCTAATTCTTGCCTGAATTCTCTTTCTCCTGAATTCATCTTCTTTATAGTGTCCTTTGCCTTTATTAAATGCCTTAATTAACATGCTCTATGGTTGTCTCATGAGTCATTTAAATTAACCATTGTCTTTTTTTTGCAGGTGTGTGTGTGTGTGTTTTTCTAGGTACTCTTCGCAAATTCAGAAGAACAAGATTTATGAAATTTCTTAGATGGTATAGAATTAAGGAAAGCATATTTGCACACAATCAAGATCAAAGTTGAATGTCGTTTTGGTTTTTGATAAGGGTCTTTGTAAATGTCTGTGTGTGTTTTCACTTTTGCAAGGGGTAATACTACACCTGAACTACTGAGCTGAGTACAGCACAGTACTCAATGGTTTAATGTATTTAACATGATCCAAATGCAAAATACTACTGAAGAGTAGCTTAATTCCACTAATATTGTATTCCTTTATATTTAGGTAATAGATTAATAAATCCTTTCCTCCTTTTTCATGAGAATCTGACCTTAGGTTAATTTTATAACTCTGTCTACCTGGCAGCCTAATAAAATTAAAATATGTTGTATTTCTAAGAAAGAAAAATTACAGTAAAAACTAGAGGCCTGATGCACACAATTTGTGCAAGGGCCTCAGCCCTCACAGCCCTGGCTTTGTCCGGAAGGTCATCTGGAAAATCGTTCAGCTGTCTGGTCTAATTACCATATTTATTATTTTATTATTATTGATGACCTCTGTTGGCAAATGTCATCTGGACTAAGAGATCTAGAAATGCTTGATAATAAGCCACAGATTCATCATTCCCTGAGTCTGATGATTCTAGGAATATCTCTTGAGAGGACTCTGAAAACTAGGTCTATGAAATTGTGACAAAATACATTGGCTTTTGTGGTACCTGACATATTTGCCTCCTGTCAGATCCTGCACTCACCTGAGGTACATTTCCTCTCCTTGCAGTTGAACAGTATGGGGTATGAAACAACCACAGAAGAGGAATGCTGACAAATTGTGTTTTATATCCTAATTAGAGGCCCGGTGCATGAAATTTGTGCAGGGAGGGTGGTCCTCAGCCTGGCCTGCACCCTCTCCAATCCTGGACCCCTTGGGGAGGTGCTGGGAGCCGGTCCATGCTTGCTGTTTCAAGGGATCTGGCATATATGGCATACTGTTCTTAATATGTTTGCTCACCTTCTTGGCACTATGTGTTTTAACCAAGGTCACCTCTCTGAGAAAGGTTGTTTCCCCCGGTAGGGATTTTCCCCTGAAGTTAGGGAGGGAATAAAACCTCTTAACTAAGTGCCAGGCGGGTAATTAATCACTTTAACTATGAACAATCATGCTTAAGCTACATAATCTTTACTCCCTGGAATGGAGATAAGAAACGCCCTAACCTTTGTAATAGAGATTCATAGGATTGGAATCAACTGGTATAAATACAGATGTAACAAGACAGAACTTAGAAGACAGAACTTAGAAGACAGAACCTACACAGAACCTAGAGACAGAAGAATTTCACTGGAGAGAACATGGCAAAAGATCCTGGACTGAACCTGACTACAGAAATTGGCAAGAGAACCTGACTAGAACCTGGTGACTGAACCTGGCTGGAGAACCTGGCTGGAGAACCGAGCGAGGGAACATGGCTACAGAACCTGGCTGGAGAACCTGGAGAACCTAGCAAGAGAACATGGACACAGACCCTGGCAGGAGATCCTAAGCAGAACCTCTCTGGAGATCCAGACCAGAACTTGGCTGGAGATCCTGGCTGGAGATCCTGGCTAGGCTGCTGATCAACTGAACACTGTCTCCGTGTCCTTCCTTCTTCGCCGACTCCATCTACACCTTTGGGAACCCCTGGACCCGCTGGGGTTGGACCCCGGCATCTGGCGCCCGAATAGGGACCCCTAGGTAAGCCCCACTCTCGGGATGGATAGGACTCCACCGTAGGAAGAGGGTGGATAGTCTTCGCCAACTCTGTCCACACCTTTGGGAACCCCTGGAACAGGATTCCCCTAGGTAAGCCCTCCCCATTGAGAACCCCACACTCGGGATGGATAGGACTCCACCAGGGTACTGCAGACCCCCCTATAGAGGATAAGTAGGGTAAGAAGGTGGATAGTACAGAACTTAGATTGAGAAGATGTGCCATACTGAGTCCAAAGAAAGAAGACTCTGTATTGATCTTTAGATTAAGAAGATGTGCCATACTGAGTCTAAAGAAATAAGACTCTGTATTGATCTTTTAACACATATGCTTGCTAGCAGAGGAATTAAGGTTATTCCCAGTCAGACAGAACGTTTTATACAAGAAGTATGTCCATGCTTTTCTGAGGAAGGAAAGGTAAATGTAAAGGCATGGGAGGAGGTAGGCCCAAGGTGCCTTATCCTTAACCCCACTGTAGCCTTTCCACCCCGGGAAAGTGCAGGATTGGCAAGTTCTCCCTGGGGTGATAGATCAGGACTCAGGTAATAGCGGAAAGCGCCAATCCTACTCTTAAAATGGATACAAGAGAGCATTTGGGGTTTTTCTTTTTAATGCCTGCTTTTAAAAAATAAAAAAGGGGGAATTTGCCGGGAGCCAGTCCATCCTTGCTGTTTCAAGGGGCCTGGCATATATGGCATACTGTTCTTAATATGTTTGCTCACCTTCTAGGCACTATGTGTTTTAACCAAATTCTCCTCTCTGAGAAAGGTTGTTTCCCCAGGTAGGGATTTTCCCCTGAAATTAGGGAGGGAATAAAACCTCTTAACTAAGTGCCAGGCGGGTAATTAATCACTTTAACTATGAACAATCATGCTTAAGCTACATAATCTTTACTCCCTGGAATGGAGATAAGAAACGCCCTAACCTTTGTAATAGAGATTGATAGGATTGGAATCAACTGGTATAAATACAGTTGTAAGAACACAGAACTTAGAACACAGAACTAAGAAGACAAAACCAGGAGGCACAGAACCTACACAGAACGTTCTCTAGAGACAGAAGAACTTCGCTGGGGAGAACATGGCAAAAGATCCTGGACTGAACCTGACTACAGAAATTGGCAAGAGAACCTGACTAGAACCTGGTGACTGAACCTGGCTAGAGAACCTGGACAGAACCTGGCTGGAGAACCTAGCGAGGGAACATGGCTACAGAACCTGGCTGGAGAACCTGGAGAACCTAGCAAGAGAACATGGACACAGAACCTGGCTGGAGATCCTAACCAGAACCTCTCTGGAGATCCAGACCAAAACTTGGCTGGAGATCCTGGCTGGAGATCCTGGTTAGGCTGCTGATCAACTGAACACTGTCTCCGTGTCCTTCCTTCTTCGCCGACTCCGTCTACACCTTTGGGAACCCCTGGACCTGCTGGGGTTGGACCCTGGCACATCCACACCTTTGGGGACCCCTGGACCTGCTGGGGTTGGACCCCAGCAGGGGGGGTCACAATCAGAGACTGCTGGCTTCTAACCGCTCACTTGCCTGCCTTCCTGATCACCCCTAACACTCTGCCTGCCTGCCTGATCGCCCCTAACTGCCCTCCCCTGCTTGTCTGATCCTCCCTAACCACTTCTGCCTTGGCCCCCACCACCGTGGCTTTGTCTGGAGGGAAGGAAGGATGACCGGAAGATGGCTGGTCAACCTGGTCTAATTAGCGTATTACCTTTTATTAAGTATATTGATAGCCTGGTGACAAATGTGGTTTTAAAAAATATATATTTTTATTGATTTCAGAGAAGAAAGGATAGGGACAAAGAGAAAGAAACATCAATGATGAGTGACAATCATTGACCAGCTGCCTCATGCACACCCCACACTGGAGATCAAGCCCATAACTTGGGCATGTGCTCTGACAGGAAATCAAATCATGACTTCCTGGTTCATAGGTTGATGTCCAACCACTGAACCATGCCAGCTGGACCACAAATGTGGCTTTTGAGAGCCTTAGAATTTGACTGTCACTTGATTCTATGAAAATCTCTTGCACTCCACATATATACAGAAAAACTATGCTAATAAATTGTGAGTAGCTCTTCACTATTTTGAGCGCTATCATCTGCAAAGGCTCTGTTTCCAAATAAGGATATAATTATAGATATTGAGGGTTAGAACTTCAACATATTTTGGGGGGATACAATAAACCCAGAAGAGAAACATAATTCTGCAGAGCTAAAATCATAAAGGTCAGACAGATTGCCTAGTTAACTAAAAAGGTATCCCTGGATGTTGTTCAGTTCCTTTTAAGTTAGAAACAGCATAGAGATAGTAAATGTTTCCTTCCATTTCAAGCAAAAATTCCCTCTTTCTTTTTTTTTAATATATTTTATTGATTTTTTACAGAGAGGAATAGAGAGTTGGAAACATCAATGAAAGAGAAACACTGATCAGTTGCCTCCTGCACACCTCCCACTAGGGATGTGCCTGCAACCAAGGTATATGTCCTTGACCAGAATAGAACCAGGGACCTTTCAGTCTACAGGCTGATGCTCTATCCACTGAGCCAAACCAGCTAGGGCCAAATTTCCTCTTTCAATGTCCAATTGATTTCCTCACATGATGAAAGCAAAATGACGTGCAAAAGAAACACTTGCACCCCTTTCCCACTCCCCAAAAGCTTATTATAACACAATTTCAAAATGTATGTTTCAATTTACATGACAGATATTGAGTAAGAAGATGATGTAAGCAGAATATTTAGAAAAACAGTCTGCAACACATACAAGTATAGGACAGTAGTCTTTCTCATATACTCCATGAGTGGAACCTTTATTAGAGTACATTTCTGATTTATGTACTTGTTAAAACAGATACAGAGAAATGGGATATAATCTAGTGTATGAAATCAATATCTTAAGAGGTATAAAACAATTAAAAGATTAGTTTTATAATAAGAAAGTATATGACAAATTCTACTCATTGTTCATGGTTAAAAATTTTTTCATGATGATTTGCTAATCATAATACTTGAGGTTGCTAGTCAAACACCTAGTTTAAGTATTTTAAGTTTCTAAAAGCTATTAAGAACTCCTTCATGGGGGTGGGGTGGGGGGGCAGGTTGGGAGAGGACAGTGGGGAAAAGGGAGACATGTAATACTTTCAATAATAAAGAATTTTTAAAAAGAACTCCAAAAATCATCCAAATACATGTTTTAATCATATTTTCAGCTAAAATGCACTTTTAAAAATAAAGGTGATGATATTTTACTACCAACATTATCTAAAATTGATTCCTGACCTATGTAATGTTACATATCTTTACTTTTTAATAGGCCTTGCTGTGAGGAAATATTTATTGCCACGTGAGTCTTCAAAACATAAATAAAACGAGCAATACTTGGCAAAGTTCCTGGGTCAATGATCTGCAGGATAAACCTCTGAACACCTCATATTAAGCCAACTATTTAAAATAATTCTAGAAAATTTTGAAAACACTAGAGGCCCGGTGTATGAAATTCGTGCATTTGGGAGGGGGGTCCCTCAGCCCAGCCTGCACCCTCTCGCAGTCCAGGACCCCTCAGGGGATGTCTGCCTGCCTGCTTGGAAATCCCTCTCACAGTCTGGGACCCCTCGCTCCTTACCACCTGCCTGCTCGCTGCTCCTTACCACTTGGCTCACTGCTACTTTAGCGCTGCCACAGGGGCAGGAGAGGCTCCAGGCACCACCACTGCACTCGCCAGCTGTGAACCCTATCTTTCTGTGTAGTTGTCTGTGGACCAACTGCTCTCTTCCTTCTCATTTAGGGAGAGAAGCATGTGAGGGCAGAGTGTGCTGTCATGAAACGTAGAGGGCTGCCCAGAGCTGAGGGGAGTAGCCGGGCCCATGGGGTGAGAGGTGGACACAGAGGACCCTATCTCACCCAATTGTGGGGAGGGCTGGCTGGCCTTCATCTGCCTGACCCCACCTAGGTAGGTACCAAGCAGGGTGTCCGCCTCTCCATTCTCTGTCCTTCTCTCTAACACCTGTCACCCTTGCCAGGCATCCCCCAAAGTGAGTTCAGCTCAATCCTGGAATGTAAAAGGGCATGGGGTGAGGGGGGCTTCCACTCCAGTGCCCCCTGATTCCCAGTGACAGGACCTGGTCTCAGGACGGTGGCCACAGCTGCAGAACATAAATCTATTTCAAGAAAAGTTGGGAATGCAGACTTTCGTATGAACCCCTATTCCAAAAGGTGGCTGTTTATTCGCATTGTGGCAAAGACACCTTCAAGAGTAACATAAGTGGGTAAAGTCAGGGCCAAACCAGACCATTTCCTCATCCAATTTCTCTGAGGTACCTAGACAGAACCAAGTCTCAGCTCTTCGCAGGACACTTCCGGGGTTTTTTTAAGCCTAAAGGACAGTAGTCTGTCTCCATTCTTATTCTTTGAGATTTTTTCATAGTAGGATAAAAGGATACGTACATTGGGGCAATCGTCTTGAGATACAATATTCCAGTTGCACCCATGTGACGATGACAGTGCCCCTCAGAGGGAGGGAGCCAACAGATGGGGAGCAGGGAATTCTGAAAACCAAAGCAACGGTTCAGAACACAGAAGAAGTGCTTGGTGTTCTTCTGAGAAACTTGGACTCCTTTCTCTGTGGTCACACAACTGTCACAGGCCAGACAGTCACTCAGAAATATCTTGGCATCAACCAACTTATGGAATTCTCCCTTCTCTCTGTTGTCCTGAGCCAGACTCCGGACATTGACTGCAGCATTCTCTTGGTCATCATTTTGTGTTTTTTGTTTCCCCCAAATGTTACAAAGTTTATATGAATATAACATACAAAGATGCAGCCTCCTTTGTAGGAACAGGGAAGGAAGGGGTGGTTAAGTAAGGCACACGGAGCTGCAGCAAGCACCAGCTGTGGGGAGGGCCAAGGGGGAGAGGAGCTGGGTACTGGAGCTGAGGTGCTACAGCCGTTGCTAGAGAAGTACGGACCCCCTCTGCCACGTTCTGAGGCTGAACTAATTGGTCAAGCTGAGGCAGAGGTGGGTGGCCATGTCAGCCATCTTTGGTGCTGTTTACCCTTTCCCGCCCCAGCTCTGTTGTAAAACCCCAGAGCCCTGGATTCCAAAGGCCCCATCCAGAGCAGAGGCCCTAGAAGGGGGTGAGAGGAAGTGAGTAGGGAAAGTTTGAAAGCCAATATGCCTGTGTGCTGAGGGATGGCCAGAGACAGTGGTGAGAGGTACAGGGGAAGGGCTCTCATACCTACCCTTCTGTGGGGGCCACAGGTGAAGGAAGCCAGGGGAGTAGGGTACGGATAGGGCACCATGACCCCAGCCTCTTAGGCATCCCTGTCTGTCCCCTGCAGTGTACATGGAGGAAAGGGGCTGCCTCTGAGGGGAGGCCAGGCCAGGCCAGACCAGAAAACTATCTTGAGTTCTGGCTGAGGTGATGGTCCTCACCCTGAGATGCCGTCTAACTGGTGATGGACCCAGGTCTGACTGACTGACTGCCACCATGCTGTGGGTGCCTGGGACACAGGCCTGACTCCCGCCTCTGCAGGTGCCTGGGACCCAAGCCTGACTCCTGCCTCTGCGGGTGCCTGGGACTCAGGCCTGACTCCCGCCACTGCAGGCACCCGAGACCCAGGCCTGACTCCTGCCTCTGCAGGTGCCCGGGCACAAAAACCCCCCCTGCTGCGCATGCAGCCTCCTGCTGGCCTGTTAATATGCAAATTGGTCGTTACTGTGATGCTGTTAGAACCAATTTGCATATTACCTCTTTATTACATAGATGTTAATTTTTTAAATGTATGTAAATCACATGGGACACTACTGAAAACATCAAATAAATCATTGAGCATTATAGTGTGACTGTGCTAAAGACCTGCATTTGTAAGACCTGCTCAGCATGTGTTCCACATTGTGTTAGATTATCCTCCTGCAGTAAACTCAGGTGGTTCTTCAAACCACAGTCCCTATACAGATACACATTTCATTAAAGGTATCCATCATGTCACATCAAATTATTGCTTTAGAGACATGTTATAAAGAATGCCAAAATAGTTGGACAGTTTAAGCTGGCATTTGTCTGTTCCATACACATAATATTTATTTTAGCTTCCTTTTACCATTTCTGAGGTATTGGATAAGATATTCTTTACTATAGTAAACTATTGCTTAACTTCTCCCTTGAATTTCAAGCTAGAGATTGTAATATAAACACAGTTAGTCAATGCAACTTTCCTAGGTGAAGGAGAGACATTATGCTTTAAGGGGTAACCATGTCAGTCCTCTAGTTCTCTTTCCATGTTTGAAAATGAACTTGTCTGTGCTATCTTTTGATTAATTCAAAATAGTCTTGCATGGGCATGCTAAAAATACCAAAAATTCCTCCCCAATTTTATCCATGTTTAAGGACCTTGTGAGAGTTCCCTTATTCTAAAAAGCCAGCGAGTGAGAGAACTTTCTCCTATGGCAGATCCATTAACCCTGACTTAACACATTTTAAGTTCATTCTTTCAGGCCTTTCAAGAACACCATCTCTTTTAATTCTTAGGGATGCTATTAGAATTCACATGATCATGACTCTGAGGCTTAGAGAATTAGGTTGATTTTTAAGATCACAGATCTAGTGGTGAGCTGTCACATATCTGTGATCTGTGTCACTCCAAAGTAAAGCTCAGCCTGTCCCATGAAGCTGTGCATTTCTCCCTTTAATTTTCTATTTCATCACTGGAAAATCATCAAAACAATCCAAATATTTATCATTTGTAAAAATCTGTTTTGTGCTATGGTCATATTATTGGACCTATTATTTAATACTAGAGGTCCAGTGCATGAAATTCATGCACCAGCAGAGTCCCTAGGCCAGGCTGGCTATCAGGTCCATTCTGTGGGGCGACCAGTGGGGTGGTTGGGGCCTCCGCTCTCACCTGCCTTGGCCTGGCACCACCCGCTCACCTGCTTCATCATCCCACCATGGTCCCGCTCTCATTGGGGCCCATCAGAGCCAGCAGTGCCTCCTCTGCTTCCTGCTGCCAGGGCCTCATCGCCATGTTCCATGCCGCCCCCTGTTGGCCAGTGAATGTCTAACTCCTGGTCAATCAAACTCCTGCCCGTGTGGACAATTTGCATATTAGCCTTTTATTATATAGGATAAAACATCTTTGAGAGTGTAAGGGCACTATTCATAATTATGCCAGAAAGGCAGACACACAATGGGTGGGCAAGGTGGTTCTCCTCTATAGACTTCTCACAAGGGTGTTCTCATGCACTGCTAATCCCATTCTGTTTTATTTTCCATAGAGTAATTATTTGTGGCTTCTCCCTCACCACAGAAATATACACAAAAGTAAGGACCTGTTTTTGCTTACCCTTTTATTCCTAGAACCTAGCACAAATTCCTGAAAATTACTAGACAATAGATGATTTCCTTAATGTATAAAAAATATATATATTAGAAGGGTCCATGACTCTTTGGTCAAATGGATTAATGGTTGAAGGAAAAAAAGCAAAGAAGAAAGAAGCTATGCAAAATATAATTAATTAAAGTAAACCAGAATTAAATGTTTCTTAGTAATATATGTAGAACCTTAATTTTCTAAGTATTTAGTTGAAAGAGATTAATTTCTCTATCAATTGCTAAAGTTCAAGTAAATCTCATTGTGATAGTCTTATTTTCTACTTTATTCCTGAGCTTTCACATTTTGATAATTATTGCAGAACTTCAAATATATGGATAAACATCTTGGATTTATGAATAATGAAAAATTCCTAAGTTTATATCTGACATTCATTTCATTGAGAAAATTTGAAAAGTCAGTAATTTTTAAATATGTGAGGCAATTACTCAATTATTTCAAATCATAAGATAATCATCCCAGAACAAATCAAACTTCAATGCGGATCAAAGAATTCTAAAATATACAAAATAGTTTAAAAGACAAAACATTTTTTTATAATTTCTGGGGTTGATCAATGAATAATAAAAGGCACACTTACCTAATCAGTAAACAGGAGCAATTTGGAAAAAAAATAGAGAATGGAAATTTAAATGTGGACCTGAATTGCTGCAAACCTTGTGCACCCAGTATGAGTTCTATTATTGAAAGTACCAAAGCTAGTCTAGATATATATTTTATGAAATTCTCCTTTAGGCTATCCATCTGTGATAATATCCCACTGCTATCTTTCATACTGACTTTTCCTTGTCTGTAATATAAGGAGAATGAAGCTAAAAGATTATTCATGATGGAAAGGAGCAACTAGCATTAAAGTAAAATGTAAAAAAAAAAAAAAAAAAATCTGGTGTAAGTGGCTCTTTTCTATAGCTTAGGAAACTTTTCTTCAGGTTAAAAATTCTTTTTGATATGTTACAACCAGAGAATTTGTCTCATAATTAACTAGCTTGGGAAATGGAGGACCCATAGATTTTCATGTCCCCTGTGTGCAAAGTTGCTTTCATTTTGTGATCTTTCTAGTCATTTCCTCATCTCTCACCTGAACCCTAACAGCTGATACTACCAAGCAGAGCCTACACACACACACACACACATTTTATCAAGGGGAAATTATCTCATATTCTAGACTGCAACAGATTCCATGTATGATCAAAATAGATGAGTTAATAGTCTTTAAATCATTTGACATGTTAAGAAAGACATCATGCAAATCAAAAGTATTACTCTGAAAAGCATTAAATCTCAGAAAATTAATTCTAACTAGTTTCAAGACATTTCCTTTATAGCGTGTATTTCTTACCACACAGAATATTTCTATGTGAGGTGCCAAGGAAGCTATCATTATTAAAAGACTGATGATTAATAGAAACACTGCAAGTGTTCAAAAATTCATGTCTGTTATTAAAACCATTTGTGTTTTCATTAGAAAACTTTTCTACCACAGAAGTTTGGTTAAAGTGTGTTAATTTAATGCTTTTAAATAACAATTCATGTGCATTAATGTACTTATACCTTTTTCTAGAATTTTTATGATCTTCTTTCTATGCTTGTATTTAATTCACCCACACAGAAGATTGTGTGCTTACCAACAATTAACTCCTTGGGTATCTCAACTGAAAAAAGATGGGTAAGACATCTTAGGAGATGTAAAGTCTCATGCATATGGGATTAAACATTCATCAATACAGTTATACTGAAAATAATAACCATATAAAAATAAAATATCGCCGAAACCGGTTTGGCTCAGTGGATAGAGCGTCGGCCTGCGGACTGAAAGGTCCCAGGTTCGATTCCGGTCAAGGGCATGTACCTGGGTTGCGGGCACATCCCCAGTAGGAGATGTGCAGGAGGCAGCTGATCGATGTTTCTCTCTCATCGATGTTTCTAGCTCTCTATCTCTCTCCCTTCCTCTCTGTAAAAAATCAATAAAAATATATTTTAAAAAAAAATATATCAATGTCAAATAACTGTACTTCAAAGCAGGATTCTTTAAACTGTCACACTGAATTAGACAGAGAATGAGACAGCTTGAATAACTAGGTTGAAACCTTTAAAACAATTTTAACCCTGGCATGCCAGTGAAGACATTGATTGCTATACATTAATGAAACCTTTGATTCTCTGATTAAATAATAATCTATTTTTCTTCTTCTTTCTAAACTTAATCTTATGGATAAATTGTAAAAGCACACATAAACAGTATACATCTTGTCAAGAATGCCTATGTGTATGAAGGAGATATAATAGCCAGCCCATCAATTTCAAAATATTCTTTCTCTCTTCTGCTAAAATCTCTTTAAAAAAAGTGATGAAAACAATCAGGAATGTATTTTACACTAGAGAATCAGAATAAAATCTTGAGAAATAATTACTATACCTTTTTATGTAAGCCCAGATAAAAAAGTACTAAGATACAGAATATATAGATCACTTCCACAAGGAAAACTTACTGATTTTTTTAAAGTACTGATTCAAAAATTGCTGTCATTTTATCCCAATCTCAATTACAGTGCCATACATTGATGACCAGCTTCATTATGCCATTTTATTTCTTAAGTATACTCATGGAAGCAACAATAGAGAAGGCTTGGCTACATATTTTATTTCATAAGAATACATCAAATAAAAACTATTATATGTCCTGAAATCTTACACAAAAATAATAAAATATTAAGGTACCTCAATTTCATTCATTACAATGATCTCCCAACAGTTTTGGAAATTTACTGCATGTGTGTGTGTATATATAATGTATCTTTATATACATGAACACGTGTATATAATTGTATTGTATATTATTTTTTATTAGTACTTGACATCCAACCCTAGCAGGCTTTCAGTATTACAAAATCTGGGAAGCGACATATTGTAAACCTCAGATTTTCTTGAAACTAGAGTTGTGAATTCAAATTAGATTCCACCAATGAGAGGCACTTGTTCAAGTTCCTGAAAATGAGTTAGAGCACAGGTCATCTTCCTGCTGTAATTCCTACAAGCCAGAATAGTCACAGAGATGTATTGGGGACTTTCTCCAAAGTCTAGATAGCTTCAAGAGAATCTTGAGGCAGTTGAGTAAGATTCTGTCTGTATCCCAATCACTAGCCATCAACTTCACAAGTGGAAATAGCTGAAGAGGCAGGAGCTGTGTCTTCTCCTCTGGGTTAAAACTAAGGTATTAGTACATAATTGAAATTACTAATCCATTGACAGTCACTTTACTTTTGCCTTTCCAGATACTGAATAATTGACAAGCATGTAATGTCTTGCGTGTCGTGGACCATTATCCTGAATGATAACACAAATAGGAAAAATCAAAATTCTCCCAAATAGGCCTTTGAAAGGCTGTGTAGAAGTGTAGAATCTTCCATTATCTTTGTCTCAATACTATACCCCCATCCTTACACTATGTGCTTGAATAATACATTTTTTCTGCAAATATTGAGAAGGAAATGAGAGAGGGAAAATATTACAAGCAGGAACTCTAAACATATATCAGTGAGGAAGACTTTGAAACCTCAGTAGAACATGTAGATTGTGGGAAGTGAAGACTTTAAATTTAAAGTAGAGAGCACTTCCATTCTGCAGCAATAAAGAATTTAATTAATCACTGAGCCTCTTATTTTTTGTTTATAAAAATTATGAAATTGGACAGTACATGGGTATTTTGTTTACCCTGAATCCAATTTTATGAATAATCATTGTTCCTTGATTTGACAACTTTTGACGCCCATGTGCTTAAGGCATGCTGAAAGCCCTGATTTCAATGCTTTAGTAAAGCATACTTAACGCTGCCTGGGCATTCAAGGAGCTTCATTATCTTGGCCATCAGTATGGTTCAAATATCCTTCCAATTAGAGTCCTTCCTTGGATTATAATCTATATATATCTTCCCTGGTACTAAAAGCTGCAAAACCTAATAAAGTTTGGAGTTCCCAGGGCTGCCCTATACCCATGTGGAGAGACTTACATCTGTGAATTAAACCCTGACAAGATGAACAAAGCCAAGAATTTGAATCCTTGGATACAGATGTGCTAGGAGGGCATTTATACTGTATCCTTTGAAGTAGCACAAATATGTTTTTAGCTTAAGTTTAAATTAGCACTTGTAATATTGGAACTCAGTGGATCCTAATACAGATCCAGTCATTGGGTAAAAACTCTGAAACCATTTTAAATAAATCAGGAAACAAAAGGCAACAGAAGGGCCCTTGGAGCTTAGGAAAAAGAAAGGCAAAGAGAACAGGCCTGTGGGAAGAAGATGTGGCAAAGGGCTGTGTGCTCCAGAAAGAGCATGCCCGGGGAGAGAAGGGGGAGGGAAAGCACAGGCATGCTCTAGAGCAGCCGTGGGCAAACTATGGCCCACCGGCCGGATCCGGCCCGTTTGAAATGAATAAAACTAAAAAAAAAAAAGACCGTACCCTTTTATGTAATGATGTTTACTTTGAATTTATATTAGCTCACACAAACACTCCATCCATGCTTTTATTCCGGCCCTCCAGTCCAGTTTAAGAACCCATTGTGGCCCTCGAGTCAAAAAGTTTGCCCACCCCTGCCTAGAGTCTAGAGAGAGTGAGCACTCACTGTCTCTTTTGTCTTGAAGTTCTCAGGTGAGGCTCTTAATAGAATGTTCATCAGCTTTCCAGGTGTGTTCCTTTAGGGTCATGATTGCTTGGTAACAGGGTAGGGAGTCATTAGCTATTAAAGCTGATCGTAATGTCACCAATAGTATCATTTTGTCTGGTTTGCTGTTTTTCTGGGCCGGAAGCTGAAATGCAACTGAGGCCTAGATATTTTCTCTAGTTTGACCAAAACTCTTTCTCTGTGGTCAACAGGCCCAAGGCTTATTATTTGATGTTGGTCAGAACTGTGCAAGGTCTTAAATAGGAGTCATATGAGACTATTCTCTGCCCCCCGCTTAGTCCTCCCTTAATGGGGTCTACTGCATGGCAGGCAACATGCCAGAGGAAGAAAGATCAGGGGAGGGTCTGAACCACATGGCCAAGGATATTAAAGGTCAGGGGGTAAACTACATGACCAGTGATATACTAAGAGAGAAAAGTCACCCCTGGGAGGGAGGTCCCACCCTGCAATTGTCTGTTGCTAGGCACCCTAGGTTCTGTGCCATGGGTGACCTTCTGTATCTGGTCTATCATTCCTATTCGGTGCATGTCTAATTGTCTACCCCATCACAGTCATTCAAAGGTAGTAATGTAGATAGTAACATAAGTAAAACCTCATGATAAAATTAAAACAAGACAAGTGAAGCTTTTAATAGTAGAAATAAGTTTGAAAGTCATTTTTAATCCTTTCTGAAACAAAGTAGATTTTAACTTAAATGGAGCAGCATATAACTTAAATAAATAATAAATTTTATTAAATTATATATATTATATATCTTGTGATGTGTGTATATGTGTGCATACTTGTGTGTTTATTTACTTTTTCCCTAATATTCTAAATTTTTCCACCTCTGTTTTCAAGTACATTTTTTAAATATGCCTATTTCATAACTAAATAAATTTGAAGAATAACTTGAACTTTTATCTTTCTGTTTCAATTATACATTACTGGAAACGGACTAAATAACCATTCTCATTCATTTTTAAAAAGTCCCACTAATTGGTACAGTAAAAAGCATGTTATATTGACTCAGCATGTTTCTGTATTCAGAATGTTAACTTTTGCTAAAGTTTAGATAACTCTTTTTTGAATCTATTTAATTATCCTAGACTACTTTTCTCTTAGGAGTTACTCACAGAACAACAGAAAAAGAAGTAAAACACTTTTTTCTTTTATTCCTACTGAGTTCTATTTAATCTTTTTTTCTTTTTTCTTGGCTAACATTTTAATATTGAAACTCAAATCTAAAATTAATATGAAATTTTACACTCTATGTTTTCTTAAGTAATATCAATTACACTTTCACCTTCTCTATGAAACATTCTCTGATCATCTCAGTTGAAAGTAATTCTCTCTTGCTTGGAGATTTTGTAGTTTATATTGCCAAATATCTTGTTTGAAACTTACAATTAAACATACTTTTGTAAAATTGATTTTTAGAGAAAGAGAGAGAGAGAGAGAGAGAGACAGACAGAGAGAGAGAGAGAGAGAAATGTGTTGTTCCACTTATTTATGCATTCATTGGTTGCTTCCTCTATGTGCCCTGATTGGAGATCAAAACCACAACCTTGCATATTGAGACTATGTTCTAAACCAACTGAACTACCCAACTAGAGCCTAATTAAGTTTCTTTTTAAAATGCATCTTTTATATAGTGTCTACTCTTAGGAATAAGATATAATTCTTTCTTGGTTTCTTTTCTTCCTATATTACCCAATTATTTCTATGCAACATGAGCTCATAAATACTCATTGATAATGGACCACAATTCACCACATCTAACAATATAAGAAATGAAAATGTGTATCTTCCTAAAGAAGAAGTATATACATACTATGTAGATCTCATCATCACTGTATTCTAGATACACACTATCCATGGCCAAACTGGCTAACAGAAATCCCTTTTCCTTCTTCAAATTTTCTGAAAGTGGACCATACACTCTGCATTTCAGGAGCTTCAAGGACACTCTTCCCTTTTCTAGGATATACTAAAGAAGATAAATTAGTAAGCAAAAGGGAAATATTATTCATAATGCTGTGTCTTAAGCTGAAAAGTATTGGGGATGATTTTTCATAGAGACTAATGTTTAAATTGTAAGTAAGCTTAATGTAAAGGATAGTTTTATTCTGTTTTAGTGGGATTATTAACTAAAAGGATTTATTCTGTATGATTGGAGAGATGGAGCAATATGCAGAATATATTTCCTTTGAAAAAAATGCTTTATGTGTTTCCAACAATTGACTTGCATTAAAAACTTTTATGCACAAATGTTTGGTGAGTTTGGGACTGGCTATACTAAATTCTTCCCAATCTTAAAGTAGATTATTTTAAAAATAGCAATACCAGCATAAAAGCTATATAATGTTTCAGAAGAAAGAAACTACTACTAAGGAAATTTTCTATTTTGACTTTCAAGCCTTGGCATAACTCTTTTACAGAGCATGGAGTACATTTTAGCTGAATATTCAGGAGGGGAAAATATGACCAGTTAATTTGGAAAAATATATATATGGAGAGAGAGAGAGAGAGAGAGAGAGAGAGAGAGAGAGAGAGAGAGAGAGAGAGAGGTCTAAGACAACATGCTTCACTGATAATCTGAAAATTCGGACTTAAAGAAGGAAAGAAGTACAGAGGGAGAAACTATCCATTCTTTTGGAATTATTAATGCTTTCTAGAAAGATCTTGATCACTTTAAAATGTTTCCCTCAGGTCTGATTCATGCAATTCCTTTGACTTTTTAAAGATTCCTCCTGAAATGTCAGTCACTTCCTCTTTATAATCTATTTTTAACATTCACTCTTATTTAAACATGTCAGTTTCTCTTCTTGAAACCAAAGTCTTTGGAGGAGTTCATAGTCCATGACAATATAAAATGGAGTGAATGCCAGATAAGCCCCTCCTGGGTAAGTCATTTATTTTCACATATTTATTGCCTTGTGTGCTTTATTATATCAAATTAATGTCTATAAAATGTTTCACACTGATACCCCTATAAATATTTAGCCTGGTCATCCCTGGCATCAATATTAATTAAAGGTGCTTTGTAAGAACTGTTTACAAAATGTTTTGAAATGTCCAGATGATAGTTGTATAAAATGCATCACATTGATTAATATTTATTACCTGTTTAAAATTTATATAGTACTATCACATTGAAACTTCGACATTTTGACAAGAATACAATTTTAACACTAGAATAAAAGGGAGGAAAGAAAGAATATCTTATTTTTTAGGTCAGCCCATGCCCAGGGATAAATTCTATGCAATTAGGTGAATGTGGCTTAAAAAGATGACTTGAAATTTGTAATTAATAGTAGCACTCCTGTCTCTTGTCCCCCTTATTTTTCTAGCTAATTTTTACTCTCTACTTCCCCTAAATATTGATTTCACACTTACACTCAATGGCACCCACTCACTTTGTTCTGAATCCTATGACACTCTGCTCCCTCTTTCTTGGTCCATCACTCTGATATGCATGTTCCCCCTCTATTCATGCCAACGCGCTTCTCCCTGTCTGAAAACATACATTTTTATTCCTCTATTCTCCTTCCATGTATGTGTTATTGTCTTTTTCACATATAATTTTTGGGTGGAAAATTTATTTCAAGTTAAACACATAATGGTTTGAGGAATGAGGGTCTGTTCAATTTGGAAATTTTACACATGGGCAGGAATTTCATATTTAAGAATTATTTTCTATAAATTTTATAAAAGACTATTGGAAGAAAAGTAATATACTCCAAGAATAGGCAAGATATGGTCTAACTTAGTAATTATATTTTATATCAATAATCTTACCACATATAATGAGCTTTATGAAATTTGCTTTTCTTTTCCATACGCACTTAGTAACTTTTTAAACCTTTATGAAAGGTTATTTTCCTGGGATCAGCACAGCAATTTCAAGGACTTCTCACAAAAGGAAATTTGTGTGTGTGTGTGTGTGTGTGTGTGTGTGTGTGTGTGTGTACACATTTAGTTTTATTGTAACAAAGCAACTTGTATACTTTTAACGTTTAAAACTGAGCATCATCTTTCCTTTCCTGTGAAACAAAAATAAAATTTTAAAATAAATAAGGACAAAATTACAATAGAGAAATGTCAATTCTGAATAAGATCCTACAGGTTCTGCTGATTCTCCCATTAAGCGGCAGGGCTCAAGTCATGATTAGGAGAGAATTTTATTTAAAAAGTGTCATCTTAGACTTCAAGGATGTCCATTAAACATCACAATTAAACATACCAAAGGAGAAGCCATGCTGTAAAATGCCCACTTATCCCACCCAAATATCTCGAACCCATCCTTTGCTGACCTTCTATAACACCCCTTTTTTAAGTTTTTTTTTTCTCTTTTTTTAAACAAGAGAAAGTAGACAGACACATGTTGGTAAATGCTAACTGTCCATATTCACATAGAGACACAGTGTAATCTCTGAGCCCAATGTACAGAGAAAGGAGGGAAAGCTAGAATTCTATGCACTACTACCCAGGGGCCTAGCCACCTCCAGCTCCCAGCAGAGCTAAGGGAGCAGAAGGTTTTTCTTTTTTCCCACAGAGCATGGTGGTGTTGATTCCATTAAATTTTTCTTGAGACAGGAAGGGATAAAAATGAATTTGGAATAGAAAGGGGCAAAGATTCTTTTCCCACTGTATTCTGCTCAAGGTATACCCCCCCCCCCCCCCAAATAAGGTGAGAACCATGGTGTAAAGGAGAGAAAAGAGTCCTCAAAAACAGGGCGACTGAGTACAAGAGGGGGGAAAAAATAAAAATATAAAAAAGGACTGTAACTTGCTCCCAGGGACTGGAGAAAATTTAAAAAAAGGTTGGAATCCATCACTGTTCCTTAGTCATCTTCTCCTTCTTCTTCCTCTCCTTCTTCCTCCTCATCATCATCTTCATCTTCTTCACCTTCATCCTCATCCCCTTCTTCAATATCTTCCAACCTTTCTTCTTCTTCTCCTTCTCCTCCTTCTTCTCCTCCTTCTCCTTCTCCTTCTCCTTCTCCTTCTTCTCCTTCCCCTTCCCCTTCCTCATCATCCATGTCAGGAACCAAGTAGTACTGTAATGGATTTGGCCAAATGTCATCTTTGATGACTTCTCCCAACTCATCTGCACCTGCATCAGAATGGTCAGTGAACCAGGTAAAGAAGCTTTCTGGTTCCTTATGCTGTCTCTTCCTGCTGGCTGTATTCTGTGTTTGACTTGAACGTTTTGTCAGATCCTTTCCAGATTTCTATTTGATTTCAGTAGACTTTGAAGATGGATCACCACTCTCATTCAGATGAAACTCTTTTGAGAGAACTTTATATTCGAAGTAAGGATTTTCATCAACAGTAAAATCTGTTCTGTAACCTGATTTAATATCTTCAAATTCTGTCACTTCAACTCTTGTCAAATAATGCAGTGCCTCTTCATCCTCTTCCCCAAGCAGTGCAGACACTTCTGGATGGTTGACAAATGTTGTTACCCCAAAATTTGGGATTTGGGCAATCAATTCTGACCTCTTCTGAAAAAATGGTTGGCAGAGTTTGTTATATTTCTGTTCTACTTTCAAAATCTCCTCACTGCCTTGTTCATTAAGTCTGTCTATTTCATTTTGTACTTCATCAATATGTTCAACCGCTTCTTGCTGTTCTTTTTCTCCTTTTGGCATGTCCTTAGGGGTCGGCTTCTTCTCCAGCTTGGGAGCTGGAGGCAGTTTTGGTTTCTTTCTTCATTTGAAGTGGGAGCGAAGACTGACTTTTGGGGGGGCCATTCTGTGAGGAAAGTCCAAGGATCTAGGCTCTGGGAAGTTGCCAGACACAAAGGCACACTGAGCACTCAGAAAAGTAATTTTTACTTTTTAGAGCACTTTCAAGGTCAAATGCCAAAAAGACCTGGATGCTTTTTCAGAAGCAAAATATTTTTAAATGATCTGAGATACCCAAATGTTTAGACACCATATAAAAATAAAAATAAAAATTGACTCTATTAGCTCTGTTTTCTAATGGATATGGATTACTTAAACTATCAGGCATTATAAAGCAACTAGAGGCCCAGTGCACAAGATTTGTCCATGGGTAGGCTCCTTAGGCCTGGCCAGCGATCAGGGCCGATCTGTGGGGTGACCTGTGGTGCAGTCGGGGGCCCGCACTGGCACCCACCTTGGCTGGCCTGGGACTGCCCACTCGCAGGCCCCACTGCCACTGCCAGTTGGGCCTGTGGGCTGGGGGCAGTTCCTGCACTGAGCATCTACCCCCTGGTAGTCAGTGCACATCATAGCAATTGGCCATTTGGTCAATTTGCATATTAGTCTTTTATTATATAGGATAAACTTGACTATTTTTTGGTAATTTTTATGTGTGCTTGTCAGAGATATCCTATTCTGACTTGATAATCACCTGTCCACACTCTATAAACTGTCATATAATTCAAAAAATATTCTGGTGATTTATGTCAATAAAACAGCATTTATCTAGTTTATTAAAGATAAATCTGATGATATCTTAATATATACAAAGGTTCTGTCATATAAAAAGTCATCCACATTTACACTTAGGACTTTAAAGTCAGTACATAGAGAAAAGTTTCTGTAAAAAGGCTCAGCTTGATAAAAATAGCACTCTGGTTGCATCGCTTCTCAGAAACTTGGAGAGAAGGAAAAGACATTGCGATAACACATTTGTTATTGGTTGAGGAAATAAGCAAAACTTTCAGATGGTGATGTACACATTATCTTAATAGTTGAATTTGTCTTTTATTTCATGTTCCATTGAAGATTATAATTTGTCTTAATATGCTGAAAAGTTATATAATTTTCCTCCAAGATATGATCAGATATGGTCAATTCAAATTCCATTTCCCTAATGAGATTAGTAATAAATACAGTCAAAATGCTATAAAGAAACATCAGCCAAGCATTTTACACCAATTTTGTCCATGTTTTTTTATAATAACTATCATTGTTCTTAGTTTTGATAAAAACGAGGAGTATGGTATGAATTTGTATGAATCTATATTTCAGCATAACTTTAAGATAATTATGATGCAAAAATAGAGTAAATTTTATTCTTGTCTTAACTCTAGTATATATTGGATGTTCCCCTAAAAATGTATACACACACTTTGAATACTTACAAAGGCATTGTTTATTAAAATACATTTCATTTTAAAAATTGAGCTATTAGCTGTTAAAGTGTGTATACATTTTGGGGGCACATTCCTCTCTAGAAAATGAATTTATCTTTCCTCCAGAGTGGTTGAGAAATGTCATTTGAAGACATCCAATAAGCCTTAAACTAACTATACCAAAAGGCTGTGATTCATTAATAGTTAAATTCAAGATGAATTTTAACAAACACTTTAAATAAACTTTTAAAAATGCAATATTTGAACACTAGAAATTTGAATTAATTTTTATTACCAATTTAGAAAAATAAAAATAATTCAGTAAATGTAACTTATATCCTAAACTTTTAATTAATATCAGGGACTATTTTATTATCATCATGAGAAAGCAAAATTAAGAAATCAATTCATATGACAATATGAATGATAACTTCTATTCTGTAGTGCATGATAACATCATTCAAAAAGAAGTCAATGATTCTTAAAAGAGCAATTTGTAGGTTTCTCAAATTGCTTAGTCTAAGATGCAAGTTTTTTATTTTTATTTGTTTGCATTGCTACAAAGATATGATAGGAATTACATTGCATCCTCACATAACAACATGTAGATAGAGCTGTGTTGTGCATAAAGGAACTTTATATTTTTTTTATGAACAGTTGAAGGTAATCATATTTGTACTCCATAAAGTCCACTTTCCAATTCATCTGTTGCCATATAGTTGAAAATTTACTTCTGCCCTTTTGTCATTATTTGATACCCTGTTCTGTAACAATCTGCTTGAACCTAGTTGCTAAAGCAATCAAAACATCCATAACTTTTAAAGAATTCTAATTGAACAATGAAAGCACCCTGAGCCCTCTACCAAATTATCAAGAGCTTATCAGCCACACTGTCAATAACTGCATTGTGTTCTCTTTACCAGTTTCTGCACTTCAGAATGAAAGACACTTCTTTGTGCTGAAGTGAATTAGGGATTATATTTTGTAAGAACCACTATGGGTGATGGACGCCTAAGTGATCTCCTGCTGCTGGCCTTGGACCGTGAAGCAGCCAAGAATACTAATAGCAACAAACCAAGAGCAGCTTTTGCTAGTTTAAGATCATACCAGTCTCTATTGAGGTAAACAGGGATTTGATGGATGCAATGATCTGTCTGCTCTTACAAGCAGCACATAAAACTTATTTTAAATTGCTGATCCTCTTAGATTTCATCTGAAATGCAGGACAGACTGTGACAGAACTGATGATAATATTGGAATACGACTTTGAGGCACACAATTAAACTAGCACACTGCTTTTTTATCACTGTGTCTTTTTGCTTTCTGTCAGTTACCATCCCTGCAGAATTTAATGAAAGCAAAATAAAAATTTAAAAGAAAAAAATGAAATGGAAAAAGCGATGCTTCGGGGAAGACCTACTGCTTCAAATCAGGGATGAAGGGAGAATATAGCAGTGTGGGTTGCAGAAGCAGCATTTAGGGCCCTCACTTAACTGCTGATTTCCCCACTATATTCTATCAGTATGTGTGTGTCTCAGATGTGCAGTACCTTGCAGCAAGAGACTCTCCTCGAGAGAAAAACTGTTTTCAGACTCTCTGTTCTGTGGCGCCTTCCTCGCCAGGATTCACAAAATGAACTCTTGTTTTCCAGACTCAGCATTTATTCCTTTTGTGTTTTGCTACTGAATAATAGTTATGTACAGTTTGGCCTAAAAATGGCACCCTGGAGTGAATTGTTGTAGCAGTAACTAATGTGAAAAGTTGATTTACAGATTTCCCTGTGTCAAATGTTCATTTCATGGCATTATCAAAAAGCATTTCTTCAAGCAACAGAAAAATAGAGGACTGACATTTCTAGACTAACGTGCTGAAATTCTTGTAAGGAAGGGTAAGAACCAGGCAATAAAACAGTAAGTGCAGAATGAGGCAAAAGGCGGTTTATAGTTGTGAGCATGTGAAACACAGTTCAATATTGTACTATTATTTAGTAATTATTGTATTATTTTCTACACAAACAACTGTAAATCTACTTTTGTTCTATCCTGTATTTATTACCAATGCTTCCATACCTGTCTGATCAGCCGACCTGGTACCAGAAGGATGGCATCATATCCACTTGGAAAATGCCAAATATAAAAACTATAGGGACAAAGCATGGGGTATAATGGTTTTATTAGTCAGATTCTCCTCAGTGATACCCAAAGCATGCATAAAAGAACTACTGTCTTTCCGTGTACAGCTGTATCCTGTTGTATTGTGCTTCATTTATTTTGTTTTACAGATGTGAGATTTTTTTCAAATTGAAGACAAGACCCTCCATCAGCAAAAAGAATATGACTCACTTTATTGCATCACTCACTTTATCAGAAGCCCCTCAAACCTATGTTTCCCTCCTTCTTTGTAATCCATCACCTACTCAATAATGTTTATCTTTTTAAAAAATATATATCTTTATTGATTTCAGAGAGGAAGGGGAGGCAAAGAGAGATACATACATCAGTGATAAGAGAGGATCATTGATTGTCTGCTTCCTCCACGCCTCCTACTTAGGATCAAGCCTGCAAACAGGCATATGTCCTGACCAGGAATCAAACCGTGACATCCTGGTTCATAGGTCCATGCTCAACCACTGAGCAGGCCAGCCGGGCAATAGTGTTTATCTTCACTGCCCTCAAACCCAATGCTGTTTCAATGATTTTTATTCTCCAAATTCTAAGTTCTTTCCCTCTCAGGCTATATGTGGATCTTCATTTCCAACCTACACAGTGGAAAGAAACCTCCTTTCCAATAGTTTTCCGTTGGTTATGAACTGGTGAATCATTTAAACTAAGTTATTAATAAAAGACAATTCTCAATGCATAGCTCCTTCCAGGAACAAAAATCCAATCTGAAATTAATAAAAAGGTAGAAAATGAAAGAACGATGTATGGAGGCAGTATATTCTCTTTTATGCTCCTCAAATGTCACCACATCCTAAAGGAACTGTGTTTTCTCTCATTTGGAATAACTCTCCCAAGAGTGCTCTCTTAAAATGAATCCATAGAAACAACATGCTCCCAAGGTGCTGAGGACAATCCCCCTGGGAGCCTACACTGTACTCCCTTGTGGACTGATTAAGGCATTGCATCTTTGCTTCTGGTAGAAGGTGTCACATTATATCACTATGACAGGTAGCTGCTAAAATTGAATTCTCTCTCTAGTATAATAAGCAAGATATCAGAAAATTTTCCTAAAAGAGTGAATAGAATTAATTCAAATAATTGCTTTTATTTAGTTATATATTCTTTTTACTTAGCTGATCTTTAAATCCCCTTTGGGTTTTATATCTAGCAACTGCTATCTTTATGTGATAGCACTAAGAGATACCATTGACCTGGACTGCAGACTTATGGATGGACCTCCTAAAGCCGGGTTTATTTCTCAATTAACCTTGATTTACTAGCCTAATGCTAGGTGATAATGGAGGAGAGCTGCCTACAAATTCTCTAAATCACTTTGTATACCACACAAGAGATACTCTGTAAACAAATATCCCTGATATAGAGGATCATCAATACAAAACTCAGTTTAATGCTTGCTATGAAAATGTTGTTTTCCCTCACCTAAGCCACTGCTGAAAATGATACCAAAATAGTTATAACCATAAGCATATATCATATATTTACATAATGCTTTAGAATTTTCAAAGAGGTTATGCATTTATTATCCTATTTGATTCTCACGACTACATGAGATTTTTGAGAACTTGTTTGGAGATTCTAGGAGGGGAGCGCAGTTACTCTTATACCCTTGATGGAAGACTGTGTCCCCTCCTCTCGGGGGAAGATTGTCCTCTTTGACCTAGGGTACAGCTGTGGGAGGGACTCACATAGATCGGTGAGGGAGGAGGGGGACACCTGCCTAGCCAGCCAGATCAGCCAAATCAACCCTGGTGATCAATGGGGTGACAGATGTTGCAGCCAGATTGCCCTCACATCCTACATTGAATTTTTGGATTTAAAAACAGTATATAAAGGTTAATGGGTTATACAATAGCATGAAGTATTGTAGAGCTAGTAAATTAGAGAATATTCCTAGCCTGAACATGTATATTTGGATTATATTTTAGCATTTTATTGCATTTGTTATAATATTTCTTACTATATGAAAAGATATATAAATATATAAAGTTGATACTTAGTAAACAAAGCAAAACTAGGATAAAACCCAGATTTTCTAATTTCTTATGCAAGTGCTCAATAGGCTTCCCTCTGCACTTCACACCATGATATTCTGACTCCTATTTAAAACAAACAACCTCCATCATCAATTCAGTAATCAAAGCTGCCAATATTGCCAGTCTTTTATATACATGCCAGAGGTATCAATGACTGGATTTGGACATGTGTCCCCTTGAATTATCATAAAATATTCAAGGAGTTCTCACAGTGTTTGATGACACTGTTTTAGGTCTTACTGAGAAAAGTGCACTGTTCCCTGCTAGGAAGATTTTATAAAGATCAATGACCATCAGATAGTAATTATTTATAGTATTGATTAATATAGAGTCTGTAATGAGAAAAGGAGACTGTTAAAACTAAAATAAGGAGCATATTACAAAAAAAACCCCAATATTTAAATAATTAATTACATTTCTCAAATTAGATTATTCCTTAATTATAATTTGTACTATATGAATAATTCTAACAACTTAGTTTTTCCCCATAATCTAATATTGCTTTCTAAAGCTAATCTGCCTGAGTTAAAAATAACTTTCCAAACATGATAACATATTATTTGTACAGATTTAATAATTTTCCCCCCAAAATTATATTGATGCTTTTTATGTTTAATATAAATGTTGATGCTGGAAGTCAGGTATTATTGTAACAATTTTATAGATAGATTCACAGAGAATTAAATTTATGTTTTTTTTAAAAAAAGTTTTTTGGAGATTGCACAGTGTTTGAATATACCTAGTGCTGACTTGAGACAATTATTCCACTAGTACAAAGATGTAATTAAGAAAATATAAAACCAAATGTCAGGTATGTCCAGTCACAGAATTAGAAAAATTGTACACATTGCTCATTGTTATTTTCTCTTCATTGCTAAAGAAACATTTATGGGATAATAATTATACTTTGGGGCATATCTGCCAAGAAGTACATTTGGCAATTTACTTCATGATGGGTTCTGTTAAAAAAACAGAAATACTGAAAAGACAGTATTATGGTTTAGTCATTATGGGTTAGTCTAATTTTGCTGGATATTTTACATGTTTTTAGAAGTTCACAAAACTCAAGGATATGTTTTTACTCCAACACAGACTTCAAATCAATTGTCAGTTGTTGTTGTTTTTTCCTAACAGGCATTACGTAGAAGTTTTATCAAAAATTTTTATTATAGCCCTAACCAGTTTGGCTCAATGGATAGAGGTTGACCTGTGGACTGAAGGGTCCCAGGTTCGATTCTGGTCAAGGGAATGTATCTTGGTTGCCGGCACATCCCCAGTAGGAAGTGTGCAGGAAGCAGCTGATCAATGTTTCTCTCTCATCAATGTTTCTAACTCTCTATCCCTCTCCCTTCCTCTATGTTAAAAACTCAATAAAGTATATTTTTAAAACATTTTTTTAATTATAAAAGTTAAACATAGGAAAATAACCTTCTTCCTCTTCCCTGTCAACTAAGAAAAGTCACATGATCTATGCTCAGCCAATCATTTAGAGGTAATTGATGGCAAGAGTGGCAATGGAATGGATGATGAGAATTTAGATACAATGAATCCAATGACATGGAAACAAATGTCAAATATCTGGTGGTGATACTGCTATTGACATACGAAGGAGTACATTCTTGTGGCAGAATTTGATTGTTTTTTGCTCCTTGGTCCCTGATAGAATCTGTTATCACTAACTAATTATTAATTCTGACAAATTAATTCTTTGTCCAATAATGTTAACTTCAATAGTTTTTTTGTAGTTAGCAATTGAGATTGCTGACAAATTCAGGACTAGATAAAAAAATGGTATGTGCATAGGTGCACATATATTTATCATGTTTTGACATTTTAATGTCTACAGCACACACAGATTATGAAAAATTTGCTTAGATTCATCCATTCTTCAATTGTAAAATATGTCTTTAGTGTGTCTTCATCAATGCTGTTTTGGTCGAAAAGAACAGAAAACTAATTGAGTCAGCCATTTGTGAGTAGATCCATAAAACAAAGGTAGAAAGAGAGACACTTATTCCACTGAAATAAAATGAAAAAATGTAAGAAAGGAGGTAGATGTGGTTATTTTTGAAAAGGAAAAACAGATTGGTATGGGTGGTGATGCTGCTATATCCCTTAATCTCCCAGGAAATGTTTGATTGATAAGACAGAACATTAGAGCTCTGGGCTTCTGCTTCTCTGCTTTGAATGCTAGAGATAGGAAATTTGAAAAATATCAAAAGATGCCTGCTTTTACAGGAAAAATGGAAAGTGTGACCTTGCTATTGTAGGTGATAACATGACAAGCTTGATTATCTCCCTCTTTCTCTTAAATCAATTTCACTCTTTCTTCTGAGTCATTTCTATCAGGACAGAAACATGCTATACTATGCCCATTTAAAAAAAACCCACTATTTTCTCAGATGCCTCTCTAGTCATTAGTTTCTTTCTTTCTCTTTATCAAAAGTTGTCCAAATAGTTCTCTCTTCTTACTGCCTGCACTTTCTCAATTCCTACTGTTGTGTTCGGATTTCTTCCAAGCCTTTGCCTTAATTTTTATCAAATCACAAATGACTGCCATGTAGTCAAATCCTGAGTCTTCATCTCTATCAGCACGTCAACAACTTGTCATGGTGGTCACTCCTACAGTCATGAATCATCTTCACTTTGATTTTTTGAGCTCATATACATCTGGTTGGCATTTGGCCTCATAAGCCATTCCTGTTTAGTCTCCTTTCTGAATATTCCTTATTTACCTAAACTTTAAATGTTAAATTATATTGGGACTTCAATTTTAGATTTTTTCACTACATTTATTCCGCAAGTAATCTTATTTGGTCTCATGGCTTTAAATGGAATCTCTATAGACTACTTCCCAAATATATGTCTATACAGATGACCTTGCTTCCTTAACTACAGCCTTAACTATCCAACTGCCCATTCAAAATCTCCCTGCGGATACCTACTTGGTAAATCACACTTAACTGAGTTGGCACTACCCCAAATGTTTTACTCCTAAAATCTTGCCCATTTTGATCAAGGCAACTCACTCATACAATTGTTTGAACTAACATTGGAACTGTTCATGATTTTTGTTTATTTTTCACACTCAAAATTCACTCTATTAGCAAAATCATGTCACTGAAACTCAAAATGCATGCCAAACTCAGCTACTCTCAATATCTCCAGATGAGTTCCAAGAACCATTGTTTTTACTGAGCTACAGAAATAACTTCTTAACTGATCTCCCTGGTTCTAATTGTTCCTCTTTGCAAACTATTTTCTACAGGGTAGTCAGAATGCTCCTTTGCAAGCATACTCCTGTTACAACCATTTGTCCAATAAAGTAGATGTTCTGATGGTTACCATTTCAGACAGAAGAAGAATAAGAAGAAGGAGAAGGAGAAGAAGAAGAAGGAGAAGGAGAAGGAGAAGGAGAAGGAGAAGGAGAAGGAGAAGGAGAAGAAGAAGAAGAAGAAGAAGAAGAAGAAGAAGAAGAAGAAGAAGAAGAAGAAGAAGAAGAAGAAGAAGAACTCAACATACGGAGCTTATAGACCCAGGACTCATACTCATTCCCCATCTCACTATTTTTAGAATATGATTTTGCTACAATTTTGAAATTATTTGATCTACTGAAATATAATTCCAAAATCGTTGAATATTTAAATTGCTTATAGTTTTTTGTTATTATACTTTGATATAGTGAACATCTGAAAATATTTCTTCATGAGAATCTCTATATATTCATACTATAAATTCTAAGAAGGCCCTAGCCAGTTTGGCACAGTGGATAGATAGTCAGAATGCAGACCCAAAGGTCTCAGGTTTGATTCCAGTCAAGGGCATGTACCTCAGTTTCAGGCTCTTTCCCAGCCCGGGCCCTGGTTGGGGCATGTGCAGGAGTCAATCAATCAATGTGTTTCGGTCACATCAATGTTTCTCTCTGTCTTTCCCTTTCTCTTCCTCTCTCTCTAAAAAAACAATGGAAAAATAGCCTCAGGTGAGGATTAACAAAAAAGAAAATAAAAAATAAATTCTAAGAATGGGAATTATTAGCCAAAGGATTTATAAACACTTTAAAGGCTATTGACAAATATTATCAAATGCCCACTAATAAATTCATATTAATTTCTTATCCTACCAAAGAATATAAAAATGCAAGTTTGATCCATCCCCGGACAACACCATGTACTATCTATTAAAAAAAATGCAAAAACAAGATGACATAACTTTATTAATATGAGATGACAAAGTCATGTTTTCCCATTTTACCTTATTAATGAGACTGCGCATTTTTATAGCTCTGGAGATCTTTATGTATTTTGTGATTTTTTTTCTTTATCACTACTCATTTTATTCTGAGTTGAGAATCTTTACCTTATCTTTCTATCCTTTGTTTAGCAAATATTTGTGTAAATACTCTTTCCCAGTTTACCTTTTGAATTTTTTTATGATGCTGACATTTATGTGATCAAATATGCATATATATTATTGTTTATTTTACTCATTTAATATTTAATAATTGGTAGTCTTTTTCAATTCTGAGATTTTTGTGTGTTTTGCTTTTACTTTTCACAAATGTAACCTTTTATCCATTTAAGAATTATTTGGGAGTATATTCTAAGGCAAGTCTCTTATTTTTCTTTAAATGGTTAACCATCTGCTAGAAAACAAATTATTTAATAATCCTTCATTTCCCCATTTTTTTTGTATCTTCAAATATCAATTCTATTCTCCCAAATTCTTTGTTTGCACTCATTACTATACTACATAGGCTGCAATATTCTTGCTTTGTAAGCAGTCAGGGGTTTTGTCTATATTTCTAATATTTTATCGTAGAACTAAGCAAGTACCCAATAAGTGCTTTTTTTTTTAAGTATGAATGAGGTGAGTTACTGTCATACAAAACATGGGAAGTGGAAGAGATGTTTGGAATGGATATGCTCCAACTCAGGGTCTCTGGCCACCAAGCCTGGGCCTCCTAAATGTTCTGCAATGCTCAGGAAACAGAAAAGAAATATTTACTTCAAGTTCTCTTGAGTTTATGCTTGGAAAAGAAAATTTTTCTCCAAGAGCAAGATCTTACACTCTTCATCAACTGCTGGTCAATTATACAGTTTGGGAAATATAAGAACAAAGTTAATCTGTTGCTTCCTTAAAAATAGCAGAAAGCATTTGCTACCATCAAGGTGGTGGCATAGATAAACATGGTATTCACATCTTCCCATAACAACATCAGAATAATAATTAAGCTATAGAACAACCATGATTGAGAACCACCGGAAATCTAGCTGGACAGAAGATCTATAACTAAGGGTAGACAGAAGCCGCCTGTTAAAAGGGGTGGAGATGTGAAACAGGCAGGTCCCATCCCACATGTGACAGTTAAAAAATCAGAGGAATATCTCAGCTGAGGTGGTCCCCTCTGAGGAGTGAGGAGACCCAGCCCCAGAGCCAGGAAGAGCAGTCCCCATAACTTCTGACTGTAAAAACCAACAGAGATTGTGGTCGAGTGATATGGTGGGCTGCTAGATCTCAGGTGTTCTTCTTAAAGGACCCATGCACATACTTACCAGACTCATTCATTTTGAGCTACAGCACTGGAGTGGCAGCTCAAAAGGTGCCAGGGACATATAGGATGAAATGAATTGTCTGGCTTCAGTGCAAGAGTTGGAGGTGCAGCTTTCTCCAAGACACCTCTTTAGGTGCAGGTAGGTGCCATATCTGAGTCTTCATCACCCCGCCCTGATGAGTTCCTGACACCCTGGCTCACCCAACTTTAGGGCCCACCCATGCCACTTCCAGTGGTGTTTCCATACAAATGGATCATGCAACAGACTTTCCTAAAACCTCTCAAAGGTTCACAAACACCAAACAAGCAGCATCTAGCCTCAGTTTACCCTGTACTTCTTGCTCAGGAGTGTTAAGCTTGATACCAATGGCAGCCAGTCTTTGTTCGCAGCTTGGCCTCTCTTTGGCAACTCCACATTAGCATAAGTGCGAACCATCTAAATATCACTTTTTAGTTCATTTCAGGTGACCCCACATGGGGCTTAGGCAGTGGCTGACCTTGGCCTGCACCTCCCCTGAGACCCCAGAGCCAGTGTACCCAGTGGACAGCTTTAGACCATGTGGGAGAACTATTCAACCTCTTCAATGAGTGACACATTCAAGGGGTGGACTTGACCAGCATCAGAGCTCCAACTGAAGCAAGTCTTGCTCCATGGGGTCAGCCCCTGTAGCCATGGCCAGTCCTCATAGCCAACTGGTGTGGGGGCTCAATCCCTCCCTCTAATATGCCAACAATAATCAAGGCTCAACTACACAGCCCATATGGGAGGGGGTGCACACCCAAAGTGCCCTGTTCTGGTGAATAGGGAGGCTGTGCACTGGGCAGCACAGAACACCTACTATAGAAGGCTGTGATAGCAAGACTGGGAGACACAGCAGCTCTATTTAATACACAGAAACGAACTCTGTTGGTGGCCAAATTGAGGAGACAAACATATCTATATATATAAAAGCCTAAGCGAACTTTACGAAGGAATGACCAGGGTGCCCACAACGACCAGAATGACCGGTCACTATGATGCATACCAGGGAGCAGATGCTCAGTGCAGGAGCTCCCCTGAGCCTGTAGGGCCCGATCGCCAATGGGGCTGCTGGCCAACCTCCCAGTACCCCTGCCCCAGCCAGCAGGCCCCAATAGCCCAATTGGGGCCAGACCCCCAGGCTGGGACGGGGAACATGGGGTGGGTAGCTGCAGACATGGCCCCTTTCCCAGGGTGTCTGAGGGCTGGCTTCCTTCTCCAGGCTGGCAGCCAGTCTCCTGGGTCTTTCCCCCTGCCTCTCCCTCCAGCTGGCAGGCCCCAATCAGCCTGTTGCCCACCTGCCATGATGGCAGTTGGCCCCTCCCCCTGTCCGGCAGGTCCCCATGACCTAATCATGATAGAACAGGGAACTGTGGGTGGATGACAGCAGACATGGGCTGTAAGGGAAGGTCAGGGAGGGAGGTGGGGAACCACGTGGTGGCTGTGTGGGTGGCAAGGAAAGGAGGAGGAGGGGATGGGGGGAGGCAGGGAACCTGATCAGCCCTGATCGCCAGCCAGGCCTAGGGACCCCACCTGTGCATAAATTTCGTGCACCAGGCCTCTGGTCTCAAATAGAAAACAAAACAGAACTCTAGAAAAAGAACTAAACATAATGGAGACAAGCAATCTACCAGATGTAGAGTTCAAAACTGGTTATAATGATGCTCAATGAACTTAGGCTAGATAAACTCAGTGAGAACTTCAACTAAGAGATAAGAAAACATAAAAATTAATATAGAAAACATGAAAAAATACCATTCAGATATGAAGAATATAATAATTGAAATGAAGAATACATTAGAAGGAATCAACAGATTAGATGAAGCAGAGGATTGAGCTGGCAAATTGGAAGGTAAGGTAGCAGAAAACACCCAATCAAAACAGCAAAAAAAGAAAAAGAATACAAAAAATGAGGTAGTTGAAGGGGCTTCTGAACAACATGAAATGTATCAACATTTGCATCATAGGGGTTCCAGAAGAAGAAGAGAGAGAGCAAGGATTTGAAAACCTATTTTTAAAAAATAACAGAAAACTTCCCTAAGTTGGCCAAAAATATATATACATAAGTATAGGAAACACAGAGTCTCAAACAAATCAGCCAACACCAATATACATCATAATGAGACTAGCACAGAATATTAAAAGTGATGAAAAACAAGGACCTACAACCCATACTACTCTACCCAGCAAAGCTTTCATTTGGAATCAAAGGACAGATAAAGAGCCACCTAGACAAGAAAAAGCTGAAGGAGTTCATCACTATCAAAACAATATTACAATATTAAAAGGTTTTCTTTAAGAAGAAGAAAAAGATCAGAAATATAAATAATAAAACGGCAATAAATACATATCTATCAACAATTATTTTAAATGCAAATGGATTAAATTCTCTACTCAAAAGATTCACGATGCCTGAATGGATAAGAAAATAAGACCCACATAAATGCCATGTATACGAGACTCACTCCAGATTGATACACACAGACTAAATGTAAAGGGATGAAAAATATATTTCATAAAAATGAAACAAGAAAACTGGGATAGCCATACTTATACCAGATAAAATACACTTTAAAACAAAGCAATAACAAGAAACAAAGAACACTCGGTAATTCCACTTCTGGCTATTTATCCGAAGAAATCCAAAACACTAAAATGAAAAGACATATGTATCCATGTATTCATTGGCACATTATTTACAATAGCCAACGTATGTGCTCATCAATATACAAATGGATAAAGAGTGGTGTATATATACAATGGAATATTACTTGACCATAAAAAGAATGAAATCTTACCATTTGTGACAACACATATAGATCTAGAAATTATAAATGCTGAGCCAAGGTAAGATGTCTTAACATACTGGACTTGGGACATGGGGGTCCCACACAGTTGGGACAACTGGAGCCAGGACACTGAACTTTCATTGTCACCACCTCCTGGGGCACTGCCTCCAGGGCCATTCCCAGGTGCACTGGCCCCTGTGGGCTACCACCATAAAATGGTCAGCAATTAAGATAGTTCCATCATTGATGTGGAAGAATAAATTGGCACATTGCCCAAGTTTCTTGAAAACAGTTATTTTAAATAACTTTTTACATCAATCTCTTTGTGTCTACTTGGGACTAAAGGGGTATTTCTTAGCAAAGTGTCCCCAAATGCAAATATCAGACACTCCTCACATGATCATGTCTTTATTTTTTATAGTTTCCACTTGGATAAGCAAAATGACCACTTTTCCCATGTTTGTAGATAAGATCTGGCCAGTGATTTCTGCCCACTAGAGTATTGGTGAAAATGATATGTGCCACATGCATGCCACACTGTATAACATCTCATCACTTCTCATGTGTTTTCCCTACTCACACAGCTGGACATGTAAGTCTGAGGAAAAGGGGAGTTGTATGAGGAAAAGAACTTGAATTCTAAGGTCACTGCCTAGAGCAGTGATGGCGAACCTTTTGAGCTCGGCGTGTCAGCATTTTGAAAAACCCTAACTTAACTCTGGTGTCGTGTCACATATAGAAATTTTTTGATATTTGCAACCATAGTAAAACAAAGACTTATATTTTTGATATTTATTTTATATATTTAAATGCCATTTAACAAAGAAAAATCATCCAAAAAAATGAGTTCGTGTGTCACCTCTGACACACGTGTCATAGGTTCGCCATCACTGGCCTAGAGCAAAGATGTTTAAGATGCACCTGGTCAGGGACATTTGCAATGGCTTTGCATGAACTAGAAATAAAATTCTTGGGTTACACTAACATATTTGGGATTTAATTATTCCAATAAGACAGTCTTAACACAGTTAGTATATACTTAGCAATGAGCAATGCCAGTCCACACTGTGCCTTGAGACAGATTTTATAAACTTTCTCCTTTAAATATTAGATTGTGTAAAGAAATGGGACAATTTTTTTTGAACAGATATATTTGCCTTACCTCTCACTCTCTCATCCACATCTAATAATATTTCCTCCATTTTAATATATAGGAATTAAAAAGGCTTGTCTCAGTATTGGCTTTATTTGTATAATGAGAAGCTACCAATTCAGGGCCTATTTTTCTAAGGAGCATCTAGAATATGTTTTATATCTTCACAACAATTTCTTAAATAATCAAATCAGAAAGTTTAATATGCAATATTTTAATATATGCTTATATTGCTTTTTAAGTTTTGGTTTCTTTCCCTAAACACGTTATGCAAAACTGAAATTGTGTCCTGCTTTATAAGACACTACAAGCTAGTGAAGAGACAAGTTAGCATAACTAAATTTAGTAAAAACATACTCAATATATGAGATGTCCTAATAAAGTCATATATTATATTACATTTTAATAGAATCAAGAAAACTTAAAGAAAGTGAATTAGCACATGATAAAACAATAAAGTTTTGACATTTTAGTTTTTGAAGCATGGTATTTAGCATTTCAACATGAAAGTCATGGTATTTATAAATGCTAGAGATTACAAAAATGCTTTTTGACTCTTTTCAGATGCACTGGTTTGCTATAAGAGTACATAACTCGTAAGATAAGATATCAGTAATGTCATAGAGATGGTAGAGTTTATGAATAAAAATTGATAAGCAAATATCACATTTCATGTCTCTAAAAATATAAAGATAGAATGAGGTAGAACAGAATAAAATCTAAGAGGAACTAAATTCTTTAAAATTATTAGTTCCTCAAGTTAGTAAAGGCTTGCCAATTTTGAAAACTTACCTAGATGGTGTCAAAAACTAAACTTTCCTTCATTAGGGCCATAGAATATATAGAAAAAATGTCACAGTCAACTTTAAATAATTTGATAGCCAATTTATATGTACATTCGTAACATGTTACACAGAAAAAACTTCAAATATCGTCATCTTCCAATATCTGTCATCTGTTATCAGCATCAATAACAATGCAATAAGCCCAGCTGGTGTGGCTAAGTGGTTGAGCATTGACCTATGAACCAGGCGGTAATGGTTGTGATTCTCGGTCAGGGACATGCCTGAGGGCTGGATCCCCAGTAAGGGGTATGCAGGAGGCAGTCAATTAATGATTCCCTTTCATCATTGATCCTTCTATCTCCCTCTTCCTTCCTCTCTGAAATCAATAAAAATATATTTAAAAATAACACAATTAAAAAGAGAAGAGAAAACAAAAGAAAAAAAGTGTGGTGAAGGCCTGGAGTGAGGGGCAGGTGCAGGATAGAGGGAGGGTCAATGGGGAATAAAAGGAGGACATCTGTAATACTTTCAACAATAAAGATAAATTGAAAAGAATAAAATGAGAAGAAATGAGGTGGAGATAAAAATGAAGATTATTCCACAAAACTAAAAAGCAACATAAGAAAATGTTAGAGAAAAATAAGCTATATATTATTTACTTTTGAAAATGTACTACATTACAATTGAGGGATAATTATATCTTCTACCAGGAGAAGGAATACTAATTTGTTAGAGGTATAAGAGATGGAGACATAAGAGACCAAGCAACTCTTTTGCAATTTGTAATCCAGAGGTACAGAGGGATGGAGTTAGAGTAGTACCAATGAGACTGAAAAAAGAAAAGGCATATTTTTAATGTATCTCTAATTTTCCTCAATAGGGAAGATTGGGCATTACAAATGACATGGTTTTCTTGAAAGAAAAAAGAATAAAATGCTAGTAAAGGCTGATGAAATAAGAAATTCTGGGAGATGTGTGGTGCTAAAGATATAAGCTATAATAGCTTCACAATTATTAATTTAATGTAGTTTCAGCAATTTTTAAACCATCAAAATACATATATAATAGAATTACACACTTTGGTAAGCAAGTCCATTTTCTCTACATTGATAGGAGACACTATAAAATTACAGAACACCTTTAAATAAATGCTACATAAATTTCCCTTGATTTTACAGCCATGTGAAAAGCAAAAATGGTAGATGGTAAATTGAGCCTCCAAGATACAAAAAATCATCAGAATAATTCTGCCAATTATTATGACGTCTTGTGTCTCAGTTCATGAAATTCTGTGTAGAAACAAGGTTAAATAGCATATTCAACATTTAATTTCAATGTCAAATGGTTAATTTATATAACAAAACACCTGTTCCACATGGTAGTGACTTACCACAAACTGATATAGGCACAAGATAGCATTCTGCAATTTGAAGTTTGAAAAACTATTAAAATAGGTGCTGACAGTTTCATTTTTGCTTGCAGTACTTATTGCTGTCTCCCTACTCACTTACTAAAAAATCAGAAAATAGCTTTATCACAGTTGCCCTTTTTAGGACAATAATAATAAATTTAATTTTGTCAGCCCTGGAGTATGTGGCTCAGTTGGTTGGAGCATCTTCCTGTACACAGAAAAAGCATGGGTTTGATTCCCGGTCAGGGCACATACCCAGGTTGTGGGTTGGGTCCTGTTTGGGGCACATACAAGAGGCAACCGATCATGTTTCTCTGTCATCTCTCTCTCTCTCTCTCTCTCTCTCTCTCTCTCTCTCTCTCTCTCTCTCTTTCTTCTCTCCCTCTCTTCCTGCATATCTCAGAAATCAGTAAGCATGTCCTTGGGTGAGGATTTTTTAAAAATTAATTATGTCAAGTTATGTGTCATAAGAAACTTCCAACTTTGTACAGTGATTTCTTTCATCACTACCCAAATTAAGGTGTCGTCTTGTTTTGATACTATTTTAGCAGTTATGTGCCTTGCAGACATTACTTTTTATTTTATTTTATAAGAGGTAATAGTTTCCTATATCATTACCTGTGGCACAAACTTCTAAAAATATAGTAACACAAAGAGGATTTAACAGAAAACATTGTGCACTGTTCTATGGGGTTTCACCTACCCAGTAAATGGATTTGTCGTATACTATGTAAAATCTAGCTATAAATGCGGTTTTGCCTTTTAAGAAACTTTCTGAGTGACATCAGCCTGGTCTATCCTCATTTATGCCAGTTTTCCTTCCTACCCTTTCTATACACAGCTGCAGAACATAGGCAACATACAAATGAGACACATTTAGAAAGAATACTTCGTATTTCTCAGAGAGTTTTCCAACTCATCTATAAATAGTCTTTGCAATTTAGATAGCATAGGCCTTGTGTAAGAGTAAATGTTATAACTAGGTAAAACTCAGAAATAACACTTCCTGTCATTTACCTCCTCAATCTATCTACAGCTTTGGTGATCTAAATTTCTTTACCTATTGCAAAGGACTATGGAAAAGAGGCTAGAGGCCTTCTTATGATTGGCTTTAATATAATAAAAAGTAAACATTTACTAAATTAATTTTCCAACTTGACAAAATTTTAGTTTTCTGAATAGTTATCATAATTGAGGTTAATACAATATTGGATGTACATAGGAAAAAAATTAAAACTCAAGCAGGTTTAGACAATGTAGGAAGCTATTATCAAGAAGTGGCATCTGAATTCAATAAAGAAAGCCATTTCAGGTAGAGAAGAAAGAATTAAATAGGTATTTTGAGAGAACTCAGAGGGGTTAGAAGGTTATGCTGCAAATATAGATAAATATATCATGTTAAGCAGTTTGAACGTCCCTGTAAAAACAAGTTAAATATAATTACACAAACAAATAGTCAAATTTCACTGAGCATTTATTATTTACCAACTGCTTGACTTAACTAAATTTTTAAAATAACCTATGAGCTGGATATTGTAATTTTTCCCCATTCACTAAAAGGAAAACTGAGGGGGTAGACAGACTAATTCATTTGCTTCTAGTGGCAAAACCCTAATTTGTACCCATGCAATCAGAATTCACAGCCTATAGTCTTAAACACTGCAATATTCTACCTTTCTAAGAAATCATATTTTTATATTATGATGTGAAAGTATAAATAGGCCAAAGACACTGCCTCCTTATAATTACTTAGTAATGTTTAATTATATAAATCTTATTTTAGTTCAAAATCTAATGAACAGGATAAAGGTATCTTGAAATTACTGAAAATATCTTATTAAATAATATCTCATACTATATTTCATACAATAAAATATTCTTTCAATAAACATTCTTTTAACTTTCTTGCTTACGTTCCATAGCATTTTTCTTTTAGCTTTTATGATCCAATTTCTTTATAAGCGTTTCAGCTATCATTGTTAGACATGTAGTCTAAGGGTTTCTATTCTTAGGTTTTTATGTATCCAAAACATTCCACAGTGTATCACAATTGAATGCCTAAAATAAAGTACCAAAATTTTACCTATGCTCTGGCCTTCAAGGTGCTTGAGTCCATAACCTAAAACAAGTAGAATAGGTTTTGGAATCTGACTCAGCTGGATTCAAATCCCAGACCTACTACTTACTCAGTCTGAGTATGACTGTGACTTTGGTAGATTATCAACTTTATTTGATGTCAAGCTTTCTTATTTCTAAACTGTAAATACTAATACTTCACTGATATATTTCTGATGAGGAATATAAAATGTAGTATTAAATTGTATAATATACATTGTAAGATATATGAGTTTTAAGAAATGGTGCTACCAATGTTATCCTTACTGTCCTTGCTGCTGTTATCACTAAGAGTTGACTAGCCGAGTTTTCTTCCAAAGTCACCCTTCCTAGCTACCTTAGTCACTGATATTCACTTATTGCCAGATTTCCTATGTTAATGTGAAAAGTCAATTTTTTAAAAAAGGTTACCTCTACTTAAGCTCTTCTACCAGTGACTATTAGCTGGTACAGTCAAATGACCATGGGATAGATGTCATTTCCAGACACCCTTCAGGGGTGATGCTCTTGAGGAATGGCTTTGTATCTAGTCTCTTTAGCATAATGATGAACTTGAAGTAAAATAATCTTGACACTTAAGGCAGAGAGTTTTCTTTCAGCTGTTCTAGTATAAGAATAATATATTTAAAAAACTGAATGTTGCCAGTTGAATCTAATGGGCTGAATTTTTTTTTTTTTTTTGACAGAAGGAGGAGCTAAGACTGACATATTGTAGTAGATATGATGCTCTACTAGGTTTTATCTTGGATACTTATTAGTTTTCAGATAGTTTTCAAATATTTCTCAGTTTTGAATTTTCCCAGAGATCAGATCAGATATTGCTGACAAATAAGGTTGAAAAGAGGAAAGACAAACATTGTCTGCTTTGCATCTCTATCAAAACTTTGAGTCCTATAATTTCCCTAAGAATTTGGGATTTAAATGAACATCTTGGATTAACAAATGGAACAAAAACATATAGGTTTAATTATTAATCTTTCCTTTCCAAATTTAAATCTTATCAAAAACCTTTTTCACTTATCATTACCAGCCATGTTTACAAATATTTTTAATTGAAGGTTTGAATCCTGAATAAATTTGTATATAATTCATATATGAAAGTATCAAAGTTTTTTTAGTTTATTTTAGTTTTCCAATATTTAATACAAAAGGTATCTGTGTATGAATATGTATATATATATATATATATATATATATATATGCATGTGTATACACACACATATAACTTTATGTGTATTTACACAAAATATATTTTTAATTGGTTATTTTTATTTCCCTTTTATCTTATTCAAAATTCTGCTTATTTTTTGGTTTCAACATAGTGTCACTCATGTACCTTCTACCATGTTTCTAGTTCATTATACTTATTATTTCAACTATCTTAAAGCTGCAAAGTAAGTTCTTAAAACTGGCCTCATAAATTTTGAAAAAAACAGAGACTTCCTCCAAAAGTCAGTCATTAGTTTGTATTTAAAATATCTCACTTGAAATCACTGAAATTCTAATTCTTAATTTGGTTCAAGTGAATTCAGTTATAATGTATAGAATTATTCATAAGTAAAAGGGAATATTCCAAATGCTATATTCAAAGCACCAGTATCTCTTCAGATCAATGGCATCTCCCAAAAGTGAATTGCTAAATTTCAAATATAATTCAACTAATGCAATAATGCATAGAGGTTATGTTTCCTGTGTTAGACTAGCAAGATGGTCAACAGGAACCTAAAGGATAACATTCATTGCTTTAGCAAAATCAAAGGTCTGACTTTCAATACTGCAGATAAACTTGATTCTGTCAGCACATACAGAGTATGTCCATCTCTCAGGACCAGATATGGATCAAGCTCATGTAACTGATGATAAAAGCAGAAGCTCAATCATTTTGTGGATAAAGTGTGATAGGTTTTTAATCCTCCTTTTGGCTATCACCCATTGGTTTTTACTTTTAATCAAATAATCCCTTTAATCTTACTACAAATGCAATTTCTTTCACAGCATAGTCTTCTAGCAGCTATGAAGTGGTGAATAAAATCAGAGCATCCCCAATTTTATTTCCCATCCTTTCAGAATGTTTTCAGGATTTATGAGCAGAATTTCTCAACAACTTTTTTCCATATGCCCAATCTCTTCCGACAGAAAGGAAAGATTAACCCTCTAAATAAAAGTAAAAATATAAAGCAAACTATTCCTTTAAAGTTCCCCAAACCCTAAAAGTTTATTGACTCCCTAAATTTTAAGTGGATTTACCTTCCCCAGTGAATATATGACATCTGCTTTTTTGTTTTATTGAACAAAATATTCTGTAAAAAACTGCCTTGCTATAGTCCTGAACTTGACCCCAAAAGGTCTTTTCAGAAAGGTCACTACCAATTACTCTGTAAGAGCCAAAACATCAGATGCTTAAGAGTAGAAAGTTCTCACATGATCCATGATTTCCAAACTCCATTTCCCATTATGTCTGCAAAGGAATTGACTGGAAAATGCTCATATAGGACTATAACCCTGACACCAGCGTTTTCAAGGTCAGAGAACTCCTGTGATAAAATTTGAGCCAAAGGAAAATAGGAATCCCTCATGCTCTGATGCCAATTCAGAGAGACTAAAATCACCAGTGAATCAAACGCCAACCTATTTCACCAGGAAAGGCTTCAAACAATTCATACTCGTGTCCATTAAAAAAAGGCTGATGTTGAATCCCAATTTAACGACCATCCTTGGAAACTCCTATAAGTGAGACCATATATCTCAGCTACCCCAGGAAACTCCCATATTTACCTATGATCCTGGCATAAGTATTAATTTTGTTCAGCCTTCCCAAAACTGGCCCAGTTTGAACAAGTTTTTCTTGCAAAGTCAATTCCATGTCAGCTTCTACAGATCTTATTCAACTTCCACCTCAGTACAATCAGCTCCAGTGTAACTGGCTTTCTGTATTCTCATCAAAGCCATGTTCATTCTCATCACATGGTCTTTGTATACCTACATTAATGAAGTGTTTTTTACTCCCTACTTTCACCTAGTAAATACTATGCACTCTTTATATCTCAAGTCAATAATCATTTAGGACGTTTCCTTGACTTCAGTGAATAAATACCATATCTACCCATTATTCATCAATATCAATGAATAAATACTTATATCCACCTATTATCCACCCCATTGTCCAATGCACACACTCATATATATTTGCATTTCTTACATATAGCTATGATGCATGCATATAGTTCTGTCATCTGACTAGACTAAAAACTCCATGGAAGCAAAAGTTGGCAAGGTTTTGAAGACTGTAAGTTTTCATGCACAGAATAAAATAATCCTTTAATATTTGTTGAATGAAGCAAAACAATTTATTCAAAAAAGTAATGAATTTAAGAACTTTTATACAATCAATTTTAAATTAGCTACTTATTTATTTATTTATTTTTATTCTACTCCTAAAATACCCATCCAGTTCCAAGAAAAATAAAAGAAAGAAAAAAAACACATAATGGGACTAATAATGGAGGGCCTACGACTCTGACTGTGTCTAGAAAACCTTGTGCTAGTCTTATTTACATGTGTCATTCTATCTCTGTGTTAAAAAAAAAAATAGAGAAAATATTGAATTTGACGGATGTGTGTGATAGAGGAAGAATTATTATGTCATGCCAGCCAGTTCCATTTACTTTGAAACCTTCACAGCAAGGCTTGTGGAAGGGAAGGTTGTACTGATCTTCTAGAACTGACATCATTTTAAAAATGTCCACGGACTTAACCTACCTTTCTTCACTTTCCACCTCTGTATTTATACTTAATATTAAAGTAATCTAGTAATAGTAATTTGCACTTCACAAAAAATTACCTTCTCTTCCCCATAACTTTTATAAAAATACTAGAGGCCCGGTGCACAAAAATTTGTGCACTGGGGGGGGGGGGGGGGCCCTCAGCCCGGCCTGTGCCCTCTCGCAGTCTGGGACCCCTCGGGAGATAATGACCTGCTGACTTAGGGCTGCTCCCGGGTGGCAGAGGGCAGGCCCAATCCCTAGGTGCAGCCCCTGGTTGGGCTCAGAGCAGGGCCGATTGGGGAGTTGGGGCGCCGCCCCCTGTCATGCACACAGCAGGGCCGATCGAGAGGTTGCGATGCCACCCTCAGTCACGCTCAGGGTAGGGCCGATTGGGGGGTTGGGGCACCGCCCCCTGTCACACTCAAGGCAGGGTTGATGGGAAGGTTGCGGCGCCACCCCCTGTCACACACAGAGCAGGGCCAATCAGGAGTTTGGGGCGCTTCCCCCTGTCACGCACAGAGCAGGGTCGATCAGGGGGTTGGGGAGCTCCCCTCTGTCCTGTACAGAGCAGGGCCAATCAGGAGTTTGGGGCGCTGCCTCCTGTCACACACAGAGCAGGGCCAATCAGGGGGTTGGGGCGTTGCCCTCTATCACCCACAGAGCAGTGCCGATCAGGGGATTGGGGCGCCGCCACTGTCACACTCAGGGCAGGGCCGATGGGGAGGTTATGGCTCTACCCCATCACACACATAGCAGGGCCCGTGGGGTGGGGGGTTGGGGCGCTGCACCCTGTCACACACAGAACCCCAGGGCAATCAGGGGGTTGGGGAGCTCCCCCCTATCAGGCACAGAGCAGGGCCAATCATGGGGGGAGCGCCGCCACTGTCACACTCCGGGCAGGGCTGATGGGGAGGTTATGGCTGTACCCTGTCACACACAGAGCAGGGCCCATGGGGGGGGGGGGGCTCACCCTGTCTCACACAGAGCCGCAGGGCGATTAGGGGGTTTGGGCACTGCCCCCTGTCACGCTGATCCCGGTGCCAGGAGGCCTCTCGGCTCCGCTGATCCCGGTGCTGGGAGGCATATTACCATTTTACTATATAGGATAGAAGCCTGGTGCATGGGTGGGGGCTGGCTGGTTTGCCCTGAAGGGTGTCCTGGATCAGGGTGGGGGTCCCCACTGGGGTGCCTGGCCAGTCTGGGTGAGGGGCTGAGGGCTGTTTTCAGGCTGGGACTGAAGCTCCCAACTGCTCCTTTTTTCTTTTTTTCTTTTTTATTCTTGGCCAGCTTTAGCCTGGCTCCAGCTCTGAGGCCTCAGCTGCTGAAAGCAGGTATCTGGTTTGTTTAGGTTCTATAATCGAAACTCTGTATCAACTCAAGCTCTGAGATCCCAGCTTGCTGAAAGCTGGTTTCTGGGGTTTTGTTTAGCTTCTGTATTTGTTACAATGTTTCTTAAACTGCAAGCTCAGAGGCCCGCAGCGGCAGGCGGGGAACGTTGGTTTCCTCCGTCACTGAAGCAAGCAAGCCTCATGTTAGTTTCAAGCTGTCTGGCTGCCGGCCACCATCTTGGCTGGCAGTTAATTTGCATATCGCCCTGATTAGCTAATGGGAAGGGTAGCGGTCGTACGCCAATTACCATGTTTCTCTTTTATTAGATATGATAGGTTTTTATAATAAGTTAGCATAATGACTTTTTATCAAAAAGAATAATTTTAGGCAAGTTCTCCCAGTGGTTCCCATTGTGGGAGCCATTTTAAAGGATACAGCCTTGAGAGAGCAACATGGTGTTGAAACCACCTGGAAGATGCACATGATGGACCCTTTAAAGCCTCCATGTAAAATTGAAGACTCTGGCAGCACAGAAGCCAGACTCAGAGATATGAAACTGAGGTATAAAGAGGTGAAGTGATTTGTTCTGAATAAGGCTGCTGATGAAAGTCAGAGGGGATAGAAAATGGCAGCTGAATAGGCAGATATGTCCTGTGCCTGTCTCGGAGCAGATAGAAGGAACAGCTAGATCGAATAACATCCACCCGGAATTGGTGAAGTAGACACAGCTGGTGAGACAACCTGCAGCCAGGAAGGGCAGAGGATGCCTGGAGAATGGTAGGATCAGGATCTGGGCTGAAGAGAGACATGGGACCACCAGGCTGAAAGGGTCAGAATGAAGCTGCACAGCACCAAGTCTGCATTCCTTGGGGACAGGCATAACATCCAATTGTGGAAAGGAAGTCCACAGGGCTGCTGGCAGCTGGGGCATCTAGATCTAAGTCCACAGCTGCAAGAGGCGAGGCTGCACCCAGGGGGGTGTTCTGAAGACTTTCCCAAGCCACACAGTCCCAGGGAGAGAGAAACTCGCAGTCCTGTGGCTGTTTTGCTTGTTTTATCTTTGCTTTTATTCACTAAACCCAATTCACTGGACCTTTCAATTGCAAACACTCACACAAGGCTGCTGTGCAGGTGGAGGTGCAGATTTGTGGAGTCTGGGGAGAGGCTGTGGAGGGGAGTGGGAGGGGAGAGATGTCTGGCACTGAGACATTCCTTATCCTCCAAACCTAAGCAGCCATTTTGCTCCTGAAGAGCCAGCCCTCCCAGCAGCCTCCAGACAGCTAATACAGCCACGACCAGCCTACACCTTGAGCTTTACAAAGGACACAAAGATTCTGAAGAGTCCCAAAGAGCCCTCAGGGACTGGGTTGAAGAGGGGCTGTTCAGGCCCAGAGAGTGATGCAGCACCACCCTTACCTAAAGCCCTGTCAAAAACAGATGCTTGAGTGATTAAGATTGACAGCAGGCAGACAGGTAAAGTGGACAGATTGGTCCCATCTGCTTGCAGCCAAGGCTGTGGAGATAGACACAAACAGAGGAGTAGTGGATTGCTTAGTGCTTCACTATGGTGCTGACTATCTAACAGGAAATTGAAAAGTGGCAGACGGAAGAGTGGGATCTTAAACTAGCCCCCATGGGTCATTAACACTCAGCCGAATCAAATGACAACTCACTTTTTATTTTTTTATCTTTTATTTAATTTTTTTCTTTATTTTTAATTTTTACTTGTTTTGTATTATTATTTTTTGCTTCTATTTTTATTGTTATTTTATTTTATCTTATTTTTTCCACCCTTTTCTTCATCACTTCTTCCTCTTTCATTCTGTTTTCTCCTCACCCCACTTTAGTTTTTCCTCTCTCATTTCTTTATACTCCTTGTTAAAAATTGATCTTCTTTATCTGCTTTACTGATGTGTTATTATTATTGCAGTCTCTGTTGGCTTACCCATATATCTAATTTCCTCTCCCCTTCTCTTAGTCCATGTCCCTTCTCCTTTCTCGTTCAACACCAGTCTCTTTTTTTAATGCTTATTTTTCCTCTCCTCTCTTGCTCTCTTCTTCTCCTAATTGTGTAGTTTTACTCACTAAACTCAAGCCTACCTGCTCTCTCCTCTATTCTCTTTTTCTAAAAATAGATGAATAAATTAAAAAACAATTTTATTTATTTATTTATTATTTATTTATTTATTTATTTATTTATTTATTTATTAATTTATCTCTCTCTCTTTTCTTCTTATCCACTCATTCTCCTACCTACTCTATACTGAACCATGGTCCTTCCCCTATTCAATTCCTTAACCTCACTTTCTGTATTTAACTCTGCCTCTACAAATTCTGTCTGTCCCTTTTTCTGGGTGTTTGTTGTTTGCATTTTTTGGTTTACTTGTTTGTTTTTGATGTTTTCTCCCCATATATTTTCTTCTTCTTTTTATTTTCTCTCTTACCTATTTCATTTTTGAATATCATGTTTGCTCTCTTTTCTCTTTCCTAAATATTTTTTCTCTGGAGGTCACTTTTTTGGGGTTATCTGTGTCATGAGCACATTTGTGTTTTGTTTCCTTTGTGTCATGTCTTATTGAGTTGTATTTTATGCTGTTCAGTCAACATGATAGAGAGCAAGCCACATAACCAGCCACCCTGAGAGGAGACTCCATCCACGACAGGGACAATAACACTCAAGATCAAACTACACCAAAGAGAACCATAATATCCCAAGTAGGGGGCATCCCTAGAATACCCAGACAAGAAGACTTGAGACATTGCACCATTTGGTCCAACAAAACATCTACTATATAAGAAAAACTAGCTCTAGCTGGTTTGGCTCACTGGCTAGAGCGTCGGCCTGGGGACTGAAGGGTCCCAGGTTCGATTCCGGTCAAGGGCATGTACCTTGGTTGCAGGCACATCCCCAGTAGGGGGTGTGCAGGAGGCAGCTGATCGATGCTTCTCTCTCATCGATGTTTCTAACTCTCTATCCCTGTCCCTTCCTCTCTGTAAAAAATCAATAAAATTATTTAAAAAAAAAAGAAAAAGAAAAAAGAAAAACTAAAGCCCTAACCGGTTTGGCTCAGTGGATAGAGAGTTGGCCTTCGGACTGAAGGGTCCCAGGTTCGATTCTGGTCAAGGGCATGTACCTCAGCTGTGGGCACATCCCCAGTAGGGGGTGTGCAGGAGGCAGCTGATCGATGTTTCTCTCTCATCGATGTTTCTAACTCTCTATCCATCTCCCTTCCTCTCTGTAAAAAATCAATAAAATATATTTTAAAAAAAAGAAAAACTAAAAATCTGGGTGGCATAGCAGTTTGACCTAATACATAGAAACAATCACAAAAAAACAGCAAAAATGTAGGACAAAGAACAACCCCATATGAAAGAAAAGAAGAAAGCACCAGAAAAGAAAATAAATAAAATGGAGGCAAGCAATATGCCAGAGAAATAATTCAGAGCAATGGTCATAAGGATGCTGAAAAGGATGGAAGACAAATTCAACAACATGTATAGGAATCAAGAGGAAATGAAGAATCAAGAAGGAATGAAGAATGACATAGCTGCAATAAAGAACACAATGTAAAGTTTCAACAGTAGACTAGAAAGAGCTGAGGACTACATCAGTGAGTTAGAAGAGGTAGGAATAAACACCAAAGCAGAGCAGCAACGGGAAAGAAAACTTAAAAAGCAGGATGAAAGCCTAAGGAAGCTTTGGGACAACACAAAATGAAACAAAATTTGCATAATAGGCATGCCAGAAGGAGAAGAAGCTGAGCAAGAAACAGAAAACCTGTTCAAAGAAATAATGACAGAAAACTTCCCTGATGTTGGGAAGAAAAAAGTCACACAAGTCTAAGAAGCACACAGAGTCCCAAAAAAGATGAACCCAAAAAGACAGAAACCAAGACACATCATAATTAAATTGGCAAACATCACGACAAAGTAAGAATCTTAAAGGCTGCCAGAGAGAGAAAGAAAATTACCTACAAGGGATTTCCTATTAGACTATCAACTGATTTCTCAACAGAAGCACATCAGGCTGGAAGAGAATGAAATTAAATATACAAAGTGATGCAAAGCAAGGGACTTAATCCAAGATTACTATACCCAGCAAGGCTATCACTCAAAATTGAAGGTGAAATCAGGAGCTTCACAGACAAAAAAAAAAAAAAAAAAAAAAAAAAAAAGGCTAAGGGAGTTTATTACCACCAAGCCAGAAATGCAAAAATGCTAAAGGGACTACTGTATAAAGAAGAAATAGAAAGGGAAGAAGAAACACATACATAAAGAATAAAAATAGCAACAAACAAGTACCTATCAATAATAATCTTAAACGTAAATGGATGAAATGCTCCAACCAAAAGACATAAGGTAGCTGAATTGATAAGAATACATGACCCATATATTTGCTGTCTGCAAGAGACCCACCTCAGAACAAAGGATTCACACAGACTGATAGTGAGGAGATGGAAAAAAAAATAGGCAAATGAAAATGAAAAAAAAAAAATACTGGAGCAGCAATACTTATATAATACTTATATTTGACAAAATAGACCATAACAAGAGATAAAGAAGGCCACTTCATAATACTAAAGGAATCAACTCAATAGGAGGCTATAACTCTGATAAACATATATGCACCCAATATAGGAGCATCCAAACACATAAAAAAAAAACTTCTGGAAGGTATCAAGGGAGATATTGAGAGCAATCTAATCATAGTAGAGGACTTTAATACCCATTGACACCACTGGATAAATCCTCTAAACAGAAAATCAGCACAGAAACAGTAATCTTAAATGACTCACTAGATCATATGGAACTAAACAATATCTTTAGAACATTTCACCCCAAAGATACAGAATATACATTCTTCTCAAGTGCACACAGGACATTTTAAAAAATAGACCACATATTGATTCACAAGTAAAGTCTCTTCAAATTCAGGAAGATAGAAATCATATAAAGTATCTTCTCAGATCACAATGGCATAAAATTAGAAATCAACTACAATAAAAACAATGAAAAAACTCAAGCAGTTGGAGGTTAAATAGCATGCTATTAAACAACGATTGATTTACCAAAGAGCTCAAAGAAAAAAAGAAGAAATAAAAAGCATCCTGGAAACAATGACAATGAAAACACAACAATCCAAAATCTATGGAACACAGTGAAAACAGTTCTGAGAGGGAAGGTCATAGCTCTACAGGCGTCTCTCAAAAAACAAGAAAAAATCATAATACATTATCTAACCCTACAACTTAAAGAATTAGAAAGAGAGCAGTAAGAAAAGCCGAGAGTAAGCAGAAAGAAGGAAATAATAAAGATCTGAGCAGAAATAAACAACATAGAGATTTTTTTAAAAGTACAAAAGATCAATAAAACCAAGAGCTGGTTCTTTGAAAGCATGAACAAGATTGATTAAACTCTAACCAGGTTCACCAAGAAACCGAGAGAGAAGAGCCAAATAAGCAAATGAGAAATGAAAGAGGTAAAGTAACAACTGACCCCACAGACACACAAAAGATTGTAAAAAAATACTACCAAGTGGATAAGTACATGTGTGTGCACAATCTTCATGATATCAGCTATGAGTCCACCCAAGAAAAACAGAAGAGTGCTAACAAAATTTGTTCCAGTTATTCTCCTTTATTTAAGATTTTATCACTTATCAATTCCCCACATGAATACTCATTGTTTCATCAGCTATGTTAACAGATTTACTCAGGTATCAATTAGTCACATAGGTCTTCCATTGCCCTGCATATTTTTACTCTATTGTGTTTATTTTAGTTACTCTCTCAAAGAACTGTTGCACTCCACTTATTTTCAAGTTCTTGAGTGAAATCTAACTATAGTCCCAAGTAACACTTTATTTTCATATACTAAATATTTCTCATACAACAACATAAGTTTGATTAGTTCATATTTATGTAATATGCAGGGTCTCTTTAAATCCAGTCATAATAGGAAAAAAAATACATTTCTTAAATGATTAATTTGAACAAATTATGTCTCTTTTTGATCCACAGCACAGGTTTGTGAATTCTAGCAAAAGGACCAAGTGTGTCTTGATTAACATGAGCAATCAACAACTGTAAAGATATCACTATAATTAAATGAAATTTATTGAACACGTTGTCTTTTTGTTAGGCATCAGAGAGGAAAATTCTCAAAATTTTTATTAGAAATCTGTGTAAGAAGAACCCTGTATGTTGGGACTCTACATTAGGAAATCAAAAGATAAAACAAAAGATGTAAAAATTCAACATACTAATTGTAACTTCATACTTAACACAACTATTAAAATTATTTCTTTAAGTGATATATGAATTATTAATATTGCAGTAAAACTCATATATAAAATTTCAAAGCTTGCTCTGTCAAAGCAAATTCCCTATCAAGTTTAGTCCTGTTGAAATACTAACTGTTGAACTCTATTTCTACTTTGGCTGGAACCACAACCGTGACTCTCACTGTTCACAGTTGCTTAAATATAGTTAGTTGAAGTTGAAATCTGTTCCCATGGCCGATAGCAATTTTAATTATACTAGTCAACTGCCTCCTTAATCCAAAACCCAGCATTAGATTAACCCTATATTTTTTAAGACCAAAAACAAGGTAACTAAGTAGAGGCAGAGAAAAGTTAGCTATCTTCATAAGAATGTTGCTTCTAGCTTTTCAGAGGATATAAAAACTAAAACTTTCTGAATGACATTCTAGAAGGGAGAATTTAAATTATAGTCCATATATCAGATCATGTAAAAGAAGCATTTTTCTTGAAGTTTTAAACCAAGTAATCAAATAGAACTTTTCCATGTGGTCTGTAACTAGATTCTTGCATGGTTCATGGAGTATCAGTGGCAGTATCACATGGAGCTCCTTAGAAATGCAGAATCTCAGATTCTATAGACACAATCTGAATTAGATCTGCTTTTATTAAATTCTCCAGGCACTTTGATACGTACCATGAAGTCTGAGAAACATTGGTCTAGACTGTCTTCACTAAAAATATAAATTAGGTTGCATGTGAGTTGCTTAGAAATTTTTTTAATGCATTTATTTCAATGGATTTTGGAGTTATATTTGCATATTCTTTCCTAGTTACAAGCACTGAATTAAAGTCAATAAGATAATTCAAATATTTGAAATAAACAACCTTAACATGCATCCAAGCTAAGCATTACTTGTTCAATTTTAAAAACAAATGTATTTCAAAGGGATATAATCTATATAATTTAACTACTTAATACAAACATTTTATAGCATAATTTTGATGTCTATAAAGTTTCAAGAGGGGTGTGTGTGTGGCAGGAAGGTTATATGTCTTTGTTAATACCATAACTTCAGAATGTTATGCATAAATCCTGAAATTTAAAACTAAAGTTTTAAAATTTGTTTAACTAAGGAAACTATAATTTAAAATTCTAGTCCAAATTAATATTACTTAAAATATTTTGAGAGAGAACCAAGATGGCAGTATAGTGGGGTACTAGTTGTCTTCCACAACTACATCAAAATTACAACTAAAAAACAGAATGACCATCATTAAGAACCACCTGAAAGCTGGCTTCATGGAAGACCTACAACTTGAGAAGTGAAGAAGAAAGCACATTGAAACTGGCAGAAGGAGTAAAGGCACAGTTCAGGCTGGTCCAGCATCCAAACATGCTGTATTTTGTTTGTTTGGTTGGTTGGTTGGTTGGTTGGTTGGTTGGTTGGTTGGTTGGTTGTTTAATCTGGAGGGAGATCATCTTTGCAGAGATCTCCCTGGAGGAACAAAGGTTCCAAGCCCCATACTAGACCCCCAGCCTAAGGTTCCAGAGCTGGGAAGAGAAGACTCCATAACTACAGACTGTAAAAACCAGCAGGCATTGTGACTGAGAGACACCAAGGCTGCTGGAGACACAGCTGTTCTTTTTAAAGGGCAGGCACACAAATGTACTCAGAATCCATACTTCTGAACTCCAGCAACAGGCAGCTCTGGGGGACCCAGACACATATGGGGAGGAACTGGATTGTTGGTCATCAGGACAGGAATGCAGGGGCTACTTTTCCAAGACAAGGGTGCTCACAAGGGTCATTGTTCCTGTACTGGGACCTCTCCTATTGCAGGGCTGACTGGCATCCATATCTGAGTCTCAATAAGCCTGGAGCACACTGTTAGCTCCACTTGGGGATTCCCTGAGACCCCTCTCCATCCAATTTACAGCCCACCCACACTGTTTGCAGCAGCTTTTCCATATGAATGGCCTGTCCTGGCTCAAGCTTCAGACTTTGCTAAAGTCTCTCAAAAAAGCTATAGCTGGTGACAACATGCCTCCAAAATATCAATAAAAGACCCAAGACCCAGCACTAGCACCAGCCTGCCTTGCTTCACAGCTGAACCTCACCTCTGGTGCAGCAGCTCTCCCATTGTAGTTGCAGCTTGTCCTCACAACCAATTGGCTTGAAGGCCAACTTCTCCCACAGATGCCAACAGCAATCAAGGCTCAACTACAAGACTGTGCACACAGCCCACACAGAGCACCTAGAATGCCCAGCTCAGGTGACTGGGAAGGCTGAGCCAGGGGGCAACACAGGACACCTACTACACAAGGCCACTCTACCAATTCCAGGAGACATAGCAGCTCTTCCTAATACATAGAAACAAACACAGGGAAGCAGCCAAAATGTGGAGACAAAGAAACATGTCAAAAATGAAAGAAATGGAAGCAAGCAAACTACAGAGTTCAAAACTATGGTTATAAGGATCTTTATGAGACTTTCAAGGATCTTTTTTTTTTAATTAAATCTTTATTGTTCAGATTATTACATTTGTTCCTCTTTTTCCCCCCCATAGCCCCCCCCCACCCAGTTCCCACCACACCCTCTGCCCTTACCCCCCCACCCACTGTCCTCATCCATAGGTGCACGATTTTTGTCCAGTCTCTTCCCGCATCTCCCACACCCCTTCCCCCCCCCCCAAGAATAGTCAGTCCATTCCCTTTCTATGTCCCTGATTCTATTATAATCAACAGTTCATTCTGTTCATCAGATTATTTATTCACTTGGTTCTTAGATTCACTTGTTGATAGATGCATATTTGTTGTTCATAATTTGTATCTGTACCTTTTTCTTCTTCTTCCTCTTCTTAAAGGATACCTTTCAGCATTTCATATAATACTGGTTTGGTGGTGATGAACTCCTTTAGCTTTTCCTTATCTGTGAAGCTCTTTATCTGACCTTCAATTCTGAATGATAGCTTTACTGGATAAAGTAATCTTGGTTGTAGGATCTTCGCATTCATCACTTTGAATATTTCTTGCCACTCCCTTCTGGCCTGCAAAGTTTCTGTTGAGAAATCAGCTGACAGTCTTATGGGTATCCCCTTGTAGGTAACTGAGTTTCTTTCTCTTGCTGCTTTTAAGATTCTCTCTTTGTCTTTTGCTCTTGGCATTTTAATTATCATGTGTCTTGGTGTGGTCCTCTTTGGATTCCTTTTGTTTGGGGTTTTCTGCGCTTCCTGGTCTTGTAAGTCTATTTCTTTCACCAGGAAGGGGAAGTTTTCTGTCATTATTTCTTCAAATAGGTTTTCAATACCTTGGTCTCTCTCATCTTCTGGCACCCCTATAATTCTGATGTTGGTACGCTTGAAGCTGTCCCAGAGGCTCCTTACACTATCTTCATAATTTCAGATTCTTTTTTCATTTTGCTTTTCCAGTTGGGTGTTTTTTGCTTCTTCGCATTTCAAATATTTGCCTTGATTCTTGCGTTCCTCTGGTCTGCTGTTGGGAGTCTATAATATTCTTTATTTCAGTCCGTGTATGCTTAATTTCTAGTTGGTACTTTATCACAACATCGAGGGTCTCATTAGATTTCTTGTAGATCTCAATAAGTTTATCGGCAGCTTCTAGACAGTTCTTGAGAGACCTTAAAAGTGTGGTTCTGAACTCAATATCCTCCATTGACAATTTTGTCCTGTTTCTTTGTCTCCGCATTTTTCATGCTTTCTTGGTGCACCACCTAGTGGTCTTTGTGCGCAGTCTTGTTGTAGTTAAGCCTTGACTGTTGTAGTTAATACTAGGGGGATTTGACCTCTAGGCCAACTGGCTGTGAGAATCAGCTGTGTCTGCAGTGGGAGAACTTCTGTCCTGATCTCTAGGGAGGTTCTAATCTAGCCTCTGCCTGAGGCTATCTGGCAAATGGCTCTGCCCAAGGCTTGGGTGGGGCGGGTCACACAGGATCAACAGGGCGGGTGGAGGGAGCAGTTATGGCTGCTCTCAGTCCCGTCCCCAGAGGCTCTGCCTCTCAGAGTCACAGCAACTGCTGAAAACCTCGGAGAGAAAGCTGCCCTCGTGTTCCGACCGATGCCAGACAGTCCCGCTTCTCCCGTTTGAGTCTGGGTCCCTAGAGACTCGCCCAGAACTGGAGCTCAGAATCAGAGACTCCCTCCCGATTGAAAACGACAACCGAGCCCTCAGCCACCAGCCAGCTCCCCGTGCACCTCCGCGCCTTCTTATTTTCCACACTGAACCTCCTCTGAGTCTCGGTATGCTGTTCTCTTTCCTTCTAGTTGAAGAATTTCCCCTCAGCCAGCCTTCCTGTGGTTCTGGGCAATGTCCATTCTGTCTTTTAGTTGTATTTTTGAAGTGGTTGTTCGTGGCAGAAAACTCCGGTGTTTACCTATGCCGCCATCTTGGTTTCCTCTATGACTTTCAAGGATCTTAATGAGAAGGTCAAAGGCATGAAAAAAGACCAGCCAGAAATTAAACATACACTAACTGAAATAAAGAAAAATTTATAGGGATTCAACAGTACAGTAAAGGATTCTGAGAATCAAATCAATTATTTGGAATATGAGGAAGAAAAAAAAACACCCAAGCCGAAGAGCAAAAATAAAAAAATAATCTAGAAACATGAAGATAGTGTAAAGAGCCTCTGGGACAACTTTAAGGGTACCAATATTTGCATTATGTGGTTGCCAGAATGAGAAGAGAGAGATCAAGATATTGAAAACCTATTTGAAGAAGTAATGACATAAAACTTCCCCTACCTGGTGAAAGAAACAGACTTACAAGTCCAGGAAGTTCAGAGAGTCCCAAACAAGAGGAATGTAAAGAAGCCCATACCAAGACACATCATAATTAAAATACCAAGGGTTAAAGACAAAGAAATAATCTTAATGTAGCAAGAGAAAAGCAGTTACCTACAAGAGAGTGCCCATATGACTGATTTCTCAACAGAAACTTTGCAGACCAGAAGGGAGTGGCAAGAAATATTCAAAGTGATAAATTATAAGGACCTAAAGCTTTCATTTAGAATTGAGGATCAGATAAAGACCTTCACAAACACGAAAAAGCTAAGGTCACCACCAAACCAGTATTATATGAAAATTTTTGAAGGATATTAGAAGAAGAAGAAGAAGAAGAAGAAGAAGAAGAAGAAGAAGAAGAAGAAGGAGGAGGAGGAGGAGGAGGAGGAGGAGGAGGAGGAGGAGGAGGAGGAGGAGGAGGAGGAGGAGGAGGAGGAGGACGAGGAGGGGGAGAAGGAAGAGGAGGAGGAGGAGAAGGAGAAGGAGAAGAAGAAGAAGAAGAAGAAGAAATTAAAATATGAACAATAAAATAGCAATAAATACATATCTATCAACAATCAAATCTAAAAATCAAAATAAATAAGAAATCTAATGAACAAAATAAATGGGTGAATAAAATAGAATCAGAGGCATGGAAGCATGGAACAGACTGACAAATCTCAGAGGTAAGAAGGAGGGATGCGGGAAGAGATTACCCAAAGATTTTACCTGTGGACACAGACAATATGGTGGTGAAGTCCTGGGGTGGAGTGGGACCTGGGTGGAGAGGAGCAATGGGGAGAAAAAGCGGGATATCTGTAATACTTTCAACAATAAATATTTTTTTAAAATCTTAGAAGAAAAAAATGTATACACACACACACACACACACACACACACACACACACACACACACACACTGAGTGGCCAGATTATCATTACCACCTGACATTTGTAGGCAAATTAGCCATACACTACATCATATGGGATATGGAAGCCAAAGCCCTGTTTGAACACCTTTTCTGTCTGCAGTTACCAAGATAAAATGTCTCCAGTTCACACAGGAACACAAGAATTGGACAATCAAGCATTGGAAAAAAGTCATGTGGTCCAATGAATCACGTTTCCAGTTGCATCATGCAGATGGCAGAGTGAGAATTTGGTGGAAACAGCATGAAAGCATGAACCCCACATGCATGAGTACAACCCTTCAAACTGGTGGGGACAGTGTTATGGTTTGGGGCATGTTTTCCTGGCATGATTTGGGCCCTTTAATTCATGTGGAACAACGTTTGAATAGCATAACATATCTAAGTATCGTTGCTGATCAAGTTTATCCTATCATATTGATGGCATATCCCAATGGAGATGGCTTCATCCAACAAGACAATGCGCCATGCCACAGTGCTCATATTGTTCAGGAGTTGTTTCAAGAACATGAGGGAGACTTTACCTTGCTTAGGTGGCCCCCACAATCACCAGGTCTCAATCCAATTGAGCATTTGTGGGATGAAGTTAAAAGAGCCATCAGGCAGCTGGTTCCACAGCCATCAAATCTCACAGAACTGGACAGTGCTATTCATCAGGCATGGTGTCAGATTTCTCCCATCACCTTTCAACATTTCGTGGAGTCAATGCCAAGAAGAATCACCACAGTATTGAAGGCAAAAGGTGGCCTAACAAAGTACTGATGGGGTGGTCATAATAATCTGGCCACTCAGTATATATATATATATATATATATATATATATATATATATATATATTATTGCACCAAATTTCCAAGATAAAGAAAAATCCATTTAAAGAAATCAATTTGCTATTTTTAACACTATGCAGCAAAATATAGTTATTGCTTTGATTATGTAATTTTAAGTAAAATGTTAAAACTAGTCACATATGTGGGTGAATGCTTAATTTTTTCCCTTATATTACCTCTTAAGCAATTTTCAAATATTAAGGCTAAAAATGGGATTTTCTTCATTGGTAAGCTGTTTAGTTGTAGGCGTAAGATTGATAGTAATATCCTAAAAAAGAATCTCCAAAAAGTGCAATACCTGCCAAATACTTCAACAAAAAGTGGAGAATTGACAATTAATGGGGTGCACAAAGTCTGAGAGGAGGCATTAATTATATAATCAGATCTATCATATTTCCCATAAGTGTGTAATAGGGTTGCATTAGCCTTCTTTATAAATGAGAAAGGAGTTGGCTAGGCATGCTATTCATTTGTCTCTCTTTCACTAACATATTTGTCTTCTTTCTCCCTAAATCTAATTAATGATCGATATGATGTAGCTATGGGGATATTGACTTGGTTTTCCAATGGTCTCAGAGAATAAACCTTACTGATATTTTGGTCATATATAATTCTTAAAATAATACTGCTAAAGATGATAACTTATCACATCATTTCAAGTACATAAGTCTATTAAAAATTTTAATGCATGTTGCTGCTTCTCTAAATTACCATATACATTCTCCTTAGTTATTGAAACTTGATTATATAATAATGCATTTTCTTATTAAGTTCATCACTAAATATCCAGATAATTCTATTCTATATCTATGCTCAAGGTTAAACAGATTTAAATTGGGATACATTACATCAACTGTTTTTACTTCAAGCACAGTCAAATTTCAGGTCTGTAATAGACATATCTTTTATTTCAATAATCCTTTATTTTATCTTCCTCCCTTCCTTCCTATTTTCTTCTCTTTTTTGTTTTATTGTTTTGTTTCACAAAATGTTTAACAATGCCATACACTTAGAATCAGAATCCAATCAAGGAGTTACCAAGAACTAAAACCTGTGAATAAAAACTGTCCTTTTCTTTGTTATAACCCTTCAGCATCTAGCTTATGAATGAATTGAATATGCTGTCTTAAATTTATTTTCAGAAAAAAAAGCTATGCATAGAAATACTGACAATAAGCAAGTTAGAGTTTCATTTTCCTTCAGATTCGTTTTTTATAGTAGTCTATACACTTACAGCCCGAATTTCTAATGTTAGGAAATATGAAAAAAAATGCCCTAATGAGACTGCCTTGTCAGCATATGTATAGCCTAATCTATCCTTGGCATCTCTCAAAAAGTTAGCTCAAGGTCATGCAGAAACAGAAGTCAAAATTGGTGTGTAAGAAACCAAATCTTTGGATAGAGCTACAATTTCTTAAGGTGAATTCTTACCTTATACCAAGCTAAAGCCTGGGACCATAAGAGTGCATTAAGCTTGCATAACAACACAGGTAGTAAGAACACTAACCTTAACAAAGTTTACCCTCCATGGCAAGGGTGGTAAACCTCTTTTCTGCCCAGGGTATTTGGACATTTATAACATCATTCACGAGCCATACAAAATTATCAACTTAAAATTTAGCCTGCTATATTTGGTCAAACATTTAATTAACTCACCCCAATGCCTTGGCAGGGCCAGACCAAATGATTCTGTGGGCCTTATGTGGCCTGTGGGCTGGACATTTTCCACCTTTGCTCTAGGCTAGGGGAAAGACAGCTTTTTAAATAGGCTGTTTTAAGTATCCCAGTTTCTTACTATTCCGTTAATATTTCCCAAGTTCAATAGCAGGATTGCACTTTTAAAATGTCACATGTCACATGTCACTTTTTGCCCTTATTCTAATCCAAAACCACTAGGTTTTGACCAATTTAAGTCCCCTGAAATCTACTCAACTCCTGAGACTATGAGATCAGAAGCTAAACTTTCATAATCTTAACGTAACTGATATATTCAAGTATTTTATGTTGTAGTCCCAAAAAGAACTTATGATCCTGCCTAATGAACTTGAATACTGGCAACCTGCTTGGTAAAATGTGGACGAATTAACACTCTCTCTGGATCTGACCTCTTGACCCATTCCATTAAATTAATTTAGTTATTTCCTACTGAATACAACTACGAAATTAGATATAAACCCTAATATTTTTCAGTCAGCCTTTGTTAAAGAAACAAAACCAGTGGTCTATATAATTAAACTTATCCATTACTGTTTGGAACTTCAGTATATTAGATTTTGAAGAAAAATATTACAAAGAAGCTTGGCTGAGATCTGATATATTTCTATTCAGATCAAACTATATACCTAATTGAAGCAAACATTACCAAAAAATCATTTAATTAATTTTGGAGGAGAAAAAGTATTTTAAGGGGTAGCAGAGGGTAGATATGACTGTTTGTTATAAAAAGAATTTAAATCAATGGTTGGGTGGACAACAGGAGTTGAAAGATTCCTTACTATTTGCTACATACTGTATTGAAACTTTAATGCTTATACTATCATCATACATGTCACATTTTTAAAAACTAAAGCATTAGCATTTTAAGTAGTCAAAATCAACTCAGAGATAGAAATAATATTATATTTAAAGATAAAGAAATTAAAGACCTACTAAAATTTTTTTTCTGGGCTACATTAAGTCACTAGTCTCAAACCACTTTGTAGAGCAATAGCAAATTAGACACTAATTACATATTACATATAAATGAGTGCAACAATTCTTCAAAGAAAGGAATGAGGGGGAAATGAAGAAAGAGGCATCATTTCATCTCAAGAAAAAACAATATTATTTCCTTCCTCTTCTAAAAAGCACAGAAAAGACCGCAGTGACAGGTCTGAAGAGGCTAAGGAGGTGCTTTGATATGCATTATCTGACTACAAAGACAAAGAGATTAAGCTGTCAGTGATAAAAACAAGAAGAAACTATTAAAATACTTCAAAAATATAATAAAAAGAGTGACCAAAAACTTCAAAGCAAAAAGTCTAAATATTGAAAAAATACAATATTTATTTTAAGTTAAAATAGATAAAAATAGATTTACTGTAGGCAATGACCAGGAGACCCAAAGGTTCCAGAGTTTCCAGAGCAGTCCTACTTGGGTGGTGGCTTGGGAGTCAGACTTCCTGGGTTTTAAACCAAATTCTGTATATATATATATATATATATATATATATATATATATATATGCCTTCCACTTGCTCTGCATACCTTGTGGAACAATTTTTAAAAGGTTGAGTTTGCAAGACCAAAAAGTAAAAATTTCATGCCAGCAAAAGAAAAAATTACTGTCATAGTCATATTCATATTTGTGACTTTGCATAAACACTTCATCAATCTACCTGATTTTCCTCCTTAGGAATTAATATGTGAAAATAAAGAACAAGAAGTTGGGGGAATTCCTTGGTTTTAAGATTCACTGCTCTAATTTAGCATTTCAAAGTAAGGCCTATTTAATAACCCTCCAATTACCTAAACACAAAACTCATAATGACTGATCAAAAATTAACATAGTTTGTGTGCGAACATCACACAATACATCAGACCTCTGTAGGAGCATCACCTGCAGAGCTGTTAATGAGCAGGCATCTGAGAACATGCTTGACCTTGTTTCTCTAGATAGAGGGGAAAGAACACAAAGAGGGCGGAAGGAATATTAACCAAAGGGAAAGAACATAAAGAGGGCAGAAGGAATGTTAACCAAGGCAAGTGTAATTTAGAAAAGTTTTATATAAAATCAGCTTTCCAAGAAAGAATAGATGATCGCAATGACCATATAAAGAGAGCCATATTTGGCATTCAAATAATTAAAGAAGCCCTAGGAACTCTATCTCATGGCAGAAGTACATAGTGACAACAGTAACTATTCAGGTATATATGTGTGTCCAGTTCCTTGGACTATTAGGTATTACTAAAGGCCTCGTGCATGAAATTCATGCACAGGTGGGGGTCCCTAGGCCTGGCAGGTAATCAGGGCTGATCAGGGCCAGGCCAATTGGGGCCCAAAGTCCCCGGCGGGGTCAGAAGAGGAGGTGACTATCGCCAGGCCAGGTGCAGAAGGAAGAGATGCCAGACGCCAATGCTGCCCTCAGTGCCCCACCACCCCATGGTTCCCCACCTTCCCCCCCCCATCCTTCCCTTGGTGCCATACTGCCACTGGGGGCCGGCTGGCTGGGGGAAGGATGGAGGAAAGGGAAGAGGGAGGTTTCAGTCCCCAATTTGGAATGTGCAGGAGGCAGCCAATTGATGATTCTCTATCATCATTGATGTTTCTATCTCTATTTCCCTCTATGAAATCAATCAAATATATATTTTTTAAATGTTTTTAAAGGAAGAAAGGTAGGGCAAGGGAGCTATTGACAGGGGGGGCATTTGAGATCTTGCTCAAATTTCAAATAGGATAACATAACTTGGTACTCAGGGGATGACAGGTGAAGAGTGGCAGTGGGTGGAGCAGGGCACAGCAGGCTGAGGAACAGACTATACTGACTGGGAATGTCTGTGACAGTGATACTGAGAGTGTGTTGGGGCCATTGCTGGGATCATTCATCCCCAAGAGGTTTTGATTCTGGATGAGAGGAGAAACATGGAGATCAGTGGGCCTTTCTTAGCCTAGAAGATGATGCAGCTAGCAGGAGAGGATTGCCCTGCTTCCCTACAAATGTAAACACACAGTGTTATTGCACATAGATATCAGTCAGGGGCCAAATCTATGCCCAGCCAGCCCTGGTGGCTGTGTCCCGCCATTCTCTGGCTGTGGGCAGCACTATTGACCGGGGAGGCCAAAGCGATACCCGCAACCTCATGTAGTATATGAAGGGGTGGGCAGGAAGCCAGAGCTGAGGCGCCTGACAGCAATGCGTCCGCCATGGAGCTGGATGGGTAGCAGCTGTCATGCAACCAGCTTTGGAGTCAGAGGGGCTGTGCTTCCTGCACATCACTGGTGAGTCCCCGGAAGCCCGCAGTGTGCCAGCCAGTACGGGTGGGGCCTGGGGAGGCCTTTTCCTCCTGGAGCTGTTCTTCCCAGGGTGGCGGCATTGGGCTGCTTTTTATTTTCAGTTTATTTTTTTTATTAGAAAGCAAGCTCTGGGCTGGCAGTTCCTGGGATCCCTGGGCCATAGCATGCACCTCCAGGCCTCACTGTGCCCCCTCCTCCTCTTCCATGGTTAAGCATCTGGCTCCTGGTGGTCAGTGCACATCATAGCAACTGGTGACTGGTCATTCTGGTTGTTCCACTGTAATGGTCACTGGGCTTTTATTATATAGGACTAGAGGCCCATTGCAGGAAGATTCCTGCAAGAATATGGCTTCCTGTGGACAGAGCAAAGCAGAGAAGGGAGCTGCCTTCTCCCCTGCCTTGTTCCCTCCCATCTCCGCTGCCTCGGCTCCCTCCCTTCTCCGCCACTTTGCTCCCTTCTGCAGCGCTTGGCTTCCTTCTATGCTGTCTTCAGTCTTCGCTCCATGCCTGCATATGCAAATTAACCACCATTTTTGTTGGGTTAATTTGCATACTCGCTCTGATTGGCTGTTGGGAGTAGCAGAGTGATACCAATTTGCATGTTTCTCTTTTATTAGTGTAGACACTAGAGGCCTGGTGCATGAAATTCATGCACTGGAGGGTGTCCCTCAGCCCAGCCTGTGCCCTCTCATAATCCAGGATCCCTCAGGGGATATCCAACTGCTGATTTAGGCCCAATCCCCACAGGCCAACCTGGCAGTCAGACATCCCCCGAGGGAGTGCACCAAGTGGCAGGCAGCGAGGGAGGAGCCCGAACCAGGGCCAGCCACCACACTCCTCACACTCAACCCAGCCTGCTGTGCCTGCTGCCGCTGCTCAGTTGTGCTGCTGCGGAGTTGGGAGAGGCTCCTGCCACTGCAGCTGTGCTCACCAGCTGTGAGCCTGGCTTCTGCCCAAGCGGCACTCTCGCTATGGGAGCACACTGACCACCAGGGTGCAGCTCCTGTATTGAGCGTCTGCCCCCTGGTGGTCAGTGTGCATCATAGCGACTGGTCGACCGGTTGTTCTGGTCATTCCAGTAGTTCCATCGGAACAGTCACTTAGGCTTTTATATATAGAGATAGCTGCAGGTAAGGCATTTTAATGGTTGAGAGCTGCAAATGTATAATACTATGACCCCATTACCTTGCAAAGAACACAGATTACAGTGTGTTACTAATACATTGAATGTTATCACATATTCTGATGACTTAAACAGTATTTTTGTTTTACTCTTCATGGAAGAATCTGATACCCTGATATTTAAACTTAAAGAGTCTACATTTTGGAAGTTATAAAAGGAAAAGTGAGCAAGTAAATACTCCAACATAAAAGATGAAAAATGCAAAAGATCAGCATATTGTCCACAAACATATACTAAAAATAAAGCAATTTTTATGTAACTATGTGCTAATGGACAGACCCAATTCTCAGAATATTTATATTTAATGAAAGAGCCAATCTTGGAACATTAAATGTTAAAACATCTTCTCTTAACTATTCCTTCCCTGATATAAATAACCATCATCTCAGGTCAGATAACTGTGATTTTGAACAAATGATAGATTTTCCTTTTTATACTCACTGAATACCAATGATAGCATACAACAAAATATATGCCATCTGTTTCTGTTAATTAAGCTCTCTTGTGTGTTAGCTATTTCAAAAATCGAAGAGAAATCACAATTTAGGGTCTCCAGTTATTATTGATTTATGGTTAAATTATTTCTATTACTCTCATAAATATTATTAATTTGCAAGAGGTTTTTAATTTAATAAATGGTTAATATATACAATAGATTCTTTATTGATAGTGATACTCAAATGAGGACACAGAGAATTTTTCCAAAATTGTATGTGATTTTCATCAAGCTTGCACCTAAATACTATTATTCTAATACAAAAAAAGGGCAAATCATTAATTTATATTATTATTGAAAACTTACTGAGGCACATTTATTAGAATTCTAAGTTCTATGGAATCCTAAGTTTCTTACATTTGCTTGATGAAAAACTGAGCATTCTTGGATATTTATATTAAATGAAGAGCCACTCGCTCTTGAGTCTCTCTTTCATTTATTGGAAGATACAATAGGGTTTTTGTGGAAACACTATGAATTTTGAACAAACATTTACATTCAGAACAAATACACACGTGCTTCCTTCTCTGTGTCCCAGCCTAGTCTGATTGGACTCAGGGAACCTGTGCCTCTAGAAAAGCACAACAAAGCTGAGCCACAGATTAATATGAAATGTGATCACTGAGAAGTTTACCTCACAATATATTAACTGGATGGCTCTGCAGATGTAGCTCTATACTAGTCAAAGTCATTTGATCTGAGTATTCTTTTGTTAATGTTTGCATGGCAGAAATTAATGCCAGGGAGTGGGTTGCACTGGGGCCATATATATCACCAAATGAAATACAATAAAATGTCCAGGTTGCGGCTTGGTCCCCAGTAGGGGGTTTGCAGAAGGCAGCCGATGGATGATTTGTTTTAAAAGAGTCAGTATTGCCTAGTGGTTAAACAATCTTGTGTCAGACAGCTTAGATTCACCACCTGACACTGCCACATACAAACCCAATAATTCACTTAATCTTTATAAGCATCACTTTCTTTCGTAGAAGGATAATAAAGCCACTGTTTATAATAAAGTCAGGAAATAAATTAGATGCTGTATGCGGAACACTTTCCACTGTGGTAGGCAAATGATTAACATTTAATAAATATAGCCACTGTGACTAGGTCCCAGGTGATGGGGCTTGGAGGATGAGAAGAATTAGCACAGACAGAGGAGCAAAGAGAGAGCATTCCAGCAATGGACAGGAATGATGAATAAATCTTAGAATAAAGATATTCTTTACACAGTTTTCATCACCCTGTATGATCTAGTTTCTATTGATCTCTCTAAACTCCTTTCAAGCCATCTCAACATTCATTGTAATTTAGCCACACTGGCATTCATTTCATTGAACATGCTCAGATTCTCCCCATCTTTGGACTGTCATCTTTTACCTGTCTAAATCCTGCTCATTCTTCAGGTTTCATTATCTATCTATCATCTATCTATCTATCTATCTATCTATCTATCTATCTATCTATCTATCTATCTATCTATCATCTATCTATCTATCTATCTATCTATCTATCTATCTATCTATCTAATTGATTTCAGGGAGAGGAAGGGAGAGAGAGAGAGTTAGAAATATCAGTGATGAGAGAGAATTATCAATCAGCTGCCTCCTTCAAGCTCCCTCCTGGGGCCTGAGCCCACAACCTGGACATGTGTCCTGACTGGGAATACCCTGACCTCCTATCAGCCGTGGGCAAACTACGGCCCGCGGGCCGGATCCGGCCCATTTGAAATGAATAACACTATTGAAAAAAAGACCGTACCCTTTTATGTAATTATGTTTATTTTGAATTTATATTAGTTCACACAAACACTCCATCCATGCTTTTGTTCCGGCCCTCCGGTCCAGTTTAAGAACCCACTGTGGCCCTCGAGTCAAAAAGTTTGCCCACCCCTGTTAGTTCATGGGTCGACACTCAACCACTAAATGACAAGGACTGGTTTATTCTTTGGGTTGTAATTTAATGTCCCTTCTTCAGGAAAATCTTCACTGAGACATGCATGAGCCCCCATTACAGCAGTTCTCACTTAAAATCTCATTGAATTTTGAAAAACAAAAATCATGATTAACAATTTATCTGTGGCCCTAACCAGTTTGGCTCAGTGGATAGAGTGTCGGCCTGTGGACTGAGGGGCCTGGGTTCGATTCGTGTCAAGGGCATGTGCCTGGGTTGCAGGCACATCCCTGGTGGGGGGTGTGCAGGAGGCAGCTGATCGATGTTTCTCTCTCATCGATGTTTCTGACTCTCTATCCCTCTCCCTTCTTCTCTGTAAAAAATCAATAAAATATATTTTTAAAAAATGTTTATCTGTGTAACTTTACAAATCTTTCAGTTCTCCCACTGAACTTTGAATCCCATGGAAATAAGAACCGTATCTGATTTGTATACCAAGATAGCACAGTGAGCCTAAAATAGCACCCAGCATACTAAACATTCAATGTGTATAGCTGATACACGAATGCGTGAATGAATGAACATGCAATAAGTTTTCAACCTTTTCTGAATTTGTTTGGAAACTAACTTAGATGAAAGAAAATACTTAAGCTAAAAAATAAGATAATATCAGGTTAGATGGAGTCAGTTGATGGAGAGTTTTGATTATTAGTCTAACTTTTTTGTGCAAAAAAAAAAGGAATTAAAGATTTTGTGGTTTTACTTTTTTTTGTTTGTTTGTTTAAAATTTGATTCTTGTTCATTTTTCCAATACTAGTTCACATAGCTTTTAGGAAAGTTTTGTGGGAAGGGTAAAGATTGAAATCTAAGTAAGTAGGGTATTCTTACAAAGAGACACATGAAGTAATAAATGAGATAAATTACTCAATGGTAGAATAACTCTGAAATTTTCAAGAAAGTACATTTTTATAAAATATATTTTTATTGATTTCAGAGAGGAAGGTAGTAGGAGAGAGAGATGGAAACATCAATGATGACAGAGAATCATTAATCGACTGCCTCCTGCACTCCCCTACTAGGGATCAAGCACGCAACAGGGGCATATGCCCTTGACCAGAATCAAATGTGGGACCCTTCAGTCCACAGGTCGATGCTCTATCCACTGAGCCAAACAAGGTAGGGCTGAAAACACATTTTTAATATGAGAAAAATCAGAATTTTATCATATGTTCTTATATTTCATTGATTGTTTTATATACTTACTAGAGGTCCGATGCATGAAATTCGTGCAAGAATAGGCCTTCCATCCCCTGGCTGCCAGCACCGGCTTCCCTCTGGCACCTGGGACCTGGGCTTCCCTCCAGTTGCCAGCAGGCACCCGGGACCCAGGCTTCCCTAGCAGCTCCAGCTTCGTCTGGAAGGTTGTCCAGAATGACATCTGGTCTAAGTAGCATATTACACTTTTATTATTGTAGATTTTTAATTTGGAGTGACATTTAGGTGGCAGTGGTAAGGACATTGGTATGACCTCTAACATCTTACTCCCAACATGTGACCCTGGCTCAGCAGCACCAACAAAGCTGCAAGTTTCTTGGAAATGAAGAATTCACCAGGATCCACCCTAGAACTGCTAAAATAAAATCGTCATGTTACCAAGATCTACATATAATTTCAAAGCATAGTTAACTATGAGAAACTCTGTTCTAAATGTCTGAGTCTGGCCATAGTCGATGCTATCCTGAAATAGGATAGAAACACAAGATAGTGAGTGAGCAGCAACAAATGAAAGAGAAGATCTTATAGATCCTGAAGAGACTATATTTAGAGATAAAGTAAAGGCAACTTGTCATTGATTTTAATATTTCAATATTAATAACTGATAAAATGACAGTGCATTTTGAAAATAACAAAGAAGAAAAGCAGGATTTAGATTGCAAGATGCTCATGTGAGGATATACTCAAAAATTTTTAAAGGTGTTTCTGTAATGACATCTGGACTCAAGGTGCAAATTTCAATATAAAGATGATGTTTCAGGTTGCTCCTATTGCCAGAAAAATTGGTTATGTCCTGCTGCATATCTGTAAACAAGTATCTTATCAAATCTTTCCATACATGAAAATATCCTGCTACTTTTTGGAAGCTGGAGTCAGTAACTTCAGATTAACTATTCTGAACCACATGACACTGTGTTCAAATTACTAATATTAAGGTAATCTTATTTTTTCCTAAACACCAAGTCTTCCTATGGACTAGTTTAAAGTTGAAATCTCACCTATGAAGAGATTGGGACTGCTCTAACTCAGATGACCTAAATAGCATATTTATACTGTATATTAAAAAAAAAAAGATGAATGCAATAGTTTTAAAACAAAAATCTATGTAAACTGTTGTTTATTTCCTCTTTGGTTACACTCATTTATGATTTCAGTTTATGGTCTCTTATTTCCTTATTGGTTCATATTAGCTAACCATCTATCAAATCTTTACCAATTCCATCATTTATCAGACACAAGATTGACATTAGAGAGACAGAGAGGAAAAGCCAATAGCATCTGTCCTTCCATATGTTCACGGGCTTATGACAAAGACATTAAGTCATAAATTTTATTAAAATATGGTGCTTATGAGAAAGCTACACAAGCTACTATACATGTATAACCAGTACACCTTGAGAAACAGAGAAACAGTTTTAAAGTATTTTGAGGCCTACTCCGTGCCTTGTTTTTTATTTTCCTATCCTCACATGCCTTTTTTTCTTTTATATTTTTTTCTCTTATGGCATAGAAATATAGTAAACAGTACTTAAACACTTTTGAATAACTGACAAGTCATGTTTATAACCATATGTTCTATCAAGAACACAAAAACAAAATAAGATTTTCAATTTGAGAAATATTTGTAAAATTAAAATCATGTTTTTTAATTACCTTTATTTGCTCTACCACTTTTGAACAAAAAAAAAACCCAAAAAAACAAAACAGTGACTCAAGAAGGATCAGTCAATACCTTAATTCTCAGAACTTTGAAATAGATAACAAACAGTTGCATGAAATCGTGCTATTTTATTTAAAGGTAGATACATACCTCAATGGTATTATACGGGCAGCTATTTCCTTTGCACTTACTTTTTTAAAAAAAATATTTGTATTGATTTCAAAGAGGAAGGGAAAGGGGGAGAGAGATAGAAACATCAATGATGAGAGTGAATCATTAATCGGCTGCCTCCTGGACACCCCCTATTAAGGATTGAACCCACAACTCAGGCTTGTGCCTGACTGAGAATCTAACCGTGACCTCCTGGTTGATAGGTCAATGCTCAACCACTGAGCCACTCCTGGAGGGTTGCACTTACTTTTTAACATTGTACTTTTTTAAGTAACTGTTTTTCACTTTAAATTGATCAAACTGAGTCTCAAATCATTTGGAATAAGGAAAGACTGATCACTAAACAGGACAGCTGAACAAAAACATTACCTTCCCCAAATGCTACAACCTGCCTTAGGCACAAAGAGGAAAGTTAGAATAGTCTAAGTCCCCTCATTCAGAAATTATCCTTTGTACAGATAAATTTAAATAGGGGATCCTTCATTTCCCTGATATTCCTGGGAATTCTCATCCTGCTCTTTAATTCTACCTACAGCAGAATCCCACTGGTCACCTAAAATATTCTTCTCAACAAACCCATACCTCATCAAAATCTAAACTTCTTCAAACTACTACTAAAGAAATAAGGATGAAGTCCTCTGTGGTTGAAATTATGCTGCTGAAGGATGACTCTAAGTACCTCATCCACCTCAGTCCTTCCATTCATGACCTATTTTCATGCTTCCCTCTTTGCCATCTTGAGTTTGTCAGTAAAGATGAATGGGAGAGATGGAACAAAGTGAGGGACATTCGTCAAGCCATTGTTCAATCCTCTGTTTCCCAAGCCCAAAATGTAGGACATTGAGAGATAAGGTTGATGATTCCCATTTCAAAAGCCTGATTGTGAGTACCAAAGATTTCATTAATTTTAATTTATTATTGGTTGGTTCAGAATGCCCATGCCTACTTTGGAATATTTTAGGATAATGTGTACTCTGACCATGGGGAATCAAGCAAAGCGATAATTCTGACAGTTTCATATTTCCTAACTTCTCTAAGAATAAAGTTATACCTTATGTAAATTTAGTGGGATCCCCAGGGATAAATGAAACTTGAGCTTCAGTATTGATAAAGCCATGAAATATTCCCATTTGGTACATTAGAGCAGAGGTTAAAACTAATTCATAACCTAGGTTGTAGAGGCATAAAATTTAATTAGCATTTTTATCTATTTGTTGCAGAAATTGTTTTAGTAAATTTTAGATTTCCAGAAAAGTTTGAATTTACAATTTAGCAAATTGTGGACCTCTATTTCAGGTTTTTTTTTCTTTGTTTTTTGACTGGCTACTGAATATATTTCGAGGGAGTCCTTCTCATATTTATAAGTTTCTTCCTTCAGGAAGTCACACATCAGTTAGGGGTCTCTCCCATGGCAACATTAGCTTTATTGGGCTTAATAACCCTCTTTAAGGACCCTCCACTGAAATTGAGTTTGAATAGTGCCTTCGCTGAGCCATAAGGGTATCTTGGGTGTTTTTCCCTATATTGTAAGTATAAGGATTTTTTATTTTTTTTTTAACACAGGCAAAGGGATTATTAAGACCATCCTGGGTCATCTGTTTCAGGGGTATGGCTGTCAGAGGACTAAATAGTGACTACTCTTCACTACATGAGCAACCACCGATGGGCCTGCACATTTCCCTTAAGCACTCAACAGGATGGGGGTAAGTGCCAGACTGAGACACACAGTGGTCACAGGGTAAGAGTCATTCCTTTCAACCTGATTCAGTTATGGCTTATTTTAGAATCAAGACACATGATTCAACCTGAGACACACAAATAGCTCCCGGCCAAGACACATGAACTACAGTCATTTTAAGGAAGTCCCCAGTTCCATACTACTGTCCCTAAATGCCAATTATCAAAACAGCCAACTCAGGCCAGTTAAATCTGTAGGAGAGACTTTGGAGGGCTGAGCAAATGAAGCACAAAACATCACAGCTCAAAGCACCAACTAGCCAGCGGGCAGCAGCTCAAAGTGCATGCTTGCCAGCAGGCAACAAAGCCAGTTAGCAAGCAAAAGCCTCAAAAGACACCTTCATTTTGCCCCGGTTGTGGCCATTGCCTAGCTTTCGTCCTCACAGTGCTAAGTTGATTTATTTACCCCTCCAAGGTGGGATGGATCCCTCCACACACACACACACCTAACTTTGGTTACAATATTAAGACTCAATTAAGAGATTTTTTGTGTTTTTTCCATGGTCACCACTATATCAAATTTGTTATTCCGATGCCACTAATATAGCCAGAGGTGCTCATGGTGACATCACACAAAATTATCTGCCTTCTTGTTTCTGCCCAAAGAGAATGTCTTCCCATTGTTTCTCCACCCCCCACCCCCCATTCTGGGGGAAAATTCATTAGGGCCCATTTACCTAAATAAACCTCTTAATGTGTTTACTTCTAATTTTGGAGGAACGTTTGAGTTCCCTCCTGAAGAAAAATTTTTTAAATGTGGGGTGTCCTATACCCTCCCCGACCCCCATTGGCCACCTAAGTACCTGCTGCAAGGGAATCTCTATTGTCTCTGAAATCTTGAAATAAATAGTTACCAAAAGAAAAGGCATCGAGTGTCAGGGTGAGCGGTAGCACAGGCGGAGCATCCCTGTACCTGGTAGGTCCCGAGGTGTCCTGACAATGCCCGGCTGGTCGCTGTAGTTGATCGTGGCCCCGCTGGTGCGGTTCTGAGTGCCGCCAGGGGCTGTAGGCGCTGCGGGGAGGCCCGCCTGGATTTGGCCAAGAAGGGGTCTAGGCTGGGGTGCCTTCCTTCCGGCATCTGCGCGAGTGGGTGTCAGCCACCACCTGGCAGGGCGGCTGGTGTCCTGGAAAGATTCTCCGAATAGAATCTGTTCGCGGTCGGACAGGTCGGGGAGGAGGCCCGGGGCCTCGGGCAGCAGGGAAGCCACAGGGCTCACCGGCCGTCAGGCCCTCACAAATCTGGGGTTTCCAGCACCTGTGGCTCCTCGAGGACGTGGCCCGGCTTCCTATTCACACATGACAGATGCCACCTCTGTGTGCAAACACGGGATCACCTCCAGGTCCGAGGGCTCCCTGGGGGGCTGGGCGGTCAGCCCTGGGGGGAGGCAGCACCTTCTCCCGGTTCCCCTCCCGGGCAGCGCAGGCAGCCTGTCGCCGTGCCTTGAGCTCCTGGAGGCCCTCACGGTGGTGTTGGGGTCGGTGCCGTGGGTCCCAATGTACCCCCTCTGGTGGGCTCGGCCGCTCCCCACTCATACTACCCGGCCAGGGAGTGGGTCTGCCGCCTGAGCTGCGCGGCCACCGTGCCCTGGAGGGTGTCCCAGGCCAGGCACTGGGGGCTGGCTCGTCTTCATGGAGAGCAAACTGCTTGGGGGCCCTTGGACAGGCAGAGCACGGCAGCCTCCCCGCTGGCGGCCTCGCTGGGGCGGGGGGTGGGGGAGGGTTGGGAGGGGGTGCGTTCTATGGGAATATGCAGGTGTGATCGCCCCCAGGGTGCGCTCCGCCCGGAGGTGATGAACTGCACCTCACGGTCTAAGGCGACCAGGCCCCCCACCAGCCGGGCACCGGGCAGGTTGGCCGGGTCCTTGGCCTCCAGGGCGATACTGACGACAGGGTTCATGCTGAACTTCATACCCCGCGTGTGGATGTGCTGGCGCCCGAAGGTGGTGCTGGTGCCCGGATTCACTGGGACTGGTCAGCGCAAACCGGGCCCAGGATGGCCCTGGGAGGCACGTCCCCCCTGGGCCCACATCACTGCGCATCGTAACCTGTTCTCTGCATTGGCTTCAGGTAGGGACCCTCCGCCCGCACGTAGTTGGTGGCATGTAATGGGGGAATAATTTCACAATACACGAGTAATTTGAGTTAGGAGCTCTGTCACGGAACGAATTAAACTCGTAAGTCAAGGCCCCACTGTATATACAAATCATTATGCTGTACACATGAAACTAATGTAGTGTTATATGTAAATTAAACCCCAAAAAATATTTCTTGCAAAAAAAAAAAAAATTAGAGGGCATGAAACGGTTTATTAATCACATTAAGAAGTTTTCATTAGAAAGCAGAGTAAGCTCTCAAGCAGGTCAAAAAGTGGTAGCTTGAGAGAGCAGAGACCAGTTTTGCCTTTATTGTGATTAAGGGGTGGGCTTGGTGTGAGGGTTTCCGTGAGTGGGCTGGAGTTTGTAGTGTTTGAAATTCTTGCTCTTGCCATCGGAGGGAACACCTAATTTTTCTTATCATTTTAGCAGTTATGGGGCAGAAATACAAAGAAAAATAGTAATTCTTGAAAACTGTCAGTAATTAAATGTCAAAAATGAGGTTGGAGTCATTAAAGTGCTAGTTCCCTACATCAGGGCCTTTGCAACTACTTCTTTGTATGACATGAATATTCTTTCTATTCATCAACATGTGGCAAGATGTTGCTGATTTCTTTTGTTATTATAGAATTGTGGCTTAAGATCATAATACACTGAGTGGCCAGATTAATATGACCGGCCAGATTATCATGACCACCCCATCAGTACTCCATTGGGCCACCTTTTGCCTTCAATACTGTGGTGATTCTTCTTGGCATTGACTCCACCAGATGTTGAAAGGTGATGCGAGGAATCTGACACCATGCCTGATGAATAGCACTGTCCAGTTCTGTGAGATTGGATGGTTGTGGAACCAGCTGCCTGATGGCTCTTTTAACTTCATCCCACAAATGCTCACTTGGATTGAGATCTGGTGATTGTGGGGGCCACTTAAGCAAGGTAAAGTCTCCCTCATATTCTTGGAAGCACTCCTGCACAATATGAGCACTGTGGCATGGCGCATTGTCTTGTTGGAAGAAGCCATCTCCATTGGGATACGCCACCAACATGATAGGATGAATTTGATCAACAATGATACTTAGGTATGTTGTGCTATTCATAAGTTTATAATGGTGTGGCCCTCTAGCAACTTCAGGGCAAAATCATAGCTAATTTGCCTACAAACGTCAGGTGGTCATAATAATCTGGCCACTCTGTGTAGACTGCCCTAAGCACTTCACACTCTAAATTCAGAGTCACCAGAAGTTGACACTATTGAGAGGTGTAAGTAAGAAAATGGACATGTGTCAACCTACTCATTCCTCCTCATTTCTATAGAATTAAAATAAAGCTGTAGTTGACATTTTGTAGAGATGCCTCCTTATGGAAAATGAACTTTTCCCACTTTGAAGAGATGGAAGGGGACTCTATGAGAGTCCTTTCTAAAATTGGTAAAGTCTTCAAGAAGAGAAAACACTTTTCATTCCTTGTGCATCTGTTTAGGAGGAGGACACTGTCATAGGTACTTATACTAACTGAACAGAAGAGATTTGGAAGGAGAATAAAAGGGGCAGAGAAAGAGAAAGCGAGCCAGAGAAAGAATATTAATGTGTGTGTGGGTTGCAAGACATAGAGGGAACCAAGAATATCTCCTCTAAGTGCATAAAGAAGCATTCTGCAGGGGCTCACTAGACCTACAAAGAGAGGTAGTATTGTAGGATATAGGATTGACTTTACACCTACAGATGTGGGGAATAAAGAGGCAAGAGGGACATAAGAATTAGAGGAAAACAGTATAAAGGTCATCAGCTAAAGGCCGACTAACAAGTGAGGCCAAACCTCAGATGTAAAAATGCCTAGAGTAGCAGCACACGAATGCATACCCTATCATCATGACATGTTGGAGCTCACAGTCAAGGAATAAGATAGTTATATCCAAGCAAGGAAACTCTGTAATCCTGCCCAGGTAAAGAAGGGATTATTGAACATTTTCCTTTTCCTACTCATGCCTCAACACACGAGAGGATCTAGCACCTAAAAGAGTGGGGAAAGAAGTATGTAAAGAACAGACACTAATTTCCTCACCTTAACTTCATCTTTCCCATAGTAATGCTGGTCTATGCTGGAACTAGATAAGGAGAGGAAGAAAATTTACTGTTGAGTTTGAAACTGAAGCTTCAATTTGCAGCAAAGTCTTTAACAAGTGGGAAAGTGAGATCAGTCTAGAAACTAAAAAAAGACCAGAAAATGTTTTGAATCTGATCTTTTAGTGAACTTTTAGAAGGAAATTTTATTAGCATGGTACCATTTAAAGATCGTTTTTTTTTAAGAATAAAATTTTTAAAAATGTATGCCAGATACATTCACATAATAGAATTTTTCTCAGTCTTCAACTCTCAGGTGTTAAGTTCCTGAGGAACCTGTGATCATCATATTTAACTGTTTTGTCTCCTCAATCATGAATAGTGGAGTTGGGAAATTACAGTAGACAAATTGAATCTGAAGCTCACAGGCCTTCTCTTTTTCACATGCATGTGCTTGTGCCCACAAAGTTACACAAATGTATTTATTATAGATGTTCACCTATGGGGGGATACAATAAGAAAAGTAGGAGACTACAGACTGAACATTGAGAAACATCAATGTTTATTAAAGAATTGCTTATACAGAAATGAGAGAAAGCAGAATTAAAAAGTTGGGACCAGAATAACATGGAGTAAAAAAAAAAAAAAAAAAAATAGGAAGGGGGAATAATAAAGAGTAACAAATCCTGCAAAAAAATGTCCCTAAGCTATATACTCAGATGTTCAATTTCAGGTTGCACTTTGGAGAGACCTAAGTGTCTTAGCAAGAGGTATTTTTGTAACATCAGAGCAGAGTCATCCGAATAAAGAATGGGGAGCAGAGAAAAGTTGTTAAATCACCAACCATGAGGACATATGGAAGTCCTTATATGTGGTAAAACAAACTGTTTAAAAAACATCAACAGAAAATTAAACAAATGAAAACTATTTTATCTATCTAATTTTTAAAATTATCTCAGCTAGAAAATGTGTGCCTGTTGTGTAACCGCTATAAATATATAGTTCCTATCTGGTTTGCAATTTTACATTATCTGATGATGTCAACTATGAAAGCTCTAGTGGATTGCTATCTAAATAACACTTCAGATTAGAGAACTTGGTAGCTGTGCAAACTACTGAAAACATTTATTTTGTCTGGATGCTCAGTTTATGAACTGAGTCAGTTTTGATTCAACCTCTAGATGTTATATATTCTTTTATATTCATACCAGAGGCCTGATGCGGGATATTCGTGCAAGGGTAGGTTTTCGCAGCCCCAGCTGCAGCCCCAGCCACTTCCCCCCCACCCCCCACCCCCACACCTGCCTTGGCCTGGAGCTGCCTGCTTCCACCACCACACATCCTGGGTTCCCTGGTCCGTGAAGGCTCCCCGCCCCCCCTGCAATTGATGGCCCTGCCTCCCTCTTTGGGGTGATTGTGGAGCCCCCCATTGATTGCCCCACTGGCTGGTGGCCTGGGCCTCCCTCTGCAGGGCGATTGTGGGGCAATACCCCCTCTTTGCCTCCCCACCAATCGCATTGCACCTTCCTTGGCTGGCCTGGCACCAGTGCTTGTCATAGCATGGTCCTCCGGATGGTTTTCTGCTATTGGGTTGATTGGCATATTATGCTTTTATTATTATAGATGTCCACATATAATTCCAATTCACACCTAGTGTAGGAGAATTAGACTATCATATTTATAATGCTGATATCCCACTTGGAAGCTGTATAAGTTTGGGCAGTTAACTTATGCTCTCAGTTTCCTCATTAAGTAAATGGGAATAATAATTATAGTCACTTCATAATGTTATGAGGATAAGTGAGAAATTATATGTTAAGACCTTCTCAGAGTGCTTGGCATAGGTAATAGGCATAGGTAATTGCTTAATAAATGTTATCTATTATGCTATAATTGCATGTAATTCTAAAACAGAATATATATGTATACACACACACACACACACACACACACATATATATTCACATATACATGCAAGATCTTATATGGATTGCGCATGTACTTCTTTAAAAATATTTAACAATTTGGGTCTTTATAAAATCATTTTCCACAAAATTAGTATGTATAGATATGAAGCTTGAAAAGTAGAATTTCTAGCTCTCAAGGATTCATACAAGAGGGGAAAAGATTCTTTTCATGACTGGAAAAATACAAATACTTTTAGAAAAATATGTACCTGAGACTATAATCCACTTTCCTTTCCTACCTTTGCACCGACAGCATTATGAACCAGAAAATTGTTTGAGCAGCCACAGATAAGGAATTACAAATCTGGAGGTTCAGGAGCCATATAAAGCAGATGTAAGGTTAATTTGCATGGTTTAGTTGCCTCACAGATTTTTTTCAACATATTTCAATGGCTTGAAACTCTGAAAAACTGATAACAAATAAAAGGTTTTCTATAAGCTGCCTGATTTCTTGCCGACTCAGCTGTCTGAAGGCAAAGCCAATTACTATGGCTCGCATTTCCTTGTGCAGAAACCAGAACATACTCATTGTTAAATAGAGCCATTAAATATTTAGGGGAGAGAGGAAAGTTTTATGAATTGAAATAATAATAGTGAAAAACTACCTATGCACATTTTCATCTTAAACAACAAGAAAACACTTTTGAAGAGTTTGAAAATCTCAAGCATGACATATGATTGGATTTAATATCAATTTAGTGGTCTTTTTAAATGTTGATTTTTAGGTTGGCATATAAGAAAAAAATCCTCTGGTATAAAGCTAAATTTTATCCTCAGTGTAATAAAAGAACCAATATGGTCTCATGAACAAAGAACTAGCTGAAGAATTGGGATTCTATTTTTGGCCTCACCAGTGACTTGCTCAGTGACCTTGGACATATCACTTAAATGGCTTTATGCCTCAAAGTCCCCAGCTGTAATATAGAGATTATAGTGCCTGCCCCTACTTCATGGGACTGTAGAACTATTTCAGTGGAGTTTGTTTAAAACTCCAAAGGCTTTTGAAACTCTCAGAAATAACTTTGAAATTCAAACAAGGTTGTATTTTATTGATTTATTTTTTACTGTTGGATTTGTTTTTTTCTCTAGACTTTCATAATCCTTCTCCTGCTAAAATAAATCACTGGGATAAAATTAATAGGTAATTTTTATTGGGTATTAAGGAACACTTCTAATAGTGAAGGAAAATTAAAAGTACATTTCTGAGATCAACTGATATAATTTCTATTCCTGGGAATATTTAACACAAAAGAGAATTATGATCATGTAACTTAAAACTTTTTAGTAAATCTGTAATTGGCAATTTTCTTCTTATTCCGACCTCCTTTCTGTGATTTCTTCCCATCAAGATTCTCTCATAATGTCTCTGCAAATGCACTAATAATCCATCTTCATCTATCCAAATCCAGAGGACCCATTAAAACTCTCCCAAATACCATATTCTCCTAGATTCCTTCCTTCTGCATAGCAATATTTGTCATCCACTAGGAAGTTCTGACTAATTGGAGGACTAAGTAAAAGGGACAATTCCTTTGTGATTTTTGTGCCCTTTCATATTTTTAAAAAATTTTTGATCTCTCTCTCTCTCTCTCTCTCTCTCTCTCTCTCTCTCTATATATATATATATATATATATATATATATATATATATATATATATATATCAGAGAAAAGAAAAGATTTTAGAAATTTGGGGACTTCAACTGTAGAAAAATAGACTGAATTAGGACCCCTGGATAAAGAGATACCAATAAATATATATACTTATTTTTAATTATGATTTTTGAAGTTATTCTTCTCAAACTTCAAACTAGAGTTTGAGAAGAATAACTATTCCAACCATGTAAATATCTTCATTGCTCTTCTCTCACAATATCTCTTAGAGCCTTGGACTTTCACACTATCCTAAAAAAACTGTACACTCAACATTTCCCACTTATAAGTGGAATAGCCTTGAACTAGACATTCCTCTTCCTGTCATAGTCCTCAATCTCTGGAACTACATTTTGAAAATTTATTTGTGCTTTTTGTTTTTGATTTTGCTGCTTAAAACAATCTCTGAGTATAATGCTAAAGTGTTGTCTAGTGTTCCTAAGTGCAAAAGCCTATGATGTGCCTTACAAAGGGAAAAAAAAGGAGAGAGAAAGAGAGGGAGAGAGAGGGAGAGAGAGGAGAGAGAGAGAGAGAGAGAGAGAGAGAGAGAGAGAGAGAGAGAGAGAGAGAGAGAGAAAGAAAGGAAGGAAGAAAGAAAGAAAGAAAGAAGAAAGAAAGAAAGAAAGAAAGAAAGAAAGAAAGAAAGAAAGAAAGAAAGGGTGGGGGAGGTAGGAAAAGGTAAATGGGGAATAAATGGTGATGGAAGGAGACTGAACTTGGGGTGGTGAACATACAATACATTATACAGATGATATATTGTAGAACTGTATCCCTGAAACCTATATAACTGTATTAACCAACATCATTACAATAAATTCAATTTTTAAAAAATCAATTGAGCCCTAGCCAGTTTGGCTCAGTGTACAGAGCATCTGCCTGCAGACTGAAGGGTCCCAGGTTTGATTCCAGTCAAGAGCACATACCTTGGTTGTGGGCACATCCCCAGTAGGGAGTGTGCAGGAGGCAGCTGATCGATGTTTCTCTCTCATGGATGTTTCTCTCTCATCAATGTTTCTAACTCTGTATCCCTCTCCCTTCCTCTCTGTAAAAAATAAAGAAATTTTCAAAAAAATCAATTTATTTGCTACCTTAAAGAAAAAAGAAAGAATATACAGGCAGGAGTTATAGTGCTATTTGCCATGAATTCAAAGCTAATTAATCAACTATATATGAAATAAGGTGTCTTTAAACAGAAACACATAAAAAGGTAATATATTGATCAGTTAATAAAAATGTTATAATCAGAGGTTCTCAGGAATCTAATCCTACATTTCCCCCAGAAACAATGGTTTTATATTCACTATCTTAGGGTTTGTGGTGACTTTCAAGAACATAACTGTGTGTCAATAACAAGAATTGACCGTACGTACCTATTTTATTTGTTTGTAAACTACCATCAGCCTTTTCTCTCCTTTTTTTTACTCTCCCTTTAAATTCCACAATAGCACATTTCTTGTGCAGTTTTCTAACTTTCTTGTCATTTCAATTACAAACAAACATTTGGCAAACTTTGAAGCTTCAATCTCATCCATTTTATTCTCACCTCCTTTCTCCTAAAACTAACCAGATAACTAACCCAAGAGTGGGTATCAGGTTGCAACTTTTCTTCTTCTTCTTACTATTCTGGGTTTCCTTCTCCTGTGCTGAAATGGAAAAGGACATTTGCTTTACTTATCTGAGAGTTGCTATAGTTCCCTTTTCTATACTCCTACTGCCCTCACTCAGACTAACGTCACTGATGCTTTCTGTGTGGCAGGCATCCAAATACCCGATCTCCATTTATACCCACTCTGCACACTGCATGTGATTATATTAATGCACTAGAAAACAAGTGAACATTTTCTTCAATATCTGCCATGTCTTTCTTCCTTTAATCATGCCAGTCTTTCTATCTGGTATATGTGATCTTCTATTATTTGTCCTTTTAATAGCTACCATGGAAATCATTACTATTATTCTCAGATATTTGCTTTTCTTCTTTCTTGGAAATGGTAGTATTCCTCTTTGACACACTGGGCATTGTATAAACTCATGGATTTTTTACCTTTAAGAAATGGTATAATTTGCCATGTCCCTTTTTCATTGACACAGCAATCTACATCTCTGCAGACAATAGAGTCTCCATCAAATTAATTATTGAGGGAATACAATGTGGAGACCACACCCTGTCCTTGGTATCAAACACCGAATGCTGCCTTTAAAAATAAGTTATATGGACTTGGCTTATGAATTCAGCATATTATAAAATAGAACTTTTATTGGCAGTTAAAAATTACAATGGAGAAATATCCTTATAAAATTGTTTGAAATAATTTAGAAGGAAGATTTGGTACTTTAGATATGAAGTTTAGAAAACAAATATTGGTAGTGTGTTTCAGTTGCTGGTGATTTAGTTAAGAAATGTATTAAAAGAAAGAGAAAAGCTCAGAAAAAAAAGTGGCCAGCTTGCAAGTAGGAATAAAAGAGAAAAGAAAAGATTTTAGAAATTTGGGGACTTCAACTATAGAAAAATAGACTGAATTAGGACCCCTGGATGAAGAGATAAAATTGAGAAAATAATTTGATCCACAAAGACAAGTCAAAATTCATTCTCAAAGTAATTTCAGTCTACCAACATGATGTAACTGGATATGAAGTTGAAAAAAAATTACATCACTGGCTACTGCTAGTTAATTGGAGCTGGCTCCAGCACCCTCTGTTTCTCATCTTCCAGCAGGCTATCCCAAGCTTGCTCTCACAGTAATAGCATGAGTTCCAGGAAATAGGCAGAAGTATTCAATACTACTTGAATTAAACACAGAATTAATACACTATCATTTCATTTGTATTTTATTGCCCAGAGCATGTCACAGGAATAGTCCACTTCAAAGATGTAGAGAGAGACTCCAAATCATAATATGAAATGCTGCAAAGTCCCACTGCAGTAGGCATGCATCTGCTAACCCTTGCTAAACATTGCAACACTATAAATAAGAAAGAAGATTAAGGAAAATATAATTAAATGTAGTAGTAATATGTTCCATTTTAACCAATGTTTCAATTAGAAAAGTGTATTCCATCTACATTTTGAAAGTTGAAAGAATTTACAAAATTTCATTTCACCCATTAACCATCGGCCAGCTATTAAATTAGTTAGTTTTATAATTATTTTTACATTTTTAAAGTTTCTAAAGGCTGTGTTTGAAAGATTTACTGTGGTAACAAACAGCCCCCAAACTTCAGTGGCATGAAACATTACTGTCAGGGCTCCATGTCTGAAGCAGCTGCTCTGCTCCATGTTTCTTTCCACTTGGACTTGGACTAAAGGAACAATCTCTATTTGGGGCATCTCTGATATTGGCAAAGGGGAAAAATAGCTGAAAGAAACTTAAAATTATTTTTGCTACTCAGGTGTGTTCTAAGTTATATCTGGTCACACTCAAACAGTCAAATCACATCTCATGGTCATGTACGAATGGATGTATGTATGGATGTATTCTTCTATCACAGTGGGTGGGAAGCTATAATTCCTATAGCAATAGGAAGGGATGTAATATACTCTTATAACAAGCAAATAAATGGGTATAACAGTAAAAGTGCCAGTGTCTGCCCTCTTGATCATGATCATTCATGCACTCTCAAAAGAAGTTACTCCAGCAAAAGTCCTATGTAATCACTGAATCCTGCTAGAAGTGTCACAATCCTCACTTCAATCCTCATTTCATACCATCTGAAACCTACCCTCTAAAATAATAGCAACAATAATCAATAAAAATAAAGTTATTTCCTCACCACAGACCAATATACAATGGCGAATGTGTACAAGATAGCCACAATAAGTTATTTCAGGAAAGGGGAAGAGTGAGAGGTTTACAGCAGTCAGTGGTTCATTGAAGCTCTGAAATACTTCTGAGAAACCTAATGAAGGCACTCAAAGTTCGGTGGAGGAAATCTTATATAGGCCATTCTCCCCTACTTAGAAATGGCTTCCAAGTCTATTTTCCTGTTTAAAAATTGGCTCCATGCTCTTGGAAATCCTTCTTTTTTCAAGATCATACTTGGGCACATCTTAAAACGGTAACAAAACAAAACAAAAAAAACAAGAACCCCAGGTTTATTTATTGTATCCACATGAACCTAAAATTCTCCATACACTTTCCAAACACCATAACACTATAATCTCACATGAACTATATATTCACCATTACTGGGATATGGGGTATACCATGAATTTACTATTTTAATTTGTGAAATACTAACATATTCCAGCAGAGCTGCAACTAAAGCTTCTGCAGCTGAAAGCTTATGGACATAAATAGTGAGTGAAGGTAGTTTAATTAGTTTCCTAGGACCGCTATAACAAATGACCACACATTGAGTGACTTAACACAAGAGAAACTAATTCTCTCACAATCCAGAGGTCAGACGTCCAAAATCAAGGTATTGACAAGATGGGTTTCTACTGGAGTATTTTGAGAAAGAATCTGTTCTGTGGTTCGCTTGTAGATTCTGGTGGTTGTTAGCCATCTTTGGCATCACTTGACTTGTAGACGAAATACCCTATTCTTTACCTGTGTTTTCATGGTGTTCTCCCCTGTTGGGCTTGTGTCCACATCTCTCTTTTTATAAAGATACCATTCATATTGGATTTATGGCCCACCTCAAGCCAGCATGTCTCATGTTAACTTGATTATACCTACAAAGTCAATATTTCAATCCTAGCAACAACACAGAGCAGGGTAATGATTAAAGAACCAGCTCTGGACAGTTGACCTCCCCAAACCAGTTGTAAGTGCAACAGATAAAATAACCCTTGCTATTGGATAGAGAAGCCATATAGCCTCAGAGGCCAACCCAAAAACACTGCCACCCAGAGGATGAGCCACAAACTGACTCTTAGCTAAACACAAATTAAGGCAGTCTGGGACACAAATACGGCCTGCTTTAAAATCAGGACTGTGGTTTACAACATGAAGGAACAGTGTATCGCAGGGAAATTCAACACTCTCCTAAATACCTGGCAGGACTAAGCAGATCCAAGCAACAGCAGCCTGCTGAGCACCACACTCTCTGTCTAAGGAACAGGAGCTATACGTGAAGCCTCCCCCCACCAGCCAGAATAGCCACCACAGCTGTGAACAGCACCCACCAGAGGAACTGCTGCCAACTGAATAGCAGCTGCTACCGCAACTGCCCGAAGAGCAACCACAGCCCAAGGAGCCACTGCCACCCAGGGAGCAGCCACTAAATGACTCAATGTCTAGATATGTCAGTGAGATCAAACATGGGTAGACAAAGAAACCCCCAAAGGAAAGGAAAGGAGGACTCGCAAGAAAAGCAGCCAAGTGATACAGAGGCATGCAACATGACAGAAAAAGAATTCGGAATAAGGGTCCTAGAGTGCATAAACGGGATGGAGGAAAAAATCAACAACTTATGCAAGAAGTAAGAAGAAACAGATGAAAAAATCAACTACCTATGCAAGAAGCAAGAAGAAACAGATGAAAAAATCAATAAATTATGTAAGAACCAAGAAGAAATGAAGAGCAATATAGCTTCAATAAAAAACACCATTGAAAGTATCAATAGTAGACTAGGAGAAGCGGAGAACCGAATTAGTGAATTAGAAGAGAAGGAAGCAAAACATACCCAAACTGTACTGCAATTGGAGAAAAAAATTAAAAGACAGGAGGAGAGCATAAGGGAGCTTTGGGACAACATGAAACGAAACAACATACGAATAATAGGGGTGCCAGAACAACAGAAAGATGAACAAGGATTAGTAAACCTATTCAAAGAAATAATATCAGAAAACTTCCCTGAGGTGGGAAAGAAAAAAGTCACACAAGCCCAGAGAGTCCCAAACAAGGTGAACCTGAAAAGACCCTCACCAAGAAACATCATAATTACCATGGCAAATGTTCAGGACAAAGAGAGACTCTTACAGGCTGTAAGAGAGAGACGGAAAGCTACATACAAGGGATCTCCCATTAGATTATCAAATGATTTCTCAACAGAAACATATCAGGCCAGAAAAGAATGGACGGAAATTTACAAAGTGATGCAAATCAAGGGACTGAATCCAAGAATACTCTATGCAGCAAGGCTATCATTCAAAATTGAAGGGGAAATAAGAAGCTTCACAGACAAAAAAAGGCTAAGGGAGTTTATCACGACCAAGCCAGCAATGCAAGAAATGCTAAAGGGACTGGTGTAAAAAGAAGAAATAAAAAGCTCAGAAAGAAAACAGCCACACAAAAAAAGAAATGGCTACAAATAAGTACCTTTCAATAATAACTTTAAAGGTAAATGGACTAAATACTCCAACCAAAAGACATCGAGTGGCTGAATGGATAAAAAAACATGACCCATACATTTGCTGTCTATAAGAGACCCACCTCATTAGAAGGTACTCACACCAACTGAAAGTGAAGGGATGGAAAAATATCTTTCAGGCAAATGGAAAGGAAAAGAAAGCTGGGGTAGCAATACTAATATCAGAAAAATAGACCTCAAAGTGAAGGTCATAACAAGAGATAAGGAAGGCCACTTCATAATACAAAAGGGATCAATACAACAAGAAGATATAACCCTGGCAAACATATATGAACCCAATGCAGGAGCACCCAAATACATAAAAAAACACCTGGGAGATATCAAAGGAGAGATCGACAACAATACAATCATAGTAGGGGACTTTAATACACCACTGACATCACTGGATAAATTCCCTAGACAAACAATCAGCAAAGAAACAGCAATCCTAAATGACTCACTAGATCAGATGGACTTAATTGACATCTTCAGAACACTTCACCCCAAAGCCACAGAATATACATTCTACTCAAGGGCTCATGGGACAGATTCAAAAATAGACCACATATTGGGTCAAAAACAAAGTCTCCCCAAATTCAAGAAGATTGAAATCATAACAAGCATCTTCTCAGACCATGATGGAATAATATTAGAAATAAACTACAATAAAAACAACTCAAAATACTCAAACACTTGGAAGCTGAATAGCATGTTATTAAATATTTATTGGGTTACCAATGAGATCAAAGAAGAAATTAAAAACATCCTGGAAACTGATGACAGTGAAAACACAACAATCCAAAACCTATGGGACGCAATGAAAGCAGTCCTGAGAGGGAAGTTTATAGCTCTACAGGCCTATTGCAAAAAACAAGAAAAAAATGGTAGTAAATCATCTAACTCGACAACTCAAAGGATTAGAAAGACAGCAACAAGAAAACCCCAGAGTGAGCAGAAGGAAGAAGATAATAAAGATTAGAGCAGAAATGAATGACATAGAGACCAAAAAAACAATACAGAAAATCAATGAAACCAAGAGATGGCTCTTTGAAAGGATAAACAAGATTGACAAACCTCTAGCCAGGCTCACCAAGAAGAAAAGAGAGAGGACCCAAATAAACAAAATCAGAAACAATAGATGCGAAATAACCACAGACCCCACAGAAATACAAAGGATTGTTAAAAAATAATATGGACAGCTCTACTCCAACAAACTAGACAACCTGGAGGAAATGGACAAATTCCTAGAAAAATACAACATTCCAAAACTCAATCAGGAAGAAGCTAAAAATCTCAACAGGCCAATAACTATGGAAGAAATTGAAGCAGTCATCAAAAAGCTTCCAGCAAACAAAAGCCCAGGACCAGACAGCTTCACAGGGAGTTTTACCAAACATTCAAGGAAGAACTAAAACCTATCCTCAGACTACTACAAAAAATTCAAGAGGAAGGAATAATTCCAGGCTCATTCTATGACGCCAGCATCACCCTAATACCAAAGCCAGGTAAAAGCAACACAATGAAAGAGAATTACAGGCCAATATCCCTCATGAACATAGATGCCAAAATCCTCAACAAAATCTTAGCAAATCGGATCCAGCAGTACATCAGAAAGATCATACACCATGACCAAGGAGGATTTATCCCAGGGATGCAAGGATGGTACAATATCTGCAAATCAACAAACATGATACATCACATAAACAAATTGAAAGAAAAAAACCGCATGGTCATATCAATTGATGCAGAAAAAGCATTTGACAAAATCCAACACCCATTTTTGATAAAAACTCTCAGCAAGGTGGGAGTAGAAGGATCATACCTCAACATAATAAAAGCCATATATGACAGGCCCACAGCCAACATCATACTCAACGGACAAAAACTAACACCATTTACCCTAAGAACAGGAACAAGACAGGGATGCCCACTCTCACCACTCCTGTTCGACATAGTACTGGAAGTATTAGCCATTGCAATTAGACAAGAAGAAGAAATAAAAGGCATCCAAATTGGAAAAGAGGAAGTAAAACTGTCCTTATTTGCATACGACATGATATTATACATACAAAACCCTAGAGACTCCATCAAAAAACTACTAGACTTAATACATGAATTTGGCAATGTAGCAGGATACAAAATTAACCCCAAGAAATCTGAGGCATTTCTATACACCAATAGTGAACTTTCAGAAAGAGAGATTATAAAAACTATCCCATTTACCATCACACCAAAAAAAATTAAGCTACCTAGGAATAAACTTAACTAAAGAGGTAAAAGGCCTCTACTCAGAAAACTACAGGACATTGAAAAAAGAGATAGAGGAAGACATAAACAGATGGAAGAACATACCGTGTTAATGGATTGGAAGAATCAACATCATTAAAATGTCCATACTTCCCAAAGCAATCTATAAATTCAACGCACTTCCCATTAAAATACCAATGGCATACTTCACAGATGTAGAACGAATTCTCCAAAAATTCATCTGGAATAAAAAAAGACCCTGAATAGCTGCAGCAATCCGGAGAAAGAACAAAGTAGGTGGGATCTCAATACCAGATATCAAGCTCTATTACCAAGCCACTGTTCTCAAAACTGCCTGGTACTGGCACAAGAACAGACATATAGATCAATGGAATAGAATAGAGAGCCCAGAAATCGGCCCAAACCAATATGCTCAATTAATATTTGACAAAGGAGGCAAGAACATACAATGGAGCCAAGATAGTCTCTTCAATAAATGGTGTTGGGAAAATTGGACAGATATATGCAAGAAAATGAAACTAGACCACCAAATTACACCATACACAAAAATAAATTCAAAATTGATAAAGGACTTAAATGTACGACGAGAAACTATAAAAATTCTAGAAGAATCCAAAGGCAACAAAATCTCAGCCATATGCCGAAGCAATTTCTTCACTGATACAGCTCCTAGGGCACTTGAAACTAAAGAGAAAATGAATAAATGGGACTACATCAAAATAAAAAGCTTCTGCACAGCAAAAGAAACCATCAACAAAACAACAAGAAAACCCACTGTGTGGGAAAACGTATTTGCCAATGTCATATCTGATAAGGGCCTAATCTCCAAAATTTATAGGGAACTCATACAACCTAACAAAGATAAACAATCCAATCAAAATATGGGCAAAGGACCTAAATAGACACCTTTCAAAAGAGGACATTCAGAAAGCCAAGAGGCATATGAAAACAGGCTCAAAGTCACTAATCATCTGAGAGTTGCAAATCAAAACAAAAATGAGGTACCATCTCACACCTGTCAGACTGGCTATCATCAACAAATCAACAAACGACAAGTGCTGGGGAAGATGTGGAGAGAAAGGAACACTCGTGCACTGCTGTTGGGAATGCAGACTGGTGCAGCCACTATGGAAGACAGTATGGAGTGTCCTCAAAAAACTAAAAATGGAACTCCCATTTGACCCTGTGATCCCACTTCTAGGAATATATCCCAAGAAACCAGAAACACCAATCAGAAGGGATATATGCACCCCTATGTTCATAGCAGCACAATTCACCATAGCTAAGATCTGGAAACAGCCTAAGTGCCCATGAGTAGATGAATGGATTAGAAAACTGTGGTACATCTACATGATGGAATACTATGCTGCTGTAAAAAAAAGGAACTGTTACCATTTGCAACGGCATGGATGGAACTGGAGACCATTATGCTAAGTGAAATAAGCCAGTCAATGAAGGAAAAATACCACATGATCTCATTCATTCATGGATAATAGAGACCATTATAAACATTTGAACAATAATAGATACAGAGGCAGAGCTGCCTCAGACAGACTGTCAAACTGCAGCGGGAAGGCCGGGGATGGTAGAGGGGCAGAAGGGGGGGTGGGTAAGAGATCAACCGAAGGACTTGTATGCATGCATATAAGCATAACCAATGGACATAAGACACTGGGGAGTAGGGAGGCCAGGTGATTGTCAAGGGCAGGGGGAAAAAAAAAAGGACACATATGTAATACCCTTTGTAATACTTTAAGCAATAAATAAATAAATAAATAAATAAATAAATAAATAAATAAAGACAATATTTCATATCAGGTCACTTTCCTAGGGTTCCAATGGACATATATTTTTGGTGGACACTAGTCAGTTCAGTACAGGAAGCTGAAGAGATTCTATTAAAAAGAGAGGAGGGGGTTCAAAACTAAAGTCAAAGCACAGACAAATTTTCCCTGAAAGAGCCAGTCCAACATTAAGAACTAAATTAGTAAGCAGAACTCTGGAAATCAATAATACACATCCCTTCTTCCAGGGATGAAACTTTGAAGTTAATGAGATTAGAGGTGGAAACCAGGGAGATACATTGCTCTGCAGAAGAAGAAGATTAATAGAGGAGGGTAAGTAGCCATTTGAGATGAGTATATAAACAGAAAAGAAAAGTATATTGAATTAAAAAAACAACATGAGCTGCTTAATCTTTAAAGAAATTACATTTTAAAACTAAATCTGTCCATAAAATACTTAGGAATAAAAATGGCAAATAAAATCCATACAAATTTACCTTAGCAAGAGAGAATAAAATTAAAATGAAGTCGTGACTATAAAAAAATTTCACTGCTCTCACCAACAGAAACCTTTTCTAAAAATGAAATTGATCAATAAGCTGATGACAGAATGCAATCTTAAAGTAGGAATCTGTCCATGATTAAGAGTGGGAAACATTAAACCAACTCCATACAAAATTGCTGTAAATGAAAACAGATAAGAAGAATCAAAACATTTGAGGTAATGAAATTCTCCACCAAAAGTAATCACAAAATAAAAGAAAACAATACCATTCACAAATGAAACTAATTTAAAGTAAAAGAAAACAATACCATTCACAAATGAAACTAATTTAAATAGACTAAAAAAGCATATGAAAGAAAAACCCAGAAATTCAAATGCTGCACAAAATCAAAAGCAATATTGAAATAAATTCAAAGATTATTGACTTAGCTTAGAGAAGAAATAGAAGAAAATGACAAAACAATCTCAGTATGAAGAATATTATAATTTGTCCAAGAGAGAAGTGAATAGAAATTTATTAAGCAGAACAACAACCTCACAATTCATGGAGCATTGGGTAGAAGGCTCTGAAAGGTCATAACACAAATTGCCATAGAATTAATGCTGCTCTTTCCTCACATAATAAGTCATAAAAACAAGGCCTGAAAAGATCAACACTGTACAGGTAAGTTAACTGAGTCTCAGAACAAAGCTTAGTTATGTTTATAAAAATGAAAAAAATATCTCAATAAACAAATAAAAATATACAAATTACTACCAATTAATAAAAAGTTACGAGATATGCAAAGAGGCAACAACAAAACAAACACACAAAAAACACATATCATATTGAAGAGGAAAACTAATCAATTAAAGCTGATCCAGAACCGATAAAAGAGCAAGAATGAGTAGATAATGATGTTAAGATAATTATTGTATTTCACATATTCAAATTAATTAGGTATTGAAAATATAAAAATTACACAATTTCTGGAGGAAAAAAATTACAATGGCAGAGTTGAATAATACACTTGATTGGAATAAGCAGATTAGATACTGCAAATAAAAATATTCATGAAATTTAAGAAAAGAAAATAAAATTGAAACTTGAAAAGAAAACAGTGAAAAAAATAAATTAAAAGAATGAAAAAACATGAATAAGTTGTGACATAACTTGACCTAACATATGTATCATTTTAGTTTCCAAAAAAAGGAGACAAATGAAGGGTCAAAAAATATATCTGAAGGAATAATAGCTGAAGATATTTCAAATTTTATTAAAATTATAATCTCCAGAGATTTAAAGAATCCAATAAACCCATGCACAAGACATAAAAAATAAATACTCAAATCACTTTATACTCTAATTGCTCAAAACCAGTGTTAAAGAGAAAATCTTTGAAACACCACCCTCCCAAACAAAAGAAAAGAAAAAATTGTGTACCAAGGTACAGAGATAGGACAGCAGATTTTTCTCACAAACAGTGCCAGCAAAAAGTCAATCAAGCAAGTACTTAAAGAAAAGAATAGTTTGACTTAGAATTTTATAGTCACCAAGAAATGTTGCAAAAATAAAGGCAAAATTAAAGATTTTTGTCACCATTAGACCTACATGACAGAAAAATGTTTCCATAGGTCCTTTGGAGTGAAGAAAAAAAGATGAAAAGTGGATCTACAAAAAGAAATGAAGAATACCAGAAATGTTAACTAGATAGATAAATATGTAAGATATTTTTATATTATACAATGCTCTTCAAATGATAATTGACTTTTTAAGAGAGGATTCAGGGAAGATGGCAGAGTAAAAGGCCTCAGAAACCTGTCTTTCCACCTAGACAACAATTGCACTAAGGGAATCAGTCTGATGAAACTTTTTGGAACCCTGGAGTCTATAGTAGGCTTGCAACTTCCAGAAGGAGTCTTGGATGATAAATTGTGTTTCATTTCAGTCAGTTTCACCTCTTAGCTCAATAGCAGCTACCCATCCCTCACCCTCCATGTCAGGCAGTCCTGCACATCCTGAAACAGCTTGCAGGAGACAGAGTGGACAATAAGGAACACATTTTACAAATATTAGGGATATATGTTCTGATCAATGATTGTTGTTTCTAATTAAGAAAGTGCTGTTACAGAAGCAGACAGCCATTGATGCATATTCCCTCTTGCTGCACAACCTCACCCTTCAGATAAAGTGACTTCCAGAATATGTAAAGGACTGGCTCCTTTCTCCCCTCATTGTTTTGCTCTTTTTCAAACTTTTCTATGACCACACATTCAAGACTAGACAATTCAAAAACAACCACATATACAAGGGGAATTGGGAAATCACCACTCATGCCCCAGGGAAAACACAGGCTCAGAAAACACCTGAGAATACTTTAAGTTTACATCTTAGACTGATCCCCTTGGAACAGAGACAGCCAACAAAAATAGAAAACCACAACAACATAAAAACAAAAAACTTTGTGGAAGGGGAAGTTTCTGATTTCTAGAGTTGTGGCATTAATAGATTTAAATGTCTAGTTTTCTGCAAAAAATAAAAAAAAAAGGACAAGTCATGAAAAGAAACAGGGAAGTGTGGTTTATTCAAAGGGAAATTGTAAATTAAAAAAAAACTGTCTGAAAATAAAAATGATGGCAAATCTCTTAGACAAAGACTTTTAAACAACTGTTTAAAGATGTTTAAAGAACTAGAGGAAGATATGGAAAAAGTCAAGAAAATTATGTATGAACAAAATATAAACATGAATAAATATCAGAAAAAAATCTAAAAAGAACCCCAAAAGAAACTCTGCAATTGAGAAGTACAGTAACTATTCTGAAAAAAAAAAAATTACTAGATGGATTCAAAGGCAGATTTGAGTAGTAAGTGAAAGAAGCAATCATCTTTCAAAAAAAGACAGTAGAAATTATCAACTATGAGGAACAGAAAGAAAAAAAAGTTTAAAAAAAGTAAGCAGAGACACAGAACATTATGAAGTAGACCAATGTATACATTGTGGGAGTCCCAGAAAAAAAGGTGATAGAGAGGAGAGAATATTTGAAGAAATAATGGACAAAGCTTCCAAAAAAATTGATGAAAGATATGGATAGAAACAGCAAAGAAGCTCTATGAAATCCAATCAGGATGGACTCAGAGATCCATATCAAAGACAAAGACAAAGAGGGAATCTTAAAAAGTGGCAAGATAGAAGGGATTCATCATATACAAGAAATCCTGAATTAGAAGATAAGAAGAATTTTCATCAGAAATATTAGAGGTCAGAAGAGAGTAGACTGATATATTCAAATTTTCAAAAGAAAGAAAAATTATCAACCAAGAATCCTATACCTAGCAAAACTGTACTTCAAAAGTGAGAGAAATTAAGACATCTAATCTAATAAAAGAGAAACATGCAAATTGATCATATCTCCCCTATACCCACAAGCCACACCCACAAGCCACGCCCACAAGCCAATCAGGAGCAAATATGCAAATTAACCCAACTAAGATGGCAGCAGCCACGGAGCTGAAGTGAGCAGGAGGCTTGAGTTTCCCCCAGCAATGGAGGAAGCCAAGTTTCCCACCTGCCCTGCCGGCCCTGAACTCGGCTCAAGGCTACAAAGTTTCAATTATAGAAGATAAATAAATCCCAGATACCTGCTTCCAGCCAGCATGGCCTCCACTCAAGGAGGGGCAGGGAGCCACCATTGCCAGGGGCAACCCAGGCTTTCAAGACCTGGGCTCCACTTAAGGCTACAAAGTTTCAATTATAGAAGATAAATAAATCCCAAATACCTGCTTCCAGCCCGGGGCCACGGCCAGCCTGAAAACGGCCATCAGCCCCTCACCCTGGCTGGCAAAGCACCCCAATAAAGCCCCCCACCCTGAAGGGGCTGTGGCCAGCCTGAAAACAGCCATCAGCCCCTCACCCAGGCTGACCAAACCCCCATGGGGTGAGGGTCCCCGCTGGCTGGGCTTGGCCAGCCTGCAAACAGCCATAAGCCCCTCACCCAGGCTGGCCAGGCACCCCAGCGGGACCCCCACCCTGATCCAGGACACCCTTCAGGGCAAATCAGCCAGCCCCCACCCATGCACCAGGCCTCTATCCTATATAATAAAAGGGTAATATGCAAATTGACCCTAACAGCAGAACAACTGGGAATGACTGGTCACTATGACACACACTGACCACCGGGGGGCAGATGCTTAATGCAGGAGCTGCCCCCTGGTGGTCAGTGCACTCCCACATGGGGAGCTCTGCTCAGCCACAAGCCAGGCTGACGGCTGCCAGCAGAGAGGTGGTGGTGGGAACCTCTCCCACCTCCTCAGCAGTGCTAAGGATGTCTGACTGCAGCTTAGGCCTGCTCCCTGCTGTCAAGTGGGCATCCCCCGAGGGCTCCCAGTCTGCCAGAAGGATGTCTGACTGCCAGCTTGGGCCCAGTCCCCCAGGGAGCAGGCCTAAGCCAGCAGGTGGACATCCCCCGAGAGGTTCCAGATGGTGAGAGGGCACAGGCCAGGCTGAGGGACCCCCCCCGGAGTGCACAAATTTTTGTGCACCAGGCCTCTAGTTATCAGATAAAAAAATATCTGTGGGACTTTGTTACTAACCCTGCTTTGTAAGAAATGCAAAAGAGAGTTCCATTGGTTGAAATGTAAGACCACTAGGAAAAACTCAAAGATGTATTAAAAAAAGTTCTCAGTAAATACATAGGAAATTATCCTATATATTAAAGAGGTAATATGCAAGTTGATCATCACTCCAACACACAAGATGGCCACCCCAAGTGGTCAAAGATGGCCTTCCCCGTGTGGGTACAAGATGGCCAAGAGGAGAGGGCAGTTGTGGGTGATCAGGCCAGCAGGGGAAGGCAGTTGGGAGTGACCAGGCCTGCTGGGGAGGGCAGTTGGGGGCAACCAGGCCTGCATGGGAGGGCAATTGGGGGTGACCAGGCCAGCAGGGGAGCAGTTAGGTGTCAATTAGGCTGGCAGGGGAGTGGTTAGGGTTGATCAGGCTGACAGGCTGAAGCAGATAGTGCAATCAGGCAGGCAGGCAAGTAGTTGGGAGCCAGCAGTCCTGGATTGTGAGAGGGATGTCCGACTGCCCGTTTAGGCCCGATCTGGGATTGGGCCTAAACGGGCAGTTGGACATACCTTGAGGTGTCCCAGTTTGGAGAGGATGCAGGCTGGGCTGAGGGACATCCACCCCCCCTCCCCAGTGCACGAATTTAGTGTACTGGGCCTCTAGTTAATTATGGGAGGGGTTTTTCTCTCTCCTGTGACCAGCGCAGAGAGAGAGAACGCGGGGGTCGATGAATCTTGAATAGAATGCGACGAGGTTTAAGGAAAAATGAAAAAAACACAAGACTGAGACAGAAATAGAGTGAAAGCTGGGCCTGGGTGTGGCATCTGCCCTCTGATGGAGGGGCAGACACAGAGAGCATCAGCACCGCAAGCAGATTTATTTATACTCGAATAACAGGAAGTTACATCACATCTGGGTGGGCCTTGAGTTCCTGGCAACATCATGAGATCCATCCCCTTAACACTGGGCAGGAAGGTCAAACTGAGTGGTGTCCCAATCTCTTGATTAGGTCTGCCCCCAGGGCGTGGCTCTGCCTGCGCTCTGAGTTTCAGCCGACATAATTAAAGACGCCTGAGTGTTTACTAGCTGCCCTCAACAGTTAATATATAAAATAATTTGTTATCTTAACAATGGTTGATAATTACCTTATGTTTTCCACATGATGTAAGAAACTGGTACTTTTTAAAAAATGTTTTTATTGATTTCAGAAAGAGTGTAAGAGGAGAGACATGGAAACATCAATGTTGAGAGACAGTCATTGATCAGCTGCTTCCTGCATGCCCCTACTGGGGATCAAGCCTGCAACCAGGCATGTGTCCTGACTGGGAAATGAACCATAACCTCCTGGTTCATAGGCCCATGCTCAATCACTGAGCCACACTGGCCTGGCCTGATATGTTTTTTTGTTAATTCTCACGAAAGAATATTTTTTTTATTGATTCTTAGAGTAGAAGGGGAAGAGTAAGGGTAAAGAGGAAGAGTGAAAGAAATGTGAGAGAGACACGTGGATTGGTTGCCTCTGCAGTGGGGCATCTAATCTGCAGCTCAGGTATATGCCTTTGACCAGGAATTGAACCCTTGGACCTTCGGTGTGCAGTCTGATGCTCCAACCACTGAATAACACTGGCCAAGGAATGGAAACAAATATACTTTTTGAAATGCAATTATTAATTTAAAAGTTAGAATTATTGTAATTTTGGTTTGAGACTCCACATTTTGTTTTATGCATAATTTAAAAGATTAATTCATTAAAATATTAATTTATGTATTACATATAAAAAGATGTAATTTTGTAACAGCCACAACTGAAAGAGGTAGGGATGGAATTGTAAAGGAGCAGAGTTTTCATATGTTATTAAAGTTAAACTGATATTACTTCAAATTAGTGTTATAATTTTAGGATGTTGAATGTAATCTCCAGAGTAACCACTATGAAGGATAATAGCTATAGAATATACAAAAAAGAAAATGAGAAAATTATTTAAATTTTTATCACAGTCAATCAACTAAACACAAAATATGGTAACGCATTGCAGAAAATGAGGGAGTAAGAATTTTCTAAGGCAAGTATAAGCCAAATAGAAAAATGACAGCAGTTCCTCCTTATCAGTAATTACTTTAATTATAAGTTGATTAAATCATCTAAAACACAGCGATTGGCAGAATGGACTAAAAAAATATGATTCAACTATATGTCTTCAAGAGACTCACTATAGATCCAGAGACACAAAATTTATTGGGTAAACATTGGTTATTAACATTATATAAGTTTCAAGTGTACAATCCTATAATACATCATCTCTATATTGTATAGTGTGTTTACCACCCAAAGCTTAGTGTCCTTTCATCACTATATATTTGACCCTTTTACCCTCTTCATCCTTCCCCCACCCATTTTCCCAATGGTAGCCACCATTCTTTGTGTCTACACGTTTGTTTATTGATTTTCATTTTGTATCTCACATATGAGTGAAAACATATGGTCTTTTTCTTTTCTGTTTTGTGATCTCTTTAAAATGCAAATGTCTCACATACCTGTAAATTATCTGAAATTCAACTCCTTCTCTTAGATACACGGATATACTAATCTTTAATTAATAACTCACCACAGGCCAAAATTTGGTGAACTTCGAAGTTTTTGGGTTTCTTTTATAGAAACAGTATTACATTTATTTTATAAATAACCGAATATATTATATAACTGTATATAATATTAAGTATCCTATCTTAAAATCTATAGGTTGGAAAGATAATGAAAGTGTTTCCCAGTTTGGGAATTACCTCATTGCCATGTGTCCAAAAGTTATTGGCATTAATATATATACTTCCATCATTATATATTTGTTCATACCTGTATAAATTCCTATATTGCAGGCTTCTATCTGAATCTAAATCTTTTTAAAAATATTTTTATTGATATCAGAGAGGAAAGGAGAGGAAGGGAGAGATAGAAACATCATTGATGAGAGAGAATCATTGATTGGCTGCCTCCTGCACATCCCCTACTGGGGATTGAGCCTGCAACCCAGGTATGTGCCCTTGACTGGAATCGAACCCGGAACCCTTCAGTCCACAGGCCGATGCTCTATCCACTGAGCCAAAACAGCTGGGGCTGAATCTAAATCTTTATCAATTTTAATTTGTATCTATACCTGCGTATAATAAAATATCCTGAAAATTTGGGACAATGGAAACTCTTAAAATGAATGAACATATATTTTAGTCTATACTATTAATTGGAAGGATAAGTATTATTACTTTGTTTTTAGTTATGTGTGTATGGAGGGGCATGGATAAAAGAAACATGAATTATTGTCTACTTGCCTCAAACTCTGACTAAATAAACTTGAATTTTTCATTTTAAATGTTACTTGTTCAAACATGTTAAGTTTATTTTTACCTGAGAAATTGAGCAATCACAGAGGTACTAAGACAGTCGTGATCACATTCTAAATAGAGTGTAGATATAAAATATTTTTTTTTTATGTTGCAAGTTTGTAGAGCTCATTTCCATGCTATATAATTCACTAATGCTATTATAGTTAAATTGGAATCTGTCTAGTGACAATTGCACTACATGAAATGTTTCTTCCTAATTATGATATTAGATGAAGATATGCTGTGAAAACTGTTAGTTGCTTAGTTGAAACTTGTAAAATGTGGGATCTTATTGCATCAGGCACATATTTTGAAAAAAACCCCACAAAACTTTAGTGATGGATTAAAAGTTTGTATTTTCTTTTCTAACCAAAATAGGTTGTCATAACTGAAATATACAAATTATCTTTATAAATAGTCCATCTCTGGCACCTATTCTTATTTTGCCCTAGAACAGGAAAAACACTTTTTTTAAAAAATATGCAGCTAGTTTTAAAATGGTTCCTTCTTTCATATAATTGAAAATAAACATTTTTATTTTATTTTTTACTTCAAACTATCATTTTGACTTTGTACTCAAGATTCATTATTCAGGCCTTTAGCAGAGCACTAGCTACAAGTGGACTTAGAAAATCCCCCATCAAGTGGGCAAAACATTACTAACTCTTTATTCTTCCAGAATGATTTTTAAGTATTAGAGGTCAAACAACAAATTACAGTACAGAATGGTCTTTTAGTCATCGTTAAATTTTTGATATTTCTAGATAATTTTTCCCTCTATTGGTTGCTTCATTTAGGGATTCTCCATGGATTTGGTCTTATTAATATTACTATGCTCTCCCATGTGTACATAGTACTGTGAAAATTAGCACATAAACAAATGGGAAAATATGAGTATTAAAAAAACTCATACATATATTTCTATCTACTAAAAGCCTATTACATGAAAATCAAGTTTATAATTGATATACATTTGACAAATAGAATTGACTTTAAGAAACATTTCTACCATCTCTAGCCACAAGTCTTAGCTATTTGGAAAGCATTCCTAAATAAAGAATTTAAATGTACATAGTTTATTTGGGAAATTATTTCAGAAATATTAGTGGAGTGAGAGTCAGTGAGACAGGAAAGAGGGGAGTAAATAGAGGGTACTGATATGGGCAGGTCACTGCTGTGGGCCACCAGAGCCCAATTCTAATAGTGACTTCTGGGAGATTGTGCACAATAGAGATCAGCAAACTACAACTTTGGGGTCAAATCTGGTACAGCACCCGTTTTTGTACCCGCTGCAGTCAGGGGCACTACAACTCCAGCAGTCTAGCACTGAGACCAAGTTTAAAGGTTCTTCTTTGTCCCTGTCTCCCTCTGCTCCTGGCACCTGCCTCACCAACAGATGGCTGCACCTTACTGCTGCACAGGTCCTTTACTGGTTGCCACTTTCACATTGGGGACTCCCCTGTTGGCAACTTCTGGACACCTAGCATTAGAATCTCAAAGTCTCGGGGACTCAGAAAGTCACGTCATTTCTATTCACCCATTCAAATTGAGTTTGCAAAACTCTTCAGGAGGAGAGTTTTGGGGTAGAAAATAAAGGTGATGAGGGGTAGCCAATACTTCCCATTGTCAGGTGCCAAGGTGATTAGAATGGGATACCTATAACATCTTACACACACAACTGTCTTTTATCACCTATTGCGTTATCTATAAGTGATATAGTGGAAGATCTTCATACTATTTTTCAAATAAAATTTTTCCAATCCATACATTTGGGGATGACAGAGTCTTCAGTCCTATTTCATATAACTTTATTAACTGGTCCTTGTGCCACTGGGGATGTAATTGTTCTGAGACAGTTGTGTTTAATGCTTCTCTTTCTAGATGATTTGAAAGGTCAATAGTGCCGGAAGCCAGTCCATCCTTGCTGCTTGACACAGTCGCTGCAGGGAAGAAACATCTGCACAGCATATGTTTCAAGGGACCTGGTGTATACGGCATACTGTTCTTAATATGTTTGCTCCCCTTCTTAGCTCTATGTGTTTTAACCAAGGTCACCTCTCCGAGAAAGGTTGTTTCCCCAGGTGGGGATTTTTTCCCTGGAGTTAGGGATTAACAGGACTAAGGAAGAGTATAAATCAGTGAAACCCCCTAGTGTTACATAAATACCATGTACTACTTATGAAGAACTTGGACTAAGACTGTTGGCAATAAATTTGGGACTTGTTGGGCCCACATCCCCAGGGGTCTGCCCACCAAGGAAAGCATCAAAGCCTATGCCCCTGGAGGCCCACTGACACAGGGCAGTCCCAGGGAAGGCAAGCATATACCTTTGGAGACCCACCGACACAGGGCAGTCCCAAGGAAGGCAAGCATCCAGGCTGAGAGGACATAACCTTTACAGGGTAGGATAATCTCCTTCAGTCACTTCCTTGTAGCTTACCAGTAGAGCAGTGACCTTGGAATAGCCCTTATATGAAACACAGAGATTAACCTAGACAGGATTAAACTCAACAAAACTAGATTAACAAACGACCTAACCTTTGGAATCGAATTGATAGGATTAAACTCAACAGAACTAGATTAACAAACACCCTAACCTTTGGAATAGAATGGATAGGATTAAAGTCAACTGGTATAAATACAGATGTAACAGGACAATACAGACAGAACCTGGCTGGAGATCCTGGCTAGAGAACCTGGCTGGGCTGCTGATCAACTGAACACTGTCTCTGTGTCATTCCTTCTTCGCCGACTCTGTCCACACCTTTGGGAACCCCTGGACCTGCTGGGGTTGGACCACAGCACAATAGTTTTTGTGTCTTCTTTTTATACACATTTTATATGTTAGGTTCCCTAATTCTGTTACACTACTATACTGACTGACTTTGTTTTCTAATAGCTTTCTTTACTTTATTTCCCATTTTAAGCATAGTATTACTGAAAAACTCCACAACTTTCTTTTTTTTTCTCTATATAAAGGCTGAACTGTATTTTGAAAATAAGAGAATATCTTTAGATGATTCTTACCATAAGATCAGCTATTATCTTCCCAAAGGGGAAGAAGAGCTAATGCCAATAAACAAAAGCAAAAATTTTCCAGAAAAGTACAGACATTAGGCGTTAGGGAGCATGATGGACAGGGATTGAACCTTGCAGCTGAATGAACAGGATAAATGATAACAAGCTTTAGTGCTAGCAAGACTAAACAACAGGCTCCACTAAGGAAAAATAAAATCTGAACATTGTATGTCAGCAATACACAGAGCCTCAGAACAGATTATCTAAGAATGTAACAAAGATGAAATTAGCATTAGTATCTCTAGAGCATACAAACAACATCATAAAACCAAGATAAGATATTTTGGTATGCATATAAACAAACAATGCTAAAGCACACCTTTCTTAATTTGGAAATTGAGATTTAGTTTAAAAAACTATATGGATTAAATATAGAATTCTCTATTCTATTATTTCACATAAAAATCATAATGAACATATTGCATGTAAAATAAGAAAGAAATTGGTTTATGAAATGGAGAGGACTAATGCAAAACTGTCTCTAGAATTTTTTAAAAAATCAGTTTTATAGGCAAGGAAGTTGTAATTATATGTTTATGTGATTAGTGTCTTGATGTGTACTTTAAGGTGGTTTTAAAAATTATATACAAATTTCAGACCAAAAGCATTTTTGGATTTCAAATTTTAACTTTAAAGATTACTCAGTTCTATAGCATATTAAGGTATGGAATTATTAATATAAGAACAGTACATTCATTCTATGGTCACTGATTTTTAAGCTTACTAGTGTAGTTATTAAGTTAATCTATATCCACAAAATCAGGAATTTTTTGTTTCATTTTAACAAATTTAAAATCATTAATTTATTCTATCAAAGTAAAGAAAAAATAAGCAATATCTAGTACAGATGATGAAAAACACTCATATGTTCTTTAATATGAAACATTTTTTACAAAAATATGTTTGTGCCCTAGCCGGTTTGGCTGAATGGATAGAACATTAGCTTATGGACTGAAGGGTCCCAGGTTCAATTCTGGTCAAGGGCACATGCCCGGATTGCAGGCTTGATCCCTAATAGGGGGCATGCAAGAGGCAGCCAATCAATGTTTCTATCTCTCTCTCCCTCTCCCTTCCTCTCTGACGTCAATAAAAATATATTTAAAAAATGTTTATTTATATGATTTTAATGATTTTTATTTATGATAAGAAGGAACACAAGATACAAGTTGTCTATAAAGTAGACTTTGCTAAAGTAATGTACCCCCATGAGTAAGCAACCTGATTAACATAATGCTAAATATTTTTACAGCATATATTTATTTTCTGTGAAAAACCTATTGAAGCATATCTGTAATGGGTTGAATAATGTAAACTCCAAATTTGTATACACCCAGAACTTTAAAATTTGATCTTTTTTTTGAGAAAAGGGTCTTTGCTGATGTAATTAAGGTTAGGATCAAGGTAAGTTCATATTATAATTAATGTGGGTTTTAAGTCCAATGAATGTGTTTATAAGAGACAGAAAAGGAAAAATGGAAACATAGAGAAGAATGCTATGTGAAGATAGAGCCAAAGATTGGAGGGATGTATCTACAAACCAAGGAATGTCAAATATTGCTGGAAGCCGCCAGAAGCCAGGAGAGAGGAATGAACAGGTTTTCCCTAATAGACTCCAAAAGGAACCAATTCTGCCAACACCATGATTTTGTTTTAAATTAAATATTTATTGTTGAAAGTATTACATATGTCCCCCATTTTCCCCATTGTCTCCTTCTAGCCTGCCCACATCCCACACCACAAGCCTTCATCACACTATTGTCTATGTCCATGGGTTATGCATATATGCATACAAGTTCTTTGGTTGATCTCTTCCCATCCACCCACTCTCCCACCTCCACCTTCCCTCTGAGATTCCACAGTCTTTTGGTGCTTCTATGACTATGGGTCTATTTTATTCATCAGTTTTTTTTGTTCATTAGATTTCACGTATGAATGAGATCATGTGATACTTGTCATTCCCTGGCTGGCTTATTTCACTTGGCAATACTCTCTAAGACCCTCCATGCTGTTTCAATGGGTAAAAAAGCCTTCTTTTTTATTTCTGCATAGTATTCCATGGTATAAACATACCACAGCTTTTTTATCCCCTCATCTACTGATGGGAACTTAGGCCCTTCCAGATCTTAACTATTGTAAATTGTGCTGCCATGAATTTAAGGGTGCAAACATTCTTTCTGATTGGTGTTTCAGGTTTCTTAGTATATGTTCCTAGAAGTGGGATCACTGTGTCAAATGGAAGTTACATATTTAATTTTTTGAGGAAATTCCATGCTGTTTTCCATAATGGCTGCACCAGTCTGCATTCCCACCAGCAGTGTACTAGGATTTCCTTTTCTCCACATCCTTACAAGCACTTGTCATTTGTTGATTTGTTGATGGTAGCCATTCCAACAGGTGTGAGGTGATACCTCATTGTCATGTTAATTTGCATCTCTGTGATGATCAGTGACTTTGAGCATTTTCTCATATATCTTTTTGCCATTTGCATTTCCATTTTGGAGAAGTGTCTATTTACTAGTAGGTCCTTTGCCCATCTTTTAATTCGATTGTTTGTCTTTCTTTTGTTAAATTGAGTTTCTTATATATTTAGGATATGAAACCTTTACCAGATGTATCATTGCCAAATAAGTTCTCCCATACAGTGGGCTCCCTTTTCATTTTGTTGATGGTTTCTTTGGCTATGAAGAATCTTTTTATTTTGATTTGGTCCCATTTGTTTATTTTCTCCTTGGTTTCCTTTGACCTAGGAGATATATTCATAACATATTGTTATGACAGATGTTTGAGATTTTGCTACCTTTGGGTTCTTCTAGGATTTTTATGGTTTCACAACTTATATTTAAGTCTTTTATCCATTCTGAGTTTATTCTTGTGTATGGTGTAACTTGGTGATCTAGTTTCACTTTTTTGCATGTAACTGTCCAATTTTCCCAACACCATTTATTGAAGAGACTGTCTTGACTCCATTGTGAGTTCTTGCTTCCTTTGTCAAATATTAATTGAGGGTAATGGCTTGGGTCCATTTCTGAGGTATCTATTCTGTTCCATTGATCTATATATGTCTGTTCTTGTGCCAGTACCAGGCTCTTTTGATTATGGTGGCTTTGTAATATAGCTTGATATCTGGAATTGTGATCCCTGTAACTTTGTTCTCATTTCTGAAGATTGCTGCAGCTATTTGGGTTTTACTTCAATTTCATATACATTTTTTGAGTATTTGTTTTAAATCTGTGAAATATGCCCTTAGTATTTTAATAGAGATTGCATTGAATCTGTAGATTACTTTGTGTAATATGGACATTTTAATGATGTTAATTCTACCAATCAATGAACATGGTATATTCTTCCATTTGTTTATATTTTCCTCTACCTCTTTTTTTCAATGTCCTGTATTTTCTGAGTACAAGTATTTTACCTTCTTGGTTAAGTTTATTCCTAAGCATCTTAATTTTTTTGTTCCAGTTGTAAATAGGATTAATTGTTTAATTTCTCTTTGAGAATTTATTATTGGTGTATAAAAATGCCATAGATTTATTGGTGTTAATTTTTTATCATGTGACATTGACAAATTCACTTATTAATTCTAGTAGATTTTTGGTGGAATCTTTAGTACTTTCTGTGTAAAATATCAATCATCTGTACATAATGACAGTTTTACTTCCTCCTTTCCAATTTATGATTTTTATGTCTTCTTTTTATGATCACTGTGGCTAGCGCTTCCAGTACTATGTTGAATAAGAGTGATGAAAGTGGACATCCCTGTCTTGTTGCTGTCCTTAGGGGAAATAGCCATTAGTTTTTGCCCATTGAATATGACATTGGCTGTAGGTTTTTCATAGGTAGCCTTTATTATGTTGAGATATTATCCCTCTATTCTCACTTGTCATTTGCTGAGAGTTTTTATCAAAAATGGATGTTGGCTTTTGTCGAATGATTTTTTTTGCATCTATTGATATGTTTCTATGAATTTTGTCTTTCAATTTATGTGCTGTATCACATTTATTGATTTGCAAACATTGTACCAGCCTTGAATCCATGGAATAAATCCCATGTTGTCTTGGTGTATGATCTTTTTAATATATCGCTGGATCTGATTTGCTAATATTTTGTAGAGGATTTTAGCATCTATGTCATGGGTCCTCAAGCTACGGCCCGTGGGCCACATGCGGCCTGCCGAAAACATTTATCCAGCCCGCCGGGTGTTTTTGTCTCCCCTGTGTGCATAAGAATTTGTTCATAGTTTTTTTTTTTTAAACTATAGTCCAGCCCTCCAACGGTCTGAGGGACAGTGAACTGGCCCCCTGTTTAAAAAGTTTGAGGACCCCTGAATGTTCATCATGGATATTGGCCGATAGTTCTCTTTCTTTGTGATTTCTTTATCTGGTTTTCAAATTAGAATAATGCTGGCTTCATAGAAAAAAAAGTTTCCTTGTGGATTTTTTTCAGATAATTTGAAGAAGATAGGTGTTAGTTGTTTTTTGAATGTTTGGTAAAATTCCCCAGTGAAGCCATCTAGACCAGGGCTTTTGTTCGCTGGGAGTTTTTTTGTTTTATTTTTGGTTTTTTGTTTTTTTAAATCACTGTTTCTATTTCATCAATTGTTTTTGGGTATTCAGCTTTTCTGATTCTTCCTGATTCAGTTTTGGAAGATTGTATTTTTTTAGGAATTTGTCCATTTCCTCCACATTGTCCAGCTTGTTGGCCTATAGTTCATAAAATTTTCTTAGAGTTCTTTGTATTTCTGTAGTGTCAGTTGTTAGTTCTCCTCTTTCATTTCTGATTTTGTTAATTTTGGTCCTCTTTCTTTATTTTTTGATGAGTTTGGCTGTTAATCAATCTTGTTTTTCTTTTCAAAGAACCAGCTCTTGGATTCATTCATTTTTTGTATTTTTTTTTTATTTTAGCCAATATATTATTTATTTCTTCTCTAATCATTATTATTTCCTTCCTTCTACTTACTCTGGGTTTTTCTTATTGTTCCCTTTCTAATTCTTTAAGTTGTAGGGTTAAAGAGTTTATTATTAATTTTTCTTCTTTTTGTGTTATGCCTGTAGTGCTGTGAACTATCCTCTGAAGACTGCTTTATGTGTCCAAGACATTTGGGGTAGTTGTGTGTTCATTTTCATTTGTTTCCAGAAAGTTTTTTATTTCTTTCCTGATCTCGTTGGTAACTCACTCATTGTTTAATAATATGCTATGTAGCCTCCATGTGTTTGAATATTTATGAGCGTTTTTACTGTAGTTGATTTCTAATTTCATTCCATTGTGATCTGAGAAGTTGCTTGATATGATTTCAATCTTCTTGAACTTGTAGAGACTTGTGTTGTGTCCTAACATGTGGACTGTCTCTGCGAATGACCCTAACCCTTAAGCTGTCCTCTGGTTTTGGTTTTTTCTTTTTGGTTCTCTGATTGAGTAATTTTTTTTTCTACTCTCTCTTCTAATTCACTGATCCAATCCTTGGTTTCCCCTAATCTTCTGTGAATTCCTTTCACTGTGTTTTTTATTACTGTTATATCAGTCTTCATAGTTACTATATGTTTTCTCATGCTGTTGAGTATATTTGCCATCATTATTCTGTACTCTTATCTATATACTAGAGGCCCACTGCACAAAAATTCATGCACTGGGGGGCGGGGGGGTCCTCAGCCTGGCCTGCCCCCTCTCACATTCTGGGAGCCCTCAGAGGATGTCCTACTGATGACTTAGGCCCCCATCTGTGGGCGGTGACCAGCTGATCAGGGGAAGGCACTGCCCCCATCACCCCCTCGCTGCTGCTGCCACTGCCCGCAGCCGCAGCTGCAAGGCCTGAGCCCCGGGACTCACAGCTGCCTCCGTAGCTGCCTGCCCTCAGCCCTCACAGCTGCCTCCATGGCTGCCTGCCCTCAGCCCTCACAACGGCCAGGGCTCACAGCTGCATGAGCCCTGAGCCTCACAGCCACTGCCATGGCTGCCTGCCCTCAGCCCTCGCAGTCACTACGGCTGTCTGGAAGGACGTCCAGAAGGACGTCTGGAAGAAATCTGCTCTAAGTAGCATATTACCCTATTATTAGTATAGATATAAAAGCCTAATATGCAAAGTGTCCCCTCGGGATTTCAACCAACCAGGAGTTCGATTGCTCTCTATGATGTGTGCTGACCACCAGTAGATGGCACAAAATGAAGAAAGGCCCCCACCAGCAGCGAGGGAAGGGTAGCCCCGGCCAGTGGCCAGCAGCTGCTAGGGACCCTACCCATGCTCGAATTTCGTGCACTGGGCCTCTAGTGTCTGATAAATTTCTTATCTCCATTTCATTTAGCTCTTTTTCTGGAACATTCTTGTTCTTTCTTTTGGGGATTGTTTTTTTTTATCCCTCCATTTTGGCTGCATGTTTGAGTTTGTGTCTGTGTATTAGGTAGATCTGTTATGACTCCCAACCTCTAGTGTACGACAATGTCAGACACTATTTGTGACTGACCATGAGTACCATGTTTGGAGCTATCACCAATCCATGGCTTGTTGCTCCCTCTACTGGGCTGTGTGCCTTTGGAAAGGAACAAGATGTGCACCTTTCCTAGCCCTGGGCCAGGCTTAGATCAGGCAGTCTCAAAGCCTACAGAAACCCACTTCTGCCTTCAATCCCATTGACACTCAGACTTGATTAGCCTCAGACTATCAACCACAGGGTGGGGTGAAAGGTCTTCCAACAGGGTGGGGCAACTGCCTTTCTCCCACGCTAAACCATCTGGATTGCAAAGTTCTACAGGAGAAAGATTTCCTCTGTAGAATGAGGGAATGACTCAGCTCAGGAAACCAGGGTGGCTTCCCTCTGAGTTCCAACCCCGTAGCCCCCAATTCTTGCTTCTGCTCACACAGCTCCAGTTCACTCTATCCCCCCTCTGCTGGAGCCCAAGATGAGTGGCTGCACATAACATTTTGTGCATTGGCTCTTTAAGAGAGTGCTTGCATTTCCAGCTGCCTCTGGCTGGCAGGCAGCAACCCTGCTGCTTTTCACAGCCAGCTATGTGAGCACCTTTCTCAGTTCTGGTGCTCTGGGCTAGGGAGCTCAGTTTGGTGTCTAAGACCCCATAATTCTCAGTAGGAACCCCCCACAGCTGAGTTATTCTTCTGGAACTTCTGTTGCTGTCTGTGGGGGTCTGGCCAGCCCTTTTGCATCTCCACACTTCCTACCAGTCTTTATGAAGTCTCTACTTTTTATCCTTGGTTAACAGGTTCCTTTCCAGCTAATCTTAAGTTGATTTTTTAGTTTTTCAGTATTTTAGTTGTATTTCCAGTTTGGTCCTGGGAGAATGTCCATGTAGCTTCCACTTACTCTACCACCATTTTGGAAAGCAACACCATGAACTTGATCTTGAAATCATAAACTGTGAAAGGATAAATGTCTATTTTTTTAAGTTTTAAAATTGTGGCAATTTGTTACAGCAGCCCTAGGAAATTAATAAATAACTAATAAAGAAAAGTGCAGAGGATCTAAAGTTGATGGTATTTTACTCATCAGAATCATGAATCAGAATATTACTAGAGCATCTAGTGATACCACTTTGTATGATTAATCACTGCTATCTTGGTTTCTGTTAGTTTTGTCTAATAAATTAATTTTGTCTGGTTGGAAATCAAACATAATGTGCATGTGTATTTTTGCATGTCTAGTTTCCTTACTCAGCAATTATGCTTATAAGATTTACCCATATTGTAGCTAGAAAACTTTGTTCATTTTTATTGTTCATTATTTTATTGTATGACTATATCAATATTTATCATTTATAGTTGATGGGTATTTGTATTTTTTTCCTTTTTTTCCCCCCTAGAATAGTGCTACTAAGTATGTCATTTTCACACTCACATGTGCACAATTATGTTTGGAGCATATAAAAACTTCATAGACTAATGTATGTTCAGCTTTGTAATCTTAGTTTCCCAAGGTGATTAAAGTAAATTACACTCCCATTAATACTCTACAATCCTATATAATAAAAGCCTAATATGCAAATCGACTGAATGGCAGAACTACTGGTCGCAAGATCGGTCACTATGATGCACACTGACCACCAGGGGGTAGATACTCAATGCAGGAGCTTCCCCCAGCCTCCAGGCCCCAGGCCGGCCAAGGTGGGTGCCATCAGGAGGAGAGGGCCCCTATCACCCTGCCAGTCACTCCACAGATTAGCCCTGATCACCGGCCAGATCTAGGGACCCTACCCATGCATAAATTTTATGCATCGGGCCTCTAGTACTAATATACAAGTTTCAATGGTTTATTTTTTTGCAAATACTTGATATATTTTTTTTATAATTAGACATTCTAGCGGGGGTGGTGACATCTTATTGTGATTTAAATTTTTATTTCCATGATTACTAGTGAAGTTGAGTTTATTAATAATAAGAATTAGCACTTTTATGAAATGCCTGTTCAAGTATTTTGCTTTTTTTTCTTTCTGTTTTTTATTTTGTTGAATTCTCAAAATTCTTAATGTAGTATTTCATAGTATTCCATCTGGAATTAATTTTTGTGTGTGATGACAGATCAAAACCTTAGTTTTTTCAATATGGTTCATTCAATTGACTGAAAGCTGTTTTAAAAAGTCTATCACTACCTTTCAGCACTAAAGAATTGTCATAACTTAGGTGACTATGTAAGTGTGATTGTTTTGATTTTTGATTTTTGATTTTTTAAATGTATTTTTATTGATTTTAGAGAGAAAGGAAGAGGGAGAGAGAGATAGAAACAACAATGATGAGAGAGAATCACTGATCAGCTGTCCCCCGCATGTCCCACACAGGAGACTGAGCCTGCAACCCGGGCATGTGCCCCTACTAGGAATCTAACTGTGAGCTCACAGTTCATAGGTTGATGCTCACCCACTGAGCAACACCAGCTGTGAGTGTTTTTGAAATTGTCTCTCTGAAATGAACCAATATTACATGGTCTTAAATACTATCAGTTTTTAATAAGCCTTGATAGTTGAAGACTCCATTTTGTTGTTCTACCTTAAAATTGTCTTGACTATGCTTTCCCCTTTGATTTTCTACAAAAAATGGAAAATCATCACCCTATCAATTCCTCCGGAAAAAACAAACAAACAACAGCAAAACTCTAATCATCTTAACAAGAATTTCATTAGGTAACTATAAAGAGTATTAGCATCTTTTGAAAGCTGAATCTTTCAATCCATAATGTAATATATACTTCCATTTAATGCAATATTAATTAAAACAAATCCTATAATAATGACAACAAAGATAAATAATTTACTATACTTTTATACCATGTCCTTGATGTTTCTCAGTATTATGTATATTTCCATATATATAGAATTCTCATGTGTTTTTCATTAAATTCTGTCACAGGTAATTGATAATCTTGCTGCTTTTGGGAATAGTATCTTTTAAGTTTTTCAGTTTTGTGTTTCCAATATATAGAAATCAGAATGCATATTTATATAGACTTTGAAACTATCATTTTTTTAAAAGAGAACGCATTCTTAATTGTTGTTTTTTATTTATTTTTTAAATTAAATCTTTATTGTTAAGATTATTACATTTGTTCCTCTTTTTTCCCCCCACAACTCCCCTCCACCCAGTTCTCACCCAACCCTCCGCCCTCACTCCCCACCCACTGTCCTCATTCATATGTGCGCGATTTTTGTCCAGTCTCTTCCCGCCTGCCCACACCCCTTTCCCCCCCAAGAATAGTCAGTCCATTCCCTTTCTATGCCCCTGATTCTATTATAATCACCAGTTCATTCTGTTCATCAGATTATGTATTCCCTTGATTTTTAGATTCACTTGTTGATAAATATGTATTTGTTGTTCATAATTTGTAACTATACCTTTTTCTTCTTCTTCCTCTTCTTAAAGGATACCTTTCAGCATTTTATATAATACTTGTTTGGTGGTGATGAACTCCTTTAGCTTTTTCTTATCTGTGAAGCTCTTTACCTGACCTTCAATTCTGAATGATAGCTTTGCTGGATAAAGTAATCTTGGTTGTAAGTTCTTGGCATTCATCACTTTGAATATTTCTTTCCACTCCCTCTGGCCTGCATAGTTTCTGTTGAGAAGTCAGCTGACAGTCGTATGGGTACTCCCTTGTAGATAACTGACCGTCTTTCTCTTGCTGCTTTTAAGATTCTCTCTTTGTTTTTTGCTCTTGGCATTTTAATTATGATGTGTCTTGGTGTGGTCCTCTTTGGATTCCTTTTGTTTAGGGTTCTCTGTGCTTCCTGGACTTGTAAGTCTATTTCTTTCACCAGGTAGGGGAAGTATTCTGTCATTATTTCTTCAAATAGGTTTTTAATATCTTTCTCTCTCTCTTCTTCCGGCACTCCTATAATTCAGATGTTGGTATGCTTGAAGCTGTCCCAGAGGCTCCTTACACTATCTTCATATTTTTGGATTCTTTTTTCATTTTGCTTTTCCGGTTGGGTGTTTTTTGCTTCTTCGTATTTCAAATCTTTGACTTGATTCTTGCAATCTTCTAGTCTGCTGTTGGAACTCTGTATAATATTCTTTATTTCAGTCAGTGTATGCTTAATTTCTAGTTGGACCTTTATCACAACATCGAGGGTCTCACTAGATTTCTTGAGGATCTCACTACATTTATTGGCGGTCTCACCAGTCTTTTCGAGGGCCTTACTAAATTTATCGGCGGCTTCTAGACAGTTCTTGAAACACCTTAAAAGTTTAGTTTTGAACTCTATACCCAGCACTTTACTTTCCTCCATTTCTGTCATTCTTGGTGCACCCCCTTGTGGTCTTTGTGCACAGTCTTGTTGTAGTTAAGCCTTGATTGTTGTAGGTAACACTTGGGGGGGGATTTGACCTCCAGGCCAATTGACTGTGAGAATCAGCTGTGTCTGCAGTGGGAGAACTTCTGTCCTGATTTCTAGGGAGGTGCTAATCTAGCCTCTGCCTGAGGCTATCCAGCAAATGCCTGCATGCAAGGCTTGGGCGGGGTGGGTCCCAGGGGATCAACAGGGAGGGTGGAAAGAGCAGTTATGGCTGCTCTCAGTCCTGCCTTCAGAGGCTCTGCTTCTCAGTGTCCCAGCAATTGCTGCAAGTACCTCAGAGAGAAAGCTGCCCTCGGGTTCCGACCAATGCCAGACAGTTCCGCTTCTCCTGTTTGAGTCTGGGTCCCCAGAGACTCACCCAGAACTGGAGCTCAGAGCCTGAGACTCCCTCCTGATTGAAAAAGACAACCGCACCCTCAGCCACCAGCCCGCTCCACATGCACCTCCGCACCTTAGTATTTTACTTCTGCACTGAACCTTCTCTGAGTCTCGGTATGCTTTTCTCTTTCCTTCTAGTTGTAGAATTTCCACTCAGCCAGCCTTCCTGTGGTTCTGGGTGATGTCCGTTCCGTCTTTTAGTTGTATTTTTGAAGTGGTTGTGCGAGGCAGCAATCTTCAGTGTTTACCTATGCCACCATCTTGGTTTCTCTCAAGACTATCAATTTTTTAAAATTTGCTTTTAAACTCTATTAATTAGCCATAGATTATTTGAAATTTTTAAAAATTTCTTCATGTCATCTGAGAATAGGGGCAATTATATTTCAACTTTACTCTTGCTTTTTCTTTCCCTATTGCCCAAAATACATTCTAAATATATGCTAACTTGAACTAGTAATTGTGGGCACTGTCATCTCATTGCCAATTTCAAATGAATAGTTTGCAATATTTCATCATGAAATATCACATTTACTTTATAATTGAGATACTCTTTATCAGAATAAAGTGTTCCTACATATTACATACATGATGTGTTTTTACTATAAACTTGTTTTGAATTGTATGAAATATATTTTTAACATTTATGAGATGATTATATTATTTTTATGTAATCTTTTAATGTGAGCTACATTCATTAATTTCCAAATATTATACCATTTTTTCATTATTCAAATAAAGCCAATTTAGACATCATATATTATCTCTTCAAATTGATACCGAATTTTTGGACTGGAACCCGGATTCTTTGTCCACCGGAATCGAAGAATGAATCCACAGACAGAAAGTGGTATAGCAAAGATGGAGATTTATTGAAGAACAAGTACAGACTCCCAGGTAGGGAGGAGGAAGAGTCCCACAGAACTGACTCCCATGTAGGGAGGGGGAAGAGTCCCACTGGGTTCCTTTTCCCTATCTTTTACAAAAGCTGCAGTTCCTGTGTCTTGATATCCTCTCTGATTGGTCAATATTCCCAATCGAATTGGTGACTATAGTGATTCCTAAGGCCCTCCTTCCTCATAGTCCTTCCATTCCTCTGGGCTTTCTTCTTTTCCATCTGAATGAAGGGCTTCCTTCTCTTTATTTTGTAAATATAGACCTTTCCTGGCTAGTTCTAGTTCCCTTGTCTTATGTAAAAGCAACTGTTGCTGCTCCCTTGTCTTATGGAGATGTAACTGCACCTGGCTTCCTTGTGTTATGGAAATGTACCTTCTCCCAGTCTCCAGCCCCATGCTTTTCCATGGACCCCAATTCTAAAAAATCCCTAAGCCTGCCTATGTTCCCCCAAAATTTCTGTTTCAAAATGTTTTTCAATTCCACTATTAATATTTTGTTTAGGTTTTTATTTCTTCTGTGAATATGAAAGAAGTTGTTGCATAGTTTTTTTCTGCGCTTAGTAAGGTTCTAGCAGGAAAGTTATGATGGCTTTACATAATGATTTTGAAAGAAAATACTTTTGAATAATAGCTATACTTTCAAATCCTATAATAATTCAAACAAAGATAAATAGTTTACTATACTTTTATACCGTGTCCTATTTAATTTTTCCATTTTTTATTTACTTGTTTATGTCATTCTGGGGAGTGGGAAAGGACCAAAAAACAAAACTTCTTATCACTATGGCAAAAAGAAAAATTTTCAGTAGTATTCATTTTCTTCAGTCTAATATTAACTTAAAGCTTACTAATGTTACAGAAGAGCAAAGAAATACCAAGCACGCTTCCTAGAGAAAGGGAGGGACCCCATTTATTAATACTAGTGGACTCCAGGAGTAATGTCCTAATCAGAGTGAAGCTTCACTTTTTATTGTTATGCCCAGATTTCAAGATTCCCTATAGACCAACAGGGAGCCAGCCAAATCTGATGCAAAAACAGAGAGTCTTTATTATTATTACAGACCCGGGTCTGGCTCCCAGCCTCTACCGATGCAACAGCGAGACGAGACGAGAGTGCCAGCCCCATGGGAAAAAGGGGTTTTAATAGGGGGGTGGAGTGAGGGGAGGAGAGATGACTGTGGGCCCTGCCAATTGGCCAGGTGCAAGTCAGGTCTTGTTACACAGGATGTGTTCATATCTATGGCACACACGTCCCTTGATTGTCATTGGTTAGTTTAAAGAAATCCTGGGCATGGCTAGCAGAGGCTTGGGCTTCCAGGAAGAAGGAGCTTTCTGAGCACCTGGCTGCTGCCCCAACATGGAGGATTAGGGGCAAGATGAAGGGCGTAGCCCTCGCCCTTTCATTTATAACCTTCTGGGGTCATTGTCTTGCCGATATGGTGGAACCATATGGTTCCGCCCCCTTTCGTGGGCTTACAGGAAGGCCCCCAGGTGTCGATTGATGATCTGTCCTGGGGCCAGTGATAACGACTCCCCCCCCCCTCCCTGGGGCAATGCATTGTTCACAGTTTTTACGGCCTGACACACCTTGCAAGACCAGTTTTGTCCTCACTAAGACCACTATAAAACATAACCAAATTATATTCTTTTTTTTTAATGTTTTACCTTGAAAATAATGAAAGGAGTTTTGGGGCATAAAATAGGAATTTCAGGGGGTGAAATAGGCAGGTTTAGGAAATTTTAAAAATTAAGGGGTCCATGAAAAAAACACAGGGCTACAGAGTTGCAAAAAGGTACATTTCCATAAGACAATGGAACAGCAGAAGTTATATTTCTATAAGACAAGGGAGCTGGGAGACTTTACATTTCCATAAGACAAGGGAGCTAGGAGTAGCGAAAGGTACACATTTGCAGGATAAAGGGAAGGAGGAAGAAAGCCCAGAGGGAGAAGGAGAACAATGAGGGAGGAGAGCCTCATGGGTCCCATGTGAGGTTCAACCTTTGAGTTGGAGTTGCTATAGTGACCAAATCAGAAGGGGATGGTGACCAATCAGAAGGGATATCAATGCACAAAGATCTGCAGCCTTTATAAACAGTAGGGAAAAGAGACTCAGAGGGACTTTCCCCCATCCCCATGTGGGAGTCTGTACTTGCTCTTCAATAAATTTCCACTTTTACTATACCATCTTCCATATGTGATTTAATGTTTTGACTCTGATGGACAAAGAGCCAGGGAAAAAACCATCCTGCCCAGGGAAACACTGTATGTTTCCAATCCAAAATTCTCGCATCAATAAGAAACAAGATTAACAGGAAAACTACATTTTTTTTTACATTTCATTAGCATTACATTATCAGATAATCTCATGAAAACATTTATAAGCTAGTTATTTGTTCATACATTAACCTATGCATTTATTTTTTTCATTCATTTATTCATTCATCTCTATTTTGTCAGGAAAAATTTGAAATTCTCAATATACTTCATGTTGTTTTATCAATTACATGAAGTCAGTAAACATGTACATAATCTAACTGAAGTACCAACAAATCAGTATGGCCTATTTTAAAATCAGGTCATACATGAAAGGCACAATTCAAAATTAATATAGGATTTCAGATAAATGAGTCATATATAAGATATAAGAAGAGTAACAAGTGGTACAAAATAATAATTTCCAAAAAAGGCAGAGTAGATGTAAATTTTACAAGTGCTTCAGTCACCTTAAAAAGCACTGTTATCTCATGGATACTATTTATTACTGATTTGGCTATTTCCCAAGACTTTCATTTTACCTCATTAGAGAAATTAAATATTTAATCTAATATCAGAGGATAATATTTTATATAGTAAATGATGTGTTATATAATAATAGGTTATAAAACATGAAGAAAGTTTATTTTAGAAAATAAAGTTTTCTGAGTTTTGTGCTCTATTCTCTCATTTTTCATATTTGAGGACATTTTCTGTTCATCCAAGCATGACTCTGAAAAACAAAATTGTGGCTTATGTTTCTTTCCACCCATTCTTTTTGAAACAGGAATTTTAGGGATAATATAGGACAGGTTCAGAAAATATTAGAAATTTTGGAAATTAAGGAGACCATGGAGGAAGCACAGGGCTGCAGAGAAGCAGAAGGTATATTTCCATAGAATGGAGGGGCTGGCTGCAACAGGTACATTTCCATAGAATGAGGGAGCTGGGAACAGCAAAAGGTCTATATTTATAAAATAAAGAGAAGAAAGCCCTTCATTCAGAAGGAGAATAAGAAAGCCCAAAGGGAATAGGAAAAGAATAAGGGAGCGGGAAGAACCTCACATGTCCCATGTGAGGTTCAACCTTTAAGCCCAGGAGTTTCTATAGTAACCAGTCTAAGGGAATAGTGACCAATCAGAGGGGATATCAAGGCACCAGGATCTGCAGCCTTTATAAACCATGGAAACGGGAACTCAGTGGGACCCTTTCCCCCTCCCTACGTGGGAGTTCATTCTGTGGGACTCTTCCCTCTTCCCACGTGGAAGTCTGTACTTGTTCTTCAATAAATCTCCACCTTTGCTATACCGCTTTCTGTCCGTGGATTCATTCTTGGATTCTAGCGGACAAAGGATCAGGGTCCCAGTCGAAAAATTCGGTATCATTTTTAAAACCTGTCACCGTCCTTGGCTCTGCTTTTTAATTTAATGGGTAGCTTGATGCCTATTTTTAAAAAGATCCACCCCATCTCTGGTGTCTGCAGTCCCATCTGGACGGTCTGCTGCTTCTAACTTTGCAAGCAGTTAGAATATCTGCTACAGTACCTCTGGTTCTTTTTGCTGGGAATTTAGTGTAATTAATTTAGATTGTGGTCTGATGACTTTAGCTACCTGCAGAACCATTTCCATCCTTCAAGACCCTTGCCCTTTGTCATATTTAAGCCTTGGCTCTAGCTGTTATCTTGTGATTCTCACTCACGTTCCTCCTGTTTATCTAAAGTTTATTTCCCATGACCAGAATAATAAGTCCAATCTGCCTCATTGTAGCCTTCTTTTGATTACTTTAGCTGACACTGAACTTTACTTTCATTTCCGTCTATTATATATGTAATTCAGTTTCACAGTTTATCTCATGAATATTCTCTAATTATTTCATGTTTTCTTCTATCACTACAGTTGCATTATTAGCCTCTTGAAGGCAAAGGTCATACTCTATATTATTATTATTATTATTATTATTATTATTAATATATTCACTACAGTAACTATACACACAACATGTGCAAAAATAAATGAAAAAATAATGTTGATTTACTGTTTGCTTACATATCAACCACTAAGACTGTTCAAACCCAGTTTTTCAGCAATTTTGAATATAAATTGCTGTATAAATATTATATTCAGATTTTTATATTAACAAGCTGGGCATATGCTGAGTCATTTTTTTTTTCTGTTTTGTATATCTCACAAACTAGGCATAATATCTCACTTTAGACTAGTCCAAGTCTCACACAGTTCTAATATCTTAAAGCTTATCATTCTGAAAGTCTTCTACTATGCATTATGTTATCTATATAATATATAACGGACAGCTTATAAAGCAATTATGAACTCTTCTGGGGGTTTAGCCCAGGTACAACTTGGTTGGTCAGATGAGCTTCACTACCAACACAATGAAATAGGGAGATAGTACACCATCTGCTTCCTCACTTCCTCTCTCCCAATTTCTTATATTTGACCAAGATTTTAGTGAAGACCAAATTTTTATTTCTCCATGACCTCCTGATCTAACATATAGCCTTTATCTTACATGCCCCCCACCAAAAAAAAATAGCCTGAAGTCTTTATTTGTAAAGTATTTTAATGTTGTGCCCTTTCCAACTACAAATTTATTGTGTCCACTTCCAATGTGCTCCTCTTTCTTTCAGTCTAAGAGTATTTTAGTGTTATCTTCACTTTTCTTCACTTGGCTAACTGAACCCTCCAAGACTTTACAAAAATCATCAATTGACCTTTTTTGTTTAAAAGTATGACAAGAACTTAACTACCTTTTAGTCATAGTTTATAAATACAATCGGGTTCAATAATGTGCCCTTCCCCAATACTCTTAACAAGACAATAGCCTTTCATTCTCTCTTTTAAACTACCAAAAGTACAGTATATTCTCACTTCCCATTTACTCATCACCACCCTGAAATCAGGGCATTTTCAAAGCATGATGTCTACATGAATTTGAATTCTAGCTTCAACAAGTCTTAACTAAATTTACCTGACTTCTATTGTCTAACTGTTTACAATTGAGATGGAAATCATAACAACCTCACATAGTTGTTCTGGGGATTAAATGAGAGAATGCAGTAAATGTAATGAACACAGTACCTGAAGCACAGTAAACAATTTTTTTTGTTATTGTTATTAGTCCACCTGTAATTCTCTTAAGAAGGTATCCACGAATCTTTCATTTTTTTAAATCCAATGGAAAATTTTCCTTCCCTATTTTCCTCACCCTCTCTACTATAATTTCCTTCATTCATTGAATAGATAGTTACTGAGTAACTGCTATATATCAGGAACACAGCTAAATTTATGATATACTAGAGGTCCAGTGCACAAATTCATGCATGGGTGGGGTCCCTCCACCTGGCCTGTGATCAAGGCCTATCATGGGGCTGGCCAGCCCAGGAAAAGGACCCCAAGAGGTTGGCCTACTGCCCCCCCCAATTGGGGCCCATTGAGGGGGGCAGCAAGCAGGGAGGAGGGACCATGTGGGGTTGGCCAGCTGGGGGGAGGGGCTGTAGGAGGTTGGCCGGCCAGGGGCAGGGACCATAGGAGGTTGGCTGTGGAGTGCACTGATCACCAGGGTGCAGCTCCTGCTTTGAGTGTCTGCCCCCTGGTTATCAGTGTGCATCATAGTGACTGGTTGACCAGTCGTTCCGGTCCTTCTGATTGTTCGGTCATAATAGTCACTTAGGCTTTTCTATACATAGATATCAGTGATAAAATAAAGAACCCTCCTCTCTCCATGGTTAACCAATCTAAAGGGAAAAATAATGAACAAACAAATGTCTAAATATATGTATATGAGGATCATGGTGATAGGACAATTTACTTAAAAAAACAGTTATTATAAAAGGAATAATATTGGGGAATTACTTTAGGGTGATAAGTCTGGGACACTTTTACTAAGAAGATGGTACTTAAGCATAGATCTATCAGGATATAGCCTGAGTGTAGTAAGTTGGCGCACATTCCAGCAAAGGAGGCCACTGGTACAAAGCCCTACTGTCAAAATGTTCACTACAACTTCCATCTGAAACTATTTTACCCCTCAGTTGCCATAAATTCATTATCTCATTTAGAACTCTTAACTTTCTATTAATCATATTTCAGTTTTCTGATGCCTTTTTTACTACCTTTTTAAAAAATATATGGGGGCCCTAACCGGTTTGGCTCAGTGAATAGACCATCAGCTTTTGGACTGTAGTGTCCTGGGTTTGATTCTGGTCAAGGGCATGTACCGTGGTTGTGGGCTTGATCCCCAGTAGGGGGCGTGCAGGAGGCAGCTGATTGATGTTTCTTTCTCATCAATGTTTCTAACTCTCTATCCCTCTCCCTTCCTGTCTGTAAAAATCAATAAAATATATTTAAATAAATATATATATTTGGGGGGGGAGGGCATTTCCTAAAGATTTCTTCTTCAGATTATTGTCTTTCTTCAGAATATTTCCTAATATTTTTTTCAGATATCATGCTTATGATCACCACTTACATGTAATTAACTCTCCAGTCTGCAATTTAAAACTTAGCTATTTTATTTTAGTAAACTTCAGAATTTTAACCCACTATTTGTTGTAACATCTCATCTGGAGACCAAAGTGTCCCCTCATTTGCAACATATTTAAATCTGAATCAGTGATCTTTTATCATCAATTCTTTTTGCGAATGGTCTACAGTCATCAATAGCAAAACCATCTACTCAGCCAGTCAAGCTACACACCTGACAGTCATTCCTGACCCACTTTTCTCTCCTCTCTGTTAGTCAACTTATTTTCTTTTCTGTACGTTATGGATGGAAAAAAAGGGAGTTCTCACAGGTTGATCTGATTTTAAATTCCTAATTGTGCAAGTCATGGTGGGTACTTATGTCCCAGGCATATAACTTTTTGATAAAAGGTTCATCTTTGCAGTAAACAAGCCCTGCCCATTGCTTTCATGCATCTAAGTTAACACACATTTAAGATAATCCTGAACAACCCTCAAGAGAGCACATCATATTGTTAACTATCCTGTAATCCAATCCCAGCTATTCTTTCTCTCTCACCTCCATGCAATCTTCCTTACCGGTCATCCTTAAAGTCAAATACATAAGAGAAACTACAAAACTGTTATTCTCAGTAGCATTTGAGATCTTGCTCATAATATATCATCAATTTGGCTCAAATAAACTCATAAAAGTTCCCTACGGGTTTGGATGTGTGTGTGTGTGTGTGTGTGTGTGTGTGTGTGTGTGTGTATGTTCACAATGTTTTGTATACCTTTTTATTTTTAGTTTCTATCACAACTACTAATTTCCCAGTTATTTCATTTTTCATATATATACTAATTCTTCTCTAGTTCAAATTCATCTTAATTTTCGTCTGGAAGCTTATAGGGCTTTCTAATTGGACTTTATATCTCTCTTTCCAGTATGTGCTGAAACAAGTCCAAGATCCCTATGACCTATTCTTGTCCATAGTGCCAATCTCAAACCCTATTGCATCTCTATCTCCATGCAGTATATATGAGTGTACTATTGTTATGTATACTGCATTATTCTATTTTTTCCCATATGTATATTTTAGTTATTAGTATTTAACTTCTCTTTTCCTGATTAAATTTTCATCACACTCCAGGAAATATCAATCACACCTATAGGTCAACTTCCTTTTTGGACTTCAAGGCAAAAAAAAAAAATGTACTTGCATGAAATAAAGGAAGTACATAGCAGCTACTCAAACTTACTATCTCAGTATAAGCAGAGTCAATAAGCTGATCTATTTATACAATCAATAGCGTATCGAAATCAAAAAAAATACTGGTTTCTGGAGAAACATTAATTAAGGAGACTAGAGAAAATATATTTTAATTTCTGCAGGTTATTTACAGAACTATTTAAGAGCATAAAGCATACATGAAATGTTATCTTAAAAAGAATAAATATCAGAGAACAAAATTAAACATGGGATTAAAAATATGATAAAAATATTTTATCTTTATTTTATTATCATTACTCTCATAATTATTATTCTCTTTATTTTATTATCATTATCAGAATGAGAACAGAAAATAGGATGGAAGAGAAGTAATTATCTATGAAGTACTAGCCAATAATTTCAAAAGCAGAGAAAGGATAAAGGCTTTAGTCTCATAAAATATATGATAACTATGTCTAAATTAAGGATCCTAAATTCTTCTAAATGGGAGAAAGTAAGCTCCCTATAGAATGCTATCAGATTAACTGTCAGAAATATCAATACCAGAAGACAATAAGGAAATGTCTAATTGCTTCTGAGGAAAATTTGGAGTCTAGAAAGAGATATATACAAATGAGTTTGGGAGGACTGACTAAAGCCACATTTAAATAAAGATACACTCAAAAATGTTATTTCTAGTATATGAATTCTTACTTCAGGATATTCTCCAATAAAATGAAACAAAATTCAAGAATTAGACAGGAAGAGACTCTTGAAAACCATAGGTTCTCACATATAAAAGTAGTAAAAAGTCTTAAAATAAAGGTCAAAGAAAAATTGGGCTACTAATATACCCAAATGCCCAAAACAATATCTGACACCTATAAGTGCTGAAAAACATTGGTTAAAGGGATGAATAAGGAATAATTTACCAGGAGAATGAAGAACTCCTTGAGACAGAATCTAGACATAAAACAGGCATGGTAGGCATGGTAGTACAGAAAGGCTGACTGACTTGAGGGTATGATAATACAAACACACACACAAGCAACACACACACATACACACACACACACACACAGTCAACCCATGGCTGCTGTTGCCAATTCAATACCAACAGGAATCCCCAATTTGGGGTGCTGTGAAGAAGAAAACTATCCAGTGCAAACAGCTCAATTGGGAAACATCATGGCTATGGAATAGCTCATAACTTAATAGTGTTACAGCTCAATTATGAATCAGAAAGGCTATGGAGCAGCATTGCTGTGGTACGCCCTTCCTGCCACACCGCTTTGGTCTTCTCTGGCCCTTGCTGGCCTGCTCCATTCTGCTCTGCTCTGGTGTGGCAAGACTTCTGCAGTGTTAGCTCTTCAGCCTGGAAACTGCAATCTTCTGTCTTTGGTGTAAAGGGAAAGTGTGCTCCCTGTGTCAGAGGGGAGCTTACTTTCATATGGAGAGAAGTCCCCACTTCCAGTCTCTGATTAGTCTGTCCTCATGCAAACGAGGGCTCCACATTCTCACTGTTTGGTCCAAAAGGCACTGTCCTGATTGGTCAGAATGGAGCCACTCTGATTGGTCAGTGAAGATGCTAACGCAGATATAGCTGCTCAGTTCCACTTGGATAGGGAAAGTATCAGCCCTTCTCATTGAAATGCAATCCCAGGAACTCTACTCTAAGGGCTGGCACAGATGGCAGGAACATAGTTCAGGCAGGAGACAGGCAGTTTAGTGTAGGCTCTCTGTAAAGTGTGGCTTGCACAAGAGACCCCTGTTTAGAAATGGCTTCTAGGCTCTGTCTTTTCATTTGAGCCCAGTTAGCTACCAGGAACCATTCTTGGTAGGTATCTTCTTTCTCAGGGCCTAGCACACGAACACACAACTAAATTAAAAATTTGAACCCAATCAAATATGTGCTGTTCAAATTTAATCTGTCAACAAGGAAAGATTAGGTATACTTCAGGAAATCATCAGAATTGCTAAAATAAGAAAGATATCAAATAATTGCCTCAAGGGAAGTAGGAAAGGAAGTAGGAAAGGTGAAAACACAGCTTTTTTTTTTTTTTTTTTTTTTTTATATGTGTGTGTGATTCTTATTTCTCACCATACACATGTTACTTTGGTGTAATTTCATTTTAATACACATATATATATATACAGTTGAAGGTCAGCAATTCTCTTAGAGCAGGGATGATTGAAGGTTGGAGTCTATATCTTCTGAAGTTAGTTTCTAGGCTTCTTACCCAAAATGCTGTTTACCTACAAGCTACAGACTAGGCAGAGTCAGCATTTACAGAAACAATGTAAAAGAATGGTGGGTGAGTTATATTTCTCCACTGTTGTTACAAGCTCATCCCTGCTAAGGCCCTTTTGAGTTTTATCATCCTACAAATGGTGAAAAGCCACTTCAGGCTGAAGAAGCTTCAGGAATGAGGGGATTTCAGCTACTCCCGGAGGGTGGAGCAGCTGAAATTTAGATGGAGGAGGAGAGAAAATGTTTCAGGGTAAGAAATGACTCCCACATCCCACTCACTGGATTCCAATTGCCAAACACTAATGCAAGGTTCTTGGAAACAAGCTGAAACAGCCTTGACCTCCAGGTCTAATTAGGAGTCACAGACTCCAAGTCGACTTATCACAATGAGGGGAAGTTCACATAGAGGAGCACGCATGAGAGTGTCAGAAGAGAGGACCAGGAATCTCAATTCAGCAAAGGCTCCTTGGAAGAGGGAACAATCAAGGACCATGGCTGGGCCTAGGGGCATGGAGTATGAACTGGATCTACAGAAACAGCCTGGTGCCTGGAGCCATGTTCTCACCACCGAGGCTTGGGAGGCTGTGGTTGAAGGTCCAGGAGGTAGACCCTTTGGCCTGGCCATCCTTTGCTAGTCCTCAGTGAAACCCAGGCTGGTCAGACAGGTGAGAAGCAGGTACACCTGGCTCAAATTTGGGCCCCTCCATGGCTCTGCTCTCATCCCCAGGGTTTAGGTGGGAACACTGGGGTCACAGTCCCTGGCTGGAAGTGCAAAGGTAGCAAAGGAAGAACTAAGCCTTGTAGAACAAAGAATATCCAACAAATGTAGTATGGCCGGCTTTTAAACAGAACATTTGGGAAAATAAAGGGGCCAATGTTCACTTTAAGAAGGAAATACAACACACCAAAAAAACAAGACAAACATATATATATATATGTAAATTATATAAGTAACACTTCTTTGAAATTAATTTACATGTTTCTCAAAAAAAAACTGCTAAACATCAGAACAGCTTATTTAACTAGACCAATTGATCAAGATAAAACCAATTTCAAAAAGATGAACAAAGAGAAAGTTCCTCCCTAAATTGGTGTGAATTCTGCTGTTTTACCCAATAGCAAATTTGAATATATATTTAAAGCAAACATATATAAATTTTAAAGCAAATTTTGAACAATATAAAAATTGTGGTTTTGTTTTGTTTTTGTAGGCATTGTTTTTTGTAAGAATAGAATTTAGGTAAACAGTGATAACAAATGTTGAATCAGCAGCAATTCAGCAATATACCCATTTACTTGTTCTCTCAGTGTTTGTTTTTTCATTTATAAATCAACTACTGGCCTGGTGCATGAACTTGTGCACGGGTGAGGTCTGGTTGGCCTGCCCAGATGGGGGCCAATTGGGGCCAGGCCGGCTGAGGGGAGGGACTGCCCCCCCCCCCCGATGGGGGGGTGTTCAGGGGCAGGGCTGAAGGGGGGAGGGGTCACAGGCAGTGGGGGCCCCAAACTGGCCAGTTGGCTGCCGCAATGCACGGCATAGGGACAGGTCATTCAGGTCGTTCTGTCGTTCCAGTCGCTTGGCTTTTATATATATAGATAGCAAATGCCATTCTTTTCTCAAGAATAAATATACATTCTGTGACTTGTTACTATAAATATAAACATCCAGAATTACAAAAACAGTTGACAACAGAAATGTAAATATTAACTTGCTTAAATAATTTGATAATATTTCTTAAAGCCTTAATCTATTATTTTATTTAGTTTTTTTAATTCTCACTCGAGGAGAGAGAGAGAGAAGCATTGATGGGGGAGAGAAACATTGATCAGTTGCTTTCTGTACATGAACTGACCAGGGATCAAACCAAAAACCCAGGTATATGCCTTTACTGACCTTTTGGTGCAAAGAACTATGTGCAATCAATGAGCCACTCCAGCCAGGCTTAACAACTTAATTTTTAATGCAATACTGATATTTGTAAATGATTTGTACATTATGCCTCAAAAAATGAAGATAAAATAACGAATGCACATAGGATCTAAAACTATGTCAATATAGAGAGATAGAGTCCTGATGGCTGGTTCCCTTGATTAGAAGAGCATCATGTCATACACCAAAAGGTTGTGGGTTTGATTCCCATCAGGACACATACCTCGGTTTCAGGTTTGATTCCCAGATGAGGCGTGAAGGGAGGCAATCGATCAATGTTTCTCTCTCACATGGATATTCCTATCTCTCTCTCTGTTTTCCTCTCTCTCTAAAAATCAATGAACATATTCTCAGGGGTGGGTTAAAATGAAACAAAACAAAATGATAGAGAGGTATTTCGACATGTGTACTTAAATAACAATGTTTAAGATATATTCTATTGCACTCCCTTAATCAGTTCAAGAAAAAAAAAACCACTATAAACTGCTTATTAAACTACAAATAATCTGAAAGGCAAGTGTGATTATATTATACAACCGCACACATATATTTATCCTATCTAATGAAGAGGGAATATGCTAATTGACCCTCACACCATTGCAAAGATGGCGGCACCCACAGCCAATAAGGAGGGGATATGCTAATTGACTGCCCCTCCCTCAAATATGGTGGCACCCACAGCCAATAATGAGGGAATATGCTAATTTATTGCCATGCCCTCAAAGATGGTGGTACCCACAGCCACAATATGGTGGCACCCAGTCCCCTCAGCCCCCCCAGCCACCCAGGGCCGCCCAAGACTCAGGTAACCAGGGATGGCTGAGGCTTCCGCTGCCCACTGTAGCAGCAGAAGTGTGATGGGTGTTACCTTCCCCTGATCGCTGGGTAGCCTCCTGCCCCTGAGGGCTCCTAGACTGTGAGAGGGGGCAGGCCAGGCTGAGGGACCCTCCATCCAGTGCATGAATTTTCATGCACTGGGCCTCTAGTTTATACATAAGAAATAATACATTCAACCATCAAAATTCTTGCATTGCATCTGTGGATCGCTTACAGGACATTTTTTTTCTTCATAGCACAATAAATCTAAATAATCATTTTGTCGCACATCTAGATCCAGTATAACTTCAAACATATGGTCCCACATTTTATGATTTCTGAAGGGAGAATAAACTAGCATTGTTATTACTTTCCTTTTAATTTCTGTTTAACTCAATTCTTACCACATTTAGAAACTTTCAAGATATTATCATATTAATCTGATTCTCTAAAACAGTGGTCGGCAAACTCATTAGTCAACAAAGCCACATATCAACAGTACAACAATTGAAATTTCTTTTGAGAGCCATAATTTTTAAACTTAAACTATATAGGTAGGTACATTGTTATTAACTTAATTAGGGTACTCCTAAGATGGCCTTTGCTAAAAATGTCCTCAATCTGATTGAGGTACATTCGCTGAGGTTGATCCCTTCCAAATCTTCCATCCATACTCGTCTTGTATATTTGTTTCAGATAGACGAGTATGGATGGGAGAGTTGGAAGGGGTGAACCTCAGAGAACATACCTCAAAACAATGTACCTCCCCCACTTCGTGTATCCCACGGCCCGCCTGTGCTGCATCTCCCGTCGCCCGACTGACCGGCACCCCCCACTTCTTCTAACGCCACTTCAAAATAGACTCTCCCAGGCCGAAAACCGACTTCTGTGCATGGGCCACGAAGTTTCAATCACACTGTACGTGCATGCCCGCACATGGTATTTTGTGGAAGTGCCACACTCAAGGGACCAAAGTGCTGCATGTGGCTCACGAGCTGCGGTGTGCCGACCACTGCTCTAAAACATGACATATAAAGCAGGAGATTATCAACTCTGCATTATCTGAAGTATACATAAGATAAACTGACATCTACAATAGCACCCTCAAGATACCACCTCAGCCTGGCCAGTGTAACTCAGTGGTTGAGTGTCCATTCATGAACCTTGAGATCGCGGTTCAGGCTTGATCCCCAGTAGGGGGTATGCAGGAGGCAGCTGATGGATGATTCTCTTTCATCATTGATGTTTCCATCTCTCTCTCCCTTCCCCTTCCCCTTTCTGAAATCAATAACAACATATTTAAAAAAAGACACCACTTCAACTAGTACTCACTTTTCAGGTTAATGAAATGAAGGAACAGTGAAAACCTTAGAATAAAACTGATTTTGCGTTATGTACATAGCTGATATGCATAGCAGATTCCATAGCAGTGTTTTTTTTAATGAGTGAATTAATGAATTATTATGTGAATACTCTTTTTCTTGGTAAATTATTTGGCTAAAAAATGCACTTGAGGAAAAGTGTTCAACTTTTTTTTTAAGCTTATTTAGGTAGGATTTGTATTAGGGAAAGGGGTATTTGATAGTCACATTTTTAAAAAGTGAACATTACCTTACTTTTACGTCTGTCTTATTTTTATCATACAAGAATTTAGAAACACCCCTTTGCTACTAGCAATATCTTTATTTCCAAACTCTTAGACTGTGTATATAATGACTTAGTTTTATTTATTTTCTGATTTAACTTAAAAATGAATAGTTTTATTGTTAATAGATGCAATTTTAAGCCTCTTCAAGATAATGGCTATTTATTTATATGGTGGGTTTCAAGACTAAGAATTTTCTATGTAATCAGTGCTGAAATTACTTTGTGTCTCAATTGTCAGATAGACTGAAAAATGTTCTGTAAGGAGAATGACAAACAGAAGTATTCTTATCTAAATGAAAGAGTCAAATAAATAGCCAAGAAAAATAAGTACCTTTTCAGTATACTGGGATTTTTCTTACTCACTACTCACATTTCCATTTTTATTTCAGAAATATCTATAATAAAATGTAATATGCAAATCGACCAAACTGCTAAACAGTGGAATGACCATCTAGACGACCATGCTATGACACCCACTGGCGCCAGGCCAGCCAAGGTGGGTGCAAGGTGATTGGTCAGGGGCCCGGCCATTGCCCCATGATCACCCTGCAGAGGGAGGCCCAGGCCACCAGCCAGCGGGGTGATCGATCAATCAGGGAGCTCCACAATTGCCCCAGAGAGGGAGGCCCAGGCCAGTGACCTGTGGGCTGCAGCGGGTGAGTGGGGTTCCCCTCTGTGAGGATGCAATCAATCACATGATTGCCCTGCAGAAGGATGCCCAGGCAACCGGCCAGCGGGCTGCAGCGGTAGGGTGGGGCCTCCTTCTGAGAGGTGATCCATCACGGAACCCCAGCCGAGTGGACAGGGCCTACCTCTTTGGGGAGATCAATCACCAGGCTCCCAGACTGTGAGAGGGCACAGGCCAGGCTGAGGGACCCCAGCCCAGTGCATGAATTTTGTGCACCAGGTCTCTAGTAGTTAAATAAGTTAGAGAAAATGATTTTATGATCGTCTCATTCATTGTAAAATATTCCCAAAGCTGAGTCAGGATAGGCAAGTCCAAGCCTCACTTTCCTAAAGCAGCAGGAGGAGGCAGGCAAGATGTGAGATTCCTGCAGCAGCAACTCCATACAAAATATACCTTTATGAGTAAAATATCCTGGTCTACCCTTCCAACAACTAGTCTACATTTGTCTTATTTATATGTGCCATCTTAGCAGAACTTCCCATGAATGAAGATGTTTGAAAGTTATCTTACAAAAAGATGCATGATGGTATTTGGCTGGCCTCTGTCTCAAGAATGGTTCACCAAGATAATAGTTATAAAAGAAATGCTATTGCTATTGTTAACCCAACAATGAAAATGTATACAGGTAGAATATAGGAGGCAATAACCTGTCCTCTCATAATTAGAGCAAAAGAAATGCACTTCCATTGAAAAGAAAAAAAAAAAAGTAAACCTAAAGGCAGGGAACAATTTGTCCATCATGCAAGCAGCTGGCATCCTAAAAACTGTAAACACTCCAGCTGGCACCTCACACTACCGAGAACTAGCCAACTCCTCACATGGGAAAAGTGCTGTATGATTTGATGTGAGAAAGCAACAAAACAGATATTTGTGAATAAATATTGGTTTGACAGGAAGTCAGACAAACTGCATTTTTTACTCGAATACATGTACTTAAGCACAAGGTGCCAAACATAATATCTATTTAAAGAAGAAAAAAAAATGTAGAGAAAATCTGCATCAGATGAAACTGAAGCAGATGGTGTAAATTGGTCCTTTGTTAGTCTTAAAAATTTTAAATAAAAATATCTTAAATTGGAGTCAAAAATAAAGAAGTCTTTTTCATCAGAAACAAAACACTTCCAACATAACACCTACAACTTCTGGAAATTTTTGCTTCCATTTTCAATCCCCTCAAAACCATATTTCTAACTCAATGGACTCAACCCAAACAAAACTCATGTGACTAAACTATTTTAAATATAGAATCTCAAAAATCTGCTATTTATTGGTTATAGTATAAGTGAATGCGTAGTCTATAGCTGCAGTCCTCATGGAAGGTGAGGGATTTTTTAAATGATGCCTCCATATTTTAAAAATTGTTTAGATCTAAGACACTGATTCTCCAGAAGACATTCTCAAATATACAAATATTATTAAGTTTTTACAAATAAGTATTAAAAATCCATGCACTCAGGGGTGTCCTTCAGCCCGGCCTGTGCCCTATTGCAGTCCAGAACCCCTCGGGGGATGTTCCCTCAGGGGGAACAGGCCTAAGCTGGCAGTCAGACATCCCTCTGGCAGCCCAGGAGCCCTTGGGGGATATCCAACTGATGGCTTAGGAGAGCAGGCCTAAGCCAGCAGTAGGACATCCTTAGTGCTGTAGAGAAGGTGGGAGAGGCTCCTGCCACTGCTGTTGCACTTGCAGCCAGACATCAGCCTGGCTTGTGGCTGAGTAGAGTTCCACCTGTGGGAGTGCACTGACCACCAGGGGGAAGCTCCTGCGTTGAGCATCTGCCCCCTGGTGGTCAGTGCGCATCATAGCTACGGGTCATTCCTGGTCATTCTGCTGTTAGGGTCAATTTGCGTATTACCTTTTTATTATATAGGATTATTTGCTTACATTTTCCCCCCAGAACTGTATGAAGTAGCTCCACTACTTGCAAGGGAACCCACCCAAGATGTGAATATTAATATCTATAGTTTCTACAGTAGAGGAAGAGAAGGGGAAAGAGGGGAGCAGAAAAGGATGAGGTACTGCCACCCTAGAGCATCTACTAGAAAACACAGTTTTTGTTCTGTCAACTGCACAGAGAAGTCACATATTTTATAATCCATGGAAGTGTTAGAAAAGTTCTAGTCTTTTATAAAGAAACATCTCGTCAAGTTGAAAAACTTAGGAGTACAGAATTCAGAATATTTAAATCCAGTTTTCCTATTGTACCAACACATGCTATAGTATCTGAAAGAAACTAAATTGAGGAAGATGTGGCAGTGATCATGAGAATGCACCACACAGTACTCAAATATGGATAGTCTGTTCTCACCCCATGACTAAGTGCATATGGGGAGAGTAAGGCATGCCCAATTCTGGAGGACCTAATTCTTTGATGGTTGGCTTTGGCTCATGTACTCCAGATGGCTCTGTTGAACCTTTCTCAATTGTACAGCATTCTGGAATGCTTCCTCTCAACCTTCTCTCCCTGTAGCCTTTACTTGGGGTTAAATTTGCAGTATGGCCTAATGGCTCTCCCAGCCTTTTCAGGCTCCCTCCCCATTCCTTCTCACATAGATGTTTGCCCTAATACAATGATTGAACAATTAATTCCATTCTGATATCAGCTTCTAAGAAGACCTGGACAAATACAGATATATTTTTTCTCTTCCAGGACATATAGTAAATTATAGTTTTACCAGGTGTACTGGTTAATAATACGGATTTTGTAATCAAAGAAAAAATGATAATTTCAGGAGACACATCAAAAGTGCTTTATTCAAAGTAATGTCCATCGCTAGCTATACATTTCCCCCATCTTTCAGTTAATTTGTGGATACGGTCCCAATAGAACTTTTCTTGTTTTGAGGTAAACCATTCAGAGACCAAATTTCACTTCTTTCATTTTGAAGTGCTGCTCAGAAAGTGTGTGTACCATCGATCGGAACAAGTGGTAATGTGAAGGAGCAAGGTCTGGTAAATACGGTGGATGGGTTAATACTTTCCAGGCAAGATCTTTTAACGTGTCTTTTAACTGGTTTTAAAGTGTGTGATGGTGCATTATCATGAAGCAAAATTACTTTGCCGTGTCTTCTGGCCCATTCTGGTCATTTTACAATCAAAGTGTGGTTCAAATTGATTATTTGTTGTTGGTAGCGATCAGTATTAATGGTTTCACCTGGTTTTAGAAGCTCATAATACACCTTCCTGATCCCACCAAACACAGAGCATTGTCTTCTTTCCGAAGCGATTTGGCCTTGCAGTTGATGTTGATGGTTGACTTGGATCAACCCATGATTTTGTACGTTTAGGATTCTCAAAATAAATCCACTTTTCATCTAGTCACAATTTGATTCAAAAAAGACTTTCTTTCATGCCATTGAAGCAACACTTTACTGATGACTTTTCTATTTCCCATTTGTCTTTCATTCAGTTGATGTGGCACCCATTTTCCTTCCTTTAAAATCTTTCCCATTGCTTGGATCAGAAATTGTTTGCTGAGTAACGTTTAATCTTTCTGCAAGTTGTTTTTGAGTTTGACATGCATCTTCAGCCAATAATGCTTGTAATTATTGGTCTTCAAACTTTTTCAGTTGACCTGGACATTCTTTCTGTCACATCTAAATCATTACTTTTAAAGCATTTAAACCAGCGTTCACAAGTATCTTGAGATGGAGCATGTTCACCATAAGCTTCCCTAAGTATATGATAACTTTCAGCAGCACTTTTCTTCAAAATTAAGTAACGAATTAAAACTTCCCGCAAATGCTCATTTTTTGGCATGAAATTCGATATTTTTAAGTGTAAAAATATCTATGATGTTAATACCTTCAGCAAATTTGACATATGAAGTTTAGAAGTTTGTCACTACAACAAAATAGCATACTTATCAAATCACATATATATCAACATGCATGTAACTCCATCTAATGAAATAAATCTTCATCATTAACCAGTGCACCTGGTATATTCCATACTGTTTACTTTTGAAAAAGGTTTTTATCTTAATAGAAAGTTATTATGTAATAACAGAGTTTATGATATGTATGCTAACACATTAATCTCCTTAAAATTTAATTCCATCCATTTTTATGTAACAGAATAACTACTTTTCAAAATAAAACTTCAAGTTTTGAATCATTTTAATTGAAGTAATCCTCCCCAATTAAGGTTTTAATCAACAAAATTAAATATTTAATGTTGCTCTACTTCATTTATTATTTCCTTCTTTATCTTAGTAGTTATGCTCTTTAAGCCTATGTTGATGACCTTTACTTTAAAATATAGATAGAAAATTTACTAACAGAGAGAAGGTGAAAATGACCATGAAATAGTAAAAAAGAACCACTTTCTTCATGGAGTGATAAGCACAAGTAGAATGCCTCATCTCATATAGTGTATCTTAAACAAAAAGACTATGGCTTATTACTGATGTAATTCACAACACCTAACTGAAAATTCTAAGTCATCTATTCAGAAAGCATGTACTATATTCTTAACATTCTAAAAGTAAAGGTTATGAAAGGCTATTTTTTAACTGATCTTTGTCAAATTCATGAGTGACTCAAATTCATGAGTGACAAAGATAGTTGAATAAATAAAATGCAGCATGGTAATTATTGTCTCAAACATTGAATAAATTTCCATTTGCACCTAAAAAAGAATAATTATCTCTTCCTCAGTAATTTATGAGTCTACATGGGAAATAGTGTTTGGCCTGGGTATTGAAAAATGGGTTTATAGGAAAGAAAAGAGGAAGAGAGAAAATTCAGGCAGAATGGACTATGTATGGTAACACCCCTGGAACAAAAGAGCACAGACAACAAAAGTTAATTAAAAGCATAATATGACTGGACTATAGAGCAGGCTGTGGGAATGGGAGGAAGGGTACTTAAAATGGTAAAATGGGTCAGATCTAGGAAGCTCTTTCATGATATGTTAAGAAATTTCAATATTATTCTATAGGCCTTGGGAGCTATTGATGTATCATTATTGCAGAGAATAAAGCACCATTAAATAAAAAGCCTTTAAATATAATCTTCATAACAAATAAAGAGGGAAACACTTCAAAGATCACTCATGTTTTTTGAGAATGTCCTCACTGAGACACTACAGTGAGGGAATTATGGAACAAATGGTCATTGAAGAGCCTTGGGTTCAAATACTAGCTTTGTCATATATCATTAGTACATCATTGGATTGTTTTTTATATCCCAGTTTTCTTGGTTTAAATGTGAATAATAATAGTGAATAACAAATATGTAAAAATTTAATATTTTTACTGTAACTGAATGAAATTATTTAGGCACAGAATACCTTTTGTACAATTCTGAAAATTGGAAAGTTGTTTTGTTTTTTTGTCCTGGCAAGTTTGTTGCAAAATTATCTGATGGCACTAATTTACCTGACCTGTAGACAGACTATTTCTAATCTTTATTTATGATACATAGTGTGAACATTCATGTTTGATTTGAAGGTCCTGCAATTATATACTACTAGAGGCCCGGTGCACAAAAATTTGTGCACTCGGGGGGAAGGGGGGGTCCCTCAGCCTGGCCTGTGCCCTCTCGCAGTCTGGGACCCCTCGGGAGATAACGACCTGCTGGCTTAGGCCTGCTCCCAGGTGGCAGAGGGCAGGCCCAATCCCTAGGTGCAGCCCCTGGTCGGGACCAGAGCAGGGCCAATTGGGGAGTTGGGGCGCCGCCCCCTGTCATGCACAGAGCAGGGCAGATTGGGAGGTTGCGATGCCACCCTCAGTCACGCTCAGGTTAGGGCCGATTGGGGGGTTGGGGCACCTCCCCCTGTCACACTCAAGGCAAGGTGGATGGGGAGGTTACGGCGCCACCCCCTGTCACACACAGAGCAGGGCCCATCAGGGGGTTGAGGAGCTCCCCCCTGTCACTCACAGAGTAGGGCTGATAGGGGAGTTGGGGCACCGCCCCCTGTCACACACAGAGCAGGGCGGATCACGGGGTTAGGGCACCGCCCTCTATCACCCACAGAGCAGGGCCAATCAAGGGGTTGGGGCGCCGCCACTGTCACACTCAGGGCAGGGCCGATGGGGAGGTTATGGCTCTACCCCATCACACACAAAGCAGGGCCCGTGAGCGGGGGGTGGGTTGGGGCACCACCCTCTATCACCCACAGAGCAGGGCTGATCAGGGGGTTGGGGTGCCGCACCCTGTCACACACAGAGCCGCAGGGCGATAAGGGGGTTGGGGAGCTCCCCCCTATCAGGCACAGAGCAGGGCTGATCAGGAGGTTGGGGCGCCTTCCCCTGTCACGAACAGAGCAGGGCGGATAGGGAGGTTGTGGCCCCGCCCTCTGTCACACACAGAGCTGCAGGGTGATCAGGGGGTTTGGGCGCTGCCCCCTGTCACGCTGATCCCAGTGCTGGGAGGCCTCTCGGCTCCGCTGATCCCTGTGCTGGGAGGCATATTACCCTTTTACTATATAGGATAGAGGCCTGGTGCATGGGTGGGGCTGGCTGGTTTGCTCTGAAGGGTGTCCTGGATCAGGGTGGGGCCCCCACTGGGGTGCCTGGCCAGCCTGGGTGAGGGGATGATGGCTGTTTGCAGTTGGTCACACACCCTTCAGGATGGGGTCCCCACTGGTGTGCCTGGCCAGTCTGGGTGAGGGGCTGAGGGCTGAAGTTCCCAACTGCTCCTTTTTTTCTTTTTTTTCTTTTTTATTCTGGACCAGCTTTAGCTCTGGCTCCAGCTCTGAGGCCTCTGCTGCTGAAAGCAGGTATCTGGTTTGTTTGGGTTCTATAATCGAAACAATGTATAACTCCAGCTCTGAGATCCCGGCTCGCTCAAAGCAGGTTTCTGGGGTTTTGTTTAGCTTCTATATTTGTTTCAATGTTTCAAACTGCAGTCTGAGAGGCCGGCAAGGCAGGCGGGGAATGTTGGTTTCCTCCGTCACTGAAGCAAGCAAGCCCCATGTTAGTTTCAAGCTGCCTGGCTGCCGGCCGCCATCTTGGCTGGCAGTGAATTTGCATATCACCCTGATTAGCCAATGGAAAGGGTAGCGGTCGTACGCTAATTACCATGTTTCTCTTTTATTAGATGGGATAGGCAATGCACTACTTTTCTAAAATTTGAAATATTGAGAAATGCAAAACACAGTTGACCCAAAGAGTTTTAGAGAAGTGACTATGAACCAGAATGTGTAAATTGCTTTTAGAGTGTCCAATGTAAAAAGTGCTCTTACTGAACATTATGTACTGGTATAATTGTCATTATCTGACTCTGTAAATCCCCTGTTTATACTCTTATACAATTTTAGCTGACCCCACATGTTTCTTATTGTCCATTTAATATTTTTGGCCTTAGTTTTCAGACTTTGGTTTATTATGCATGTCATTTTTGGAGACTGATATTCTCCTTCCCCTTTTCTGTAGATAAGCATCATTCCAACTCATTCTGGATCTTAAGTCACCATTGTAGCAATAGTAGGCCTCTGGTTTCTCTAAATTCCATAACTCAGAGAGTACTGGGAAAACAATACTGAAGAAAACTATGATGAATAAGAAGAAAATAGGACTTAAAGTAATTCTGGAATAGATCAAATCCTAAATAGTGGAGTAGTCAGAGAAAAATTGAGGAGGTAGAAAAGAAACAAAAACAGAAATGTCAGGGTCAAAGAAATGAAGAGAGAATAGAAAGATTTGGGAAGAAGGAGTGAAAAATGTGTCATATGTCAGAGAAGCCTAATCAGATAGAAAATAAAAGAATATAGGATTGAGTTCTATCACTAGGAGGCAGGAATAAGATTATGATAGGTTGATACTTGAAAGAAGTGATGAAAATAACTTTGAATTGAATTTCCATAATACTGAAAAGTTACATGTTTTGATAATGTATACTATTGACCTCTGCTCCTGTCTATCCAGAGCAAAAGAAAGCTTTTTTAATCCCAGTTCAGAGATTATATATATATATATATATATATATATATATACACACACACACACACACACACACACACACACACACACACACCAACTAGAGGCCTGGTGCACGAAATTTGTGCACTGGGGGGAGGGTGTCCCTCAGCCCAGCCTGCACCCTCTCCAATCTGGGACTCCTCGGGGGATGTCCAACTGCCAGTTTAAGTCCAATCCCTGTGGGTGGGATCGGGCCTTAACTGGCAGTCAGACATCCTTCTCATAATCCAGGATTGTTGGCTCCCAATTGCTCGCCTGCCTGCCAGCCTGATCACCCCCTAACCACTCCCTTGCCAGCCTGATTGAAGCCTAACTGCTCTCTTGCCAGCCCGATTGCCCCCAACTGCCGTCCCCTACCAGCCCAGTTTCCCCCAACTGCCCTCCCCTGCCGGCCATCTTGTGTGGCCATCTTGTGCCCACATTGGGGTGGCCATCTTGTGTGAGGGTGTGATGGTCAATTTGCATATTACCTCTTTATTATATAGGATAATATTTTAATTTATATTTATAATATATAAATACACACACACAGAGGCAAACACACATGCATACATGCAGAGGTTAGGTTTAGCCTTCTACAAAGGAATCATTTTTAAACTTTTACTTTAATAAGAAAAACTTTTGGTATAATTTGTAAGAAAAGAAATGGGCCCTGGCCAGGTAGCTCATTTTGGTTAGAGCATTGTCCCAATATACAAGGTTTCAGGTGTGATCCCTGGTCAGGGCACATACAAGCAGCAGCCAATGAATGCATAATGAGTGGAACTGTTCCTGGTGAGAGGACAAGACCTTGGTTCTTGTCTTATTGAAGGAAAGATTTCAATCAAGAGGCAAAGTGTAGAAAAGCAAGCAAGAAATTATTAACCACAGAAAAAATATACTTAGGACAGTGAGACAAGAAGTAACAGGTGAGCCTAGGCTGGGCTGCTTCGGTTCACTGAGAAGTCAGAGAAAAGGGGGCCTTGGAGACAGGTTCAAGGGGTTAGCCTGGGACAAGCAGCCACTGCCCATTGCTCCCCTGATTGCAAGTCTTATGGGGTACCTTGGAGTTTAAGAGATGCTTGCCTGTGGGGGGAGCATAAAGGGAAGAAAATGGCATGAGAATGCTCCCTGGAGGGAGAGTATGTCCTGGGACCTTCATTTTCTGGGGTTTTAAAGGCTTGGCACTTTTTAAGATATATTTTTATTAATTTCAGAGGGAAGGAAGAGGGAGAGAGAAATAGAAACATCCATGATGAAAGAGAATCATGGATCGGCTGCCTCCTGCAAGTCCCCAACTGGGGATTGAGCCCACAACCCAGGCATGTGCCCTTGACCAGAATCAAACCCAGAATCCTTCAGTTCACAGGACAATGCTCCATCCACTGAGACAAACCAGTTAGGACAAGGTTGGGCATTCAAGGGATGTCTTAGGAGAGGATCAATAGAATATTCATCAGTTTTATTCATGCTGATGTACTCTACAATGAAATTTATTCTCTTAATTTGTCTGTCCTTGGGTATGGTTGGTAAATGGCACTAATTGGGTTTCTGTTATCAGTCTCCCTGTGTAGGGTGATTTAAGCTATTTACTCTATGGGGGGTGGGGGGGAAAAGTACAAATAATTTACTCTTAAGTATCTTTGGTTTAGGAAAGATAGAAAGATAGAATACCAGATAGCTATGAGCTGCAGTTTATCTGTCTTAGTTTCCCTATTCTGCTTGTCCTGGAGTTTTCCTAGTTTCTTACTATCCTGTAACAGAACAACAAATTTCTCTCTCTCTCTCTCTCTCTCTCTCTCTCTCTCTCTCTCTCTCTCTCTCTCTCTCTCTCTTCTCTCCCCACTCTCTCTAAAATCGAGAAATAAATAAAAATTTTTAAAAAGAACATGAATGTTATGTATTACATATGAATGGAAGTTTCAAAACTGGTGCAAAACTCCACAGACTGCTCTGTCTCTTTCTTAGTCACCATGAAAGCATGCTTTGAAAAGATGGCCTGGAGACTCACCAACACCAATAAAAGGCCATGCAGAAGTGAGAGATAAAAACTTTTGTTGTATTAAGTGACTGAGGTGTTGGGTCTGTTTATAACCTGTATTGTCATAACTTATACAAAATAAATGAAATGTTTTAACCTGCCTTAAATTTAACTAGATAATAATGTCCAACCTATATTAAAGAGCTTCTTTTAGATTAAATGGATACTTACTTCTTTTACCCCGCTCTCAATATTCTGGAAATAAGGCACCGCTATTTGCTGATATGAAAGCCAGTTAGATCTACTTCCCTCTTAGTGTATGCAAGCTTCTCTGTGATTTTCTCACCTTCTCCATGGATCAATTACCAATACCTCTTGCAGACATTTCATGCATTTCCATCTGCCTATGTTGAAGTCATAACAGCACATATGCCACCAAACTTTTTAATTAAATATCTTCAAATTATATATTTTTTACAGCAGAAAAACAATGATGAGCTAAATTAGGCAACAAGAGAGAAAGATGAAAGAGGGGGAAGCTATGGAAAACATTTTGACCAAACTAGAAGTATATGGACTTAAACACACACATACAAGACATTCCCAGATATATTTACATTTATTAGACCTACGAACCAAAGTTTCCATTCTATATATAAGTAACATAGATAAACACAGAACATTACTTTATGTTGTTATTTAAATGGAAATATTATATTTACAGCAAGAAGATTGAAATCACTTCCTGGAACCACAAAATTTATAGTACCATATATCTTATAAAAAGGAGAGAGAATCTTTTTTTTCTCTTTGTACTGTGAATCAGGCATTCATTGAAAACCATAAAATTCAAAGTTCAAAATATGTTATTTTACATGTAAAATAAAAATGACTTTAATGTATTTATAGGCAAATAGAAATAGGTTATCAAAAAATAATTTCCAGAATATGATTTTCCACTAAAAGATAAATATTATCCTAAAATATTTTTATGTTTTAAAATATGCTTTTATTGATTTTTTAGAGAGAAAGGGAATGACAAGGAGAGATAGAAACATCCATGAGAGGGAAGCATGGACAACCATTGGTTGCCTCTTGCATGCCCCCTGCTGGGGATTGAGCCCACAACTCCTGTTCAGGAATGGAAACAGTGGCTTCTTAGTGCATGAGCCACACTGGCAGGGCTAAATATTTTTAATTATATTTAAATCCAATGAATATATTATGTCTTGTTCTAGTTGCTTTTTAAATTTATTTTATATTTTTTTAGTTAACTGAGGATAAATATCCAAGCCTTCCAAACTTTTAAAAAGTTACCCACCACATGCACATTCAATCTGAGGTTTTGTTATGGTAGTGGTGATATCCTCTAGTTGAAAACAAGTAGTATTGATATTTCTGGATTTATCACAAGTTCAGAATGTTCTGTAAACCTGAAGGAGGCCTCTGGCAATTCACCTAAGTATCCTTCACCTTTCATCACTTCTGCAGGAAAAAAATATCAAATGAGCTCGAGGGACAGGGGATATAGCTTACATCCCTGGCAGGTTAAAAAAATAGATAAGTATCTCTATTATAGATGAGCTTATATATTTCATAGTCTCCAAGTTTGTTTCACTTGGATAATGGCTCAAATTATATTTTCCTACAAATCTGCACTAGGTTATTACATGCTAATGCATTGTATCTATAATTATAAAAGCATAATTTGCTAATTAGACCGGACAGTCAAACAACCTTCCGGACATCATTCTGGACATCCTTACAGATGAAGCTGCCATGGTGGGGGCCGAGGCAGAGGCAGTTAGGGGCAATCTGGCAGGAAGGTGAACAATTAGGGGCAATCAGGCAGGCAGGCAGGTGGTTAGGGGCGATCAGGCAGGCAGGCAGAGTGGTTAGGAGCCAGTGGTCCTGGATTGTGAGAGGGATGTCCGACTGCCAGTTTAGGCCCGTCAGACATCCCCCAAAGGGTCCCGATTATGAGACGGTGCAGGCTGGGCTGAGGGCCCCCCCCCCCCATGCACAGATTTCATGCACCGGGCCTTTAGTGTTATGATAAAATGCTTTTAAAAGTTAGCATTAACCTCTTACACTGTGTGAGAAAATATTACAAAGTTCACACAAGCCAACTATTCTATTTAAATAGAAATAGACAAAAGAAAACAATCACAAAAATTAGTGAAACCTGTAGGATGGCCCTGACTGGTTTGGCTCAGTGGATAGAGCGTTGGCCTGCAGACTGAAGGGTCCCAGGTTTGATTCCGGTCAAGGGCATGTACCATGGTTGCAGGCACATTCCCAGTAAGGGGTGTGCAGGAGGCAGCCGATCAATGTTTCTCTCTCATCAGTGTTTCTAACTCTCTATCCCTCTCCCTTCCTCTCTGTAAAAAAATCAATAAAATATATTTTTTAAAAAAACCTGTAGGATGCTTATTAGGTTCAAAAATATATTCTCTGACTGCCTTGATAATAGCATATTTGTATTTCCCAACTGCCCTCATGGGTAGGTAGTATAATTGCCATCATCCCCTTTCTAGGTGGGTAAGATGAAGTAATTTAGCCGCAGGAAGTTAACTTGCTTATCTAAGTCACACATGTGGTAAGAAATGGAAATGAGATTTGAACCTACATAGTCTAGCTGTAAATCTCAAGCATTTACTACCCATAGTATTCTCACAATTACATGTTTTACAATCCAGAATATCTCATCTGGATGCTTCAATATTATGTGTTGGATCATTTATCTATATAGACATTATTCATTTTATTGTTCTTTGTTTATTGCATTTCACAGATGTGTTTTTTATAAATTGAAGGCAAGAGCAGCAAAATAATTATGACTCATTTTATTGCAATGCTCATTATATTGCAGTGTTCTGGAGTTGAACTCTCAATATCACCGAAGTATGTCTGTATCACTATGTCTATCTTTCATCTTTCTATTTATCCAGCTGTACCTCTTCCTGGTTTTTTAAAAAACTTATTTATTGGAAATTATTTCCATTATTTATTAGTATGAGTAAAGGGACAAGGCAAGGCAATGTGGGCTGCAAAAAGATAGTTTCTCTCTTTCCACATGTCTTAGAATATTTTGTTCCTACCACCACTAAGAACATGAACATATATTATTCTATGCTTAGGCTTTAGAAATAAGTGTGCAATACAACCAAAAGAGAGCATATCCAAATGGAGGTGTAAAAATATATTTTAATATTTGGTGTAAACAGCATTAAATGTACCCTCAAATCAACTATGTTATTTATGATGTGCCTCACAGATGGATGTTATTAACCATGTGTGCCATCTGGTAACTTCTATTTTAGCTAATCACTCTTGCTAAGTAGGTGCTAACTCTTTGAAATTATTGTTTTCATTGTCTAAATTTGGGTGAACTTGGGCAGAGTACCAGTTGTTCCTCCTAATTATAGTTCTGTGGCCTGGGTATGAAACTCAAAGAAGAATGAAAATCAGGCACTTAGTAGAGTATTAAGCAAGTTGGGGAAGTTACAGGTTGTGAGTTCTGAATGGTCTACTCCTGAAATAACTTCTAACATTAAGTCATATGTAAATAACAAGAAGAATATTATGTATCTCTTCATTCTTGACTGAGGTACAATAAATGGATATCTAAGATTTCAATTGCTCAAGAATTTTCAAAGTCTGCATAAGCATATAATATTAGTTCTTTGGTTTATGTAAGTGAGTATGGACATTGACTTTGTTTTTGATTATTTAAACCTTTTAACTATAGACTGCTTATAAGGAATGACATTGGAAAGAACACATCTGTGATTCTGGTAATAGTCATGAAGAATCATACACTGAACTATTTGGATTTACAAACTGATTCAGAGATCAGGCTTTAAGGGGTTCATCATTCAAGGACCTCAGTGACCTTCACTAGATTCTTTGACTTCAGACATCTAAAGATAGATGAAAAGTGAAATGGAGATAACTTCAGACTATATTCCATCAATTAGAATTTGTCTGGCAGCTCTACCTAAATATGAATATGGGAAACATGGTTTCTTTGTTTTTCCAGAAGTAACATGCAATAATTTGGTGAAGGCATAGCAGGTCTCTACCACATTGTGAGATTCTGATATTTATCAATATTTTGGGCCTTTTGTCCCCCAGCAAAAATCCAAATGATAAAGAGTAACTATTTAGCTCATATGTTTGATTAAACAGCCTACTAGCAATTAGCTCCTGGTTTAGGCTAATTTTAGATATAACTTACTCATTATTTCAAGGAGTGTGAAAGGGTAACCTCAACAAAGAGAATCTAAAAACAATCAACCATTCTCCTCAGGTGTGTTCTTTCTAATTTGATTATTCCCGATTTAATAGTAGAAAATACCTTGCTCTATACTCAAGCAGATTCTGGGTTTTACAGGGGATGAAATGAAAAAAGAAAAGAAATAAAGGCAGTACCAAAGTGCATGGCACTCAAAGTCAGGGAAAGAACAATAAGCTTTGGTTCCTTTCATGTGGGTCTGTGGTTCAAAAGAGATTATATATCTAGCGCTTGTGCTCGCTCCAACCGGATGCTTGGGATGTCTACCAAACACCCAAGAGAGAGGTGCTACCCTGCCCTCAAGATTTCCTTTCCCATAGCCTAACAGAAAGAACAAATGAGGTCACTTTTCGGAGTTGAATGAGCACAATCTCAAAGAGATGTGCAGGTGAAGAGCTTGAATGGATCCAGGCTTGGTGCTGGGCAATGTGTATGGAGTTTAGAAATGGACTATCCTCCCACCCAGAGAGTTTACTTCTAAGTACTTATTCCAGAAAAATGCTGACTATCCAATGCAGCCCTGTTGGAAATAGGGAAACTTTAGGAACTAACCTAAATGCTCATCAGAAAGAGAAACTAAATCATGAAGTATTCACACATGGAATATTCTAAAGCAAATGAGAATTTGTTAGATTTCTACATACAGATATGGGAAGATCTAGAAGACTCATTAAGTGGGAAAAAAGCTATATAACGCATGCATTATGTTCCGAGCTGTATAAAATTTAAAATACCCAAACTTCATAGATACATATTTCAGAATGCATAGATTATATACATATACACAGTGAAAATCAATTCTGAAAGGATCACACACAAGCAATTACTGTGACTAGAATGAGCTAGATAGGTAAAGAGGAATCGTCACTTTATCTGTATTGTTTTGTTTACAATAATGTGTTTGTATGTTACTTGTATACATTTTGGGTGATTATTTACTATAAGAATGCAAGACATGAAGACAGAGAAGGCTGTCTCTGACCCAAAGCAGCTGTGCACAGGGAGCAGAATGTAGCAACACTGCCTGGAAGTTAGGGCACGTGAGCCTGGTGTGCTCTGCATAGCAGGTCTCAATAAATATCTGTTGAATAAAAAACTTATATATATTAAAGTCTAAGCGACCATTATGACCAAATGACCAGAACGACCGGTCAACCAGTCACTATGATGCGCACTGACCACCAGGGGGCAGATGCTCAATACAGGAGCTGCCCCTTGTGGTCAGTGCGCTCCCACAGCCAACCTCCCACAGCCAACCAACCTCCCATGGTCCCTCCCCCTGGCTGGCCAACATCCCGCGGTCCCCTCCCCCCCCCGCCAGTCCCTCCCACAGCCGACCAACCAACCTCCAGTGGCCCCTCTCTCTGTCCCTCCTCCCCAGCTGGCAGGCCCCAAGTGGCCTGGCCCTGATCAGGACTGGGCAAAATGGCCTTGATCAGCCCTGATCGCTGGCCAGGCCTAGGGACCCCACCCATGCATGAATCCGTGCACTGAACCTTGAGTAGGTAAATAAATAGGATGAGATGAGAAAAATCAGTGATTGGTGTCCATCCCATTTACCAAATTGACTGTTATCCTTGCAGCAAGTAAAGTGATCCTTGGAAAAGCTGTGTCTTATCACCACTCTTTTGGATAAACATCACATAACATTTTATCATCTCATTATTAATAGTAATGAATGGAATCAACATGAATGGAACATTCAGGTTTTATACTGAAATATTTAGAAATCATTTTCTTTAATATGTATAACGTATAATCGAGTTTAATTTGATTTTGCTCTTGCTCCTAAAAGTAACATTGGATCTCAAAAATTGAGCTGTCTTCTCCCTCTAAAAAAGAAATTAAATTAATTTTCAGATCATGTCTAGTAATTCAAAAACCAAATAGTTGTCAGTTATGAAAAGAGAAATTAAGAAGACGGTAAGGAGTTAAGCATCTAACTATAGTAAATTTGAATTTGATTCAATTCATATGATTGTTTGGATATTTAATTATGACAATGGAAGTTTATCAGATCTAGGTTGAACTATCAGTGTGTTGGAATTGAATGAAGATTAACTAGCAATGATTTAATTGCTATCTCCCACTGACAAGACTTCCTTTGAATTAAATGGATATAAAGAAATACAGCTATTAAAATGAAGAAAAACAATTAAATATGAAGAGCTTCAGAGTCTGAGTGCAAACTGAAGAGCAATATAATAGATTGTAAAATGTCAAATAACTGGTGAGTTCAGTTACTGGCTGAAACACAATATTTTAATTCCTGAATGAGGGTTAAAACTGTAGCCCAAATCTCACTTCTCTTCACTTAAAAGAAATCCAAAATTAACAACTGTTACAACATGTTTTGGGAGTCATGCTCCCCAGACCACCAGTCTCTCCTCAATGATGTGAGGCCGTTTCAGTGCACACAGGCTGTTTTAATTGACCTGACCAGTCAAAGTAGTCATTGATTTTTCTCAAAGCACATTGTTGACTATAATTTCCCTTAGACTCCTGCTGCTTCTACTATTTAGATTCAAGTACAAAGGAGGTACTTGTAGGTAGAAGAAACAATCATAGTCTTTTTATTTATTTGTTGGTTTATTGTTTATTTTTGACACTATTACAGATGTTCCCCATTTTGCCCCCATCCACCCAGCCCTCACCTCACCCCAGGCCTTCACCACATCATTTTTTGTGTCCACTGACTGCATATACGCATATACGTTCTTTGGTTAATCTCTTCCAGTTCCCCCTCTGGGATCTGTCAATCTGTTCCATGTACCCATGCCTCTGAAACAATCATAGTCTTATGTGAAATATTGAATGAGTCACATAGATCATTCCATCAATTTACAAGAAATGAAAAGAGAATACTAGACTTGATTTTCTTGAGCATCAGAGTGGAATATTTTACAGCCTTCCTTTCAACAAATTGAGTTTATGACACACAACATGTGTGTGGTAAATTTGTAGTCCATTGTTCTCTTGTGAACTGAATTATGTTGCATCCCAATTGAAGGATGAACTAGAACCCTTTCAGGTAGTTCTCAATTTATTCAACTTTCTTTTATACTTCCCCAAATCTTTTCCAGGGGCTAAATGTAATGCCATACCAAGGCATTAGTTATTGAACATTGCACCTACAGCACTAATATCCCTTTAAGCTATCAAGATAGATGCCATTTCATGGGAGATAAAAATCTCTTTGCAAATAAAAACTTTATGGTGTTAAAACAACTCATGAAAAAGTTCCTAAATATTTTATTGCTACAGATTTTCACAATAGAGGCGGATACTGAAAAAAAAAAAAAAAGGTATACAACTAGAAACTTAAATTTCAAGATTTAGTTCATATATAGAAAGTACAAGTGAAAGTTAAATATTTAATTTTACTTTTACACTGTGAAAATTACATATAAAGGAGGTTTGAAAATCCCAAAGCACAAAAGAATAAAAATGTAAATTGTTTAACTTGAGTGGGCCTTTGAGTATGCACAGTAGGAAGCAACCTTACATAATAGCACTGAAGGATATAGAGAAAGTGCCCTAATCAAAAGTTTCTCATCCCTTCCAGAATAGGTGCTGTTATATATCTACATATTCTGTGTGGGGTTTTGTTTGTTTGTTGGTTGGTTGGTTTGTTTATCTTGTTTTGCTTTTGTCTTCTGAATCTTCCAACTTGCTTCACTGGCACTTTTTCCTTAAGTGGAACACAAATTTATACCACAAACTCAATCTAGCATTGAGGGTTTATTACCCCACATAAGTGGGAGCAAGGATTAAGACTGAGGAGAGAAAGATGGGCAGGAGAACAGCCATACTTCTCATTTTGCATTATGAATACATCCTAAATCCTACTCAGGCAGATATTATGGTTTTCATTTTACCTTATAGTTTAAATGAAAATAATAAGAATATGTCAACATTATGCCTTACATAATATACACATTTAAAAGCATGGATCTTCTTTAAATCCACATCCTTTCCCTATCTGAAAGATACTGTCAGTTAAGACAGAAAGTGAAATTGTCTTCTCATCCTAATTTAAAATTTACCCAAAGGGTATGGCATTGGTATGTTTTTAATACAAATTTTCTTTCAGATGGTCTCTTTCTGATAATAATGTACTATTATTAGTAACAATAAAACACGTAATGCTTATTGATTACTTACTCTTGCCAAGGGTATATAATCTGTATCCAAATGTTTTCCACTGGCAATGCTATACAAGGTTGCAAATAAAAATAAGTCTTTTAAGGAAACTTAGTTTTGCTCAGCCATTCCCTTGGAAAACATCTCCTGGGCAATCTGCAGAATAACTATGACCATTAAGGACTATTGACCAGTTTAACTTTGTATATAGTCAACAAGGAGGTTGATTGACTTCTAAGACAGGTAGGTTAATGATCGGCTGTGAAACAGGTAATATACAACAATGTCATGATTTCAACCTGTGAATTAATATTCAAAAATTTGGATTCTTGAGTTAGTTATTTAAAGAATTATTAATTATAAAGTGCCCTGAGAAGATTACAGCTCTATTAATGACATCACTGTTAGCCTTATGTATTTGTTTAAGAAGTCTCCATGAAAAGTCATTAAAAATCATATTACTATAAAGTTAAATTGTGTCCTTTTTTTTTTTTTTTTTTTTTTTTTTTTCATCTAGTCAACTTGTATTGAATCGCTACAAGGTCCTGAGTGTTAAAATTTGTTATAAGCAGAAATGGAATATTCATGCAACACAATTTAGCCTTTGCTGTGCATAGCCTTTTTGTAGCACAAGGACTCCAGCCATAATCACTTAAAGATTGCTTAGAGCTTGCCCTCATTTTCTTAAAATCAGATACACTATTACTATCAACCCTTTAGGGATGTTTCCATGTTTCCAGGCAGCGTTGGCGTTGGCGTTGGCTGTGGCCGAGACACAGTGAGGGGCATGTTCACTTCAAGGAAATTCCTAAATCGCCCAGTATCCCCCCCCCACCCCCCCACCCCCCCCCCACACACCCCCACCCCCCGCCATCCGCATCCTGGGAAAGTCCGTCCTTCTTGACTGCTAGGTGGAAAAGACAGAGAGAAAGAGAGAGAGAGCAGTTGTGAGACACAGAATTTATTCTTGTATTATTATTTAGTAATTTCAGTCAAACCTTGTTTTGCGAATGTCTCCATCATTAACATTTGGTTCTCGACTTAGTTGTTCACAGAAAAATGTCTTGGTTGTTGAACAAAACTTCAGTTTTGGACCTGACAATCCTTTCATGCTGATACCTCAGCATGACAAAAAAAAATGTCTCTCAGGCAACAAACAAAAGAGATAATGCTTTTGTTACTGGCAAAATCGATGATTAGCACAATTTTAAAACATAAAGAGTGCTAATGTTGCTAAGGGCTTTAAAGTGCTCACAAAACACTCACTAGCGATTGAATAGGTAGAAAAACTGTTGTTGATTGGATAAAGGAAAAGTAGTTAGCCAGTGATAGCATTTAGGAGGCAGTGATATATGAAAAATTCTTTTAAAGCTAGAAGGGGGTGGTTTGATAAATTTAAGAAAATAAGTATTTATAGAGTAAACAGTACCGTTAGACATGTTCTATATATAAGAAAGGTTAAAATAGAGAATCATTTGGGGATCTGGAATGGATTAATTCAATTTACATTATTTCTAATGGGAAAAAATGATTTGGTTTTTGAACAAATCACTCTGCTAATGGCCTTCCAGGACGAATTAATTTTGAAAACTGAGGTTCCATTGTATTGTATTATTTTCCACACAAACAACTGTAAAGCTACTTTTGCTCCACCTTGTACTGAGGCGGGGCCATTGTGGCAAGTGGAGAAAATGTACATATTCCTGTGGCAATAACTGCAATTATTTTATGCCACTAACCAGACTCAGAGCTAAAAGTGGTGGTATGAAGGTGTCAAGATAGTCTAACCTCATCACAGTGACAGTTTGATTGTTGAAAGATTATTTTCACTGATCACACATCTTTGCAAGTGGAAAAATAATAGTGAGATTAAAATGTTTAAAATGTCTCTGGCCCAGTCTTGTGTGATGGCAGTAAAAAATGTTAATTTCTTGGCAAGCTGAATATGTACGTAGGATAGCAACCTTCTTACTTATAGTTGCATCTGACCTTTTTCAAAATTGAAGAAGGAACTCAAATTTATAAATACTTTCAGAAATGTCTGTTTACTCAGACTATTTCAAGATAGTTTCAAGGTAATGGACAGACCAAAATGATGTACATCTAAATTTTTGTGTTAAGAAACAATAGACAAATTTTATATTTTAAAAATATTTGTAAGAGTCCTCCATTGTAAATTTTTTTATCATAATGAAGAGCCACATGTTTATAAAGTGCTTTTATATAAAATATTGAGATTTTTATAAGTACCGCGCGCTAACCGATTGCGCCACTGGAGCTCCGGCCGCATAAAATATTGAGATTTTTAGATTGGGCTTATTAATTTAAGTAATCGTGGATATAAAGTTAGGACATTTGGTTAGAATACTGACCTAAAGGTAGGAACTCTGATATTCTTTGTATGGTAACTATATCTGTGTAAGAACTGCACACTTCAAAAATCTTAGAGAATTGCAAAAAGGGAGTTTTATTAATTTTTTCATAGTTTGGTTTTAAAAAGCTTTAGAAGTCAAATGTTAAAATAAAAATAAAAAGAGATATAGGAACAGTATGATGCATGAGCTTGTTCCACTAAAGCCATTATAATTGAATCATTCTGTTCCCCTTCTTCCATTGAGATTATAATGGCTCCATACTATGTAAGCAAGTGAGACTAATAATAGCATCCATCCTCATAAGCATGCCATTAAGACACAAGATGACAGCAGGAGCAAGAGGAGAAACAACACTATGCATAAATCACTCTGACCTAGAAGACTGAAGAACATGCAAAAAGAAACTGTGGAAACTCAATGAGCAGCAGTGTCAGGAGATGTAACGGGTGGGTCAGCCTTCAGTAGAGCAGGCAGAATGGCATGGCTCCTAACATAATATTAATACATTCAGCAGACATCTGAGAAAATTTTCCAAAGAAAAAAGCTGGATATTAGCCATGAGTAAGACCGTTGATTGGCTATAAGTCCTTATTAGGCTATCTACTGATCTAATAGGTCAAAGAAACTACAAAAGTTCATTCCCACCTAGATTGATTACTTTATCAGCAAACTGGGCTGACTGACCAGTGAGCTCCACTACTCAGTAGTATTGATTATGTCAAAATCTTTGCTGTTAGCACCTATGGAGTGGTTATCTTATTGCATGATCACAGATTGTATTCATAATCCTTATGTATCATCTCAATTCTATTTCAAGCATTATTTTATTGACTTTTTCTCAGTGAATTTATTTATTTTCTACTAGAGGCGCAGTGCACAAAATTCGTGCACTGGAGTGGTGTCCCTCAGCCTAGCCTGCACCCTCTCCAATCTGGGACCCCTCGGGGGATATCCAACTGCTGGTTTTGGCCCGATCCCTGTGGACATCAGACATCCCTCTCACAATCTAGGACTGCTGGCTCCAACCACTCACCTGCCTGCCTGCCTGATTGCCCCTAACTGCTTCTGCCTGCCAGCCTGATCACCACTAACTGCTCCCCTGCCAGCCCAATCGCCCCCAACTGCCCCCCCCTGCTGTCCTGGTCGCCCCTAACTGCCCTCCCCTGCTGGCCCCAAATGGAATAAAAGGCCAATACAACTACTCAGCATTGCCATTGTGTACAAAAGTAGCCTTAGATTATGTGACGGTTTTTAAGAAAACTTTTTTTTTAATATGAAAACAAACAATGGGCCAGATTGCACCCATTGGCTTTGGTTTGCCTACCAAAAGTTTAAGAAAAACTGAAAGTAAAGGAAAATTTTAACTATAAATCAAATTTACAAAAGGCAAATATATCCTCTACTATAGCATATTGCCTTTCCTTATATTTTTTAAGGATCTATTATGTCTATTGATTTTTAATTTTTTTAAAATTAGAATACAGATCTATAATACAAAACCACAAATTTCTAATATTTTGTTAAACTATGCTAATGAGACATGTAAAAAGTACATAAGATTAAATTTTTCAGAAATTACACATTCAGTTGTATACTATTGTTCAGTTGTAGCCAGACATATATTATTACCCTAGCTGGAAGCCAGCCCCTTAAATTGAAGCTATTGTACTTACAAATGTCTTGACAGGCATATTTGTTCAATAGAAAGTATATTAGTTATTTAAATCCTTTCTGACTCTATGCACTGGCTCATATTGTCATGCTGCCATTTAGGTCAGACTATCAAGAAGTATATATGTCTAGCAGCCACTTTCTGGGTAAAAAGCTGCAATTTACTGGATAATTATTAATGATTCCAAATTAAAAAATTTACTCATTCAGAGTAATATTTTTATTTTTTTTAAAATTTAACAACCTAACAATATTTACTTTTATTCCTATTTATTTTTAAGGAAAGTACCTTTCAGTTCTGTGAAGCATAATACTTCACTGTGTGTCAGAATTTTCCAATGCACCACAGTAAATAGAAATTGTCATTCAATTAGTAAGAAGTGTAAAGAAGCATAAAATTATAAAAGTTACCACATAATGCGTGATTCCCCTGATTTATTCTATTGCTTTCTCACAGAATTTAGAATGATAAGCCCTTTGTTTTCCTCATTTCACTTTTGGAGACTTTTGTTGGTATTTTACTCTCTGTAACATTTTTTCTGGTTATTCATTCTTATCAGTTAAAGTTGGATAGAAAAATGCATTCTTTCTCTAACTTGTGGTGATATAGTTCTATGTTTATACAGTACTTCGTGGTATTTGTAGGTAATGGAAGCAATTTTGTAAATGTATCTCTTGCATTAAGGGTCCCTTCCTGAAAGTAGGAAAATTAGTTCTGTAATTCTTAGACTCATCTGAAGGCTTATGCCAGTGTAGTTGAGGAGCAGTAAGTAGGATAGCAACCCATTGCCTAAAACTATCTCTTTACGTTCCATTTTCTACATGCTATGTAGAAAAAGCATAGAGGTGAATATATAGAATGCAAACATTCTAAACAACTAGATTTCATTTTAAATTGTTTGCCACTAACTTCTGAGTAAAATTAAAGATATGTTCAGCCAACTGCTTTGAATTCAAAAGGAATTGTTATAATATATTAAATAATAAAACATATTAAGATCTATTGTAGTCCTAACCAGTTTGGCTCAGTGGAAAGAGCATCGGCCTGCGGACACAAGGGTCCCAGGTTCAATTCTGGTTGATAGCATGTACCTTGGTTGTGGGCACATACCCAGTAGGGAGTGTGCAGGAGGCAGCTGATCAATGTTTCTCTCTCATCGATGTTTCTAACTCTCTATCCTTCTCCCTTCCTCTCTGTAAAAAAATCAATAAAATATATTTGAAAAAAAAAAGATCTATTGTAGTTTTATACTAGCACTAGAAGCCTGGTGCACGAAATTGGTGCAAGGGTAGGGTCCCTAGGCCTGGCCAGAGATCAGGGCCAATCTGTGGGGTGACCAGGAGATGATCAGGGACCCCTGCTGGCACCTACCTTGGCTGACCTGGCTCCTGCAAGCTTGGGGCAGCTCATGCGTTGAGCATCTTCCTCCTGGTGGTCAGTGCACATCATAGCAACTGAAGCATCCATCCTATCTAAGAAAAGAGTAATATGCAAGTTAATCATCACTCCATCACTCCCTCACTCTGTAACAAAGATGGTGGGGGCCACAGAGCTGGAGCAAGTAGGAGGCTTGGGTTGCCCCCAGCGATGGAGGAAGCCAAGCTTTCTGCCTTCCCTGGCTAGCCCTGAGCTCCGCTCAAGATTACAAAGTTTCAATTATAGAAGATAAATAAATCCCAGATACCTGCTGAAAAAAAAAAGAAAAAAGAAAAGAAAAAAAGGACAGGTTGGGAGCTTGGGTCACCGGGGAGCTTGACCAGCCTGCAAACAGCCATCAGCCCCTCACCCAGGCTGGCCAGGCACCCCAGTGGGACCCCCACCCTAAAGGGGGTATGGCCAGCCTGAAAATTACCTTCAGCCCCTCACCCAGGCTGGCCAGGCACCCCAGTGGGGACCCCTACCCTGATCCTGGACATCCTTCAGGGCAAACCAGCCGGCCTCCACCGATGTACCAGGCCTCTATCCTATATAATAAAAAGGTAATACGCAAACTGACCCTAACAGCAGAATGACTGGGAATGACTGGTCACTATGACACACACTGACCACCAGGGGGCAGACGCTCAATGCAGGAGCTGCCCCCTGGTGGTCAGTGTGCGCCCACAGAAGGAGCTCTGCTCAGCAACAAGCCAGGCTGACAGCTGCCAGCACAGCGGTGGTGGTGGAAGCCTCTCCTACCTCCTCAGCAGCGCTACGGATGTCTGACTGCAGCTTCGGCCTGCTCTCCACTGGCAAGTGGACATCCCCCGAGGGCTCCTGGGCTGCCAGAGGGATATCTGACTGCCAGCTTAGGCCCGATCCCCCAAGGAGTGGGCCTAAGCCAGCAGGTGGTCATCCCCCAAGGGGTCCCAGACTGGGAGAGGGCACAGGCTGGGCTGAGGGACCCTTCTGAGTGCACAAATTTTTGTGCACCGGGCCTCTAGTCTTATATAAAAACTGCTGTTTGAAATTTTAACCCTGCTATTTCTGGCTTCTGTAAATGCTTGCTGGCTTAAATAATAAGGAAAATAAGACTACTCCCATTTCAGAGAGGCCATTAAACTTTCTCCAGATGAAGTTATCAGTGCTGGAGTCAGGTCAACCCTTTAGTTGAAGTCTCAAAGACCCAGCACCATAGGGGCTCTTTAAGAACTTGCAAAGGGGACCGGGAACCCCATATTTGGGAGACAAAGAGGGTAAGATGGTATAAATACAGGAAACTTCCTGTGTGATTTCGGCCAGAATTTGAGAGACATTTTCCTCTGGGCCCGCACATAATAATAAATGTAATTCTATCTCTCTAAGGCAGGGGTGGGCAAACTTTTTGACTCGAGGGCCACAATGGGTTCTTAAACTGGACCAAAGGGCCGGAACAAAAGCATGGATGGAGTGTTTGTGTGAACTAATATAAATTCAAAGTAAACATCATTACATAAAAGGGAACGGTCTTTTTTTTTTAGTTTTATTCATTTCAAATGGGCCAGATCTGGCCCACCGGCTGTAGTTTGCCCACGGCTGCTCTAAGCGTTTCTTGGTTCTTCTCTGGTTTTTCTGTAACAGCAACCAGTTGTTCTTCCATTTGTTCTGCTGTTTAGTAAATTTGCATATTAGGCTTTTATTATACAGGATAGAATTTGAGACCCAATTTAACAGTTTAATTTTTTAATTCACAACATTTTTAGTAGCTGCTCAATTCTAGTTTGTCCCTATGTCCTATTGGACATACCAGCTTCACTCTAAAGTATAGAATTTTCTTAGGTTTAAAGATTTTATTTTTCTGTAAATTACCATAAGCTTAGATACCCTCATTTTCTTTTTGCTTTAGTTTCCTCAGACGTGGAGAAGATAAGCAAATATCTAAACTTTATCATTATAATTTTTAATGCAATTTGGCCTAAAATTTTACTAGCACTCAAAATAATTCTGTTTAAAAAGGATAGAAAAGGTATTCTCCTCCAAATATATTCAAATTAATTATATAAGTTACATGTAGGATCCCCAATTGATTTTATGTTAAAATAAGTTTTTTAAAAGACATTTAATTGAATATTTCAGAAATATGGAAAAATCTATATGTTGGCCAGATGATCTGGATATCAAACAAATGAAAATTTGTGCTTCTCAGCATAAACTGCTGACCCTAAAATGTTAGAGCATTTGTATAATATTCAAATATTTTTTTAGTACTCAAAAATAATTAATGTAGGATGATATATATGTATGTATATATATACATAAATGCATTTATATATCAGAATTTAATCTGAATTCTGAAAACAAAATGTTTCAAAGATAGATTGATAATTATTGGAATCAAATAAAGTGTTAAATATATGTTTTAGAATTTCACATATTCCCTTTGATCTTGTCACATTAAAATTTAATGGCAATTCCATTCTAATCTTTGTGTATGGAAGCATATTCTTTTGACTGTCATTTAATTTCAGTAAAACTATTCAAATTAAAGTGTCCTATTTTTATTAATATAAAGGCATATTTATTAATGCATTTGACTTTGTCATTCCAATTCACAGATACATGATCACTTCACATACTATTCTTCACAGATATTTATATTAAAATATTTCACAATGAACTTGAATTTTATTGATTTTTATTCTAATATATTTTAAAGATTAAAAAATTCTAATAGTAACAACATTATTTCAGATATTTATTAGAAGTTAGTTCCTCTCCCAAATAACTCTATTGATATGTATTTATAAAATTTCCAAATTAAAAGAATACCTTGATATACATTTTACAACAAAGAAAAAAATGAATAATATTTGTTCATCATAACTCTTAACTGAAAATAATTAAAGTTGGTTATGGAATGGAACTCCAGTGGCCCCAGGCAGGAAATGCCTAAGCAGAAATACACATGCAATCATTTCAGACATCTCTCATCAGACACTGTAGCAAATAGGTAAGTATAAATCTTCACTGAGTATTTTTAAGTCAATGATTAATGACATTATGTAGACTAATTATATGCATTATATAAATGTGCTGACTATTATCTTTTTGAAAAGATAGTTTTAAAAACATGGAATCTATGACTACAGCTATAACATGTGTGCATTCATTTATTTTTTTATTTTATTTTTTAAAATATATTTTTATTGATTTCAGAAAGGAAGGGAGGGGGCTAGAGAGATAGAAATATCAATGATGAAAGAGAATCATTGATTGGCTGCCTCCTGCACACCTCACACTGGGGATTGAGCCTGCAATTTAGGCATATGCCCTGACCGGGAATTGAACTGCAACCTCCTGGTTCATAGGTTGATGCTCAACCACTGAACCACACTGGCCAAGCACATTCATTTACTTAACAACCATACTTGTATACTATCTATTCAGGTTTTCTGGTATCCTATTTAATAAAAGAGAAACAAGGTAATTAGTGTACGACCGATACCCTCCCCAATGGCTAATCAGGGCGATATGCAAATTAACTGCCAGCCAAGATGGCGGCCGGCAGCCAGGCAGCTTGAAACTAACATGGGGCTTGCTTGCTTCAGTGATGGAGGAAACCAATATTCCCCGCCTGCCTTGCCGGCCTCTGAGCCTGCAGTTTGAAACACTGTAACAAATATAGAAGCTAAACAAAACCCCAGAAACCTGCTTTCAGCGAGCCGGGATCTCAGAGCTGGAGTTATACATTGTTTCGATTATAGAACCCAAACAAACCAGATACCTGCTTTCAGCAGCAGAGGCCTAAGAGCTGGAGCCTCAGAGCTAAAGCTGGCCCAGAATAAAAAAAAAAGAAAAAAAAGAGCAGTTGGGAGCTTCCATCATACGCCAGCCTGAAAACAGCCCTCAGCCCCTCACCCAGACTGGCCAAGCACCCCAGTGGGGACCCCCACCCTAAGGGTGTGTGACCAGCTGCAAACAGCCATCATCCCCTCACCCAGGCTGGCCAGGCACCCCAGTGGGGACCCCCACCCTGATCCAGGACACCCTTCAGGGCAAACCAGCCGGGCCCCACCCATGCATCAGGCCTCTATCCTATATAGTAAAAGGGTAATATGCCTCCCAGCACCGGGATCAGTGGAGCCACGAGGCCTTCTGGCACTGGGATCAGCGTGACAGGGGGCAGCACCCAAACCCCCTGATCGCCCAGCGGTTCTGTGTGTGACAGGGGGCGGGGCCACAACCTCCCTATCTGCCCTGCTCTGTTTGTGACAGGGGAAGGCGCCCCAACCCCCTGATCAGCCCTGCTCTGTGCCTGATAGGGGGGAGCTCCCCAACTCCCTGATCGCCCTGCGGCTCTGTGTGTGACAGGGTGCGGTGCTCCAACCCCCCCCACCCACACACGGGCCCTGCTCTGTGTGTGACAGGGTAGAGCCATAACCTCCCCATCGGCTCTGCCCTGAGTGTGACAGGCTGCGGCACCCCAACCCCCTGGTCCACCCTGCTCTGTGTGCAACAGGGGGCGGTGCCCCAACTCCCCTATCGGCCCTACTCTGTGAGTGACAGGGGGAGCTCCCCAATCCCCTGATTGGCCCTGCTCTGTGCATGACAGGGGGTGGCGCCGCAACCTCCCCATCAACCCTGCCTTGAGTGTGACAGAGGGCGGTGCCCCAACCCCCCAATCAGCCCTACCCTGAGCATGGCTGAAGGTGGCATAGCAACCTCCCGATCCACCCTGCTATGTGCATGACAGGGGCAGCGCCCCAACTCCCTAATCGGCCCTGCTCTGGGCCTGACCAGGGGCTGCACCTAGGGATTGGGCCTGCCCTCTGCCACCCGGGAGCAGGCCTAAGCCAGCATGTCGTTATCTCCCGAGGGGTCCCAGACTGCAAGAGGGCACAGGCCAGGCTGAGGGACCCCCTTTCCCCCGAGTGCACAAATTTTTGTGCACCGGTCCTCTAGTTTTATGAATAATGATATTTAGAGCACATTCACAACACAATAGCTGTTCTACAGCTCATCACACACTAGAGGAAAAGAGAGACAAGTAAATAGAAAAAAATAATGTTCTTAGGAGAGCTATGATAATGCAAAGTTTGACTCAAAATGCGACTTTAAAGACTACTTCTCTATCAACACATGTAATTTTACTTAGTTTTTTAATTTGCATTAAAATAAACCAGTGACAGGCTTAGATTATTGCAAATGTCATTTCAAAATTTAACGCTGTAAAGTTCTGTATGTATATATCGTTATCATTTATACTGTGTCAATAAATTTTTTTCCCCATTCATTAACCAAAGTTTGTGATTTTAACATGTTTAACTACCAGGTTTTTCTTTACTATGTGTAACAAATTGAAAGAAAAACAGATAATGAATTAGATATGTCAGACACTTAGGTGCAGTCCTAAGACTGCATAAGAAAAGGACACTTGAGTGCAGTCATAACACCAGGTCCAACACCTAAATACACACACACACACACACACACACACACACACGGACATATATTACAAACATTCATATACTTACATTGCACAGACACAGATGTTTTAAAGCCTTCCCTTTGAAGGAAATAAACAGATTTGCATTGACGTTTTGCCATCAACAAACATTAAAAATAGATTCAACATAAAAATAAGTGAGTAAATATTCAAGAGAAATACTATGTGCAATAAATATAATATATGCGTGAGATAGTGAGTCTTAGTTTCTTGAATCAGAAATTCTAGAATCTAGTCTAGTAAAATTATGAAAACTTTTGAAACTCATAAAAATTACCTATATAAGTACTTTGTGCAATGTGATCAAAATGGAACTTTAATAAAAATTAGACTGGTGGAAATGTACAAGTTGGATTGAAATCACAAGCAATATTGGAATCAAGAAGAAAACATCCCAAGGCTGAATATTCTAAGTGAAAGAACAGGATGCAAAAGGAAGCAGTGAGAATGCAGGGTATATATATGATAGTTTAGTGGCTACATTGCTAAGGTTTGGAATATTTGGCCAGTAATTCAAATCCGTTCACTTAAAACTATTTTGCTTGTGTATTTGACTTAGTTTACTACTAATCTAAATTCATAAACCAAGGATGATCATCATGGGTATTATTGCTCTTCTGGGCTGGATGCTGGTAGCATCTCCTCATTTGTGGCAAACAAAAATGTCTCCAGGCATTCCTTGGGGGAAACATTTTCTCCAGGTGTGACTTTGATGAGCACTAAGATTTTTTTATTTTTTAAATTCTAATACTTAAACTATATGTAAATCCTGATCTATATAATAATGACATACAATAAATACTCTCAAATGTTTGATGGATTACATAAACAAATGTCTATTTTTGTCACTCAGAAATATGTGCAAGATGGGATTTGGCTGATATTGGCTGGGTTTGTTTGAACCTAGTCAACTTGGGTTTGAGATACAGCTCAAGTTTATCAGGGCTTAGGTTAAAGGGGCAGATATGGGCTATATGCTCTTCTTACGGTGATATCAGAAGCCCAACAAGAAAGCCCAAAGATGTAGGCACATTTCAAGCCTCTGTTTATATTGAGTTCTCTAAATCTAGCTGACAAAAAATCAAGTCATATAACTGAGGCCAGGGTAAAGGGCACGGAAATCATTCTGCCTACCACGCATCAGTGGCAAGTGTGTAGAGAAAAGACTTGGAACTAATAGTTTCAACCGGCTACATTTACTACCTAGCCAAATGAAAAGCAAAGTCTGCGTTGTAGATTTAGGCTAATTAATAACTTATAAAATATTGAATTGTACATATATGTAATTTTTCTATATATGTACATATAAATTATATATATGTTATATACTTATATCTATAGCTCATGAACACAGATCATAGTGTGAAGGCCTGGGGTGAGGTAGAGTCTGGGCAGAGGGGGTCAAAGAGGGCAGAAATGAGGGACATCTGTAATACTGTTAACAATAAAAATACATATATTTTTAAAATTTTTAAATTGAGAGCTTCATGTTATCTAGTCCAATGTAGGCCCATAAGCAATTAAAAATAAATATGTGAATAAAATAATCATCTATATTATTTGAAAATTTATATTTTTAAATTGTACATAAAATACATCTTAATACATTGAGCAAATAGCTTTACATATAATAGCATTAAATGTCATATTTAAAAAATAATGTTGACCCAGCCACATAGCTCAGTGCTTGAGCGTCAATCTATGAAACAGGAGATCACTGTTTGATTCCAGGTCAGGGCACATGCCTGGGTTGTGGGCTTGATCCCCAGTGTCGGGCATGCAGGAGACAGCCACTCAATGATTCTTTCTCAATATTGATGTTTTTATCTCTCTCTCCCTTCCTTTCTGAAATTAATAAAAATATATTTAAAAATAAAATAAAAAGTAATGTTGGATAGTTGTTAATAAAAATCTCAAAATGAGAGGCCATTTTGTAATTTATAGAGAATCATTTCGCATGTGAAATATCCTAATAATGCTTATTGATACTTGGAATAAGATTGACTATAAGAATTACCTTGCTGGGATACTTGCATTCTTGCATTTTCACTTATCTGAATAACTTAAACCTTCCTTTATAGATATCATTAAATAAATAGAGAAGAAAATAATCTTTATAATATTTCTACAAGCTCTTTTTATTTCTGAGTACTACTTGAATGACTAATTGTTACTCAGAAAATCTAGCTTTTCTTTTCTACTGACTCCCCTTTGTCTCGTGTTCTCAATATGTCTATAAATGCCCAATAGTGTGGAGATTAAAAACAAGTATTAGAATGACACCACAGCATGCTTTTAGATGAGTAAAGATAGTGTTCCAATAACATGTAATTCCTCTTTGGAAAGAGAATTTGAATTGGAAAAATTGTCTAACAAACTGAAAGAGCAAAGATTTCTTACTCTACTTACTTCATTAGATTAATCAGAAAGGTAATCAAGTCAAGTATTAAATTAGTGGAATTTATAACTGAAAAGCAATTAATAACTATAAGTAGTTGATCATTTGTTTTCTCCCTGCAGTTATGCTCAGTAATATGTTTGGTTCACAATCCTAAAAATATTGGGTACTTCATGTTTTCCTTTATATAAGCACTAGAGGCCCAGTGCACAAAAAATTTGTGCACTTGGGAGGGGTCATTCAGCCCAGCCTATGCCCTCTTGCAGTCTGGGACCCCTCGGAGGATGTCCACCTGCTGGCATAGGCCTGCTCCCTGGGGGTTCAGGCCCAAGCTGGCAGTCAGACATCCCTCTGGCAGCCCGGCAGCCCTCGGGGGATGTCCACTTGCCAGCGGGAGCATGCCTAAGCTACAGTCAGACATCCTTAGTGCTGCTGAGGAAGCAGGAGAGGCTCCCACCATCACCACTGTGCTGGCAGCCATCAGCCTGGCTATGGCTGAGCGGAGCTCCCCCTGTGGGAGTGTACTGACCACCAGGGGGCAGCTCCTTGTCTGCCCCCTGGTGGTCAGTGTTTGCCTGCCCCCTGGTGGTCAGTGTGTGTCATAGTGACCAGTCATTCCCAGTCGTTCTGCTGTTAGGGTCAGTTTGCATATTACCCTTTTATTATATAGGATAGAAGCCTGGTGCATTGGTGGAGGCCAGCTGGTTTACCCTGAAGGGTGTCCTGGATCAGGGTGGGGGTCCCGTGGGGGTGCCTGGCCAGCCTGGGTGAGGGGCTGATGGCTGTTTGCAGGTTGGTCAACGCCCCCCCCCCCCAGTGGGAACCCTCACCCCATGGAGGTTTGGCCAACCTGGATGAGGGGCTGATGGCTGTTTTCAGGCTGGCCACACCCCCTTTAGGGTGGGGGGTTCCCACTGGGATGCCTGGCCAGTCTGGTGAGGGGCTGACGGCCGTTTTCAGACTGACCAAGCCCCCCGCCACAGAAGCTCCCAGCCTCTCCTTTTTTTCTTTTAATTCTGGGATTTATTTACCTTCTAATTGAAACTTTGTAGCCTTGAAAGGAGCTCAGAGCCAGCCAGGGTGGGCAGGAAGGAAGCCTCTTGCTTGCTCCAGCTCTGTGGCCATGGCTGGCTGAAAGCAGGTATCTGGGGTTTATTTACCTTCTATAATTGAACCTTTGTTGATTTGAGTGGAGCTCAGAGCCACCGTGGCAGCTGGGAAGCTTGGCTTTCTCCATCATTGGGGCAACCAAGCCTCCTGCTCACTCCAGCTCCGTGGCCACGGCCTGCTGAAAGCAGGTATCTGGGGCTTATTTACCTTCTATAATTGAAACTTTGTTGCTTTGAGTGGAGCTCAGAGCCACCGGGGAAGGCGGGAAGCTTGGCTTCCTCCATCATTGGGGCAACCAAGCCTCCTGCTCGCTCCAGCTCCGTGGCTGTCTGCCGCCATCTTGGTTTGGTTCATTTGCATATAGTCGCTCTGATTGGCTGGTGGGTGTGGCTTTGGGCATAGCAAAGGTACGGACAATTTGCATGTTTTCTTTTATTAGTGTACATATAGAATTTTATGTATAATAGAATCAAGTTTATGGCCACTTCCCAACAATAAAAATAATACTATATATTATAGAACAAGTTTTAAGAACATGTTAGATACTATTTAGAAAAGATTCACATTCCATCTAAAAAACATTTATTTGTTTTAGAAGACTTGAGAAAATTGGCACAATGAAAATAGGAATATGACTATATAGAGTAGATATAGATATGACAGATGGAAAAGAGAGATAAAGGTTAAAAAAACGGCAGAGAGACAGAGACGTCTCTTAGCTATAGATGTTCATCACAAGACACACGGCTTTCTAATGTCCACCAGGTCTATAGGTTAAGGAAAAAAAAACTGCAACTTATTGAGACCTCCTTCTATGCCAAGCATGGTGTTATTCAAGGACCTACAGTCCTCACAATCATTCTGTGGGGAAAGTTTTATAATTGCTGGTTTGTTGATTTACTTTTATAGATAATTAAGACAGAAAAAGTAAATGGCTTATGACCCAAGCTAAAAAACAGCTCATGGTTTGGTGACCATATTAGTTTGTCTCCAAAGCCATAATTATTTTTCCTATACCATGATTGCTTTCCTACCCTGTGATTCTTTTTCTGCTTGGAATTGGTTTGTATCCAACAATCTCTGTCTGCGCTTTGCTCAGAGATCAAGCCTCACAGACAATTCCAAATGCTCCATTGCCTGCCATTGATCTGATTCTTTTACTTGAACCCTAAAAAATACTCAAATCTGTGTTGTTACTAAGTCCTGAATCAAATCCAAACACAGGCACAGGCCACATAGGTTCAGTCATCTTTTTCATAAACTATAGTAGAAAAAAAAAATAACTGAAAGCATTATTATTCTAAATACCTACATTGCTATCTGAAAAGCTTCCAGTAATAAGTGTGCACAGAAATTTAGTTTCTACTAACACAATTCTCTTCCCAACCATAACTTCTCTCTTGGGACTTCTTCTTTTTATCCTATATTCTTCAAGTGTCAGGTCTTACTTGTCTTGCCTCAATTTGCCAACCATTTAACTTTTTAACATAACCAATAACCATATCTTTTTAATTTTGACTCAATAAAGGGTGGGTCTCACACACATATACACATGAAACTACTAAATTGGATATAACCAGTTATTAGAAATATAAAATATTTTTAAAAGTCACCAATTTTCTGTATGTTTTTTAAACATGATTTAGGATTATCTATTTTTTCCAATCTACTACTCAAACACATATTCAAAAGCTTTGAATTCCTGCCACTTCTTTGAATATATCAACCTATGGCTTTTCTTAGACTATCATATTTAGGATCCAAAACAACTTATTAGATAAACTAGAGGCCCGGTGCTCAAAAATGTGTGCACTGGCGGGCGGGGGGGGGGGGGGGGGGGACGGTATCCCTCAGCCCCACTTGTGCCCTCTCACAGTCTGGGACCCCTCGGGAGATAACGACCTGCTGGCTTAGGCCTGCTCCCGGGTGGCAGAGGGCAGGCCCAATCCCTAGGTGCAGCCCCTGGTCGAGCTCAGAGCAGGGCCGATTGGGGAGTTGGAGCGCTGCTCCCTGTCATGCACAGAGCAGGGCGAATCAGGAGGTTGCGATGCCACCCCCAGTCACGCTGAGGGTAGGGCCGATTGGGGGGTTGGGGTGCTACCCCCTGTCATGCACAGAGCAGGGCAGATCAGGGGGTTGTGGCACCACCCCTGTAACATACAGAGCCGGCCGATCATGGGTTTGGGGCGCTGCCCCCGACACACACAGAGCAGGGCCCATCAGGGCGGTTGGGGCTCCGTACCCTGTCACCCACAGAGCAGGGCCGATCGGGGGTTCGGGAGATCCCCCCTGCCATGCACAGAGGAGGGCGGATCAGGAAGTTGCGATGCCACCCTAAGTCACGATCAGGGTAGGGCCGATTGGGGGGTTGGGGTGCCACCCCCTGTCACACTTTCAAGGCAGGGCCGATGGGGAGGTTGTGGCTCCACCCCGTCACACAGAGCAGGGCCCATGGGGGGGTTGGGGCGCCTCACCCTGTCACACACAGAGCAGGGCCAATCAGGGGGTTGGGGAGCTCCCCCCTATCAGGCACAGAGCAGGGCCATCAGGGGGGTTGGGCGCTGCCCCCTGTCATGCTGCTCCAGGGGCCAGAAGGCCTCACGGCTCCACTGATCCCAGTGCTGGGAGGTCTCGCAGATCCGTTTGACACCAAGGCAGTGAGGCCTCACTGCTCTGCTGATCCCAGTGCTGGGAGGCCTCACTGCTCCGCTGATCCCGGTGCTGGGAGGCCTCGCGGGCTTGACACAGGGGCAGTGAGGCCTCGCTGCTCCACTGATCCCAGTGCTGGGAGGCCTTGTGGCTCCGCTGATCCCGGGTTCGGGAGGCCTTGTGGCTCCGCTGATCCCAGTGCTGGGAGGCATATTACCCTTTTACTATATAGGGTAGAGGCCTGGTGCATGGGTGGGGGCCTGCTGGTTTGCCCTGAAGGGTGTTCTGGATCAGGCTGGGGGTCCCCACTAGGGTGCCTGGCCAGCCTGGGTGAGGGGATGATGGCTGTTTGCAGCTGGTCACACCCCCTTCAGGGTGGGGGTCCCCACTAGGGTGCCTGGCCAGCCTGGGTGAGGGGATGATGGCTGTTTGCAGCTGGTCACACTCCATTCAGGGTGGGGGTCCCCACTGGGGTGCCTGGCCAGTCTGGGTGAGGGCCTGAGGGCCGTTTTCAGGCTGGCGGGTGACTGAAGCTCCCAACCTGTCTTTTATTTCTTTTTTCTTTTTTATTCTGGGATTTATTTACCTTCTATGGCTGTCACTGGAGCTGAGAGCCGTCTTTAGCTCTGAGGCTCTGCTCCAGTTCTGAGACCTCGGCTGCTGAAAGCAGGTTTCTGGACTTTGTTTACCTTCTGTATTTGAAACTTTGTTGCGACTCCAGCTCTGAGATCCCGGCTGACTGAAAGCAGATTTCTGGGTTTTGTTTAGCTTCTATATTTGAAACATTGTTTCTTAGAGAACAGCTCAGAGCTGGGCCGCAGCATGTGGGGAACCTGGCTTCCTCTGTCACTGGAGCAAGCAAGACTCCCTGTTTGCTTCAGCTGCCTGGCTGCCGGCCTCCATCTTGGTTGGCAGTTAATTTGCATATTGCCCTGATTAGCCAATGGGAAGCATGTCAGAGCTACGGTTAATTACCATGTTTCTCTTTTATTAGATAGGATATAATCAATTATGTTTCAAAACATCTTTTTATCTGGCTCTAGAGTACTATTTCTTTAGATCTCCTAATATGAAAATAGACCAAACGGCAGAAAAACCGGAACAGCCAAACAATCAAACAGTTGCTATGACGTATGCTGGCCACCAGGGAGCACCGCAGAACATGGCAGGCGTTGGACATGGCAGGTCATGGAGCAGGTAAGTGGGGGCACTAGACCAAGGCTCACTGTCATCGGGGCAAGCCTCTGGTGGTTCCTGGAAATTCTTTGCTCCCGCGTGCCGCAGTCCCACCTGGTGCTCACACCTGCTGCTGGTGCCAGAGCTGCCGCTCACGCCCTATGCCAGCACTGGCCCTGCTCACACCTGCAGCTGGCAATGGGACTGCTGCTTGCACCCACTGCCAGTGCCCAGAGCTGCTCCTGATCGTTATGTGCCATCAGGAGGTGCAATTTGTGGGTGCCAGTCCTGATTTCCCTTGAGGGCTTCTCCACCTCCCCCTGCTCCTGAGAGGTGATCAGGGTAGCAGCCGCCCCTCGCACCCACTGATGGCGCCGGCCCCACGCCATCAGTGGGTGCGAGTGGGGCCGGCGCCATCACCTTGTCGGAGTGGTGGCAGCAGGAGCAGGGCTGCTGGAATACAGTGGACCGGGGCCTGTGGCAGAAGGGGCTGGGCGGAGGGTGCGGAGGATTGGCCAAGGCCCACTCTTGTGCCTACCACAGCCTCACAGCCCACAGTTCTTTTCAAGGTACACAAATTCATTCACTGGGCCCCTAACATATATATAAAAGCCCAGCAACCAAGTGGCAGAATGACCAGAATAACCGGTCAAACAGTTGCTATGATACACACTGACCACCAGGGGGCAGACACTCAACATAGGAGCTGCCCGCCGTGTGGTCAGTGCACTCCCACAATGGGAGCGCAGCTCAGCTGAGCAAGATGAGCAGCTGCTCCCACAGCAGGAGCAGCCGTTAGCAGGCCCAGGGTGAGGCCGAGTCTCTGCACCTATCAAATATCTGAGACAATCCAGACTCTGGCCTGACCCCACTACTGATGCAGGCCCTCTAAGATGTGTTCTAGAAAGAGTATGGGGATCTGGCATAGGTGGATGGCAAGAGGGGACATGACTGTGGACTCCCTAAAGAGGTTGTCCTGATGACTGAGGATCCTGGAGCATGGCTTCCCTGAACATCCCCCATGGTGTCACTGACCTGGCATCACATATCAAGGACATTCACCAAGTGGCTTTGGGTTGCAAAGCTCTCTTCCAGGTTCCTCCAGGACACAGGCCATGCCTTTACCCAAGACACTACCCTAAAATATCAGCTCAGCCTAATTTCCTCATTCAGCAGCCACTCAGAGGGTGGGTCCACAGCCACTTGGTTGACCAGGATGAGCAGTGCTCCCACAGCAGGCTGATCCCCATGGCCATGCCCTACTTCTGTGGAAGGTGACCAGCAGGATGATCTGGGGGGGGGGGGTGCCAGCCCCCTTGCCAGCCAGCCCCCCCCCCCACCGCCACCAGTTTGCCGGCAGGCCCCGCCCCTCACCACTGTTGCTGGTCATCTCCCTCTATGGGGCAACTGGCAGGGTAATTGGGGGGTGGGGGGGCGGTGCCGCTGGCACCCTCCTTGGCTGGCCTGGGGCCTGCAGGCTGGGAGCAGCTCCTGCGTTGAGTGTCTGTCCCCTGGTGGTCAGTGTGTGTCATAAAGACCGGTCATTCCATATGGAGAGCGGCTACAGTGTTTGGACAGGATCAAGCCATGGACTGACGAGAGGGCACAGTCCTCTTGTGGCAAAGCCACATACAAGTCCCAGGTTAGAGGGCAAAATCCTCCCAGCACAATTATAGCCAAAGGCTATGGTTGTATGTAAGCTTGACCTTATAGTCTATCCTTGTGGTCCTAGGTAGCTGAGGGATGTGGGCTGAGGGAGGTACAGCAAGTGCTGCCAAAGCAAAGCTTGATAGAGTTCAGAGAATTGCAATAATAGGAAAGAAGCAGATTTAAAAGTCGCAAGAACTTTGTAAATATCTTGACCACTCCCTTGTTTTGCTTTGTGTGATCTGACTATAAAATAAAGATTCAGCTTACAGGTGGGGTCACTGTGTCCTCATCCAGATGCAGTGATCCACCTGGCCCTAACTATATTCTCTTGTCTGTTTTCTTTAATCCTTCATCGCCCCTCCTCAGGTTCACCATTGGCTGTGCTGGACTCGGTTCAGTTCCACCAGTCATTCCACCAGTCTATTTGTATATTAAGCTTTTATTATATAGGACTAGAGGCCCGATGCACAAAGATTCATGAAAGAATGGGACTTCCTTTCCCTGGCTGCTGGCACCACCTTCGCTCTGGCCCGGAGCCGCCTTTCTGCCTTCCTACGCTGCCCAGAGGCCCAGAGTGGCTGGGGCAATGCATAATGCCTGCGTCGTAGCCATGGTGACAACGCAAGCATCCCGCCCCGCCCCAGCTGCTTGGTGCCTGTATATGCAAATTAACCCACCATCTTTGTTGGGTTAATTTGCATAGCCACTCCTGATTGGCTGTTGGGTGTCACAAAGGTATGGTCAATTTGCATCTTTTTATTAGTGTAGATAATTTCAGAGAGGAAGGGAGAAGGGGAGATGGAAACATCAATGATGAGAGAGAATCATTGATTGGCTGCGTCCTGAAAGACCCCGACTAGGGATGGAGCCTGCAACCTAGGCATGTTCCCTGGCCAGGAATCACACCATGCCTTCCTGGTTCATAAGTCAATGCTCAACCACTGAGCCACACTGGCTGGGCAGAGTATTATTTTTTTTAAATCAACTTTTCATACTTGTACTCAGTAATATCATAAATAACTTGCTGAAGAAACATCCTAGTGAGTATGACTACGGTCCAGGCAAAGGCGATGTGATTATACATTTTCCACAAGGAAGTAAGTTCTCCTACTTAGGGGGACTCGATTAGTATAGCATGAGTTGGGGAAATAGTTTTTAGGGTCTTTCTTCTCCATTTCTAAGGGAATCCTCTAAGCTTCAACAGCCTGGAACTCTACATAAAAGTACCCAAGAGTCACTATCTTCCTGATACATCAGCCCCAAATGGCACTTAGATTCATGAGTTCTTATCCTACAGAATTCTCTTAGCCCTTACTTTATCTTACAGTGCTGTATGCCAAAAAAATACCTCTTTCATGAATGAAGGCAAAACATAAACATATTCAAAATAAATAAAAGTTAGAATTTACCACCAACTGAATTTCACTAAGAGTATTTCTAAAGTACGTACACATATTTTAGTACAATATGAATAATATGTAATCCTTGAGGGAAGGTGTAAAAAGCTAGACATTAAGAGTATCAAATAATAAATAAAGAAGATAAAACTAGACAACCATTCAATTAAAATGAATAACAATAATTGGCATAAAAAGGAATGCAAGACTAAAAATATCGGATCAAAAAATTGCATGTAATTCAGGAGATTGATGAAATAAACAGTTAACAAACTAAGCTCTTTAAGTTATGAATCTAACTGTATGGTAAAATTTCAAGTGTAACTAATAAAAAAGGAAATTAAGCAAGCAGGATTTAGAGTGGTAGTATATGTGTTTCAATCCAAAAGTTGAGTAGCAAATAAGAAAAATCTAAAGACAAAAATTTACTAAAAAATTTAGAGGAAGCAAAAGACCCAGATTAGCCAGAACAATATTAAGAGAAAACAACGTTGGAGGACTTACACAACTTGATTTCAAGACTTATCATAAAGCTACAGTAATTTAATAAATGTGATGGAGGGCGTTATGCTAAGTAAAATAAGCCAGTCAGAGAAAGACAAGGATCACATGATCTCACTCATATATGGAATCTAATGAGCAAAATATATTGATGAACAAAATATATCCAGAGACATAGAAGCATAGAACAGACTGTGGAATCTCAGAGGGAAGGTGGGGTGGGTGGGAAGAGATCAACCAAAGAACTTGTATGTATGTATGTATAACCCATGAACACAGACAATAGGGTGGTGAAGACCTGGGGTGGGGGTGGGGGTTAGAAGGGGTCAATGAAGGGAAAAGGGAGACATATGTAATACTTTCAACAATAAAGATTAAACTTTTTTTAAAAAAAAATGTAATATTGGCAGAAGAATGGACAAATAGATCAATGTATCAGAGAGCCCAGAGAGATACTTACACGACTATTTATAGACCACTTATTTTTTACAAAGGGGCAATGGCAATATAATGGAGGAAAAAAATCCTTTTTTCAAAAAATGATGTTGGAACAACTGAAAAACTTGCAAGCAAAAAAATGAATCTAGATAGAAACATATTTTTCACAAAAAATAACTAAATGCATCCTAGGTGTAAATGTAAAAAGTAAAACTATAAAACTCCTACAGGGTAACATGGAATCTGTTCGATGTTGGGTATGTTGATCTTTTTAGATACAGCACCAAAGACAGGATCCCGAACACTGACAGCATAAAATGCTGGTAAGGATGTGGAACCACAGGAACAGAGAATGTAAGAGTAGAATGAAAGGAAGATCAAGTTAAAAGAGGAATAACATTTAAAAGAGATTCAATGAAATTTTAGGATAATAATCATACATGTTAAAGGGTTCAAAGCTTCACAAATAAAGACAAAATGTTAAACTGCGGTAGGCATATGAGTAGAGCAAGGACCATAGACCAGGTATGAAAGGTCACCAGGGTGGAAAGCCATAGCTGCCTAGCAATGGGGAAAACTGGGAAAACATGGACCTGGCTCCCTGGGTAACCTTTGCTCCCCCAGCATATTGCTGGTCATGTGTTTTAGACCCCCTGACCATTCTCGTCACTGATTATGCAGTTCGGACCCTCCACTGACCTTTCCTCACATGTCCACTAGTCCTGTGAGTTAGACCTCCTTAGAGGGGAAATAAACAAAGGGGCCAGAGAATAGCCCTTAAGCATTAAGCTCCCAAAACAGTGAGGTTCTAACCCACATCAAATACATCTAAGCCTCAATTGTGTTTCATCTCCAAGCCCAGAAAAGCAGCAAAACCAGACAAGTGACACAATGGCTGACCTCAGGGCCAACTGCATTGAATATTGACCTCCTTTCCTGGTGCCGACCAATCACTGGAGACCATGACCCTGAAAGGACATACCTAGAAATCTGATATTATTTTGAGATCCTTCCCTGGTGCTCCCCTAAAATCCCAGCTTTAAAAGCACTTAAGACAGAGGACCCAGCTCACTGTTCATCTGGGAGCACACCTTTTCCCCCACCCCATTTCACAGGCGCATTTTCCTTGCCTCTCTCTTTCTCCTAAGCTCTGAGGGACTTTTCCTTTGCCTCTGTAACTTGTTTCCTGAGCCCATTTCTTCTGGCACTCACTTCTACCACTGTCACTTCCTAAATAAACTTTCTCTTATACTTTGAATCTTGACTCTGAATATTTTCCTCGACAAAACTCAAGTATCAAGCTTGCTGAACTCATCTTCAGTCTGACCAGTGGGTCTAACACCTGGTGCTGTTCTCACCGCCAATAACAAAATGACCAAGATGAGCCAGAAATAAATAGCTTCAAATTAAATATATTATATTAGTGTTCTATGCTATATAAAAAAGTACCATAAAATTAGTTGCCTAGAAAGCACTCATTTATCATCCCACAGCGTTTTATGGGTCAGGATTTCGGGCCCTGCTTATCTGCTCCTCTTTCAGGTGTAATGAGGTTGCCATCTGGGTGTCATCTGCAGTAGTGATCTCACCTGAGTCTTCTTCTCCTTGAGGGGTCTTCTGAGTTTGTGTGGTTCTTGGTAGAATTCATTTCTGTGTAAGCTGTAGAATTTATGGCAGCTAGCTTTCTTAAAGATACCAATGAGTAAAGAGAGAGTCTACTGCTCCCAAGTCCTCCACCTCTATTTTTTAAAGGGATCATCTGATTAGATCAGACCCACCCAGGAAATTCAAATCTAGCTGAAGTACAGAGAAGATATTACATTTAAGGAATTTAATGTGATGGTATATCTATGGACCAAATAGTCGGTGAGGCAGCCATCTTATTCCTAGAGTGCAGGTAAGATGATACTATTCTGAAGCCTATAGTTGCCACACAAACTTGTTCTATTGTAACAAAGGTAACTGTTTCTTTAGTTATCCATTTATGCATTGGCTTGTTGAAAATCATTCTTGGAAGCCCAGCCTAGACCCTATTTCTCTAATCCTCTCAAGACTTTTGAATGCACATAATTCACTGTATTTTATTTATTTCTTCTTAAGGAATATAACATGTTATTGACAAAGGAATTCTTATTTAAACAATTTTATAAATGTGACATAAGTAGTTGGATCCTCCTTCATGATACAACAGAGACAAAGAACTTAAATGTGACAGGCAAATTTTATAAGCATTAGAACAAAATGAAGATTAGAACATTTATGTCCTCAGGATGTAGTTTTATTTAAAAAGAAAACAGAAGTACTAAATATAAGAAAAAATATTAATGCATTTGACTACATTAAAATTGATAACTTAAGTCCATTAAAAGTATTGTAGAGTAAAACATACAATAAAAACTAAGAGAAAATATTTGCTATACATATAATGAAAAATAAATCTAGATTATATTTTTTAAAAAAGACTGCCTGCTTGAAATGTGATAAAGGCATTTCACAGAAAATACAAATGGCCAATACACATATAAAAAGATTTGTCTTAACATTTAGCAATTAATGAAATGCTAATTAAATGCACAGTGAGATACTATTTTACATAGTATATGATTCCAAACTTACAAAATCTGATAATATTAATTGTTGGCAAGAGTATAAAGTAAGGGAAACACTTAAAGACTACTAGTAGCATAACAATATTTTTTTTGGAAGGAAAGGATAGAAAGAAGAAATGAAAGAGAAAAACATATAAACAAACACATTGTGAGACTTTATAGGCCACAGACTTTAAAAGTTTTTTAGTAGACAAGTGACATAAGGAAATATATTTATGCTTTAGAAAAGTTAATTATAGCAAAATGTAAGAAATATTGAAGGGGACATATGTAATACTTTCAACAATAAAGATTTTTAAAAAGGAAATATTGAAAGAGGAAGAAACTAAAGACTACTTGGTAAACTTAGAAATACTTTAAAAATATAATAAACAAAGAGCCTAAACTAGGAAATTATGTTTCTAAGCAAAAGATAGGACACAATTCATAAACATTATCTAAAGGAAAATTTATGGGAATTGGTGAGCAATTAGAAGTGAGAAGCAAGAACATAAAATAATAGAATAGAATTCTGAAGTTTTTAGTCTGCATTTCTGATACCTTTTGCAGAGGTAGGAAATCTTGAAGATAAAGTAGATTTTGATAACAAATGATTTTATATTTTATATGATTTGATTTATGGAAATATTTTATGTTTGTATTAAAGGTATCATTCAGATATACTAAAATAAGCAGATCTTAAGTATATAACTTGATGAATTTTTACTTGTGTGTATTTTTTTTGTATGTGCACATGTAACCAAATTTCTAAGCCTTCTTCAAAAATACCCACTTGTCCCCTCCCCTGTCTATAGCATACCCTCTCAGGTAACCATTACTCTAATTAATCTTTCTTATTATACATTAATAATTTTTGCCTATTTTTGGAATTACTGAACATAAAATTATATAATAAAAAAGAAACATGAGAATGGAGTATATATGCAATGGGAGTTCTGACACTTCGAAGGAACTGGAAAGTGACCAGAGAGGAGCCTGTGGATTCAATGGGGCAGCTATAAGACAGACCTGGGCCAGGACTCCATTTATTACTAATTACCAAGTCCCAAGTTTCAATACTCCAAGAGGTGTGCCACGATGATGTTATGAAGCTGGCTTCAATGTAAACTCAGAATCCGCATTCTAGTGCTTTTAAAAGATCTAAGTTTTCTTTCTTCCTCAGTGAATGATTACCTGAGTAAATTGAGGTACGTTCCATTGGAGAACAGCTGGGGGAATCATTACAATGCATACTGGTCCTTCCTCAAGGGAACCCCAATCTCTCCACTAGCTAATAAATTCCAGGTGTGAAAACTTGCCTAAGTTGGAACCTAAGAAGGGGATAGCGACCTTTACAATGAGGCTGGCTGACCTAAGCTTTATGCTCATCTATTCTTGACAACCTTTAATTATATACAGGATGGGTCAAAAGTAGGTTTGTATTCATGATTACATAAAACAGTTTATTCTTATATTATTTCTTAATTATTCCATTATTTTCCATATGAATAACTGTAAACCCACTTTTGACTCACCCTGTATATTAAGCAGTGCCCTGTGGCCTGGTCATCTTGTTTCCAAGAGAAGTGTGCCAGATATGGCAAATAAAAATACAGGATACCAGCTAAATTTGAATTTCAGATAAATAATGAAAATGCTTTCAGTATAAACATATCCGAAGTAATATTTGGGACATGCTTATACTAAAAATTTATGCACTGTTCATCTGAAATTTAAACTTAATCACATGCCTTTTATTTTATCTGGCAATGCTTCTCTAGGGAAGCTGTAATATGTTATTCATTGTTATAGATCCCCAGCAGTTCTATCACCATGGCTGACATTCAGAAATTGATGGTCATTACAATGATTATGCCCATCTAACTTCTGCTTGTTAAGTGTGGCCACCTGCCTTTTCTGGTTTGAGAGTTATGATCACAATTATGGGCTCAATTTTCCTGTCCTAAGTCCCAGCCTACAGAGCCTCTTAATGCCAGTGTTTTCCCCCTTGTGCATCCTCACTTTCTTGACAAATAGAGGGTCCTTTGAAGAAACGTTTCAAGCTAGTGGTTTTTCTGGTCTCATGTAATTAATTCACTCTAACATGCCGACTTCTCTGAGTGCTTTTACCCCTTCCTCCATTGTCTTCCAGGCACTTCTGGCTTTTCTACTTCATGTCACGCTGGTTATTGTCAGCCCCCTGTCTTGCTTCCCAGTTTCTAAAAGCTATTAGAGGATTGAATTGGAACTAGTATTCCTCTCTTTGTTGCCCTAGTCAGAGCCTTAAATGTTGTTTGATGGGAAACTATCCCAATATCACAAATACCACCATATTCAGATTTGTGTTCTACCCCTGTTGATCTCATACCATCAGTGTGAGAACAGACTCAAACTAGCCCAGGCCTTGTCAATAAGACCCAGGTACGTTCCACAGTTTATAAGCCCTCCTCTTATAATCCTCCTCTCCCTTTCGTCTCTCTCAGCACTTCACTAGTTGGGCCATGTTGAAATTTGCCTCTAGTTTTTTATTTGTTTGTTTAGTTGGTTGCCTTTATAGGAAACTGGAGCAGATCCTGACGAGGAAAAAGTATTATCCTGCAAAGCACCTCACTGCATTGAGGCCTCTGAAAGAAATACAAATAAGAGAAACAGAAGGTGGGAGTGGGGGACATCTAGAAGCTCAGAAGGTCAAAGGGATCTGGGTGCTTAATGTTCTCAAGTGCATATATCCAGATACCCTTATTTTTCAATCTCAGTTCTTCTTTTCTATTAGGCATAGGAGAATTGCAGGAGCTGAGAATTCAACTTTTTCTGGAGTTTTGCTCTTTTTATGTGTACTTTCTGAGCCTACTCTTCAATATAATTAGCCCTCCAGCTACAGGAGATTTATATGTCCTTAAACACTGCCATTGAGGACCTCTGATTTTCACTCTTTATATTACATTGGTGACTAATCATCTGGAGCTCATTATTTTCTTTCATTGGTGCTCAGCAATAGCCAGCCTTTTTCACTGTCCATATCATTAGTTTGTTCCCTTCTTTTCCAGTGCCAGAGTTATTGCCATTGCAAATACCCTGCATCTCCTTCCACCTCTTATCTTTTTTCCCCAGCTCACCACAGGTGAATTCCTAATGACAGACTGGTGGTACAGAATGCTAAGAACAATGAACATTTCACCTAATTTCAGTGACAGCGTGTTCATTGTCAGGTAGCTAGCTGGTAAGCTTTTTCTAGAATCACATCCTTAGTGTTCTTCCTGGCACCACTTGCGTACCAACTCTGCAAGGTTAGTTACCACACAAGCAAAGGCAGAGTCCGGGATTTGTGGACACAAGATTAATTAAAGAAGTTCTCATCAGAAAACCAGTGAATGAGGGAAGTAAAATAGGGAAAGGGAAGATGATGTGCAAGAGTTCGGCCTCACATAAATTCTAGCTTGATCTGATTCATGAGCATAAGTCACATTGCAGAGTCATCCTCTTGACCACAGGCAAATAGACCACAGGGGCCCGTATTAATTAGTGAGTCACTGAATGCAGTGTGATGAGGAGCATCACAACTGTCCCAAGTGCAAGCTGTTAATGCAGCCCCTTACAGCTGGGTTGATGAGCGTACAGGCCGGTAAAATAACTATGGACAGGACATCAGCAGTACCTACTATGATTGCCTTATATCAGTGGTTCTCAACCTTCTGGCCCTTTAAATACAGTTCCTCATGTTGTGACCCAACCATAAAATTATTTTCGTTGCTACTTCATAACTGTAATGTTGCTACTGTTATGAATCGTAATGTAAATATCTGATATGCAGGATGGTCTTAGGCGACCCCTGTGAAAGGGTCGTTCGACTGCCAAAGGGGTCGCGACCCACAGGTTGAGAATCACTGCTTTATATAGTAAATTATAACTACATTTATACTTTAATTTATATTTTGGAAGATCATCCTAATTTATTAAAATATGCTTACTATGCCTACTTTTGCATAATGCTTTTTCTGTGTAAATCATCTTTATCTAGATGCCAATTCTGCTGATTCTACCCTTTAAATTTCCCATAACATTTGTATTCACCCACTAGTATTACCAACCTAAAATATACATTGATAATATATATAGCTGCTTACCTTTTAGTCACTTCTCTTGTTCAAAAGGACAGAATCTGGCTTTAACTATGTAGCTCCTCTAATATTTATCCTGGAATCTATTTAAACTCTCATTCTTTATTGTATGCTTTGAGCCAATGATTTATTTATTTTTATTTTTTCTGCATACCAGTGGCATATTTCCTGTTAGTTACCGTTCTGACTCCTGCTTACAACTCATCTGTAGGTTATTACAAATATAATCTAATGTAATTGTTTTCTCCAACTCTAAGGCAAATCATAAACACTGCCTACCAACCAATTTTAAAGATGAAGGCACTTGGTGATTGCAGGGGTTGAAGTGGGTATAAGGGGTGGGGAATGGTGATGGGAAAAAAATTAAAAAGAAGAGGACACTGATACTGTAGAATAAGTAAAACAGACTTTCTTCATACCTTGCAGTTTATATAAACCACGATTCCTCTGGAAAGCAGGCTAGGTATGCATGCGTTATCTCCATGTTAGAAGATGTGCATACATTGTGCCAGCACATTCCAAGTTGTTAGGAACCAGACTAACTGCTAAGATTTACATATTTTTTCACATTTTTAAAAATTGATTTTAAAAAAAGGGAGATGGAGAGAGAGAGAGAGACAGAAACATCCATGAGAGAGAAACATCAATTGGCTGCTTCCTGCATGCCCCCTCCTGGGGCTCGAGCCAGTAACCGGGACATGTGCCCTGACTGGGAATTGAACCAACAACCTCCTGGGACTGCACTCAATCAGTGGGTCCCACCACACCAGCGAGGCAAGATTTACATATTCACTTTAAACTGAGAGACAATCTCTATGAAGGAAGTCTCTTTTAAATGACAAATGATAATACTCATAATGTAGAGGAAACATAAGTAACTGATTTGCTTTTGTTCAGGTTTAATTTAGTTTCATTTGTGACAAGAGTTTTTATCGATATATTTTTTTGTAGTGCATTTTAATGGCCAGTTGTAATCTTACTTAGCATAACTGGCTATAATAAAAAAAGAAACCCAGTGTTATTTAATGTTATTTAAAATGGTATATCATACATTGTAGTTAAGTATTACAATTAAATTATGTATTTAACTGAGAATATCTCTTTATCCCAATAATTTGCCTTTTTATGTTGAATATACAAAGCTCCCTGAAACATATTGATCAGTTTATCTATTCTTCATTATTGATTCTTGCTCTGCATTTTATCTTGATAATTGTCCATTTAATATCATATCATAGCTATGAAAATAGCCATTTGAAAATAAACTATGTAGAATAAATGTACTTTGTGCCCCAAGCATCTGGGGTATTTTCTTGAACATCCCAAGATGCTAAATATCTCCAAGAATATAAAAGAGTGTATTGGCCTAAATGAACAGGCAAAATGAAGAGGAGATGATTTTCTTAAAATGTCTGTTATGCTGCTACATGAAAAATTCTAAACTTGAACAAGGTGTCAAAACAAATCCTACCCACTGCTATAGCAAGTGAATATCTCCATAATACTAAAAACTTTTAAAATAAAGAAGTAGTTCAGGTTAGCTATATAATGTTAAGGATTCATATTTCTGGGGAAACTAGGTAGTTTAATTCAAGGGGATGTATTATGTGTGATTCAATAATATTGGAAAATGCCCTCCGAATACTCTGAGAATCATTAAAGATGCAAGGAGATAATTTTTCAAATTTCCTACCTGTTCCTCTCTACCTTAGGCTATTAGGTATGTTACCCACTGTTTTATGAAGGAGAGGGTAAGTATGGGATAAGAACCAAAAGGTGGAAGATACATAAGTATAATGGCTTAGGTTACAACAAAGAATGTTTTTCATAAAAACAGCCATTATTAATTTTATTGTGCCTGGAGAAAAGTCAAAATAAAAACCACTACGGACTGGTTACAAAGTGGTTACTGATTAGGGGAGCAGCCTGACATTAACCCAAATAACCACCATTTATTGTCACCAACAGCAAACCATAGGGAAGATAGCTCAGTGATCAACTTACATCCAGTTGAGACAACCATTTAAATGCACTCACTACATGCCCAGTTGAGTAAACAGCAAGAACAGGGATGAATGTTTTGGGGGATCCTCATGTATATACAATTTTATTCCTCCCCCGCCCATTTTTTTTTAAAGGAAACAAAATTATGAACATATTGCTAGGCCCTCTCTCTCCCATGGGCCTCCTCTCATGCTACTAATAAGCCTCACTGAAGGTTAAGTTCATTAACTTTATGGTAAATGTATCAATGAGCCAGAGTGATAACCATCCTCCCCCCCACACTCTACCCAAACACTGAACTACTATCAAGGATCTAGGACACTCCTAACATTTTTTTTTTTTTTATCCCTAAGTGGAAAAGGGAACAATGACCAAAGAACACCGATGGTGGTGAGAAGGTAGCTGTACTTATCCAAGAAAGAACCAACTAGAACCTCTTACTCTGACTCTAAGTCAGGATAGTGTTGAAATACACCATTTTTGTTTAAAGTGTTTCCTATGTTCTTATAAGAACCAGGCATCAACATCAGAGAAAGAGGGAGCAAGTTAATAATTTTATTAGATTTTTGAATAGCAATGGTACTAGTCATGTGATCAACTAAAAAAGAAATGCAAAAGTGCTTTCTTCTTAAACATTTGTGATTATATTAAGAATTTCTCATGCTATTATATTCTAGGTAGTTGTGAACCAAAAAGATCATTATTTCATGAAAATAATTGGAGCCGCAGAGAATTGCATTGCTGGATCTTATCTTAGAGCAGGGGTGGGGAACCTTTTATCAATCAAGGGCCATTTGGATATTTATAACATCATTCACGGGCCATATAAAACTACCAACTTAAAAATTAGTTTGCTGTATTTGGTCAAATATTTAATTAAGTCACCCCTAATGTCTTGGCAGGGCCAGATCAAATGATTTTGTGGGCCTTATACAGCCCACGGCAGACATTCCCCTTCCCTGTCGTAGAGATTACCAACTCTTGTACTGCTTAGTTGAAGAAACTGCAGGTCTAGAGAGCTTTATTGACTGAATAAAGGTTTCACAGTCATAAAATACCAAAATTAGGATTAGAACTGAGGTATTAACTCCATGACACATTACCTGTATAGCTTATAACATATAAATTCTAATTGAAGACACTTTTTTCTATGATGACTGAGATATCTCCCTTTTCAACTTGCAGTAAATTAAAAATACATGAGCAGAAATTGACTGTGGGAAAAGACAGAATGATCAATTGAAAGAAGACTTAAATTAGAGTGTTGGCTTTGCCAAATGACAGTGAGAAAGACAAATAACAGGTTCTAAGCTTTAGTTCTCTTACTTATACAAGCAAAGCGAAATACTTTCCCTGTAGGTGCCCCAAAACTCTCATAGAGTCAAATGAAATAGCCATGAAAATACTTTGTACACTATGAAGCAAGTTCTAGAATTGTAAAAATATTGTAACTGATATACTGGGACTTAGAATACTATTTAAAGATCTTTACTTTGATTTTTATTTGCCTCAACTCAGTATATCATGATTTTTTTTTTTATTATACAAAACAAAACAATCCAAATAAAAAATAGGCAAAAGACCTTAACAGGCACTTCACCATGGAAAATATACAGATAGTAAATAAGCATTGTAAATATGCTCCACATCATATGTCACGAGAGAAATTCAAATAAAAATAATAATGAGATACCACTACACATCTAAACAGAATGGGCAAAATCTGGCAACACCAATGAGGACTCAGAGCAATAGCAACTCTCATACATTGCTGATGGGAATGAAAATTTAGAAGACAGTTTGTGGCTTCTTACAAAACTAAATGTTTTCTTACCATATGATTCAGCAATGTTGCTCCTTGATATTTCCTAAAGGAAATATCATGTCAACTTATGTCAATTTATGTCAACACGAGAATCTGGACACAGATGTTTGTAACAATTTTATTTATAATTAACAAAACTTGGAAGCAACCAAAATGTCCTTTAGTAGGTGAATGGATAAATAAACTAAGGTAGATCCAAATATGGAATAGTATTCAGTGCTAAAATGAAATAAGCTATCAGACCATGAAAAGGCATGGAGGAACCTTAAATGCATATTAGTAAGTGAAAGAAGCTAATCTGAAAAGGCTATATACATATGATTTCAACTACATAAATTTGGAAACTATACAACTAATAAATCAATGGCTGCCAAGGGCAGGTGGGGAAATGAATAGGGGGAATCTCAGAGGATTTTTTATGTCAATGAAATACGTATGATATTATAATGCTAGATATATGTCACATACATTTGTTTAATCCCATAGAATGTACGATGCAAAGAGTGGACCGTAAGGAAAACTATGAACTTTAGGTGATTATGATAGATCAATGTGGTTTTATCTTTGGTAAAAATATAACATTCTGGTGAGTAATATTGATAATGGGAGACACTATGCATAAGTGTCAGCAGAACTTAATACAGGAAATCTCTGCACCTCTTCATTTGGTTGTAAACCTAAAACTGCTCTAAAATATAAAGACTTAAAAAATTTAAAGCCTATCATATTTTTTTTTTATTTCTTGTATGTATATGTATGGAGACTCAGTGGCTTTAAAATTCTTAACCCTTCTTCTCCTTCCAATCCCTCTTAGCAAATGACATCAATGTGCAATCCATTAAATAAAGGCAATCCACAAGATGGACCTTCCAATTTATGTTACTAACTCTTGAGTTTCTTTACATTTCTATCTATGTTCTCTTTCTCTTTGGTTGTAATGGAAAAGGTATTATTTTTTCATTCTAAAATCCATTTCACTACCTGTGCTTCAGATTATATCTTTCCTCTCCTACAAAGTGGTACTTCTATTAAAGGTTGTGTATATGCACTCTCTCCACTTCTCCATTGCTCATAACCTCAACTCACTTCAATCTATCCACAGTCCCCCTTATTTCACTAAATATCTCTCTTCATTGTCATTAATTATTTCTGGAAACCCATGAACAATCATCAGTCCTTATGTTATCTGATCTCTCTATTAATCACTTCATTTTCTTGGAACATTTTCTTCCTCTCTGGCCATTCCTCCATAGTATTTTTATTTAAATCTTTCTTTTAAATACTGTATTATGCAAGTTTCTGTCATTACCTCTTTTTCTCACGCTAGTCATGCTTTTCTAGGCTCTCTCACCTTCCACTATTGTTTCAAGTGCCATCTGCCTGTTGTTGATGTCTCCCAAATCTGGATCTTCATCCCAGAACTGATTGAATGTTAAAACATGGTCCACATATGGGTTATATGTAAATATCTGCATTTTACTCTGCTACTGGCACCTCAGACTCAGCATTTCCAAAATTAATGCATCTTCAGTTCCAAACCTATTCTTCTGTTCTGTCTTGAAAATGACACTAATTTCCACCCAATTACCAAAGACATATATTTCCATATCATCCTTATTCCTTCCTCTATCATTTTCTCCATACTTATTCAATAAAAAAATTTCCTGAATTTTACATTCAATACATCGTATTTCTGATCACCTCTCTCTTTATGCTGCAACTACCAGTAGTTCACACCAAATTATCTCTCACCTGGATAATTGTTACTCCTGCCTATGCTCTTGCTTCGTTCTCTCAACTTATACGCCCTGTAATCAGTTGTTCATGCATCAAGCTCAATTATATTTCTAACTTGGAAACCTGATACTATTTTTCTCCAAATCCATAATTTATCAATGAATTTCCATGCTATTATGTACAATTCATAACATCTTTATATGTGCTCATCTACTGGCTTCTGAGAATGCCTTCAGCAGTAACAAACTTTTTCACTTCTAGAAAAGTGCACATTCTCCTTGACCCTAAACTTTTAATTTTTCTGACATAATACAACCTTCATTAATTGTCATAGCCCATGACTATTTTCAGCTGACAACTTTCAATTATTTGCCCACTATTTTTTAATTTAAAAAATATATATTTTATTGATTTTTTACAGAGAGGAAGAGGGATAGAGAGTTAGAAACATCAATGAGAGTGAAACATTGATCAGCTGCCTCCTGCTCACCCCCTACTGGGGATGTGTCCTTGACTGGAATCAAACCCGGGACCCTTCAGTCTGCAGGCCAACGCTCTATCCACTGAGCCAAACTGGCTACGGCTCTTTGCCCACTTTTGACCTGCACTAAAAAGGATGATTTTTTCTGATTTTTAAATTATTTTCCAGAGTGCTTTCTAGAGCAGAGGATACTGCCCTCACTAAAGTACTTCTCACATTGTCTTTTATTTGCCTGTGTTATTGTCTATATTCACTATTAGAATGTTAGTAGGATGCATATCTGTCTCATTTAACATTTCTTGGAACCAATTCTAGCAGGTAGAAGGCAATCAATAAACTTTTGTGGAACACAAAAGGTAACTATGAGAACAAAATAGGACTATCAAATTTCCAATATTATTAGTAAAATAAAGAACTGCAAAGAACAATTTAGTTATTATCACAGACATTCCCAGAGATAGGTGTGCCTGATTTAAATTAAAAATTTTAGTTTCAATTAAAATACATGTAGAACCAATCTAAATTAAATTAAGTGTTGATCATGAGCCTTTAGATTTACAAATAAAATAAAAACATGAGCATTGGTTTCTAACTATTTGCTCCTTCTCATAATGGAAATGACCAATTTTTTAAAAAAAGGGGGAAATTTTCTATTCATGTTAGAAATAAGCTAAAATTTTACAGTCCATTTTGCAGTAAATTACTGTAGAAAGTGCTGCTATATTGGCACTCTTATAACCTGGGAAGAATGAATATTAGTACAAATGTCAGGGCCATAAAAATTTTCACACTTTTTGACATAGTCATTCCAAATTTAAAAAGACATATTAAGAATATGAGAGTTATGTGCCAAGACTTACATATAAAGGCATTCTGTCTTATATAAGGTTTCTTCAAAGACAGTTCTAACTTTGAGCATTCACCTGCAAGTGAATTATTGAGAAAATGCTCCCAGGGAAACCAGTAAGGAATTGGATTCATAAGACAGGGAAGGGGAGATAAATCAAGCAAGGCAAGATTTCAGACAACATACAAGCTTTAAACTAATCCCACAAAGTTGTTCTAGACTATAATCTTGAGTTTGAATAAAGGTCTCAATTTGATGGAAGGGAACTGGGCTTTATACACTGGCACCCTGTATAATATGTTCTAGACCCAGCATCTTTTTTGCTTGCAAGCAAATATCCCCTTTATCTTATGGGCAAATTTTCAAGTAGTGGGGCAATAGAAGCAAAGGAAAAAAAAGTTTTGGAAGGGGGCAATGGGCATACAAAATTGGTAAATGATAACTGAGGGGATCTAGGTAGAATGTAAACAGTGACTGAGCATAAACATTGAAGTATTTTTTAATCATAATGAAATGGAAGAAATGGAAGTCAGTAACAACTGATTGATGGGTTATACAAAACATCCATGAAATTGCACAGAACAATTTAGTTATCATAGAACTTCTAAGCAGCCTTTAAAATGATGGTTCTGCTTTTAATAACATTAAATGATATGGAATACTTATTTAATTTTATGAAATTGGAAGACAAAGAAGTTAAAAAGAAAAAGTTTATGTGCCTCCAATATTTAACTATCTCTATATATAAAAGCCTAAGTGACTGAACGACCAAACAACCTGTTGACTGGTCGCTATGACGTGCACTGACCACCAAGGGGAAGACACTCAACACAGGAGCTGTCCCCTGGTGGTCAGTGTGTTCCCACAGCCAACCTCCCTCGGCTGGTCAATCTCCCTTGGTCCTTCCCCCACGCCAGCCCCAATCGGCTCTGATTGGGACTGGGCCAGATGGTCCCGATTGGCCCCAATTGCAGGCCAGGCTGAGGGACACCACCCGTGCATGAATTCATGCACCAAGCCTCTAGTAACATGTATGTATATGTATATGTCTGTGTATTACATATGTACGTATGTGTGTGTATAATATGTATAGCACACACAACATCTATCTTACAAAAGCCTACATTGTGAAGTACAAAATTTAAAGAAATTTCCAAAATCAGAATATAAGAATATAAGATAAATGATGGTTTGTATAATAAAATAAAATACTATAAAACTGTGTATATGAGGACTTGGTTGACCCAAGTAAATAAATGAAAGGCCAAAAAGCAAACACTGAAGTACACAGACCTCAGAGTAAGACTGTCTTGCTTTAATTCTTTTTCTGCCTCTTAGTGCTTCTATGCCCTTGAGCAAGTTACTTTAACTTTGCAAATTATCAGCTTTCTTATCTGTAGAAGAGGGGTAACTAAAATGTTATAATATTGTTGTGAGAATTAAATAAGCTCCACAGGAAAATTACTTACAACTATGTTTGGCAGAAAGAAAACACTCATAGATGATGAAAATTGTTATTAGTACATAATAATATCTAGTACTTTACTGTATTTTTATTTATTCAATTATAGCAAAAAGAAACACTTCTTTCGCAGCCAGACAGACAAGCAGTCAAAAAAGTAAATAAAGCCCTAGCTGGTTTAGCTCAGTGGATAGAGCATCAGCCCATGGGCTGGAGGGTCCCAAGTTCAATTCTGGTCAAGGGCATATACCTCGGTTGCAGGCTCGATCCCAGGCCCTGGTCAGGTGGCTCCAAAAGGCAACCGATCGATGTCTCTCTCTGTCTCTCCACCTCCTTTTCACTTTCTCTAAAAGTAATCAATGGAAAAATATCCTTAGGTGAGGATTACAAATAAATAAATAAATAAATAATAAAAGTGGCTATATACTGTTTTACTACTTTTAGGTAGTAATTAGAAAAATACAGAATTCTTGCCTCTTATCAGTGCTAATATGAAAGGTTTCCCCAAAGTAATAAGTTTTGTGGGAACAAAGGTCCCTAAAAGAAACATGAAAGAACATTTATGAACATTTATATGGGTGGGAAATGTGATGATTTAATGTTCTGTGGTAAAATGTCAACTGTTTGACAGGGAACAGTGATTGCAAAAATATATAGCCAAAAAGAGAAAAAATGCTTGAGAAAAACAACAACAGATAACCTGTTAAAAATTTTCTAACAAGACATTCTGACCCAAATATGATAGATTCACTATTAGATAAAGGTGTTCATCAGGAAACCAATGGAGTGACTCATTGAGAGGAAAAATATTTTAATTTAATTTAATTTTTTTAATTAAATCTTTATTGTTCAGATTATTACAGTTGTTCCTCTTTTTTCCCCCCATAGCTCCCCTCCACCCAGTTCCCACGCCACCCTCTGCCCTTACCTACCCCCCTGGCCTAGTCCATAGGTGTACAATTTTTGTCCAGTCTCTTCCCGCATCCCTCATACCCCTTCCCCGCCCCGAGAATAGTCAGTCCACTCCCTTTCTATGCCCACTATTCTATTATAATCACCAGTTTATTCTGTTCATCAGATTATTTATTCACTTGATTTTTAGATTCACTTGTTGATAGATGTGTATTTGTTGTTCATAATTTGTATGTGTACCTTTTTCTTCTTCTTCCTCTTCTTAAAGGATACCTTTCAGCATTTCATTTAATACTAGTTTGGTGGTGAAGAACTCCTTTACCTTTTCCTTATCTGTGAAGCTCTTTATCTGACCTTCAATTCTGAATGATAGCTTTGCTGGATAAAGTAATCTTGGTTGTAGGTTCTTGGTAGTCATCACTTTGAATATTTCTTGCCACTCCCTTCTGGCCTGCAAAGTTTCTGTTGAGAAATCAGCTGACAGTCGTATGGGTACTCCCTTGTAGGTAACTGACCGTCTTTCTCTTGCTGCTTTTAAGATTCTCTCTTTGTCTTTTGCTCTTGGCATTTTAATCATGATGTGTCTTGGTGTGGTCCTCTTTGGATTCCTTTTGTTTGGGGTTCTCTGTGCTTCCTGGACTTGTAAGTCTATTTCTTTCACCAGGTAGGGGAAGTATTCTGTCATTATTTCTTCAAATAGGTTTTCAATATCTTGCTCTCTCTTTTCTTCTGGCACCCCTATAATTCGGATGTTGGTACTCTTGAAGTTGTCCCAGAGGGTCCTTCCACTGTCTTCATATTTTTGGATTTTTTTTCCTTTTTGCTTTTCCGGTTAGGTGTTTTTTGCTTCTTTGTAGTTCAGATCTTTGACTTGATTCTTGAGATCCTCTAGTCTGCTGTTGGAAGTCTGTATAATATCCTTTATTTTAGTCAGTGTATGCTTAATTTCTACTTGGTCCTTTTTCACAACCTTGAGGGTCTCACTAGACTTATTGAGGATCTCATTAAATTTATCGGCGGTCTCACTAGATTTTTTGAGTGTCTCACTAAGTTTATCGGCAGTTTCTAGAAAATTCTTGAAAAACCTTAAAAGTGTGGTTTTGAACTCTATATCCAGTAGTATGCTTTCCTCCTCCTCCATTTCTGTCATTTGTGACCTGTTTCTTTGTCTCCGCATTTTTTATGCTTCCCTGTGTTGATAGAGTGGCTTTCTGTGCTAGGTGTCCTATAGGGCCCAGTGTCTCAGCCTCCCCAATTACCTGAGGTGGACACTCTTGGTGCACCCCCTTGTGGTCTTTGTGCACAGTCTTGTTGTAGTTAAGCCTTGATTGTTGTGGGTATCACTGGGAGGAATTGACCTCCAGTCCAGTTGGCTGTGAGAATCAGCTGTGTGTGCAGTGGGAGAACTTCTGTGCTGGAGACACCCTTCTGGGGCAAGACTTGCTTTAGTGGGGCTTTGGTGCTCACTGAGTCTTCCCCCTGAGTGTGTCCCTTACGGATCTGAGGAGTTGTGATCTGGATGGTCCTACTCTAACCACTGGGTACACTGGCTCTTGGATCTCTAAGGAGGTGCTAATTTAGCCTCTTCCTGAGGCTACCCAGCAGGAGCTCAGATGTGAAGGAATGCAAGCTGCTGTGGGGGGCCTTGGGTCAGCTGCAGTTAGTTAGGTAATTTTCAGATTGCAAAGGGCCAGGCCTTTCATATGCAAAAGCTGGCACACAGCTTGGGTGGGGTGGGGGCGGGGGGTCCCAGGGAATCAACAGGGCAGAGCAAGCAGCTATGGCTGCTCCTCAGTCCTGCCTTAAGAGCCCCCACTTCTCAGTGTCCCGGTAATTGCTGCAAGCACCTCTGCAAGAAAGCCGCCCTCGAGGTCCGACCAATGCCAGACAGTCTAGCCCAGCCGTGGGCAAACTACGGCCCGCGGGCCAGATCTGGCCCATTTGAAATGAATAAAACTATTGAAAAAAAAGACCGTACCCTTTTATGTAATGATGTTTACTTTGAATTTATATTAGTTCACACAAACACTTCATCCATGCTTTTGTTCCGGCCCTCCGGTCCAGTTTAAGAACCCATTGTGGCCCTTGAGTCAAAAAGTTTGCCCACCCCTGGTCTAGCCTCTCCCCGTATGAGTCTGGGTCCCCAGACACTCACCCAGAACTGGAGTTCAGAGCTGTCGGGAGGTTGAGACTCCCTCCTGATTGAAAAAGACAACCGTGTTCTCAGCCGCCAGCCCTTTCCAAGTGCGCCTCAGCACCTCTGCACTTTACTTCCACACCGCACCTCCTCTGAGTCTCAGTATGCTTTTCTCTTTCCTTATAGTTGTAGAATTTCCACTCAGCCAGCCTTCCTGTGGTTCTGGATGATTTCTGTTTTATCTTTTAGTTGTATTTTTGAAGTGGTTGTGCAAGGCAGCAATTTCCAGTGTTTACCTATGCCGCCATCTTGGTTTCTCCCTCAAAATATTTTAATTTTAAATTTGCGTGTGTCCCTACACTTTTGAATACTTGCTGATGAATAATTTGTAGAGATGGTTTCTTAATCCCTTTCTCTTCCTTGTTGTAGTTTGTGCCTGTAGCATTTATAAGATCTCTAATCTAACATTCTAGTTTTCTCTTTTGACTTTTTATTTAAAAGTATACAACTTTTCTTGTCTTACTCTTATTATATAGACTAGATCAAGCAAATTTTTAATTGGGCCTACTACCTTTATAGAACTCAAATATGCATAATAATGCATACATCTTTAGCAGTTTGTATTTTAAGAGCTCATGCAAATATTTTACTTAGTTCTTAAAGAACACTTAAAGAAAAACCTACAATCAGCTTGATCCACAGGGTGAAACAGAATCCAGCTATTAGACACATTAACAAACAATAAATGGAAGTAAATCATTATGGCAGTGAGAAGAGCCTTGATCTGGTAATGAGATAAACGATAGTGTTTAATTTGCAATCAGCATAATCAATTACACCTCACAGTCTCATGAGCAAGAATTTGGATCTAGATTATCTCAAGGTTTCATTCTCTATTCATCTACCTCATAATTTTTCTAATTTATTTGTTTTTGTTATAGAACTAACTGTAAGTTCAAATGGTCAGGACCATGTCTTACTCATAGAGGAATATCAGAAGTGTGATAAATTCTCAATAAATAATTTTAATAAATTAATTATGTCCAGAAATATGACAACTTAGGTATTCAGACATAACCACCAACTGAAGACAACCCAAAATACTGAAAAGTGAATAAAACCTTCTTGTTAACATAACTGACAAATTGGGAGAATAGTAAAGAAACATCAGGCTGAACTCTGAATGAAGGCTGGAATCCAGAGAGAAAAGTTGAATACCAAAGACACTTTTGTCCAAAGGGCATTTGCCAAACTGGAAATTCGAGCTATAGTTTTCAAAGGTGTTTTAGTCTTATTATGAAAGAGAAAAAGCCAAGGTTTGCCCAAATTGAAGAGCAAAACATCACTCTTCTAATAAAATTTAGAATGCACAGTTAGCACCATCCATTTAATTGTGAATCAGAAATATTCAAGGGGGAAAATTTTTTACACTAAATACGAACTGGGGCAAAATTTACATAAATTACATAACTTTGTACATTTTAAACAAATGTAGAATAACCTTCTATTATATTTGTAGATTTACAAAATTGCATCATCAACATGGCTCAAAACAAAACAAAATTCAAGCTGCAATTTTATTTTTAAAAATATTTCTGTTTAGCATCACCACCAAATGGTTAGTACAAAGAAGCATAATACCTTCATACAAGAACAAAAGTTTTCTAAGAAAAAAATCATTAAATCCCATTTCAAAATTCAAACCTATAAACATGGAGTCATGAGAAAGAATCAGAAGAATGAACAGAGAGCAGAAATATGCCTGCATAATTTTTAATATTAGGATTTCCAGGAGAGATTGTAAATAAATTTTCTTACTATGTCACAAAGAATATAACGTAAAAAATAATTATAAACATTTATTAGAATACCAAAATCAGATTCAAATAAATCGAAATCAAACTTCTAGAGGGAAAAAATAAAAGTAATAATAATAATAATAATAATAATAAACACTTCCAGGGGAAAAGTAATAATAACAATAATAATAAACAAAGACATTATGAATAGCTTTAACAAGCATATAGACACAGCTTAAAAGAGGACTTGTAGGTGATTTTGCTCAGTGGATAGAGCATTGTGGACTGAAGGGCCTGGGTTCGATTCTGGTAAAGAGAAGGTATCTCAGTCGTAGGCTTGTTCCCCGCCCAGGTTGGGGCATATGCAGGAAGCAACCAATCTGATGTTTCTCACTTTCTGTCTCTCTCCCTCCCTCCCACCCTCTGTAAAAATCAATGGAAAAATATTCTCGGGTGAGAGTTATCAAAAATGAATGAATAAATAAATAAATAAAAACTGAAGATTAAAAAGACTAGTGAACTGACAGATAAATTACATGAAAATATCTGCAACAAAGCCTATAAATTTATTCAGAAAATAAAAATAACTATGAACACATACATTAATTTTCTATTGCTGCCATAACAGCTTACCACAAATTTAGCAGCTTACACAACACAAATTTATTATCTTTCAGTTCTATAGGTCAGAAATCCATACAGGTGCTACTGGATTAAAATCAAGGTTTATGCAGACTGCATTTATTTCTGGAGATTATAAAAGAGAATTTACTTCCTGCTCATTTGGGTTTTCAGAAGAATTTGTTTCCTTGCTGTTAGAGCAAAAGGTGTATTTTCTTGTTGGCTGTAAACTGAGGGTCATTCATATCTGCTAGGGACTGCCATATTCCTTGGTTTGTGATCCCCTTCCTACATATTCAATGATAGCAACTGTGGGTTGAGTCCTTCTCAAGTTTTCCACTTTTAAGGGCTCATATAATTAAATTGAACCCACTCTGATAATCCCAGATAATCTTCCCATCTCAAGAGCTTAATTATTTCTGCAAAATATTTTTTGCCATGAGCGGGTAACATATTCACAGGTTCTGAGGATGCAGACATGGGAGTCTTTGAATGACCATTATTCCATTTTTTGAAACACCTTTACTGATAAAAGGGTAATATGCTAATTAGACCCGACATCTGGATGACCTTCCAGACAAAGCCACAGTGGCTGAGCTGCCGCAGAGGCAGTTAGTGGGATCAGGCCGGCAGGGGAGAGCAGTTAGGGGGATCAGGCCAGCAGGGGAGAGCAGTTAGGGGGACCAGGCTGGCAGGGGAGAGCAGTTAGGAGGATCAAGCTGTCATGCAGAGTGGTTAGGGACTATCAGGCAGGCAGCTGATTGAGTGGTTACGAGCCAGCAGTCCCAGATTGTGAGAGGGTGCAGGCAGGGCTGACGGCCACCCTCCACCATGGATGAATTTCATGCACGGAGCTTCTAGTATAACAAAGAATTAGGAAGTCAACATCACCAGAATTCCATAAAAAGAAAAAAATATATAAAACAGAAAATGTCAAAGATATAGTCAGTGGCTGGGAATTTGTTCAAGATGATGAAATTCACCAATCCACAGGAAGTTCTAGGAATCTCAAGAAGGGTAGATAAATAAATAAAAATTGTAATATGGTCATATGTACTGGTAAATACCAAAGTACAGAGAAAGATCTTTTAGTTGGTTGGTTTAATAGATCCAGAGAAAAATTTATTACCTTTAAGTTAGTAGACTTTATGTTAATGATTAACTTTTAAGTACAAATAGTTGAAGTGAACTTTTAATGACTCTATAACTTCAATATGATGAGGGAAAATTATGACTTCCGTAGGTTTATAAACACAACTAATGTACTAAAGAAGTTTTTATGTGCAAAGCTATTTCATACAGAATGTTTATATACCAGAAAAAAGTCCAAACATCTACACACACTCACACACATTTCAAGGTCCACATGACTTCATTGATTAATTATATTCAATATTTAAGGAATAAAACCAATAATCCCAGTTTTACATCCACTCTTTCAAAAAATATAGGAAAGGGGCATAGTTCACAATTTACTTTTTTGGTGTTTGCATAGCCCTAAAACTTGGAAACTATCCTAAACAAAAGAAAAATACAATCAGTGTCACTCATACACAAGGGTGCAAAAATTGTTTAAAAAGTATCAGGAAATTGTATAATAAGAAAAATGCAACATGGCCAATTGAGATGTATCATAAAAATGAATTTAGGAATTCATTAATGATACAGCATATTATAAAGAAAAAAATATATATGACTTTAATAAGTGATGATAAAGCATTTGAAAACATTTATCATATATGATTAAAAACTCTCAGCCAACTATGAGTAGAAGGAAACTTACTCAATTTGACAAAGGGCAGTTATGAAAAATATCCATGGCTACCAATGTTCTTTGGTCCCACTTATTTTCAGAGAATAACATTCTCCTATATGCCTGAAAGGGAAGGAAAAACTAAAATCGATGAACACTAGAAATTAGCATTGACCTTGAGAAAAGCATGCACACAGGTACCGAATGACATGAACATAAATATCTACTGCAGCATTCTTCAAAATAAGCAAAACTTAAAATTACCCAAATATCACTATTAGAAGTGAGGGATGCTGATGGGAATGTTGGAGCAAAGATGTAGGAAAATCAGCTCCTCCATAAAAATAACAAAAACACTAACAAAAAATAAAAATTAATTTTTCCAGTTCTCTTGAAATTACCCAAAGGCTAGCAACAATCCAAGATATTCATGAAAAAAGACTAAATCTTGGTTTATATAGTGATCTTTGTAGTGTATTAACTCTCCCTATTTCTATTTCCTTCTTAGCTTCACAGTAGCTTCAAAAACTAACAGCCCTACAATCACAATGAAAAGCAGAGCCTAGCAGCCACTGGAGAAGAAATACTGGAATTGGAATGCTCAAAAAACAGTATTTTCAGAAAATTGCCATTATTTGATCTGTCTGGCAGTTCCATGGAAACCCCCATTTGCAGGGCTTGTCTCTATTTGACCTGACTCAAAGCTCACTCAGTGCAAATAGCCTTTTCCCAAGGGGAGTTTGTCAAAAATAATCAGCAGCAACTATTTAGATCACAGCTGCCTGAGGCAGCAATAACGGTTGGGGCAAACAAGAAGCTGACCAAAAGCACTTAAAGGAAAAAGCTAGGAGCGAAATATCCATTGGAAGCTTTAAATTGCTCTGACTTATCCCTGGGATTCTAGATGCCATGCACATGTGTAGGCTGTGCTGTGCTCAGGGCTGTGCATGTGCCTAGGAAAGACCTGAGAAGGTCTCTACCTGATCCCGAGGCTCTGTGCAGACAAGAGGTAAAGGCTATGGGAAAGTTATAAACTGCCTGCCTGAGCATTGAAGGTGTACCCCACCACACACACAGAGCCCCTGACAAATGTTTGGAAACTGTTCTAGAGATTTAACAATATTTCTGTCCAATCATTAGCTGACCACTAAGATAACAGAGCAGATACTTCAGTGGCCACACACAACAAATAATAGAATTTTCAGAATTAGTTCAGGAAAGTCATTAAACAAACAAAGAGCCAAAACAATAATAGCATCAACAATAAGCTAGGAAAGGGTGGTCTACTTTACAGAGTTGCCACATTATATTGCTTAAGTATCTAATATTCAATAAAATGAGACATACAAAATAAAAAAAAGATAATATTCACCATTTAGAAGACAAAAAATTAATCAATATACACTGTATCTGTGAAAGCCCATACTTTGAACTTACTAGACCAAGGCATTAAATAGGCTATTTAAAATATGCTCAACTACCCTGTTTGGGGGCAGCATCCCGGAGGCGTTGTGCAGATGGGGGTGGGAGTCATGAGGGCCACCTAAGTGGGCACTGGGTGTGGGGTTCAGTCATCGACGGGTCTCCCAATCATGGCCACTAGGTCATCCTCACGGGGTCCCTGGGGCAGCCCCTCCGCAGGAATGGCTTGCTGCGCAGCTTCACCTTCCAGGTCTTGGCTCCAGAGCCCTGGGCACAGCCCAGCATGACTCAATGATTGTGGGAAAAGTGCAATAAAATGTGAAATGTGGGCCCTGCAAAAAAAAAAAAAATAGTAATAATAATAATAACAATAATAAAATAAAATAAAATATGCTCAACTAACTATAGGAAAGCCTATTTAGAGAATTACAAGGAATATTTCAGAACCATATCTCTGCATAGGGATGTTAGAGTAGCCAGATAGAAAGGCATGAGCTAGGAGAAGTTGGAAGAGGCAGCTGGGGCTTGTAGGAACTAAGTGTGAGATGTGACAAACTGAAAATGGACAATGGAGCTGGCAGGCCCCTATGTGAGGAGGAAAGATTCAAAATCCACCAGGATATGGTCTATCCAGTGGCATAATACCTACATGAAGGGCTGGCTTCCCTATAAATAAATCCTCACCTGCTTTTGCTGCCATTTATTTTCTCTTGTTTGAATTCATTCCTGAAAGCAAGACAAGAAATGGGAGCACAGAATACTGTCTCTGGCCAGAGATTACCTCCAGCCAGAGACCCCCTTGATCACCACTGACAGATATTTCAATAAACATATGGAAATTATCATGAGGAGCCAGATAAAAATTTTGAAGTTGAAATGTACAATAACTGAAATTTAAAATTTACTTAATGTTTTAATAGCATATATAAGCAGGCAGAATAAAGAAACAGTAAAATTGAAGATATATGAACTGAGAATATCCAGTCAGAGAAACACAAAGAAAAAAATAACAAAAGAGAAATTAACACATCCTAAGATACCCTACTATGAATCACCCTCAAACATACAAACATAACCATAATGAAAGGCCCTAATGGGGAGCTGATAGAATTTTTTAAAAGAAATAATGGTTCAAATGTTTCCAAATTTGATGAAAATCATTCAGGAAGCTCAATGAACTTCAAAGTATAAAAATTTAAATAGATCCACACATAGATATCATAGTCTAACTGTTGAAAGACAAAGAGGGAATCTTAAAAAAAAAAAAAAAGACAAATTACTCCTACATGTAAGAGATTCCCAATGATATAAATATCTACCTTCTCATCAGAATCCAAAGGAAGCCAAAAAGCAGTGAGTTGACATATTCAGAATGCTGAAAGAGAAAGGCTGTCAACCAAGAAGTATACATTCAGCAAAACTTTATTTCAGAAATGAAGGTGAAATTAAGTTTCCAGACAAACAAAATGAGTCCCTAGCAGAGGTGCAATATAAGAAACACTAAAGGGAGTCTCTCAGACTGAAGTAAGAGGAAAGTAGCTCAAAACCACCTGAAGAAATACAGAGCAATGGTATAGGTCACTACATAGCTATATATGAAAGATAGTAGAAATACATTTTTTGTAACAATTTTCCCCTTGTCTGATTTAAAAGATAACTGCAAAGAAAAAAATGTAAATATGTGTTGATAGATATATAATGTATATATGTAATTTTTATGATAATATTACAAGGTAGGAGAAGGAATAGAGTTATATAGGTGCAATCTTACAATACTACTAGAGGCCTAGTGCATGAAATTTGTGCACTGGGTGGGGGAGGGAGGTTTCCTCAGCCCAGCCTGCACCCTCTTCAATCCAGGCTCCCTTGGGGGATGTCCGACTGCAGTCGGACATCACTCTCACAATCCTGGACTGCCTAATCGCTCACCTGCCTGACTTCCTGGTCACCCCTAACTGCCACCCACACTGGCCTGGTCGCTCCTAACTGCCCTGCCCCCTGGCCAGCCTGGTCACCCTTTAGTACCCATGCTGCCAGCCTGGTCGCCCCCAACTGCTACCCCTGCCAGCCTGGTCATCCCTCATGGCCCCCCCTACCAGTCTGGTCACCCCATGCAGCCTGCTGTTCAGTCATTTGGTCATCCCTCACTAACCCTCCTGTCGGCCTGGTCACCCCTCATGGCCCCCCCTACCAGTCTGGTCACCCCACGCAGCCTGCTTGTTCAGTCGTTTGGTCATCCCTCACTAAGCTCCCTGCTGACCTGGTTGCCTCAGGCAGCCTGCTTGTTCAGTTGTTTGGTTGTCCCTCACTAACCCCCCTGCTAACCTGGTCATAGGCAGCCATCTTGTGAGGGCATGAGGGTTAATTTGCATAGTACCTCTTTATTATATAGAATTAAAATTAAGTTGGACCCTGGCCAGTGTGGTTCAGTTGGTTGGGCTTTGTCCTGTGCACCAAAAGGTTACCAGTTCCATTCCATGGTAGGGCACAAGCCCAGGTTAGGGATTCAATTCCAGGTTGGGGTATGTGTAGGAGGCAGCTAATGGATGTTTTACTCTCACATCAATGTTTGTTTGTTTTTTCTCTCTCTTACTCTCTCTTCTTCTCTCTAAGCACTAGAAAACAACTAAAAATAGATATAGTAAAAGATATAGTAAAATAAATTAAATGAATTAAAATAGCACAGAGAAAAATATCTTTTAATACAAAATAAAACAGTATTGAGAAATAGAGGAATCAAAAAGACATGAAACATATAGCAAAATGGCATATTTAAATCCTATCTTATTGGTAGCTACATTAAATATAAATGGATTTAACAGACCACTGAAAAGACAAAGATTGGATATGGCTTTAAAAAAAAGTCTTATCCAACTTTATGTTGTCTACAATAGGCAGAATTTATGGGGTGGGGGAAATGTAGATTTACAATTGTGAGTACACAAAATATAAGATTTATTTTTATATTATTATTTCTTAATTGCTGTGTTATTTTCCATCTGAACAACTGTAAACCTACACTTGTCCCACCCTGTGTATTCTATAACACAAATAAGGCGAAAGTAAAAGATACAAACATTTTAAAGGTAAAGAAATGAAAAAAGATATACAATGCACACATTAACTAAAGAAAGCTGGAGTGGGTATACTAATACCAGACAGAATAGACCTCAAAAGAAATATTGTTACTAGAGAAACAGTGGAACATTTTATAATCATGAAAGGGTCAAATTATCAAGAAAACACAAAAATTATAAATATATATATATATATATATACCTAACAACAGAGCCCAAAATTTTATGAAGTAAAAACTGACAGAATTTATGGGAAATATAAATAGTTCAACATAACAGTAGGAGACTTCATTATCCCACTCGCAATGATGGGAAAAAATAGCTAGAGGGGAAAAAAAAATCAACATGGGAATAGAAGGTTTGAAAACACTATATATCAACTAAACCTAACAAACATATATGAACACTTCAGTGAATAATAGCAGAAATCATATTCTTAAGTTTGCATGGGCATTACCTAGGATTGATAATACAGTAAGCTATTAAACAAGCCTCAGTAAATTGAAAAGGATTATGATAATATATATTCTCTGTCTCCAATTAAATTAATTTTTAAAATATTTTTATTGATTTCAAAGAGGAAAGAAGAGGGAGAGAGAGATAGAAACATCAATGATGAGAGGGAATCATTGATTGGCTGCCTCCTGCACACCTCACACTGGAGATTGATCCCACAACCTGGGTATGTGTCCTGACCTGGAATTGAACTGTAACCTCTTAGTTCATAGGTCGACACTCAACCACTGAGCCATTTTTAGAAAATTTATATATACATGAAAATTAAAACATTATTCTCCCAAGTAAATTATTTGCCAATAAGGGGAGAAAACACAATGGAAATTTTAAAATACTATGAGATTAAAAAAAGGAGAAACACAATATACAAAACTTATAAGATATAGCTAAAATAATGCTTAGTGGGAAATGTATGGCTGAAAATATCTGTATTAAAAATAAAAATATCAAATCAATAACCTAAACATGTGTCATAGACAATTATAAAAAGAGGTAACTATGAACAATGATATGGTAGCAAAATAGATAACCTATATGAAATGGAAAAATTCCTACAAAGACACAACCTAGAAAATGTAACTCAAGAAGAAATTATTTAAAAATATGAATAGAGCTATAAAAAGTAGAAAGATTGAACTAGAAATATAACATATCAAAAAACATTTCACAAATGAAACCCAGGTCCAGCTGACTATACTGGTAAATTCTACCAAATGTTTAAAGGAGTATTAATACCAATTCTTCACAAAATCTTTCAGAAAATAGAAGAGGAAGTAACTCTTCCTAATTCATTTTATAAGGCCAGTGTTACTCTCCTACTAAATCCAGATAAAGACACTATAAGGATAAAAAGTATAGAGTAATACCTCTAATCATTATAGACATAAAAATCCTAACTAAAATAACAGCAAAATGAATCTAGCCATATGTAAAAAGTAGTATAGTAATAATCGACTTGGATTTATTTCAGAAATGCAAAGTTATTAAAAAAAAATCACAACATATAAATAGAATAAGTGGCAAAATAAAATAATTTTGTGCAGGGGATCGGGCCTACATCGGCAGTCGGACATCCCCCAGGGGTTCCCAGATTGGAGAGGGTGCAGGCTGGGCTGTGGACACCCCTACCCACCATGCATGAATTTCATGCGCCGGGCCTCTAGTTCTGTATAAAGAAAATCCTCAATAACAAAAATATAGATCATCAATGTTATAAGATTAAAAAGCATAAAATACTCATTGTATTTCTACACACTAGCAATCAACAATCTGGAAATGGAATTAAGAAAGTAATTTTACTTAAAATAGAATAAAAATACTTCTCCTCTCCCCGCCATGGCGTGTGCTTGTCCACTGATATCTGTGTACTCTGAAAAGGGGGAAACATCTGGCAAAAATATCACTTTGCCTGCTGTGTTCAAGGCTCCCATTCGACCAGATATTGTGAATTTTGTTCACACCAACTTGCACAAAAACAATAGACAGCCCTATGCTGTCAGTGAATTGGCAGATCATCAAACCAGTGCTGAGTCTGGGGTGCTGGCAGAGCTGTGGCTTGAATTCCTAGAGTCCAAGGTGGTGGAACTAATCGTTCTGGCCAGGGTGCTTTTGGAAATATGTGTCATGGGGCCACATGTTTGCACCAACCAAAACCTGGCGCCATTGGCACCGCAGAGTAAACACAACACAGAAACGATATGCCATCTGCTCTGTCCTGGCTGCCATGGACTTACCAGCACTGGTCATGTCTAAAGGTCACCGTATTGAGGAAGTTCCTGAACTTCCTTTGGTGGTTGAAGATAAAGTTGAAGGCTACAAGAAAACCAAGGAGGCTGTTTTGCTTATTAAGAAACTTAAGGCCTGGAATGATATAAAAAAGGTCTATGCCTCTCAGCGAATGAGGGCTGACAAGGGCAAAATGAGAAACCGTCGTCATAACCAGTGCAGGGGACCTTGTATCATTTATAATGAGGACAACAGTATCATCAAAGCCTTCAGAAACATCCCTGGACTTACTCTGCTTAATGTAAGCAAACTGAACATTTTGAAACTTGCACCTGGAGGGCATGTGGGCCATTTCTGCATTGGGACTAAAAGTGCTTTCCGCAAGTTAGATGAGCTGCATGGCACTTGGCGTAGAGCTGCCTCCCTCAAGAGTAACTACAACCTTCCCATGCACAAGATGCTCAATACAGACCTTAGCAGAATCTTGAAAAGCCCAGAGATCCAAGGAGCCCTCTGAGCTCCACACAAGAAGATTCACCGCAGAGTCCTGAAGAAGAATCCACTGAAAAACCTGAGAATCACGTTGAAGCTAAACCCATATGCAAAGACTATGCGCCGGAACACCATTCTTCGTCAGGCCAAGAACCACAAGCTTCAGGTGGATAAAGCAGCAGCAGCACTAGAAGCCAAATCAGATGAGAAGGGGGTTCCAGGCAAGAAGCCTGTGGTCGGGAAGAAAGAAAAGAAGGCTGTGGGCCTTAAGAAGCAGAAGAAGCCTTTGGTAGGGAAAAAGGCTGCAGCTACCAAGAAACCAGCCCCTGAGAAGAAGCCGGCAGAAAAGAAACCCACCACAGAAGAAAAGAAGCCTGTGGCATAAACTTACATTTGTTTATTCCATAACAGTAAAATCACTTTGGACAGCTAATTTTGAATAAAAATGATCAAAGGCAATGAGAAACATAAAAAAAAAGTATTTAACATTAAATTTAACAGACATAAAAAAAGACTTTTACAATGAAAGCCGCAAAACATTGTGGAAAGAAGTTAAAGAAAACTAAGTAAATGAAAAGTCATTCAATGTTCCTGGATTGATTGATTTATTTGTTGTTGTTAATCCTCACCCAATAACTTTTTTTTTCCTTTTGATTTTTAGAGAGCGTGGAAGGGAGGCGAAGAGACAGAGAGAGAGCAACATCGATGTGAGAGAGACACATTGATCGGTTGCCTCCCACACAGGCCAGGGATTGAACCTGCCAGAGAGGTATGTGCCCTTGACTGGAATTGAACCTGGGACCCTTCAGTCTGCAGGCCAACACTCTAACCACTGAGCAAAATAAGCCAAGGCATATGTTCCTGGATTTAAAAATGTAATGTTATCTACACATTCAATATAATTCATATGAAAACCCCAACTGCATTTTTTGACAGAAATTGATAAGCTGATTCTACAATTCAGATGAAAATTCAAGGGGCCCAAAGAGCAAAAACAGTAAGTTTTAAAAAAGAATAATAAAGAGGATTTCACAAACGTACACAAAGCTATAGTAAGTTAGACAATGTAGTACTGGCAAGAGAATAGACAAATAGATATAGATCAATGACTAGAACTGAGAGTTCAATAAATTCTGATTTTTATAGTTAATTATCTTTTTAATAATCATGCCCAGATAAATTCAGTGGGAAAACAATAGACTTTTCAACAAATGGTTCTGGGACAACTGGATATCCACATTCCAAAAAAATGAATGCAAACCTCTATGTCAAATCCCATACAAAAATTAACTCAAAATCGATCTTATCTCTAAATATAATGGTTAAAATGATAAACACGTAGAGGGAAACATAGGCATAACCATTCATGGCAATGGATTTGGCAATGGATTCTTATGACACCACAAACCAAAGTAAAAAATAAACTACCTTTTATCAAAGCTATAAACTTTTGTGCTTCAAAAGATGCTGTCACCCTGGCCAGTGTGGGTCAGTTGGTTGGAGCATCATCCCATGCACCTAAAAGCCACAGGTTCTATTCCTTGTCAGGATATATATCTAGGTTGTGGGTTTGATTCTTCGTCAGGGCATGGACGGAAGGCAACCAATCAATGTTTCTCTTTCTCTTTCTCCCTCTCACTTCCTCTCTTTCTAAAATAAATAAATAACACATCCTCCAGTGAAGATTAAAAAAAAAAAGATGTTAACAAAAAAGTGATAAAAAAAAGCACACGATGGAAGAATATATTTGTAAATTATATATTTGATAGTGGACTACTATCTAGAACAGTGATGGCAAACCTATGACACGCGTGTCAGAGGTGACACGCGAACTCATTTTTTTGGTTGATTTTTCCTTGTTAAATGGCATTCAAATATATAAAATAAATATCAAAATATAAATCTTTGTTTTACTATGGTTGCAAATATCAAAAAATTTCTATATGTGACACTGCACCAGAGTTAAGTTAGGGTTTTTAAAAATGCTGACACGCCAAGCTCAAAAGGTTCGCCATCACTGATCTAGAATATACAGATAACCCTTGCAACTTAATGAAAAGACAATTCAATTAAAAATAGACAATGGATTTAAATAGACATTTCTTCAGAAAAGATATAAAATGGCCCGGCTAGCATGGCTCAGTGGTTGAGCATCACCCTATGAACTAGAAGGCCATGGTTTGATTCCCAATTAGGGCACATGCCTGGGTTGTGGTCTCCATCCCAAGTGTGGGACATAATGGAGGAAGCCAATCAATGATTCTCTTTCATCATCTATGTTTCTATCTCTCTCTCCCTCTCCTTTCCTCTCTGAAATCAACTTAAAAAATAAAAATAAATAAAGGTATAAAATGGCTATTAACTTGTGAAAAGGCACTCAACATCATTAATTGTTAGGTAAATGCAAATCAACATTACAATCAGATACCACTTTGCATGCCTAAAATATCTATAATAAAAGTCACAATAAGTACTGTTGGCAAGGATGTGGAGAAATTGGAATCCTCATACATAGTTGATGGGAATGAGAAACTTTGCCTTTTTCCAGTAAAACTAAAAGGAAATCTTTAAAATAAAGGCAGAAATAGATAATCATTTTCAAAGCAAACAAAAAATTGTGCTCTCCGGCTGGGGTGGGGGTGAAGGACCTGGAGCAGTGGCCTGAAGGCAGCCCTGGCTGGCTTGGAATCACAGTGGTCGATCAGGGAGGGATGCGGGATGCAAAATTCCATCTCTCTCTCTAAATCTCTCTCTCTCTCTCTCTCTCTCTCTCTCTCTCTCTCCCTCTCTCTGTCTCTCTCTGTCTCTCTCTGAGTGTGCCCTGTGTCTCCAGTGGGCGGGCAAGGGCTCAGTTGAGGTGATGTGGGCACCGCTTGCCTTTGCCCCAGCCCCCGCACATTGGGACATGTCTCTGGTGGGCAGGTGAGGGTGAGGGCAAGGCGATCTGCACTGCTTGCCTTTGCCCCACGATCTGCACTGCTTGCATTTGCCTCAGCCCCTGCCCACCCCAAGATCGCACAGGGACATGTCTCTGGTGGGTGGGTGAGGGCGAGGGCGAGGGCAAGTCCATCTGCACTGCTTGCCTTTGCCCCAGCCCCCATGCATTGGCACGTGTCTCCGGTGGGAGGGCGAGGGCCGGCTGAAGTGATCTGCACTGCTTGCATTCGCCCCAGCCCCTGGCCACCCCCAGATCGCATTGGGACATGTCTCCAGTGGGAGGGATCGGGCGAGGGGATCCGAACCGCTTGCATTGCCCCAGCCCTCCTCCACCCAAGGTCGCATTGGGATGTGTCTCCGGTGGGCTGGCGAGGGCTCAGTGGAGGCAATCAGTATAGCTTGCCTTCCCCCAGCCCCAGCTCACCCCCAGATTGCACTCGGGAGTGGGTCCCCTGTCTCCGATGGGCGGGGGAGGGCTCCATCGAGGTGATCAGCACCGCTTGCCTTAGCGCTGGTAGCACAGGGAGGCCTGGATAGCTGCTTGTGCTGTCCTACCCTGCCTGCAGTATGCAAATTAGCCGCCATCTTTGTTGGTGGTTCATTTGCATATCGCCCTGATTAGCCAATGGGAAGGGTAGCGAAGTTATGGTTAATTACCATGTTTGTCTATTATTAGATGGGATTATATAGGATATCCAGAACTGGCAAATTCATAAAGACAGAAAGTGGATTAGTGATTTTCAGGGTCTGGAATGGGATGAGGGTGGGGAGGCAATGAGTTGTGACTACTAATCCTGATTAAAAGAAAAAAAAATCATAGAGTGTACTGTGAAAGCAACCATTTAAGATAGAGGTTTGGAGGAAGTGTGATTTGATGGTAGGGCTTCTCTGATCAGAAAGAAATGTCTTTAATATCCCATAATACAGCAAAAAGTCCTCCAGGTATGTGCCCTGACCAGGAATTGAATCTGCAACCTTCTTTGGTGTACGGGAGGACACTCCAACTAACTGATCCACCCAGTCTGGGATAACTGTACATAATTTTATAAACCCTTCTATATTGTGATATATTTCATAATAATATTTTACAAAAAGTAATAATGATAATGAATGAAGAATAAAATGATCTAATGTATACTACATCTGAATGAATAAACATAACAATAGTGTAATATCCTTGTTGAGCATATGAGTTTCATTTCCTTTTCTAGATTAAAATCTCAAGAGTAAGGGCCATGTCACATGCTTTGTCTTTTTTGTACTCCTTTGTGGATTCTGGTTCAGTTTTGAATACATATTAAGCAGTGATACGCTGATAAATGTCTAGTAACTGGTTCTTGGTGTGGTGGACGGAAAGACCTATTTGGTAACATTTGCAATTTCAGTAGTGTAGGTTCTCCTACTCTGTATGACTGTAAGTGATATATAGAAAATATTCAGTAAATATCATCTGCATATTTTAAATATAAAATTTCTTTAGAGAGAGAAAAGGAACAAGAGAAATCAATGTATGTGCAGTTAGTTCTACCTACAAAATATTTTATCAGCAATAATAGAAGTACATTTTCTATGCCATTCTATAGGTTAGCCATCACTATCAGTGTCCACATGATGCTACCAAGTAAAAGTCAAATCCTATTTTTTCTCTAATTTGGATATTTTCTACCAGTATGTAGTAAATCTGAAGAAGAAAATGATCTAATATATACATTGAAAAGTTTACTTGGGTATTAGTCTGCTTGGGCTGCCATAATAAAATACTACAGTTTAAGTGGCTTAAACAACAGAAATCTATCTTCTAACAGATAAATTGGAGGCTGGAAGTTTAACATCAAGGTATGGGCAGATTTGGTTCCCAGTAAGAACTCTCTGCCTGTCTTACAGACCTTTCTGTCCTCAAGATGGCCTTTAATTCTATGTGCACTGAAAGAAAAGACCTCTTGTTACCTTATAGAAACTTTATTTCTTTAATATGACCTTTTCTCCTTCCTTTCCTTTTGATTCAATATGTTCTTATCCAGACCCTGATTCACCTGCTTTCTTCTCCCTTTAAAGTCCACTCTTTCAGTCATTAAGCCCTCAGGATAACAAGGTTCTGATCAGCATCAAATAATCTTAGGAACAAAGCCTTGGGTCTGGTGACCACAGAGACAGACTTTCAGTCAAACTAGGGGTATCATCTATGCCTCAGCTGTGTTTCAGCTACAGGCTCAGAAAAGCAGCAAAATCAGACTAAAGGACTGATCAATTACCCCCTAGCCTAGAACCATCTAATTAATAGAGACCAGGACCGTGACCATCATCCTAACTCTCTTAGTTACCATGATTAATGATTCCTCTCCTATCTAACCCAGCCCCTGGAAGCCATCGGGGAGCCATTTCCAAGCACGAGCTCACCTGCCTCCGGGCATGAACCACTTCCTGAAATAAACCCTTACTTTCTTTGCTGCAAGGTCCTGTTCACGTCTTACTGAGTTTTGATGCACACAGGCAAACGGACCCCTTTAATCTGGTAACACTCTGGTGTTCCTTTCTTTTCTTATAAATATACCAACCAGTCCTATTGGACTAGAGCAGCGGTTCTCAACCTGTGGGTCGCGACCCCTTTGGGGGTCAAATGACCCTTTCACAGGGGTTGCCTAAGACCATCGGAAAACACATCTATAATAATAAAAGCATAATATGCAAATAAACCAAATGGCAGAACAGCGGAACGACCATCCGAACGACCTTCTGGACAACCTTCCGGATGAAGAGGGGACTATGAGGGCCGAGGCAGCAGGGCTGTGAAGGCCTACCCCTGCACGAATTTTGTGCATATATACGTATTGTTTTTGTGAATAATCACTACGCTTTAATTATGTTCAATTTGTAACAATGAAAATACATCCTGCATATCAGATATTTACATTATGATTCATAACAGTAGCAAAATTACAGTTATGAAGTAGCAACAAAAATAATTTTATGGTTGGGGGTCACCACAACATGAGGAACTGTATTAAAGGGTCACGGCATTAGGAAGGTTGAGAACCACTGGACTAGAGCCTCATACTTATGACCTCATTTAACCTCAATTATCATCCTAAAAGTCATATCTCCAGATTGAAGTTTAGGTTTCAACATATTACTTTTGTGAGGCATAATTCATTCAGTAACACTTGCATAGTAAGTTTCTCATAGATTTCTTCTCTTAAGGATCTCTATGATAATATGTGTTGCTATACAAAGTTGGTGAGGCCTAAGCATTTGAAGCAGAATTAGGCAATATATAAAAACCATTTTTTTTCTTCGGGGCAAAATCTTTAATTTTTTTAAGTAGTCTAAAATGTCATAGGGATATTTTTATAGAAATATTTTTAAATTTTTCTCTTGAAATTTCAAAGTTTTAATTTAGAAAAAAATAACACTTTCTTAGGTATTTGGAAAATTGCAAAGTTTTTCCTCAGGTGGTATTAAGTCTAAAATCCAGAAGGCAAGAGGCTAGACTTCAAATAATTTTTTCACTAAAAGCCTCACAAAATAAATTATTTTCAAATTATTAATGAATAAATTATTGTTAACTTGAAAGTAAAAATCTCTTCAAAAGTGTTAAAGGGATGTTATTAGTAATAAAATTATGATCTAAATAAAAATATATGGGACATATAATCACTTTTTTTAAACACAATGTAAGTCCAAATATATTAATCTATTAAATAAGAACATGGAGACATTGCAGCCCAATGTTCTGTGGGAATGCAGTGGTTATACAAATTACCTTATTTTCTTTGTAGTCCAAGATAATGGTATAAAAAAAAAACAAATAAAGAGATAATGGCTTACTAAATGTTTTTTAAAATGATATTTTGGATAAGTTATCCAAATCTCCATATTTTAAAGGAAAAAAAATAAAAACAAACAAAAAACTCTTAAACAGAGTATTTAATCTCAAGTTAAATTTAAAAACTAAGAGTCAGTTTTAATATGATTTCAGCATCTAATTGACATATTACTACTCCTTAAAAGCAAAAAGGCAATCCCATTTTCCTAGATGAGAGAAATACTGTTAAATCAGATTAGCTACCTTTCAGGAAACAGAAACCACAGAGAGTAAATGAAAAATCAGACTATTATTTATCACAACTTGGAAAGTGGCTGAAATAATTTGGTTGGTCTCATATGGACATGAGGTGCCATACTCTTCATCGACCAACTCAGTCTTCAGTTTTTCATCTAAACTGTTAGGTGTTATGGAGAAAACCCAGTCCCAGTCAGGTACAGACCAGCACACAAAAGCTGAAATAGGGCTTTTATCAGTTTAAAAGAATAAATTTATTTATTCATGTAAGAAAAGAAAAGCCAATTTGGGGCCCAAGTTATCCACACTGGGTTATCCAAATAACATGATAACAGCCAAATCTTCATTTCACATAGTATAATATGGACAAAGCTAATGTACAGGATATCACAGCTTACAGTAAAAAGGGGAGATTGACAGTCATCTAATTTGCAGTGTAGCTATTCTATTTGTACAAAGAAAAACAAACAAAATTACATAAAATGTCTTTTGTGTACCTAAAGTACCTCAGTTGCTATAGTTATTCAGATCTATAGCATTCAAAGTAAAGGTTAATCCTTGAATGTGAAATTTTATGTAGAGAATGATGTTGGTGCCCCAGATCCTCCCTTTTAAGCCAGTGCCCCCATTCCTTGGCCGTTGTCTTGACCAAGAATGGCTCCCAACTGCTGCGGGCTCCAGAGAACTGCCCTCATCCCAGCTGGAGCCATTTTCCCTGAAGACTCTGCCTCCTTCCCCTTCCCCAACCAATCTGGCAATGGCTGCCTTCTAGGAAGGTATGAAATGGGCTTTCTTATTTCAAAGTAGACTAATTCTGGTGCAATTTGTGCTCCAGAATTTTCTTCTGGGATCAGAATGCAGCTGGTTCTTTATCTGAAACAGAAATTTGGGTTAGCTGTTCTACTGTACTCTTCCCTCTTTCCCTCATTCCCCTTTATCTGAGGGTCTTCCTCCACGTATTCACTTGGAGGTGATCTCCCATTCTGGATCTGCTTTTAGGAAACTTGACCTGAATAGGCGGTGCTGGAAGGTGTTCTAGGAAGACAACTATGATAGATTATCCACAGTTCTCTTCACCAGATTGGTAAAGAGAGCTCTGTTGATTTTTATTTATTTATTTATTTATTTATTTATTTATTTATTTATTTATTTATTTATTATTTATTTTTAGAAAGAATTTTTTTATGTGTAGAAAAAATATTCTTACATTCTTTTTTTTTTCCTGTTTAAATGTGTTGTTGTTGTTTTAGGGGTTTTTTTTGTTTGTTTTTTGTTTTTCCATCACCATTTAACTCTGTTGCTGTTGGTAAGTAGGCATTGGTAGCCTATGACAGGTTGTAGCAGTGATGTTGCTAAAATATTCATCTGTGATAAACTGTGATGAGACACAGGTGGAAGAAAAAGCACTAGTTGGTGCAATATCTGGGGCATTTGAGAGGTTTGGGGGAAATAACTATAAAGATTGTGTCATTGAGTGGCTGTTGCTGAGCACCACTGATGCTTTTAAAAGAAAAACAAATGTGGTTCTGATTTGTTAACCGAGTATAAAACAATGTGGACAGAAAAAGGGGTTCTATGGAAAGAAATCTCACAGGGTGATCTGATCATAAATCCCTAGCTGGGAGGGTCATGCGCAGACCTGCAATGTTTTAGTAAAATATTTATCTTTGCCTTAAGCCCTGCCCATTGTTTCTTGTGCATCTAGATTAACATACCTTTAAAATACCAGAAGTAATACCCAGGAAGGGCTACTAACCCTCAAGAAAGCACATGATCTTGTTAAACATCCTGTAATACGACCCCAGCCTTGTTTTCCCTCAGCTCCATGTAATTTTCCTTAAATTCCCTCATTAATGTAAAATGCATAAAAGAAGCTGCAAAGCTCTTATTATCTGGAGTATATGAGGTCTTGCTCCTCATCATAGATTGTCAGTTCGGCCTAAATAAACTCTTATAAAAATTCTCTACAGGTTTGGAGATTCCATATGTCAATAGCAACATGTGTGAGTTAGAGGTCTTTCTTGGCAGCACTTTTAAAACTCTTATCTTTTACCTCTGAAGGACAGACACAGCTAAATTTCAGGTACAGAAACTTAAGAGAATGCAGAATTTGCACCTTGAACAAATCTCCAATGCAAAATCAGGACACTGATAGGAAAAGCAATGGGACTCTGAGTCTTGGAATGGGCATATAAAAGTTGTATCCTTATAACCGAACCCATGTTTGGCTGCCTGCTGCAGGGAAAGCCAAATTTGTAAGACAGGTGCTGGTGAAAAAGGAAAGAGGCATATTCAAATGCTGGCATCTTGAGAAGATGCATAACTTTTTCCAGTTCTCAAAAACCCACCTTAGCAATATCAATGCATATAAGGTTTGTATAAAGATGAAGATGGAAAGCAGAACAAAGAAATCAGACAGAGAGGAATGTGAAACACCAATTCTCCTGAGAAGTGGGAGCACAGGAAAGGGAGGGGCCTGAAAGAGTGTGAATCTACCTATTCTCAAGCGTCCTCCCCTCAGTTTGGCACTCTCGTATGTTTAGATTTAATGCAAACACCTGTGGGTCCTCCCCATGCCAAGCATCCTTTTCTCCCCCAAAACAGACTTCTCTGAGCTATTAAAAAAAAAAAAAAGGCTAGATGAGAAATAAAAACACAGGTCTTTATTTACACACTCTAAGAAAACAGAAGGTTGGTTGCAGCCTTGAGAAAAGGCAGAAAACACAGCCTTTATTGCTTAATTGAAATGTTAAGCCAAGGTGATACCCCTAGCCAGGGGTGGGCAAACTTTTTGACTCCAGGGCCACAATGGGTTCTTAAACTGGACCAAAGGGCAGGAACAAAAGCATGGATGGAGTGTTTGTGTGAACTAATATAAATTCAAAGTAAACATCATTACATAAAAGGGTACGGTCTTTTTTTTTTTTTTTTTTTTTTTTTAGTTTTATTCATTTCAAATGGGCCGGATCGGCCCGCGGGCCGTAGTTTGCCCATGCCTGCAGCCATGGTCAGCAAACTGCAGCTCCCAGCCACATGCGGCTCTTTGGCCCCTTGAGTGTGGCTCTTCCTAAGCCTTAGGAGTACCCTAATTAAGTTAATAACAATGTACCTATATAGTTTAAGTTTAAAAAATTTGGCTCTCCAAAGAAATTTCAATCGTTGTACTGTTGATACTTGGATCTGTTGACTAATGAGTTTGCCGACCACTGCTAGGGCATTTAATGTGAGATGATATGTTGGCTTAATTACAGCAAAGGACATTCGGGTTGAAATGGCATGCAGGGGCCTGACCTACTGTGGTCTATGGAGAAGACTTAGAACATTGTGTTTTAGAGGCAAAGTAAAGGGACAGCCAAGGAATATATTGTTTCATATATGTAATCAAAGAGATCAAAGAATAGAGCACCAGAAAGCTGAAGTAAGCTACAGTGGAAAGTTAGAATACATTACTCAGATTCTAGCTCTAAGATAGTTTTCAGACCTAGAACCCATGGACTAGAGCAGTGGTTCTCAACCTTGGCTGCACATTAGAATCACCTGGGAATCTTTTTAAAATCCTGATTTCTGGGCCTCATCCCCTGGAAATTCTGTTTCTTTGTTACTAATGTGGCCTCACCCCATAACAAAGAAACAGAATTTCTGGAGGATGAGGCCCAGAAATCAGGATTTTAAAAAGATTCCCAGGTGATTCTAATGTGCAGCCAAGGTTGAGAACCACTGGACTAGAGAAAACATTGGATCTTAATGAGAAAGGACTTTGTAACAGCAAGGGGAGAAGCAATTATCCCAGGTCTCCAAGAAAATCAATTGTCATATATTCAGATGACCACACATGGGATAAAGAAAAATGTCCAAATATTGATTTGGAAAACAGAATTCGAGTAGATCTTAAAACCCAGCAATGCTTTCCTGGCATCCCTGTTTGAGTAGGATGTAGGTCGGTGTTAGGTAATGTGGTAGAATGAATAATGGCCTTTAAGATAAGTCTACATCCTATGCCTGGAACCTATTAATGCTACCTGTTACATCTGTTCATTGTGATGAAGGATTTTGAAATGGGGATTATCCAGGTGGACCCAAGGTAACCACAATTGCTTTTATAAGAGGAAAGCAAAAGTAGTCTGTCAGAGGAGAAGGCAATTTGATGATGGAAGCAGAGATTGGAGTGATTCACTTTGAAGATGGAGGAAGGGGCCGCAAGCCAAGGTGGCCACTAGAAGCTGTAAAAGGCAAGGAAGCAGATGCTCACATAGGCCCTCCAGAAGGGACTAGCGCTGCTGATATTTTGACTGTAGCCTAGTGAAACATTATGGACTTCTGATCTTTAAAACTTTATAACAAATTAGTATTGTTTTAAATTGCTAAGTTTGTGATAACTTTTTTACAGCTGCAATGGGAAACTAATACAGGAAAGAAATGGAGTTCTGGCTTAGGTCCATCTTATGTTGGACATACCGGGCCCATGGGATCACCTAGTAGTCATTTATATTTGCTTCCAAAGGTATATTTGCATTTCCAAATTTATATCTGGAATGGACATTAGATACATCCCAGGATATATTAATTTTCCTCATAATGTAGTTAGAAGGGATGTTGACCATTGTGATATTCTAAGAACAGATCACATTGGTCTATTTCATTGATGTTATCCTACAACTCAGTCCTGATTAACAAAAAGTGACACGTTTTCTGGATTGCTTGTAAGACACATAGGTCTTCATTGAATGAAACATAAATAAACAAAATAGAAATAGACTCATAGATACAAATAACAGACTGGGTGAAAAAGATGAAGGGATTAAGAAAAAATCCTCATAAACACAGGTAACAGTATAGTGGTCATCAGAGTGAGAAGAGGATGGGGGAGGTAGAAGAGGGTGAAGGGGGCATAAATAGTGCAGAAAGGGACTTGACTTTGGGTGGTGAACACACAATACAATATAAAGGTGATGTGTTATAAAATTGTATACTGGAAACCTATATAATTTTATTAACCAACTAGAGGCCTGGTTCGTGAATTCATGCAGCAGTGGAGTCCCTCAGCCTGGCCTGCACCCTCTCGCACTTTGGGACCTCCCTCAGGGGAAGTTGGACTGCTGGTTTCAGGTGCAGGGATTGGGCTGAAACCAGCAGTCCAACAGCCCCTGAGGGATGTAGTAGTGTGCAAAGCAGCAGGTGGCCAGGGAGGAGCCCAAGCCTATATATATATGTATATATATATATATATATCCTATATAATAAACAGGTAATATGCAAATTAACCCTCACGCCCTCACAAGATGGCTGCCTATGACCAGGCTGGCAGGGGGGTTAATGAGGAATGACCAAACGGTGAACAAGCAGGCTGTGTGGGGCGACCAGGCCGGCAGGGGGGTTAGTGAGGGATGACCAAATGATTGAACAGCAGGCTGTGTGAGGCAACCAGGCAGGCAGAGGGGGTAGTTGGGGATGACCAGGTCAGCACACAGAGGCAGTGAGCGACGATCAGGCCAGCGGTGGGGGGGTGGGGGGCAGTTAGGGGCGACCAGGCAGGCAGGCAGGTGAGTGATTAGGAGCCAGCGGTCCAGGATTGTGAGAGGGATGTCCGGCTGCCAGTTTAGGGGATCGGGCCTAAACTGGCAGTTGGACATCCCCCGAGGGTTCCCGGAATGGAGAAGGTGCAGGCTGGGCTGAGGGAACCTCCCCCCCATGCACAAATTTTGTGCACTGGGCCTCTAGTATATATATATATATATATATATATATATATATATATATATATATATAACATTTTACAATGAAACAACCAGAGACATAAAGCTAGAACTGTTGTGAATGAAATGAATACTGTCACACACACCAAGGTCTAGTAGCTATCTGTCCTATAACCAAATTGGAAAATCTGAGAAGAAAATAAACAGATATGGAAGGCACAATAAACTACATGAATATGGGAGTCTCACAGACCTCCATGTTCTCTTCTCCTGTTTCATAAATATCTCTTTCGGCTCAGACCAGTGGTCTCATGGAGGAGTTCTTTAAGATTAGCTGACAGGCCCTAAAACACCAATCAGAAAGAATGTACGTACCCTGATGTTCATAGCAGCATTATTTACAATAGCTAAGATTTAGAAACAACCTAAGTATCCATCAGTAGATGAATGGATAAAAATGCTGTGGAACATTTACATAATGGAATAATACACAGCTGTAAAAAAGGGGAATCTCTTACCCTTTGGGACAGCATAGATGGACCTGGAGACTATTATGTTAAGTGAAATAAGCCACTCTGAGAAAGACAAATATCACATGATCTCACTTATTTGTGGAATCTAATGAACAAAATGAATTGACCAACAAAATAAGACCGAAAGAATGGAGGCATGGAACAGACTGACATACCTGGTAAGAGGTTGAGCAGAGAGAAACCAAAGAACTTATATACTTATATGCATAACTCATCGACACAGACAATAGGGTGATGAAGAACTGGGGGTTGGATAGGGACTGGGTGAAGGGGGTAAAAATGGGGGGAAATGAGAAACACCTGTAATATTGTCAACAATTTATATACATATACATATACTATCTATACTAATAAAAGCCTAGGTGACTCTCTCGTGATGTCATCACAAGATGGCCACCACAAGATGACCACCACAAGATGGCTGCCACAAGATGGCCACATGCACAGTGGAGGTGGGGCCCAGCGGCCGCTCTGTGCTGTGAGGCCTGGGGGTCCTGCAGCTCCACGTGTCATGGAGGAGGCCAGTCCTGGCGTCTCTGCCACCTCACGCGAAGAAGCAGGGGAGGGCAGTTGTGGGTTACCAGGCTGGTAGAGGAGGGCAGTTGGGAGCGATCAGGCTGGCAAGGGAGTGGTTAGGCATCAATCAGGCTGGCAGGGGAGCAGTTAGGGGCAATCAGGCAGGCAGGCAGGCAAGCAAGTGGTTAGGAGCCACCAGTCCCAGATTGTGAGAGGGATGTCCGACTGCCGGGTTAGGGATCAGGCCTAAACCGGCAGTCTGACATTCCCCAAGGAGTCCCAGATTGGAAAGGGTACAGGCTGGGATGAGGGACATCCCCATGCACAAATCTCATGCATTGAGCCTCTAGTATATGTATAATTAAAGAAAATAAAAAGATTACCTGACAGAAGAGGAAAAGAAAATCCATGTTTAGTTCAGAGGTGTGTCTTTGTAGGTGACACAAGATGAAAATGGACTTCCTGACTGGCTTACAGTAACACTTAGCAATAGCTCCGAGAGATATTGGTGACAGGCCATTCTTCCCAATGATCATTGCCTGACAGAACCGCAGGTCGTCCTTTCGGTATTGAGAGAGAAGTAGCCCATGATATGAAAATAGATCTCACATTCCTGGATAGCTATGTGCTTTTCTTCTCCATACCTCAGCTATCACTGACTGACACGGAGCACAAAAGGCAGACCTCTTTGTCTCAAAATGTGACTAAATCTATAACAGAATTTGTGTTTCAGACTTTCCTATGTGATCACCCTGAAGTTAGTTTTTAAAATCATCCTGTTCACCTTCTCCCATGCCCTGTCTTGCTTCCCACATTCTCCTTGTAAAACCACAAAACCAAAAAGTCCCTTCTCAGGCCCTATTTCCAGGGAACAGCACATAAAACATTATGATTCTAAAGCACATTGTGGAAAGCATCTGTTAAGTGATTATAAACCTCTTTCCTTACCTACTTTAAGGTGTGTACTATCAATAGCCTCGATAATCGCACAATAACAGCATTGAGTAAGATTTAAAAATCAAGATTATAACTAGGTTTAGCTATTTAAATAACCTAAAAATATAAATAATCTAAAATAAAAAGGTGCCTGTTCCATCTTTTTCTGAAGTTCAAAGAAAATGCTTCAAAATATCATATTTGTATTATTTCTAGAGTGATCTTTAAATGGTGCAATCAGGGAACTGATTGATCAATAAGAACCCAAAATATTTTTATAAATGTGAAACTCATCTATATCATAAAAGTCAAATCAGATTGGCCAGTACCTCTTTGTGTTTCAGACTTTCCAAAACCTCCTTGACCAGGTTTTCTGTGTGAACTGCCTAGATGGAAAATCAACACAAGTTAGTATAATTTCAAAAGAAAATTAAGTGAAAATTTTTTTGTAAGGAAATTGTTGACTATTCAAAAATAAAGTCTAATTTACTAAAATAACTTTAACCAAGCTATCTATCTTTTTTTACTCTACAATTTACAAAACTGTATCAGAGATGGGCTATCAAACTAATACACTATCTACTAAGCATTTTAATTATTCAAGGAGGTACATGTAAATCAGATCATATAAATACACTTTTGAATCAGTGTTTTGTAAAACTTCAGCCTGAGAAGAAGAAAGTAAAAAAAGTCCGCTTTAAAAAGATATATTTGCAGTGAAAGCAAGTGTGCTTCACTGCCTGATTTTGAGTTGGATAAATGAACAATTCCACTAGAATGTCAAAGGCCTTCAAATAAATGGATTACAGCAACTAACCCTATATTTATTTATGACTTTTGACACATAATAAAGACCTTATCTTTTCCTATTCCAATAAATATGTATGTTCAAAAACACCAGAGACTAACCAGTTGCTTTCTCAAAGATCACTCTAGAAATGTCTACCCATAACCTTTTGCTCTCTGGCTTCTGCCATCAGTATATTACTCAAATTCCACTCTCACAATCACTGACAACTTTCTAATCACAAATCCCATAACTCTTAAGTGTCCAGAGAACCGATATTTTAGAGTAAAATTAAATTAAAATCTTTCTCTGTGTTTACACTACCAATAGCATATAATAAATACTAAAACTCCCTGGACAAATAAAATTCTCCAAGTGCTAATGACCTCTCTTCGTGTAAGAATGAATGATACAGCCAAAAGATAGCTATAAAAAAGTCCATCATCTTGAAGAGCTGGATATGAAAGTATATTGTAAGAGAATATATGCAATTTATCTTAAGGTACAGGAGAATTTATTTCTTCTTTTATTTGAAGGTAAGATAATTGAAATCATATGGCATACCTGACACTCAAAACAAAGACAAAAATTGAAAAGTGACTCAATAGATAACGTTGAGATGAAGACTGGGGTTCAGAAAATACTAAAAGTAAAGGTTAATTATTTCGAGAAGAGTAATAAATTCAGGGTGGGGGGAAAGTAGGTTTACAGTTGTGAGTACAAGAATCACATAGTTTTTTCTTATATTATTATTTAATCATTATTGTATTATTTCTCATGCAAACAACTGAAAACCTACTTTTGTCCCACCCTGAATAGTGTTTTGAATCTAAAGGTAAATTGGAAACAGGATGATTAATCTTTTTTGTAAGTGAGGTGGAAACAAAAGAAATGAATAATTCTATTAGTAGAAGTTATAGTCCATGATCTTAAGAGTTCAACTTAAGTCAGTGTAAATAAAGGCAGATAGCAATGTGTCTGGAAGAGATGTGGAATATAGCCTTGCCGGCATGGCTCAGTGGTTGAACATTTACTGATGATTCAAAAGGGCATGGTTCCATTCCTTATCAGGGCTCGTGCCCAGGTTGCAGGCTCAATCCCCAGTAGGGGGATGCAAGAGGCAGCTGGTCAATGGCTCTCTCATCATTGATGTTTCTATCTCTCCCTCTCCCTTCCTCTCTGAAATCAATAAAAAGTAAAATAAGATAAAAAATAAATAAAAAGAGATGGGGAATACAGTGTTCACTGGGATGTTGACATAAAGTGATTCCCCTCAAGAACTTGTCCATTCTCACCCAATATAGAATATTAAATTTGTTAAATGTCAAGGCATTTACTAGTTTTCTCACATAATTGGTTTGATAATGATAGTGTGCAAGTTAGCCAGGCCTCCAAAGTAAATGCAGACAGCTGATTATCTCATTGTTCCTATCTTTTCTTTTCTTTTCTTTTCTTTTCTTTTCTTTTCTTTTCTTTTCTTTCTTTTCTTTTCTTTCTTTTTAATTAGCACACAGGTATTTAAAGTCCTTGAAAATATCTCAAGAATTAAAGTTCAAAATAAAACCACAATTTTGCTCATACCTTCCATTTTTTCATATTTTTTCCCCAGTTTCATATTTGGAAACAATAGTAAAGCAGCCACATACTGCAGAAACCAGGAACTCATTATACTTTCTATTATTCCTTATTTCACTTTTCAGCCATGTACATCCACAAAGTATTGCCACATCTGTTTTCTAGCAGATATTTGCAATAAGCAGGGTTCCAAAATGCACCCCCCCCAAATTCCCACTTCAGAGATGTACATACCTTATATAATTTCTGCCACTTGAGCATAAGCAGGACTTATGAATATCATGGAAAAAAATTCTACTTATTATGTCATACTAGAGGCCCAAAGCATGAAATTTGTGCATAGGTAGGGTACCTAGGCCTGGCCGGCGATCAGGGCCAATCTGTGGGTCAACTGGCAGGGAGATTGGGGGCCCCCCACTGGCACCTGCCTTGGCTGGCCTGGGGCCTGCAGGCTGGGGGCAGCTCCTGCATTGAGCGTCTGCCCCTTGGTGGTCAGTGAGCATCATAAAGACTGGTCGTTCGACTAGTCATTCTGCCATTCAGTCGATTTGAATATTAGGCTTTTATTATATAGGATTGTACAATTGACCTTAAGAAAGGGAAATTATATTTGGTGGGCCTCTCCTCATCAGGTGAGCCCCAGAAGAAAGAGATTGAAACCTGAGAAAAATTCAGTGTGAGGGAGGTTCTCCATTATAGTCTCTGCAGTTGGAGAAGGCCACATGGTAAGGAATGTGGGTAGCCTACCGGAAGTGAGGGAAACCCTGCCTGATAGGTGGAAAATAAGAACTTCAGTTCCATAACTACAAGGAAGTGAATTCTGCCAACAACCTGTCTGAGCTTGCAAGAGGATTGTGTGCTCCAGATGAGAACACAGCTTGACGACAAGACCTTAATACCAGCTCTTTGGGAACTGAACAAAGAACCCAGGCATGCCTGCCCAGGTTTCTGACCTTCAGAAATTATGATATATTAAGTAGGTATTGTTTTAAGCTATTAAATTTGTGGTAATTTGTTATACAGCAATATAAAAGAAATATAATATTTCTCCAAATTATCTCATCTGTATTATTGATCTTCTCCCTTTCTTTTCTCCCAATTGCTCAGTCTATCTCTAGTTGCAGATATGGTGGTCTTGGTGTTCTAAACCAATTATGGTAAGATTTATTTGAACATAAAATAGTTCTGTTATACAACTAGGGGCCAATAATTCCCCTGGCAATTGTTTTTGGTCAAAGTGGGCATATGATCTGAGTTGATCTAATAAGACTGGAGCAAATAGCTTTTATGCTGTATTTGAAGAAGAAACACACACATCCAACATATGAATGAGGAATATCTGATGACCTAAGTATTGCTATTTTAAGATCATGGAAGAAAGCACCCTGAAGAGAAAGCTGACAAGAAAAGAGAAAGACAAAGGTAGCCTAGAGAATGGCAGGAAAGTGGCTCCAGATTCCTGATCCTACTATGTATAACTCAATCATCTCTCTTCACTTTCTGCTTACATAAAATAGTACATTGGTTTCACAGATGAAGGCAAATTTGGCCAGACTTTTTATTAGATAGAAATAAAAATATCCAAATAGGAGGTGATCCAGTCAGAAAAAAGTTACAGAGAAAAACTATGTAATTTGAATTCTAAAAATGTTTACATAGGAAAGACATAGTTGTAATGAGGATTGAAATTATTCAGTTATGGACTGAAGTTCTTATTTTCTATCTGTCAGCTAGGGTTTCCCTTACTTCCTATAGGCTACCCAAATCATACAACTTTATACAAAAAGAATAGTAACTAATAAATGCTTGTTTTGCTGACAACTCAAGAATATGATAAAATGAAATTTTATCCTTCATTTAACAATCAGCAACAAAGAAATGCTTTGCTATAATGTGGATATTAGAGGAACCTTAAAAAAAAGTGTGCATATTATCCAAGAATATATAATATTTGACTAATGGAGTGCTTTTAGATGTCATTGATTTGAGGTTCTTTCCTCTTGGTTCTATCCTGCATGTAGTCTTTTCCTTACTCTGGCTTCTCTCTTTGTACAGAGCAATTCTAAACTTCATATAAGTGTGTCACTTTAACATTATTCCAAAGTTACTCTTTATATTCAGTCTAAATAAACAAGCTAGGTTACAAACCCATGATTTGACTGATTGCCTAAGGAAAATCACAAATGTCTTATTCGTTAATATGTTCTCCCATATCATGGGTTGTTTTCTCAATTTGTTGATGGTTTGTTTCTTCTGCTGTGAAAAAAAAGACAAACAAACAGAAAAAAAACAATAAAAGCAACAACAACAAAAATTGATGTAGTCCCATTTGTTTATTTTTCTCTTTCTTTTTCCTAACCTGAAAAGGCATATCAGAAAAAAATATATATATATTGCTACAAGATAAGTCCAAAATTTTACTGACTGTTTTCTTCTGTAGCTGGACATTTTTATAGTATTTGATAAATAAAACTAAATAAAAGACAAATCAAATTTCTAAATTCTCTCCTAAGGAGTGAGCTAAACATTTGGGATTTTTCTGGTAACCTATCGAAAGACTAGTACAATGCTGAGAACAGAAATCACTGAAGACCAAACAGATATTGACTGCAGCTTGCAGAATTGCAGTGCCTGCTTATTTACAGTTTGAACATACCTTTTATGTGAAAGTTACACATTGATCAAAAAGGACTGGACTCTTACTAATTGATATGAGGACATTGCAAAGCAACTGAAATTTCAAAAATTCCAAGGGAGCACACCTGACTGTGCATCTCTCTTAAAAATGCAGTGTCATCTTTGACTGAACAAGTTCCTAGGTAAAGAAGTAAACCAAAACTTTCTTCTTAATGTTTGAATATTGAATAGAAAAAAATAAATAAATAAACAGTTAACAGAGCCTTAAATGGAGTGGAAAATTATGATAAAATTTATATGAGAGCAAGAAATAAAAATGTTACACATGTAAAGAATGAAAGAATTTTGTCAATTTTCATCTTCAAAACATGTGGCAAATTGTTGAAATAGGATTTGGAAGATGCTTAACAAAGATGAATGAGACACAATTTTACAGCATCTGGAATTCATTGGTATATAGAGTCAATGTGCTAATTTTGTATAAGGATCCAAATAGTTTGATGACCCATACTAAATGTAATTGAGAAATAAAAACTCTTAAAATATAGTCCATCAACTATAGTAGTTTATGTATTTGCTAGTTATCTGGCCAGATGGTGCAGAGCCTGAAAGGAAGCAGCAAGTTTGGCAAAGAGTTAATAAGCAGTAAGAGTTTAGAATAGAGTATGTTGAGGTCAGATATTTCCGAATGGGTAAAGGGCCTGAGAAAATTCTATTCTATATAAATGGTCATCTAAAGGAGCCCACAGTAGAGCTTAAGTGAACTGTGCCTGGAGTATCAGTTGTTTATTTCTGGTACCCTAAATTCCCCCATGGCTTTATAGACATACTAGTGGCCCAGTGCACAAAATTTGTGCGGGGGGTGGGGGGGTGTCCCTCAACCCGGCCTGCAACCCTCTCCAATCTGGGATCCCTCAAAGAATGTCCTACTGCTAGTTTACAGGGATCAGGCCTAGACCGGCAGTCAAGACATCCCTCTCACAATCCAAGACTGCTGGCTCATAACCACTCACTCACCTGCCTGCCTGCCTGATTGCCCCTCACCACTGTGCCTGCTGGCCTGTTCACCCCCAACTGCCCCCCTGCTGGCCTGCTCACTCCGAACTCCCCCCCCCTGCTGTCCTGATCACCTCCAACTGGCCCTCCTGCTGGTCTTCTTACCCCCAATGGCCCCGCCCCCCCATCAGCCTTATCACCCACAACTGCCCTCACCTCTTTGCCTTTAATTGCCTCTACCTCAGCCTTGCCACCATGGCTTTGTCCAGAAGAACATCTGGAAGGTCTCCTGGAAGGTCTCTCAATCTAATTAGCATATTACCCTTTTATTAGTATAGATAGAGTCCAGGTGCTCAGGTTGGGGCTGGCTGGTTTGTCCTGAAGGGTGTCCCAGATCAGGGTGGGGGTCCCACTGGTGTGCCTGGCCAGCCTGGGTGAGGAGGTGAGGGCCATTTTCAGGCTGGCCACACCCCCTTCAGGCTGGGGGTCCCCACTGGGGTGCCTGGCCAGCCTGGGTGAGGAGCTGAGGGCCATTTTCAGGCTGGCCAAGCCCCCCGGCGACCCAAGCTCCCAGCCTCTCCTTTTTTTCTTTTTCTTTTTTTCAGCCTCTCCTTGAGCGGAGGCCAGGGTGGGCTGGAAGCAGGTATCTGGGATTTATTTATCTTCTATAATTGAAACTTTGTAGCCTTAAGCAGAGCCCAGGGCTGGCCAGGGCAGGTGGAAAGCTTGGCTTCCTCCATCACTGGGGGCAACCCAAGCCTCCTGCTTGCTCCAGCTCAGTGGCTGCCACTGTCTTAGTTGGGTTGATTTGCATACTCTCTCCTGATTGACTGGTGGGTGTAGCAGAGTGGCAGAGTGATGGTTAATTTGCATGTTTCTTTTTTATTAGTGTAGATCCTTGCCATGATTCCAGAGATAAAAAGCAAAGTAAAACAAATAAGCACACAAAAAAACTATGCAAGACCTTAACAATACTCTAACCAAAAATATGTATTTTAAAAAACCCACAATAGAATTCATATTTGGACAGCTGACACAAAAGGGAACCAATGTTATATTATACCTATGTTAATCAAGTAAGCTTCCCCCAATTTCTTTCTCTCGCCTTATAATATAGAAGGCATTCTGCTGCTGCTGCTACTCCACATTGTCATCTCTGAGTGTGGAGAACCTGACCGAAGGAGCTGACATCATGGTCTGACACCCAATGTCTCACTTGAAGTGACCTAAGCTGAATCTGAGCTGTTCTGCAGGAGGAGAGCAGCTTAGATAAGAAATTGCTTTGAATTTGACTACAGTTTTTAAAACCCAGGAAAACAGTGATATCTGCACATGGTCGTGTACAGCTGAAGAAAATAATTAACTAAAATACTATTTAACACTTTCTTCCTCAAAGCATGGTCCACAGCAACAGCAGCACCCAGAAATTTGATTAGGACTAGTGAATCTTAGGGTCTACTCAGGACTTCCTGAATTCAAATACTAATTTTAATGGGTGGTACACATTCAAGTGCACTGTTTTATGGGACAATGGTGAGAAAGAATGGGTTGCTTTTTTCCCATGAATTTTTTTTTTAATTCTAGATTATTTAATAATCTAATAACATGTGTAAATTATTTAGAACTATTTACTTGACTGTTATAACACTGAAAAATAAAAGTCTTAAGCTATCACAAAGGAGTTTTTTTGTTGTTGTTTTTTCTTACTAAGTTAAACTTCCTGCAATAAGCAAAATTTTTAAAAGTATAAGATTTACCTTAGCTGGTCTAGCTCAATGGATAGAGCATCAGCCTGCGGACCAAAAGGTTCCAGATTCAGTTTCCATCAAGGGCACATACCTTGGTTGCATGCTTCTCCCCAGTCTGGGCCATGGTCGGGGCATGTGCAGGAGGCAACCAATCAATGTGTTTTTCTCACATCTATGTTTCTCTCTGTCTTTCCCTCTCCCACTCTCCCTAAAAATGTCCTCCGATGAGGATTAACAACAAAAAAAAATAAAAGTTTAAGACTTACACGCCTACTGAAGAATCAACTCAAAAGGAAAGATAGCCTATGTAAATAGCTTTCAAGACCTCCCTGGGGATGCTATGAATCCTTTCTCTCTCTCTCTCTCTCTCTCTCTCTCTCTCTCTCTCTCTCTCTCTCTCTCTCCCTCTCTCTCTCTCTCTCTCATATGTACTTATATTTATGTATAAAATTATTATATCTTATAATATCATCATATATGCTATTATTATTAATTAATATTAAATTATTATGCATTTAAATATGTCTCCTCTGACAAATATAAGTACATTAGGTCAAATCTTACCCTTGTTTGAATAATTAACTCATTGGTCATATCCCCCTCCCCCCATTTTCCATGTAGTTATGCTTAAGAGTTTTATAAGTAATTGTCTTAAGAAGTAAAATAGTTCTGTGAAGAGGTATAGTTGAGACTGTCTTTGGAAAAAAAATAATATACAATTGAAGGGGCAAGGGTAGCTGTCTTCTCAGCCAAAAGAATGAAAGAAACAGACAGCTCTTGGCTGATCCATAACAATGGGGGTAGACAAGTCTTGTCTGATTGAGGCAGGCAATTTAGTGTATTGGGATTTGAGCTTTGACATTTTAGTGCCAATCATAACCAGTGTGTATGTATCCCAACAGCTGGGATCCTTATAATACCTTAAGTGAACAAACTAAATTTTTTTTTTTTCTTGCAAGAACTTAATCCCTACTCAACTACTTTCTGGGTCAAAGGTTTCTCCATGGCTTTACAGAAAAACTCATACCTAAAAAAAAGCATTTAACCGTCTTACCCATCCATCCTTTTTCAATCCTCTGTGACCTTTAAAAAGTTGGTAGCACATTCAGTTATTTTATAAGTCACAGTGGGTTCAAATTAATCTTAGTAGTCTATTTTATAACTAGTCAAAAGAATAGCAAAGAACTTAAAAATCCTTGTCATCCTCTCTATCACAGCAAAATGTTATTTTTTAGAGCTTACTATATATTTCTAAATTTACCTCATAATTTTTAGAAATATAGTAAATAAACAAATGAAGGAAAACTACTTGTTAAATGAAGAAGTATAAGACAAGTAAAAATTGATAAATATTAACATACAAAGTAGATTTTACTAGCTATCATTTTACTTAAAATATAACCAAGTGCATTTTATATACCAAAATTGTAATTATTATGAACTTTTTGCATCACAGGTAATGCACACTTCCTTATCAAATGATATACTATATCCCCATTTCAAGTTTCCTGTCAATGCTGACTTGATCATTTGGCTTAAAGTGTCTTGATATTCATAAGTGTACCTACCTGCACAGCTACATTGCAAGGATTTATGGATTGAATTTTGCTTTGTTTTCTTTTGTTTCTGTAAAGTATACCAAACATCAAGGTAGTGAAAAAGAAATCATTCCCCGCCAAATATTTTTATCCTATTTATTGTTTGTGTCTGGAACAGAATCCAGATTAATATAAAATATTGACATAGCCCAAGTCTACCAGACCTATAAACTTATGTCAAAGATAAATAAAATATAGTATGTTGCATAGGTTTTTCAAGATAACCTAGAGGTCTGGTGCACAAAATTTGTGTACAGGTAGGGTCCCTAGGACTGGCCAGGGATCAGGGCCAATCAGGTTCCCCACCTCCCTGCATCCTCACCTCCCCTTTTCTCGTCACCCACACACAACCACTGTGCAGTTCCCCCTGCATCCCTGCCTCCCCACCTCCTCCTTCCCTTGCTCCCTCAGCACCCCGCCATGTTCCACGCCTCCCCCTGGTGGTCGTAGTAAGCAATCAAACTCTCGTTCTCCCGGTTGAACTCCCAAGAGGACACTTTGCATTTTAGATACATATATATATATGACCCAATGACTAAGTAATTTACCCATTCAAAATTGTATTTAATCTGTTTTTAGAACCATTTTGTTTTGTCAGTTTAAAGAAATAAGTTTAACTAAAATAATTTATGATACTCTCCAAACAGTTGACTGCTTGGCCCACACTGATGAAACAGATTTTAAATACCTACTCTAGCCTTTGATATACTCTCCAATATACTCTCCTATTTTTATTTTTTGACAACATATGGCTTCCTTATTCACATTTTGAATCCCTGGGTAGTGCCAGAAAAGGAGAGGAGAGGACTCCTACTTCATAGAGCCAGAGTGCATTATGTGATAACTGAGCAGAGTGCATTATGTGATAAATGTTAGCTCCCAATCTTTATGCAGTAGACAAACATCACTAGAATATCCTTGACAAATATAAATGGATTCCTCTATCAACAAAATAGGCTGTAACAACTGATTTTTCTTAATACCCTGTAAGCACATTTTAATTTATTTTGATAATTTTTAGTAACTGCTCAAATAGCCACAGGCAACTATAAGTGGCCAGTCCTATATAGAAGAAATTTTCAAATCATATAACACATAACATAATGCTATTTATTAAGTGTATTTATTTTATTACATATATTTAAAATAATTTTGATATACCCTCAAGAAGTTATATAAAGATAATAACTATGAAAAAAAATAAACAAAATTCCAAAGAAATCGTAGTTTTCAAATTTTAAAAAATATATACAAATTTTATATTGGTCAATTGATAAGTAAATTAATTTCTGACTATAATAATAAACTGAGTATATTTCAACTGTAAGACACCTCCAATTAGCTTATATAATGGGAATATAAAGGTCTTGAGAAAATGACCAAATGTAGACTTTGAGGGAATCTTGAATCCATGTGTATCCCTTAAGAAAATATAGGGGTTTTTAGAGTGGTTTTCAACAAAGGGATGAGTCTTGTTTAGAAAGAAAAATTACTAATCTTGCACTAAACAGAGCAGAACCTTGTCCTATCTAATAATAGACAAACATGGTAATTGACCATACCTTCGCTACATCTCCCATTGGCTAACCAGCTTGATATGCAAATTAACCCAACCAAGATGGCGGCTGGAAGCCACGCAGTTGAAGCGAGCAGGAGGATTGCTTGCTCCAGTGATGGAGGAAGCCAAGGTTCCACGCCTGCCACGGCCCGGCTCTGAGCTCCAAAAGCAACAAAGCTTCAATTGTAGAAGCTAAACAAACCCCAGATACCTGCTTTCAGCAGGTTGTGGCCACAGAGCTGGAGCGAGCAGAAGCCCAGCTCTCAGCTCCAGTGACGGCAACAAAGTTTCAATTATAGAAGGTAAATAAACCCCAGAATAAAAAGAAAAAGAAAAAAAGAGAAAGGCTGGGAGCTTCAGTCGCCGGCCAGCCTGAAAACAGCCCTCAGCCCCTCACCCAGACTGGCCAGGCACCCCAGTGGGGACCCCCACCCTGAAGGGGATGTGACCAGATGCAAACAGCCATTAGCCCCTCACCCAGGCTGGCCAGGCACCCAAGCGCGACCCCCACCCTGATCCGGGACACCATTCAGGGCAAACCAGCTGGCCCCCACCCTTGCACCAGGCCTCTATCCTATATAGTAAAAGGGTAATATGCAAACTGACCCTATAGCAGAAAGACTGGGAATGACTGGTCACTATGACACACACTGACCACCAGGGGGCAGATGCTCAATGCAGGAGCTACCCTCTGGTGGTCAGTATGCTCCCACATGGGGGAGCTCTGCTCAGCCACAAGCCAGGCTGATGGCTGCCAGTACAGCGGTGGTGGTGGGAGCCTCTCCTGCCTCCTCAGCAGCGCTAAGGATGTCTGACTGCAGGTTAGTTATGCTCCCTGCTGGCAAGTGGACATCCCCCGAGGGCTGCCGGGCTGCCAGAGGTATGTCTGATTGCCAGCTTAGGCCCAATACCCCAGGGAGCAGGCCTAAGCCAGCAGATGGTCATCCCCCGAGGGTCCCAGACTGCGAGAGGGCACAGGCCGGGCTGAGGGAGCTCCCCCCCCACCGAGTGCGCAAATTTCTGTGCACCGGGCCTCTAGTGTGTCTAAATAAATGGAAAATATCATTCTATGTTGTCTTTTATCAAACTAAATTTATGTACATGCTCATGTTTTTGGTGTCATGTATAAGAATCTTTTGTCAAATCTAAAGATATTTTTCTTTTTTCTTCTAAGAGTTTTATAATTTAAGTTCTTAAATTCAATGCATTTTTACTTAATTACTGTATGCAGTATTAGGTAAAAATTCAATTTCATTCTTTTGCATATGCTTATCAAGTTGTCCAGCACCATTTGATGAAAAGACTATCCGTTACCTATTGGACGCTTGTATTAATTTCCTAGGGCTGTTGTAAAAAAGTACCACAAAGATTTGTGGAAAATAAGTCAAATCGAGTGATTTAGGTGCTTGGATATTATGGTGTGCTCAAGAATTGCATTATACTCTTGTACACAAACTACATATATATACATATAGGCTATACATAAAGGCTTTAAAAATAGCATTTACCAGTATTAAGAAACTGATTCAATCATTGTAACAAAATAAGGGTTAGGGCAAATCCTTTCTCTTATACTCAGTTTAAAAAATAGAAAAATAGAATCCCAGCAACAACACAGAGCAGGTAACTGTTAAGGAACCAGTTCTGGATAGTTGACCTCTCCAAATCAGGTTTAAATGCGATAGAGAAGCCGTATGGCCTCAGAGGCCAAACCCAGAACACTGCCACCCAGAGGCTGAGCCACAAACTGACTCTTTGCTAAACACAAAATAAGGCAGTCTGGGAAACAAATACGACCTGCTTTAAAATAAGGACTGTGGTTTACAACACAGAGGAACAGTGTATCGCAGGGAAACTCAACACTCTCCTGAATACCTGGCAGGACTAAAGGCGAGCCAGACTGAAGAATAGAAGAACCAAAGGACCTTCACTAATGCAAATTTTTTTTTTTCTTTTTTCACCTTTTAACTAAGAAACCAATTTTTTTTCTTTTTTTTCTTTCTTTTTTTTCTTCTTTTTTTTTCTTTTTCTTTTTTTTTCTTCTTTTTCCATCACCTGATTTTATGCTTTTAATTACTACCTTCTTATTTTTAACCAGTATTATTACTGCTACCATTTTACCATTTTTTAAAGTGCCATTTTATTTTTTCTTTATTATATTTTGGGATTAGTGTTCTCCATTCTATTTTAATTGTTATATTATTAGTTGTTTCTAGTTTGCATCCATCTCCAGGGAGCTGTTGCTGGAATTTTTTGGGATTAGTGGCGGTTCTATAGGAGTATTCTCCGCATATAAAAAGTCTCTTCCCCTCTTCCACCTCATTCTCTCTTTTCGCTCTTTTTTTTTTTCTTCTTTTCTTTTCTCACTTTTATTTTCCCCCCTCCTTTTTCCCAATTTCATTTTTGCACTCCTTTTTTTGGTCCCTACGTTTCTTTTCTTTTTTCTCTTTTATCTTTTTCTCTTCCTTCTTCCTTATCCCCCAATTCTCTTAATTCGGGTGATCACCTTTATTTGGGGTTATTAATATCGTGAATATATTTGTGTTTAGTGCCTGGTACGTGGTGCCTTGTTGTGTTGTATTTTGTGCCTTTAAATCAACGGAGCAGATCCAAGCAACAGCAGCCCCCTGAGCACCACACAATCTGCTGAGGAACAGCACCTGTACGTGAAACCTCCCCCCACCAGCCAGAAGAGCCACCACAGCTGTGAACAGCACCCACCAGAAGAGCTGCTGCCAACTGAGGAGCAGCTGCTACCGCAACCGCCCGAAGAACAACCACAGATCAAGGAGTCACTGCCACCCAGGGAGCAGCCACTGAACGACTCAACATCTAGATATGTCGGTGAGATCAAACATGGGTAGACAAAGAAACCCCCAAAAGAAAGAGAAGGAGGACTCTCCAGAAAAGCAGCTAAGTAATACAGAGGCATGCAACATGACAGAAAAAGAATTCAGAATAAGGGTCCTAGAGTGCATAAACCGGATGGAGGAAAAAATCGACAACTTCTACAAGAAGCAAGAAGAAACAGATGAAAAAGTCAACTACCTATGCAAGAAGCAAGAAGAAACAGATGAAAAAATCAATAACATATGGAAGAAGCTAGAAGAAACAGATGAAAAAATCAACAACTTAAGTAAGACCCAAGAAGAAATGAAGAGTGATATAGCTGCAATAAAAAAAAACCACTGAAAGTATCAACAGTAGACTAGGAGAAGTGGAGAACCAAATTAGTGAATTAGAAGACAAGGAAGCAAAACACACCCAAAATGTACTGCAATTGGAGAAAAAAATTAAAAGACAGGAGGAGAGCCTAAGGGAGCTTTGGGACAACATGAAACGAAACAACATACGAATAATAGGGGTGCCAGAACAACAGAAAGATGAACAAGGATTAGAAAACCTATTCGAAGAAATAATATCAGAAAACTTCCCTGAGGTGGGAAAGAAAAAAGTCACACAAGCCCAGAGAGTCCCAAACAAGGTGAACCCGAAAAGACCCACACCAAGACACATCATAATTACCATGGCAAATGTTCAGGACAAAGAGAGAATCTTACAGGCTGCAAGAGAGAGACAGAAAGTTATATACAAGGGATATCCTATTAGATTATCAAATGATTTCTCAACAGAAACACATCAGGCCACAAAAGAATGGCCGGATATTTACAAAGTGATGCAAAGCAAAGGACTGAATCCAAGAATACTCTATCCAGCAAGGCTATCATTTAAACTTGAAGGGGAAATAAGAAGCTTCACAGACAAAAAAAGGCTAAGGGAGTTTATCACCACCAAGCCAGCAATGCAAGGAATGCTAAAGGGACTGGTATGAAAAGAAGAAATAAAAAGCTCAGAAAGAAAACAGCCAAACACAAAAAAAGAAATGGCTACAAACAAGTACCTTTCAATAATAACTTTAAACGTAAATGGACTAAATGCTCCAACTAAAAGACATCAAGTGGCTGAATGGATAAAAAAACATGACCCATACATCTGCTGTCTACAAGAAACCCACCTCATTAGAAGGGACTCACACAGACTGAAAGTGAAAGGATGGAAAAATATCTTTCAGGCAAATGGAAAGGAAAAGAAAGCTGGGGTAGCAATACTTATATCGGACAAAATTGACCTCAAAGTGAAGGCCATAACAAGAGATAAGGAAGGCCACTTCATAATACTAAAGGGATCAATACAACAAGAAGATATAACCCTGGTAAACATATATGCACCCAATGCAGGAGCACCCAAATTCATAAAAAAAGTCCTGGAAGATATCAAAGGAGAGCTCGACAACAATACAATCATAGTAGGGGACTTTAATACACCACTGACAGCACTGGATAAGTCCTCTGGACAAACAATCAGCAAAGATACAGCAATCCTAAATGACTCACTAGATCAGATGGACTTAATAGACATCTTCAGAACACTTCACCCCAAAGCCAGGGAATATACATTCTACTCATGTGCTCATAAGACATATTCAAAAATAGACCATATATTAGGTCACAAGCAAAGTATCCCCAAATTCAAGAAGATTGAAATCATAAAAAGCATCTTCGCAGACCATGATGGCATAATATTAGAAATAAACTACAATAAAAACAACCCAAAATACTCAAACACCTGGAAGCTAAATAGCATGCTATTAAATATTGATTGGGTTACCAATGAGATCAAAGAGAAAATTAAAAATATCCTGGAAACTAATGACAATGAAAACACAACAATCCAAAACCTATGGGACACAATGAAAGCAGTCCTGAGAGGGAAGTTTATAGCTCTAGAGGCCTATTGCAAAAAACAAGAAAAAATGGTAGTAAATCATCTAACTCTACAACTCAAAGAATTAGAAAGAGAGCATCAAGAAAAGCCCAGAGTGTGCAGAAGGAAGAAGAAAATAAAGATTAGAGCAGAAATAAATGGCATAGAAATAAAAAAAAAATAATAATAATACGTAAAATCATGAAACCAAGAGCTGGTTCTTTGAAAGGATAAACAAGATGATAAACCTCTAGCCAGGCTCACCAAGAAACAAAGAGAGAGGACCCAAATAAACAAAATCAGAAACTATAGAGGCGAAATAACAACAGACCCCACAGAAATACAAAGGATTGTTAAAAAATACTATGAACAACTCTACTCCAACAAACTAGACAACCTGGAGGAAATGGAAATATTCCTAGAAAAATACAACCTTCCAAAACTCAATCAGGAAGAACCTAAAAATCTCACTAGGCCAATAACTACGGAAGAAATTGAAGCAGTCATCAAAAAGCTTCCAGCAAACAAAAGCCCAGGGCCAGACGGTTTCACAGGGGAGTTTTACCAAACATTCAAGGAAGAACTAAAACCTATCCTCCTCAGACTATTCCAAAAAATTCAAGAGGAAGGCACACTTCCAAGCTCATTCTATAAAGCCAGCATCACCCTAATACCAAAACCAGGTAAAGACAACATAATGAAAGAGAATTACAGGTCAATATCCCTCATGAACATAGATGCCAAAATCCTCAACAAAATCTTAGCAAATCGGATCCAGCAGTACATCAGAAAGATCATACACCATGACCAAGTAGGATTTATCCCAGGAATGCAAGGATGGTACAATATCCGCAAATCAATAAACGTGATACATCACATAAACAAATTGAAAGAAAAAAACCACATGGTCATATCAATTGATGCAGAAGAAGCATTTGACAAAATCCAACACCCATTTTTGATAAAAACTCTCAGCAAGGCGGGAATAGAAGGATCATACCTCAACATAATAAAAGCCATATATGGCAGGCCCACAGCCAACATCATACTCAATGGACAAAAACTAACACCATTTGCCCTAAGAACAGGAACAAGACAGGGATGCCCCCTCTCACCACTCCTGTTCAACATAGGACTGGAAGTGTTAGCCATTGCAATTAGGCAAGAAGAAGAAATAAAAGGCATCCAAATTGGAAAAGAGGAAGTAAAACTGTCCTTATTCGCAGATGACATGATATTATACATACAAAACCCTAGAGACTCTATCAAAAAGCTACTAGACTTAGTACATGAATTAGGCAATGTAGCAGGATACAAAATTAACCCCAAGAAATCTGAGGCATTTCTATACACCAATAGTGAACTTTCAGAAAGAGAGATTATAAAAACAATCCCATTTACCATCGCACCAAAAAAATTAAGCTACCTAGGAATAAACTTAACTAAAGAGGTAAAAGACCTCTACTCAGAAAACTACAGGACGTTGAAAAAAGATATAGAGGAAGACATAAACAGATGGAAGAACATACCGTGTTCATGGATTGGTAGAATCAACATTAAAATGTCCATACTACCCAAAGCAATCTATAAATTCAACGCACTTCCCATTAAAATACCAATGGCATACTTCATAGATCTAGAACGAACTCTCCAAAAATTCATCTGGAATAAAAAAAGACCCTGAATAGCTGCAGCAATCCTGAAAAAGAACAAAGTAGGTGGGATCTCAATACCAGATATCAAGATGTATTACAAAGCCACTGTTCTCAAAACTGCCTGGTACTGGCACAAGAATAGGCATATAGATCAATGGAATAGAATAGAGAGCCCAGAAATCAGCCCGAACCAATATGCTCAATTAATATTTGACAAAGGAGGCAAGAACATACAATGGAGCCAAGATAGTCTCTTCAATAAATGGTGTTGGGAAAATTGGACAGATATATGCAAGAAAATGAAACTAGACCACCAACTTACACCATACACAAAAATAAACTCAAAATGGATAAAGGACTTAAATGTACGACAGGAAACCATAAAAATTCTAGAAGAATCCAAAGGCAACAAAATCTCAGACATATGCCGAAGCAATTTCTTCACTGATACAGCTCCTAGGGCACTTGAAACTAAAGAGAAAATGAACAAATGGGACTACATCAAAATAAAAAGCTTCTGCACAGCAAAAGAAACCATCAACAAAACAACAAGAAAACCCACTGTGTGGGAAAACGTATTTGCCAATGTCATATCTGATAAGGGCCTAATCTCCAAAATTTATAGGGAACTCATACAACTTAACAAAAGGAAGATAAACAATCCAATCAAAAAATGGGCAAAGGACCTAAATAGACACCTTTCAAAAGATGACATTCAGAAAGCCAAGAGACATATGAAAACATGCTCAAAGTCACTAATCATCCGAGAGATGCAAATCAAAACAACAGTGAGGTACCATCTCACACCTGTCAGACTGGCTATCATCAACAAATCAACAAATGACAAGTGCTGGAGAGGATGTGGAGAAAAAGGAACACTCGTGCACTGCTGGTTGGAATGCAGACTGGTGCAGCCACTATGGAAGACAGTATGGAGTTTCCTCAAAAAACTACAAATGGAACTCCCATTTGACCCTGTGATCCCACTTCTAGGAATATATCCCAAGAAACCAGAAACACCAATCAGAAAGGATATATGCACCCCTATGTTCATAGCAGCACAATTCACCATAGCTAAGATCTGGGAACAGCCTAAGTGCCCATCAGTAGATGAATGGATTAGAAAACTGTGGTACATCTACACAATGGAATACTATGCTGCTCTAAAAAGGAAGGAACTCTTACCATTTGCAACGGCATGGTTGGATCTGGAGAGCCTTATGCTAAGTGAAATAAGCCAGTCAATGAAGGAAAAATACCACATGATCTCACTCATTCATGGATAATAGAGACCATTATAAACTTTTGAACAATAATAGATACAGAGGCAGAGCTGCCTCAAACAGATTGTCAAACTGCAGCGGGAAGGCCGGGGAGGGTTGGGGGACAGGAGGTAGGGGGGTAAGAGATCAACCAAAGGACTTGTATGCATGCCATATAAGTATAACCAATGGACATAAGACACTGGGGGATAGGGGAGGCTAGGGGACTGTCTAGGGCGGGGGGGGAAAAATGGACACATATGTAATACCCTTTGTATTACTTTAAGCAATAAAAAAACAAAAACAAAAACAAAAACAAAAAAAAATAGAAAAATAGAAGTTACTAGTAACTGTTTTAAAATGAATGCTTTTTAAACAACCAAATTCCCTACAATATTTAATCAGAATATATATATATTTTCTGAGTACTTGTTTTGCTTAGCAATTTATGACTTAGTTGTTTCTCATGTTTATGGAATAGCAATATTTTTTATAACATATTACAAGACCAGAGGTCATAAAGGTTAATGTTAATTAAAGTTCATATTTTTTAAATTATGTGTACCATCATAATAATATATAAAAGCCACAGGCATATGAAAATTGTAGCAAAAATATTTGTAACAAATATGATAACATAATATTTTACTTAAAATGGAAGGGTTTTTTTTTTAAATAAAGAAAGAAGATAGTCAATAGAAAAAATAGGTAAAGAACATAATGATAGATTTCATTATGTGTTCACAATAGTTTTTTCTCTGTGTGTACTTTTCATGCTTCCATACCCCACTGAATTTGGTCTCAGCTATGAGGCCCACCTTGTCAATGGAATCTGAGGGGTTATATTGTCACAGCTCAGATGTTCCCATATCTGAACAAAAACTTTAAATTTTATTGTGTGTCTTGACAGGGGCCTTCTTGCTCAGATCCCAAACAATAAGAACTGCAAATTCTAGATAGTGACCATGCTTGCAAACTGAGTTTCGAAATGAGAAGACTCACAGAGCTGATCCTAGCAAAGCCAATACAGACCCACATACTTGCAAAATATGCACTTACACAACATGAACTTACATAGTATGAACAAGCTGATGTACAATAATCTTAACTGCAAGTTTAAAGAAAAAATAAATAGGAACAGCCAATTAACAGAGGAAAAATATGCTCAACTTAACTCATGTTTACAAAATGCAAATTAGAACAGCGATGAAACCTATACATTCTTCTAGCATATCACATTAATTAACAAGGTTGACAGTGCTCTGGGCGAATAAAGCAGTCTACTGCTGGTGGAAGTTTAAGTTTGTCCAACCTCTTCTTCCTATGAAAATATTTGAAGCACTTACCATAAGAGCTAGCAATTCAACTTTGGGAATGAATTCTATCTCTAAATTTAAATCTATATACAAAGATTTTTATGAAGTGATACTTATTACATATCTATTTAAATAAAATAAATAAATGAAGTTTGGAAAAAAGGGGAGCTTAAATTCATTAATGTATAACTATATTATGGAATAAGAGGTAGTCATTTTAAAACATAATTGAAAGAATGTGGAAGGATACACTGTTGATTTTAAAAATCAAGTTGCACAACAGTGTCCCAATATAATTTATTTTACTTTTGCAACATTCTGATATGTCCATAGAAATTATGTGGAAATACCAAAGAAATAGTGTAAACATTACTATATCTGGGGAATTGTCTTGTGAAACTGCTAGTGCCACAGTGTAGTAACTTCTACTTATCACTATTTGCTACTCTATGTGAATATTTATACCATACTATGTATTATTTTCATAATTAGAAAACCTCATTTAAAAGTAAAATTAAATTAAAATGTGTTTTTGAAAAGTTTAGCTGAGTTGATCAATTTGGATTTCACATCAGCAGACTCATTCTCCTAGAGACCCATGAGACTCTGCCGCCACCTGTGGCAGAAAACATAAATTGAAAATGAAGGCATACAAGGTGAAAAACAACAGAGACAAGATTTTGAAGCTAAAAATATATAGTTGCTATTTGGGCAAATCACCTGGAATCATGTGATCATTTAAATTTGTGTGAATACAATATAAATGTGTAGATGTATTGATGGATTTATATAGCATCAGGGGAACAAGTAAAATAATGTCTGCAAGATACTCTAAGTTTCAACACAATGTGCTTCTCATGCAAAATTTTATTTTAAAAAAGGAAAGAAAAGATGAATTTAACACAGCTAGCCGCTCATTAAAGGGTCTCACATTATTTTTTCAAGAACCAAGAGTTTACCTGTATTATTGATTTCAAATGAAATAAGAGATTCTCAGGATGTTTCTGCTGTTTGCTTCTTAGGTTGTGATTTTACATGCAAATGACTTCCATATTTTAACTGGTTCAGAGAGTTTAGTTAAGAAAATATATTCAAACAGGTGTTCACCTATAGGCATATGGAGTCTCTTACATCTTTTATCCCTCATGATTAGATTAGATTTCCAAGCCTCTGCTGAGTCAGGTTAGGTTAGCTTAGAAAATTTTCCATTTGTGTACCCATCACTGACAGAACCATTGAGTAATTAATAAAGCAAACCACAGGGAGTAGTTTCAGGCTTCCATTTCTGTCATGAGGAAAAATTATTCATAAATTATTAGATACAAGAATATCATTTTTAAAATTATGATTTTAAAAGGGCACAATCAGCTAATTGAAGCCAGAAAAAAAAATGCTTAAATAATGTATAAAGTGGAAATCGTGATTAAAACTAGTTTTTTAAACATTCTAAAAGATGTTTTGCCTTCTATGGCTTGAAAGAATCCCAGGAAATAATGTCATAGAATAAAAAGCAGATCAGGAAATAGGGTGCAAAAAATGTTCCAAGTACTCAAAACAGAAATGAACCAGTCAAGTAGAGTTACAGCTACATAAAACTCATGCTTATTATGTCACTCATATTGTGATTTGATAGGAGGAAATATAACAACACAGGCATTTACACATCAAGTCTAATTAATAGCAATGATATTTACACATAGAACCTAGACAAAATTTGTATATAATTCCTGTCCCCAAAGAAAGGAGAATCAAACATAAATTTGAATTAAACTTCTATGAGATTAGGGATGTGCTCTTGGGATGTTAATCTTTGCCCTCCAGGAGTGCTCTGGGGTGGTAATATAATATGACAAGGGTTATACTAGCAGTAAGAATAAATATCCTTGTAGTACTCATTAGGAAACAGTTGAAAGCCATGGAATTTGTATTGATGTGTACCCTAAAACTTAGCTGAAAAAAACATACATTCATCTTCTCACAGTTTCTGTGTATCAGAAATTGGGGCACTTCTCATCTGGTTCTTCTCTTCCAGGGTCTCTCAAAAACCTGCAATCAAAATGTTCACCAGGTCTGGGGAGTCATCTTAGAGATCTATTGAGACAGATCCACTTTCAAACTCACTTAAGTGGTTGTTGGTAGGATTCACTCTTAAAGGGATGTTGAACAGAGGACCTAAGCTCCTTGCTGGATGTTGGCAAAAGCTGCCCTCAGTACATTACTGCATGGGCTTTTCCAACACAGCTATCTTCCTGATGAAAGCCAGCAAGAGAGTCTACTAGCAAGATGGAAGTAATCATCCTATCTAAATATAGACAAACATGGTAATTAACCACACCTCTTCTATGCTTCCCATTGGCTAATGAGGGTGATATGCAAATTAACTGCCAACCAAGATGGCGGCCGGCAGCCACGCAGCGGAAGCGAAGATGAGGCTTGCTTGCTCTAGTGATGGAGGAAGCCAAGGTTCCCCGCCTGCCATGGCTGAGCTCTGAGCTGCACTCTAAGCAACAATGTTGCAATTATAGAAGCTAAACAAACCCAGAAACCTGCTTTCAGCCAACCAGCATCAGAGCTGGAGCCACAAAAAAGTTTCAATTACAGAAGGTAAATAAATCCCAGAATAAAGAAAAAAAGGAGAGACTGGGAGCTTCAGTTGAAGGCTTGGGCCACCTGAAAACAGCCCTCAGCCCCTCATCCAGGCTGGCCAGGCACCCCAATGGGACCCCCACCCTAAAGGGGGTGTGGGCAGCCTGAAAACAGCCCTCAGCCCCTCATCCAGGCTGGCTAGGAACCCCAGTAGGGATCCCCACTATGAAGGGGGTGCGGGCAGCCTGAAAACAGCCATCAGGCCCTCACCCAGGCTGGCCAGACACCCAAGTGGGACCCCCACCCTGATCCGGGACACCATTCAGGGAAAATCAGCCGGCCCCCACCCTTGCACCAGGCCTCTATCCTATATAGTAAAAGGGTAATATGCAAACTGACCCTACAGCAGAAAGACTGGGAATGACTGGTCACTATGACACACACTGACCACCAGGGGGCAGATGCTCAATGCAGGAGCTACCCTCTGGTGATCAGTATGCTCCCACATGGGGGAGCTCTGCTCAGCCACAAGCCAGGCTGATGGCTGCCAGTACAGCAGTGGTGGTGGGAGCCTCTCCTGCCTCCTCAGCAGCGCTAAGGATGTCCGACTGCTGCTTAGGTCTGCTCCCTGCTGGCAAGTGTACATCCCCTGATGGCTGCCAGGCTGCCAGAGAGATGTCTGATTGCCAGCTTAGGCCCAATCCCATGTGGAGCAGTCCTAAGCCAGCAGATGGTCATCCCCCAAGGGGTCCCAGACTGTGAGAGGGCGAGAGGGCACAGGCCAGGTTGAGGGACCTTCCCCACACACCCCCCTCCCAGGAGTGCACAAATTTTTGTGCACCAGGCCTCTAGTCTGTTATAAAGATTATGGAATTGGCATATCATTTTTGCTATATTATATTCTTTCACAAATAAAATTGGTGATGGAAAATGATATTATGGATTTACTACAATAATGAAACCCTCTTCTTAATAGTTATAGCCCTTTAGAATTTTGTAGAAATAATAACCAGTCTAAATCTGATTGGTTTATCTGATTGTATGGAACTTTAATAATCTGGTGTTGCTTAATTATAATGAGTAGGCTTAACTTCATGTCAAGATTAACTATAGGAGGAGGACATTAGAAAAGTGTTACAAATAAGCCCGGTCCCCATTTTTTAAATCTTATAATACATCCCATTTGTTCCCTCTACTCACTCTAATTATTCACAAACCATGACAACTAGTTATTAATGAAAGAAAGAAAGCTGACTAAGGTCTGCTTTTCAGGCACTTCATTCTTCTTGGCATTCCTTGTTCTATGACAATAATAACTAGACAGCCAGTTACGATTTTCCTACACTTTGTGGATTCCCATATGATTTTGACTCTTCATGAATCTTCTGAGAACTGAGATTAGAAAGCAGGAAGGGGAAGATGAGAGTTCTATGCCATTAGGATAATGTACCCAAATTACTCAAATGGATGCCAGCTATAGAAAACCACTTCATGAAACAAAGGCTAGTAACATGATACCAACTATGAAGTTTTGAATTCCCCAGTTACAGCTTGTCTAAGGAGACCTAACAATGTAGATTAGGAGAGAAAGAGAAAGTTCTATGGATAAATTGAAATATTTTTTTCAAAACCAATTATAGCTGGAAAAGCAATTTTTAAATATCTAATTCAATGGAAAAAAAAACAGGAAAAACATAAATAAAAAATGATAAAATAATTCGAAATATTGTATATACTGTAAGTACTACATATTTTATACATGTATGTAATATTTTTGCAGTGAAAAACAAAATGTATCAAATTGAAATATTTGTAATGCTTTTATTGATTTTTTTTTAAGAGAGAAAAGAAGGAAGAGGGTTACATAAAGAGAAATATCTATGAGAAAGAAACATCATTGATAGGCTGCTCCCTTTGGAATCAGCCCATAACCCATGCATTGAAGCCATGACCTCTTGGTTCCCGGGTTGACACTCAAACACTAAATCACACTTGCTGGGCTCAAATTTAATTTTTAATATTCAAATGCTCCTATCTTCAAATTGAATTTTTAATGTTCGAATGCTCCAGTGATTGAGTGTCAACCTATGAACGAAGAGGTCACTGGTTTGATTCCTGATCAGGGCATACGCCCAAGTTTCAGGTTTGATCCTCAGTAGGGCCATGCAGGAAGCAGTTTATTGATGATTATCTTATCATTGATGTTTCTATCTCTCCCTCTCCCTTCCTTTCTTTGATTATTTTTAATTAAATCTTTATTATTCAGATTATTACAGTCCTTCCTCTTTTTCCCCCCATAGCTCCCCTCCACCCGTTTCTCACCCCACCCTCTGCCCTTACCCCCCACCCACTGTCCTCATCCATAGGTGCACGATTTTTGTTCACTCTCTTCCCGCATCCCCCACACCCCTTTTCCCCCAAAGAATAGTCAGACCACTCCCTTTCTATGCCCCTGATTCTATTATAATCACCAGTTCATTCTGTTCATCAGATTATTTATTCACTTGATTTTTTGATTTACTTGTTGATAGATGTGTATTTGTTGTTCATATTTTGTATCTTTACCTTTTTCTTCTTCTTCCTCTTCTTAAAGGATACCTTTCAGCATTTCATATAATACTGGTTTAGTGGTGATGAACTCCTTTAGCTTTTTCTCCTCTCCCTTCCTTTCTTTGAAATCAATAAAATCCTATTTAAAAAAATAAAATGTTGGAGACAAGATGGCAGTGGAATAGGCAGACTTGTCCCAAGGCTTGTCCCCAAGCAAATAGAATGAGCAGCTGAAACAAATAACATCCACCCCGAATTGGTGAAGGAGACTCAGCTGGTGAGACAGTTTTCAGCCGGGAAGGGCGGAGCTCCCCTGGAAAGGTAATAACCAGGGATCTGGGCAGGAAAGTTTGCCAGATCTCTGAGCCCAGAGGGTCAGAGGGAAACCTCGAGGCACCCAGCTGCTTCCCTTGGGACAGGCACAGCCTCTAGCTGGGGAAAGGACATCCGCAGGACTCTTGGCGCCGGGGGATTTGAGATCTGGGTTCCATAATTACGGAAGACTAAGCCCAGACGGGGCAGCCTGAAGTACTGACCAGACCATGCAGTGCTGGCAAGAGAGGAGCTCACAGAGACTCAGTCTTACCCATTTCTGCGGCCGGCGTTGGTTTTTGTTGTTTTTTTTTTTCACTGAACCCTGTTCATAGGACATTTCAGATACAGACACTCACCCGTGCTGAGGAGCGGGAGAAGGTGCAGACAAGTGGAATCTGGGGAGAGGCTGGGGAGAGAAGGAGGTCCAGGAGAGGTGGCAGCAACTTGAGTGCTGAGTCACACCTGAGCCCAGGACCTGGGCAGCCATTTTCTCCTGAAGTTATAACCACTCTCTCCAGGCTCCAGGCAAGGAATACAGCCACACCCAGATTCCACCCTGAATGGTATGAAGGATTAAAATAATCTGATTAGTCCCTGGGAGTTAACAGGGTCTGGCCTTCAGTCCCAGAAACAGAAAAAAAAAAAATCACAGACATTCCAGAAAACTGAGATCTTAAGCCAGCCAAAGGAGTGACATTTCAATTTTCCATTTTTATTTTTTATTATTATTTTGATAGGTTTTTTTGCATTTTTCTTTTTTTGTTTGTTGCTTCATTTTCTACATCTTTTCACATTATTTTTTCATCATTCAATTTTATTTTATTTTTACTTGCTATTTTCTATTTTTATACCATTTTTTAAATCAACTTTTTTGTAAATATATTATTTTGTTCCCCTTCTTTCTCTTCTTATCCACTCATCCCTTTTCTACTTCCTCTATACTGAATTGAGGTCCTCCCCATATTTATCCAATTCTTAACCTTATTTCCTGTTTATCAGCTCAGCCTCTACAGATTCTGCCCCCACCCTCTTTACTGAATATTTGGTGTTTGCATTTGTTTGGTTTATCTATTGGTTCTGTGGTGTTTTCTCCATATATATATATATATATATATATATATATAGAGAGAGAGAGAGAGAGAGAGAGAGAGAGAGAGAGAGAATATATATATATATTCTCCTTTTTCTTTTCTCTCCTATCTTTTTTTTTCTCTCTCTTAGATATCATTTGTGTTCTCTTTTCTCTCCCTTAATTTTCTTTTCTCAGGTGGTCACTTATATTGCAATTATCGGTGTCCTTGAGTACATTCATGCTTTGTTCCCTTTGGGTCATGTCTTATTAAGGTGAATTCTATCCTGTCTGGCTAAAGTGCTAGAGAGCAAGCCACATAACCAGACATCTGGAGAGGAAGCTTCATTAACGAACGGGTCAATTACACCCTAGACCAGCCTTGGGCAAACTACGGTCCGCGGGCCGGATATGGCCCGTTCGGCTGTTCTATCCAGCCCACGGAGCCGAAAGAGCAGAGGGTTCTCTGACTCTCCCCTCCGCTCCTTCACCAGCAGCAGTGTTAACATGTATTAGTTCACACAAACACTCCATCCATGCTTTTGTTCCGGCCCTCCAGTCCAGTTTAAGAACCCATTGTGGCCCTCGAGTCAAAAAGTTTGCCCACCCCTGCCCTAGACCCATCTACAAAGGCAGGAAGAAGGCAGCAGTGAGGGTACAAAAGAGGAGTGTGTGGTTGTGCGTGGTGTGTGTGTGTATGTGTGTGTGTGTGAGTGAGGCACAGTTAACCCCGCAGGACCTTCGGGGGCAGGCTAACCAGTCTAGCCTAACTAGGCAGCCTCTGCTACCATTGCAAACAGGACAAGGAGGCCAGCTCTTCTTCAGAGGCCTTGCCTTTTTGAAGGGGAGAGCTGATGTAACTGAGAGCCCAACCTCACGTCCACCCAGGGTGCCCTCAGGTAACACCTGGGACTCTACAGCCATCCCTGCCAGGAACCTGCTAACTCGGCTGTGGTCCCATGGTCACCGAGTCTCCAGCCACACCAGGCACAGGTTTCTGTGAGTTCTGAAGCACGCTCCCCTCTGACCAGCCCAGTGTTTTAGTCCAGGGCACCGCAACCACGTGAGCAGCAGACATGTGAGCAGCACGCTCCTGTCCAAGGAGCATCAGCCCTGCGAGCAGCCTGCCCTAGGCCTAAGAGCAGCAGCCTCATGTGGCCTGCCCCTGTCCAAGGAGCAGCAGCTGTGTGAGCAGCCCAGTCCCCTAACCGAGGAGCAGCAACCACACGAGCAGCCTGACCCATCCGAGGAGCAGCAGCCGCACAAGCAGTCTGCCTACGTCTGAGCAGCAGCAGCCCTGTGCAGCCGGCCCCCATCCGAGGAGCAGCAGCTGCACAAGCATCTTGCCCTCGCCCAAGCAGCAGCAGCTGCATGAGCAGCCTACCCCCATCCAAGGAGCAGCAGTTCTGCAAGCAGCCCGTGCCCATTTGAGGAGCAGCAGCAGCCCACCCCGGTCCGAAGAGCAGCAGCCACACAAGCAGACCGCCCACGTCCGAGGAGCGGCAGCCCTGTGCGGCATGCACCAGTCCAAGGAGCAGAGCCACACACAACCTGCACCTATCCGATGAGCAGCAGCCTGGTGAGTGGCCTGTCCCCATCCGAGGAGAAGCTGCCACATGTGCAGCTCTCTCCTGTTCAAAGAGCAGCAGCCACGCGAGCAGCCCACCCCTGTCTGAAGAGCAATAGCCTTGCAATCAACCTGCCCATGTCCAAGGAGCAGTAGCCCCAAAAGCAGCCGACCACATCAGAGGAACAACAGCAGCGTGCAGCCAGTTCCCATCCAAGGAACAGCAGCCATGTGAGCAGTCTGCCCCAGTTCAAGGAGTAGCAGCTGCATGTGTAGCCCGCCCCTATACAAGGAAGGAACAGCAGCCTGGTGATCAGCACACCCTCTGTCTGAGGAACAGCAGCTGTGTGAGAAGCCTCCCCCCACCAGCCAGAGGAGCCACCACAGTTGTGAACAGCACCCACCAGAGGAGCTGCTGCCAACTGAGGAGCAGTTGCTACAACCGCAGCTTGAGGAGCCACTGCCACCCAAGGAGCAGACCCTGAACAACTCAACATCTAGATGTGTCGGTGAGATCAAACATGGGTAGACAAAGAAACCCCCAAAGGGAAAAAAAACGAGGACTCGCCAGAAAAACAGCTAAGTGAAACAGAGGCAAGCAACATGTCAGAAAAAGAATTCAGAATAAGGGTCCTAGAGTGCATAAACTGGATGGAGGAAAAAAATCAACAACTTATGCAAGAATCCAGAAGAAATGGATGAAAAAAACAACTTATGTAAGAATCAAGAAGAAATGAAGAGTGATATAGCTGCAATAAATAACACCATGGAAAGTTTCAACAGTAGACTAGGAGAAGCGGAGGATCGAATTAGTGAATTAGAACACAGGGAAGCAAAACACACTCAAACTGAACTGAAATTGGAGAAAAAAATTAAAAGACAGGAGGACAGCCTAAGGGAGTTATAGAACAACATGAAATGAAGCAACATATGAATAATAGGGGTGCCAGAACAACAGGAAGAGTAGAGGAACAAGGGTTAGAAAACCTACTTGAAGAAATAATGTTAGAAAACTTCCCTGAGGTGGGGAAGAAAAAGTCACACAAGCACCGAGAGTCCCAAACAAGATGAAGCTGAAAAGACCCACACCAAGACACATCATAATTACCATGGCAAATGTTCAGGACAAAGAGACAATCTTAAAAGTTGCAAGAGAGATACGGAAAGTTACATACAAGGGATCTCCCATTATATTGTCAAATGATTTCTCAACAGAAACACATCAGGCCAGAAAAGAATGGACAGAAATTTACAAAGTGATGCAAAGCAAGGGACTGAATCCAAGAATACTCTATCCAGCAAGGCTATCATTCAAAATTGAAGAGGAAATAAGAAGCTGCACAGACACAAAAGGCTAAGGGAGTTTATCACTACCAAGCCAGCAATGCAAAAAAAATGCTAAAATGACTGATGTAAAAGGAAGAAATACAAAGCTAAGAAAGAAAACAGGCACAAAAAATAAAAATGGCTACAAACAAGTACCTTTCAATAATACCTTTAAACGTAAATGGACTAAATGCTCCAATCAAAAGAAAATGAGTGGCGGAATGGAAAAAAAAAAAAACATTACCCATATATTTGCAGTATACAAGAGACCCACCTCAGAACAAGGGACTCACACAGACTGAAAGTGAAGGGATGGAAAAATACCTTTCAGGCAAATGGAAATGAAAAAAAAGCTGGAGTAGCAATACTTATATTGGACAAAATAGGACTCAAAGTGAAGGTCATAACAAGAGATAAGGAAGGCCACTTCATAATATAAAGGGATCGATACAACAAGAGTATATAACCCTGATAAACATATATGCACACAATGCAGGAGCACCCAAATATATAAAAATAACTCCAGGAAGATATCCAGGGAGAGATTGACAAAAATACAATCATAGTAGGGGACTATAATACACCACTGACATCACTGGATAAATCCTGTCTAGACAAAAAATCAGCAAAGAAACAGCAATCCTAAATGACTCACTAGATCAGATGGACATAATTGACATCTTCAGAACATTTCACCCCAGGGCAATGGAATATATGTTTTTCTCAAGTGCACATGGGACATTATCAAAATTAGACCACATATTAGGTCACAAGCACAGTCTCCCCAAATTCAAGAAGATTGAAATCATACCAAGCACCTTCTCAGACCACAAGGACATAATATTAGAAATAAACTACAATGAAAACAATACAAAACACTCAAACACTTGGAAGCTGAATAGCATGTTATTAAATATTAATTGAGTTACCAATGAGATCAAAGAAGAAATTAAAAACATCCTGGAAACTAATGACAATAAAAACACAACAACCCAAAACCTATGGGACACAATGAAAGCAGTCCTGAGAGGGAAGTTTATAGCTCTACAGGCCTACCTCACAAAACAAGAAAAAGATGGTAGTAAATCATCTAACTCTACATCTCAAAGAATTAGAAAGAGAGCTTCAAGAAAAGCCCAGAGTGAGCAGAAGGAAGAAGATAATAAAGATTAGAGCAGAAATAAATGGCATAGAAACCAAAAAAAAAAAAAAATAATACGTAAAATCAATGAAACCAAGAGCTGGTTCTTTGAAAGGATAAAGAAGATGATAAACCTTTAGCCAGGATCACCAAGAAACAAAGAGAGAGGACCCAAATAAACAAAATCAGAAACAATAGAGGCGAAATAACAACAGACCCCACAGAAATACAAAGGATTGTTAAAAAAATACTATGAACAACTCTACTCCAACAAACTAGGCAACCTGGAGGAAATGGAAATATTCCTAGAAAAATACAACCTTCCAAAACTCAATCAGGAAGAACCTAAAAATCTCACTAGGCCAATAACTACGGAAGAAATTGAAGCAGTCATCAAAAAGCTTCCAGCAAACAAAAGCCCAGGGCCAGACGGCTTCACAGGGGAGTTTTACCAAACATTCAAGGAAGAACTAAAACCTATCCTCCTCAGACTATTCCAAAAAATTCAAGAGGAAGGCACACTTCCAAGCTCATTCTATGAAGCCAGCATCACCCTAATACCAAAACCAGGTAAAGACAACATAATGAAAGAGAATTACAGGTCAATATCCCTCATGAACATAGATGCCAAAATCCTCAACAAAATCTTAGCAAATCAGATCCAGCAGTACATCAGAAAGATCATACACCATGACCAAGTAGGATTTATCCCAGGAATGCAAGGATGGTACAATATCCGCAAATCAATAAACGTGACACATCACATAAACAAATTGAAGGAAAAAAACCACATGGTCATATCAATTGATGCAGAAAAAGCATTTGACAAAATCCAACACACATTTTTGATAAAAACTCTCAGCAAGGTGGGAATAGAAGAATCATACCTCAAAATAATAAAAGCCATATATGACAAACCCACAGCCAACATCATACTCAATGGACAAAAACTAACACCATTTCCCCTAAGAACAGGAACAAGACAGGGATGCCCCCTCTAACCACTCCTGTTCAACATAGTACTGGAAGTGTTAGCAATTGCAATTAGGCAAGAAGAAGAAATAAAAGCCCCCCAAATTGAAAAAGGAGAAGTAAAACTGTCCTGATTTGCAGATGACAGGATATTGTACATAAAAAACCCTAAAGACTCCATCAAAAAATTATTAGACTTAATAAATGAATTCAGCAATGTAGCAGGAAACAAAATTAATGCCAAGAAATCTATGGCATTTCTATACACCAATAGTGAACTTACAGAAAGAGAGACTAAAAAACAATCCCATTTACCATCACACCAAAAAAATTAAGATACCTAGGAATAAACTTAACTAAAGTGATAAAAGACTTCTACAGGACGTTGAAAAAAGATATAGAGGAAGACATAAACAGATGGAAGAACATACCGTGTTCATGGATTGGAAGAATCAACATCATTAAAATGTCCCTACTACCCAAAGCAATCTACAAATCCAATGCACTTCCCATTAAAATACCAATGGCATATTTCACAGACCTAGAACGAACTCTGCAAAAATTCATCTGAAATAAAAAAAGACACTGAATAGCTTCAGCAATCCTGAGAAAGAACAAAGTAGGTGGGATCTCAATACCAGATATCAAGATGTATTACAAAGCCACTGTTCTCAAAACTGCCTGGTACGGGCACAAGAACAGACATATAGATCAATGGAATAGAATAGAGAGCCCAGAAATCAACCCGAACCAATATGCTCAATTAATATTTGACAAAGGAGGCGAGGACATACAATGGAGTCAATACAGTCTCTTCAATGAATGGTGTTGGGAAAATTGGAAAGATACATGCAAAAAGTGAAACTAGACCACCAACTTGTACCATACGCACAAATTAACTCAAAATGGATAAAGGACTTAAATGTAAGACGAGAAACCATAACAATACTAGAGGAATCCAAAGGCAATAAAATCTCAGACATATGCTGAAGCAACCTCTTCACCGATACAGCTCCTAGGTCATTGGAAACTAAAGAGAAAATAAACAAATGGGACTACATCAAAATAAAAAACTTCTGCACAGCAAAAGAAACCATCAACAAAACAACAAGAAAGCCCACTGCATGGGAGAACATATTTGCCAATGTTATCACCGATAAGGGTTTAATCTCCAACGTTTATAGGGAACTCATACAACTTAACAAAAGGAAGATAAATAACCCAATCAAAAAATGGGCAAAGGACCTAAATAGGCACTTTTCAAAAGAGGACATTCAGAAAGCCAAGAGACATATGAAAACATGCTCTAAGTCACTAATCATCTGAGAAATGTAAATCAAAACAAAAATGAGGTACCATCTCACACCTGTCAGACTGGCTATCATCAACAAATCAACAAATGACAAGTGCTGGAGAAGATGCAGAGAAAAGGGAACACTCGTGCACTGCTGGTGGGAATGCAGACTGGTGCAGCCACTATGGAAGACAGTATGGAGTTTCCTCAAAAACTAAAAATGGAACTCCCATTTGACCCTGTGATCCCACTTCTAGGAATATATCCCAAGAAACCAGAAACACCAATCAGAAAGGATATATGCACCCCTATGTTAATAGCAGCACAATTTTCCATGGCTAAGATCTGGAAACAGCCTAAGTGCCCATCAGCAGATGAATGGATTAGAAAACTATGGTACAACTACACAATGGAATACTATGCTGCTATAAAAAAGAAGGAATTCTTACCATTTGCAACAGCATGGATGGAACTGGAGAGCATTATGCTAAGAGAAATAAGCCAGTCAATGAAAGAAAAATACCACATGATCTCACTCATTTATGGATAATTAAGACCATTATAAACTGATGAACAAAAATAGATACAGAGGCAAAGCAACATCGAACAGAGTGTCAAACTACAGCAGGAAGGCCATGGAGGGTTGGGGGGGTGGATAAGAGATCAACCGAAGGACATGTATGCATGCATATAAGCATAACCAATGGACACAAGGCACTGGGGGGTATGGGAGGCTAGGGGAAGGTCAAAGGGAGAAAAAAAGAAGAAGACATATATAATACTCTTTGTAATACTTTAAGCAATGAAACAATTAAAAAATTACTACAAAAATAAATAAATAAATAAATAAATAAATAAATAAATAAATAAATAAAATGTCAAGTTGAAAATTATATATAAAGGCTGCTTGGCCTGTGTGGTCACTGGTTCAGTTCCCAGTTAAGGCACATGACTGGATTGTGGGTTCGATCCACAGTAGGGGGGATTTAAGAGGCAGTTGATCTGTGTTTCTCTTTCTTTCTCTCTCTCTCTCTCTCTCTCTCTCTCTCGTTAATAGAAACATTAAAAAAACTACATATATATATATATATATATATATATATATATATATATATATATATACTAGTGGCCTGGTGCACGCAATTCATTCACAGGGGAGAGGGTGTTTTTCAGCCCGGCCTGCACCCTCTCCAATCTGGGTCCCCTCGAAGGGTGTCCTACTGCAGTTTACAGGGTTTGGGCCTAAACCGGCAGTCGGACATCCCTCTCTCAATCCGACTGCTGGCTCTTAACCACTCACCTGCGTGCCTGCCTGCCTAATTTCCCCTAACCACTCTGCATGCTGGCCTCCTTGCCCCCAACTGCCCCCTGCCAGCATGCTCACCCCCAACTGCCCTCCCCTGCTGGCCTGCACTCTTCCACCTTCCCTCCCCACTGGCATGCTCACCCCCAACTGCCCCACTGCTGTCCTCCTCACTCCAAACTGTCCCCTCCCCCCCCCCCCCCCGCTGTCCTGATCACCTCCAACTGACCTCCACTGACGGCCTGATTTCCCCCAACTGACTCCCCTGCTGGTCTGCTTATCCCAACGGCCCTGTCCCCCACCAGCCTGATCACCCACGACTGCCCTCCCTGCTTGGCCTCTAACCACCTCCACCTTGGTCCCGCCTCCATGGGTTTGTCCAGAATAACGTCCAGAAGGACTCCTGGAAGATCTCCCAGTCTAATTAGCATATTACCCTTTTATTAGTATAGATAGAGGCCTGGTGCATGGGTGGGGGCTGGCTTGTTTGCCCTGAAGAGTGTCCCGGATAAGGGTGGCGGTTCCCTTGGGGCATGGGGCTGCCTGGGCAAGTGGCCTGTGGTGGTTTACAGGTCGCCACACACCCATGGGGTGAGGGTCCCCGCGGGGTGGGCGTGGCCAGCCTGGGTGAGGGGCTGATGGCTGTTTTCAGGCTGCCTGCATCCCCTTCAGGGTGAGGGTCCCACTGGGTTGCCTGGCCAGCCTTGGTGTGGGGCTGAGGTCCGGCCCCACCCCCTTCAGGATGGGGGGGTCCCGCTGAAGTGCCTGGTCAGCCTTGGTGAGGGGATGCTGGCTGTTTGAAGGCTGGCCAAGCCCCCTTCAGGGTGAGGGTCCCCACTGGGGTGCCTGGCCAGCCTGGTGAGGGGCTGAGGGCCTTCATTATGGGGGGGGGGGTCCTGCTGAGGTGCCTGGCCAGCCTTGGTGAGGGGATGTGGGCTGTTTGCAGCCTGGCCAAGCCCCCCAGTGGGAAACCTCACCCCATAAGGGTGTGGCCAGCCTGGATGAGGGGCTTATGGCTGTTTGCAGGCTGGCCACACCCCCTTCAGGTGGGTGTCCCCACTGGGATCCCTGGCCAGCCTGGGTGAGTGGCTGATGACTGTTTGCCAGCTGGCCATGGCCCCAGGCAACCCATGCTCCCAGACCCTCCTTGAGCGGAGGCCACAGCAGCTGGAAGCAGGTATCTGGGATTTATTTGTCTTTTATAATTGAAACTTTGTAGCCTTGAGCAGAGCCTACAGCCAGCCAGGGCAGGCAGGAAGCTTGGCTTCCTCCATTGCCAGGGACAACCCAAGCCTACTGTTTGCTCCAGCTTTGTGGCGGCTGCCATCTTGGTTGGGTTTATTTGCATACTTGGTCCTGATTGGCTTGTGGACGTGGCTTGTGGGCGTGGCTTGTCGGTGTAGCAGAGTTATGGTCAATTTGCATGTTTCTCTTTTAATATATATATATATATATATATATATATAGAGAGAGAGAGAGAGAGAGAGAGAGAGAGAGAGTCCAGATTATTACGACCACCTGACACTTGTAGGCAAATTAGCTATAATTTCGTGCTGAAGTTGCTAGAGGCCCAGACCATTACAAATAGGGAAGCAGGTTGTTTACCACGACAGTGGAAGTGATTTTTTTCTGAATATATGGGTAAACAATGCGATTTAACAGCCTTTTAATGTGGGATATATTTGAATGTGAGTGGCCAGATTATTATGACCACCCCATCAGTACTTCGTTGGGCCACCTTTTGCATTCAATACTGTGGTGATTAGTCTTGGCATTGACTCCACAAGATGTTGAAAGGTGATGGGAGGAATCTGACACCATGCCTCATGAATAGCACTGTCCAGGTCTGTGAGATTGGATGGTTGTGTAAGGAGCTGCCTGATGGCTCTTTTAACTTCGTCCCACAAATGCTCAATTGGACTGAGATCTGGTGATTGTGGGGGCCACCTAAGCAAGGTAAAATCTCCCCATGTTCTTGAAAGCACTCCTGCACAATACGAGCACCATGGAATGGCGCATTGTCTTGTTGGAAGAAGCCATCTCTATTGGGATACGTCATCAACATGATGGGATGAACTTGATCAGTGACGATACTTAGGTATGTTGTGCTATTCAGATGTTGTTCCACATGAATTAAAGGGCCCAAATCATGCCAGGAAAACATGCCCCAAACCATAACACTGTCCCCACCAGTTTGAAGGGTTGTACTCATGCATGTGGGGTGCATGCATGCTTTCATGCTGTTTCTGCCAAATTCTCACTCTTGCCATCTGCATGATGCAACTGGAAATGTGATTCATTGGACCACATGACTTTTTTCCAATGCTCGACTGCCCAATCCTTGTGTTCCTGTGCGAATTGGAGATGTTTTATCTTAGTAACTGCAGACAGCAAAGGTGTTCAAACAGGCCTTCGACTTCCATATCCCATACAATGCAGTGTACGGCTAATTTGCCTACAAATGTCAGGTGGTCATAATAATGTGGCTACTCAGTACAGTGGGGTCTTGACTTACTAGTGTCTCGACTAACGAGTTTTTTGAGATACCAGCTGTCTCTCGGCCGGTTTTTTGCATTGAGCTGATAGAGTAATTTGAGTTAACGAGCTCCTTATCGAGCTCCTTAATGAGCTTGGTCTCAGAACGAATTCAACTCGTAAGTCAAGGCCCCACTGTATGTATACAATGATGCTGAGAAAATATATCAGTCAGCCACTCAACAATTAATGCTAATGTGACAATATTCAAACCAGATTATAAGGTTTATTACATGAAAGCAAAATTGGTATTACACAATTATTGTTCCCAACAAAAAAAAGTTAAGCTGTTTATAATGACAACAACAAAACAAGTTATTTCTAATGACAAATAAAAATAACCTGTTGGGGGACAATTCTCTTAAAAGTCTCTCATATTATTGCACACCTTGAAAACATAGATCCTGATAGTATTTTGTTGTCAAGTACCTTTCCAATATTTTTATAGGGTACAGCTTTGTATAAAGATAGGGTTTTTCTTACAGCAGAGATAAGTTTTTATTTTTTACTGCTCAATATAATAAAAACAATATCTACATCTGGGGGAAAGTTTAAGCTTATTTGATTGCAGCCAATTATAACAGACTAAAGCTTTCTAAGTTTGAAGTTTCTCTCTTATAAAGCAATCTACTGCTTATTCAAGCATCATTGGGCCCATGTAATATTACCATATGGGAATTTGGGCTCAAGGAACTAGAGCAAGAATATGAAAATATTGAGACTATAGCTATTGCTATGAATGATAAACTATATAATAGCTCTAAACCAGGAGTCTCATGTCTTTTGGAAGTATTCATGAAATTATCAATACTCGTGAGCTTGCATATAAGGTAAATTTCAGATGCTTCACAGTTCTTGGCACAACCAACCAAGAATGTGTAGCAACAATGAACATGCATGTACTTAAAAGCATAGCCCAGAAATAATACAGAATGATAAAATGAAATGGATAATGTATTTTTAATTTATCTTCATTGTGGAAAGTATAGTACTTGCTTGTCATTAATGAACAAAATTTAAAGAAAGCTAAAGCTACTAGATATGTATGTTTATATATCCAAGGGTATAACAATGTTGATGTCAATATGCATATTTAGAACTACTTGCCACATATTAAGCTAGAAAGGAAGTTGCAACCAATATGACAAAATTAAAACCCTATAAAGTATACTGAATGTCCACTGAATTAACTTTTCAAAAATTAAGACAGTAAAAATGGAATAAAGAAAAATTAACAATGTAAGTTACAAAATGCTTAGAATTAAGTAAAAAAAAAAATTCTTCATCAGAGAACTTATGGTGTACTAGTTTTTCATTTTTATTATTTTTTTAAAAAAATTTATTGATTAAGTTATTACATATGTGTCCTTATCCCCGCGTTACCCCATCCCCTCTCACTCATACCCTCACTTCCCTGCTGTCTGTGTCCATTGGTTAGGCTTATATGCTTGCACATAAGTCCCTTGGTTGATCTCTCCCTCTTCCCCCGCCCCCCCCCACTACCTTCCCTCTGAGGTTTGATAGTCTGATTGATGCTTCTCTGTCTCTGGATCTGTTTTTGTTCATCAGTTTATGTTGTTCATTATATTCCATAAATGAGTGAGATCGTGTGATATTTATCTTTCTCTGACTGGCTTATTTTACTTAGTTCCATCCATGCTGTTGCAAAAGGTAAAAACTCCTTCTTTTTTACTGCAGCATAGTATTCCATTGTGTAGATGTACCACAGTATTCTAATCCACTCATCTACTGATGGGCACTTAGGCTGTTTCCAAATCTTAGCTATGGTGAATTGTGCAGCTATGAACATAGGGGTGCATATATCCTTTCTAATTGGTGTTTCTAGTTTCTTGGTATATATTCCTAGAAATGGGATCACTGGGTCAAATGGGAGCTCATTTTTAGTTTTTTGAGGAAACTCCATACTGTTCACCACAGTGGCTGCATTCCCACCAGAAGTGCACGAGGGTTCCTTTTTCTCCAAATCCTAGCCAGCACTTGTCTTGTCATTTGTTGATTTTTTGATGATAGCCATTCTGACAGGTGTGAGATGGTACCACATTGTCATTTTGATTTGCATCTCTCAAATGATTAGTGACTTTGAACATGTTTCCATGTCTTTTGGCCTTTCTTCTGTATACTTTCAAAAGTATCTATTTAGGTCCATTGCCCATTTTTAGATTGGGTTGTTTATCTTCCTTTTGTTAAGTTGTATGAGTTCCCTGTAAATGTTGGAGATTAAATCCTTATCGGTGATAACATATGCAAGTATGTTCTCCCATACGGTGGGCTTTCTTGTTGTTTTGTTGATGGTTTCCCTTTTTGTGCAAAAGCTTTTTATTTTGATGTAGTCCCATTTGTTTGTTTTCTCTTTAGTTTCCAATGCCATAGGAGCACTATCAGTGAAGAAATTGCTTCGGCATATGTCTGAGATTTTGCTGCCTGTGGATTCCTCTAGTATTTTTATGGTTTCCCATCTTATGTTTAATTCCTTTATCCATTTTGAGTTTATTTTTGTGTATGGTGTAAGTTGGTGGTTTAGTTTCATTTTTTTCCCTGTATCTATCCAATTTTCCCAACACCATTTATTGAAGAAGCTGTCTTGACTCCATTGTATATTCATACCTCCTTTGTTGAATAGTGGTTCGGGTTGATTTCTGGGCTCTCTATTCTATTCCATTGATCTATATGTCTGTTCTTGTGGCAGTACCAGGCTGTTTTGAGAACTGTGGCTTTTTAATACAGCTTGATATCTGGTATTGAGATCCCACCTACTTTGTTCTTCTTTCTCAAGATTGTTGCAGCTATTTGGGGTCTTTTTCTATTCCAGATGAATTTTTGGAGAGTTCTTTCTAGATCTGTAAAATATGCCATTGGTATTTTAATGGGGAGTGCATTAAATCTACAGATTGCTTTAGGTAGAATGGACATCTTAATGATGTGGATTCTACCAATCCATGATCACAATATGTTCTTCTATCTGTTTATGTCTTCCTCTATCTCCTTTTTCAGTGTCCTGTAGTTTTCCGCATATAGGTCTTTTACCTCCTTACTCAAGTTTATTCCTAGGTATCTTAATTTTTTTGGTGCAATGGTTAATGGGATTGCTTTTTTATTCTCTCTTTCTGTAAGTTCATTATTGGTGTATAGAAATGCCATAGCTTTCTTGGCATTAATTTTGTATCCTGTTATATTGCCAAATTCATTTATTAAGTCTAATAATTTTTTTATTAAGTCTAATAAATTTTTTCCAATTTGGATGCCTTTTATTTTTCTTCTTGTCTGATCAAATGGCTATTACTTCCAGTACTATGTGGAACAGGAGTGGTGAGAGTGGGCATCCCTATCTTGTTCCTGGTCTTAGGGGAAATGATTTTAGTCTTTGCTCATTGAGTATGATGTTGGCTGTGTGTTTGTCATATATGGCTTTTATTATGTTGAGGTATGATCCTTCTATTCCCACCTTACTTAGAGTTTTTATCAAAAATGTTTGTTGGATTTTGTCAAATGCTTTCTCTGCATCAATTGTTATGACTATGTGGTTTTTATCTCTCAATTTGTTTATGTGATGTATCACGTTTATTGATTTTCAGATATTGTACCATCCTTGCATCACCGGGATAAATCCTACTTGATCATGGTGTATGATCTTTTGATGGATCCTTTTTGCTAAGATTTTGTTGAGGATTTTGGCATCTATGTTCATGCAGGATATTGGCCTGTAATTCTCTTTCATTTGTGTTGTCTTTACCTGGTTTTTGTATTAGGGTGATGCTGGATTTATAGAATGTGCTTGGAAGTGTTCCTTCCTCTTGAATTTTTTGGAATAGTCTGAGGAGGATAGGTTTTAGTTCTTCCTTTAATGTTTGGTAAAACTCCCCTGTGAAGCCGTCTGGCCCTGGGCTTTTGTTTGCTGGAAGCTTTTTGATGACTGCTTCAATTTCTTCCATAGTTACTGGCCTATTGAGATTTTTAGAATCTTCCTGATTGAGCTTTGGAAAGTTGTATTTTTCTAGGAATATGTCCATTTCCTCCAGGGTGTCTAGTTTGTTAGAATAGAGTTGTCCATAGTATTTTTTTAACAATCCTTTGTATTTCTGTGGGATCCGTTGTTATTTTCATTTCTGATTTTGTTTATTTGGGTCCTCTCTCTTTGCTTCTTGGTGAGCCTGGCTAGAGGTTCATCAATCCTGTTTATCCTTTCAAAGAACCAGCTCTTGGTTTCATTGATCTTCTGTATTGATTTTTTGGTTTCTATGTCATTCATTTCTGCTCTGATCTTTATTATTTCCTTTCTTCTGGATACTGTGGGCTTTTCTTGTTGCTCTCTTAGGTGGTGATAAACTCCCTTAGCCTTTTTTTTGTCTGTGAAGCTTCTTATTTCCCCTTCAATTTTGCTGGATAGAGTATTCTTGGATTCAGTCCCTTGCTTTGCATCACTTTGTAAACTTCCTTCCAATCTTTTCTGGCCTGATGTGTTTCTTTTGAGAAATCACTTGATAATCTAATGGGAGATCCCTTGTATGTAACTTTCTGTCTCTCTTTTTCAGCCTTTAAGATTCTATCTTTGTCCTGAACATTTGCCATGGTAATTATGATGTGTCTTGGTGTGGGTCTTTTCAGGTTCATCTTGTTTGGGACTCTCTGTGCTTGTGTGACTTTTTTCTTCTCCACCTCAGGGAAGTTTTCTGACATTATTTCTTCAAATAGGTTTTCTAACCCTTGTTCCTCTACTCTTCCTGTTGTTCTGGCACCCCTATTATTTGTATGTTGCTTCATTTCATGTTATTCCATAGCTCCCTTAGGCTCTCCTCCTGTCTTTTAATTTTTTTTCTCCAATTTCAGTTCAGTTTGAGTGTGTTTTGCTTCCCTGTCTTCTAATTTGCTAATTTGGTCCTCCACTTCTCCTTGTCTACTGTTGAAACTTTCCATGGTGTTTTTTATTGCAGCTATGTCACTCTTCATTTCTTCTTGATTCTTATATATGTTATTGGTTTTTTCATCTATTTTTCTTGATTCTTACATAAGTTGTTGATTTTTTTCTCCATCTGGTTTATGAACTGTATGACCCTTATTCTGAATTCTTTTTCTGACATGTTGCATGCCTCTGTTTCACTTAGCCACTTTTCTGGCAAGTCCTTTTTTCCTTTGGGGGTTTCTTTGTCTACCCATTTTGGGTCTCACTGACTGATCTAGATCTTGAGTCGTGTAGGGGCTGCTCCTTGGGTGGCAGTGGCTGCTCACGATGCTGCTGCTCCTCAGATGGGTGTGGGCTGAGTGCGGCTGCTGCTGCTTGAATGAGAGCAGGCTGTTTACGTGGCTTCTGCCCCTCAGGTGGGTGCAGACTGCTCACGTGACTACTGCTCCTTGGATCGGAGCTGGCTGCATGCTGCTGCTGTTCTTCAGATGGGGCAGGGTGCTCATGAGTCTGCTCCTTCTTGGAATGGGGCAGGTTGCTTACAAGGCTACTGCTCCTAGTACTGGTGTAGGCTGCTCCTCAGATGGAGGACGGGCTGCTTGTATGGCTGATGCTCCTCGGGCGGGAATGAGCTGTATGTTCAGCTGCTGCTCCTCTGACGAGGACAGGCTGCTCAACCTGCTGCTACTCAACAGACAGGTGTAGGCTGCTGCTCCTTGGACCAGTGCTGGCTGCACAGGGCTGCTGCTCCTAGGATGTGGGTGGTCTGCTCGTGCAGGTGCTGCTCCTCAGACAGGGGTGAGCTGCTTGGGCAGCTGCTGCTCCTTGGGTGGGAGTAAGCTGCATGTGCAGCTGCTGCTCCTCGTAAGGGGGTGGTCTGCTTGCGCAGCTGCTGCTCCCATGATGTGAGACGGGCTGCTTATGTGGCTGCTGCTCCTCAGATGGAGGAAGGCCGCTCACCCAGCTGCTGCTCATCGGACAGGTGCAGGGTGTATGTGGCTGCTGCTACTTGGACCAGTGCTGGCTGCGCAGGGCTGCCGCTCCTCGGACATCGGCAGTCTGCTCATGTGGCTGCTGCTCCTCTGACTGGGGCGGGGTGCTTGGGCGGCTAGTTACTTCTTTAATCTGTGGCACAGTCCACTTCTTGGAGCAATCCCCTAGCCTGACTTTTGAACTTTCCCTTGTACTCATGTCCCTGGATCTGAGGGCACCAGATTTGGAGGGTTCTCTCTTTTCCACATCCAGCACAGCTAGAGGGTAGTCTGGTTCTTTGAGTGCTGTGGATTGAGAAAATGAAAGATAGAGACAGACACAGAGATGGAAGGAAAAGCTGGGACCGGGTAGGACCGCTGCCCTCTTCTGATTGAGAGACAGAGACATAGTCTTTCTTTTTTAAAAGAAAGAGAAAAGATTAATGATTTAATTGGTGCTCATAAAGTTATAATACCAAAAAAAAGTACAGTGGGGCGTTGGCTTACGAGTGTCCCGACTAACGAGTTTTTCAAGATATGAGCCGTCTCTCGGCAGATTTTTGCTTTGAGTTGCAAGCTAAAATTCGGGTTATGAGCCAGATTCAGATACCCCACTGCTAGTTGGCACAGCGAACATCACAGTGAACACCACAACATAAGCCCAGCATCATGTGTCTCACTCGTTCAGAATTGATTTGACATACGAGTAATTTGAGTTATGAGCTCTGTCACGGAATTAATTAAACTCATAAGTCAAGGCCCCACTGTAAACCAAAGGAGCATAAAAGAATAAAATATATCAAAAAGCAATTATTAATAAAATAGACAACCAGAAGAGTGAAAAACAAAATTGAAAAATGAATATTTGAAACATCTAGTACAATAAACTTCTTAAATTAAGCTTAGTAAAAAAGAAAAAAAATAATACATCACTGTTTTAAAAAGATATGTAAATAATGAACACGTTCATATTAATATATTTTAAACTATACACCAAAATAAATAATTTTTGAGAATAACAGTTCTCAAATATTTTGGGGTCAGAAACTCTATACTTTAAAATAACTGAAGTCCCCAAAGAACTTTTATTTATACAAGCTATATCTATGAATATATAGTTTAAAAAATGACAACATTAATATATACATGTATTAACTCATTTTACATGAATTAATTCATCTTGATATAACAATAATATATACCCATTACATGTTAATGTACATATCAAATTTTACGTAAAAGCAGCTATATATTTTGAAGACAAACAAAAAACAAGAATACTGTCTATGTGGTTTTTTTTTCTTTAATTTGTCTTAATAACACATTAAATCTGCTAAAACATCACAGCTGAGTTCCTGAAATCTTGAAAACTACTCATAGAAAAAGAGTGATAGGTAAATAACACTCTAGTATAGTGTAATAATTATGAAAATATTTTGTAGTTCATGGGCCCCCTGGGAGATTTCCAGGAACCACAGAAGTTCTCAGAACATACTTTGATACATGCTGATATATACTCGTATATTCAAATTCAAATCAAGAAGAAATAAAAGACATGACTAAATGTCACCAATTAAGTAAAATATTAGCAATTAAAATGTTCTACTAATCTATCCTGCCCCAAATGGATAGGGACAGGGAAGACATTAAATCTAGATAAGTTTTACCAGTTTGTCAAGAACAAGTAGCCCCAAATTTGCATAAAATAGACAAAAGAAGGTAAATGCTCTATGCATAACTCCAATAAAAAAAAATGCAAGGAAAGAAAATTCCAGCTATCTCACTACTAGCAATGCTGAATAAAAGTTTGTTAGGATTTCTGGATCTGGGATTAGCACACAAAAATGAGTAGAATTAATATCTTCTGCCAATTTTGCTAGGTATTAGAATAAGGGAAAAGAATATCATTTGCAAAGGCAATATAAAGCATATGTTATATGGGTAAAACTTTAACAAAAGGTATCCCTTCATGAAGCAAATTAAAACACATTATTAGAGGAGACAAAATAAAATCTGGAAGAAAGTAGCATTGACCTTTATGGAAGGACTCAATAATATTTTACAACAAAATTATTCTATGAATCAATGCAATTCATATCAGTATTTTAATCTTTTCAATAGCTTACAATAAAATTTGACAAATTATTTCTAATACCTTGCTGCTTACTGGTAAATCTAGGAAGTTTAGAGAAATCCCTCAGGCCCTATTCCAGACCTACTGAATCACCAACCCAGATCACAGGTGCTTTATATGAACATCCAAGTTTGAGAGGCACTGAGCTTTAAAAATTCTAAGAATGTCCAACACTGAAAGAACAGGTATCAAGACATTATATTACTAAGGTAGCATTTAATGCAAAGCAGCATTTATACATAGATAAATGATCCATAAAACAAAATATATAACAAGATAGACCCTGGCTTTTATAGCATGGTGTCAAAAGATAGATGAACTATTTCAAATCTGTGAGAATAGGATAGCCTATTACATAAATATTTTTGTGCCGATTTGTTTATATAGATACTAGAGGCCCGGTGCACAAAAATTTGTGCACTGGCGGGGGGGGGGGGGGTCCCTCAGCCTGGCCTGTGCCCTCTCACAGTCTGGGACCCCTTGGGAGATAACGACCTGCTGGCTTAGGCCTGCTCCCGGGTGGCAGAGGGCAGGCCCAATCCCTAGGTGCAGCCCCTGGTTGGGCTCAGAGCAGGGCCTATTGGGGAGTTGGGGCACCACCCCCTGTCATGCACAGACCAGGGCGGATTGGGAGGTTGCAATGCCACCCTCAGTCATGCTCAGGGTAGGGCTGATTTGGGGGTTGGGGCACTGCCCCCCTCACACTCAAGGCAGGGTCGATGGGGAGGTTGCGGCACCACCCCCTGTCACTCACACAGCAGGGCCAATCAGGGGGTGGGGGCGCTGCCCCCTGTCACTCACAGAGCAGGGCCCATCAGGGGGGTTGGGGCTCTGTACCCTGTCATGCAGAGAGCAGGGCGGATCAGGGGGGTGGGGAGCTCCCCCCTGTCATGCACAGAGCAGGGCCAATAGGGGAGTTGGCGCACCTCCCCCTGTCACACACAGAGCCGCAGGGCGATCAGGGAGGTTGGGCGCTGCCCCCTATCACACTGATCCCGGTGCTGGGAGGCCTCTCAGCTCCGCTGATCCCAGTGCTGAGAGGCATATTACCCTTTTACTATATAGAATAGAGGCCTGGTACATGGGTGGGGGCTGGCTGGTTTGCCATGAAGGGTGTCCTGGATCAGGGTGGGGATCCCCACTGGGGTGCCTGGCCAGCCTGGATGAGGGGATGATAGCTGTTTGCAGCTGGTCACACACCCTTCAGGGTGGGGGTCCCCACTGGGGTGCCTGGCCAGTCTGGGTGAGGGGCTGAGGGTTGTTTTCAGGCTGGGACTGAAGCTCCCAACTGCTCCTTTTTTTCTTTTTCTTTTTTTTTTTTTTATTCTGGGCCAGCTTTAGCTCTGAGGCTCCAACTCTTAGGCCTCCACTCCTGAAAGCAGGTATCTGGTTTGTTTCAGTTCTATAATCGAAATTCTGTATCAACTCCAGCTCTGAGATCCCAGCTGGCTGAAAGCTGGTTTCTGGGGTTTTGTTTAGGGTCTATATTTGTTACAATGTTTGAAACTGCAGGCTCAGAGGCCTGGGGAACGTTGCAGTCCTTTGTCACTGAAGCAAGCAAGCCTCATGTTAGTTTCAAGCTGCCTGGCTGCCGGCCGCCATCTTGGCTGGCAGTTAATTTGCATATCGCCCTGATTAGCCAATGGGAAGGGTAGCGGTCGTACCCCAATTACCATGTTTCTCTTTTATTAGATAGGACTAGAGGCCCGGTGCACAAAAATTTGTGCACTCGGAGGGGAGGGGTGGCCCCCATCCCGGCCTGTGCCCTCTCGCAGTCTGGGACCCCCTCGGAAGATAACGACCTGGTCAGGCTTAGAGCAGGGCCGATTGGGGAGTTGGGGCGCCACCCCCTGTCATACACAGAGCAGGGATAATCAGGGGGTTGGGGCATTTCCCCCTGTCACTCACTGAGCAGGGCCCATCAGGGGGTTGGTGTGCTGCCACTCTCACACTCAGGGCAGGGCCGATGGGGAGGTTATGGCTCTACCCCGTCACAAACAGAGCAGGGCCGATCAGGGGGTTTAGGCGCTGCCCCCTGTCATGCTGATCCCGGTGCCAGGAGGCCTCGCGGCTCCGCTGATCCCAGTATTGGGAAGCATATTACCCTTTTACTATGTAGGGTAGAGGCCTGGTGCATGGGTGGGTGCCGGCTGGTTTGCCCTGAAGGGTGTCCTGGATCAGGGTGGGGGTCCCCACTGGGGTGCCTGGCCTGCCTGGGTGAGGGGATGATGGCTTTTTGCAGCTGGTCACACACCCTCCAGGGTGGGGGTCCCCACTGGGGTGCCTGGCCAGTCTGGGTGAGGAGCTGAGGGCTGTTTTCAGGCTGGGGGTGACTGAAGCTCCCAACCGCTCCTTTTTTTCTTTTTCTTTTTTTTTTATTCTGGGTCAGCTTTAGCTTTGAGGCTTGGCCCCAGCTCTTAGGCCTCCACTGCTGAAAGTAGGTTTCTGCCCTTTGCTTACAATGTTGCGATCCTGCTGGCTGAAGCCCGGCAGGTTTCTGGGGTTTTGTTTAGCTTCTATGTTTGTTACATAGTTGCTTGCAGCTCAGAGGCCTGCAGCGGCAGGCGGGGAACTTTGGAGTCCTTCGTCACTGAAGCAAGCAAGCCTCATGTTAGTTTCAAGCTGCCTGGCTGCCGGCCGCCATCTTGGCTGGCAGTTAATTGCATATTGCCCTGATTAGTCAATGGGAAGGGTAGTGGTCGTATGCCAATTACCATGTTTCTCTTTTATTAGATAGGATAGCTATAGATTTAAAAAACACAGAGGTGGGCAAAAGTAGGTTTACTGTTGTAATACAAATAAATAATACAATAATTAATAATGATAATACAATAATAAACTGTTTCACATACTGTAAACCTTCTTTTGCGTGTGTGTGTGTGTGTGTGTGTGTGTGTGTGTGTGACAAAGATATTTATGACAGGAGTCAAAATGTTCTACATGTGAATATATATGTATATGACATGGGTCAAATTTTGCAGATATTAAAAGTAATTATAGGTGAATATCTTTATGAGTTTGGTAAGGGGAGGATTTACCACAGTAACAACATACCATAGATTGGGTGGTTTAAACAATAGAAATTTATTTTCTTACAGTTCTGAAGACTAGAAATCCAAGATCAATTTTCTAGCCGATTTGCTTTCTAACGAAAATTCTCTTCCTGGTTTGCAGATGATCACTTTGTCCACTTTGCCCTCACATGGCCTTTCCTCTGAGCAAATGAAGGAGTGGGGGAGGGAGAGAGAGAAGAGAAAGAGAGATATTTCTTCTCTTTTTATATAGACACCAATCCTATCAGGTTAGGGTCCCACCTATTATAGACTGAATGCTTGGGACCCTCAAAAAATTAATATGTTGAAGCTTCAACTCCCATTGTGACTTTATTTGGAGATATAGCCCTAGAGAGGTAATTAAGGTTAAATGAGGTCAGAAGACTGGCATCCTGATCTGAATAGATTAGTATCCTGATAAGCAGTATTAGAGAGCTCAGTCTCTCTCTGCACACATACAAGAGACCATGTGAGCACACACTGAGATGGAGGCCACATATTAGCCTAAAGTAGAGGCTTCAGAATGACTGTGGTCTTCCCAGCCTCTACAACTCTAATAAATTTTTGTTGTTTAAGCTACCTGGTCTATGGCAGTTTGTTATGACAGTCTGAACACACTAATACACCACCACCCTTATGAGCTCATTTAACCTAAGTTACCTCTGAAAAGCCCTATATCCAAATACTTTCACATTGAAAGTTAGAGCTTAAACATATAAATTTGGGGGAACACAATTCATTCCCTAGCACTATACAAGATTCAAAAAGCACAAAGCAAAAATTAGAAGATTAATCAATATGATTGCATTATATAAAATAATCTGTATGACAAATATACTATAAACAAAATTAGAGTGCTAGCCATAGACTTAGAGGAGATATGTTCAACATTTGTAATAAATAAAAAATACTTTAAATGTAAGTAACTGCTACAAATCAATAAAAGGCAAATAGCTAAAAAGGAACTGCGTGTAAAATATATAAATAGGAATTACTAAACAAGGAAACACAATGACCAATAAACATATGAAAAGACTCTCAACCCTTTTGCATTTCTGTAGGGAATTGCAAATTGTGAAAAATGAGATTCCTTTCATACCCAAGTGATTAACAAAATAAAAATGAATCTGGAAATATCTAGTATTTGTATGATAATGGGAAAAGAAAATTGTCATAAACCTTTTGTTGAAAAGTATGTTGGTAAAACCATTTAGGACAGAAGTTTCAGTCTTCCTAGGTGTGAACGAAAGGGGTCACATGCTAACCTGACAAACTCAGGGAAGGCCTGCGTGGCAGTTGTGCAAACTCAAAGACCTAAGATAACCACAAAAGATGGTCTGAAAATTAAATGTTTAACTACAAACAGGTTATGGTGGATAGTCATGTCCTAGGCCAGTATTTTTCCCTGACAAAGATCAACATAGATCTTTACTGAGCCCATTTGTCTTTTTGCCTCTAAGATAACATATTGGTGAAATGTCTGGGTAACTTGTAACTTCCCTTTTTTCTGGACCCCTCAGGGCACAACAAATGGCACCAGGACATTCCCTCATTGTTATTGTTATCGAGTTAATTGTCAACTGTTAATTACCTTAAACTATCCTGTATCTATCTGTGTAAAAGAAGCATATGTCCATCATTTCACTTTTTACCCTATCCCAGAGATTCCCCCGCTTTGCTTTTTCTCACCTCCTTATTCTATCACCAATGAATTTCATGTAACTCACCTATGTCCCTTTAATTGCAATGTATAAATACAGATGTAACCGGCCATTCTCTGGAGCATTGTCTCAATTCATTGAGGTTCTGCTTCCCAACATATGTCGACAGTTAGGCTCAAATAAACTCACAAAAATTCTTTACAGGTTTCAATGGTTTTTTTATGTTAACATAGGCTAATTGAATACATGCAATTTATGCAATACAGCCATTACACTTTTATTAGACACTAGAGGCCCGGTGCATGAAATTCATGCACTGAGGGAGTGTCCCTCAGCCCATCCTGCACCCTCTCCAATCTGGGACCCCTCGGGGGATGTCTGACTGCCCATTTTGGTCTGATCCCTGTGGGGGATCGGACCTAAACCGGCAGTCAGTCATCCCTCTCACAATCCAGAACTGCTGGCTCCCAATACCTAACCTTCCTGATTGCCCCTAACCACTCCTCTGCCAGCCTGATCAACACCTAACTTCTCCCCTGCCAGCCTAGTCCCCCCAAATTGCCCTCCCTTGCAGGCCTGGTCACCCCCAACTGCCATCCCCTGCTGGCCATTGTGTGGTGGCCATCTTGTGACCACATGGGGGCAGCCATCTTGTGCAAGGTCATGATGGTCAATTTGCATATTACCTCGTTATTATATGGGATCCTACTGAAATTCTCTCACCTGTAGGGAAGAAAACATGTATAGCATAAGTCCTAAGATATTGTTTACAGAAATGGAAAATTGGAACTAATCCAAATGTCTCCATCAGTAGTGAAATAGAGATATAAGTTGTGATTTATTTATGCAATGGAATACCACAGGGGATTTAAAAGCAGTAAACTAGATTTTACATAAACTAACATAAGTAGACTTTTAAACAGAAGGTTGGATGGAAAAAAGGAAAAAGCAAGTTATAGAATGTTACCCTAAATAAAATAAATTTCATATAACTTTGTGACGGTGCAAGGCATAAGGATCATAAAAGCTAACAGTAACCTTGAAGTTATATATATTTTAGGAGAAAGACTTTCAAGGCCAGTACAATAGGAGTAATGGAAGTAAGGGTAATAACTATGCTGATCTCAAATTAGCTTTTTCCCTGACTGTCAGAGATTTATCACAGCACAATAACATTAATAGTCCAGATAGTATGGAAGCTGACCCCAGCACTAATGTAATTCAGAAAGCAAAGATCAATGGGGTGTGCTGACCCCTATCCCTCCAGATGAACGCCCATAATCATACTGAAGATATGCTCTGATAGGTATTACCTTCCATAAATCCCATTCCTACCTATGTTCATAATGGTCTGATCCTTCCAAATGGACCATCTCATAATTATGCTTGACCCTCATGATTTATTGAGGTATTCCCTGAATATAAAATATTTTCAGAGAGTTATTATTTTTTTCAGAATATTAGAAAAGTCTTGCATACTTGAAAAGAAGGCTAGGATTGATTGGTTTGTGGTTGGCCAAGTGGATGAGCGAGAGAGAGAGAGAGAGAGAGAGAGAATCCCACTGGGGCCAGGTAAATAGCCTAGGTTTGTTCTCAGCAGCTGCAACATCTAGAGAAGTGCCTATTCAATAGCTTTCTTGACCAGCTGCTCTGGCTCTCTGCCTGTTCTAGGGAATTAGAATGACTGGCAAGCAATGGGAATTGCCAAGCTTCTTGGACGGGCTAGTTAATTTTGAAAGGTCTTCCCCACACCTCCAATCCTACAGCTCTGTGAACAAGAGAGAGTCTGAAGGAGGCCATTGAGAAAGAAATGAATATTTCACTATGTATATTGTCTGTATTTCAAGTTACTGGCCTGATTCTGGCCATGTTATCACAAATAACCCTTCTAATGCTAAACGATTTATTTTTTAATTATCATAATCACTTGTGTACTAAAACACTTCTGATATTTCCCAATTTAAGCCCAATGTTCAACATGCCACCTGGAAGCATAACTCATTTTTAGCCTGTCACTCTGTTCCAGAATCTGTTTATCAACCCTGATTCCTCTTACAGCACTGATAAGAACACATTATGCAGATGTCTTGATTTAGTTTAAGTTCTAATTGACAGAACACTTGAACTTGACTGAGAAGATAAATATTAAATAATCTATGTTTATACCTTTGTTTATCTGCTGTTGGCATTTCTGTAAATGTTTAGAAGAGAAAAATCTTAACTATTGAATAGCTTTTGATGCAAATCATGGAGACTAGTTATTCAGTTAATTCCAAATATTTGAAAAATTTTGCACCAAAAAATTCAAACTTTCACAGAAACCAACTGTATTATTTGTTTTATACTTGAATGTAAAATGTTTGTAACAGTATTTATTTATTTATTTATTTATTTATTTATTTATTTATTTATTTTTATTGGTTTCAGAGAGGAAGAGAGAGAGATAAATAGAAATATCAATGATGAGAAAGAATTATTGATCAGCTGACTCCTGCATGCCCCACATTGGGGACTGAGCCCACAGCCTGGCATGTACCCTGACAGGGAATAGAATTGTGACCTCCTGGTTCATAGGTTGGCACTCAACCACTGAGCCATGCTGGTCGGGCGACAGCTTTTTTATTTCAATACTATATTAAATATTTAAAAATTTAGTAGACATCATTCTTGACATTTGTATTTTACCTCTATAAAAACTAATTATTTTATAGTGCTTAGTTTTTTTTCCTATAGATTGATTATCCATAATTTTAGACTCTTAACAAATCTTGCAACCATTACCCTTACAAATAAATTTTAAGGAATTTAAGAATTAAATAATAGTAATAATTCTTTTTCAGATTATTGACGATTATTTTATAGAAATAAACACTGCCTTGTCATGATGCCATTGATGGAAAATATGGATCTTTATATTAATGTTTTGTTGTGTATACCTGACAAAATTTTCCAAGCACATAAAGTTACTTTTTTTATTGCTTCCTTTTATTTAATATTTACCATCCAAATATTTTTATTTAACATTATTGTTGCCATCAACATTTTAGGAATGATAATGTTTGACTTATGCTTTAACTTATTTAAAGATCACCTGCCTTAGTCCCTAAATTAAGTAGGTAGATAATCCAATCAGCCAATCAGTATTAGGCTACCACCATAATTTCCCTGTTCTCTGACTTCTCTGTTTTAATAATTTTGTGCTAAATTGAATGAAACTAAAAAGAACATTTTTTTCTACAACGTTTCACTTTAACAGAATTTTTTTCACAAATATGTTGTCTCTAATTAAAAACCTTAAATGTTTTCCTTTATTATTGGTGATCAGCAGAGTACAGAGTACTTAACATACCCTACTCACTGATGCCAGGCTTGTTTGTTTCTTGATCACTGTTTAAAAGACATTATTATTTGAATATTTGAAATCTTATGGTCTTTTTTCTTTGTTTTCAGATAGGGAGGTTCTATTTATTTATTTATTATTTTAAAATTAAATATTTAGTGTTGAACACATTACATATGTCTCCTTTTTTCCTCCATTAACCCCTTCTAGCCCACCCCTGCCCTCACCCCAGGCCTACACCACCCTATTGTTTATATCCAGGGCTTATGCATAAATGCATACAAGTTCCTGGATGATCTCTTCCCACCCACCCTCCCCTACCTTCCCACTGAGATTCCACAGTCTGTTCCTTGTTTCTATTTCTCTGGATGTATTTTTTTCAAGTTTATTTGGTTGATTAGATTCTATATATGACTAAGATTGTATGATATCTTCCTTCATCTGATTGGCTTATTTCTCTTCGAATAATACTGCCCAGGTCCCTCCATCCTGTTTCAAAGGGTAAGAGATCCTCCTTTTTTACAGCTGCATAGTATTCCATGGTGTAAATGTACCACGGTTTTTTTATCCACTCATCTACTGATGGGCACTTGGGCTGTTTCCAGATCTTAGCTATCGTAAATTGTGTTGCTATGGACATATGGGTGCATAAATACTTTCTGATTGGTATTTCAGGTCTCTTAGGATATATTCCTAGAATTGAGATCACTAGGTCAAATGTAGTTCCATATTACATTTTTTGAGGAAACTTTACATTGTTTTCCATAATGTCTGTACCAGTGTGAATTCCCAGCAGCAATGTACTAGGGTTCCCTTTTCTCCACATCCTCGCCAGTACTTGTCATTTGTTGATTTGTTGATGGTAGCATTTCTGACAGGTGTGAGGTGATACCTGATTATTGGTTTAATTTGCATCCCTCTAATAATCTGTGACTTTGAGCATGTTTTCATTTCTCTCTTGGCTATCTGTATGTTCACTTTAGAGAATTGTCTATTAGATCCTTTGTCCATTTTTTAATTGGATTGTTTGTCTTAATTTTGTTAAGTTGTATGAGTTCCTTAAATATTTTGGATACTAACACTATCAGATGTATCATTGACAAATATGTTCTCCCTTATAATGGGCTCCCTTGTCATATTGTTGATGGTTTCTTTTGCTGTGAAGAAGCTTTTATTTAGATGTAGCCCCATTTGTTTATTTTCTCCTTAGTTTATTTTGCCTTAGGAGCTGTATCCATATATATATTGCTACTAGAGTCCTGGTGCATGAAATTCATGCACGGGGGGAATGTGTGTATCCCTCAGACCAGCCTGCACCCTCTCCAATCTGGGACCCCTCGAGGTATGTCCAACTGCCCATTTAGGCCTGGTGGGATTGGGTTTAAACAGGCAGTCAGACATCCCTCTCACAATCCAGGACTGCTGGCTCCCAACCACTTGACTGCCTGCCTGCCTGATTGCCCCTAACCATTTCTGCCTGCCAGCCTGATCACCCCCTAACCATTCCCCTGCCAGCCTGATCGATGCGTAACTGTTCCCCTTCAACCCCAGTCACCCCTAACTGCCCTCCCTTGCCAGCCTGGTCACCCTTAACTGTCCTGCCTTGCAGGCCTGGTCACCCCCAACTGCCCTCCCCTGGTGGCCCAGTCACCCCAAACTGCTCTCCCTTGCCAGCCTGATTGCCCCTAACTACCCTCCCCTGCCAGCCCTATTGCCCCTAACTGCCCTCCCCTGCCAGCCTGATCACCCCTAACTGCCCTCCCTAGCAGGCCTGGTCCCCCACAACTGCCCATCCCTATAGGCCTGATCCCTCCCAACTGCCTTCCCCTGCTGGCCTGATCACCCACAACTGCCCTCCCCCGCTGGCCATCTTGTGTCCACATAGGGGTGGCCATCTTTGAACACATGGGGGTGGCCATCTTGTGTGTTGGAGTGATGGTCAATTTGCATATTACTCTTTTATTAGATAGGATGAGAGATGTCTGAGATTTAGCTACCTATGGTTTCTTCTTGGATATTTAAGGTTTCATGGCTTGCATTTAAGTCTTATCCATTTTGAGTTTATTCTTATGTATGGTGAAAATTGGTGGTCTAGTTTTTTTACATGTACCAGCCAAATTTTCCCAACACCATTTATTGAAGAGACTGTCTTAACTCCACTGTATGTTCTTGACTCCTTAATCAAATATAAATTGAGGGTAATGTCTTGGGTTGATTTCTGGGGTCTCGATTATGTTGCATTAATCTATATGCCTGTTTTTGTACCGATACCAGGCTGTTTTAATTACGGTAGCTTTGGAGTATACCTTGATATCTGGTATTGTGATCCCTCCAACTTTGTTCTTTTTTCTCAAGATTGCTATAGCTATTGGGGTCTTTTTTGGTTCCATAAATATTTTTCAAGCATTTGTTCTAACTCTATGAAATATGCCATTGGTATTTTGATAGTGATTGCATTGAATCAGTAGTTTGCTTTGGGTACTATGGACATTTTAATGATGCTAATTCTACCAATCCAAGAACACAGTATATTCTTCTACTTGTTTATATATTCCTCTATCTCTTTTTCCAAAGTCCTGTAGTTTTCTGAATATAAATTTTTCTTCCTTCATTAAGTTTATTTCTAAGTATCTTAATGTTTTTGTTGTAATGGTAAATGGAATTGTTTTTTAGTTTCTCTTTCTGAGAATTCATTATTGGTATATAAAAATGCCATCAATTTCTGGGTGTTAATTTTTTATTCTGCTACATTTCCATATTTCCTTTATTAAATTCTGTAGTTTTTTGGTGTAGTCTTTAGGGCAAGGGTCCTCAAACTATGGCTCGCGGGCCACATGCAAATACAAATATTGTATTTGTTCCTGTTTTGTTTTTTTACTTCAAAATAAGATATGTGCAGTGTGCATAGGAATTTGTTCATAGTTTTTTTTTAAACTATAGTCCGTCCCTCCAATGGTCTGAGGGACAGTGAACTGGCCCCCTGTTTAAAAAGTTTGAGGACCCCTGCTTTAGGGTATTCACAATATCATGTCATCTGTGAATAAGGCATGTTTTACTTCATCCTTTCCAATTTGGATATGTTTATTTCTTATTCTTGTCTGATCACTGTGGCTAGGATTTCCAATACTATGTTGAATAAGAGTGGTGAAAACAGACATACCTGTCTTGTTCCTGTTTTTAGGGGAAATGGTTTTAGTTTTTGCCCATTGAGTATGATGTTGGCTGTAGGTTTGTCATATAAGGTCTTTATTATGTTGAGATATGCTCCCTCTATTCCCACTTTGATGACAGTTTTTATCAAAAATGTGTGTTGGATTTTATCAAATGCTTTTTTTGCGTCTATTGATATGATCATGTGATTTTTGTTTTCAGTTGTTTATCTGATGTAAGACCTTTATTTATTTGTTAATATTGTACCAGACTTGAATCCTTGGAATAAATCCATCTTGGCCATGGTGTATGATCTTCTTAATATATTGCTGGATCTGATTTGCTAATATTTTTTGAGGATTTTAGCATCTATGTTCATCAGGGATATTGGCCTGTAGTTCTATTTCTTTGTGGTGTCTTTATTTAGCTTTTTGAATTAGGATAATGCTGACCTCATGAAAAGAGTTTCGCTGTGGTCCTTCCTCTTGGAATTTTTGGAATAATTGGAGCAGGCAAGGTTTTAGTTCTTTTTTGAAGGTTTGGGAAATCTCCCCTGTGAAGGCGCCCAGACCAGGGCTTTTGTTTGCTGGGAGTTTTTAGGTTACTTCTTCTATTTCATCAGTTGTTATTGACCTATTCAGGTTTTCTGATTCTTCCTGATTGTTTTAGAAGATTGTATTTTTTTTTAGGAATTTACCCATTTCCTTCACATTATCCAGCTTATTGGCATATAGTTGTTCATAGTATTTCCTTACAATCCTTTGTATTTCTATTATGTCAGTTGTTACTTCACCACTTTTGTTTCTGATTTTATTTATTTGAGTCCTTTCTCTTTGTTTCTTGATGAATCTGGCTAAGAGTTCATTAATCTTTTTTTATCTTTTCAAAGAATCAGCTCTTGGTTTCATTGATTTTTTGTATTTATTTATTTTTTTTGCCTCTATTTCATTTATTTCTGCTCTCATCTTTATTATTTCCTTCCTTCTACTTACTCTGGGCTCTTAGTGTTCTCTTTCTAATTCTTTAAGTTGTAGGGTTAAATAGTTTATTATTAATTGTTCTTTTTTTGTGTGTTAGCTCTGTAGTGCTATGAACTTCCCTCTCAGGACTGCTTTTGCTGTGCCCCTGATAGTTTGGGTTGTTTTGTGTTCATTTTCATTTGTTTCCAAGATTTGATTTTTATTTCTTTTTTGATCTCATTGGTAACCCATTCATTTTTTAATAACATGCTACCTAGCCTCCATGTGGTTGAATGTTTTTCATGTTTTTACAGTAGTTGATTTCTAATCTTATATCATTGTGATCCTACAATATGCTTGATATAATTTCAATCTTCTTGAACTTGTAGAGACTTGTTTTCTGTCCTAACGTATGGTCTATCATTTAGAATAAGCCATGTGCACTTGAGAATAATGTATATTCTGCAGCTTTGGGGTGAAATGTTCCATAAATGTCAATTAAATCCATATGATCCTGTGTCATTTAGATTCTCTACTTTCTTGTTAATTTTTTGTCTGGAAGGTCTATCCAGTAAAGTCAGTAGGGTATTAAAGTCCCCTATTGTATTGCTGTCAACCTTTCCCTTAAAGTCCTCTAGTATATCTGTATATTGGGTGCATATATGTTTGCCAGGTTTACATTACCTTGTTGGATCAATCTCTTTAGTATATACTAGGGGCCCAGTGCATGAAATTTGTGCATGGGGTGTGTGTGGGGAGGGGGTCCCTCAGCCCATCCTGCACTCTCTCTAATCTGGGAGACCTCAGGGGATGTCCTACTGATGGCTGAGGCCTGCTCCTCATGGTTCTCTGCTCTCTGCGGACATGCCTGCTTAATGCCACCGTAGGCCCGGGTGTCTGCTCTCTGTGGGGGCCTGCTTGCCCTGCGCTGCCAGGGCCAGGGGCAATCAGGGCCCTGCTGTCTGCTCACTCACTGCGGGGGACATTCCCACCCTGACCCTGGCCACTTGTACGTGTGCCGGCTCAGAGAGCTTGGATCCCAAGAATGTTCCCGCCCCGCCTCCAGCTGTTTGGCGCCTGCACACGTACACCCGGAGTGGCCGGAAGCGTTCCGGGACCCTGGCCATTCCAGCCTATGTGTGGGCTTACAGGCTCAGAGCAGTCTGGCTCCCATGAATGCCCATCCCCAGGGACCCGGGCTGCTTGGTGCCTGCATATGCAAATTGACCCACCATCTTTGTTGGGTTAATTTGCATACTCACTCCTGATTGGCTGTGGGGCGTCATGAAGGTAAGGTCAATTTGCATATTTCTGTTTTATTAGTATAGGTAGTGACCTTTATTGTCCCTTGTTATGGCCTTCATTTTGAAGTCAATTTTGTCAAATATGAGTATTGCTTACCCAGCTTTTTTTCTTTTTGTTTACATTTGTATGATTTTTTTTCCATCCCATCACTCTCATCCTGTGTCTTTTGTTTTAATGTGGGTCTCTTATAGACAGGATATTATTGATTCATGTTTTTTTATCCATTCAGGTACCCTATGGCTTTTGATTGGAGTATTTAATCCATTGTAGTTAAGCCTTGATTGTTGTAGGTATCACTGGGAGGAATTGACCTCCAGGCCAATTGGCTGTGAGAATCAGCTGTGTCTATGGTGGGAGAACTTCTGTGCTGGAGACACTCTTATGGGGCAAGACTTGCTTCAGTGGGGCTTTGGTACTTACTGAGTCTGCCCCCTGAGTGTGTCCCTTATGGATCTGAGGAGTTGTAATCTGGATGGTCCCACTCTGACCACTTGGTACACTGGCTCTTGGATCTCTAAGGAGGTGCTAATTTAGCCTCTGTCTGAGGCTACCCAGCAGGAGCTACGAAGAGATCTGCAGATTCCTCTTCTTTGTTTGGGATTTGGAAGTGCCCAGATGAGGCCCAGCTGTGAAGCAATGAAAGCTGCTGTGGAGCGTTGGACCTTCTTTTGGATGTTCTGGGTCTCTCTGACCCAGCTTCAGTTTGTTAGGTAATTTTAGATTGCAAAGGGCCAGGCCATTCATATGCAAAAGCCTCTGCACACAGCTTGGGTGGGGCGGGTCTCAGGGAATCAACAGGGTGGAGCAAACAGCTAAGGCTGATCCTCAGCCCTTCCCTAAGAGACCCCAGGTGTCAGTGTCCCGCAGTAATCGCTGCAAGCACCTCTGAGAGAAAGCCACCCTCAAGTTCCACCCACTGCCAGACAGTCCAGTTTTTCTCCGTATGAGTCTGGGTTCCCAGAGACTCGCCTGGAACTGGAGTTCAGAGCATTTGGGAGCCTGAGACTCCCTCCTGATTGAAAATGACAGCCACGTCCTCAGTTGCCAGCCCTTTCCACGTGCGCCTCTGTATCTCTGCACTTTACTTCTGCACCTCCTCTGAGTCTCGATGTGCTTTTCTCTTTCCTTCTAGTTGTAGAATTTCCACTCAGCCAGCCTTACTGTGGTTCTGGATGATGTCCATTTTGTCTTTTAGTTGTATTTTTGAAGTTGTTGTGGGAGGCAACAATTTCCGGTGTTTACCTATGCCGCCATCTTGGTTTCTCCTCTGTTTTCATTTTTCTTGCTTCAGATTCTCTCTGTCTCCTGATCCTGTGTGACTTTTTTCTTCACTTGGTTACGGAGTTTTCTGCCATTATTTCTTCAAAAAAGTTCTCTATCTCTTACTCCCTTTCTTCCTCTTCTGGCATACCTATAATGCTAATACTCTTATGTTTCATGTTGTCCCACAATTCCCTTAAGCTGTGCTCTTGTTTTTTACATGTTTTATTTTTTATCTTTTTGGTTGTCTGAGTAATTTTTTTCTACCCTGTTTTCTAATTTTCTAATTCACTGATCTGATTCTTGGCTTCATCTAATCTTCTGTGTATTCCTTCCACTGTGTTCTTTATTAGTACTGTATCATTTTTCATAGTTATTATATCTTTTCGCATGCTGTTGAGTATCTTTACCATCATTATTCTGAACTCTATGTCTAATAATTTTCTTATCTCCATTTCACGTAGCTTTTCTTGTGGATATTTCTCTTGTTCTTTAGTTTGGAGCTTGTTTTTTTGTCTCTCCATTCTTCGTTCCTGTTTGGGTTTGTGTCTGTGTACTAGGTAGGTCTATTAGAGGCTCAATGTGTAGTGCAGGACAATGTCTGATGCTGTTTGTGACTGGCCATGGGTACCCTGTTTGGAGCTGTCAGCAACCACAGCTTGTGGTTTGCTCTTCTGGTGCTGGATGCCTTTGGAATGTACCAAGATGTGCACGAGGGTGTGCTTTTCCTAGCTCCAGGCCCACGATCAGATCAGGCAAAGCCTCAAAACCTCCAGTCCCATTAGCACTCAGACTTGATTTGCCACAGGCTATTGACCACAGGGTAGGTTGATAGGTCTTCCAACAGGGTTGGGGAACTGCCTTCCCCCAGGCAAAACCCACCTGGATTACAAAGGTCTGCCCCTGTAGAAATGAGGCCCCTGTCTCATCGTAAGGGAATATCTCACCACAGGAAACTGGGGCAGATGTCCTCCTAGTTCCACCCCCAGAAATTCCAATCCTGTGTTCTGCTCACACAGCTCCAGTCCACTCTGCCCTCCCTCTGCCAGAGCCCCCTCTGTCCATTCCTGAGATAAAATATTAGGAGTGGCTGCTCACAAAATTTTGTGCATTGGCCCTTTAAGAGTGTGCCTGCATTTCCAGCAGTCTCTCACTAGCCGTCAGCAATCCCATTGCTTTTCACAGCCAGAGGTTACGTGGACACCTTTCTCTGTTCTGGTCCTCTGAGCTGGGGAGCCCAGCTTCGGGTTTAAGAATCTGGAGTTCTCAGTGAGAACCCCCCACATCTGAGATATCTCTTTAGAACTTCAGCTGCTATTTGTGGGAACCTGGCCAGTCCTTTCACACCTCCACACTTACTACTAGTCTCTATGCAGTTTCTGCTTTTTATTCTTGGTTATCAGGGTTCTCTCAGCTAGACTTCAGATGATTTTTCAGGGTGGTTTTTCAATATTTTAGTTGTATTTCCAGTTTGGTCCTGAGAAAGTGTCTGTGTAGCTCCCACTTACTCCATTTTTTTAAAAAAAAAATTGATCATGATTAATGTTTATAAACAACAGAAACCTCTTGATTTCCTCCAATTATATGAACCTTATTTTTAATAATATTATAGTCTATATATCCTATATAATAAAAGCCCAATATGCAAATCAACCAAACACTGAACACCCAGGAGGCAGACGCTCAATGCAGGAGCTGCCCCCGGTGGTCAGTGCGCTTGCTAAGGAGCAGCGAGCAGGCAGATAGAAAGGAGCGAGGGGTCCAGGACTGCAAGAGGGATGTCCGCCTGCTGGTTTAGGCCCGCTCCCCTGGGGAGCCAGCAGGCGAACATCCCCCAAGGGGTCCAGGACTCTGAGAGAGTGTAGGGCTAAGGGACCCCCACCCCCCTGCCCAGTGCACAAAATTTTATGCACCGGGCCTCTAGTACATAAATAAAAATACATTTTTAAATAGAATTAAATGATATAAGCTTACTGTTCAAAAGAAATGGACCAGTGGTTCTAAGTTTTTATGGCAATCTGGCTAATTAGCAGTTTAAGGCTGAACCCCTCTTGAGCAAATATTCAGAATTTGTGTTTATAATATCATTGGGAAAGACTGTCCTAATGACAGAAACATAATTCAGTTCAATAAAAATTAAGCATTTCCCATTCCTAACATAAAATATTAGGAACCAAAGTGTACATAGATGAAATCAATATTAACTAGACAAAGGGGGTGGTGAAGTCTTCAAAGAAATAATGTCACTATGTATATCTTAAAATATTAGTGGAGGGAATAGTAAAGCTTCAGGGACTTGAGTAAACATAGCTGACTTAAGAGTGTAGGTGAGCTATCTGGTTAAAGTGGAGGATTTACACTGGGGAGCACTAGAAGATAAACCTTAGATAGGTATATTTGACAAAGATTGAGAAATCAGTCAGGCACTTCTATCAAGCCCATTTAAAAGGATTAAATATGATTGAAAAATATCTATGAAACAATATTGTTGAGAGTCAACTGAAGAATAAAAAAGTTGAAGGATGAAGATCATTTGGAAATCATGGCCATTAAAAGTGTTAGCTAATTAGGAATTAGTGTTGTGGCTGTAAAAACTGAAAATAATTAGTGCATTTCTACTGCTTTCTGTTTTGTACATAGGAATTTATGTTCAAAGTTTTAAAAATTACTAATTTTATATGAGGTACAGAATTTTATATTTAGAACAAACATAGGTGATTATAAATTTAGACTATTGCTAGCCATTATAATAACTAAATTCAACTATTTTCATTACTATGCACCATGGAATTTTACATTACACTCAGAGAACTGTTCAGATGTTCCTGATGGGTGAGTAATTTTCTTCCACACTGTAGTTCAGGTTTTCATATCTTGGCTCTACCCTCCCTTAGAGCCTTGGAGTCCTCTAAATTTATCCAGCAGAAAAGTAAAGGAAATATGGAGAAATACACTTGCTTCTTTAAAGCTCAGCCCATAGGTGATATAAATAATTATATTCCGCTGGAATATCTTCTAGATGTAGGAATGGAAAATATAGCTTATAGCCTGTGGGTGTGCAGCTTGAAAATATTGCCTGTGGGTTCTCAGCAATGATTCTCTTTATATGTGGAAGGGGGAGTATAAATTTTGATGGCTAGCAAGCCATCACTACTACAGAGACCACCTAGCCTAATTTTTATTTTGCAGATAATTTCCATGTTCAGAGAGATTAGCCAAGCATCTCAATTTACATAAGAAGTGACATGAATCCAGACTACATAACTCTAGTGGTTGGTTTATTCATTCATTCAATGATTATGGTATTTACATAGTTTTTATCTTGGGCCAGGCACTGTGGTAGTGTTACCCCCTGGGGACTTGGTTCTTCTTATTTACACAGAAAAGAATTACAGGCTAATGAAATGTAAGTAAGGCAAAGCACAGGATCAGGCCAAGAGAAACAATGGCGTCCAGCTTTGTGTACTATTTGATTTAAATGAGGGATTTTCTGGGTGGAGATCCTCGTTTGCATCCAGGGATAAGTGACAAAAAAAGTTTTTGTCTTCTGCTCATATCCTTACCCACAATGCATACAGAAGAGCTCATGGGGCATAGTGTGTGTGTGTCTGTGTATGTGTGTGTGTGTATGTGTTTTAATTAGTCAAGAGCCCTGGTAAGGTTGAATTGAAGTCATGTTGTTTTCCTTTGCACTTGCACTGAGAAACAACTTGTTCCTAATTTGCCCTTTGGTGGTCTGCTTCAGGAACTGATGACTGTAGGGCCACCCACAGAGAGGCCATCTGAAGGCAAAGCTGGTCTGTCCCCTGTCAGGACCTCAGCGCAGGCCCAACCCCAGCTGCTCCTGTCTAGTTTCCTACCTAACAATAGGTGGTATGAATAATTTGTTTAGACAACACAAAAATTATATGCAAGCTGAATGGCTACTCTGCTTTACCATAGTAAGTTGTAAGTACTAAAATTATTACAATGAATTTATTTTAAAAATTACAACTTCTAATCTATTTTTTAAATAGTAGCTAAACAATTAAGTTTGGGGTCAGGCAGAAGTTGTGTAGAGTAATAAATAACTATGGCACTTAATGACTCTATGGCTCTAAGTACTTTGATATTTTGTGCCTTGATTTTCTTGTTTTGAAAATTGAAACAATGTTAGTAAATGCTTCATTAATTCATTTCATTTAACAAGAATTTCTTAAACACCGATCATGTACTAGATTCTAAGGCTATGTGAGAAAATAATTCAAGTTAATTATCTAAGTTCTCTGTGGTTAAATTACAGATAATATATCAGATATTTTAAGTTATATAGAGAAACACAAAGCACAGTAAGGGACATAGAGAGTGCTTGAAAGGTGTATGTTTTAAATAGGGAGATCATGAAAAGCTTCTCTGGTAAGTTGACAGGTGAGCACCAATCAGAGGAAACTAGAGAACAAGCCCTGTAGTAAGCTGACAGAATAATATTCAGGCAGAAGGTCCAGCAAATGCAAATATTAAGAAGCAGAAATGTGTTTGAAGAAGAAGTAAACTAGTGTTTCCCAGACTAAGGATATAGGAAGAGTAAGTACTGACCAAAAAAGTCTTATTATTCCCCTCAGCATGACTAAATTGTGGGCAGGTTTCTTCCTGACTCCATTGCCCTGCCCTCCCTTTTCTCAAAACATGAACGTTATACACTTACAACCATAAATTCTTCTCTGCCTCTTTGAAAGGTATGCAAATCTTCTCCCAGCCTATTACCAGTTCACAGCCCAGGATATGTCTTAAGGACATGGGAACCGCGTCTTTGAAATGTAAACATTGAAAGAGATAGCTCTGCCACCTCCTCATTTCTGTGGGTGGGAAGGAGCCTAATTTCTGTGAGCACCTGGCTCCAGTTATAGAAAACTACCACTTATCATAAAGGTAGGCGAAGTATTACTTTTCTTTTGGCTGAGGCCAATTAGCAAACACAAATGACCTATGCTTCCCCCTACCCAGCTCTAGTCCTCTATTTACTTCCGTGGAATTAAGTTTAGTCTCTCTTCTATTGAAATACATATAGTCTTGAATAAAGTTTTTCTTGACTATTAAACTTTGGCACTACCAGTGTTATTAGAGAAATCGGGGTATCCCCTCCCTCCTGGGTGCTAGGGGTGGAGTTCTTAAAATATCTCAAGAAAAATAATTTTCTGAGACTTGTATGGGAGGATGAGTGACTTTTATTTATGCAGCATTACATCCCTATGAAGTATGGTACCTATTTGCTTTGTTTAACAATGGACAGGTTACTTTGATTTTCTAAATTGTATAAGTCATCCCATTCGATTGAATGCCTTATCGATTGAATGACTATTCCATTGATTGTTATCATACTGGTCTTAGAGAGCACATTCTACTGTACCTGGAAACAGGACAGCACAATTACCCTAAATTGTTTTAGTGGCCACAGGTGGTGCGTTCCAGCTGCCTCAGTGGTCCCGAGACCAGGACAGCACAGTTACTCTAAATTGTCCTGACAACTCAGTGGTCGGGAGACCCGAGGGCTCTAGATAACGTGTTTCTATCAACTCAGTGATCCGGAGACCCAAAACTGTAATTTAGATAACATGCCTAAGTTTAACCCAGGTTACCCAAGGGCTCTAGATAATGTATTTCTGTCAATTCAGTGACCCCAAGAACCGAAACTGTAATTAACATGCTTAATTCTGCTTCTGCGAGCTTTTTTTTGCGAGCCAGGTGCCTCATTCCAAACCCTGAGATGTAATCAATACCTGTGTGATTTTTTGACTATATAATCCTGGAACTGTGACTAAATGGTTACTATGAGATTTGGGAATGACCCCTCATAGTCCCGGATTGCAATAAATGTGACTCTTTAATTCGACTTCTTGAGGCGTCCTTCTGTGATTCGTGGGGTACATTACAACACCTAGATTTCCAAAATCCCGTTGCAGTCATAGAAGAAGTACAGCTGGGGTTCAGTAAAGTTAAAAGCAAGGTGAGTGTCTAGAGTTTCCATTCCATGTTGGAGCAGAGTCCAGTGCAGCATCAGGAGAGCACACCCTGGGCAGTAAGAGTTCCAAGAGCATGAGGTGGTTCTCAACTTTCCTAATGCCGCGACACTTTAATACAGTTCCTCATGTTGTGGTGACCTCCAACCATAAAATTATTTTTGTTGCTACTTCATAACTGTAATTTTGCTAGTGTTATGAATCGTAATGTAAATATCTGATATGCTATATGTGTGTTTTCCGATGGTCGCGGCCCACAGGTTGAGAACCTCTGAGAGAGGAACAGAGAGCACAGAGCACAAACTTCTTTGTTCAGGGGATTAAATATCCCAAATTTCGCTCCCTTGCAGTGGCCATGCCCGTTCTGGCCAATGACCTAATCCTAGGTGTGACTGCCAGACAAGTACCCTCCTGATGTCATCCCACTTTACTGTGTATGTGTCTATTCTATTCCCTGACCAGTCCCTTCCCTAGGGATCTGCAGGGAATAGACCAATAGTTCCCTGGGGACTATAAAGTTTTAGCTTCCTGCTGGAGCTGCCCCAATGACATGCCTATAATATTTGGCTTTCCCTTTGCTCCTTTCATCTTATTAATAACTCAGTTAATTACAACAGTATCACTAGAACACTGTTCACAGAGTTAGGGCAAGGGCAGGTCACAGTGGTCTTTTGACTACCGTATGTCAAAATATTGACTTTCTTTTGAGTGATTGAGGATTTCTCTGGAGTTCTGAGCAAAGGACAGTTAGAATACAACTTATCTTCTAAAAGAATCACTGTAGCTATCATGTGGAATAGAAATGGGAGGTAGAAATAGGGAAAACAGTTAAAAAAATGATTGCAATATCCTAATCATTGCATCCCTAAAAGGAAACACTCTAGTGAGCTGAGGTTTGGACACTACATCTAATTTCTTCATTTTCCATGGAAGGAAAAGGACATTCTAAAGTACTGATTTGAAACGGAATTTTTGGACTGGACCCCAGATTCTTTGTCCACTGGAGTTGAAGAATGAATCCACCGACAGAAAGTGGTATAGCAAAGGCGGAGATTTATTGAAGAACAAGTACAGAGTCCCACATGGGGAGAGGGAAAGAGTCCCACAGAATGGACTCCCACATGGGGAATGGGAAAAGGGTCCCACTGAGTTCTTTTTCCCTATGGCTTATAGAGGCTGCAGATTCTGGTGCCTTGATATCCCCTTTGATTGGTCACTATTCCCTTAGACTGGTTACTATAGGAACTCCTGAATTCAAAGGTCAAACACCACATGGGGCATGTGATTCTCTCCTCCCTCATTGTCCTTTTCTTTCTGGCTTTCTTCCTTCTTCTTTATTTTGTAAATATAGACCTTTTTGGCTACTTCCAGCTCCCTTGTCTTATGTAAATGCAACTGTTGCTGCTCCCCACACCTGGCTTCCTTGTGTTATGGAGATGTACCTTCTCCCAATCTGTAGCCCTGTGTTTTTCTATGGACCCAATTCTAAAAATTCTCTAAGCCTGTCTATATTCCCCCAAAATTCCTTTTTCAGATTCATGGGCATTGACTAATTATTTGTTTCATCGGTGTGAGACTTTAGTTGGTATGAATACTAGATTGGCAAGCTTGTGTCATGGTCTGAGAAAAGGCATTTAGCATTGACCTCTCAGAAGATAACAGTGTGTGAGGAAAATTGTATCTTATTTGAATGAGAGAGCAGTGACTGTGTCTGTTTTATTGCTCTAACCTGGTAACCCAGGTTCTTATACAACCTCCTTATTGTACACTTCCAGAACAATGTTTAGTGGCTGTTTGAATTTTGCTGATCTCTGCATGCCTCACCTCTCCATTAGTTTGGCCTCAGCAATTGTAACATCACTATAGTACTTGTCATATTATAATCCCTCTATTAAACTACCTGGTGTTCTTTTTTGTTTGTTTTAAATCCCCAACTACTCCCTGACCAATAGAACTGGCTACTTTTTTCTATAAGAAGTAATTTAGCATTAATGCATTCTTTCTGACACAGTAATGATTAGTCTGTCATTTTACTGTAAATATTAAAGGGGTTCTTGTTTTTGTTGTTCATTCTTTTAGTTGGTTAGTTTTTGCTGTGTTGAAGAAATTTATTTAAGATTTTATTTGGCATTCCATGTTATAGAATCAGGAGGCCTTGGGCAAATGATCCTGTTTTCTTGGAACCAAATGGATATCTGGCTTTATACCTATGAATAATTGACAAGAGAACTGAGCGTGGTAGTCTACCTTTACTATACATTTTGCTTAGTAGATCCCATCAACTATATAACATTGTTCAGAACCCAATACCCACAAATATTTCTTCTATATCACTTCTCAAACAATGTCTACCTTGAGTAATGAAAAAAGTGTCACAGAGGTACACAGCAATACATGAGCAAAAATCCTGCAATAGCTATGGAATTCCTTAAGAGCTCTATTGAGGTATAGAGGAAAATATGAATTCAACTTCTATGTTACTATCTCTTCATTTCTAAATCAGAACAATAATACTGATCTATATCTGTTGGGTGACATAAAATTAATTAGAATGTTATAGTTCTTTTAGAATTGCGAATAAAAGTGACTCTATAGGAACACATTTTGGTATCCATTTTTAATGCTAATGCTCACACTAAAAAATAACATTTCTGCATCTTGATTTAGTTAGAGGTTTCTAATTTGTAATTTTTAAATACTCTAAAAGACTGCTTATTGGAAAAAAGAAAATATAGTCTTAGAAAATGTCTATGAAATAGAATGTGAAATCCACAAGGGAAGGAATTTTATTCATTGCTATATCCTGAACATATAGAAGCATGTCTGATACAGTTCAGTATATATATTTTTTAAAGAATAGGCACAAAATTGTTTTGTTAAAACATGTACATTCATGGCTATAGTAAAAAAAAACAAAACAAAACACAAAACTCACCACAGTACCAATCTGAATTCTTATCCACATCAAAAGCCATACCACACATACACCAAACACACACACACACACACACACACACATACACACACGTTCTTCCAAGTAAAAAATTAAATACACTATATAATTTCTCCATAAGAAACCATTTAAATGAAAAAATAATTAAAAATAGTTTTGTTTTGGTTTTTGTTTGAAACCTATAAAATGTAAAAGTAACCTTAGCTGATATTGATATAAATAAGAACCAATAAAAATGCTACTTTAATTTTATATTATTCTTATATTTGTATGATGTCTGTAAATCATTCTTATGCAATTGTATAAATATGTTTCTTGGATTTTGGTGCATCAACATAGGCCTTTCTTGTATAGTGTATTCTTTCCCCGCATATACTCAGCTTTCAATTTCTTAAAATATTGCCAAATTGGCATATCTTTTTACTTTCTCATTCCAAAATCCTCTAGCCCTCTGGTTCTGATAGAAATCTAAAATTCAAAACAGGTATTCTTACCATGGAATTACATTAATAGCCATAATTTACAAAACTAATGCTATTAAAAAAACTAACACAACTAACTCCTGTCATTCTGTCAGGTACTAATCTTATGAGAATCTATAAGGGAACCTTAGCTGAGTAAATATGAAATTTGGACTTGACTTCTTCAAAACAAAACAAGCAAAAACAAACAAACCAAAAAGGAAACAAAACATTAAAATCATTATTATTTCTCAACTTTACTACTTGCTTTTATTATTACACTAGAGGCCCTGTGCATGAATTTGTGCACTATTGGGGTCCCTCGGCTTGGCCTGCAGGATCAGGCTGAAACCGGCTCTCTGACATCCCCTGAGGGGTCCCAGATTGTGAGAGGGTGCAGGCCAGGCTGAGGGACTCCACCGGTGCACAGTCAGGGCTGGGGAGAGATGCGGGAGGTTGGCCAGCCAGGGAGGGACCACAGGAGGGCTCCAGGGCATATTCAGCCTGTCTCACTCAGTCCCAAACGGCCAGACCCCAGCAGCAAGCTAACCTACCGGGCAGAGCGTCTGCCTCCTGGTGGTCAGTGCACATCATAGTGAGTGGTTGAGTGGCCTTAGCATATCATTAGCATGTTACACTTTGATTGGTTGAACAACCGACTGTTTGACAAGACACTTAGCATATTAGGCCTTAATTATATAGGATATCATGGTTGTCATCATTGTTGCTTTGACTTTCATGGTTAGATGTCTCTTACCTTGTGGGCCTGACTCATTTATTCTGAAATCCAGGCCTTTCACATTAATGAACATTTATTTCTTTAAGTCATCTGGGGAAGGAGAACTTACATCATTCCTACTTTCCTCTCTCTTTTTAGTGAGATAGTTTACTTATTTACCTTTTAAATGGGCAGGGATTACCTCCATTCTTCAGAGGGGCCCCATTTAACGAACATACAGCTTTCCTCTTGTGGCCTCTTAAAATGTACAATGGGCCCACGAATTTCCCATTTTATGCTTATCAACAAATTAAACCTTCTGTAAATTCCCTTGTCCATGTCTTGGCATCCCTCAATTTATAAATATGGTATATTTCAAATTTCCATTTATAAGTTTGTTATTTAATACCTAAAATTCATTATCAGTGGAAAACAATATCATAAACTGTGTTTATAGCACCAAGCCAACACCAAACCCTTTGAGCAATATTTTTGGCTATATGATTCGAAATAATTATAACAATATTTACTTTGGGAAATATACTTATTTCTCTAAATTGATATAACCCATATCTCTAACATTATAGTGACCTGGGTGTAAGAAATAGATAGGTATAACAATATAAATATAAATATATATATATATATATATATATATATATATATATATATATATATATATGGTTGATTTTTTACAGAGAGGAAGGGAGAGGAATAGAGAGTTAGAAACATCAATGAGAGAGAAACATCAATGAGAGAGAAACATCAATCAGCTGCCTCCTGCATACTCCCCACTGGGGATGTGCCTGCAACCAAGGTACATGCCCTTGACCGGAATCGAACCCAGGACCCTTGAGTCCGCAGGCCGATGCTCTATCCACTGAGTCAAACCAGTTAGGACAGAAGTATATTTTAAACATATATCTATTATGACCACCAGCAACCCTTGGAAAGCCCGATGGCATTGCATTCAATTTGTTTTTCATCAAAACTACTTAAAATTCCTTAAGTTTCACTGAAATTTTGCTGGGAGTTCTCAATAGTTGTTTCACGCTTATTTTAAGACATCCTAAAAGATATTATGTTATATATTGTTTTAGCCTCTCTGCTGTTTTCCTTTTTTTTCTCTTTTAGCTCTATACTCCTTGACCTAATTTCTTATTGTTGTCCATTTTCAAAATGCTAACCCTGCCAATAGTAACCACTGACAGTATTGCCTCTTCAGTTAGTGCTACTTATTTTCAAGGTTTAACTCACTGCTGTCATCTCCACCAATGACAATCCTGTTGACCTTGCAGATGTTGTCTTCCCCCCAACAGTTCATACATCATTTCCAATGCCAATGCTCAGTCTTCCAAGAAGATCATAGAGAACTAGTTCTTTTGTTTTTACTAATTCTTTTAGCAAAACCTCCACAGCTTATGTAAAAAACAAACAAACAAAAACAAAGAGAGAAAAAGAGAGCTCTGAGGTGAGGGTGGGCTTTGCAGTTAGGCAAGAGGTAGAAATTGTGGAAAGAAAAGAAAATCTAAAGTGTTGAAAGGGAGTTAAAAATAAACTCCATAATAAAGTCCCCAGAATGCTTTTCCTTCTTATCTGCTTTCTTCCTTCATCAGCATGTATTGGTCTTTTATACATTGATTAACAAAAAAAGATGGAAATATAGCATGCATACCAAGTGGGCATAGAAACATAAAAATGTAGTTTTAAAGAATTAAATAAATATCTGTGTAGCTATTATTCAGGCCAATATATCAAACATTATTTTAAGAAAATATAATGTTCCTGTATCTTCTTCAATGAGATGCTTCTTTGAATTACTCTAATTTGATGTGTATTGCTATAGCATTTTTATTTTCACTGCTAAATTATAATCATTGTATGAGTATACTGAAAATTATAATTCCACTTGTGGCTATGGAGGAGGGGTGTTGTACCTTTTTGTTGGCATAGAGAACATTGATATAAAAACATTTTTGCAAATATACCTTGATACACATGTGTAAGAACTTTTCTAGGATAGATAATGAGGAATAGAATTGCTAGTTATAGGATATGTGCAGGCATATCCCATTTTACTAGGTTACACAAAACTGATTTCCAGAGTGGTAGTAGCAATGATAATTTCCATCAACTAACATCCTTGTCAGAACATAGTATTATCTAACTTTGCCCATCTGCTGTATGTAAAATTATATGTCATTGTGGTTTTAATTTTCATTTTCTTGATTATTAATTTAACATATATTCTTAAATTTTATAGGCCATTTGTGCTTCTTCTTCAGTGAAATTTCTGATTACTCCTAGTGCTTAATTTTTATTACTTTGTCTTTTTCTGTTGAGCCATAGGAATTATTCATTATGTATTCCAGATAAATGCTATGCTGGTTTTATGTTTTGTAAAGTCCTTCTCTTAGATTATTGACAAATTTTCACATTTTATGTATCTTTTGATGAATATAAACTTCACCTGAAATTGTTTTCTGTGTATTGTGTGAGACAGGGCTGTCCTTGTTCCAGGAACATTTATTGCTACTAGTCTACATTACCCCTTCCTGAATTTGGAATGCTGGTCAAACATTCTGACTATCTAAGACTTTAAATTTAGCTCAAACATATGTAATAATTAAATTACTGGGGATGCCAAAGGAAGCAGTATAGTTCCCTCTGGCTGCAGGTACAATCATGTCTCAAGGTTTATTCTTCAAGGTAAGGATATTACCATGTTTCTTTTTCTCTCCTCTATTACTGAAGGTCTTAAATTGATAAATCTGACTAGGTCTTACTGATGACCTGAACGGTGAGCCAAATGTGTTTTTCCCAGGATCATGTCTCACAACACAGCAGGCAAAAGTGTGGAAAGTTTATTACAAGCAGATCTAGAGTCCCGAGTGAGGAGGGGGGGCCAAAGAATGGGTTGCCCGTTAAAGCCTTGTAGCCCAGGGTGATATAGGTGCTACAAGCCTGCTCTTTGTCTTCCTGCATCATCACCTGATTGAGTCCCTCAATTGCTGTTTTTTTTTTGCCCAGCAACTGACCTAAAATTTCCATTTCTATGTGTTCTTTCTCTGTTCTTGTGCTGAACTTTCTCTGTTTCTATGCGTTTGTCCATCATGTTGCTACAGGCCCTCCCTTGTTTTCCCATGCCTCCCGCTTTGAGTCCAGAAACATTTTATTATTTCTGCTTGATTGGTTCCTGTGGTTAGGCTGCTCAAACTGCCATGTCTGCCCCTGCCTATGTTCCACCTGCCTTTATTTCCACTGGACCCTGCCCTATTTGCCTGTGTTTCAAGTTAACCTTCTCATTACTAGATTCAGGGCCTCAATAGAGAAAATGCAAAAATGAAAGTTTGGTGACTTAGATTATATCTTTTGCTCTTTTTGTTAATCCTCAGAAAAGGATATGTTTTCATTGATTTTTAGAGAGAGTAGAAGGAAAGGGGAGAGACAGAGAAAGATATCAATGTGAGAGAGATACGTCTATTCATTGTCTCCCACATGTACCCTGACCAGGGCCAGGGATCAAGCCTGCAACCTAGGTACATGCCCTTGACCAGAATCGAATCAGGGACTCTTCAGTCCACAGACCAACATTTTATCCACTGAATCAAACCAGTTAGGGCTAGATTGTATCTTGCTTATATGTTATTGTACTTTTGTTCTTGAAAAAGTCAGAAAAAATCTTTGGGTTTCTAAGTATTATCTATAATAGCATCAAAATAAGGTATCTCCCAACCTCTAACCATTAGTCTAAATATTTATCCAAAGGAGCATTGTTTATTGGTTATAGGAATCTGCGACATTGATTTTAGATTACATTTGAGTCATTATACCTAGGGGATCTTTATAGTCTTGGTGTCAATTTCCAAATAGAAACTTAATCAAATATCCTCTACTATAGTTTTTGTCACTCTGTTGCCTAACTGATACTCTTATAAGAATGTTTTGCATAGATATAAAATTCTATTACTACAGAATTCTTCTTTTTTTAAAATATATTTTATTGTTTTTTTACAGAAAGGAAGGGATAGGAATAGAGAGTTAGAAACATCGATCAGCTGACTCCTGCACACTCCCTGCTGGGGATGTGCCCGCAACCAAGGTACATGCCCTTGGCCGGAATCGAACATGGGACCCTTCAGTCTGCAGGCCGACACTCTATCCACTGAGCAAAACCAGTTAGGACTACAGAATTCTTCTTTAAGACTACAAAAGGGTCTTCCTTTTACTAGGATCAGCAAATAAGACATGGAATTTGAAAATAATATTATTTGTTCTTCTCATTGGTGATCATTAACATACAAATAGTTTTTATTTTTCTGCTCTTTCACTTCTTAATAGAGAGGAATCATGGTAAACAAAACCATTTATAGTTTTAATGAGTAATGACACACTTGCATACACACTGTCTATGCTTATAGCCTCTCTAGAAACATAAATCAGAAACCTAGAATTATTAAGAGAATTTCAGGAAGAAATGGGACAAGAGCAACTTCCTTAGAAATACTGTGTTGTCGTTCTTTTTTTGCATCACTTAAGTTTTTTTTAAAAAATATATTTTGTTGATTTTTCAGAGAGAAGAAGGGAGAGGGATACAGAGTTAGAAACATCGATGAGAGAGGAACATGGATCAACTACCTCCTGCACACCTCCTACTGGGGATGTGTCCACAACCAAGGTACATGCCCTTGGCCGGAATTGAGCCTATGACCTTTCAGTCCGCAGGCTGACGCTCTATCCATTGAGCCAAACCGGTTAGGGCACTTGTTTTATTTTAAATGAATTCCTTTAGTTTCTCCATCAGTGTTTCCATTATTCTATATTAGAATAGTTTTTAAAATATATTTGAGTGATTTACTTAAATTTCAGAATTTCAGTAATTTAAAAATTTATTTTTCCACCTTTTTTTTTGTTTGTTTTTAAATCTTTATTGTTGAAAGTACTACACAAGCCCCCTTTTCCCCCCATTGACCTCTTCTAGACCACACCCACACCCACCCCAGGCTTTACCAGCCTATTGTCTGTGTCCATGAGTTATGCACATATGCATACAAGCTCTTGGTTGATCACTTGCCACCCACCCACCCACCCTCCCCCGCCTTCCCTCTGCAATTCCACAATCTGTTCCTTACTTCTGTGTCTCTGGATCTATTTTGCTTTCAAAATAAAAACATTTTTTCTAGATATATAGTAGAATATATCTGAAATTATAGTGTATATAATTCACAAGGTTGCAAGTTGCCTATTTTCTTTATTTGATATAATTTATTAATATCCAAAGTTAGCTAGCATATTACTATTAAGCAGAGCACTGTCAATGTTAACTGACAGAAGTTTTATCACATATTAAAAACAGTTTTATCCCTTATCGGTGATAACATTGGCAAATATGTTCTCCTATGCAGTGGGCTTTCTTGTTGTCTTGTTGATGATTCCTTTTGCTGTACAGAAGCTTTTTATTTTGATGTAGTCCCATTTGTTTATTTCTCTTTAGTTTTCATGCCCTAGATTCTAGAAGCTGTATCGGTGAAGATATTGCTGCCTGTGGATTCCTCTGGTATTTTTATGGTTTCCCATCTTATGTTTAAGTCCTTTATCCATTTTCAGTTTATTTTTGTGTATGATGTAAGTTGCATTTTTTTTTTGCATGTGTCTGTCTAATTTTCCCAATACCATTTATTGAAGAGACTGACTTGATTCCATTGTATGTTCTTGCCTCCTTTGTCAAATATTAATTGAGTCTAGTGGTTTGGGTCAATTTCTGGGGTCTCTATTCTATTCTATTGGTCTATATGTCTGTTCTTGTGCTAGTCTCAGGCAGTTTTGAGAACAGTAGCTTTGCAATACAGCTTGATATCTGATATTGAGATCCCACCTACTTTGTTCTTCTTTCTCAGGATTGCTGCAGCTATTCTGGGTCTTTTTTTTTTTTTATTCCAGATGAATTTTTGGAGAGTTCCTTCTAAGTCTCTGAAAAAAATCTCTAACATTTACAGGGTATTCATACAATTTAACAAAAGGAAGATAAACAACCCAAACAAAAAATGGGCAATGTACCTAAATAGATACTTTTCAAAAGAAGACAGAAGGAAGGCCAAAAGACATATGAAAACATGCTCAAAGTCACTAATAATCTGAAAGATACAAATCAAAATGACAATGCGGTACCATCTCACACCTGTCAGAATGGCTATCATCAACAAATCAAAAAACCACAAGTGTTGGCGAGGATGTGGAGAAAAAAGGAACCCTTGTGCACTGCTGGTGGGAATGCAGACTGGTGAAGCCACTGTGGAGAACAGTATGGAGTTTCCTCAAAAAACTAAAAATGCAACTCCCATTTGACCCAGTAAACCCATTTCTAGGAATATATCCCAAGAAACTAGAAACACCAATCAGAAAGGATATATGCACCCCTATGTTCATAGCAGCACAATTCACCATAGCTAAGATCTGGAAACAGCCTAAGTGCCCATCTGTAGATGAATGGATTAGAAAACTGTGGTACATCTACACGATGGAATACTACGCTGTGGTAAAAAAGAAGGAATTCTTACCATTTGCAACAGCATGGATGGAACTGGAGGGCATTATGCTAAGTGAAATAAGCCAGTCAGAGAAAGATAAATGTCACATGATCTCATTCATTTGTGGAATATAATGAACAACATAAACTGATGAATAAAAACAGATCCAGAGACAGAGAAGCATCGATCAGACTATCAAACCTCAGAGGGAAGACAGGGGAGGGTGGGGTCAGGAGGAGAGATAACTCAAAGGACTTGTATGCATACATATAAGCCTAACCAATGGACACAGACACCAGGGGAGTGAGGGCAAGAGTGGTGTGGGGGTCGGGGGGTAATGGGGGGATAAGGACACATATACAATACTTTAATAAAAAGAGGAAAAAAATGAAAAAAAGAACATTTTTATCAATTGCCATAAATATACAAAATAGAAAAGAAAAGAAAAAGTTGCATTTGCAATTTAAAGCTCTCAGGCAGGTGTGTAATGTCACATGTCTGCAGAAGCCTATTTATAAATGCACATTTTAATACCAACTCATTGTCCTGATTCATTAAGGGGAAAAGTGCTGATTAGAAACAATTTTCATTTTTTCAGTATACCCCAAGAGTTCTTCCTTTCTAAAAAAAAAAAAAAAATTCTAAATATATAGTTTAGACTCATTTTTAATGGATTTAAAAACTTTTATGAATTCATAAATATTGTTTCTCTGATATGATTGTTTAAGCAGTATATAGATATAAAATTAAATAATATTTAAGTTATAAATATATATGCATGCATGTGTGTGTTTGAAGGTGATACAGAATGCTTTTACTTGAAAAGAAAATCAAAGTGGACAATAAATATCATAAATTTGTATTATAATCCTTCAATGGTTTGAAAATAAACAATGTAAGATTTTAAAAGTCATAAAATCTAATATATTGATAAAAATTAAGAGAAATGCTCCTCTTATGCATATTGTATGTTTTTTCTGTGAGAACCTTTTGTTTTTATTTATTGTTTGCTTATGTTTCCTTTTAATATAATGTATTGCTGTTGGAATCCTTGTTCTTCTAAGCCAGTTCTTATATAAGTATGTATTTAATTTTATAACTGTAATTTTTTATAAAAGTAAGAGGGGGATATGATTTGATTTATGTTTTAGAAGCACACATTTACACCTAGGTCAAAAATCAATAGAAGGTTAAAATATTTGCATGCAAATCTTAGGAGTCAGGGAAATTAGTTAGGGTGCCATCACTTAAGACCAGCTCAAGGATGATGAGCCTGTGAACAAGAGAAGGAACCTGGGAATGGAAAGGAAAAGACAGATCTCAAAAATCAGGAGATGGAATTAACACAATGTGCTGACTGATTGAATGTGAGAGATGAGATAAATGGATGACTTGAGGATCATAATGAGGTTTCCTAGCTTGAGTGACTCCCTGAATAGTGATCTTATTGACTGAAAGGAAAAATAAACAGCTTTGGAAAGGAAGATAACTGAGTGGATTTTGTTGAAACTAAAGTACTTTATAAGGTATGCACGTTAAATTTATCTAGCAAACCATTTTATAATACATTTCTATATCACATGATAAAGGGGGTATTATAAATAATTATTTGAAAATTATTGAAGTAGATGATCATTCTTATTAAGCCATTAGGTTAAACCACTAAAATATAGAATGAGCAGAGAAATGGACCAATAATTGAACGTTGTGAAACACAAATATTTAAGGGGCAGGTAGTAAAGGGGAATTCGGGACACAGGGCATAAAAGGAGTGATCAGAAAGGAGAGAGCCAAATTAAGTGCTGGATATTGTATCATTGAGGTTCATGAGGGAAGGCATGGTCAATATTATTAATTGGTGCATAAGTTTTGAGAAAACAACATTACAAGACCACTATTGACTTTTTGACTAGTTATAGAAAAAGACTTTGGAGCAAACACCAAATTGCAATGGGTAGGAGAGTAAACTGGAGGATGAAGAGCTCATAATCCCATGGAATGTTCTCAATTGTTACTTTGTATACCAGCCCTATTTAATTATCTTATAAATGTACCTTATTACACTTCAACTTGAGTTAGCTCTAAATTGGCACTGCTACTAAGCTTATTTCTTTCATTGGATGCTCTCCTTAACTAATACTTAACAGAAATTCGTACACATGCTTAAAACATTTAAGACTGAAATTACAATAATTTTCTCACTCTTTGGGAATTTGTAAATTTTCATTCCCTGTAAATCCTCCCCTCTCTCAGATTGCTTGTTTTGCATAAAGCATTTTGATAGCTATGATAAAAGTTATTTATTCCCTTAAAGAAAATCTTTGACTTGACTCAAGTTTGAAATTATCTGAGACACAAATATATATATATATATATATATATATATATATATATATATATATATAGTAAGTATGCAAATTAGGCCGGGACTCTGTAATGGGTCACGACCAGGCAGAAGGAGGTTGTGTGTGCAGGTGAGGCCTAGAGCTGTGGCGGAGGCTTGAGCAGGCCTGGAACGGAGTCACGGGGGCGTGGGGGGGGGGGGCCTGCCCAAGTCTCAGCGGAGGCTTGAGCAGAGCTGGGGGGGGCCTACCCAAGCTGTGGTGGAGGCTTGAGTGGAGCCAGGGGGCCCTGCCCAAACCACAGAGAAGGTCTGAGTAGGCCTGGAGACAAGGGGGGGTGTGCCAGTGGTGGCTTGCCAGCAGTCCCGCCTCTGCGCGTGAACTGCAGAGGAAACACCTTTTCTGACCGCTCATTGGCTAAGCTCCCAGTATGCCACTGGTAGTGTTCTTGGTAACTTGGGTAATAAGAATTCAGGAAGGTGATCTGGGGTTTTTCCACATCACTCCTGGAGGAAAAAACAAAGGTCTGCTGCTGGGGGGCTAAGAAATGTCATATCCTGCCCGAGCCAGTTTGGATCAGTGGATAGAGCCTTGGCCTGTGGACTGCAGGGTTCGGGTTTGATTCTGATCAAGGGCATGTACCTAGGTTGCAGGTTCCTTCCTTGCCCGGGGCCCAGGTCAGGGTTCATGCAGGAGGCAACCAATCGAAGTGTCCCTTTCACATTGATGTTTCTCTCTCTTTCCCTCTCTCTTCCACTTTCTCTAAAAATCAATGGAAAAATATCCACAGGTGAGGTAAGAAAGAAAGAAAGAAAGAAAGAAAGAAAGAAAGAAAGAAAGAAAGAAAGGTCATATCCTATGAAAGACACATCTTGAAAATGCCTAAAGAAAGTTGTTATTTTTTCATGGTGAAGGAACTGGAGTCCGTGTTGATGAAAACAACTTGGTGGCTGTGGCAGCCAGCAGTGGCAGCAGCAGTGGGGTGATGGGGGTGGTGCTTTCCGCTGATCAGCCCGGTCACCTTCTGCAGAGGGAGGCCCGACTGCGGCTTAGGCCCTCTCCCTGAGTGGGCCTAAGACATCAGTAGGACATCCCCTGAGGGCTCCCGGACTGTGAGAGGGGGCAGGCTGGGCTGAGGGATCCCCACCCCAGTGCATGAATTTCGTGCACTGGTCCTCTAGTCCTATATAATAAAAGGGTAAGACTGGTCGCTGTGATGCGCTCTAACCACCAGGGGGCAGATGCTCAACACAGGAGCTGCCCCTGGCAGTCAGTGTGCTCCCACAGGGGGAGTGCTGCTCAGCCAGAAGCCCAGAAGCTGGGCTCATGGCTGGTGAATGCAGCGGTGATGGCTGGAGCCTCTCTGGCCTCCGTGGCAGTTCAACATCCCCTGAGGGCTCCAGGACTGCAAGAGGGTGCAGGCTGGGCTGAGGGACGCCCTCCACTCTGAGTGTATGAATCTCGTGCACTGGGCCTCTAGTTAATAGATAAGAAGATAGCAAGGAATACTTTCATTTCAGACAATAGTGTTTCAAATTGTTAAATCTACCTTATTATAAATGAGTAGATAATGAATAGAAATTAAGATACTATGTTAAGATCTGCTGTACACTTCTTTGCGATCACACCATATACATATACATATATATATAGCGCTACAAAACATGGATTAAGTCATTCTACAACTGAACTGCTTAAGGAATCACTCTTGGATGCCATGTAATAGAGTATCTTACATTGGCTTAAAACATGAGCTCTACCCTGGCAAGCATTTATTACTTACTGGTAATGTCCTGGTGGGAGTTATTTTATTGTAAGACAGTGTATTTTCTACTAAATACCATTCATTTAATTTTAAAATTTCCATCTTGCATATGTAATCTTTCTACACATACTCAGGGCACTTCAGAAATAGCAATACTATCATATAGATTTCCAGCAGGAAATAAATAGTAGATTTCAATTTAAATAAATAGAGGATGGCTTTATGAAAAAACTATGCACATAGTTGTGGAAAGGGTTAGGAAATTTACAAGAGATAGTGAAATATGCCAGGGCTAGCAAAGTTTCCACACCACCCTTAGATATTTGGGATGAAGAAGGAAGAGTTAGTAGGAAATTGGAGACAGAGAGGGCTATTAGATATGCTGACTTATAGAAAGCTCAGACTTTTCTGTGAAAAATCACAGACAGCTTGCAGCATAGCCAAAGGAAAGGAGTAGAGAGAAGATATATCTGATTCCATTCCCTCCTTGCCTCTTTTCCATACCCTATTAGTGATTCTTATTGATGGAACTGAGAAGGGAAGGGAATTGGTTGGTAGAATCAGTACAAGTTAACATCCAGGGACATAGAACTTGATGGAAAAACATGAATAATGGATCAGGATAGGATAAACTAACTAAATGAATGAATGATGATTGAATAAATGAATGAATAAAATGTGTGTATATATACATAAACATACATATACATCTCTACTAATAAAAGGGTAATATGCTAATTAGACCAGATTTCTTCCAGACATCCTTTCAGATGTCCTTCCAGACAAACCCACAATGGCTGCAAGGGCTGAAGGCAGGCAGCCATGTTGGCAGCTGTGAGGGCTGAGAGCAGGCAGCAGCGGAGGCCAGCAATGGCAGCAGCAGCAGGGTGATGGGGGTGGCACCTTCCCCTGATCACCTGGTTGCCTCCTGTAGAGGGAGGCCAGAGGCAGCAGCAGTGGCTGGGGTAATGGGGGCAGCACCGTCCCCTGATCAGCCTAGTCATCTCCCACAGAGGGAGGCCAGACTGTGGCTTAGGCACCCTTCCCGAGGGCAGTGGGCCTAAGCCATCAGTAGGACATCCCCTGAGGGCTCCTGGACTGTAAGAGGGGGCAGAATGGGCTGAGAGACTCCCTCCCCACCACCAGCTCCTAGGTGCCTGCGGCTGGCCAGAAGGAGGGAAGCCTGGTCTTGGGTGCCTGTGGCTGGCTGGAGGAGAGAAGCCTGGATCCCAGGTGCAGGGGCCAAGACAAAGGCAGTTAGGGGCGATCAGGTAGGCAGGCAGGTGAGCAGTTAGGAGCCAGTGGTCCCAAATTGTAAGAGGGATGTCCTACTGCCAGTTTAGGCCCGATCTCTGTGGGATCGGGCCTAAACTGGCAGTCGGACATCCCCCGAGAGGTCCCAGATTGGAGAGGGTGCAGGCCAGGCTGAGGGACCCCCCACCTCATGCACAAATTTTGTGCACCGGGCCTCTAGTATACATATAATGTTCAACATGGGTAGGCCTCAGGGAAATAAAAATTTAAAACAAAATAACATTCCACTATAAACCCATTAGAATAATTAAAAAAAGCAAAAAAGGCAAAATAAAAAAATAATATGAATGGGTATTAGTGAGGATATAGAGTAGTCTAAACCATTATGTTTTGCTGTCCAAAGTGTAAATTGATATAACTTTGGCAAATTCTACCAAAACTGATTATAATCTATGACCAAACAATTCCACTTCTGGATTTATAGAAGTGTGTTATTTTGTACATCAAAAGAGTTATACAAGAATATTATTAATACTTTTTATCATATTTAAAAGTAAATACAATCCAAATGTCCACCAATACTATATAATGAAAGAGAAGTATGCAAATTGTCCCCTGAACCAGAGTTCTTCCGGGAGTTTGACCAAGGGGCGGGCTGGCCAGGAGAAAGGAGGGAGTACCTGGCTGGCAGCCAGCAGCTGACAGCCACTAGGGACCCTACCAGTGCATGAATTTCATCCACTGGGACTCTAGTAGTGAAGTAAATAGATAAATTGTGGTATCCTATATAATAAAGAGGTAATATGCAAATTGACCATCACACCCTTGCACAAGATGACCATCTCCATGTGGTCAAAAGATGGCTGCCCCCATGTAGTCAAAAGATGGCTGCCAAAGGATGGCCGGGAGGGGAGGGCAGTTAGGGGTGACTGGGCCTGCAGGGGAGGGAGGGCAATTGGGGTGGATCAGGCCTGCAGGGGAGGGCAGTTGGCGGTGACCGGTCTGGCATGGTAGGGCAGTTGGGGGCAATTGGGCCGGCAGGGGAGGGCAGTTGGGGGCAATCAGGTCAGCAGGGGAGCAGTTAGGCATTGGTCAGGCTGGTAGGAGAGTGGTTAGAGGGTGATCAGGCTGGTAGGCAGGCGAGCGGTTGGGAGCCAGCAGTTCCAGATTGTGAGAGGGATGTCCAACTGCTGTTTTAGACCTGATCTCCTGAGGGATCCCAGATTGGAGAGGGTGCAGGCTGGGCTGAGGGACAGCCCCTCCCCCCCAAAGTTCATGAATTTCATGCACTGGGCCTCTAGTGTTCATATAATGAAATACAAGATAGCCACAAGAAGAAATATCCAACATCATAGACAAAACTCACATACAGTGTTTGGTGAAAATAGTCAAACACTAAAGGTCGATGCTCAACCACTGAGCCACGTGGGCTGGACTAAAACTGTATTTGTGATATGTGCAGCTTTCTATACTAGGAAGTATTTTTTTGTTTTTATACTTTTTCTATTAAGACATTTCACCAAAGTGTCTTTAAAGACAGATATTTCTACTAAATATTAGGTCTAATGATCATTTCAATCAATATCTATTTCTGGAGTTGGTCAAACAATACATGTAGCATTTTAAGAAAGTAAAACTTTAAGAAACATGTTTGTTTTTTTTTTAAATCAGGGAGAGATATAATAATTTGATTGTTTCAAATGTCTCCATTTTACAAATTATTAACACCACTCCCATATATTTTATAAATTTTTTAATCCTCACCTAAAGATATGTTTTTTGGTTAGTTTTGTTTCTAATTGATTTTTAGAGAGAAAGGAAGAGTGAGAGCAAGAGCGAGAGCGAGAGAGAGAGAGAGAGAATCACTGATGTGAGAGATAAACATCCATCAGTTGCCTTCCTTATGCCCTGACCTGAGATCAAATCCTCAACCTAGGTATGTGCCCTGACCAGGAATGGAACCAGACACCCTTTCATGTTTAGGATGATGCTCTAACCAACTGAGCCACCTGGCTAAGGCACACCCATATATTTTAAATAGTAAATTAAATTTTAGCATTTTAGAAGTTTGTACATACATTCCAGTCTTTTAAAAACTTTCCTATTCAGATGAAGCTAAAGTAGTTTTCTTTGTATAGAATGGGAGGTTAATATTTTTTAATGTATTGACCGTTATATCTTATGGAAAGGTGGAATATTGGTATGTTGCTATAAATACTACCAGCCAGGTGCACAAAAAATGTATTTAAAATAAAGAGGTGAAAAGTTTAAATTGTGCTATTTATCCATGGCATTTATTATAGATTGAAGGAGATTTGTAAGTCAAAAGAAGTGATATGAAAGCAAGAAAGGTCAAAGAAAATAACCCAGAATGAATGCAGAATAGGTAAACATGCTCCTAGGGAAAAACATAACAGGAAAGGCATAAAGATAATGGCATACATCTCAGTCTAGATGTATAGAATTCAGTGCCAGATTTATTATGTAAGCTGTGTGTTAAGTAATGGAAATAGAGATTCTCCATTATGAACATGTATATAAGTGTTTCTACATTAGATAGGTGTTTCATTGCCTTTCTAGCCTAATTATGGTAGTATTTACCATTCACCCCCACCATTCACTCTTCTACCACCCCCATTCCCCCTTTCCCTCTGGTAATCACCAAGCTGTTGTCTGTGTCTATGAGTTTTGGGGATTTTTTTTTTTTTTTTGCTTAATCCCTTCACCTGTTTCACCTAGCTCTACAACCCCCTCTCCTCTGAGAGGAGGTTCTCTATTTTGTTTGTTAGTCTGTTTTGTTCATTAAATTCCACATGAGTGAAATCATATTGTACTTGTCCTTCTCTGTACACCTGAAACCTATATCATTTTATTAACCAATGTCACCCCAATAAATTCAATTTTAAAATGCTAAAAACAATAAAATAAATGATGTTTCCTTGGGACAATGTTCATATTACAAGTAAATGAGGTCTGCCAGAGCTCCTGTGCCTATATTACATGAAATAGTTTTCTTTGAAGCTGATTTAAAGACTGTCAGAGTGAAGAAAGTACAACTAACAGGTTAACATTTTATGTCACATTTGAGACTTAGCAAGGATAGTAAAAAGAATGGGTGAAGAAAATCCTTTTAGAGTTATGGAATTCACAATTTTTTACTTGCTCTATTAAATGTGAGTGCAATTCATCAACTAAGGTCTACTATGTGATATGTTATGTTAATGCATGTTTCCACAACTTATGTCTGTTTGCTCTTCCCAGATATATTTATATCATACAAAGGTATAGATGAATGCTATAATTATCATCACCAAATAGCTTATTTATTAATGCATATAAAGCCCTTTTGCTGCTCAAAGTCACTAATGTTTCTCCTGATATTTCTCTGCTATTGGGAACTCAATGTTTCTCCTAATCTAGTCATGCAAATCCCATTCATGTTAAATTGAAGAGCTAATAAGAGTGCTTTTCTGGACTATGCAGTAAACATAGCTTGCAAAATTTACTTATCTATACTAATAAAGAGCTAATATGCTAATAGTCAATACCTGTAACGGGTACAGACCAGGTCATTAGCATATTAGCTGGGGCATTGCTTTGAAGACAGGCGGAAGCAGGGAGGCGCCGGAGGGAGGCGGGACCATCCCAGGCCATGGAGGGCAGGGGTGAGAGCGCATAGCGCCCCCCTTTCCGGCCTTCGCCACCTACTGCTCACATTCTGAGTGCTCTGTGGCCCACTTGCCAGGGGAAGGAGCACAGCTCAGTAGGTGGGAGGCTTCCATGCTCTCCTCCAGCAGCATGATGGGGCGGAGCTGCCGTGTTGCTCTGGAGACAGGGCAGAAGTGGGCAGGCGCCCAGAGAAGGCGGGACCAGCCCGAGGCAACTGAGGGACTGAGGGTGGGGCTTGAAGGCCAGAGGGTTTCAGGGCCGGAGCTCTGCGTGGAGAGGTTTGGGTGTCAAGGCAGGGCAGCGCCTCACGATTTCAATTTGCGCACTGGGCTCCTAGTGGTATATAAATCTTTCCAGTATATTCCTTGTTTTTTTCTAAATTTGATAATTAAATATAAATATTTCTGTAGTGATGCCTTCACCTAATGTTGATGAAAGTAAAGATTAATAAATTTACATCCATACTGTGCTTTATGTTTTCAAGGTTGTTTCATTTTCATAATTTTATTTTGCCTCTTCTTACCATACAGTGTTGCAGATGAACAGTCAAGTAAAAGTATGCCCATTTAAAGACAGGATAATTGAGCTCCTTAACAAGTTAAGTGAAAAGTTTAGTCAATTAACACCAAAATGCTTGTCTGTTGCACCTGTTGGGTAAATGTAATTTATATCTCTATATCTATATCTATATCTATATCTATATCTATATCTATCTATATCTATATCTAATCTATATCTATATCATCTATATCTATATCTATATCTATATCTATATCTATATCTATATCTATATCTATATCTATATCTATATCTATATCTATCTATATCTATCTATCTATCTATCTAGATATCTAGATATATCCCAAGTGGCAATCCTCTCTACAAAAGTAATAGAGGAAGAAAACATTTTCATTATGGAATAAGCATTAAAACCAAAATGTGATGGTCACATTCCTAAGAGACTGCTGAGAGATTGCCAACAGAATGAAATTTCACTTCTTCAGATAGCTAAGCAGATACAAGCCATTACATATGTGACTTCAAGATAAACAATAACTAGTCCTTAAGTAAGTTACACACAGTTCATCCTAACTTTAACTGGTAATTGGGGTGACCATCTGTGTTACCTAATTGGCTTTATCCCAGGGGAAATACAAGCTTCTCATCTTTTTAATAGCAGGAAATGGTTTGGCAGCTTGGAGCAAGGTTCTCACTGAAGTCAGGCTCCTACACTCCCCACAAACTGGGAGAGGGATGCTATCATCCATGTTTGCCTTTCAAAGAGATGACTCCCAGGTTCTGGAGAAAAACATTCCTGGATCATGAAGCTGACAAAAGCCAGTTGACAAAATGCCTATCTACTCTTCTGAAAGATTTAATTACATTCAAAGATAAGAAAGTACTTACAAATAAAACCGAAAACAAAACAACAAGTGAATAAACAGGAAAAGCAAACAAAACCTCACAGACACAGACAACAGTATGGTGGTTACCAGAGGAAGGGGGTTAAGAGGATAGTAAAGAGCAAAGGGGGTCAAATATATAGTGATGGAAGATTTGATTTGGGTGGTGGGCACACATGCAATATACAGATGATGTATCATAGAAATGTACATTTGACACATATATAATTTTATTAACCAAAGTCACCCCAATAAATTTAAAAATATTTTTAAAGTGTTTTAAGTTAAATGCTTAGAAAGTAAAGGAGAGGTAGAAACTCTACCCATTTTCAGCAGGGAGGGAGAATTAAGCCCCCCCTTTTAAAATTAAATCTATTGGGGGTAACATTGGTTAATAAAATTATATGGATTTCAAGTGTACAATTTTATGAAACATCATCTGAATATTGCATTGTGTGTTTACCACCCAAAATCAAGTTTCTCACTTTTTAATAGTATTTGTGTTACATGCCTAGCAAACTTGTAACTACAGAGATTATAATTGATCCAGGGCCCTTTGTACTGGTCTTTGGCCTTTCATGGCCATCACCAGCCAATATCTGAGACCAAACAAGGATTCCAAAGCAGATCTATTCCTTCGAAAAAGAGGGGCTGTCTAGGATGTTTTTGCCTAACCTTTTCCTCTTTCTTTCACTCAGCGAAGACTTGCATCACTATCCGGAGACTTTCCCTTGATTTGCTGATTCTCTCTTCATTTACTTTGAGACATTTACCCAAATAAAATCCTTTCATATTTAATGTCATTTTGGCATTTATTTCTTTAAAGACCTAAGTTAAAACATGGTGGGCATAGCAAATAGTACAATCACTGTGGAGTGGTATTATTGAAATTTAACAATGTGTTTACTCCTTGGCAATTCAAAATGGAATCAGGTATTATAGCAGTGATCATTGCCAAGACATTGCCAACTCTGGGAGTTTATCATTCAGAGGTGTCTGCACAAATCCAAAGTGATATATGTAAAAGGTTATACATCACCACAGCATTGTTAACAGCATGAGATTGGCAACAACGCAAGGGATGTTATGTACCTGTACAAAAGATAGAGGTGGCACTTGGTATGCTAATATGGAAAGCTCTCCATGACTTATTTTTAATTGATTAATTAATTAATTTATTTATTCTTTATCAATTAAGGTATTACATATGTGTCCTTATCCCTCCATTGCCTGCCCCCCACTTGTGCCCTCACCCCTTTAGTACATGTGTCCATTGTTTATGCTTATATGCATGCATACAAGTCCTTTGGTTGATCTCTCCTTCTTACCCTCACACTTCCTTGCATTCCCTCTGAGATTTGTTTTTGTTCAACAGTTTATGTTTTTCATTATATTCCTATCCCCCCCATTGCCCACCTCACCCCCAGCTCATGCCCTCACCTGGGGCGGGGGGTGAGGTGGGCAATGGGGGGGATAAGGAATATAATGAACAACATAAACTGATGAACAAAAACAGATCCAGAGATGAGAATCATCGATCAGACCGTCAAACCTCAGAGGGAAGGCAAGGAAGTGTAAGAGTAAGGGGGAGACCAAAGGACTTGTATGCATGCATAAAAGCATAAACAATGGACACCTACGCTAGGGGGGTGAGGGCACAAGCGGGGAGGGTGGGGGGGCTATGGGGAGATTAGGACACATATGTAATACCTTAATTGATAACGAATAAATAAATAAATAAGTAAGTAAGTAAGTAAGTAAGTCATGGAGAGCTTTCCATATTAGCATACCAAGTGCCACCTCTATAGTTTTACATTGTATGAATATAATCCAATTTATTTATCTGTTCGATTACTGATGGATACTTCATCTCTGATGAAGATATATATATATTCCTCTTGGAGTAGGTATACAAGAGTATCTTCCACTTAAATATTGAAGATTAGAATTTCTAGTCATTGGACATATATGTTGTCATTTTATTTTGATAATGTCAAGTCATTTTCCAAAGTATTTGTGCTAATTTACATTACCTCCTGCCAGCAATATATGAAAGTTCTGTCATTTCAAATCATCACCAATATTTGATATTTGAAGGTTATGAATTTTTATAACAATATGGTTGCATGTAAAATGGTACCACACTATAATTTAGTTTGGAGTTTTAAATTGCTAATACATTTGAGCATATTTTTATTTTAATGGTGATTCTGATTTCCCTTTCTGTCAAATACAGTTTAAGTCTTTATTCTTTGTTTCATTTTTTTTTGTCTTTCTCTTATTTGTTTATGGAGTTTTTATTAGATATTCTGAATACTCTTCATTTATCATTTATACAATGAAAAATTTTTCTCAATCAGAGATTCTTATTTTCACTTTTTTATGGTTTTAAATAAACAATAATTAATTTATACAGTCATAGTAAATAGCCAATTTTGTGTGTGTGTTTTTTTTTGTTTTGTTTTGTGTTTTTTTGTGTCACTTCTTTTACTATCTCCATTTTGTACCTTGGTGGGCAAAAGTAACTTTACAGTTATTCATATGAAAAAAGACATGCAGGTTATGGTTATTACAATAACTTTATTAACTGAAAAGAATTTTACTCACAATTGTATACCAATTTTTGTCCAACTTTGTATATTTCTCTGAAATGACTCTAAAGTTTTATAATTTTATCTTTTACACTAGGGGCCCGGTGCAAAAAAAATTGTGCACTGGGGAGGGGGTCCTCAGCCCAGCCTGTGCCCTCTCGCAGTCTGGGACCCCTCGGGGGATGACCACCTGCTGGCTTAGGCCCACTCCGCGGGAGATTGGGCCTAAGCTGGCAGTCAAACATCCCTCTGGAAGCCCTGGAGCCCTTGGGGGATGTCCACTTGCCAGCAGGGAGCAGGCCTAAGCTGCAGTCAGACATCCTTAGCACTGCTGAGGAGGTGGGAGAGGCTCCCGCCACCACCACTGTACTGGCAGCCGTCAGCCTGGCTTGTGGTTGAGCAGAGCTCCCTCTGTGGGAGCACACTGACCACCAGGGGGCAGCTCCTGCATTGAGCATCTGCCCCTGGCGGTCAGTGTGTATCATAGTGACCAGTCATTCCCATTCATTCTGCTGTTAGGATCAATTTTCATATTACCCTTTTATTATATAGGATAGAGGCCTGGTGCATGGGTGAGGGCTGGCTGGTTTGCACTAAAGGGTGTCCTGGATCAGGGTGGGGGTCCTGCTGGTGTGCCTGGCCAGCCTGGGTGAGGGGCTGAGGGTCGTTTTCAGACTGGCCATACCCCCATCAGGGTGGGGGTCCCTGCTGGAATACCTGGCCAGCCTGGGTGACAGGCTGACGGCTGTTGTCAGGCTGGCCATGGCCCCCAGCCACCCAAGCTCCCAGTGGAGGCTGGCTGGAAGCAGGTATCTGGGATTTATTTATCTTCTATAATTGAAACTTTGTTGCCTTGAGCGGAGACCACAGCCAGCCAGGGCAGGCAGAAGCTTGGCTTCCTACATTGCCGGACAACCAAGCCTCCTGCTTGCTCCATCTCCATGGCTGCTGACCGCCATCTTGGTTGTGTTAACTGTTAATTTGCATGTAGTCGCTCTGATTGGCTGGTGGGCATGGCTTGGGGCATGGAGGAGATGCAGTCAATTTGCATGTTTCTCTTTTATTAGATTAGATTTGTTTTTACCTCAAATTGATTTTAATTTATCTACTAATGTGAAGGAAATTATATTTACATTTTTGTCTAATTTTAATACATGATTGACCAAATGTATATATATATATGTATATATATGTATATATATATGTATATGTGTGTGTGTGTGTGTGTGTGTGTGTGTATATATATATATATATATATATATATATATATATATATATATATAATATGCAAAGTGTCCCCTTGTAAGTTTGACTGACCAGGAGTTCAATTGTTCACTATGATGTGCGCTGACCACCAGGGGGCGGCATGGAACAAAGGGAGACCCCAGCCAGCACCTGGCAGCTGTTAGGGGTGCACTGGGCCTCTAGTAATTTAATAATGATTTCGGTAATTTTGGTGCAACCTTGTATCAGTGGTACAAGCCAACGCTCCAGAAGTCTCCTGCCTACTTGATTTAATGGATGTATTGTACTTTAGAACCTAACTTTTAACATAAGGTTGCTACTTCTTTCTGTTTTGCTTTTTACCCTCTCTAGCTTTTATGGATTAATTTGCTTATTTTTCAATTGATTTTTGTCTCTATTATTTTATATTATAGTCCCCACCTTGTTTTTTTTTTTAATGGTTACCATAGAAATTATAGTATATGAACTTATCAAAATCTCTATTTAATATTATCTTTACCCTACTCCTGACCATTAGCGTAATATAGAACATGTAAATCCCAACTACTTTCTCCCAATTCATATACTATCATCTATTTAATTCAATCTTTCTTTTAACAGCACAATTTATTATCATTATTTTTTTCTAGTCATTGTGCTTTTGTTTTATCTTCTCACCCAAGGATATGTTCATTGATTTGAGAGAGATAGGAAGAGAGAGGCTGATGCAAGAGAGAAGCATCAGTGGGTTGCCTAAGGTATGATCCCTGACCAGGGACCTATCCCACAACCTAGTTAAGTGCCCTGACCAGGAACCATCCTCGCCACCTTTTGGTGTATGGGACAATACTCCAACCAGCTCAGCCACCTGGCCAGAGTTTGTGTTCATTTTGATTTGCAAACTTATTAATGAATTTCTTAGCTTTTTATTTCTTCTGAAATATTAGATCACATGATCTGAAGTTATTTTTCTTTTGCCTGAAGTTTAACTTTACTGTTGTGTGTTTCTGGCATCTTGGTGAATCTGATTCTACTGTTTGTTGATTCTTAGACTGTCACTCTTCTGTGATTTGTTTCCTTGTGGATTTTGTGATTTGTGAATTTGCCCATTTTCCTCCTTGTAGTCTTTGATCATTGGAAAAGAATTTTTTCAGACAGGATTTTCTTTTGCTTTTATCAAAACCCCATGTGTATTAAAAGTCCTGAACCACTTTAAAATATTGCATTTTTGGTTTGCTTTTAATCATTGTAGAGTTATTTTGAATTCCACTCAGTTGTGAGAATTGGATTGTAGTTAAAAATTATCAAGAATGAAGGCAGACATCAACATTTCTGCTAAAAAACAAAACAAAACAAAAACTGAACATATGGGTTTTATATTTAAATGTATTTATTAAATGAATTTATTATATCACAGATTCATACACAATAGTTATGTCAAAACTTTAATGAAAATAAGAAGTCATTGGTGTGGGTGACCTCTGAAGCTATTCTTTTGCCCAGTTGAGAGAGTTTTCACTTTGGTTTCTACACTTCATGCTTCTTAAAAAACAAAAGATAAATGTAAGTTTTGATGTCGGTTTGGATGCTCCTAGAAACACATGAATAGAACATAACCAACTTAGAGATAAATAGGAGAAGGAGTAGGAATAGGCAGGTGCAGGCCCAATGTCTGTGAAATAAGAAAATGAGGATTAGGTGGGAAGAGCCTCAGCATGAAGTGCAGCTCTGAGATGGTCTTGGCCAGTTTTATGAGGAGCTCTAAGCAAGATTTCCTGTTAGAAGGGTCCTGAATCAGACAAGGTGACTCCCTGTTTGTTGGGTTCTCTCATTGACTGAGAGGAGCAATGTAGAGCACAGTCACTCATAAATATGGTGGCTGAGGGGGTAGCAGCTGGAGGCTGACGGCTAAATACAATCCTTGAAGCAAGTTCTCCTGAAGCAATATCTGGTCAGTTCACCTTCATTGTTACCATTCCTGAATATGGTGGAGAGGCTGCGACATAAGAAATATGTATTTCCCCTCTGCCCCTAGTTCCTGACGCAGACATGCAAAAACTCTTGTAATTTTCTGAATAATAGGGTGATAGGAGTGTTTTAGAAGTAGCTTCTAAATTCCTTGATATTTCCTGGGCCCTATTTTGTTCTACTGAGGAACTCTTTGTGAACTCTTTGATAGTTTCAGGAGGGAGGGTAATCATTAGAAAGACCAAGCCATGCTTAGAAACTGAGCTATCAGCTTCATCAACCCCTCATCCTTTGGAGAGAAGGGAGAGGCTAGAGATTGAGTTAATAATTGACAATGCCTATGTGATAAAGTCTCAGTAAGCATTTAAAAACTATGGGGCTCAGAGAGTGTTGATGTTGTTGAACACATCCATGTGCTGGAAGGTATTACACCACCCCAACCTGGGCCTGTGCCCTGACCAGGAATAGAACTGCGACCTTCTGGGTCATAGTCGATGCTCAACCACTGAGCCATGCCACCCAGGCTGTCTGTTTCTTTAATTGAGCTTTTAAAATATATATTATTTGAATAAAATTATAATGATTTCATTAACCTATGTTGCCCTTCCTTAAATATGATGACTATAAATGTGATAGAAAATTAAAATTGCCTATTGCAGGAGGAAAGCAATCAAGCTAGATTGACCAATATGCTTATATACTTGTCTGGCAAATTTCCCACCCCCCTAGATTGCAAAGCTGAAAGTAGAGAATCCTTATAAACATCTATTTCTCTGTCTATGAAGAAATTAAATCATGAAAGCTCAGGTTCAGAATTTCTATGAATCAATTTTATAGAAGGATATCTAAAATTTTTATTTCTAAGGGTTTTCTATTTTAATAATAACAATAAGACATTCTGGATTATTTTGTTATATGGAAGGTTATTGATATAAATTCAGTGATTTTTCAGTGGCAAGCTTAAAATACATTCCTAAATATTTTATTATAAAATAATTTTAACATCTAGGGGAAATAAAACCTGTTCATAATTGTGTAGGTTCATTTGCTAAGATGCCATGCAAATCAGATGCTGTACACACTATAAGGATTTGCAAATTTAGTCATTTTGCCATTTTAAAAATGGAGAGAGTTAATAGATATGCTGGGATATCACAGGGAAAATAGAAAAAGTAATATGATACCAGGAAGAAGGGAAAATAGCTATCAAATAAAAGCCAGGGATATACTGCATTGTATAGTGGAATACAGTAAAATATCTCCTCCCCGCCCACCCCCCTCCCCCCGCCTTTCTCTCTCTCTCTCTCTCTCTCTCTCTCTCTCTCTCTCTCTCTCTCTCTCACACACACACACACACATACACACACACACACACACACACACACACACACACACACACACTCACGATCATGCTCACAGATTCTAAAACCAAAGAACTCTAATATAGCTGGCACAGAAACCCTTTTACAGGGTTTACAGACTTTATAGGGATAAGGATTACAAGAAATCATATATCACACACAATGAAAAGAATTCTTTCCAAAAAGACATTGAAAGTGTTATTTATCCTATATAGTATACAACCATTTAACTCACCGTAAAGGCTATCTTCTCAAATAAATAGTTACTTGTGTCCTTGTACTCCAGTATAATTCACTCATTTTAACCCATTTTACAAAAGTCCACACCTTAAGGAACCATTTCTCAGAACAACTGGAGAAAATAGCAAAGAAAGTAGTTAGAAAACTGAAATTGGCTTTTTGTGTGCGTATGTTGAAATAAATTTAAGCTTGTTTGCAAATAGGAAATCTCTACCCATTGGTATGCACATGATCTAAATATGATCCATAGTCATAACTATTTATAAAATACTCCTTTATTTTGCTATGGCTGAAAAGATAAATTATGTTTTCTTCCAGTAAAGATAGTTATACTCTGAAATAATATGGTATCTTCTTTTTATAACCACACATAAATATAGGGAGACCTCAGTTTCTGGTGAAGATGTATCCTAAGATTTGATGTGTAAACCAGTGCTTTACCCACTTTTTATGGCCTTTCCTGGAACTATGATTTTCCATCATATTTTAGTGTGTATTATATTCTAACCAACAGTCTGCCCCAAAACCAGTTTGCAAATTCTTTGTTTATAGGAAGGGACTTTAATTTATTTTTCTCTGTAGCACCATCAATAACTAGAACTAGTGTTTGAAAATAGCAGGAACAGGCCTTGGCCCAGTAGATCAGTTAGGGAGAGCATCTTCCCAATATGCCAAGGTTGAGGGCTGAATCTCCACTCAGAGCACATACAAGAATGAACCAATGAACACATAAAAAAAGGGCAACAACAAAACAATGTCTCTCTCTCTCTCTCTCTCTCTCTCTCTCTCTCTCTCTCTCTCTTCCTCTCTCTCTCTCTCTCTCTCCTTTCCTCTCTTTCTAAAATCAATAAACAGAAAATAGCAGGAACAAATAGCATACCTGTTGATATGCTGTTAGGAGACATGTTTCCATGGGATGATTATTAGAAATTATAGTAGAAACCCTGGTCTCACCAAGAAGTCCATGTAAATGACATTGTAGTCAAATTAATGTAATAATTATAACAACCTGTATTTTGAGTGACAGGAGTAGCCATCCAGAACTTCAAAGAAAATGCTGTTTTCTCCTCATTATCTCATGTAGGAATAACCTTAGACACAATTTTGATACAAGGCACATTAACACTGGCAGTGATAATGCCAGTCTGCATTCCCTGTGTGCAATATACTCCTCGGGTTCCTACTTTGGGAATAGGAAGAAGAGCTCAGACATATCTATCTAATTCACATTGCAAAGATTCACACACTCAGGCCAATCACAGTTTCCTCTTTTGGCGAGTAACTTGACTTTGTCAGGAAAAAGCAACAGGCACAGACTTATTTGCATTAACACATGATTGATTGATAACCTCAAACCCTTTCTGTTTATTTTTATTGAAAAACTAGAGGCCTGGTGCACAGATTTATGCACCCGTGGTGTTCCTCGGCCTCACCTGTACTCTCTCACAATCTGGGACTCCTCGGGGGATGTTGGACTGCTGGTTTCGGCCTGATCCCCACAGGCCAGCCTGAGGGACCTCACTGATGCATGAGGCCTCTAGTATGCATATAAGATCTTTGGTTAATCTCTTCCCTCCCTTCTCACTCCACCCTTCCCTCTGAGATTCATCAGTCTGTTCCATGTTTCCATGCCTGTGAATTGAGCATCTGCTCACTGGTGGTCAGTGCATGTCATAGCTAACGGTCAAATGGTTGAACGATTGTCCATTCACTTAGGCTTTTATATAGAGAGAGATGGTGCATGCTAACCATAATAAATTTTCTCTTGGTAAAATTCCAAGCAATGCTCTCTATTATACATTTATGCCTACAGATGTAAGACTTTTTTTTTTTTTACTATTTTTCTTCTAAGTTACCTCCAAATTCAGGGACTTGTGCTCAGAAACATATTTGCAATATTGCTTCTTCCATTGCAATATTTCACTACAAGGATTTATTCTCCAAATAACCTCTTTCCCTAGAAGTCACAAAACCCATGTCTTCCAAATTTGCCACTTCCTGGGACTTTTTTACCAACCCTCCTTCTAGGTCAGTCATAGCTGCAGGATCATGCCCTCTCTTCATCCCTAGCCTTTCTTCCCAATAAAATCTTTCAGTCAATCCAGAGGCAGCTGTAGGAAAGCCTGGTCACCAGGAGACACCGAAAGCCCAGAGCCCAGTATCAGGCATATAGGAATGTATACATAACATATATGACCTCAGAGTTAATAATTCAGGTAGTTCATCAATGAGGAATGGATGAGGAATGACATAAATAGATATTAGATATGTAGAGATAGCAATAGAAATAGAGAATAGAGATATAGATGTGTTATGCTATATATACTGTATATACCATACAGAGAAAATATTGAATGTGCTAGTAGAAATCTATTTGAAAATATGAACAGGCAGTCTCTCCTTTTGTTTTGAGATTCTTTTTATTGTTTTTGTTTAAAACAATTTATAATGTCTATTTTCACAAGGGTGTAAAGAAATGGACATGCATTTTAAACAGCTGGTAAGAAAAAAAAGGTCGAAAATGTCTGCAGTGTAATTTAGCCATATTATGACAAAATAAATTAGGAGCCCCTAAACTGTGCAAAATATTAAATCTAACAATTAAACTTGTAGGAATTTATCAGAATACATATTAATAGACTAGAGGCCCGGTACATGAAATTCATGCACTTGGGGGGGGGGGTCCTTAAGCCCAGCCTGTGCCCTCTCACAGTCCGGCAGCCCTCAGGGGATGTGTTACTGATGGTTTAGGTCTACTCACTGTGGGGAGCAGGCCTAACCTGTCAATTGGACATCCTTAGCGCTGCCACAGAGGCGGGAGAGGCTCCTGCCACTGCCACTGCGCTCACCAGCAGTGAGCCCAGCTTCTGGTCTTCTGGCTGAGTGGCGCTCCCCCTGTGGGAGCACACTGACCACCAGGGGTCAGCTCCTGCGTTGAGCGCCTGTGTGCATCATAGAGACCCGTTGTTCCACCGTTTGGTCGATTTGCATATTAGCCTTTTATTATATAGGATGTGTTCATGTTCACCTTAAGTATACTTAGCACAACATTTTCATAACAGTGAAAATGTAGACAGTTATGTAAATACTCAACAAAGATAAAATATTAAATTAATTATATACATATATGTACATATATCCGCTGGGAAAATATACAGCTATTAAGATGGCATTATAGAGGACTGTTGCATATATGTATAAATCACATATACAATTAGGAAATTGCTTATCTATATATATAAAACCCTAATATGCAAATAGACCGAACAGTGGACCAACCAAGCAACCCGTCCCTATGTCATGCGCTGACCACCGGGGGGCACGTGTGGAACATGGTGGGCTTCGGCAGCAGGTGGCAGAGTGCGAAACATAGCAGTGTCAGCCGCGGTGGCATGGTGGAGCAGGTGAGTGAAGGCACCAGACCAAGCCTGTCATTGTCATTGGGGCAAGGCTCTGGTGGTTATTCTTTGCTACCGCATACCAAGGTCCTGCCTGGTGCTGGCACCTGCTGCTGGTGCTGGCCCCACTCACACCCGCTGCCAGCATCTGGTGCCAACCCTGATCACTTGGCATCATCAGCAGGTGCCAGCAGCGGCTGCCGGCCCCGATAGCCCCTCAGCACTTCTCCACCTCCCTCTGCTCCTGAGGGGTGATCGGGGCCAGCAACCACCTCTTGTACCTGCTACTGGCGACAGCCCTGCTCACACCCGCAGCCAGGCTGCTGCTTGCACCCACTGCTGGCGCTGGTCCCGATCGCTTGGCGCTGTCAGTGGGTGTGAGTGGCAGCTCCTGGCCCCTATTACCCCTGAGGGCTTCTCCACCTCCCCCTGCTCCTGAGGGGTGATTAGGGCAGCAGCCACTGCTTGCACTCGCTGCTGGCGCTGGCCCCAGTGGCTGGCCCCAGTGGATGCGAGCAGGGCTGGCATCATCAGCATGGGGGAGTGGTGGTGGCAGGAATGGTGCTGCCAGAAGACAGGGACCAGGGGCCTCATCAGGAGGGGCCAGGTGGGGGCATGGAGGATGGGCCGAGACCCATCCCTATGCCCACTTGTAGCCCACAGTTCATTTCAAGGTGCACAAATTCATGCAGTGGGCCCCTAGCATTCTATGAAATGACAAAGGATGCTTAAGTTTTATACATATAACAAGATATATCTATCTATCTATATGCATATATGCATGTATGTACATACCTATGTATATACATACAAAATGAAAACTAGAATGGGTACACAAAAAAAGTAACACAACTTATTTCTAAGGTATTACAGAAAGTATTCTCATCCTTTTTTGGTGATGAACTATTTAAGTTCTATATTTTACTTGCTTAGCACATTTTAATTATATAATACTATGTTATTAACTCTGGTCACCAAGTTTTACATTAGATCTTCAGATCTCACTCATCTTTTAGCTGAAAGTTTTTACCTTTTTACCAATCTCTCCTTATTTTCTCACCCTCAGCCCTGGGAACCACTTTTCTACCTCCATTTCTATGAGTTTTACTTATTTTTAGATTCCACATGTTAGTGATACCATGCAGTATGTGTCTTTCTCAATCTGGCTTATTTCACTTAGCACAAGACTCTGGAGATCCATTTATGTTTCCACAAATGGCAGAATTTCCATATTTCTCCTGACTGAATATTTCATTGTGTGTGTGTACATGTGTGTGTATGTTGTGTCCATACCTTGGCTATTGTGAATACAATGAACATATGAATACACATATCTCTTCAATATCCTGCTTGCATTTCCTTTGGATAGATACCCAGAAGTAAGATTGCTGGATCATATAATGGATCTTTTTTTAATTTTTTGAGGCACTTCTATATTGTTTTCCATTGTGGCTACAGATACTTTTTATAAGTGGACATAATATTACTAAAGGTATATATTTTTTGTTGAATAAATGCATGAATTAATAAATAAGTTATGGAATAGCTAGATGACACAAGGTAGTCATGATTAAATCTCCTGATCTGTGCATAATACCCTGGTCCTCCATTCACTCTGATTTATAGAGGTTATCTAATCGCTCCATGTTTCTGACAATGTTTGTCACAACACAGGGATGGTGTGAGATGGGAAGTGGATACCTCTTTCTAAGTTGGACCAACCTGTACAATAAGAAGTTGTGTGTACTTCATACTTATATTTTTCTACCAACAAACATGTTTTTAAAAATAACATCTATTGTCATAAATTATATTCTCTCATTTTTATCATTTTCCCTTAATGCTTTTATAATAACTAATTTTTAAATTTTATAATGTAGTTTGCTTCTCTGGCTAATTTTTCTCTTGACAGTGTGGTCTTCTAGCACAGAGCTTTTTGAACTAGTGGTGTTGAAGACAAATATTGTTTTATTTCTTGATTTTCATGTGCAAATCAGAAACTCCATTGCATACAATAAGAATTAATCACTAGAAAAAAATATTGAAAAATACATGCAAAATCAAATCCAAATTCTTACTATTTTATTCAAAGAACATAAAATTCATTTTTATACATATCAACCAAAAAAAAAGAGAAAACAATTATAAAATCTGTAAACTATCCTTTGAAAGAATCACTATTATACTCATAGGTTTTGTACTTCTCCAACTGTATATCAAAGTTATGAAGGAAGGATTTTGCATACTGTTCACACTTTGAACAAATACCATATACATATATGAAGTTTTGAAGAGACATAGAGCTCCCTTACTTGACATTAATTCAGCAAGCTGCCAAATAAAGTGTAAAGTATGGTTGGACTGTTTAAAGATAAAGAAAATGGGCCAATGTGTTTTTCTCCAAGACTGATGACCAGAAATTCACATACTGTGTTCAAGAGGGCGTGAGATGTGGTTCCTGTGAAAGTGTGCAGTACCCCCGGTCACTCATGTTACAGGGTTTTTGCTATAAGCACTCTGTCTGATAAAAGAGAATTTAAACAGGAATTTGGAGACAGACAAGACTTGGTTTTTAAAAGATAAGAAACTATGGATATGCTTTGGTGAGGGAGCAGGAATTCAGCCGCGCATGAGTTAGTCTTTTCAGAAAACTGTAGAGGAAGTCGCAATTAGGACTGAGGCCTATGCAGAGAGACTGATCAATATGGGTGAAGTTAGAATCAGCCGTGGGCAAACTACGGCCCGCGGGCCGGATCCGGCCCGTTCGAAATGAATAAAACTATTGAAAAAAAAGACCGTGCCCTTTTATGTAATGATGTTTACTTTGAATCTATATTAGTTCACTCAAACACTCCATCCAGGCTTTTGTTCTGGCCCTCCGGTCCAGTTTAAGAACCCATTGTGGCCCTCGAGTCAAAAAGTTTGCCCATCCCTGATGGACAGGCTGCAGCTTGTGGGCCACATGTGCCCAGAGTATCATTCAGGTGTGCCGACTACTCGGTTTGACAAATACAGACAGATATAGGAATTTTAAAAGAATCAAGAATTTGCTTTTTCCAGGGGAAAAGGGAGGCTGAGCTCACAAGTAAGCAAAGCTGATGACATTAAGGATTAATACCTGTTTTTCCCCCCAGAAATGTTGGTAGCTTTCTTTGAAACTCAGTGTTTTTACCTGCAAAAAGGGAATTAAGATAACTGTCCTTCCAGCCTGAAGGATCACTATAAACATCAAACCACACACGTCAAGAGTGTGTAAACAATTCAGCAACATAAATATGTCGTTGCATGTGTATGCATATATGTGTGTGTAACATTATTTCGACTACTATTTTTATAGCCTGAGCCATCTGATTCTCAAGCATGTCATAGTTACTGAGTTTGTGCTCCTTGGTTTCCTTTCCTCCTGCATCCCTTGGGCAAACATCCTATATAATAAAGAGTTAATATGCTAATTAGACTGAACAGGAGAACAACTGTCAGAAGGACCCTCCGGATGACCTTCCATACGAAGCCGGGGCTGCAAGGGCTGAGCCCCTTGCACGAATTTCGTGCATCGGGCCTCTAGTTATTATATATGTATTTTAATTGGGAATGGGCTTTTTTTTTTAATTCAAGAAAGGCTTCTTTCCTTTGACTCAGTTCTACTACTTCCCTTAGATATTTACAACCTTTTTAAAAAATGTCTTCATGTGTTCACATAGATCTTCTTTGATATTTATAAGTGTGATACCTTCCTAGTTTTTCCTTTCAAGTCTTAGGCTTTATACTCTACACCATCATCTACTTTACCAGATCCTTTTCATAATTCACTCTCTTTTTCCTTCAAAAAAAATTTTTTTTTTTTTTATCTTCAGTAAAGCAGTCCTATTCCCTCATTCCTTCACATGAGCTGGTGGAATTTAAAGTTTGTTGCCCAAAGTATTGTTACAGTTCACTTTGAAACATGACCCTCTTTTAAGTTATCCCTACATTTCCAATGGAAACTAAACAGCCCTGCCAGAAGTGCCATATACTTTGGGCGGGGGGGGGGGGGGGGGGGGGGGGGGAGGGAGAGGAGGCGGGGAGGGGAAGGGTGCTCATAGAACTAAGGCACTGGAAAACTGTCACTGGGACTTGTTTACTCAGTCTTGCCCTATTTTCAAATGGTAGATTTCCCTTAATTTTTCATGTACTTTCCTTACCATGCCTTATTTTATTGTGCACCATCTTCCTCTCTGTAAATTGAAGGCCAATAATTCTCCTTGCACTGGTCTCAGCATTGTCACATTTCATAGAGCCACTTCTGCATCTGGTATCATATTAATGGATTTGCTACTTTGATCTGTTTAGTTTTACTTCCCACTGCTCTAGGGAGAACACTACTCATATTTGTCTACAGCCTGTGCTCCTCCTGGAACTCAGAGTGTCATCTGCATGAAATAAAATTCATTTCAGACTAAGTGTAGCATCCCATTTTCATTGGTGCATTTTATTTCCCTGGAAGTGCCCTACAATCTCACTGTAAAAGAGTTTTCAGACCAACACACAGAGAGACACTAGACAAGCAGGCTTGTCTCATGTCTCTGGCACCTTGAATTACACCCCCTTCACACACATTCACCCGCCGCTGCGTATGGGCATCTGATGGGGTTGCTGGTAAATGTGTTCACATATTTTAGCAATGCTCAGACAGATGGTCTTAAAGAGAAACTGTTTGTGTTGTTGTTTTTCCAATGAAACATTTGCTTCACTGAAATAAAATTAATGTTCTTCCCACTTCCCCTTAAAGCATGATGTCTCCTCAGATTCCTCGACCAACAGCTTTTTTCCCTCCTACCATGATGCCTATTGCATGTCCTATGCTGCGCTTTGAAAACTCTATAAATCAATGTCTAGTTTCAAAGCTTGGCTTTTAATATATGTCTTTAAATTAAAAAAGAAAACACATAAATTTGAGATTCACATGTGATGACCATTTTAATATTGTAATAAATAATACCTAAAATGTGCTTAATTTATCCACAGTATTTCATTGGAATACTTTTTCCTTGGATTCACTTCTTGAACTGTGATAGTTTCCAATAAAATGCGTATTCTTTCATTGGCAGTTTGCATCAGCTCAGATTCCTTCTTTGTTCCTGTTTCTCAAGTTACTTCATTTTTTTAATATCTTTATTGATTTCAAAGAGAGGAAGGGAGAGGGAGAGAGAGAGAGAAACATCACTGATGAGAGAGCATCACCAGTCGGCTGCCTCCAGCACGCAGTGGGGAAGGAGCCTGAAACCCAGACATGTGCTCTGACTGGGAATCGAACCGTGACCTCCTGGTTCGTAGGTGGGCACTCAACCACGGAGCCATGCCGCTGGGCTCTGAAGTTTCTTGCTAAAGATCACTTCCATTATTTAAGGAACACAAGCGCATCGCCACTGTTTTCCCTTAGTGCCAAGCTGACCCTGAGCTTATTTGCTCTCCTCTCCTCTGCCCTGTTTTCCTGCACAACCCCACATAGCTGTGGGAAGCGTCTTGGTCTTCCTCTTTCTTCTCTCATCACCCTATCTTAATAGACCTGTGTGAATTTCTGCTTCCAAATCCTCACCTTGGTTTTCTGCCTGTGTGCGCATTTAAGCATTTCTGCAGCTATTTTGCTCTTTAAAGCTCTTGGCTCGATTCCTTCTCTAGGGAATTGTCTTTATATCATTTTTTAAAAATAAGAGCCACCACTTTGTAACATCTGGAAAGGTAAGCAGGGATTCTCTACCTTTGATCATCCCTCTTATAGTTTTTAATTTCTTCTTGTTCTCATAGGGATATTCTCAACCTCCAAATATCTCTGCCAAATTCCTCAGCTTTTGAGAAATTAATTTTAGCTATTATCATAGCAGGATCAGAAAAAGTAACATCTTTCACATTGCATTATACAATCTCTAGTTTCTCTTGTATAAAAATACTATCAGTTCCTCTGACCCACTTTTCCAGGGATTTTTGGTAAATATTCACAACTATAAGCATGTATATCTAAATTGGAATTCTTCAATCTGATATTACAGATTGGCTTACACTTTTGACCTTATTGCTAAGTATTTTGGAGTTAGGAAGACCTCAAACTTTAGCCACTTATGAACTAAATGATTCCATGTCTCAATTTCCTATTGGAGAAAAGAAAATATTATTTAGTGTGATTTTGTTTATTGTTGTTATCTATGTTGCTGTTCTTGTCACGTCAGATGTAATACATGTGAGATTTGTGGCAAAATACTTAAATCTCTGACCTTTAATTTCCTTATCTTTAAAATTAAAATAATAATACTTCCCCTGCAGAGATGCTACATATCTTAGTGATAATGATTGCAAAGCCACCGACATTCAAGTATTGGTGATGAGAATGATGCCATCATCAAAATATGCCTTTTACAGTTTATTCTATCCCTACAGCATTTTTTTCCTGAGAGCCAAAATCACCTAGTATCAGTTTGTTTTTGTTTTTAACATGGTGAGAAGTTATAGGGATTAAAACACTTGAAGCCCTAGCCAGTTTGGCTCCATGAATAGTGTTGGCCCCCACTCTGAAGGGTCCTGGGTTCAGTTCTGGTCAAGGGCGTGTGCCTTGGTTGCAGGTTGCAGGCTCCATCCTAGCCCTGGTTGGGTAGATGCAGAGAGCAAGCAATCGATGTGTCTCACATCAATGTTTCTCTCTCTTGCCCTCCCTACCACTCTCTCTAAAAATCAATGGAGCTTTCTGGTGGCGGAGTCTGGGTGAGACACGCAGAAATGGCACCTCGCAAGGGCAAGGAAAAGAAGGAAGAACAGGTCGTCAGCCTCGGACCTCAGGTGGCTGAAGGAGAAAATGTATTCGGTGTCTGCCACATATTTATATCCATCAATGACACGTTTGTCCATGTCACTGATCTTTCTGACAAGGAAACCATCTGCCATGTGACTGGTGGGATGAAGGGAAAGGCTGATGGAGATGAGGAGATGAGTCCTCTCCATACGCTGTCTTGTTGGCTGCCCAGGGTGTGGCCCAGGGGTGCAAGGAGCTGGGTATCACGGCTCTTCACATCAAACTCCGGGCCAGGAGGAAACAGGACCAAGACAGCTGGACCAGGGGCCCGGTCAGCTCTAAGAACCCTTGCCAGCTCGGGAATGAAGATCGGACAGATTGAGGATGTCACCTCCATCACCTCCGACAGCACCTACAGGAAAGGGGGTCACCGTGGTCGCCATCTGTGAACAGGACTCCTCAATTATTGTTTTCAGTTAATAAATGCCTTTGTATCAGCTAAAAAAAAAAAAAAATCAATGGAAAAATATCCTTGGGTGAGGATTAACCAAAAAAACACACAGAAAACCCTTGCATATGTTTTACATGGGAGGTGAAGTTACTTTAATTTACCATGTTTATTTTTCTCTCTCCATTTCTCATTTCCATTCATACATTGTACACTTTAAATGCCACGCCCTGCACATTCATAATATTCATTCCAACATGACAGACCAGTGCACAGAACCTGAAATACAGACCCTTAACCCTCAGTACAGTCCCCTCTATGGATTTGATGTTGTTATTGGACTAACATATATATTTTGTTTTTTTATATTCCGATTCTATATGTTTTTCTTCCTTTATGTGACACTTACTGGGTATCAAAAACATGCCAGGCAATATGCTAGCTACTAGAAACACAAAGGTGAATATAATGTCCTTGCTCATATGATTTCACAAACGATTAGAAGGTGCACCCACATGAAACACATAATTACAGTAAAAGTGATTTTTTGTGACTTTCATTCTACCTTGATTTGAGAGCAAAATATCAGTTGGCTACCCCCGCATGTCCTCCACTGGGGATTGAGCTACAACCCAGGTATGTGCCCTGACCTGGTATCTACCAGCATGCTTTCAGTGCACAGGACGATGCCCAACCAACCGAACCACACCGGCCAGGGCTGTCATTTTTCTTTAGCATCTTTTAATATAGGGAAAAAAGTCTTTATTTTTTTACATCATTGTCTTGTTGAAAAAGTATAATCAATGATTTTATTAAATGACCGGCATTACTTCCTTATGATGTCATTTAATTTATTGCTCTAACTCCTATATTTTCTATAAACTGGAAGTAAGATAAAAAGACCAAGTAGACTTGCATCCATCTTTTGGCAGGGGCATTTTGTAGGTGGTGCTCGGTAGTGTAAACTGCACCAATCAGGAGACATACAGGTCTCCTTGTCCTAGTAACAGTGGTGACAGCTACTTCAGTAAGTGGCCACGTTCCTTCCATTACAAAGTCATGATTTTTTAGAATTTTGTTTCTCATCTTAATATCAGCAAATAATCCTGGGAAGTGATACTTTTGGTCTTTAAGAATAAGCATACCCCATTAACCTCTCATTAAACATTTAAGCACTTAAATGTTTTTAAGTACTTTGATGCTGTGTGCCTGACATAATTATTACAGTAATAGTTGCAAAATTGTGAATTTGTAATTCTGTCTTTCCTTCGTATGCCTTAACTAGAAATCACATATAAAGAAATTATATTTTGCATTAACCAGGGTTTTTTTTTTTTTAACAATGTAAGTTTATTTCCTAGAGAAAAGGGAAGAAAATTCTTATTATTTTCATTTATAACCAATTTTCTCAGTAAATTATTAGTGCATTCTATGTCTTTAATAACAATAATGGTTTTCATTGTTTTAGCTTGCTATCTTTTGGAGAACCATTTTTTTTAACACCATGGATATAAAATACATATTTACTATTTTAAATTAATGTCAGTTATTATTATTACTCTTAAATTATCCTAGTTTTGGTAGTGGGATTCCTTAAGGTTGTTAACTGTGACATTTTAGTATGCCCACATTTGTCTTTGATAGTTTCCTTGATTTCTAGCATAGCAAACTATGTTATTTTCTACATTTTGTTCCTGAGACCTGAAATAAGTTATGTTCCTAAGCAGCCATGATTACTTTTGGTGAGAATAATATTTAGACACCATGATATGTACATGTGGGTGCTCACAGCCAGTGAGTTGATATAGCTTCTGGGTCTTTTCAGTGGACAGAACTGCAGAAAAAAATTTTTAAACAACAAATACTCTGAATTCATACTTAACACCAAATACAATATTATATAATTTTAACTTTTGACAATTTATGCTTATATCTTCTGTTTTACAGTAATAATTATAAAATTAACTTTGTATTTGCTTTATTCTGTAACATACAGAAATTAAATTTTGAATAACCATAGTGATATCCTAACTAGAACAATAAAATTCAATAAGGTTTAAGTACCTTATGTTTCTTTTCTTTGTAAACATTTCCTTTAAAAATGTATAGCCAAAATATTATGTTCTAAATCTTGTTGAAATAATTTGTCTGTGTAGTGATATCATGAACATGAAATATTTGTTTTAGTTTGTCCTCAATTTTTAAGACTGTATTTTTGTGTAAGTTAATTTGTAATACATCAAGCTTTCATGTTTAATTCAAAATTAATAACAATATATGCTCAGAAACATGTTACTTCCATTATGATCTTCTGCCTCTGTTCTGTGCCTTTTTGCATAAATAAGCATTTATGTAAGTTTTTGTTTTGGTCTTTCAGTGTTTTGTTTGTGCATTTTTCTTTACAAATATTAATATACATATTACTATAATATATGCTATATTCTACTTGTTTTTCTCCTGTAGACTCTAGACAAAGCTGAGTGTTTATTTATTAAGGAAAATATATAAATAAACAGTGCTTAATATAATCACAAATTTAATAAGTTCAGGACCGAAGCTACAGGAGTTGTAGCTGAGAATAATGGGTGATGGGGCTACTTATACAGGCATTCTCGGAAGGTGTCTCTGGGTAAGTGATACTAATCCTGTGAGCTGGAAAATGAAAAGAACCCAGTTGTGTAAAAACCAGAGAGGAGGATGAGTCTGGCACATCCTAGAAACTGAGTGGAGGACAGTGAATTTGAAAATTAGTGGCAAAAAAGAAAAGGAATTAAGTTGGAGAGTGGAAAAATAGGAAGAGGTTTAGTATGCCAAGAAAAATGAATCTTTATTTTATTTGAAATACAAAGGAAAGCTACAGAATGGTTAGGGCAGAGAAGTGACATGATCTCATTTATGTTTTAAAATAATGACTGCTGTTTAGAAAATTGGAGGAAAGCAAAGATTAAAACTGTCTTATACATTACCTCCCTTCTACCTTATTATTTGCTCATTTCTGTTTTCTTCCTGGTTAGTTTGATTTGCCATAACAGTGCTACAAAAGCACTTTCATAGTCTGCATGCTTCAACCTTTTTGAAAGCTTTTCTGAGATGAAGTTGATCTCTCCTTTCATGTGTCTCTATTTCATAGAATTTACTGTTATTATAACATCTATCTTTTTCATTTTGTAATTGTGTGTTTATAATCCAGTTATCCTACGAATACATGAGTAATCTGAGAGGATAGTATAGTAATTATCTTTGAAACCACAATAGCCAGCAGATTCATACCACATCTAGTGCTCCATTGAATTTTTTTAAATAAATTAAAAAATCAATGATGTTAACATAAATCTTCACATTCAATTATTAAAATTCTATTTTAAAAACTATAAAAATATGTATGCCTAAGAGACCATTACAAAAGGTCGACTGGTTGCTATGACATGCACTGACCACCAGGGGGCATAAGCTCAATGCAGGAGCTGCCCCCTGGTGTTCAGTGAGCTCCCACAGCCAACCTCCTGTGGCTGGCCAACCTCCCACAGTCCCTTCCCCCCGGCTGGCTGGCCCCCATTGGTCCCAATCACTGTCCAGGCAGAGGGACCCCACCTGTGCACAAATTCATGCACTGGGCCTCTAGTATTCTCATAAAACTTGCTAGTAGAAGGCAATTCAGTTCTTTTGGATACCATACCCTATCTTTTTACCAGTCAAAATCTAATTTACTTCCAGATTTTATATGAAATTGAGGAGACAGATGGAAGCTAGGTAGACTGGGATGGGACCATGAGCAGTGGGAGGTGTGGAGTTGGGGCAGGGGAGTAGAACCAGGGAACCCAGCTAGGGGGAGTTACTAAGACAATCCAACTGGGCAGGAGAAGTGACCTTTAAAATGAATGGGTGGTGCTAAGACAGCTTGCAAATAGCCAATCACAAGGCAGTGAGGCATATAAACCAATCCCAAGGATGTTCCTGAGGCAGAATTCTTTGAAAAAACCAATCAAGAACTAGCAAAGCTTGTTCCACTTCTATGGGAACGTATGCACAGGTGACCCAGTCCGCCTCATTTGGATATACCAATACCGAACTTAAACCAAAAACTAAGAAAAGAGGAGACACAGGAGACAAACAAAATGCAAGAATCACACAGGTTTATTTACCAGAGAGCTGATGGGTTTTAGTCCTTGGCAGGCCACCCGGAGACACTCGCTGACAGAGACACACGGAGGTCTCAGGTACGCAGCTGCAGGTGCTTTGCTTGGTCTCTTGACATGAAGAGAGGCCTCTAACAGTTTGGGCTCAGGAGCAGAGCAGGAATGGCAGTTTCCAGGGGCAAGGAGAACGTCTTGTCTGTGGAGGGCAGACAGGCTTCTAACTGCTGGTGTGAGAGTCCTTTTTTTATACCCGATGGGTGGGCTTCTTCAGTGTCTCATATCAGTGTGCTCCGGTGGTGCCTTCTGGGCTTAACAGGATACACACGCAGGGAGTTACCAGTTATTTGTCAGGAGTGCACACACAGGGAGTTACAAGGTACTTATCAGGGTCACACACAAATTAAGTTCCTCTTCTAAGTAAAGTTAAAATTCACTCTAATAATAAAAAAATAATGGAATTTGCTTATGCTAACTTATACTATCTAAACTTATTATTATAACAAAGCTGTATCTAAGCCCTAAACAAAACGCATGACCTCCCTCTCCTCTCTCTCTCTCTCTCTCTCTCTCTCTCTCTCTCTCTCTCTCTCTTTCTCTCTCTCTCCCTCCCTCCCTTTCTCTCTCTCTGTGGCTCACACTGGGTTCCACAGGATGTGCTCCCCTGCATCCATGTGGCTTATGAACATGTGAAATTCCACACTTGGACTCATGGACTTTAATTAACTTGGATACTGAACTACACCCAACTGCAAAATGGAATAGAAGTGTTAGGGGCAAAAATAGAATATTGGGGACTAGCTATGGTTATGAGAAATATTAATCATGCTCTATTAACCATGATTGCCTTGTGTTGGTTAAAGAAAGGACATTCTGACCTGGCTGGGAGTTGTATGCCCCCAGGACATGGAAGTCAACCTTGGACCTGGAAGTCAACCTGGGAATATGGTCCATTCTCATTCAAGAACTGCCTATTATCATGGAAAGATTCACAATCTTCTTGGCCAAACAATGGAGTCCCACCCCAGCCTTCTACTTCCCCTTGCCTGTAATCCCTACTTCCCCATTTAATCCTTGTCCTACCCTATGTAAGCAGCTGGTTTATGAGGGCTGCTGCTCTCCCATACTGCTGGCAGTATTGGAATAAATGCTCATATTTGATTCAACCCTGTCTCTGCTTAATTGGCTCAAGTAGTGACAGGCAGCACAGACCCATTGACTGTCCAGTTACAGAAGCTCTGGACACTAGCCTGCTTTTGGATCCCCAGCCGCAACTTTTCCAGGACTGGCTTCTTGCAATAAATTTTGCTTCCCTTAACTGTTTTTGTCCAGGAATCCATTCTTTGGTTTGGCAAGACAAGAAACTCGGACTCAAACACCACAGTTCCATTTCAAAATAAAAACTCACCTTTATGAAACCATCTTGAAAACCATTATCCCTTTAGCTTCTATAACATTTTTTGGTAGCATTTGTATTCCATTTTACCCTATTGTAAAGTTACTGGGGTGTGTGTGTGTGTGTGTGTGTGTGTGTGATAGTCCCTACAATAAGCAAACCTCCTGAAGATAGGAACCATTTCTTCTTCATCTATTGTATTTTATAGAGTATGAGAAAAAAAACAAATGAGTCTACTTCTCTCCTTAGCCCCCATTGTTTTCCTTAATTTTTCTATTGCGTTCTCAAACTATCCCTACCATCTGACCGGGATGGCTTTAAAGGTCCCCTCAGCTTGACTGAACTTTGGACAGGTTCTTCCTGACCACCCTTCTCTGAGAAAACTTTCCATTGTAAATTCTACTCCTCTTTTGGAGATGTAAATCTTCTCCCAGCCTCCAGGCAGTTTAAACCCCAGAGACACCTTTTTCAAGGACCTAGGAGACATCCCTGTGAAATGCAATTATCAAAAAATATAGCACTGCTGTCCTGTCTCTGTGGGAGGGCAGGAATAAATACAGATGGCCTATCACATCTGGTATTTCTCTACTAGATCACCCCAAAGCTTAAAACCCTCTGCCTTTTATTTCCCTAGAGTTGATTTCAATCTCTCTCTTACAGCAGCCTTGAATAAAGTCTTCTTTGCCAACTTAACCCAGAAGTAGTTTGTGACACATTCCTCTTCTAAATGTCCAGTTGCAGATTACTATCTTCCTGTTGGTGTCTGATACTGGGATAGGCAGACACAGTGAGAGGTAAGTTTTCTGTTATTTTTTTCATTTGTTTTTCAGGTTTATGTGATAAATTCAAATACTTTGTGCCTATACCAGGGGGATAATGGTTCCTTTTTCTCTTCCACCAGGTTTTACCAATGAGTTTGTGCTACACCATGAGCAGAATCGTGTCCCTGTCCTTGTGCATTTATCTACTTAACATCTTAAATCTGAATCAACCTACTCTGGTAAAGTGGAAATTTCTGGTGACCATATGAACTCTATTCTGATGTACTATACTCTTCTATGACACTTTTATGTAAAATTAAGATAAGAATGACAAGCTTTATATCTTCAATTATCAGATGAGGCTGCAACCTATGTGACTTGGCCAAAGTAGAGCCAAGATTAGCCTCACATTAATTCTCTTTCCCCTCTGATAGAGTCACTATTGAGGAGAGGGTCCCTGTAGCCCAATATGATTTCAGAATAAACTTGGTGCAAATTTTTTCAGGAAAAACAAATTTCTAAGATGGATCGATTGAAAACACTGTAATGACAATGAAACAATTTACTGATTTTTAAATTCTAATGTATAAACTTGAAAATACTGAAAATCAGGCTACCTCTGAAATGAATTCATCATTTACTTAACCTTTAATGAAGACTGATAATAACACATTGGAAGAAAAATAACACAAAATTGCCTGAAAACTGCAGGGTGTCTTCATTGTTCTTGCTTTGTTTTTAATTGAAAACAAAATAGGAACAAACAAATGCAAATTTGAGCACTAGAATAATGTTCCCACAAAAAAAAAAAACAAACAAACAAAAAAAAAAAACAGACTGAAAACTATTTTTTCCTAATAAATTACATACTAAAGAAATAATGACAAAAATCATTCTGTCACTGTGTATTATTTAAATTCCCTGTATAAGACTAGAGTAACTGAACACTGAGTCTTCAAAATTAAAATTCTCTTTCTTATTTTATTTCTTCTTTGATCATCCTAGCTACTTAAACAATCTCTGTACAGGATGAATTTGTCAAATTATATGTTTTTCTCATCTCTGGAAGAACTTCATGGGGATGTTTATTATGACACTTGTGCAGTTGGTAACTAATTTTTCCTGTGGTTAGTATAAAGACACACATTTTTAACCTTTTTACTTTGTTTTCTTTTTTCTGCTTTATGTATACAATTGACCCTGGATCAATCCTGGGGTGAGAGATACCAACCTTCCACCCAGGTAGCAAAATATGTGCATATAACTTAAGATGGCTCTCTGCATATGTGGATTCCCACCAGCAGATCAAACACAAATAAGTAATGCAAGTATAGACATGGTAGATGAGTTATCTTTAAGCTATGAATCATTTGTTTTCCATTTACATAGAAGTAGGAGTATACTTCTTCTCCACTGATACTGCTTTTGGCCATGTACATTTATTTGGTTTCATGGTGAGGAACTGTATTTTAAGCTTGGGCATGCCATATGCTTTAGCCAATGGGGTATTAACTGGTGTGACATAAGCAAAACAAAATCTGCATGCATGGTGAGGTAGTCATTTCTGTGCTTCTGGCATCATCTTAAGCAAGAAATGCTTTAGGTGGCCCACTCATCCAAGAAGAATAAGAGATATGTAAAACATACCTGGACTCAAGCTTAGACTCAAGCCCAATTCAGCCCAGCCTAGAACAATTGATCCTCAGCCAACCCACAGGTATCTGAAATAGAATAAATGATCATTGTTTAAAGGTGTTAAGTTTTGGGGTGGTTTGTATGCAGCTAACTGATACAAAAATTAAAAAGCTACAGTGAAAAGTCACTTTCCTTGCTACCACTTTCTCTATGAGTAGAGTCCTTGACCAGAAAGTAAACACTATTATTAATTGCTTCTGTATATTGAAGATATTCTATACATATATGAGCCACTATATACTTATAGATAGACACACACACATTTCAAAAATAGATCATTGTTTACATATACTATTCTATATTTTTTCTTGGAGAGAGAGAGAGAGAGAGAGAGAGAGAGAGAGAGAGAGAGAGAATTTGTTGTTCCACTTATTTATGCACTTATTGGTGGATTCTTGTGTGTGTCCTGACTGGAGATTGAATATGCAATATCTGGCTGAGACTTTAACCAACTGAGCTACTATTTTGACTTCTTTTACTTTCTATATTTTCTATATCTGTACATAGTAATTTGCTTCATTCTTTTTAATTCCCTAGTTATGGTTTATTTATTAAACTGTCATAATATATTAAAGTATCCTTCATTTCTGGACATTATATATCATTTCTAAACTTCCTAATATGTCCTATGTATTCCAGTGTGAGTCCCTGATCTGAAAATGTTACCTTCTATTATTACTTTTTTTTAGCAGTACTGGATTAATACTATTTTGTATTTTAATAAGGTCTGTATATCTACACTATCTCATTTAATCTTCAAAATTACCTTATTAAGCATCTATGACCATTATTTTTCTATTTTACTGTGGCAGAATGAAGTTAATAGGTCAAACCAAATAGTAGGTGATGTGACTGGAACTCAAACTCAGATTCTCTGTTATAGAATACTAGAGGCCCGCTGCACAAAAATTTGTGCACTCTGGGGGGAGGGAGGATCCCTCAGCCCCGGCATGTGCCCTCTCGCAGTCTGGGACCCCTCGGGAGACAACGACCTGCTGGCTTAGGCCTGCTCCCGGGTGGCAGAGGGCAGGCCCAATCCCTAGGTGCAGCCCCTGGTCGGGCTCAGAGCAGGGCCGATTGGGGAGTTGGGGCACCGCCCCCTGTCATACACAGAGCAAGGCGATTGGGAGGTTGTGATTCCACCCTCAGTCACGCTCAGGGTAGGGCCGATTGGGGGGTTGGGGCACCATCCTCTGTCACACTCAAGGCAGGGTCGATGGGGAGGTTGCGGCGCCACCCCCTGTCATGCACAGAGCAGGGCCAATCAGGGGGTTGGGGCATTTCCCCCTGTCACTCACAGAGCAGGGCCAATCAGGGGGTTGGGGCGCAGCCCCCTGTCACACACAGAGCAGGGCCCATCAGGTGGTTGGGGTGCCACCTTCTATCACCCACAGAGCAGGGCCAATCAGAGGGTTGGGGTGCTGCCACTCTCACACTCAGGGCAGGGCCGATGGGGAGGTATGGCTCTACCCAGTCACACACAGAGCAGGGCCCGTGGGGGGGGGGGGGGGGGGTTGGGGCGCCACACCCTGTCACACACAGAGCAGGGCCGATCAGGGGGTTTGGGCGCTGCCCCCTGTCATGCTGATCCCGGTGCCGGGAGGCATAATACCCTTTTCCTATATAGGGTAGAGGCCTGGTGCATGGGTGGGTGCCGGCTGGTTTGCCCTGAAGGGTGTCCTGGATCAGGGTGGGCGTCCCCACTGGGGTGCCTGGACAGCCTGGGTGAGGGGATGATGGCTGTTTGCAGCTGGTCACACACCCTCCAGGGTGGGGGTCCCCACTGGGGTGCCTGGCCAGTCTGGGTGAGGAGCTGAGGGCTGTTTTCAGGCTGGGGGGTGACTGAAGCTCCCAACCACTCCTTTTTTTCTTTCTTTTTTCTTTTTTTTTATTCTGGGCCAGCTTTAGCTTTGAGGCTTGGCTCCAGCTCTTAGGCCTCCGCTGCTGAAAGTAGGTTTCTGCCGTTTGCTTACAATGTTGCGATCCTGCTGGCTGAAGCCTGGCAGGTTTCTGGAGTTTTGTTTAGCTTCTATGTTTGTTACATAGTTGCTTGCAGCTCAGAGGCCTGCAGCGGCAGGCGGGGAACGTTGGAGTCCTCCGTCACTGAAGCAAGCAAGCCTCATGTTAGTTTCAAGCTGCCTGGCTGCCAGCCGCCATCTTGGCTGGCAGTTAATTTGCATATTTCCCTGATTAGCCAATGGGAAGGGTAGCGGTCATACGCCAATTACCATGTTTCTCTTTTATTAGATAGGACTGCCTGATCCACTGAGGACTTGTTGAAAATGCAGAGGGTCCAATGCTTGCTAAATGGAACTCCATTCCAAATAAAATCCTCTTTTGTATGATAGGACAGAAGTGGAAGTTAAACAAGCAGGGAAATAGTAAAATATTTTAATATTCATTTATTTATTCAATGCCTACTGTACAAAGCATTGTGATATGTATTGCATCTATCCTGAAATATACATTCCAAAAAAAGCAAGAATTCTTTTGTTCTTTTGTGTATCCCTCCCATCTCTGTGGTTTGTTTAAAATGTAGTGTTCAACATAAGATTTGGTTAAAAAGTAAAGCAATTAAACTGTTCTGCTACTGGGCTTGGAAACTTTAGTTGAGTGAAATTCAGAACATAGTTTTCAACAGTAATGAAAGATTCATAAAACAATTCTAACTCCCAGATAAAAAAGGAGAAATTTAAAGAAAATTAGTTATGAGATATTATAAAAAATTATGAATTACCACTAATAGAGTGCCTACTATGTGCCAAGAGATTTTCATGGCTTTTTAAAAAGTAATAGTAATAATTTTATGAGATTTCTTTAATATAGTTAACAAAATGAGGTTCAGGAACATTTTTATGTTATCCAAGTATACTCAACAAATGACAGAACCATGTATTGAATTCTCATCTAGCAAGGATCAAATCCTTTCATTTATTTATACACTAATTTTAGAGCTAAGTACAAAATGGAAATGTAAAGACTCCTAAATGAGACATAAACTTCTCTTCGTTGTCCTTTTCTTCATACTGAAGGTAGATTATTTAAGTGTCCTGGTTTTGGTGTATGAAGTAACCTGACTTTAGGTATATCAATATTAGAGGCCTGGTGCACAAAAATTTGTGCACTCCGGGGCAGGAGGGGATGTCCCTCAGCCCGGCCTGTGCCCTCTCAGTCTGGGACCGCTTGGGGTATGACCACCTGTTGGTTTAGGCACATTCCCCGGGGGATCAGGCCTAAGCTGGCAGTCAGAGATCCCTCTGGCAGCCTGGGAGCCCTTGGGGGATGTCCACTTGTCAGCGGGGAGCAGACCTAAGCTGCAGTTGGACATCCTTAGCGCTGCTGAGGAGGCAGGAGAGGCTCCTGCCATCACCGCTGTGCTGGCAGCCATCAGCCTGGCTTGTGGCTGAGCAGAGCTCCCCCTGTGGGAGTGCACTGACCACCAGGGGGCAGCTCCTGCATTGAGCATCTGCCCCCTGGTGGTCAGTGTGTGTCGTAGTGACCAGTCATTCCCAGTTGTTCTGCTATTAGGGTCAATTTGCATATTACCCTTTTATTATATAGGATGATAAAGTAGGATGTGTTTGCAATGAAGGTCAGCTTTCCCTTGATATGTAAAACTATTTCTCTGGTCCTGCAGGAAGAACCTCACTCTTTTTTTTTTTCTTTTTCTATTGTGTTTTTTTGTTTGTTTGTTTGTTTGTTTTGCCATTGCACTTACAGGATTCACCAAATATTGTGTAAAACTTTAGTGATATATGTACTTGTGGTCAAACACAAAACACATACACAAACAAGCACACAATATTCAGATGTTTACAAATCTAAAATTGCTAAATTATATAAAATAAAAGAAAAACATAATATTGGTGCCCAAAACATTCACAGTAGAAAATATAAAACAGGTTTCAGTTGCCAGTAAAGAACTAAAGACTCTTGCTATTTATAAAATAAAGAACCTTTTCAAAATTTTTCTAAATCTATTTATTTCCCAAATAAACAACTTCTGTTTGCTTTCAAATTTTAAATATTGCCAAGTCACATCAACTGAGAGGAGATTTAATCCAAGTATATTTATATGATCTTTGCATAAATAATTAACAAACTAGAAGTTAAACTAACACAACACAAAGGCTAGATATAATGTGGCAATATTGTAGTACAAACTGATATGTGAAAACAATACAGCTTTAAGATATCCTAAAATATATGCAGATATATTAGGCTAAGTAAATTTAAACACGATCCTATATAGTAAAAGGCTGATATGCAAATTGTCCTCTTAACCAGGAGTTTGACCAGGGGACGGGGCTGGCTGGCCAACTGCCCACAGCTCCTTCCCCCAGCAGGCCCAACCCAATGGGGGCAGGCCGGCTGGACCCCACCCATGCACGAATTCGTGCACCAGGCCTCTCATTAATAATATGTCTAAATCTACCTCTCTCAGAGTAGAGATTTTATAACAATTGCTTAATTGCACACAACTTATTAATATTTCTAATATATAAAGAAACTGCATATTATTTTAACACTTCAAAAGTTTTAAAAGTCACGAAGCAATAGGTAGAAAAAATTTTAAAGTAATTATTTTACAATTATATTAAATTGATTAGAATTCCACATAATTATAGGGTTTATCTATGCATTTTAAACTAACATCAAAATTTATACTTTGGGAAAATAATATGGAGGTTCCTCAAAAAATTAAAAATATGATCCAGTAATTTCACTTCTGCTATATATTCATAGGAAATGAAATCAGTGTCTTGAAAAGATTTCTGCATCCAATGTTCATTGCTGCGTTATTGACAATAGCCAAGACATGGAAACACCTAAGTGTTTATCAATGAATGAATAGGTAAAGAAAATGTGATATGCATATAAAATGAAATATTATTCAGCCATAAAAAAGAAGAAAATTTTTCCATTGGCAACAACATGGATGAATCTTGAGGGCATTATGGTAAGTAAAATAAGTCAGACATAGAAAAACAAATTTTGTGTGATTTTGTTCATATGTGGAACATAAAAATAAAAAATCACACAAACAAACATAAAAATAAAAAATCACACAAACAAACAAAACGAACTTATGAAAACAGAGAACAGATTGGTGGGAGGCAGATTACCGTAGAAATGGTTGATGGTGGTTGAAAAGTATAAACTACCAATGATAAGATCAATAAGTTCTGGGGATATAATGTACAGCCTAGTAACTATAGTTAAATTCTTTAGTGTATATTTGAAAGCTGCTAAGAGAATAGAATTCTGAAGTTCTCATCACACACGAAAAATTCAACTGTGTAAAAGGTAAATAATATGTTAGCTATTCTTATTGTGGAAATCATTTTGTGATATATCCATATATAAATCACTACATTATACACTTTAAACCTACACTATGTTAGATGTCAGTTATAGCTCAACAAAGCTGGGAAAAATTATTTCTTGAATTTCCTTACTAAAACTTGGGGGATAAAGCAAATTTTGTTCAAACCAATAAACTGAAATTGAATATACATACACTATATGATATGTTCAGGAACATTTATATGTTAAAAAATTAAAATGATATAGAAGAAATAGCATTTAAACAATTGACTCTAACATATAAAATCTAAATGTAAGCAGAAGCAATCCTGCTCATTAAGATCTATAAAATGACTGAAATATCTATGTCACTACTTATGGAAAGTTGAATGCTTTCCCAATATTTTACAAATTCACAGCTAACTTTGGTTCTTGTCACCATTACTTCAGAATTAACTCTTCTAAATCTGTTCACTTTGTGGCTTGGCTCACCCTTCATTATTGTGTGATTCTTTTTATGTAATGTCAAACCAGATAAAGCACTTAGTCACTTCTCCTGACTTGCCTATCTTAAAGCATTGTTTATGCACATGCCTATATGAACTTAGTGTATGGGGTGACTTGGCTGAATTTTGGTGGAGACAAATGAGGCTAAATATCATATTGATGAAAATTTCAATGAGAAATTTGATATAAACTCAGTCAGCCCCTCTTTTTTACTGCTGATTCTCATACATTGCATCTTAGTCACATTACCACCCCCCAAATTGTGCAATTTTATTTACAAATATTTTCAGTATTATTGTTCTCCAACTCCTGCTAACAATCCTTTCTCAATAGAACTGATGTCATTGTGGATGGTAAAAGACACAATGTTAGGTACCTGAGCTGAAGCATTAACTAGCATTAAATTTCATCATGAGAAATTTATTTCTTTTAAAAAAATATTTGTTGATTGATTTTAGAAAAAGAGGAAGGAAGGGGGAGAGAGAGAGAGATAGAGATCTGTTGTTTCATTTATTTATGCATTCATTGGTTTTCATTGGTTGATTCTTGTATATGCCTAGGGATGGAACCACAACCTTGGCATAGAGGAGACTGTGCTCTATCCAACTGAAACCCAGCCAGGGCAAGAAATTCATTCATTTCAATATTTTTTGAAGTCAATATTTTTATAGTTATTAGGTCTTTAACATTTTCTGTCATTAGATAACATTAAAACACACACACACACACAGACACAAAACCAGAAACAAGCCTTGGCTCACTTGCTTGAGCATCATCCCACACAACAAGAGGTCACCGGTTCATTCAAGTTTGATTCCTGGTCAAGGCATATGCCCCAGTTGCTGGCTCAATCCCTAGTAGGGGGCATGGAGGAGGCAGCTGATTTATCTATATGTTTCTCCCTTTCCCTTCCTTTCAAAAATCAATAAAAACATATTTAAACAAACAAACAAACAAACAAGCAAACAAGCCACAAACAAGGACTCCAAAGCAATATCCATCTAGCAAAAATTGATGTTTTCTTTGTTTGTTTGAGTTTCTTCCCATTGTCCCAATTAAAATTTTGCTTTGAGATGAAAGTATTTCAACCTAAAATGAGTTAATTTACAAACTGTTAGGTAAATAACCATATAGGACATATGAGTCCATGGTAGAAATTGTAAAAGTTCATGAAATACTAACTTTTGGGTAACACTTGCCTATTATAAAGACAGTTTACTTTTTTTTTAAGAGAGAAATTCTGCTTCCAAGTGCTAAATTTTCCTGCAGCTACACTTACATAATATGATTTAAAATTAACGTTTGCTTCGGAATTTTTAAAAAGCAAGTGTCAGAGAAAACACAATGGAGTATGCGATGCTCATCATTTGATAAAAGGAAACATGCCATTTCACCGGGACTGTTGAAACTTTTACTTCTGCTGATTCTACAAACTTTTCATTGCATTATTTCTTTTGAAATGGCACCAAACTACATAATAGATGATACCTTCAGCAATAGATTAACAAAAACAACGGCCATTTCATATGGCTTCTTAATTTCAGCTTCTGCAGAGAAGATAAAATATTTTAAGAAATAGAAAAAAATCTGTTCTAGACCACAAATTACTGAGGCATAAATCATGGGAGTGATGGTTTGGCCCTAGAAAACTAAGGGCTGCTAATAATAGTGGGCTGTAAATATAAAAAATAAGAAAGAAAAATGCGCCCTATTTTGGATTGTCAGATTCAATGAAGGATGGCCATGTGATAGGTGCACCAAAGGGAGTCAAATGGAAAATATGTCTTCAAAAATAACTTTCTAAATAAAACAATTAAATATTGTGCATTTTAAAGTTTCCACAATAATGATTTAATTTTCAATATAGATAGTGTTAACAAGATCAAGAATTTAAAAAAACAGATTTTTACTGTGCAGGTAGGCAATTTGTTGCTTGGAGACTCCAGAATTTCTTAGCTAACTAAATCTAGTCACCATCAAGAAAAGTGACTAATTCAAATATATATCTGAGCAAATGCAATATTCACCACACAGTTCTACTCCAGTTGGGAAATATATCCAATACTAGTGGCCCAGTGCACAAATTCGTGCACCTTGAAAGGAACTGGGGCCTCAAGGCTGCAGTGGGCACAGGGGCAGATCTTGGCCTACCCTCCACACACCTGCCTGGCCCCTCCCACTGTGGCCTCCGGTCCTCTGTCTGCCAGTAACACTACTCCCACCGCTGCTGCTCCCACGTGCTGACTATGCCAGCCCTGCTCGCACACGCTGATGGTGCAGAGCGATTGGGGTCAGCACCAGCAGCAGGTGCCAGTGGGTCCAGCACCATCAGTGGGTGAAAGCGGCAGCTGCTGCCCCAATCACTCTTCAGGAGCAGGGGGAGGTGAAGAAGCCCTTAGGGGCAAATGAGGCCAGTGCCGGCAGCAGGTGCGAGCATCAGGCAGGACCACAGCACACAGGAGCAAAGAATTTTCAGTAACCACCAGAGGCTTTCACTGATGACAGTGACTGGCACCTCGTCTTGGTCTGGCACCCCCCCCCCCCCACCTGCTCCACCATCCCACCACAGCCGATGCCTGCCATGGTCCATGTACGCCCCCTGGTGGTCAGCACACGTCGTAGAGACTGGTTGTTTGGTTGTTCTGCCATTCGATCTATTTGCATATTAGGGTTTTATATAGAGAGATTTTTTGTTTCACCCACCATTTCAGTCTGTCATAATTGCAAATACAGAGGGGCCTTGACTTACGAGTGTCCCAAATAATGAGTTTTTCGAGATATGAGCCGTGTCTTGGCCGATTTTTTGCTTTGAGTTGCAAGCTAAAATTCGGGTTACGAGCCAGCTTCAGATACCCCACCGCTAGTTGGCACAGCGAACGTCACAGTGAACGCCACAGCATCAGCCCAGCATCACGTGTCCCACTCGTTCACTTTAATGATTTGACATACGAGTAATTTGAGTTACGAGCTCCATCATGGAACGAATTAAACTCATAAGTCAAGGCCCCACTGTATTTGAAGGTTTCTAGAGAATCGGGAGCAGTCAGCTAACATGATGGGGCCCTTATAGAATATGAAGAATCAGAGAGTAAAGTTCAAGTTTGTGTTCCTATACTTTCAGCATCTGATGTCCTGCTAATCTGTTCTCTTGGCACAAGTCATTCCTAGTGATGGTTATGATGGCAGTATATTTGTCTATGCTCTGAATGGGAATATGGACATAGAGTTTACTTTTCTTATCATGGCTGAACTTTTTGCCCTCCAATTTGAACTCCTGCTGCTTGTATGCCCTTCACTCTTCAATTTATCCATAAATGTGTTGTTCTGAGCATCAGCAACATGTAGATACTTTTCATGACTCTGTAGGCCCTGGAAGTCATCCTGAGTGAGCTCAAGGCTCCTCTTGTTTCTAAGTGCCTTGTGCCAGCAGTAATCTTGCTCTTCTAATATTGGCACTACAAGAGACCTGAAGTAGCCGTTAAAGCAAAGAAAAATTAGATTGTGTTTGCAAACTGGACTAGACATGATTTTTGAATGTTGAATTTAGCTAACATAAAACTAAATTGATAATAATTCACTTGAAAATATGTAGATTACCTGTGCCAGGATTAGTAGGAGTTCAAAAACGTAAAAGTAGGTTCAGTTGCCAAAAAAAAAAGTTTTAAATTATTTATTTCTTAGTATTATCTATGTTAAAACCTCAATATTTATTTTTGGCAGAATTTGTAAGGCTGCTGCAGTCAAACTTTAGTCTACAGGGAACATTTATTGTCTCCTTATCTAATTGTCTCCAAATTTCTTCAGTTGTCTTTCTGTTTCCACTTCTGTTCTTAATAGAGAAAGTTAATCTCTTGTCAAATTGGTCATCTTGTATCTTTCAGTGTCTTCATTGTCTCTAATTTTCTACTACCCTATTTGCAGTTCTTTTAATATTTGTGGAAAATGCAAATTAAAAAAATTTACCAGAATGCATTAATATCCAAATTTTCTCCAATTACTATACCAATCCTTGACTTTGGCATTTTTCTTCTCTATTCCTTGGCAAATGGTGATCCTGAGTCTCCAGGTCATAATGAATGGTGATAAAAGGAATGGCTTGAAAGAATAGTGAAAATGACATTTCTATAAATTAATAACTGTGTGTATCATCCTATCACAAGTTGACACAATGATTATTTTCCAGTTGGGGGTACAGAAATATTTTTGTTGACTTAGAAATTCTTTCATTACTTATGTTGGAGTTCTTCCCCAAAATATCAAAGGCAGAGATACTGTTTAGAAGGATCAACATAGGATCAACCTGGTCAGAGCCTTGTCCCATGCATAGAGAGGTCAACCCAGTTTGATTCCTGGTCAGAGCACATGCCCGGATTTCCAGCTGGATCCCCAATAGAAGATGTGCAGGAGGCAGTCAGTAGGTGGTTTTCTCTCATCAATGTTTCTCCTTCTCCCTCTCCTCTCTCTTCCTCTTTCTTTCTAAAAACCAATAAAAACATATTTTGAAAAATAATCAAATAAAAGGATCCACATAGTATTAAACAGATGATGGTGGTAACTTCTGTTGCTCGCCATATAAACTTACATGCTGTCCTGGAATGTGAACTATGTGTGATCCTCAAAGCTATCCTTTCATAGACCAACCAGGTAAAAACTGATCTCATTCAGAGACATCATATTGATCATACCATTATTCATCTATTTCTTTACATTCTGAAAGAATAACCTGAGTGAAAATTTGCAGGTTAAGAGACTATTATGGACATATTTTTATTTTTGCTTTGTTTCCTACTCCCTGATAAATCAGAATTTTTGTTTTATGAATAGGTGTAAGTTTCAAATTTGATTAAAGGCTAAAATGTATATCCTTTAAACTGTTTGAGCTAACCTTCTTCCCTCCAAAACTAGAAAGGAGTCAATGACAGCAGGCTTCAGGGAGTCCAAGGTGAAGGAGGCCTGCTGCCAATCTAAAGAATGTGTCAGAGCAAAATCCTATGCACTGAGGGCCACTTGTCTTTGTATTCCAAAACAAAGCAATGGCATAGGACAGAACCTGAAACCTTCTGAATCTCCCTCCAGGAGACCACCAAGCAAGTTATTGTATAACCATTGCAGCCTTGGTAATGAGATTTTGGAAGAATTTTTAATAAAATTAGAAAAAATTAATTATGCAAAATTAAATAAAATATACTGGATTCCAATATGTATAAGCAATATATTCAGTCAGTTGGTAATTATTTTGATAAACACTATTTATCAGAAGTGTTAGTAGAAGATGGAGATACAGACAGTCCTTGAGTTACATCGGACTCGATGTGCATCGTTTAGTGGTTATGTGGCCATCTCCCATTTATTTTTTAAAAAATAAAAGTTCCGTCATTTCGACGTATGTACATATGTGCTTTATGTTTTTTATTATTTATTTACCACAAGTAAAGGTTAGGAATTGTTATCTTTCTTTAATTTTTTTTTTTTTTTTTTTTTTTTTTGCTGTTTCACTTCATTACTGCTGTGTATGTGCTCCATGTGAGTGATGTAGGTGCTTATGCAGGTGGGTTCCGACTGACGGAGAAAATCGGGTTACCTCGCACCATAGGAACGGATCTCCGACACAACCCGAGGACCTGCTGTTTTGGGGTAACTGAAACAAATGAAATTACCTATCATTCACCTACCCATCTACCTGCCTACCTACCTACCTATCCAACTCTATCCGTCATCTATTACTGTGCAAAAAAAACCCTCTTGAACTCAGTGACAATAAACAAAATAAACAATTTTTTATAGTCAGAGTCTTGCTTTTATATCCGCAGATCACCTAGAGCTTTGTTCATGTAGGCGAGCCTTCTGAGCAGTTGCAGATCCAGCTACCCAGGGCACTACAGGCTGTCTGGAAATCTGGACAGGAAATATTTCCTGCGTTGGGATTCTTGGGTTCCCAATGTAGAAGCTGAGAGGAAACCCCAGAGAAGTTCCCAGATACACTTTATTAAGCTTATGCTGGAGCACAAGGGCAGCAGCATAGAGGTCAGGATGGTCCTCCCAACCGGATGGGGGCGGCTGTGCTTGGCATTTATAAGCTGGGGATGAAGTGGGCTTGTGTGAAAAGGCGGGCTTTTTGAAAATGGAAAACTTATGGAATTTTCCATTTCTGGTTGGGTGACTCCCTTTCCCAGCTCTTTTGCAGGGTAGCTATGTTCGCACCTGCGCTGTCAGACACAAGAGGGCACTGCTCATTACTCCCTCCCTTCCCCGCCCCCCTCGCCCACTAGGAAGGTCGGGCAGCGGTCCAACCTTGTTCAACTGCACATGAGAATCAGTAGTTTAAACGGGCAGTTGGAAGAGAGATAAAATCAGCTACCAATGCGTTTTTTGAGTAGGGAGTGGAGGAGTGGTGACATTTTTGTAGTTCAGTGCTCCTTCTGACCATGGGGTGTCCTTGGGGTCCTGGGCCCAGGTCCCTAAGCTGTCTTAGGAAAATAGGATTTCCTTCCCTGTGAGTATAACCCCAGCAATATTTCATTACCCAGTCATTAACAGTCTATTGTATATTGACGTTTTTCTGAAATTCACCAAACCAGTCCCTCTGTGCCTGCTCAGAGACACCAGCACCGCTGGTCAGAATAATATTTCACTTCCAGCTGGGTCCCTCTTTTCAACTCCTAAATTATTTTTTATCAGCTGAGTAATTCCAGTACCAAAAGGTTTGTATCCAAGCTCTACAGAGCCATACATCAGAGGCCCTAGGGCGCCAACCTTCTCAGGAGTCTGGCACCACTCCTTTCATGAGGTCTTTCCTCCAAACTCCTTTAACTATCTCAACATCTTTCCTTTTTACCCTCCAGCCTTAGGTAAGGTAACTATTACCACAGCGATTATCTCCCTGGTAAAGTAGTATTCCTCTTGTTTTTAATTTGCCTCTAATAGCTAGCTATTGAGATTAATTTACATCAAATTGTCTGTTAAAACAACTGATGTGTTTTGTGTTTCCTGACTAGATTCTGAATTACATTTCAGTGGCCAAAGCAAATCACATTACAAACCAAGTCCAATATCTGTGGAGTGGGACTATATACTCTTCCTCTGCTTAGGAATTCAAACCATCACATTATAATCTATCCACTAATCTATACTCTTCTAGTATTTTTTTCCTCACCTGTGTGTCCTGATAAGTAAATGATTACAAATACATTTGTGTGCTGTTGAAATAAATAATTCAACATACCCACTGTTTTTACATTCATTTATATTTTCTCTATTTTTTGCTTATGCAAACTTATGATAGTAACCACAGGTTACATTTATTCAATGCTTACCAAGTGCAGGCACTGAAGTCTAATCTTTATAACAATCTTATGAAAAATGTACTCTTATTATCCCTAATATAAACATAAGAAAACTGAGTTTGATAGCTGTTAATTAGCCCCAAATCCCATCTTTTTTATTTGGTATAGCCAGGATTCAGAAACAATGATATTTTGGCAGAGCTCATATGCTTAACTACCACAAAACACTGCTTCAAATGAAATTTTACTGGAAGTAATAGTCACTTGATTTTAAATGCCCCCCCCTAATCCTTTGGGTAATTATACATTTACACATATTTAGAAATGCTAAATTTTATGAAAATTATCTGGGTTGAAACCATGTTTTCCTGTGTACCAGTAAATACAGGGGAACATACATTGACTTGTTTACAATATAAGTGTGTGCGTGTGTGTGTGTGTGTGTGTGTGTGTGTATGTGTGTGTGTGTGTGTGTTTGAACACCCAGTGCATAAATTTGTGCACCAGTGGGGTCCGTCAGCCTGGCCTGTGGGATTGGGCCGAAACCTGCTCTCTAACATCCCCCAAGGGGTCCTGGATTGCAAGAGGGTACAGGCCAGGACTAGGGAACTCACTGGTGTACGATCAGGCTGAGGAGGGAAGCGGGAGGTTGGCCAGCCAGGGAGGGACTGTGGGAGGGCTTTAGGGCATGTCCAGCCCATCTCCCTCAGTCTCGATCCTGCCAGACCCCATCAGCAAGCTAACCTACTGGTTGGTGCATCTGCCCCCTGGTGGTAAGTGCACATCACAGCGAACGGTGAGTGGCCTTAGCATATCATTAGCATATTACGCTTTGTTTGGTTGAATGGCTGACCAGACGACCAGACACTTAGCATATTAGGCTTTTATTATATAGGATTCTTTTAAGCACAGATTGTTAAAAAAGATCTTTGAAAGTCACAAGATGTTTCTCATCATTATGATTTTAGACAAATTTTGAAAAGCTTCAACTTAATACTTAAAATATAAATATATTGACAATTTTCATGTGCCAAAATTTAAAGACAACTCAAGAAAATTTGGGAAGGGTAGGGAATTAAATGATTTATAAACCTTATTAAGCATAATCTGATCCTTGACTCTTTTTTTCTTTATATTGTATTCATTTTTACTTTTTTTCTTTCTTTTTGACTAAAATTATATGTCTTGGTTATTACTGTGTGTGTATGCCTGTGCTTGTGTGTGCATGCATGCATGCATTTGTGGCTGATCACTGATGGTTTGCTTTTTGCCATTTTAGAATGTCAGTTGAGAGGGAAATGGCAGTGGTAGCAGAGAAACTATTATATGTGACCAGAGTGTACACAGGGACTGGCATCAGCTTATTCACTGAATCCTCACAGTGAGTGACATAAATCAAAGCTCTCCTTGACAGTACAGTAAGTTTTGGCAGAAAGATGATACAGGTATAGCTTTCAGAGAATAAGATAAGCTTCTTTCCATGGTGCCACCTACAGTAACTGCAAGGAGCTTACAATTCTGATGTCCCATAATGAGATTTTTAAAATATGTTATAAGGACCTTTTGCAATGTTAATAGGTTTAATAATGGGAACTGAATAGTTAAGATGGACTGATAAAAAGGTTAGTTTACATACACCTCTTATGGATAGATATAAATAGGTATGATGATGCTTACTGTAATTAAGGGTTGCTATTGCAAAGAAGTCAGAAGCTGCCCCCTGGTGGTCAGTGTGCTCCCACAGGGGGAGCGCTGCTCACCCTGTATACAAAATCTGACATGGCATATCACATTAGAGTCAAGAAAAAGAAGGAGGAACAGGAAGAAGAGGAGAAAAAGGGGAAGAGAATAGTTCCATAAATATAATTTAGTATACTTGGGCTTAGATAAATAGTAGGAAACAATGCAACATTGCATTTATATTCCAGGACTTACAGGGAAGGGTTTTTTTTATTGTTGTTGTAAATACTATTAAATGTATCCATCCCCAGACAAGTGCAGTGTTTGATGCAAAATTAGGGACATAATACCAGAGAATACTGACAGTATGTATCATTGATGATTTTAAGGAATTGAACATATTTTACTTTAAAATAGTCTTTCTAGAATGCATTATTTAATAATTATTTTATCATTGTAATAAAGAAAAAGAATTGCTGAACTTGACAAGGGACAAGGAAAGCAAAGAGTTGTATATGATTATTAATAAAAGAGTGAATGATGTAAAAGTGTGGAGGTATATTTTTATTTTCATTAGTTTAACATCTGATTATAGACCCTCTATAATCTTTTCAATGGTTTAACATACACTAGTGACTAGATTATAAGTTGCCCTCTAAAGGCAGGGTTTTTGTTTGCTTGGTTGTTTTATTTTTATACTTCACTGCTTTATTTCTAGCAACTAACACAGTACCTGATAGATGCTCAGTAATAGTTGCTAAATGAAAGATTATTTGGGGGAACCACATGGATAGCCCTATACTAGTTACTGTTTCCAAAACAAAAGGGAAAGAAAACATCTAGTTGAAAACTTCATTTTTCCCTGATATATTTTCCCATCAAATGAGGACACAGGCAGTTGTGAAATCAATATAAGTAAGCATTTCACAAAGAATAATACAAGTAGCCATAAATATATGGAAAAATATAGTTATTTTATATACATGTTCAAAATTAACACTATAGTGAGTAATATTTCACCTAAAAGATTGGAGAAAATAGCTGACCTTGTGTACCACAAATTGTTGCTGACGATAGTCAAAAATTGAAGAGTGGAAGCAATTAATTAATACTCTTAGATCTGAAGGGTTAAGGGAGGAAATGATTATCAGAATACTCTTAGGAGTATAGTTGTGTAGTGCTTGACAAAGCTGTGGACGTTAGTCCAGCTGAGAGGAACTGAAATGAATAAGAAATCTGATATTGCCGAAACCGGTTTGGCTCAGTGGATAGAGCGTCGGCCTGTGGACTGAAAGGTCCCAGGTTCGATTCCGGTCAAGGGCATGTACCTGGGTTGCGGGCACATCTCCAGTGGGAGATGTTCAGGAGGCGGCTGATCGATGTTTCTCTCTCATTGATGTTTCTAACTCTCTATCTCTCTCCCTTCCTCTCTGTAAAAAATCAATAAAATATATTTAAAAAAAAAAAAGAAATCTGATATTTCTCTCTTTCTCTTCTCACATCCTCTAATGTCTGACCCAGGCCTTTGATTATCTGAACACAGCAAGCAAGCAAAAGGGAAGAAAACCAGATTGATAAAGTCCATAAGTACAGCCTTTGCTGTACCAGGCAGGGTGGAGAATGGTGGAAAGTAAACGTGGAGTGAGCAAGTAGGGACTCTGCAAGACATCACAGAAGCTCAGGTGATGCCGTGCAGCTTTTTCACATGAACAAATGTGGTTCCTTTGGGTCCAGAGACCATGGGCTGAAATGACAAGGCGTCAGCCCACCATCTCTCCACAAACATATAAAGAATATTTACAGCAATAGAGCAAAGGCAAGGATAACCACCTTCAGAAAGGCAAAAATGAACAAAGCCATGAGGCATAGGTCCATAGAAATTCTGAACTTCCTGCTAGGACTAAGTGAAATTGCTTTGTCCTGGGGACCTCTATTTGCTTCCCAGGAAAAGTGCTAGACATTAGATAAAATAAATAGCCCAATAATTTAGAGCCTCTGTGTAGTGCAAGTGCCTTGTATTAAGCTTTTTGATTTTAGTGTAAGTGGTTGACATTAAGTTTTGATTGCTGAGGCATCTATATTAAAAAACATCCATCTTGAATAAACCTTTTGCCAGCTGTATAACATAACCACTAGCTAAACAACCAAGTAAGAAATCAGATAATCAATGAGGAAGTTCTACCCAGGGTTTACCTGAATTAAGCCTTGAGTCTGCTTTTTTGAGAGGCCCCACTCTCAGTCTATTTTCATTGGTCCCTGGCTCCACCCTGTGGAACGTTCTTCCTATTCCATTACCATTCTCAGCACATCTGATGAGGACATTGGGCAATACGCCCTCTTTGGGTCTGTAGAGATTTGCCAGCCTTTTTTGGCATTTGAATTTTTAAGAATCCAGTGATTTATGTCTGAAAGAGTCACATGCTTCTTACACTAGATGTAAGTTTTCATTGGCAATATGAAAGTCTCAGAAACATGTTTTAATTTTATTAGATTTATTTTTATTTATGTTTTTCCTTTACTGGATTTAATGTTTTTGGTAAATTTTTTATATGTTTTTATTATTATGGTAAGGATTCCTGACAGGAGATCTATTATTTTAACATTTTCCCCTCTTTTTAAAAATAATTTTTAATTGATTTTTAAAGAGAGAAAAAAGGAGAGGGAGAGAGAAACATCAATGTGAGAAACATTGAGCACACCCCCTACTGGGGATCTAGCCAGCAAACTGGGGATCAAAAAGGCAACCCTTCCATTCAATGATGACCCCCAACCAATTGAGCCATGACAGCAAGGACGTAACAAAATTTTAAGAATTCAATACAGTATCATTCACTATAGGTAAAATGTTGTGCAGTGAATATCTAGAATTAGTTTAGTCTATGTAATTGAAACTTTATAATCATTAAATAGCAACTCCCCATTTTATCCTGCCCCCAGTCCCTGGCTACTATTATTTTATTATCTGTTTCTGAGTTTGATTATTTTAGATATCTCATAGAAGTGGAATCATACAATATTTGTCATTCTGTTATTAGCTGATTACACTGAGCATAAGGACATCCAGGTTGTCACATATTGAAAGATTTCTTTCTTTTATAAGTCTGAATAACATCACAGAAGTATATGTACATACAAATTTTTATTTATTTATCCATTTATCAGTGGGTATTTGGGTTGTGGTCCTAATTACACTATTATGAATAACCCTGCAATGAACATGGGAGTGCAAATGTCTCTACAAGACCCTATTTTCAATTCAGCTATATAAACATAAGTGGTATTGCTGGATTATATAATAGTTCCATTTTTGATTCTTGAGGAGCCTCCATACTGTTTTTCATACTAGGCACAACAATTTACATTCTGACCAATAGTGTAAAAGGGTTTCAATGTTTCCATGCCCTTGCCAACACTTGGCATTTGCTTATTTATTTACTTATTTTAATTAAATTTATTGGGATGACATTGGTTAATAAGATTATACAAGTTTCAAGAGTATAACTCTATGATATGTCATCTGTATATTGCTTTGTGTGTTCACTGCCCTAAGTCTAGTCTCCTTGTGTCACCATATATTTGACTCACTTGTATGTATTTATTAGATTTATAACTATCTGTTTCATTTTTGGGTTGCTCATGAAAATCTTATAGTGTTTTTTATTTCCAATTTTACTTGTTCATTTCTAATTGTAGGAAAGGATTGACTTGCATATTATTAGTTCCAGGATTTTTTTTTTTAACTATTTCAGGTTTTCTGCATGGATAACCAGATGTTCTCTGCAAACAAAGACAGTTTTATGTCTTCCTTACCAATAGAAGTACCTTTCATTTCCTTTTTTTGTCTGGCTGCATTAGCAAGGACTTTTTATATAATGTTGAAAAGGAGGGGTAAAGAGAAGATATCCTTGACTTACAGCTGATCTTAATGGATAAGCTTTGAGTTTCTCACCATCAAGTATGGTGTTAGCTATAGTTTTTTTTTTTTTTTTTATAGATAGTCTTTATCAAGTTGAGAAAGTTTTCCTCTATTTCTCATTTACTGAGAATTTTAATAATCAATAGGTGTTGGATTTTGGAAAATACTTTTCTGCATCTATAGATATGATCTTGTGATTTCTTAAAAAATATCTGTTGCTGTGCTGGATTATGCTAATTGATTTTCAAATGTTGAATTATACATTCTTTATATAAATTTAACTTGGTTATGGTATATAATATTCTTTAAACATAGCTGAGTTTAATTTGATAATACTTTGTTGAGGATTTTTGCATCTATTGTTAGAGAAATGTGTGGATGACCTGCTCTCCATTGGTAGTGGGAGTGGGATTCTTGGGGTACTGCTGGAATAAGCATTACCAGAGGCCTCCACAGGAAGGTGAGATGTGGTAGAAAGCTTTATTTGTATGGAATTACATCCCTGAGTTTGCAAAGTCTATTTCTCTTGATCCAGTCCTGGATAATGTGCAGCTGGGTATTCAATAGAGCTAGAAGCAAAGCCAGTGTCCAGCGTTTCCATCCCATGGTAGAGCTGGGTCCAGTTTAGCATTAGACCAGTTGCAGTCCATTAGTTCACTGTTGGTGTCCACACAGCTGTGGGCCATGTGACCTAATACAGTGGAGCCAATAGAGCATACCCCCTGCAACCAGAGTCTCAAGAAAGTAAGAGAGGGAACTCCTTTGTTTAGAAGATTAAATATCTGAAATCTTTCCATGGCTGCTTGCAGTGGCCATACCTACTCCTGCCAATGACCTGTTCCAAGGTGTGACTGACAGAGAAGTACCTTCCCTTTTGTCACTTAGACTTTACTTAGCATGTGCCTGTTCTTCCCGGGTCCAGTCCCTTCTCCCAGCAGTCCGTGGGGCCAAGGCCTGGGGAGTGTTAAGCTGTAGTTTCCGGGCAAACTGCACAAATGGCATGCCTATACTATTTGGCCTTCTCCCTGCTCCTTTTCTTTTAATTAATTAATAACTGGGTTAAATCACAGTGGCATCACTATGTGCATGAGAGACATTGGCCTGTAGTTTTCTTTTCTTGTATTGTCTTTATCTTATTTTGGTACCAAGTAATGCTGGTATCATAGAATGGGTTAGGAAGTATTCTCTCAGCTTCTATTCTTTGAAAAATATTGTAGAGATTTCTTAGACTTTCTTCCTTAAATGTGTGGTAGAATTCATCAGTGAACCCTTTAGGGCTAATGCTTTTTGTTTTGGAAGGTTTTTAATTATTGATTAAATTTATTTAACAGATATAGGCCTATTCAGATTGTCTATTTTTTCTTTGTGTGTGTTTTGGAAGCTTGGGTCTTTTAAAAAATGAATATATTTCATCTAGGTTATCAAATTTATGGAAGATGTGCAGCTGGGGAGAAAGTTGTCTACAGTATTCTTTTATTATCTTTTTCATTTCCGTGGTGTCTGTGGGATATCTCTCGCTTTCACATATGATATTAATAATTTGTATACTCTTCTTTTTCCTTTGTTAGCCTGAATAGAGATATATTGATTTTATCTTTTCTAAAAACCAACTTTTGACTTTATTGATTCTATCTGTTGATTTCCTCTTTTAATTAATTAATTTCTGCTCTACATATTATTTATTTTCTTCTGCTTGCTTTAGACTTAATTTGTTTATTTTCCCACTTTTATAAAGTGGTAACTTATATTATTGATTTTATATATTTTTCTCTAATATATTCATTCAGTGCTATAAATTTCCCTTTAAACACTGCTTTCTCTGCATCCCACACATTTTGATAAGTTGTGTTTTTATTGTCACTTAGTTAAAACCATTCTACATTTCCATTGAGATAGCTTCTTTTATTCATGTGTTATTTAGAAGTGCATTGCTTAATCTCAATGCATTTTGGGAATATCCATGTATCTTTCTGATAGTGATTTCTTGTTTCATTTCACTGTATTCAAAAAGCAGAGATTTTACGATTTCTATGCTTTTACATTTGTTAAGTTATGTTTTATGTCCCAGAAAATTGTCTATTTGGTGAGTAGTTTGAGAAAAATGTGTATTCTGCAGCTGTCAGGTTAAGTAGTCTATTGACATCAATTATATCTAGTTGATTGATGGTACTGAATCAACTATAGTTTTACTGATTTTTTAACTGGTGGATCTGTGTATTTCTGAGAGACAGATGTTAAAGTCTCCAGCTATGATAGTGAACTTATCTATTCCTCCTTGCAATTCTATCAGTTTTTGCCTCATGTTATTAATTCTCTGATGATAGGTGCATACACATTATGGATTGTTGTCTTCTTAAAGAATTGATCCATTTATCATTATGTAATGCCCTTCTTTATCCATGATAACATTCTTAATTTGAAATCTGCTAATGTTGAAATTAATATACCTGCTCCTTCCAGAGTGTTCTTTGCCAGTGCTATGTCATTGTTCATAGTTACTATATCATTTCTCATACTGTTGAGCATCTTTGCCATCATTATTCTCAAATCAATGTCTGATAAATTTCTTATCTCCATTTCATTTAGCTCTTCTTCTGGAGAATTCTCTTGTTCTTTTGTTTGGGGCTTGTTTTTTGTCTCCCCATTTTGGCTGCCTGTTTGAGTTTGTGTCTATGTATTAGGTAGATTTGTTATACCTCCCAATATCTAGTGAAAGACAGTGACAGACTCTGTTTCTGACTGGTTCTGAGTACCCTGTTTGGAGCTATCATCAATCCATGACTCTTGGCTCCTTCTGCTGGGACTAGGTGCCTTTGGAAAGGACCAAGGCGTGCACAAAGGTCTGCTTTTCCTAGCCCTGCAATAGATAAGGCAAAGACTCAAAGCCTTCAGATACCCACCTCTGCCTGCAGTCTTATGTACTCAGTCTTGATTAGCCTCAGGTTATCGAACACAGGGTACAGTGAGAGGTTTTCTGACAGGGTGGGGCAATTGCTTCTGCTGCAGGCTAACTGCTTTCACAGTCTCTTAATGGGCCTGAGAAACTCCACAGGGTGGGGCAAGGGGTTTTCCAATAAGGTTCCCTACCTTTCCCTTCAGGCAAAAACCACCTGGCTAGCAAATGTCTACTGGAGAAAGATGTCCTTCACATGGAGAGGGAATGACTTAGCATAGGAATCTGGGATATTTTCATTCTGTGGTCTAACTCCAGAGTTCCCAATTCTGGACTCTCCTTACACAGTTCCAGTCACTCTTCCCTCCGTCTATGAGAGCCCAAATTGAGTGGCTGCTCATGAAGTTTTGTACATTGTCTCTATAAGAGAATGCCTGCATTTCCAGCTGTCTTTCCCTGGCAGACAGCAACCCTACTGCTTCTCACAGCCAGATGTTGTGTGGGCAACTTTTTGAGTTCTGGTTCTCTGTACTGGTTAGCCCAGCTTGAGGCTTAGACTCCAGAGTTCTCAGTGGTAACCCCCACACCTGAGATATCCCTCTGGAGCTTCAGCTGCTGTGGGGGTATGCCAGACCTTTTGCGCCCCCACACTTCCTACCAGTTTCTATGTGGTTTCCACTTTCCTTCCTTGGTTATCAGGGTTCTCTCCAGCTAGTCGTCAGTTGATTATTCAGGATGGTTTTTCTGTATGTACATCTTACTTTATCAATTACTGAATTAATGTACTTTAGTTGTAATTCTAATTTGGTCCTGTGAATATGTTAGTGTAGCTTCCACTTACTCTGTCTCCATTTTGGAATCTCTATCTGGTGATTTTAGATAATTTATACTCAAAGTTATTATTAATATAGTCAGATTAAATATCTATTATTTGTCTTGTTGTTTTCTATTTGTTTGTCTTGTTCCTGTTGGTTATCCACTGTTTTCTGCCCTTTGTAGTTTACATCAAGCATTTCACATGATTTAACTTTCCTTTCTTTTTTAAAAAATATATTTTATTCATTTTTTTACAGAGGGAAAGGGAGAGGGATAGAGAGTTAGAAACATTGATGGGAGAGAAACATCGATCAGCTGCCTCCTGCACACCTCCTATTGGGGATGTGCCTGTAACCAAGGTAAATGCCATTGACTGGAATCGAACCTGGGACCTTCCAGTCTGCAGGCCAATGCTCTATCCATTGAGCCAAACCAGTTAGGGCTAACTTTCCTTTCTTACGATATTAATTATCATAATAATTTGGAAGGGAAGAAGAGAGTGAGAGAGAGAAAGAAACATCGATGTGAACACATTGGTTGTCTCCCACAAGCACCCCGACTGGGAGTGAGGAGTGAACCTACAACCCAGGTACATGTCCTTGACCAGGAATTGACCTGCAACCATTTGGTCCATAGGCCAATGCTCTAACAATTTAGAAACACTGGCCAAAGCGTAGCTATATGTTTTTAAAACTTTTTTTTTAGTTGTTGCTCTTGAGCTTGAAATATACATTTACAACTAATCCAAGTCCACTTTCAATGAACATATACTACTTCACATGTAGTGTGTGTATATTATAATGAGAAAAAATTCTAATTTTTCCTTATGTCATTTCCATTCATTTAACTTATATATACATATATATGCATACATGAAGTATACGTATAAGAAATATACATAAACATATAATTTACTAATTTGTTGTTATTATTTTGAATAAATTTATCTCTCGTATCAATTAAAAATAAAAGTTAAAGGTTTTATTTTACCTTCATTTATTACTCTTCCAATGTTCTTCCTTTCTTTATATACATCTGAGTTTCTGACCTATATTATCTTTCTTCTTTCTAAAGAACTTCTTTTAAAAATTTCTCAGAAGACAAGTCTATTGGCAATATATTTCTTCAATTATTGTTTGTCTGAGAAAGTTTTTATTTCTCCTTCACTTTTCACAGGATATAGAGTTTTATCTTGGTGGTTTTTACTTTCAACACTTAAGATATATATATATATATATTTTTAAATATATTTTATTGATTTTTTACAGAGAAGAAGAGAGAGAGATAGAGAGTCAGAAACATCGATGAGAGAGAAACATCGATCAGCTGCCTCCTGCACACCTCCCACTGGGGATGTGCCCGCAACCCAGGTACATGCCCTTGGCCGGAATCGAACCCGGGACCCTTCAGTCCGCAGGCCGACGCTCTATCCACTGAGCCAAACCGGTTTCGGCAACACTTAAGATATTTAACTCTACTCTCCTTCTGCTTACTTTGTCTCTGAGTAATCAATGTAATTATTATTTTTGTTCCTCCATTAGTAAGTTGTTTATTCACTCTGGCTTCTTTGGGGATTTTTTTCTTTAAGCTTTGATTTTCTGTAATTGAAGATGACATGCCTAGGTGAAGATTTTTGTTATTTATTTATTTATTTATTTATTTATTTATTTATTTATTTATTTATTTTGGGTCGGGGGTACATTTATTCAGCTTGGTGTTCTCTAAAGTTCTTGTAGCCTTGGTTTGGTATCTGACAATACTTTGGAAAAATTCTCATTTATTATTGTTTCACATATACTTTTACTTCTTTTTCCCTTCTCCTTTGGAAATTCCCATTATACGATGTTACACTTTTTGTAGTGTCCCACAGTCCTTGGATATTCTGCTCTGTTTTTTATTTTTAATTTTTCAGTCTTTGTTCTCTTTGCTTTTTAGTTTTGGAGGTTTTAATTGATATGTCCTCAGACTCAAAGACTCTTTCCTTAGCTGTGGCTAGTCTACTGATAAGCCCATCAAGGCATTCTTAATTTCTGTTATAATGTTTTAGTTTTGTTTGTTTGTTTGTTTGTTGTTTTGTTGTTGTTGTTGTTGTTGTTGTTGTTGTTGTGTGTGTGTGTGTGTTTGTGTGTGTGTGTGTGTTTTAAATCTTTCTAGCATTTCTCTTTGGTTCTTCCTTAACATTTTTCACTCTTTGTACATTGCCTGCCTGTTCTTTTATGCTATTTTATCCATTGGAGAACTCAGCATATTAATCATAGTTGTTTTAAATTCCTGATCTGATAATTCCAACGTCCCTGCCATCTCTGGTTTGGATGCTGGCTGTCTCTTCAGATTGTTTTGTTGTGCTTTTGTTTGTTTGTTTTGCCTTTTGGTATGCCTTGAGATTTTTTCTCGATAGCTGGACATGGTATACTTGGTAAGGGAAACTGCTGTGACTAGGCCTTTAGTAATGTGGTGGTGAGTAGTGGGGAGAGAAGAAGCATTCCATAGTCCTGTGATTAGGTATGAGTCTTTTAGTGAGCCCATGACTCTGGACTGTGAAGTGAGCTGGAGTTGGGTATTTCTCTTCCTCAGGTCAGTTAGGCTCTGGTAATACCCCGGCAGCTTAAGCTTTGGTTAACTAGTTCCCTTTGAGAGCAGGCCTTGTTAAGGAGACAAAAGTGCTCTGCCAGGTTTCACAATGGTTCCTTTTCTCCTCTTCCTGCTGGAAGCAGGGGTTTTTTCTCTGATATTTACTGTAGGAATCTGATGGAGCTCCTGAAACTAAATCTAACAGTATTGTGGAGCCCCACTGTGATGGGGAGGGCGGGTCCCATTGGAGTTTTTAACACTTGGAGTTGAACATACTGAGCCTCCAGCAATTTGTCAATAATAGTTCAAGTATTTCTACCCCAGCACCCTTTTCCCACAGGGGATTTTGCTTGTAAGTGCCTGCTTCAGGTAGGCTGTGGCTCCCTATGTTCACTTGCCTCTGTTTCTCCAAACTTGGGGGCAACGATTTTCCCCATGTCTTCTCCTCTATTATGGATCTGAGAAGAGTTGTTGATTTTTCAGTCTTCTAAGCTTTTTTGCCTGTTGTTAGGCCAGAGTGTTGACTTCCAAGTTCCTTACACAAGAAGTAGAAACCACAAATCCAGGATTTCTTTTTGAAGTGATGAAAATGTTCTAAAATTGTGACGATGGTTGCACATATCTATGAACAAAATAAAACCATGAATTGTGCATTTTAAATGGGTGAATTGTTGATATGTGAAGTATATGTCAATAAAGTTGTTAAAATATGTGGATTCTTACTGATAAAAATGTTTTTGCATGCCTGTGTCCTTGAACCACGTTGTATCAGTCTGTAGAGAGTATGTGCAAATTTATGGTGAACTGTGATTTATGAATCTACATTTCTCTTGGGTGTCAGAAGTTTTAGTAACTGGTCAGAGAAGCAGGCATTATGTACTTATGTATGGCTCCCCAATAAAAACCCTGGAGTCTTAAGCTTGGGTGACTTCACTGGCAGGCAATACTTCATACATGGTTCCTCATCTTGTTCCTGTAGAAACTGACCATGTCCCATGCTTCTGTCCTGGGAGACAACTTTTGGATGCTTATACCTAGTTTTCAACAGATGTTTCCCCATGCACCATTTCCCTTTGATGAGTTTGCTTTTTATCCATTTACTTTAATAAATAATAATTATGAGTCTGACTTATGAGCTTGGAAACCCTTGACTTGGCTGTTCAGGTAAAGTCAGTGCTCTTGCTTTTAATCTGGAACATGGGGTGCCTATTGATGGTGAAGGTATGGAAAAGAAGTGTGTAGAAAACACATGCCCATGTTTAACTTCTCATTGAATGTGACACAGGAGTTAAAAATGTTACATGGTCCCAAACTGCTACACAGGGAATCTTGGCAAATGTAGATTGGAACACAGACTCTTTGGCAAGTAATGTCAAAAAGAGTAAATGCGTTTGTAATTTAAGAAGAGAATCTTAGAGGAAAAATTAAACAGGTTGCCCTGATCGGTTTGGCTCAGTGAATGGAGCATCGGCCTGCGGACTGAAGGGTCTCAGGTTCGATTCTGACTAAGGGCATGTACCTTGGTTGTGGGGACATCCCCAGTGGGGGGTGTGCAGGAGGCAGCTGGTCGATGTTTCTCTCTTATCGACGTTTCCGGCTCTCTATTCCGCTCCCTTCCTCTCTGTGAAAAATCAATAAAATATATTTTTAAAAAATTAAACAGGTTGCAATAATCAGAAAGCAAAACAAGGTTTAAGTAGAATTTTATCATTAGAAGTTAAGTTGAAGATGTCCAGCTTCTGGTCATACAATCTGATGTCAGTGCAAGGGTTTATGCATATTATTTTTATTTTATAGATATGCTTTCTTAGAAACACAAATGCTGGATATGGTTGAGAACTTAATTAGGAAGAGAGACTGTAAAAAAGATGAAGCTTGTTTGAGTTTTGTAAATTCACTGAAACAAGGGAAATATTAAAAAGTAAATTCATTGAGTGATTTAATAACTGGACTAAAGTTATTAAGTTGAAAACATGCAGTATGTTATTTCTAGTATGCTATACAGGTAGGAATTTAAAAATTTCTCTAGTCTTCCAAAGTCACCATGAATTTTTAAAAAAGAAATAATTAGTAAATATAAATGTTTTTGTTTTCTTTTTAGATAGTACATGTAAAATTCTGGACTCTGAGATATTTGAGTTGTCCAGTTCTCATTTAATCACATTTAACCCAGTTACCAAAAACACAATAAGTTTCTATTTTTACTTAATTTTTTCTTATCTAGCCCAGAATTTCCTAAACACTTGCTTTTAAATAAAGTTATCAGTAAACAATATTTTAACTAAAACATATTAATAATTTATCTCCATCAATATATTATTTCAGTTTAATGCAATTCTCTAGTTTCTCTAACGAGACCTAAAAAAAAAATCAGGCACATGATTTTAACAAATAAACTTTGTGATAGAAGCAATTGGAGCAATTGTAAAAGAAAAGTGAAACAACAATTAAAGAGCATATGAAGAAGTTAATGGTGAAATAAAGGAAATACTATATAACATCATGGGAGGAGGGAGAAAGAAAGCTTTTTTATAGTGCACACAATAAAGAAGAACAGGCAATATAGCAATGAGAAATAATTAAATAAATATATATGTATACATATACACATACACATATATACAGATATAAAATGCATATATATGTACTTAAATATAGTAATATGTTACTATATTTATATGTAAATATACATACATATATGTAAATATATATGACTATGGTTAACTCCAAAGCAAAAAATGAAGAATTTAAGAAAGAACTTATATCAATGTAGCAAGCAGACTTGGTTTTTATCATAGAAACAGACTGCCAACCAAGTAGAAGCCAATCTTCCAGCAGTACAGGCATTATAGATATAGGAAGTAAATAAATGCAGATATAAAAGTGTATATTATAACATTTCTATATATATAGTTTATATATTATATGTTTACATATGTGTATATAAAACTATATACAAAGATATACATATAGTAGTTTTTTGTTTGTTTGTTGGTTGGTTGGTTGGTTGGTTGGTTGATTTGTTTGTTTGGGAGACTATGGTTAACCCCAAAGCAAAAAAGAATGATTTAAGACAGAACAGGCATCAATTGTAGCAAGCAAAGTTGGTTCTTATTGTTACTGAAGACCAGCCTGAGTCAAAAGGGGCTGGGTCTTCCCTCCTCAGCTTTTGTCTTGCTCACAAGAAATAATTCAGAGGAGTGACAGAAGCCAATTTATTAGGGAAGGAAAATAAGCAAATTTATTAAAAATACACTTGTCAGATACCACAAGCAGGCAACTCAGCTGGTCTGAGTGCCCCACCTGGTGGGTGCTCAAGGGTTTTATACATTTCCCCCTTTGGGGTTTCAAGGTTCCCCTGCCAGAAAGACTAGATTTCAAGGTCCCTTTTTTACATTGTTAAAGCTTTTCTGAGAATTTATGAGAACATCTGGTGATTTTATATTGGCAAATCCCAAGACTGCTCATTTCTTTGGTCAGTGGGTTAAATAAACTCCCATATTTTTTTTATTTTCTCCTCTTCCCCCTATTTCCTTAGAGGCTATCTTCTCTGCTCAACATTCCCTCCTCCAGTGATACCATCCAAATACTTTCGATGTTTTTATTTGTCCCCCAGACTTCATCTGTCTTGGGTTTAGTTGGTACAAATGTATTAAATGGGTCTTTAGTCTCTTTTTTTCCAGGCCAGGGTGATTTAAGCTATGTATTCTCTGGTTAGGGAGGAGAGGTATAAACCATTTGCTTCCAAGTGTCTTGGTTGGGGAAGAGAAGGTATTGTCATTCAAAAGCTGATTGCAAGTTGCCAAAACTCTTTGACCTTTTTTAAATGATCTTGTCTCGGTTTCCATGTTCCACTTGCCCAGAAATTCTTCTAGCTTCTTACTATCCTGCCACATTATCATAGCTAAAGAAAGCAGGAAGGAAAATAATTTAAGCTTTGGTAACTTTAATAAACTGCTGAGTAAGAATGTAGAAAATGTTTGAAAATTGTTACAAATGTCTTAAATGCTATTTTAAAGAAATTAAGATACAATTGTATAGTTCTTTAACTTCAAAAAGAATAATTGGGAAAATAAAAGTTGAAGAAATTTCTGATTAAACAAATTGCAAATTGGAAAAGCTCTCTAGACAGTCATTTACTGTGAAATGTTACAACTTTGAAATAAGCATAATGATCATTAAAGATTAACAATTTAAAGAAACCCATTTTTCCCCTCTTCCAGAGCTTATAACAAGAAGTAAAAGCTTAATGGCAGCTGGAGTGAAATACATTTCAATACAAATTTAGGAACATTAAGAAAAAACAAACAAACATTGTGCCTGGCCAGCATGGTCAGTGGTTGAGTATTGACCTGTAAACCAGTTCAATTCTCAGTCAGAGTACATGCCTGGGTTGCAGATTCAATCCTCAGTGTGGAGCATGTAGGAGGCTTCTGATCAGTGATTCTCACTCATCATTAATGTTTCTATCTCTCTCTCCCTCTCACTTCCTCTCTGAAATAAATAAAAAATATTTATTATGCTAAGTGAAATACAGTAAGCCAGTCCAAGAAAGATAAATATCACAAGATCTCACTCATATGTTGGATATAATGATCAACATAAACTGATGAACAAAAATAAATCCAGAGACAAATGGCAGGGGAGGAGGAGGGGCTAGAGAGCAACCAAAGGACTTGTATGCATGCATCCTATATAATAAAGAGCTAATATGCTAATTAGACCGAAGGGCAGAACGACTGTCTGGATGACCTTCTGGACAAAGCTGGGGCTGAAAGGGCTGAGGCAGCTGGGGCTGTGAGGGCTGAGCCCCTTGCACAAATTTTGTGCATCAGGCCTCTAGTATTAGCGTAACCAATGAACACAGAAACTGGGGTGGTGGGGGTTTGCCCAAGGTGAGAATGGCTGGGGGGCCAATCAGGGAAAAAGGAGACGTATGTAAAACTTTAGACAAAAAAAAAAAAAAAAAAAAAAAAAAAAGAAAAGAAGAAAGAGAGAAAGAAAGATTGTAAAATAAACTCAAGTTTCAGAAAAACAGTTCATATTATTTTTTAAATTATTATCATTCTAATGAAATAACTTTTCCCATTTGGGGTATGGTATGTGTGCAGGGTGGGAGGGGCAAAGGTATTTGAGTATGTATGCTTGCAAGAATGTGAAGTGCAAATTATGATGTATTCTTTCAAGATGAGCATAATTATATTATGTTTAATTTTATTTGAATACTAGAGGACTGATGCATGAAATTCGTGCAAGAGTAGGCCTTTCTTCCCTTGGCTGCCTACACCAGCTTCCCTCTGGCACCCAGGACACGGGCTTCCCTCTCTGCCCCAGCTTTGTCCAGAAGGTCATCCAGTCTAATTAGCATATTATATATTTTTCTATGTCCTGTATTCAGTGGAGATTGTCAGGGTCTACTCAATGTCAATCTATCCATTCAATTCCAAAACTGAAACCAAAAATCAATACATATTTTTCAAATTTTGTTTGGTGTTTAATAAATTTAAGGTGCCACACATCAATTATACATAATAAAATCTCTTTAAGATGAGATTGAAAGTTTTTTTTTTTTTTTTCAGAGATGTCTGTATGACAAAATCATGAAACAGACTTGGGCTTGCATTTATGGAAAACACTTGTAATTAAAGATGCTTTGGTGAATGCATTAAAATGTATTTTAATTAAGACATAATTCAAAGTTATAGTTAGATAAAAATTTAGAAAACTCAGAATCTGAATGATAAACTGTTTGGTTTCATATATATATATATATATATATATATATATATATATATATATATATTTATATTAGGGGCCCAGTGCACAAAATTTGTGCACTGAAGGGGGGTGGTGTCCCTCAGCCCAGTCTGCCCCCTCTTACATACTGGGTGCCCTCAGGAGATGTCCTAGTGATGGCTTAGGCCCACTCCCTGCTCCCCTTAGGGATAGGGCCTAAGCCGCAGTCTGTCCTCTCTTTGTGGGAGGTGACCAGGCTGATCAGGGGAAGGCACCAGCCCCATCACCGCGCTGCTGCAGCCACTGCCAGTCACCGCAGCCAGCAAGGTTTTTTCATCAACACGGACTCCGGTTCCTTCACCATGAAAAAATGACAACTTTCTTTAGGCATTTTCAAGATGTGTCTTTCATATAATAATAATTTCTTTATTATTTTTTTATCCTCACCTGAGGATAAGTTTCCATTGATTTTTAGAGACTGTGGAAGAGAAAGGGAAAGACAGAGAGAAACATCAAAGTGAGAGGAACACTTTGATTGGTTTCCTCCTGCATGAGCCCTGACCTGGGCCCTGGCCAGGGAGAAGCCCGCAACCTAGGTACATGCCCTTGATCAGAATTGAACCCAGACCCTGCCATCGGCAGGCCAAGGCATTATCCACTGAGCCAAACCAGCTAAGGCAGGATATGACATTTCTTAGCACTCCAGCAGCTTCAGGCCTGGGCAGGGGACCCCTATATCCCCCCATCACTGGCTCTGTCCCCACCCAGGCCTGATGCCTCTGGCCCAGGCGTCAGGCCTGGGCAGGGGACCCCCAGACCCCTCCGATTGCCAGCTCCTTCCCCCGCCCAGGCCTGACGCCTCCGCCAGAGGTGTCAGGCTTGGGCAGGGTTGCCCCCATCTTCCCTTGATCACCGGCTTCTGGGCAGCTTCTGGGGCTTTTGGAGCTGGCCTGCAGCAGGGATGGCGGCTCACGCTGGCAGCTGTGTTGTCCCTCCCTGCCTGCAGTATGCAAATTAGCCACCATCTTTGTTGGCGGTTAATTTGTATATCGCGCTGATTTGCCAATGGGAGGCATAGCGAAGGTACGGTCAATTACCATGTTTGTCTATTATAAGATAGGATATATATAGAGAGATAGATTAATATAACATGTATTAATCTAATTTACAAAACACCTGAAAATACCACACAAATTTTAAAAGCTGTTCCAATGTTACCATATGATATAATATCTATATTTTCTATAATTGCTGTTTCAAAATTCCTCCTTTGAAGTGGTCTGAAAGGGTATTCTCTGGTATATATAGGGTGCCTACCCCCCAAAATGTATACACATACTTTGTATAATTATAAAGGCAGTGTTTACTAAAATGCATTTCATTTTCAAAGTTGAGCTATTAGCTATTAAATTCTGTATACGTTTCTTGGGACACTATATCCTATATAATAAAAGCCTAATACGCTAAGTGTTCAGTCATCTGGTCGTCCGTTCAACCAAAGTGTAATATGCTAAGGCTGCTTAACCACTCACTATGACGTGCACTGACCACTAGGGGGAAGACAGTCAACCGGTCGACTAGTCGCTATGACATGCACTGATTACCAGGGGGCAGACACTCTTACCTGTAGGTTAGCTTGCTGCTGGGGTCCAGCTGATCGGGATTGAGCAAGAGGGGCCAGACACGCCCTGGCACACCCCCACAGTCCCTCCCTGGCTGGGCAACCTCCCGTGTCTCTCCCTGGCCCTGAGGGTGCACTGGTGGGGTCCCTCAGCCTGGCCTGCACCCTTTCACAATCCGGGACCCCTCGGGGGATGTCAGAGAGCCAGTTTAGGCCTAATCCCACAGGCAGGCTGAGGGACCCCACTAGTGCATGAAATTGTGCACTGGGCCTCTAATATATATATACATATATATACATATATACATATATATGTGTGTATATATATATATATATATGCTTTATTTGATCATTCTGCACAGAGTGTGTTGTTATAAAATGCAATTTAATGGAAACAGTTTGTTGCAATCATTAGGTCCTGATTTCTGGCAAGTAAATGAACTGCCCAACAAAGTAGCCCTAAGAAATTACTTCCTTTTCTGATAGAAATTCCTCTTCCTCAAATCCACACTGTATTGAAGACATTGTTGGCTCTACATCTTCAATGTGTGTCTAATTCAGGAGATAGTGGCAGGTGAACAAGATGATGTAACACTAGAAAAATACTTTAACACTTTCTTTTCTTTGAAACTGATAGGAGCAGAGATAGAATATTGGGGACCAGCTATAATTGTAATAAATAATGCTCTGTTAACTGTGATTGTTTTATTCTGATTAAAGAAGGCACATTCTAACCTAGCTGGGAGTTGCACATGGGACCTGGGAGCTCATCTGGAAGTGCAGCCCGTCCTCTCCATCTGGAAGCTGCCTATTATGGTGGAAAGATGAATAACCCTGTTGCAGAAACCAGAGCCACCAGCCCTTTGAAGACCCCCAGCCCTTTGCAAATCTCCAGCCTGCATTACCTGTTAACTGCCCATTTGGCATACCCTTTTGCCCATTTTCCCATGTTATCTTTGTTCCTCTACCCAACATAAGCAGCTGGCTTATGGGGAGAGGCAGAGCAGATTTTTGTGGATGGCCTGCTGCTCTCCCATACTGCTGGCAGTATGGGAATAAACACTCATACATGATTCAACTCTGTCGCTGCTTAATTGGCTCAAGTAGTGACATGCAGCATGGACCTATTGGTTGTCCAGTTACAAAACCATCATTCTGATAACACTATTAATTTTCTTAAATAAAAGATATATGTATAGGGAATAAAGTCCACATTAACATTGCAGATGGATCATGACAATTCTCGCTTCATATTACACACTGTTTTACAACGTATCATACTTTAAAAAGATATTAGCTTGTAAGAATATGTAATAAATAACTTCAAAATGCAATGGGTATTTAATTTTAAAGCGTGCCTTTAACATTTATGTAAAATGTTTTTTGTACTTTTTCAATAGAAACTTACCTGGCCACTGGGTAAAGCTAGCAGTAAAACTACTGGTCTGCAATGCGTTAATAACATTAAGATGCTCCTGACTCTCCTTGCTCTCTCTCTCCCACCCCGCACTGTGATCTATTAAGAGAAGGTTTAGAAAAAAGGAAATAGGAAATCTTGGGTGTGGGCAAGGATGAAAGAAATCAGTATGACCTGCACTCCACAATCCACTATATTTATTCCCTTCCATGTTAACCCTACCCTCCCTGCTCAAGTTATTCTCTCTCCTGTTGACTCGTCATTCCCCCAGAATCAATCACCACATGAGTCTCAACTCCTCTCCCCTGTGCGGCTCTCCCTCCACTTTACATCCCATTTATAAGAGAACCAGCCCTAGGGCTTAGGTGTTATGAATAGTCACTAGCAGCCCCACTGGTATGTTAGAGCCACAGTAAGGAAAATGGATATTGGGGCATCCAAAGCACTTTACAATGCGTTGCTTTTAATAAGATTGTTGTATGTGACAGATTCTCTGGTGCTTTCAACTACCCTATTGTGCTTCAGCTACATTATTTTTTTAACTTAAAATGGGCCAGCATAGGAGATTATTAACCACTACATATGGTACTTTTTTTGGGAGAAAATATGTCTACATTCAGAAAAATAGTTTTTAACTTCTTTGTTTTTAAGATGGTATGCTTCCACTATATCCCAGATGTTCCCCTGATTGGCATATCTCAATCATTGTAACACTCCTGCCATTTTCCACCCTTTACTCCCTCTATCCAGTGGGATTTGGGGAGAATAAATTGGACATGCTTAACTATCTCAAAACTTTTTTTTTTTTCATTTTAGATAGAGATGCCTTCAAGCTTCTGCTTTTCCATGTTCAAAGTATTAGCTCATCATATCCTCCTCTGTACACATTCATGTACTCACACATGAGCACACACACATTCCTAACCAAGCAACTGCCTTCAACTTATGTATTATACTAGTATGTATTGAGATTGATATTTTACTTACAAATGTTTTACTAGGTTATTTATTTCTCAATAAATAGTCTAAAATAAATAATATAAATAAATTAATAGTACATAGAACAAATACAAAAGAAATGGAGTAAATAAAAATAAGTAGAATAAATAGTTTAGAATCAAGCTGAAAAAGAAGAGTGATAAATATCGCATCCTTCAAATACTCTAAAATAGGTTTGGCGATAAGAAGCACTAAAATACAAAACAAAATATGAACATTTTGGAGGAAATATTTTAAAAACAAGGGGAGGATTTGATGGCGCTAGGACATGTGGCTTTGAGCCTTGCGCTCTAGGGCATTTTGACATCATTGTGCCGAGGGGCTTCTATCGGGGCTAGAGAGCATTTACTGTGAGTGGCGCTATTGGATTTTAACTTCTGTAGTCTGACCTAGAGGCTTTAGTATACAGGCTGCCTTGGCAGATGACAGCTGCAAGGAGGATTAGCAACAGAGGCATGGGCCACATGGCCTCCAGCAAAAGCATGGGTGGTCTTGGCCAAATGTGGGGGACTTTAGGATACAGCCTGATACAGCTTGATCTTGAACTACACTGAGTAAATATGTTGGCAGCCAGGGCTTTAGCAGATGTCTTGGCAGATGCTGGCAAATCACAGAGGCCTTAGTAAGCAGGCACAGCTGAGGCAAATATACAACTACAGGGAAAAGAGTGTCTTCACAGGCCATTTAGCGATCACTGGTTGGCCGAGCAATATTTTCTACTTTAACATTATGCATCAGTTCTACGTGTGCTAGTAGCTCTAGGGAGGTTCTAGCTTCAAACTGAGTTCCCACCTAAGAAAGGTAGCACTGAATAGTGCTACCTATTTCACTGTCGTCTTCTAGAATAGAAGAATAAAATGGGATAATGGAAAAACACTTAAGCCAAATAAGAAACAAAATACCAGACACTTATTGCACTACTGCAGAAAATGCAGCAACTATGAAATGCTAAGTTTGTAAAATTTAAACAAGGAAAGGCTATGCCTCCTGTGTTGATTTCTATGAGCACCCTATGGGTTGGGTTTCAGAAACATTACTAGCAGTTTCAGAGGCAGAGGCTGTCTTTTTAGCTGAAACTGAAGTGGGTGGGTAAACACTTTGTAGGAAGCAAGTTTCTTAGGTCTAGGGTAGTAGAGTGTCCTGTAAGAAGCAGTGGAAATGACGCGGACATGAAAACACCTGTTTAAATGTGATTGTGGTCTCTTTGTTACCAGATGGAACCTGTATTCAAGTCAGTATTGGAATGCCAGAAGCATAAGACTAGAAGGGGAAAAGGCAGTGAATATGGTGATCACAGCTCCTTGATTAATCACTTGATAGGAATGAGTTTTAGTTCAGAAAATTTTGGAGACATAGAACAGAATGAGTAATTGCCGGGTCATTCCAGCGAGACTAAATTCAAGATTTACTACATGCTCTCTCCTTGGCTCTCTTAACACCAAACCTCCAATATGGTTTCTTGCAGGATGAAAAACAAGTTCTGGAAACAAATTTTTGCCAGGACTAAACTTTATGTCCTAGATATGGAAAAGAGACCTCTGTTTTGGGTAGGCTTGGGTCCTGTGTTGTTAGGGCACATACCCAGGATGCAGGTTCAATCCCTGGTCAGGGCATGTGGGAAAGCAACTCATCAATGTTTCTCTCTCACATCAATATTTCTCTTTCTCTTCTTCCTCTCTCTAAAAATTGACCCAGAATCTAACCCCACCACCTTTTGGGGTTTGGAATGATGTACCAACCAACTGAGCCACACTGGCCAGTGCTGCACTGTTAATTTTTGGACTCTATAAAAAGTGAGACACAACACAGACTTGGTATGAAGAAGTACAACTCCAAAGGCTCTAACGAACCACACCCATTTCCATGAGAGAGAGTTCTAGCTGTAGCTACTGAAGCAACAAAACTCAGACATCAACATCCATCTGTCTGAGACTGAACAGAGCATAAAGTTGGGAAGGGTGACGTTTCCCATTAATTTATTTGAAATATAGTATTGCAAGGACAAAGAGAATTCCATTTGGATTTCAATTTCTGTGAGTTTTAACATTTTAGGATTTAAATCTGTGAGAGGATTTAACCTTAGTAATTTTAAGTTGCCTTTGGAAATTCATAATAGGAGGGAGATCATATTCAAATTTGGATCATCTCTTTGTTGCTGGCATTTTGTTGCAGTGTCTATTTATTTTGTTCTTGGAGTATGTTGCCTTCAGTTTTATTGTGGGGTTCAGATGGACTATACTGGACTAAGTGAACATACATTATTTGCAGTGGGAAATAGGACAGGGAATGGCTATTTACCCTTAGTATAGTGAAGGCCTGCAGTTGAGTTAATTAAAGTGCTTTTTATCTATTTGCATCCTTCAGGGGTTCCAGGTGGATAACAGAAGTACAGTGGTTGTGATGGGGGCCTGGCATTGTGCAGGTGGAGGCAGAACTGCCCCAAAGTCCGGTCCATCTTCTCCCAAAGGGCAATCACCAGAACTCTGCTTGGCTATGGAATAAAGGTGACACACAGGCAGTTAAAAGAACAACAATAAAACCTAAGAAAACCTGTGGCATATTGAGGTAATGATATTAGTGATGATATTCCCTTTCCTAAAGTTTCCTTCCTGTGAAGGGGCCTCAATCACTGTGACATTCTTAACATCTCTCCATCTCACAGGAGATGCCATGCCTGTCTGTTGGATATTTTTGGAATAATGATTTTGACGTAGTTAGCTCATCCCTTTTTCATTTTGGAATTGAAATACTCACAGGGGAAAGACATTCCATTTTTGGTGAGCATTTTGTTTTTTGTGTCACAAGTTTAATTTAGGCTGACTTCTCCCCCTCCCCCTGACCTCCACCCCGAGTCCTGCTTGGAGAGGACTTTCCCCTGATAGTGCAAATCAATTGATGGTGTGGATAATCTATCAAAATCTGGGGTTCAATTAGCAGGCCCCATTGACTGTCTACTAACATAAATGCTTGTTTATAATTTACCAGCTATAAGGCTAATATTTTGGCCTTCAATTTCTTATTCTTTGTCTCATCAAAATTTTCAGAACCCAGATGGTGACAAAAAAGTAGTATTTATTAGTTCCCTTTAAAAACACAAACTTTTATAATACAAGCTGTTGTTAAGTTTGATTGCTAAAAACCATCTATAATTCTACAATTCCTTCTATATGTAAAGCCAGCAGAAAAGGCAACTTTAGCTGCGGGCTGTTTCTTCCAAAACACATGGTAGCTGTGAGCAAAATTCACTCTCATTTAAATTAGTGTACCTCAGAATATAGAGAATGATGTGATCAGAATTATGCAGACCTGGAAAAATATTAGTTCATATTTAAATAAATACAAATAATTCTGGTTTTAGATACCAAGTTATACTGATTCTGATACAGTTTTTAGTCATGTTAAACAAACAAGCAAAGGTGACCACTTTCATGAAGAAAGAATTGGTTAGAACTATCAAATTAGGGTTTTTGGTTGAGTATGTTTTGTGAAAATTGTTTACATAATTATTTAAGACAAAAGTTTTTGTTATCAAATGATGTTTCAGAAGGTCCAAAGTTGTAGAGTAAAATATTTTTTCTTTTCAAATGATGCAAAGTGGAATGTGTGGTAAGAATGAAATCCCTGTAGGGTTTTTGGAAAGCAGGCCAGTACTGAAAGCATGGAAATAAGTTAGAAGGATAATATGTACCATAGGTATAATAGGAGCTCAAGTGGGAAAATAAAATATATAGAAACCTTGTGTGCCTAAGGAAAGGCACTGACATTTTCAAATGATATTTGATAATGCCATTTCTGTAAATATGTTTTAAGTACAGAAACCTTTTGCATGAAAAACCTGTGGAAAGTTTTTTTCTTGGGAAGTCTTTAGAGACAGCTAAGAAATCTTTTAAAATGATGCTGGTTTTCACTTCATGGAATGGGTAACCAGATATCCTAACGCATGCTGAGGCAAAATATCATTTTGATGTTCCAACAACTTCTGCGATTTCCCATTTCTTTCTTATTCTGCACCAGCTCTCAAGTTTTCATTTTTAATTTTTGGTATGTAGAGCTGATCATGGTGCTGAAAATTTCCCAATAGGACTTCCACATTGTGGAATCTGTGTACATGGAACAAATCACATTTTGTAGTAATAATCTTATATCTCTCTTTGCTGGTGTTTGATGAGAGATAAAAGCAGTAATGGAGATACCCAAGCTCTAAAGTCCAATTGATCTAGCATTTACTGCCTTTGTAACTACATCAAGTTATCTAAACTTTCTGAGCTCAGGTTTTTCACTTATAAAATAGTAGTCATCCTTGATATATTTTATAGTGTTGTTAAGAATTATATGCAGAACTATAAAATCATCTCACATAAAAATAGTATGCTGACCGGCCGCCATTACTCAGTGGTTGATCATTGATCCATGAACCAAGGGTTCAACAGTTGGATTCCTGATCAGGGCACATGCCTGGGTTGCAAGCTCAATCCCCAGTAGCGGGCGTGCAGGAGGCAGCCGATAGAAATCTCTCATCAATGTTTCTGCCTCTCCCTTCCTCTCTCTCTAAAATCAATAAAAATATATATGTTTTAAAATATGCCAATAAATATTAGATATCGCCCCTACCCCCTAACTCTTTACTGAAACACTAGTTCTAGTGGAGTTCTAGATGACTTAATTCTTACATACTAGTTGCTATGATCACCAATCATATAAACTTGATTATCATAAGTGGGACATTTTTATACTGATACATTTTTTAATTGTGTAAATGTATTTGTATATTCCACATGGGCTTTTCCCATCTCCCGGTGGATTTCACATGATAGAGACATTTTTGGAGATAGCTAATCTACCATTTTTGTGAAAACCTTTCAGTGAGCAAACAATACCTGATAAGATTGTAACAAAGCTGCTGTGGCCTTTAACATTTGGCTTTACAACAAGAAACATTTTGTACTATGATTTTTATTTCTATTTGAAAAGCTCTGTGACTTTAGAAACATCATGAATCTCGTTTGGTGTCATTTCTAATATATTGAATCATTTTATTCTATGAAGGTGTTTGGTTAAAATAATCTTCATACATTTAGCTCAAACACAGAACAAAATTACATAACCATAAGAAAAATATAAGCATGGCTCTAGAATTTCCTAGATTTCAAACCCTGTTTCCTACACACTGGGTAAGTGGTACCTAATATCTCCACCTGAGGGTTCAGGATCATCAAAATGCAAAATAAATAAATAAATAAATAAATAAATAAATAAATAAAAAAAATTTAAATTAAAAAAATGTATTTACTCTGAGCAAGAAGCAAATTAGAAACACATACATAAAATGCATTCGGTGCATCATCAAGTTCTTATGCTTTTGTCTTAAACTTGGAACCTTTTTCTAAGCATTGCATTCATAAATTACCATGTTAAGAATAGAACTCATAACTTCTCTTTGGGTCTCCAAATCTGAATTTCCTCTTTTCAGACACTAGGTTTCAGAATCCTGGTCATCCTACACTCTTGTATATATAACTCCATAAGTATAGTATATATCTGACTGCCTTACTGCACTGAATATTTTTTCCTACAAGCAATCCCACACAATATAGAGAGCTTGCAAGCTAGCTCTATTTCACCTACCTCTATATTGGTGTTCAAATCCTAAAAAATAATAACTCTTTCTATAGTACCAAATAGTGTATTAGTGCAGGACATGATTGGAATTCACATGACGTGTGTGTGTGTGTGTGTGTGTGTGTGTGTGTGTGTATTATAAAGATTTAGGTAATAGAATTAAGAGCACACCCAGTGTGATACTGAGTTGAGAGAAGTTGTTCTGATCTTCGAAGCCTAAACTAGAATTTAAAATAACCTTGACAAATTAGAGAAGTCATCCATCAAAAACTGTATGAAGTTTGATAGTGATACGTGCAGGGTGGTACACGGGGGAAAACAACTAAGGATGCATGCAATACCCACGGCAGTGACTATAAGCGGGTCTGAAAAAAAAATGTGGAAACTATAGGGGAGAAAAGCTGGCAGTTAATCAGCATTGAACTGTTGTTAATTTTCAAGAGCTGATACGACACTCAGATACACAGTTTTATGAGCTATCAGAGAAAAGCAGAGGAGTAATCTTTTGGCTCTGTAAAATCTGAGGATTATCCTCTTCTACATTTTTCCAGTAGTGAGAACTTTATTACTGCAATATTTTTATTTGTTTCATAAATATTTATTAACATCCTACTGTGTAGAGTGTGAAGTGCTCCAGACTGTCATTTGATACTTCATCCTAATTATCATAGGTAACAAAACAATATTCTTGTCAAGGCAAACGTTTCTTGCATCACATCCTATAATGTTATTGTATTCTACAGTGGACTTTTGTTACATTTTGTTTGTCCAGCATCGCCTCCATTTTAGAAATTATGCCCTCCCCATTTGGTGAGTAGTTTTGATACCACTGTAATTTAACCTAGTTATTAATAACCGGAAGGGAACAAAGGGAAGGCCAAATACCACGAGCATATCGCTTGGACAGCTTCCCCAGTGGCCACCAGTTTATTCCCCGCAGACCACTGGGGAAAGGGACTGGACAGGGGAAGAATTGACACATGCTCAGTAAATTCTGGGTGACATAGGGAGGGTACTTGTCTCAGTCACACCTGGAAACAGGTCATTGGCCTGTTTTTTCCAGTAGAGCATGAAAATATCATGGCCTCTGCCAGCAAGGGAAGCTTGCTGAGATATTTAATCGCCTAAAGTTTCCACAAAATACCACGTGCAGGTGCGCACGTACAGTGCTATTGAAACTTCGTGGCCCATGCACAGAAGTCGGTATTTTGTGGAAGAGCCACACTCAAGGGGCCAAAGAGCCGCATGTGGCTCTCGAGCCGCAGTTTGGCAAGCACTAAACTAAGGAGTTCATTTTCTTGTGCTCGTCTTGTATTTTCGGGACTTTGGGAACTCTCATTGCAGGGGGCTCATTCTCTTGGCTCCCCTGCATTCGCCCACATGGCCCAAGACCATGTGCACCCCAGACAATGGACTGTAACTAGCTTCATGCTACACTGGACCCAGCTACACCATGGAACAGAAATTCTGGACACTGGCTTTGCTTCTAGCTCTACTAAATCCCAAGCTGAACATCTTCCAGGACTGGATGAAGGGAAATGGGACTGTAGAAACCAAGGGATGTAATTGCATGCAAATAAACATCATTCATCCTCCCGTGCCTGTCTCAGAAAATTATTTTTCTCAAGATATCATAAGGACCCCACCCCAAGCACTCAGTGTGGAAAGGGGTAACTCACCTTTAATCACACAGCCACACCTTTGCTGTCACTGGCCAATCAGACAGAGTAAGATTCTGGAGGATGGACATGTGATAATCAAAGAGGCTGTTTCTAAGTCATCCCATGACTCTACAGGGTTATGAAGAAAAAGCTCTTCTCTTTCTCTGGAACCCTATGTATAATTATGGTGTAAGGCTAGAAATTTGTTGACTGTTTTTAACCTCTCTGTGTGGAGAACCAGTTTAAGTTTTAACGAATCTAAAGAAAATAAGAGTCCAGAGTTAGAAGGAACAAGACACAATCCTAATGATATCTCTTAAGCCCTATGGATCAAAGTAGGCTGAAGTAACCCCCAAATGTGGACTTTTAAGTTAAATTAACTAATATTTGGTTTTTGTCTGTTTGTTCTTGCTTAAACTAGTTTGATTTGCATTTATGGCACTTACAACCAGAGTTTAGACTAATACCTACTCATCGTTGGCTATCTTAATGTAGCCATAACATAAGACTATACTTTAGGTAACAAGGTTCTTCCCCCACCCCGACCACCACCAAGAGAATGGAGGGTTTTACTATCAATTCTATGAGGAAAAGGCAGATATATCTGTAAAAAGTAAAATACACTAAGCAGGACTTTGGTATATCTGAGAGCTAAATCTTATTTATGTAAGTTTTAATATCTAGAATTTAAACCTAGAATTATGAAAATATCATGGTAGTGATGATGAATGCCAATATGATACTTATCAAATGAAAGTATGGTGGTGAATTTTATATGTCATCGTACCTGGGACACAAGGTGCCCAGAAATTTAGTTAAATACTATTTCTGGGATGTCTGGAAAAAGGTGCTTCTGGCTGAGATTAACATTTTAATCAGCAGACTGAATAATGAAAATTGCTCTCTGTGAGTCAGAATTATCTCTATTTCTCTGCCTGTCTTTAAACTGGGCCATTGGCCTCCTCCTGTCTTCAGACTCTGACTTGGATTAGAACTTCTATCATCACCTCTACTAGTCCATAGGCCTTTGGACTCCGACTGGAATTTCACCCTCATTTCTCCTGGGTCTCTAACCTTCTGACTGCACATCTTGGGACTTCTTAGTTTGCATAACTGCATGTGCCAATTTCTTATAATATATCAATATCTATCTATCTATCTATCTATCTATCTATCTATCTATCTATCTATCTATCCATCCATTCTTTTATTGATTCTATTTCTCAGGACAACCTAGAATAATACAATGTCAATATCAAGAATAGCACTATTCTGATGAAAAGGTTTTCTGTGAAGATGGAAATGTTTTCTGTTTTGTCCAATAGAGTAGTCATTAGTCACATGTGGCTATTGAGTACTTAAAATGTGATTAATATGACTACAATTCATAGTTTTAAATTTTATTTTAATTAAGTTAAATTTAAATAGTCACATAGGGTTAGTGACTACCTTTTGGACAGCACAGCTCTAAAGAACAAGCCATAGTTTTTAAACCATGCTATTCCTTGTATACTAATTTCCAGACTCATTTCCTTATATTCTTCTCTGTCCTTTCAGTAATTGTTCATTTGCTGCTTCAAGATGCTTTATCCCTCTTATTATTTTTTATTAAGAAATAAACTACATGTTCCCTAGAGATGTAGATAAACTTGGTTGCTCTAGCTGTAGAATTAATTATAAGGTAGCGGGAATCAAATAACATCATAGAATTCTTCATCCTTCTATATCTCAGCTCTTGAGTTACAACACATCTCCTTTTATTTGGTCAATCCAGACAAAAAACTGGGTCCTCAGTTCATTCTATAGTAGAACTCTGTAATATTCTTACCAGAAATGATATTACATATTAGTACAAATAAAAAAAACTCTTAAAATAAGGGGATGCAAAGAGGAGGACAAAACAGTTTCTTGTATGGAAAATAATACAATGATTAATAAGTAATAATACAAGCATAAACTGTGTTTGCATAGTTACAACTGTAAACCTTGTATACTTTAATAGGTGATTGTAATTATTCCTATCTATTAATTCCAAACTATTTTCTGTTGGGAAAAAATCAGGTATAGTTAACAATGGCCAACAGTAATTATATAAGGAAAATAAATCAGTAAATACATTTACTGGGTATCTATTTTATTTATCCCTACATAGTTTGCATTTTACCAACTCATGTATTTTTTAAAATAAAAATCTAAGTGGACTTTTCTTTTTTATAAGTGCTGAAGTTTTAGTTTGCTGGTTCACTTAAGAATACTTAGAAGTTCTTATTAGGAAAATGATGCCCTAGAAAAAGACACAAAAAAGAAAGATGAGTGAATCAGTATTCATACAAGTTAAACTAGAGGATAGTCAGCTTTGGATGGACACACACATTACTTCAGTAAATAGATATTGAGTTATTACTATTTTTCAGCCCTTTTCTAGTTGCTGGAACCCAGTGGACAAGCAATATCCTTGCATTCTTGCAGTTTACATTCTAGCTGAGGGGTGGGGGTGGGTGGGGAGAACCAATACCCAAGTAAACAAATCAATTAAATAAATTCAGGTTTATAAGGGACATAAGGAAAAATAAAATAAGATAGATGTGCAAAGAGTAAGTGGATGGGTCGAGGGCAGAAGGTCATCAGTAAATGACTACCTGAGAATATCAAATTTGAGCAAACTTCTTGCTAAAGTAATGAAATGACTTATATAATGATATTGAATGAGTGTTCCATGTAGAAAAGCTCCACGTCGGAAAACCATGTTGCAGGTATGAAATTGACTTGAATGGATGCAGAGTCATTCTCTTGAGCGTCATAGCCAGGATATTTCCATTTATCTTTGGTCATGTGCAAAACTACTATTTTGCACATTAGCTGCTTTTAAATACTACGATCATATGATCTTCCGTAAAGTATAGTGAATGTTTGCTTGTTTGGGGGAAATGGAGGAAAATAATTATCATTCTTGCTGAATTTAAGAAAGTGTGTGGTGGCCATATATCTTACATCATTTAAAGTCAATCATTGTAGAGCTAGAAGTTATCCTACATAATAGCACAAGGTCAGTTTTACTCTACATATTGTGATTGCATCTTTCCAAATGAGAGTATATGTATATGCTGGTTCATTTATGTAAAAATGCAGAAATAGCTCATCTTGAGTTTGTAAATTTCTGAATTTCTCTTCAGGCTTTGATATACTATCATTACCATAATTTAAAATTCTAGCAATAAACATTTGGGGTGAGATAAAATAATAAGTCATAATTCTGATGTAGGACATGGAATGTTGTATAAATAGTAGCAAAATTCTAAATTAAAATGTAATTCAAAGCAGTTAATATTGCTATATGCTATCATATACAGGGGTGGGCAAAAGCAGGTATACATTTGTGAGTACATGAGATGTGTTATCTATCAATTATTGTACTATTTGTATTATTTTCATACTAGCAATTATAACCCTACTTTTGCTCATCCTTGTATATATAATATATGTATGTAATAATATATGCTATCCATTATATTATATGTACTATATATTATACTCAAGGACTCTTAACATCTCTCCAACATAAGCAGCTGACCTCATATTTAAAATGCTGGTGAGCATGGAGAATGACAATCAAGGCTTCCAGTATTCAATAAGCTCTTTTTATTTCACAATGGTCTACATTTTCACCAGACCATGAGATTTCTTTTTCTAGGTCAATTTACTTCAAGAGTCAATTTACTATAAGAGTCAACTTAGCATGGATTTTTATATTTTTAGTTCTGGGGATCCATAATGACTATATATTTAAAGTATTTAGATATTTCACTTAAATTAAAGTTTTAAAAGCAAAATATAATATTCTAAGTAACCAGGTGAAATCCCAGGAAATGTATCCATAGTGGTAACAACTGATGTCTCTTAATAACTTCCCATTTTCATTTCATAACATTTTGACACAAGTAAAACTGTTTTTTTTTTAATTTTTTCAACTTTACAGAGGCACCATTTACAAATTAAAACAAAAAGTATTTAAAGTGTACATTGTGATGATTTGATATATGTATACATTGTGAAAGGATCCCCCCTCATCTTGCTAATTATCATCCATCACTTTAAAACCTTGGACAGATTACTTTGCTCCTTGTAGAATAAAAAAAAAAAAGGCATAACCATCACAAACTTGATAAATTCCAATTCTCTCTTACTGGTGTAAAAGCAGTTATAATGTACAAACTAAACTCCTCTGTAAAATCCATCTTAAAAGAATCCTAACACATACAATACTCTTGCAGGAGGAGGAGGCTGTCATTCTATCGTGTGACAGCACTAGCAAAGAGAACCATCATATCCAAAGCAGGGAAAAGGTGTGTGCTATTTTTACACAACTTTTAAAACAGTATTACATGAATTACTTGCATCTAAAGCATTCATTTTTTAAAAAGTATTTCAAAACATGAAGTTAAATGTTAAAAAATATTTTTCCATGAAGTGAAGATGAATACAAGGCTTAATGATAAAGAAATTAAAGATGGATAGATGCCATCTTTTTTTAAAGATATGTTTTTATTGATTTCAGAAAGAGGAAGGGAGAGGGAAAGATAGATAGAAACATCACTGATGGGAGAGAATCATTGACCAGTTGCCTCCTGCATGTTCCCTACTGGGGATCCTGCCTGCTACCCAGGCATGTGCTCTAACCCAGAATTGAACCATGACCTCCTGGTTCATGGGTTGTTGCAGAACCACTGAGCCACAACAGCTGGGCAGATAGATGTCATCTTTTGGCAATTTATGATATTAAGCATCTGATGATTCATAAGGGGTCAGGTAATTTGTAGATTTAGAGACACTGATAATATAGAGAGACAAGAATTGCCCTAAAACTATAAATGAAGATATTTAAAGATGTTTAATTGCATTCTAAGAAATGTTTTACATTTTAGAAATGAATTTACTTATAAAATGACAACTTTGAACATTTTGACTATAGTCACACTTTAAAGTATTGAAAGTTCTTACAACAAAGGAGCATTTGATATTTAAAAAATAATTGAAAAATATCATCTAAGCATAGACTATTTAGAAAATATAGTGTTACCTATTTTTTATACTTGCAAATTACATTATTTATCCAAGTGGCCAGAGTTTGCATTTTGAGTGCTTTTCTCCCAGGGCTGGAATAAGTGCAAACTCCAGTGTGGACTAGAGAGAGCTTTTAACCACATGAAAGTTTATGACTATCATCACAATCAAACTTGCAACCATTTAAAAAATACCTAATTAAATTAATCGATTTGTTCCATAGTTTACAAAAAGAGTTACTTTTCTTTTTGTTGTGATGACAAGGAGACTCCTGGGGTTCCTGAAAATAGTAATTTAAAAAAAAATCCTCTGGCCTTTTTACTCTTCTAGAACACCCACTGAAATGCTTCCTGCGGTTGAGTGCTCAGTAAAGCAGTGTTAAAAACTAGTGATTCTCAATTTTTGTGTACAGATAAATCACCCTGGAATCCTGTTATAATGAAAGACCTGAGATTCTGCAGTTCTAACAAGTTCCAAGGTAACGGTGATGATGTTTGTCTGAGGACCACATGCTGCATAGCAAACCTAGAGACTACTTCATTGTAGAAATCCTAATTGCTCTGGTAGTTATCACAACAACAAAAACATGATTTGCTTCTTAGTATTGATCACAAATGCTGAGATACTCATGTTCAGTTGGGGCATTTTCTTGAATACAAAAATCTTAGAATAATGATTGCTTAAAAGCTTTGTGAGACTTTGGAAATCATCAAATGCAGCTTCCTCATATTATAGTTGAGGGTCAAGGAAGTTGAATATATGCCCAAACTCATAGGGTTATCAGTGCTAGAAGCCAGGACTCCTGACTACTGCTTTAATAAAGAAACCCTAATTATTTGGCATTTCTGTTTATTATAGTCTTCCTGACAAAGAGCCTAAGTATGCGTCAATAATGATTAGAACTTCAGCTTTGATGCTCACAATAGTTTAAATGACAGCAGTATCTTTGGACTGACTTTCTTAACAGCTAAAACTCACAGTGGGCCACTATTTCCTACAATAACAAGAGTATTCACACATCCTCTTCCTTCTAAGGTCCCCTTGCAGTTTTATTATGGACATTTTATTTCTTAATTTTGAGAACCTGGGGAGGAAAGTGGACAGAGAAATGAATAGGTCATTCGTTAAAAGGCAGGGGTTGAATTTGTAAAAGGTTGTGGCAAAAAAAAGCAACAAATGAGAAAGAGCGAAGGGCATCAATATTGATCTTGCCTCTCATCTTTCCCTCTGTCTTCTTGCTTGCAGGTTTCTATTGTGTAGTCTTTCAAACAACGCAGACTTTATTTATGGTGTGACTGATTTAACCCTACTGGAATAGTCCATCATCTGCTAATTTGGTCCAATTAAAAACTGGTCATAGGGAAAAGCCTGGGAATTAAGCTAATTTGGAAACACAACTTCTGATTAATTTATGTCTTGCTCATTTATATCTCCTCTTTTAAAGAACACTTTTCATGGTGAGGGTTTATATAGGAGTTTTTTTTTGTTTTTTTTCCCTCCAGATTCCAGAGTTCCTTTTTATGACCACTTAAGGTTGAGTCCCTGAAGAAAGTACAATTGTACTTTTTCTCCCTTCCTTAAGACTATTGTTAAAACATTTATAGGCGATTGCCTAAGATTTCCTGCTATCCTGAATTAGAAAAGCCCCACTAAACAGTTAGACTAGAGCCATCTTTTATAAAGCACTTACACATTGCATGACCCTGTATAGTTTGCATTCTCAACTAATCCCTATAACTCGGAGTTAAGTACTATTATTATCCCTGTATATAGTTGAGGAGGCTTCAGGTTTAATCGTCCAAGTAAAATTATCAAACATTATGAAGCAAGAAGAGACAGTATGGTACATGAACCAGGGTCTGCCTGATCCTAGTAACGACTGATACTGTCACCCACTAATGAGGCTTTAATGAGATTTATGCCTAGACTAAGTAAAAACTCTGGAGAATAACAACAACAACAACAACAACAACAACAACAACAACAACAAACAAAATAATTTCCTCCACCCCTAACTTGTTCCTTCCCTCCACACAAGTTCTTGCAGGCAGTAGGTGTGCCAGTCCCAGTTATACTTAGCATCTCCCACGCCCTCTGCAATTTTCCCTTTTGCTGCTGGGAGCGTCAGAGAATGGTACTGCAGCTGGTGAGTGGGCAGGTGCAGCCACCATCTGCTCTAGGGAGTCCAAATGCGCAAAAGAACTTCGCACCCAGGACTTGTCCCAGGCACCACGGATCCCAGAACCTGCTGGGGACACGGCTAACCCCGCCCCCTCGTGGTGACGATTGGCTGAACCCTTCCCGAGTGCAAAGCCATGATTAATGAAGACGGCTGTCTTTTCTGCAAGTTTTAGGACAAGACATCTCTAAGGGTGTGAGACCCGCCAGGGGTGTGTGAATGGGGGCTTCAGTTCTTCCTGCCCGAAGGGTCCTTGAGAAGCCTGTTTGTTTTTCCCGGCGCTTGTCTCCACCCAGCCCTTCCTCTCACTGGTCAGGACCGGGGGGCGGGTGCGTTTCCATTGGTCAGGGGGCGGTGTCTGTCTGGCCAGGATGAGGGCGGGGCCTCCGCGGCGCTGAGCTTGCCCTTGTGTCTAGTGCGCGGTAGAGCTGCCGCTGCTGCTGCCGCCGCTGCTGCCTCAGCCGCCGCCGCCGCCGCCGCCGCCGCTGCTGCAGCCGGAGCATCCGGGAGCCGCCGCCGCCGCCGCTAGAGCTGCTTCCACTGCTACCATCTCCCCTCCCAGGACCCCGAGACACCCCGAGCGCGTGCGGCGGCTGCTGCTTGCATGCACCCCCTCTCCCTCCGCCCCTCCCTGCCGTGACCTACCCACTCCTTGCAGCCCTCGTACGCACCTTTTCCGACACCCCGGCATCCCTGCACCACCTGCTCGGGCAGCCCCGGCAGGAGCTCGGACTTGCTGTGCGCGCCGAGAGGAAGGCGAGCCCCGACCCCGTGCCTAGCAGACGGGCTGTCGCGGCTGCACACCAGCAGGAGGAGGACGAGAGGAAACTATTTCGCCCACCGCAACCCCATTCTGCGGGTCTGCGGGTGCTTCGCCGCTGCCGCTTCTGCTGCCGCCGATCCGCGTCCGCGGGTTCGAATACCGCAGCAGCGGGGACCGTGGGTCCGGCGGGCACCGCGAGGAGGACACCGGCGGAGCCCTGCACTCCGTTGCCCCGCTCACCAGCAGATCCTTGCCCCCTGGTTCCTTCCCCGACCCTTTAGAGAAGGGACCATGATTTGGAAACGAAGCGCCGTTCTCCGCTTCTACAGCGTCTGCGGGCTCCTACTACAAGGTAATCCCCGCCCCGCCGGGGAGCATCAACTTCACGCCCATTCCCCATCATCCCCACTCCACCCCATATTTCCACTCTCCCCACTTCGGTCCCCCGGTCCCCAGAGATGCCCACCCCCTCCCCCTACTCCCCTGTGCAGCAGGGGGCAGTGGCAGTTTGCTCCAGCCCCTCGGATCTACCGCTGGCTCAGCCCCGCTCTCCCAGCTGTCAGCCCCTCACGCGGCACCTTTCGCCTTTCCATTCACCTGAGCTTCCTATATTTCTCACTCCATCCCCGCCACCACCCCCCCCCCCTTCCTACGCCTTTTGGCTGGCAACTTGTGCCTTTTCTGAACATTCCACCCTCTCACCACCACCCACCAGCCACTTCCCACATCACGCTCCTGACCGACCCTCTCCATCTCTTGTCATCCCTTTAACCTCCCTCCTGTCGGGTCGCCTTTCTCCTTCCCCTGCTTCCCACCATCATCATATCCTGTGTCTTTAAAAAGTGAGTGAGAGTCTGGGAGCGAGCTACCGAGACGGCGAGAGGCGAGAACAGCAGCAGCGGCAGCACCGTGTGCATTGCAATAACATCCCGGGGGTGTGGGGGGCGGCGGGGGGATGTGTTGCGAGACTTGTCATTCACCTAGGAAGAGAGGGGGCTGTGTTTGGGATTTTAAAAAAAGAAGAAGAACGGACGAAAGGAAGAAAGAAAGAAAAGAAAGATTTTTAAAAAGGAGAAAAAGACAGAATGAATGAATAAACGGGGGTGGGGGGTGGGAGGGAGGGAGGAGGGCGAGAAGGGGGAAAACAATTAAATGACCCAAAGCCACTTTATCAACAAACCGACTTTTTATTATTCAGTCCATGTGGTTTTCTTTTCTTTTTCTCCCCCCCCCCTTTCCCCCCCCAGTAAAGAAATATATGCATCCTCACAGTTACTTTCTGCTCGGGGTTTTCGCTTAGATTCCCGACCTCTCCACCCGCTCTCTGCCGCTTCTTTCCGTAATTAATGCTACCCTTCCACGTAAAATGTGAGCACCCCTAGGACCGCAGTGGAGGGAAACTGCACAAAACACTGTGATTATGCAAATCCCTGGGTTTGGATGCGGAGGGACTAGGGAGCTGAGGTGCACTGTCCCCCAGACGCGCTTTTGGGGGAGGGAGGGAGGGTCTGTGGGCACCGGGAGGACGGTGCTGATGGGGAAATAAGCGGCGGCGTTTGGAGGAGGCGTGCACGGGGAGAGCACACTTTGGGGTGGTGGTGGAGGCGGAGGCGGCGTTCTAGGGCTCGGCGGGCAGGGGCTGTAAGGAGGAAGATTGTGGCTTTGAAGGGAGTCGTGTGGGGATTGTGGTTTGAGTGTGAGGTTCGGGGAGAATGGATGAGAAAGGATGGTCGATAGGGTTTTTTTAAAGCTAGGTGACTCTTGATTTCTCCTCCAATCTTTGCCCACCTCTAACCCCTCTGTCATTATTTGTGTATGTGCGGAAAGATAAGTTGATCAAACGTATGTGTCTCTGGGTAAAAGGAATGTGAAAGTAAAGCACATGTAGACCCACAGGCGTGCAAAACCCACTTGGCCTTTGGAGGATTTAAATGAGGTCAATGAACCATCTTTCAGCAAGTTCTTGGAATGCATCCTCTCTCCTATCCTCCTCCGGGATACAGACCGGGGCCGTATTTTATGTATGCATATTTATGAATATGAAAGAAGAGCTAGTGGACAGAATTTTCCCGAATTAACTAGCTGACCTTGCAGAGGTATTCTTTAGAATATTTTTGTGGCAATCTTGTGTATTTTATGTTGGATGTAAATTTCAGATATGTCATACGCCGTAATCCCCGAGAAGGCAGACAGCCCATTCTTCCTGCTTAGGCTGCCTCGTCCCATTTCCCAGCGCTCACACCCCCACCCTCGCACAAGTAACCCTGGTAGCTGGCTGACACGTTACTTGGGTTTCTAATCGGTGCTGAGACACCCTCCCAGAGACCCCGCTTCACCTCTCAGTAACTTGTATTTCTCAGCCCCTGTGTGTGTGTGCCTGTGTGTGTGTGTGTGCGCGCGCGCGCGCGCGAGTGTGTGTGTGTGTGTGTGTGTGTGTGTGTGCTCACGCGCGCTCCCGTGCTCGCGCCACGCCGGGTAGAGGAGTGTTATGTGGGGAAATCAGTTAATTTGGTGATTGTGATGAAAATTCGACACCGCTGGATATGTTTTCCTCGCCAATCTGTGTGAGCTGGCCCCAGCACGTCATTGCACACACTGCTGGGCTGGGGCTCGAAGATTATTTATTATAGAGCGTGTGGGCAATGGACTGCACTTAGGGGTCATCTCCTCTCTGCCTTCAACATTTCCCTGCGAATTGTCTATTCAGTGCACTGCGAAATAACTGTCTGCCCGTGCCCCTCTCGCTCTCAGCCCGAGGAGGATTTACTTTCTCTACCCGGAAGATTCCATCAGCTGCATTCTCTCTCTCTCTCTCTCTCTTTTAAGGGCATGGGTGTCTTTTATTAAGTATGTAAACCACTGATTAAGACAGTGTCGCTTTCACAGCCAACTGGGGGTGGGGTGGGAGGCATGTGGGTATGCCAGGGAAAATGCACCACTGCAACCAGCAGCAGCACCAGCAGCAGGTCCAAATAAATAAATAAGTGTCCGATACAGCAACCAGGGAGAGAGCACCAGCCCAGTGATATCTGTATACTTGTGAGCATCTCAGATCAGGCCATATTAATACACCAAAAGAGAGAGAGGATTTAAAGAAGAAGAAAAAAAAATCCTAGAAGGGGGAGGGGGTGCAAAGCACCACTGGATTGTCTTCTCATGTTTATGGCTGCCTCCCATTTATCAAACACTGCTCCACAGGCACATCACACTTTGTTGATACTGTCAGTTCTTGCTCAAACAAATTGCTCATGCCTTCCTTGTCTTAGTCTTGTCTGAAAACATTGCTTCGGGGCCCTGGCTTATGTTTCTCCCACCGCCCGACTGTTTTATTAGGACTTGGTGAGGTTGTAAAGGGAAAGCTTATTTCCAGGACACAGATGAAATACTTAGCAGGTCTGTCTTTTCTGTGTGCAGGGAAGGCAGGGTGGTAGGGGCAATAGTGAGCAACTGCCTTTGGCTAGGGGGAGTCTGCTCTGCCTGCTAGCAGTTATGACTAGGCAAATACTATGGGCAGTCTACAGCTTCTTATTTTTAGTTTTGTCAGCACTATCATGGTATCCGGTTACTTCAGTTAATACCAATCAATTTATTTATCCTTTGTGTTATTATCCACTTTCTTGCAATATGCTTTATTTTATAGAAGAGGACCCGTTTGGACATATCTCTGTGTTTTCACTGTTTAATATGTCACCATTTTTTTTCCGTTTTCTGAGAAGCAAAATCAATCTTCTGACTTGTTAATGTGTAGAATGACAAGCCAATGGTGAGAATCAAGTCAATGATATCACGCATTAAAAAAATGAATAAAAAGAAAAAGCTTAAATCGTTTAATTCTAAAACACCTATCAATTCATCCCCAATAGATCTTTATGAGATAAATGGTTAGCAAATAAACATGTTTCTGATTAAAGTGTAACTTGGGATTAGACTACTTAGAAAAAATTTGATTTGGTGTTAAGCTATTTTTTCCTTTTCCTCCATCATAGACAGAGGAAAAATCTGAGGTAAGAGCAAGGGATCCTTTAGAGAAATGAATTTCTTTAGAATGAGGAGTGAAAAGCTTGCCACCTGTAACTAAGACCTCTCTTGGCTGCAGAGTAGATCCAGTTCAATAGCTAACCCTTGCAGAAGCTATATCCCTTGCCATGCCTGAGGAGGCACTGCAAAGATGGAGACTGTCTTGTTTAACCAGGAACTGTCCTAGAAAGGATGAAAAAGAGACAAGGGCAAAATATAACCAGAAAATAGACCCAAATTTTGTTGAGAACTTTATTTCCTTTTTTGAGTTTATCTTATACAAAAACACATACGACACAAATACTGGGACTTTTGTTTTTTTAGTTATTTTTTTTGTTTATTTGTGTGTTTTCTTTTGCCCTGGAACATTCTGGTAAATGGTATATTATATTCAGAAAGAAAGATCTTCAAATTAAAGTTCAACTGGACATACATATTGTTTGCCTGAGTATGTGTATGTGTCATTAACTTCATATATATATATATATATATATATATATATATATAATTTTTTATTGTTGAAAGTATTACAGATGCCCTTTCTTTCCTCCTTTGGTCCCCTCCATCCCTTTCCTGCCCTCTCCCAGGCCTTCCCAGTACTATTGTTTGCCCATGGGCTATGTATATATGCATATAAGTCCTTAGGTTAATCTCTTCCCACCACTCCCACCCTTCCCCTCTGAAGTACATGGGGAGTATTATGCTAAATGAAATAAGTCTGACAAGTATCACATGATCTCACTTATATGTGGAATCTAATGAACAAAATAAACTGATGAACAAAACTGATCCAGAAACATTGAAACATGCATCTTTCTCTTACATTTTTATAAAACACATTATAATATAAAATGCACTATGTACATTAAATAAAATAGATGATTTAATACTTCTTAAAATCATGTTTCTCCTACTATTTTACCTCTCTATGTAATAACCTTAGTCTTGTCAAACTTTAATACTGAATGCAGCTCCTGGGAATAGCTCTCTCCACCCTTTTTTGATTAATAGCTGTGACTTTGAAAAGTAGAGTCTGTATATGACTATAACTTAAGAAAACATCAGACAGTAATTAAGAAAATCTCCCTGCAAGTATGAGGGTTCTCTGGACTAACTTTGCATTAAGATATGGCAGCTTACTTTATTGTCTTCTCCCCATTTGTACAACTATTAGAACTCTGGGAAATTAATATGACAAGGGTAAGCATCAACTGATGCAGGCCTCTTCCTGCCTTCTCAACTAGAAGTAAGGTACTTGAATTCTATTTGCCCTACATTTACATACTGAAATGTCATTTTTCTTAAAGAAAAAATTACTTAAGTCACTTCAAGAGCAAATGGAAGTGCAAAAATGTTGGAAGACATCCTAAGCATGCATTTTAAAGTGGCCTAAAATCAATATCAAACTATATCAATTTTATTTTTAAAATAAGCAGTCTATGGGGTGTTATATGATTGAGACAAGTAAGATTTATTTATTAGGAAGGACTTTGGGTACATTAATACTATAACATAGGCCTGGCATATTGATGTTTTATTTGATCGTGCTAACATGCATTCTATGAGATTTATTGAAGAAGAATTCTCCTTTTGATACACTTTGTAAACCTCCTGGGTAAAATTGTCCATTGCATAGCAGCTGGCTGAACAGGCTGAGGGGACAGTGAGAAAGGAAATCACAAACCAAGGAAGCAGAATTCTCAAGCTGACGTCAGAAACCCTTTGTATGATTGGAAGATACTGGATTGTTCACCCTCTAAAATGGCTCTTGTGCCCAGGTGATTGTTAACTTGAGCTTCTTGAGAACAAGCCCCAAGCCTTACCTGTTCAGTCTTTGTCTTCTATATTTAGTAGATGAATAATAAATAGTGCTTAGTTGAAAATAGGTATGTCCTAATTATGATGGAGTTAAATCGTCCCTTCTCTTCATAATATATCAGCACTCATACTTTGTTAAATAATGTACTTGAGTTAATTTTAACATTTTATAAGCTATATTAATTTAGGAAGCAGTTTGCCTATGGAAAAGTAACATAGCAATAACTCTTGATATAAATTTGTAAGTGAATGCAGTCTGACCAGTTTTTAACATTTAGTTTCCAGACACATTTTTTTTTCTTTACAAACTCCAAATATTTTGCATTATATTAGATTGCAAACTCTTTCCATGAAAACAAAATTTTTTTTTGAGGGCATGATTTAAATTTACTGATTTAACCTAAAACATTTAAAAGGACAAGTTCATTGCCACCATTTTATTTGAAAATGTCAAGCATTTTTGGAGTGCAGTTTTGTAGTACCAAAAAAAAGGCATCTTCCGTACATTCCTTGTGTAAGGAGGTGGGTGAGGATTAACCTAGAGCAGTGGCAGCTGAAGCCCCCTGCTGTGTGATGATGCAAATAGCATCTCGGCCTAATGTGCTCTGCAGCGTGCAGACACACAGGAAAGCAGTCCTGGGGCAGGAGTGAAATGGGGACTCTTTCACAGCCTGTAGTGGACTCGAACCGACCTTCAGCTTTTATAACCAGAAATGATCCAGAAAGTATTTCTAATCACGTGAGCTCATGACCAAGTAAATGAGAGAACACCTATTTTGTTTAGAGATTAATGTAGTAAATAAACCCTAAGACAATTATCATTTTCATCAAATGAATGGTGAAATGAATAGTTTTTGTGAAAACTATCAGGAACCTGGGTCAGTTTAATGAAGATAAATAGCAAAGTTAAAATAGGATTTCTATGCAGTTGTTTACATGTGGTGGGTCTAATCTATGTTGGGCTAGGAAAGGAATCATTCTCTTGGCTTTTTTTTTTTTTTTCCTTACTGGAGCATTTCCTGTATTATGAGAATACAATAGTTTTAAAACAAATAGGGATTAAGTATTCAGTATATGTTCATATAGTTTATTTAGGGTTATGACATGGAATTTGTGCTAATGTCTAATTAGTAGAGAATATTCCCACTGTGAACAATATTATTTATCACAAAGGCAAAAGCATAAAATAGGTTCCTTAATAAAAGTAAGAGTAGCGGAGCAATTTTTATGGGTAGCCTATCATGGAAGCCTATCAGATAACAGTAACTAATGCAGCTTTATTTATTTTGATTCTATTTGCTACAAAACAAATAATTGAACATATTATGCATGTAATTTTTATTCAAGAAATGAGACCAGTTGATTCTGTAAATGTGCTCAGTGGGTTTCTTTAAACAGGTATGAAATTATTTTCATCTTAAAAGTATGTAGCATATTTAAAATTTAGGAAAGTAAATATTCTGCTAAATTAGGTTTCAGTTAAATATTAATGCCAAAATCAGAGATGTAATTATTGAAAAAGGAAGTATTCCTCAATCATTTATCTCTATATGCACATATATACAAGTTTAAACTGTACAGTTATTTTTGGGGCTGAAGGATCGCTTTATAATTTTATCAGTAATCAGAGTTTGGGGCTCCCAGGAATAAAGTGTAAGGAAAAGGCAAGAATTTGTTTGCACTCATTATTTTCTTTTACCCTGTTTATGAATGTTAACAAGTCTATTTTTAAAATAAATTTCCTTAGGTTGTAACAATGGTTAACTTTTCTACTTTAAAAACACAGAAGCCAGGTTTACAGTTTCTGAATCTGCAGTAGAGCTGAGCTTTTATTCTGGACCTTCTTTTGTGCTTATGAAACTGAGTGATGAGAACCTCTGCTACCTGAATAGACCCAGGGCTGAGGTTGCAAGGAGATCTGCCAGGGACAGGGCTGGCCATTAATTATTCACATTCTATTTTAGAGGACTTTGAAGTAAATATTAAGGCAGTCATTATTCAACTTTGGGGATAACACTTTCTGACTCAGCAAATAGTTTTTACTAGAATATTTAAATTATATTTCAGCCATTTGAATGCTGGAGGGGAAACCCCTGGTAACTAATAGTTAAACAGCTTCTCTGGGGGCTAGATATTGACGTGTCATTAGGGATTGTTTAGAAACTAAGAATAAGCATTCCTTTACTTTCAGGACTATAAAGTTTTAAAGTTGAGTGTGTTTTAAGTCGTGCAAATGATTTCACATAAGAAAACAAAAGTCCTTTTATAGGTCAAATTGACTCCCTAATAAATTTATGTACGTGGCAATGGTTTATTTACAGTAACTGCACATTGTTTATCTAAAGTCATCTTTGGGAACACAGTGAGAAAGCACCTTCCTAACGAGGCTGTGCTGCCGACTGCTAAGTGTATAGCTGCTATATTGATTTGGTATAATTTATAAAGCCAATTAATTTGTTCTTGTAAAGAAATATTTTTAGCGTCTTTGTTAAAATTGTGTGCATTTAAAAATGCAAGTGTCTTTCAAACCCTGTCTGAAACATCAAGGACTAAGATTTATAGTACATAAAACCTGTTTTTACTTTCTTAATAAATGCATGCATTACACTAGCTTGTCCTATGCCCCCAGGGAAAATGTTCATCACACCTGTACCTTCTGTTCATGATCACACCTTATACATCCCCTGCTTTTCAATCTGAAGTAGTATTTAGGTTGCAATGAGAAATGATTAGAATATTTATATTTAACATCAAATAAAATGTGTGATAAGTGTCTTATGTAATCGTCATTCCTTTACTGCCATCTACTTTATGTGCTGAAGTCTGAATAGACACTCGGCTTCCTTAACACTCTCCAGGAATAAAAAATCTCCCTCTTTCCTGACCATGCTACCAACCTGAAAGACTCATTAAAAGAAATTAACAGGGAATGAAGAATAAAGAGAGGGAGTATTGCTAAAACATATATACTGAACACACAGAGTGGGTGTTTTTCCTTTCGCCCTCCAAGGCAAGTGCCCAATGTTTTATGTAGCAAGGTTAAATCATGTGCAATGTGCTTTCACTTGTTTTTGTTATTGTTATTGCATATTGTGTGAGTTCAACCTCCCTAGTCTCATACTAAAAATGGCAAAAAGAGGAGGGAAAGAATATAAGACAGCCAGCCAAACACACACAGAAATGCCTGGCAAAGCCTACTAAATTAGCATATGCTAGGCTGACTATTTCCCTCTGTTGTTACATAATCCCTTTCTAATAGGAAATCAGTTCTCATTCTTAACCCTTTCAGGAGGTTTGGAATTCTCCCACTGTTATATTTTTATTTTGCTTCATTTATTTTCTCGTGAATTGTATAAATCATCTATTGAGGGGCTTTGATGTCAAATTCTTTTTTCTCTCTCTCTCTTCAGTCTTTCTGTATACAAATGTTCCATTCTGTGCCCAACTTCAGGATTCAAGAATCAACTTTTCTATAGCTTTCACTGAGAGGATCTAATTAGCATTTTAGGCTCTCTTTACTCATGTACAGCTTTCTTTAGAAAATGTATTAGTTCTATGAGGTTCCCCTAAGGATTCATAATACTCTGGTTTGTTACATGTACTGTGATATTCAGTGTGCCTTAATTATGCACATGTCCTCATTTCAAAGCCTTTTCAGGGATCATGTGGGATAGAACAGGGGTCTGGCTGTAAATTCAGTGCCATGTATTAATGTGTAGGTGGTATTCAGAGAAGGATTTTTCTGAAGGCAATTATATATCTATGACTCTAGTACAGCAAGCAGTTACTCACATTTTGCACTTACTAGTTACCCTGCCAAGGCAGAATGAAATTCACCATTGTGATACATAATACAGTATCTGTTATTTCTAAATAGTTCCTTGCACTGGGAATGAAGTACAATAATGAGTGAATATGTGTATCTCTTATCCTGAATAGGGATCGTTCCTTTCACTCTCCCAAGCAAAAAGAAGAATCAGAAATTGTTCCTAAATCAATACTCTATTCCCTAACTAGCCCATTGACACATTTTGCTATGGTGGGATCTCGAAGTTATCCTACTTATTATTTTAGGCTATAGATTTTTAGATCATATTAATTGCCTGAGATCTTCATGGGCTGCCAAATGTCAGTGTGTTGCTAAACTTGAGACATTGTATTTTAAGTTTTTGATTTGGATGCAGTTTGGACAATTGTGACAGTATAGAGAAACATTGAACTCATTCTCAAGCATCCTGTGCAGAGGGAGGGAAGGAGGGAAAAAGGGGAGGAAAGGAGGGAGAGGATGAGAGAGAGAGAGAGAGAGAGAGAGAGAGAGAGAGAGAGAGAGAGATCTTTTTAAAACAGGGAATTCATTTGTGAAGGGAGAACTACAAGAATTGGCTCATTTAGTATGTCACGATTTATAAGGAGGATGTTTTCTTGCATTGCATGAGATTGAGGGTGTATTTTCATTAATTGTACCTTTGGCATACTTGTATTCCTCTGTGTAGTATATCAAAAATTTGAGTTTAATTAGTAAATATAACTGTTATTCTTTCTTTTATTTATGACTATTGTGATAAAAACATTTTATAAGTTGATACACTAATAATTTTAACCAATTTTTATTTTATTTTATACAATTGCATTATTTTTGAAGCCATATTATTATTAGTGGTATGTTAATAGTTACTAGTATCCAGGAATGCATAGGAGATTTTTTATTATGATATTTTTTAACCAGAATCTGATGTATTTGTTTTAGTAGACAAAATAATGCCATCTGCCTTTTATCAATTATTTTAAGCATTTATATCTTTTTAATTAACAAGAGAACTAAACATTATTTTGTCTATGCTATGATCTCTAAAACCCCTTTGCATATTTTTATTATAATATTTGGAATGTTTGGTATTTACCTACCTGTCTCTTCTCCTGGACTATAAGCCCCTAACGTACAGGGTCTTAGTCTTCATTTTATTACAAGGGCCTAATCCAGTGTCTGATCTGTGCCTTTGCTCAATGTTTTCATTCTACTGATTGATTAGTTTTCTCCCAATCCATTTAATCTTGACACATCTCTTTAATTGGATCCAAATAATACTTAAGAATTTATGTTAGAACTGCCAAAATGCCAATACAGTATACAAGAACAGAATAAATATTTGCAATGAATTTTCATTTGTATGTAATGTACAGAGGACACAAATAGATACTAAGAAACACAAACAATTATAAATAATGACATCCTTCACAAAAAATGGAATCATTGCTTTCGCTTACGGTAGGCAGTTCAAATTTGCACTGAAAACATTTGCCTCACAGCTTTGGATCTCTCCAATTTCCCTGGGCTTTATAATCTCTTGTCTTTCCCCCTCTCCCCCCCTCCCCACTACTTACTAAAGATTTATATCCTAGCCTCAAAAATATTCCTGATGACGACTTTGGGTAAACAGGAAGCCAAATCACCTTATTGTTCTATTTAGGGTAGCAGGTAATTCTGGATAAATGTATAAACAAAGAGGAATTACAAACTGACCTTGATCTGCCAGATTATCAGTGTGGATTGACCTGCTTTTGTTATTGCCAAGCTATAGGGTAGAGATTCTCTGAGTAGTCCCTGAAGTACAGATTCAGACTACATTCTTCTCAGTGGAACTGGGGGAGTTTTATCCTTTTTTTTTATTTAAAAGGCCTTTTAAAGAAGATCCTAAATACTGATGTGGTGTTTTTGTTTGTTTGTTTGTTTTTTAATTTTGTTTTGTGTTTTAATGCTTACTCATACTCCTGAGATTGGAGACACGTTTTCTGTGGCTGAATTTGATTTATTTCTTTTTTAATATTAAAGGACAGTGGGAGGTAGGCTGGGAATGGGATCTGAACGCCAAAGGAGAAAAGACTTTCTATAATTTGTAGTGACTCTATTTCCACAGAAAGTGTTTTACAAATGCTTTTCCTAAAAATTATCAGTGAAATGTAGCTTTTCTTAAAAGTCATTTAGATTTTCTTCCAATTAAAAAATCAATTTTCCTGATTTTTTTTTTTTTTTACTATTTCATGACTCTTGGCATTTGAAAAGATATTAAATAGGCTAACTTTAAGATTTACCTGATGCCAGGTGCTGACATTATTGTGCCATCCTTATGCTGAAATACATATTCAGTAAATAAAGTAGTTTAAATGAGCTCAATTTATTAGGCATTATTGCCACTTTAAGGAGTTGATATTAAGAATTACACTCCCCTAAAGCTTCTGTTAGTAATATCATGCTTTATGTTAAAGTGTGTCAGGATGATACAACAACCACAGAAGATTAACCTCCTGTATAAAGTGACTGTTTAACTCTTGCTGATCAACTTTCGAGAGCCTAGTGAATAAAAGGAATGTAGCTTGGGAAGCAATTTTTGTTGACTATTTTACTGTTTTGATGTGACAAAAAATTATTTCAGTATGTTACTGAATTCTATTCATTATATTGAGGACATTCCTATAAATCTATTATTAGGTATGAAATACTTTATTTTATTTTATTTATTTTTAAAAATATTATTTTATTGATATCAGAGAGGAAGGGAAAGGGAGAGAGAGATAAAAACATCAATGATCAACAAGAATCACTGATTGGCTGCCTCCTGCATATCCCCTACTGGGGATCGAGCTCACAACTCAGGCATGTGCCCTGACCCTGAATCCAACCATGACCTCCTGGTCCATAGGTCGATGCTCAGCCACTGAGCCATGCAAGCCAGGCAGAAATGACATATTTTAATGTTTTATGTGTAACCACATGGTATCTGAAATACTAGAAATATGAGGAAGAGTTACACCTTCATATTTTTCAATGTTTTTAGTCATAATGATTTTTCAATTTGCTATAAGAAGGACCTTACCTGTTACTTTAAATGCTAAAGCATTTCAGACCAACATTCTTGTCCTTTTACCATATTAAATATGATACCCATAATATTCATCAGAAGGACATTATACTAAGTGCATTGTCTTTATAAAAAGATTTGATGTTAACTAGCATGAAAAAAGTTATCCTATATAATGAAAGGCTAATGTGCAAATAGACCAAGCGGCATAACAACCTAACAATCAAACAACTGGTCGCTATGACATGCGCTGACCAACAGGGTCTTGCACGGAACATGGTGGTCATCATCAGCAGGCGGCAGAGCGCAGGACATGGCGGGCATGGGCTGTGGCGGGATGGTGGAGCAGGTGAGCCAGGGCACCAGACCAAGGCGGGGCACTGGTCACTGTCATTAGGGCAAGCCTCTGGTGGTTGCTGAAGATTCTTTGCTCCCTCATGCTGCGGTCCCACCTGGCACTTGCACCTGCTGCTGGTGCTGGCCCCAATCACTCAACGCTGTCAGCAGGTGCAAGCAGCAACAGCTGGCTCTGATCGCCCCTCAGGGCTTCTCCACCTCTCCCTGCTCCTGAGGGGCAATTGGGGCAGCAGCCACCTCTCACACCTGCTGCCAGTGACAGCCCCGCTCGCACCCGCTGCCAGCGCCGGCCCCATTTGCACCTGCAGCTGGCGCCCAGCACCGGTCCCGAGGTCCTGATCTCTTGGCGCTGTCAGCAGGTACGAGCGGCGGCTGCTGGCCCCCATAGCCCCTGAGGGCTTCACCCCCCCCTGCTCCTGAGGGGTGATCAGGGCAGCAGCTGCTGCTTGCACCCGCTGCTGGCGCAGGCCCCAATAGCTCTGTGCCGTCAGTGTGTGGGAGTGGCAGTAGTGGGAATGGGGCTGCCCGCAGACAGCATCTGGGGCTGTGGCGGGAGCATGGAGGATGGACCGAGACCTGCCCCTGTGCCCACTGCAGCCTCATGGCCCGCAGTTCCTTTAAAGGTGCACAAATTCATGCACTGGGCCCCTAGTGTGTTCAATAACATTTATGAATATATTGTTGAGTCAATATATTCTGCTTTATTTTTTAACATAGAAGTGCTATGGGTGAGATAAGACTAATGGTGTGGTGAAGCTTCATTTCGCCATATCTTTTCACTTCCATGGCATACCTAAGATAAAGATATGGGTAGAGAAATAAGTTCATATATATTTTAGATATCTGGTATAGGTCATAAAGTCTGATTTGTTTTAATGTTTTGTTTTGCTTTTCCAAACTATTGACTGTGCAAGTTCAGACTACCAATAAAGCAGAACAGATCATTTTTGAAGGATATGATAGCAAAAAAGTAATTTCGTAATGCAACAACTATGCTTGCAGGTTGGGTATGGACAGGTTGGGAAGACTAATAATATGTATCTTTTAATGATGCTTTTAGTATTAAATTACAGTAAATTTAATCAGGCATTAAGGATAGTTTCTCCTAAGACCTTTGTAACCTGGGTGTGCCAAGATGAAGAATGGACGTGATTTGGTGATAGAGAAAGAGTGAGTGATAGATACTCCTGATTCTTGAGTGGAACACAAGCAGCGGCTATGCCAAACTACAGTCATTGTGGAAGTGGTAATGAGGCTGGCCTGGTGGGTGTTCTTTATTTTGTAGTGTGAGTTCTCTATTGTGTAGAGGAAGTGATATCATTGGACTACTTCAGGCTTTGATTTGGGGAAATGTTTGCAGCAGCAAGACATAATAGTAGGAATCAAAGGACCTAAATTCTCATCTAAGCCATGCCACTATTTAGACATTTGGGGCAAGTTTCTTCTCTTGCAGCTCAGTTTCTGCACTGCAGATTCAGGGATTGGCACCACATCCATTCTTTGGTGATGTATTGTAGAAAGATCTTATGGATGATTGCAAATTGTAGAAATAGCATGTTTTTTTTTTCTTTTCACTTTCCCCCTCAGGATATTTTATTACATTAACTGTGTGCTCTTAAAATACCTTTCCTAAAATTGAATTTTTATATCTACCCATGCATTATTCAGTATTTAAAATTTTTACACATGTAAAGAGATTTTTATTTTGATACATATGTCTGTATACATTTCAGAATCTTTCTTTTGCTGTCAACAGGTTTTATAAATTAATTTTGTAGTTATCTGAGTTGGGGTCATACATTTTTTTTCTCATGAAATTACATCCATACATCAGCTTTGAAAACTAGTAAATTGTTGCTCCATTAGTCATTTTTATTATTAGGAAGTAGACTGAATTAAGTGTTTTAATTTTGTGTTCAATTTTGTTTTTCTGTGCATTTAATCTGTGTTTGTGTGTATGTGTGTGTAAATTTTTACAATCATTTTATTTTTCATACTCTTTGGCTTGCGTAAGCATAACTTGTTCATTCATTGATTTATTTTTCAACAAATAAATGTTTGAAGGCAGTGTTATAAATACAGATGAACAGGATGGAAACAGTTTCTGCCCTTATAGAGTTTATAGTCTGTAGTCCAGTGGCTGAGACACAGAATAGGGAAGTAAAAATATGTAATTGTTTTTTTCCCCCTGAAATAAGCATTCCATTTTTTTCAATAGCAACAGAATGTGGGTATATCAGTGAGGATATGAAATCATTACAACAATATTATAAATTCACTGGGCTTTTAAGATATTTATTTAAGGTTGGATTAAAGAGCTCTCATTTCTCTAGTTTGTTATCCTGAAAAACATTCTCAGTATGATGCCAGTTTATTTTATTCTTTTACTTTTATTAATACAATGTGAAAGAAGGTGACAAGTTGAACAAGAAATATTCAAGCATGCTCCATTCTAACTGATTTGTTCAAGAGGATGATTCATTTAATTTCATAAAGGCTCAGTGGGCCAGAACAGATGACCAGGTCAGCTGAGGGATGTAGGGGAGAAGAGGTCTGCGAGAAGGATCTCAGTAACAAGCAACAATATTTAGTTTTTTAGAGCTGACGTTCTGCTTGAGCAGTTTTGATGTTACCAGCGACAGTCATTTAAAGAGCTGTTGATGCCTCAGGGAAAACGTTTCTTAAGTGTCCTATCCAGAAACAATGCTGCTTGTATACTGTCATATATATTAAAACTCTGGCCCTTGCTTATATTACAATACATTGTGCCTGATTAAAGCCTGTACTACTATGATATTGCTTCTTGAGAGTGGATTAAGTGTTGTTCCTGAAATCTTTTTTTTCTTGCTCAGCCTGCTCTGAATATGATTGAAATATCAATTACATGGTAAACAAGGCTGGAGGACGGATGAGAACACCATTTAGAAACTTTTAACAAAATACATTTTATATACAATTACTTAAAATGTTAGGAAATACAAAATCATATGAATGAGCTGCAAATATTCTGGATGTTTTTATATCACTTCTTTTAGTATTTAAGTTTGACTGATGACCTCACCTTGGAAATGATGCCATATTTTTAACAGATTGTATGGCAGTTTTGAATATTATTATAGTGGTATTTGTGGAGTAGGTGAAACATATTTTGTAGTAAGTAGAATAAAACATTTTTTATATATACTTTGGAAATCATAATGGTGGTGGTCTAGCACAGTTATTTTCAACCGGTGTGCTGTGGCACACTGGTGTGTCCTGATAATTTTTAAAACATGCAATAGCTAACTATTTAGTCAGGGCCACTGACCTCTTTTCCCTTAGATTGTCAAATAAAAAATGACAACAGCCAACACAATAATGGCTGTCGGGTGTGAATGAATCAAATTTATACCTTTTTTTTTTTTTTTTTGTCAGACCGGCCAAAAAATGAAATATATTTTTTTGGTGTGCTGCAGAATTCCATTAATTAGTTTACCTGTGCCATAGAATGGGGAAAAAATGAAAATCACTGGTCTAGCATGAATAGTGACTCTATTTAAATACTTATTTATCTGGATTACATACAACAGTACAGTGTACAGCTAGAAAAACCTCAGCTAAAACATTATCTTTAATTTTGCTCTTTTTAAAAAGAAACTTTAAAGTTAAAGCAGTTCAAGTAAGTGCCCTGTTGCAAGCGATAAAGTGCAAAAACATAGCTTTCTACTGAATGATTTAGTTGAGAAATATATTCAGTTTTCCAAAGGATGACAGAGATTCATTCGTATTTGGAAACTTTTGCAGAGGGAACTAGGTGGTGCTGTTCTGTCATCTTTGTGCCTTCGTGGCTTCTTGGGTCCTGTTCTGGATCCACTTAACACTTTCATACAATAGGTACCTTAGGTAAGGTCCTGTTTGGTCTCCTAGTGGCATTTCTTTTTACTAACTAAGTTTATATTGCTCTTGCATCTTTGGTTTCAGCAATATTTTTGTACAGCATAAAATACTTTCTTCCTAAGTAAAAAGTTATGTCACTGTTTACTCATTTCTTTAACAGACACTATATTAAATTATGAAATCTTCAGATGTTTATGTGTTTTTAAAACCTTGGTACTTGGCTATTTATTTGCCAAAATGTTTACAATGTAATGGAGTCAGAATTTAAAGTGGTGAATTTTGGTACATATTGAATTGATTTAGCATAAAAATGCCACAAAATATATAAGCTCAAGGAAAACACTTTTATTATTTGAAATACTAAAAATTGAATTAAACCTTTAAACAAAAGAAATGAGAAACCTTTCCCTGAAAAGATATTGTTTGCTTAACTTACTTCTCTGTAAAAAAAAAAAAAATAGTGACCTCAATTAAGCTGCCAGTTAATCTTTTCATGTTTCAGGACGTCCTTAAGTTAACTGTGCCTTCCAATGATCTGGTGGTATCTGATAGTTCAAAATAAAATAATTCACTTATTTCAAGGTAAATAACAACAAACAAAGTTATTTCACTGTCCGTTTATATTTGGTACACTGGTGCCTCTGAAGTATATCTTCTTGGTAATAAATACAGCTTCTTTTAGATACATTTAGGTTTAAGAAATGCAGATAAGTAAAAACTTAAAGGGATTGGATTTTTTCAATCAACATCATCTTGTGTTATATAGGAACAATTGTAAGTTATGTGTGTTAATGATTTTAAAATACTTTTGGAGAAGAGTATCCCATATAATTTATTCTTTAATGATAGTCTGGATGTAAAATAAGGATGAAGTACTTAGAGAGTTGTACTTATGCACCACAAGTTCTATATTTTCAATGGGGACAAAAATAATTTATATTCTTTATTTTTGATATAATAGGTCTTCCTTGCTAGTATTTACATTAAAAAACATTTCTGTTTTACCTTGATAGGGAAATGAATTTTTTTGTAGAAAACTCTTTGAATTTTCTGTTATCTCAGACATCTTTTATCTGTGGAAGACAGAATCAATACGGAATTTCTTCCATGGCATGTCATCCTAGAATTCAAAGAGATAATCTCTTGAGATGAACATCTTAATCTAGACTAATAAGCCTAAGTGAAAGTGCTGCTAGACTTCTCTGCTCACGTGAGGCCTTCTGGCTTTCTGAAATAAATGGAAGTTGCAAGTATTAGAATGAATGCCAGTGGTTAAACGCTTGACAAGTAAGAGTTCAGCGTGGAGAAACTGAATAGGAGAGCTGGGATTATTCTTTCACAAGAAATGCCTCCATTTTCTATCAAATTAAATTTTCCTAAGAAAGATTAGGTGACTCTGTTTTACTGTGCCATATCCTTAAAATGTGAAGAAACCTGGTGATAAATATATACACATTTTGAGATTATATAAAAGTTGGTATTAGTGTTTTGGGTTTTAATTATTTGTATTACAAAAATACTTTCGAAATTTAAGACAATAAAGTTTGGACTACACAAAGAATTTATAAAAGACACTCATATATTGGCTATGTCTAACTGCTCAGAAATATGCAGTATGATAATGAATGTTCTAGTTTTTGAAAGTTGAAATTTTGGCAGTAATGCTAATAAAAATATTCAACTTTAATGTATTAGATATTAGACTTATTTTATGGCAAGTTAAATGACAATATCATCAGTAACAAAATGTTGTAGCTAGCCTATTTTAAAAATACACCATACTTCAAGTAAAGCATATTTGGTGAAAAAATATTTGATGACTGAATATATTTCAAAATTATCTTCCAGAACACAGCAAGTCTGTAGGTTATTTTATTTTTCTTAAATGTCAAAAAAATGAAAACTTGTAGCTCTGGTAACGGCTTATTATTTTAGAAGTAAATTTAGAAGGGAAAAGACTAACATATCTCTAGCAATATGTTTTCTCCTTGGATTGAAGCTCCTGAATTAACACCAAAATATATGCATTTTTCATAATTTCTCGTCGTCAATAGTTATTTCTTGAAGATCTAGTATTTAAATAAAAGAGGCTTTCTTCACAGTTATTTTTTATGAAGACTAATCTCAGGCAGTGTAGTATGAGCCATCCATTGTTAGTAATCAGTGGCAGGGGACAGATTCCTTGGCAAGTCTTTTTTTTTTTTTTTTTTTTTTTTCCAGGAGCTTCATTGTATCTTTCTAAATGCTCCTTTGGAAACTTCTGTAGAGGTTTCTTTTCATCTTACCACGTTTTATCAATGATGAAAGATTTATATCTCATGGATCTAAAGGTGTTTTTCACTTTAAAAGGTAGACTAAAGAAAAAACACAAGAATAAATAAGGGATTTCTGGATTTCTCTTGAGATCAGAATTAGATAGCAGAATAGGTGAAAAAAATAAGCAAAGGGAGAAAGATGGTAATTAGGAGAATAAAAGCAACAGTGTAACGGAGAGGATAGATGTAGATCTTTTTACCTTTAAGTATAGTTATCTTCATTAAACAGATAGAAAATATAATCTTCATAGAGGCTTGATATAAAATTATGGTTGATATCAACAAATCAAGTTTTGATGGACCCAGTGGATACAGACATCATACATGCTTGGTTAAAGAGATTGGAATAGAACTATGTACAGATTTTGAATGATTTTGGTGCAGCATGCCCAGAACCTAATTGTAGTGGGGCAGCACAGTAAGGAATTCTAGCACTGCAAAACGCAGGTATAATTGATTTGACCCACATTTGACCCAAAAATAACTCTTTAAGTATATCTCCCCTATTTGGTTTAGTAAAGATCTAATTTGTTTTAAAACAGCTCTTGCCAACTACCCAGTCCCTAACCCTGCCTCTGGCAGGCAAAAAATAAAATAAAATAAAAATGAAAAAAAAATAGTACTCTTGTCCTCTCATCTTCCTATGCTGCCATTAATATGACAGGAAGGGATGGAATGCAATATTAGGAAGTACTTGCCTTTTGCTGGTCAGTCCCTGGAGAAACGCTCCTTATTGTGGCATTGTAATTTACAAATTGTCAACTTTTTCAGAAAGTTTCTTATTCTGGTTACAAATGGGCAGAGGTGAAACTGGGAAAAGCATTGAAAGAGAACAGTTTTAAAAACAGCAATGGTGCCCCGCTGGGTGGCTCAGTTGGCTGGAGAGTCGTCCCTTATACTGAAAGGTTGAGGGTTCCATTCTGGTCGTCACGACACATATTTCAGGTTTGATCCCTGGTTGGGTCAATGTTTCTCTCTCTGTCTTTCTCTCTTTCTCTGTATCTCTCTCTCATCAATAGAAACATACTCTGGTGAGGGTAAAAAAACATGGCTTAATCATTGACTTATTTTCCTGAGATATTGATTTCAAAACAAACCCCCCCCAAATTTACAAAAGCAGTTGCTACATTTAACTCTTGATGTGTCAGTCAGTAGGCATTTCAAAGGAAGCATTGCTGGATTGAAATGAAAATATTTAAAATTGGGGAGAAGTTGGCATTTTAAGGAGCCATCATCCTTATCCAAATGTTTAAAAATAGTAAGGATATATGCAACCCTGTGTTCATAGCAGCACAATTCACCATAGCTAAGATCTGGAAACAGCCTAAGTGCCCATCAGTAGATGAGTGGATTAAAAAACTGTGGTACATCTACACAATGGAATACTAGGCTGTGGTAAAAAAGAAGGAATTCTTACAATTTGCAACAGCATGGATGGAACGGAGAGCATTATGCTAAGTGAAATAAGCCAGTCAGAGAAAGATAAATATCACATGATCTCACTCATTTGTGGGATATAATGAACAACATAAACTGATGAACAAAAACAGATCCAGAGACAGAGAAGCATCGGACAGACCGTCAAACCTCAGAGGGAAGGTAGGGGAGGGTGGGGGGAGGGGGAGGGATCAACCAAAGGACTTATATGCAAGCCTATAGGCCTAAGCAATGGACACAGACAATAGGGGGATGAGGGCATGAGTGGAAGGATGGAGGGTAATGTGGGGATAAGGACACATATGTAATAACTTAATAAAGAAATAAAAAAATACAAATGTCTAAAAATAAAAATTTTGAAAGAGAATAAAGGCACTTGCTAAAATGTTGTCTTCTTTAACTTAAACAAAATTAGGTAGTGTAAATCAGAAAGATGTGACCAGCATTTAGAAATGAAAAAGGGGGAGAACCAAGATGGCGGCATAGGTTAACGCTGGAGTTTGCTGCCTTGAACAACTACTTCAAAAGTGAAACTAAAAAACGGAACGGACATCACCCAGAACCACAGGAACGCTGGCTGAGTGGAAGTCCTACAACTAGGAGGAAAGAGAAACGCATACGGACACTCAGAGGAGGCGCAGTGCTGAAGTCAAATTCTGAGGTGCGGAGTGCATGGAGCGGGCTGGCGGCGGAGGGCGCGGTTGGCGTTTTCAATCGGGAGGGAGTCGCAGACTCTGAGCTCCAGATACAGGCGAGTCTTTAGGGACCCAGACTCAAACGGGAGAAGCGGGACTGTCTGGCTTCGGTCAGAGCGAGTGCAGCTTTCTCTCCGAGGTTTGCAGTGGGTGCTGGGACTCAGAGAGGCAGAGCCCCTGGGGACAGGACTGAGAGCCGCCATAACTGCTCTCTCTGGCCCACCCTGTTGATCCTGTGCGACCCGCCCCGCCCAAGCCCTGCACAGCGGTGATAGCCTCAGGCAAAGGCTAGATTAGCACCTCCCTAGAGGACAGAAGTTCTCTCACTGCAGACACAGCTGATTCTCATAGCCACTTGGCCTGGAGGTCAAACCCTCCCTGGTATTAGCTACAACAATCAAGGTTTAACTATAAGACTGCGCACAAAGACCACTAGGGGGTGCACCAAGGAAGCATAACAAAATGCGGAGACAAAGAAACAGGACAAAATTGTCAATGGAAGATATAGAGTTCAGAACCACACTTTTAAGGTCTCTCAAGAACTGCTTAGAAGCTGCTGATAAACTTAATGAGATCTACAAGAAAACTAATGAGACCCTCGATGTTATATTGGGGAACCAACTAGAAATTAAGCATACACAGACTGAAATAACGAATATTATACAGACTCCCGACAGCAGACCAGAGGAGCGCAAGAATCAAGTCAATGATTTGAAATGCGAGGAAGCAAAAAACACCCAACCGGAAAAGCAAAATGAAAAAAGAATCCAAAAATGCGAGGATAGTGTAAGGAGCCTCTGGGACAGCTTCAAGCGTACCAACATCAGAATTATAGGGGTGCCAGAAGATGAGAGAGAGCAAGATATTGAAAACCTATTTGAAGAAATAATGACAGAAAACTTCCCCCACCTGGTGAAAGAAATGGACTTACAGGTCCAAGAAGCTCGGAGAACCCCAAACAAAAGGAATCCAAAGAGGACCACACCAAGACACATCATCATTAAAATGCCAAGAGCAAAAGATAAAGAGAGAATCTTAAAAACAGCAAGAGAAAGAAACTCAGTTACCTACAAGGGAATACCCATACGACTGTCAGCTGATTTCTCAACAGAAACTTTGCAGGCCAGAAGGGAGTGGCAAGAAATATTCAAAGTGATGAATACCAAGAACCTACAACCAAGATTACTTTATCCAGCAAAGCTATCATTCAGAATTGAAGGTCAGATAAAGAGCTTCACAGATAAGGAAAAGCTAAAGGAGTTCATCACCACCAAACCAGGATTATATGAAATGCTGAAAGGTATCCTTTAAGAAGAGGAAGAGGAAGAAAAAGGTAAAGATACAAATTATGAACAACAAATATGCATCTATCAACAAGTGAATCTAAAAATAAAGTGAATAAATAATCTGATGAACAGAATGAACTGGTGATTATAATAGAATCAGGGACATAGAAAGGGAATGGACTGACTATTCTTGGGGGGGAAAGGGGTGTGGGAGATGCTGGAAGAGACTGGACAAAAATCGTGCACCTATGGATGAGGACAGTGGGTGGGGAGTGAGGGCGGAGGGTGGGGCGGGAACTGGGAGGAGGGGAGTTATGGGGGGGAAAAAAGAGGAACAAATGTAATAATCTGAACAATAAAGATTTAATTTAAAAAAAAAAAAAGAAAACGACAGGAAAAAATAAAAAAATAAAAAATAAATAAAAAAAAAGAAATGAAAAAGGTATATTTATTAATATAAACATCAAGAACTTAATTTATCCCTGGCCAGTTAGCTCAGTTGATGAGTGCGTCCCCAATATGCTAAGGTCGGGTTCATTCCCATTCAGGACACATACAAGAATCAACCAATGAATGCAAAGAGTAGAACAACAAATCTCTCTTGAAAAAAATCAATAACAAATAAAAAAAAGAAATTAATCTAAATGTGCTAATAATGTAAAGTAGTCCCCCTGACATTATTTAAGACAGTGTCACTATCAGAAATTATCTTGTCATCTTTTTAACTTTTTTATATTTTCTGCCTTTTCCATATAGACACTAAATTGTGAGTGCAGAGTTTTTATCTTCTCCTTCTAGAATATGGTCTAGCACGCATCCCCGATGAGCTAACTGGCCAGGGCTAGATTAATTTCTTGATGTTTATACAAAATTGTTCAATACATTTTTGTGCATGAATATATATCATGCTCTTGATTTATTTTTTAAATGAAAGACCCCTGACTTCTTGAGCAACTTTCTATAGTGAACAGAAATCAAATTAACTCTGTATTTAAAATATACCTACCTGTATTACTTATGATTAGTAAAGTTGTTTCAGTCCTTTTTTAGACACATCATAACCAATATTCTATTATGGATTTTTATTTGAGAACATTTTAAGTTTTGCTTATTGCATTAGGCTTGAAATAAAACACAATACTGCTATTGCTCATTGACTAAAGGAAAATAGAACAGGATATTTACTTGCTGAAACACCATAAGAACATTTTTTAAAGTATTAATGTATTTCCTATGTTAGCTGTTAATATGACTGGAAGTGATATGTAGTTCAGATGTGTGTGTGTGTGTGTGTGTGAGTGTGTGTGTTCTTTATCTGAAATTTGTTTGAAGTCAGGATATTATAACTTCATTATGTGAAAAAATCAAACCAAAGATCATAATAGGCCATAGGGGAAATTCTGCATAAGAAATCTGTTATAGCAAAATTGGATAAAAGTTTAAAATAAGCTCCGTGGTCCTTTAGATTTAAGCATGATCTCATTCCACCCTCTTTACATCTCATGTCAGAGCAGCAGCTTATGTAAATGGAAAGTCCAAGGAGTTGGGCCTCAGGAATCAGAGTTCTGCCCATGACTGTGCCACTGGCTCTCCCCATCCCCAGGAAACAGCTCCGCTCTCGAGGGGTCAGTGCTCAGAGGGTGTCAGACTTGAATCATCTCCAAGGTATCTTCAGCTTGAAGAATAACTCCAATTCCGCAGGGAAAATAAGTGGATATACTTTGCAAAGATTAAGATATGATAATGTCTTTATCATTAAATGGAGTTTTAGCTAAACAAGTGTTATAAAATGATGAAAGAAATTTCTAGTTGTTTATAAAATTCTACTGATGAATTTATTATATGTGTATATATATTCATAGATTGAAATCTTGGCATATTATTGATATAGAAGTATATACACAATAAACCTGGTAGTCATAATTTCATTTGTTTAAAAATGTGTGTGAATGAATAAGTAATTCATCACATTTCTGACCTTTCACCTTATTCTTTATAAGGAGACATGAATAACTAGAAGAGGGGTCATCAACGAAATCTTTATTTTGTAAAACACTTCTAAGAAAAATCTTAAACTATTAGAAATTTTCTCCCATCAATGTTAACGGGAGAAAAAAAATAACTCTGATTCCAGGAATAGACTTCAATAAGTGAAGCTACTTTTACACTAAGTGCCATAAACACTTTTTAATATTTGTTAAGGCTCAAAACAAAGATAATGTTCTTAAACTACTTCAAGAGTACTTTAGACTTAATTAAGAAATAATTTCCACAAAGGACTACTAGACATTGAAATAGAAAGCGAAGTGAAGTGAAATGCTTCTTGGTATTTAAAAGGATCGATACCTTCTTTTTTTTTCATCTTTATTGGATGATTTAGAAGTGTACCCTCTTAAAGATAGTGTAAGAGAACTGAAGGGCCTCAAATCATGAGATATAAAACCAGTTTGCACAAGTTGTAGCACATCTAAAATTTCACTTTTACCAAATAGAATTTGCTCTCAAGAAAGACAAATACTTGTTATGTCCTTTGTATTTCATTAAATAAAGTTGCATTGATTAATTTAGAGAGGGTTTCATAACTTCTAACCATAATCATGCAAAGAGTTAAATTCGCTTTATTATGAAGCAAGGCAAATGCAGAGTGTTTAAAGGCTATCTAGAAGGTCAGTACTCAGACTAATTCACCGACAGTCCCAGATGCCTGGTTAAGCTGCCAACACAGTTGCTTTCCGAGTCTGCCAGAAGTCAGCGGCAGCTGCAGGGAACACTCTTTTTTCCAGTACGTACCCATTGCTTAGCTGGTGGGCTTTACAGTTGCCCCAGAAAGAACAAAATTAGGAAATGTAATTCAGGGTTATGATCATCTTACTCACCCTATAAGTGGGTTCCAAATTAATGTATTATGAACAGCAACACATACACAGATAAGAGTTTTCGAACACATGCATGTTCTCAAATCCTTTTAGTCACATTTTGGAAAGGAACCTAGTGAAATTGCCTTCCAGGCTCAGTTCAGTTTTTTCATTTTGGGGATTCCAAGTATCATCATCCATCATCATCATCAACTTGATGTTGTACTGTTATCTGCAGTTAGAGAAACATAACCACAGGTCACAGGTGCAGAGGGTGGTATATGCTGTCTTTGAAATTGCGCAGGCTTGGCCTCTGATCTTGATTTGCTGTGTAACTTTGAGCCCATGATTTTATCTTTCTGAGCCTAAAGTATTTAACCCATCTCACTGAGTATTGTGAGGGTGAATTAGTTAACATAGTCACATACCTGGTATCATGTCCATAAAATTATGGGCACTTAATAAACTATAGAAACATGGTGAGAGAAAAAATAATGTTCAATTCAAAATTTGCATTCATTCCTCAGAATTTTGCATGCACATTGCTCATTATTTTTGCTAAAATATTTTAAGAGGGTATTACAGGAATTAAAAGAAAAGGTTAGTTAATAAGAAAGATTGGAGGACCCTGAAAATAATCAAAGATAATTTACAAAGGACATAATATTCTTTTATTTCAAAATTCAAGCTTGTTTGGGCAGAAGCACTAGAGAAAGGAGGAATACAGAAGGCAGAAAAAATAAACTAATATAGTATATTGCTGTTTGTAAATCTACAAATAAGTATTGAGAGAAAAGTGGCAATAAAATGTTTTTTTAAAATATATTTTTATTGATTTCAGAGAGGAAGGGAGAGGGAGAGAGATACAAACATCCATGATGAGAGAGAATCATTGACAGGCTGCCTCCTATACACCTCCCACTGGGGATTGAGCCTGCAACCCTGGCATGTACCATGACCAGGAATTGAACTTTGACCTCCTGATTCATAGGTCAACGCTCAACCACAGCAGTAAAATGTTTTAGCAGCAGTATTCTTTAAAGCTAAAAAAATTGCATTTTGGATACTCTATAGCTAGAGAAGAACTTGAAGAGCACTTCATTTGAGTATTGAGAGCTTCTACTTGCCTGTTTTGCCCGCCCTCTCTCCCTCCCTTTCTCCCTTTCTTTCTTCCAAGTAAATGAGAATGTATTGTGAGGAGTCTTTTCCTTTGTTAAAAGTATTAAATGTATTCCTGGAAAGAATCATCTACTTTTCTATAGTTGGATTTCAAAAACTAAATGAAATCAATTACCAACAACATAGCCAACAACCATGCTACCCAGGTGGGAGCTGTTGCCAAGGTCTATGGAGTGATCACATTCCCTCACTTTTTCAGTTTGAAGTACAATTATGTTTTAGTGGAAGGCATTATTTTAAACCAGGAGGGAAACCCTGCTCACATTGTCTCATTTAACTCTTGTTTTAAGCAAGGTTTACAGAAAATCCACAATGTCTAAACTGGATCATTTAAATAATCTAATTAAAATTTTAAATGGACATCCTGGAGCTTTGCAGCTGACATGCTATGCACACATTTGGGTAAAAAGATTTAATATCTCCCCTCTCTCATTGACTTTTAGTTGAATAAGAAAAGTGTGGATTTGTTTGTCCTGATGTTTCACTAAAAGTACATTTTGTTAGTGAGAAAATAACCTTTTTCAGAATTCATCATTTTCAAGGTCATGGAATATGCACATTGGCCAACTATTTTTTTTACTAAATGAAATATTCATTTATGATTCTGGATGTAGCCATAAAACACCCACATGATTTTTAATTGATTGAATATTATAGAAAAGGCAAAGAGGATTTTGTGGTTATCTTGGTTATATATATATATATATATATATATATATATATATATATATAATGAAATATTATTTTTGTTCTTTTATGGAATTCTTCAGAAATTGAGCTGGGGTTAAAAACTAATATTAGTCTAAAATATGAAACTAATTTCTTAATAGACAATACAAAATTACTTTTCTGTACTCAAATAAAATAGTTTAATTATTAAACACAAAAAGTATGCCAAACACTAAAACATGAAATGGTAATGTGTTATACTAAAGTATAAATACACATTTCAAAGCATACAACTTTTTGAAATGTCACTTTATTAAAGTGGCTTTTTATGGTACTCCTTTTGAAATGAGGTAGCTACATGTGCACATATTCTGTTTGAATATTAAAGCATTGATACTTTATTTTTCTATGTATCATTTTTGTGCTATAACTATAGGTCACTGCAATGGATAGTAAAATGTCTTTCATCAGTTTCTTATTCTGTAACAAATATTTTGGAGATTGCATCTTCTAATCTCTAAGTGTTATCCTAAACACAAATCCCTATAAAATCTGTTTGTTTCTTCTCTTGGACAGTTCTTATCTACATCATTTTTTTGTTGTTACTCATTGAAAATATAATTTTTTTTTAATCCTGGTGTAGTCATTTGGAATCTTACTTTATGCCTGGAATTCTACAAATATCAATTTTTAGAAAAAAATTTTTTATGAAAAATCCAATGGATAACTTTGAAGAGAATATTGATGAAATAATACTTGCACACTGCAAGGAAAACTTCTTGTATGTGTGCAGAGTTTTTAGAGGTGTCAGAAATTGTGGTCTACCTTCCTTTCTTTCTGCAGAGAGCCAAGTAGAAAAGTAGGAAAAGAAGAGCAGTGCGCTGCACACAATGGCCTTCAGTGAATATTATTGATGACTAGACACCTGCTAGGATGTAAAGGTGGTTAATCCATATTATTTTGCCTTTTACCTTGTCAAGTCAGACACGGCAGCCAGAAGAGTTTTCTGTCAAACATTAGCCTTTGCATTGCATTATGATTTTTGTTTTCTATTCTTGAAATTTTCAATATATAACACAATTGAGGATTTAAATAATTTAAACATTTTTAGCTGTATGAAGGTGAGCTGAAAAAATGTGTTCTCTGAATATCAAAATATCCAGAGAGTGTGACATATGTAGGTACAGTTATCAACTTCCTAAAGTATTTTTATAGAAAAAAAAAAAAAAAACTGGCCCACGAGTTTAAGTCACCTTTGGACTTTCCATCTTGACAAATGCTTTCTGAATGTTGTTTGACCATTGCGTGCTATTAATGGAACAGTAAGAATTTATTTTGCTTGCCAGTTTATTTGAACGGATATTTTAAAAGGGAAGCAATACGATATTTTCCCCTGGAGATGAGCCTGAATGACGTATTTCCAGGAAATGGGGACATGGGTTCCTTCAACGCAGAGATCTTTGTGTGCCTGTGCTGAGGTCCGTGTCTAACACATGGCAGCTCCCAGGCTTATAACCTGAGAGTCAGCTCACTCAGATGTGTTTCAGTGAATACAGCTTTTATCTAACTTTTATACTTATGCTAGGAATATGAACATTATATTTCAACTTTTGACCTTAGAATGAGTAACATAATGTATCTAGCTTCTTGAGAAAAATGTTTTGTGACACATAGAAGCTATAAGGCAAATGGAAAAATTTTTTTTTACCACACTTGATGGAAACCTTTATTTATTTATTTTTTGCTTTAATTTTTTTTAATCCTTACCAGAGGATATTTTTTTCATTGATTTACAGAAAGAATGGAAGGGAGGGAGGGAAGGGGAAAGAGAGAGAGAGAGAGAGAGAGAGAGAGAGAGAGAGAGAGAGAGAGAGAGAGAGAAAGAGAGAGAGAGAGAGAGAGAGAGAGAGAGAGAGAGAGAGAGAGAGATCTGTGAAAGAGAGACACATGGACTAGTTGCCTCCTGCAGGTGCCCTGGCCAGGGGTGGGGAGTGAACCTGAAAGCTAGGTATGTGCCCTGGACCACTTGACTGGAAATCAAACCCGAGACCCTTTGGTGTAGGGGCCAATGCTCTAACCACTGAGAAATACAAGCCAGGGCATTTTTATAATATACTATGCCTTCTTTTATGGAAAATGCTAAAAATAAGTTAATCACTTTTCAATGTCTCAGCAACTTATCACTGGTACTCTGTTATATGAGACAACAAAATTCTGCAAATGTCTGTGAGCTTTTCTGACTCTCTCCAAATTGTGCATTATGCTGCCTTTTACAATCACTTCCTTGACTTCTTTTTACAATTTGATGTTAAGAATGATGTTAAGATAAAAAAAAAATGTCAGGAAAACTCAAATAATGATTGACTTACTTAATAAGGCACAAACAAGGGCCTGAGAGGTAGTGCTGATTAATCCAACAGATCTAGCTATCAAGGCCTGAACTCCTCCCATGTTACAACCCTTTATTTTTAACTGTCTCCCGGATATTTTTATGGAAAGATGTGCAGGCACATAAAAAGGCAACAGGTCCAAAGACTGAACTCATTATCTTTTCCATTCAAACACCCCCTCCCAGCCCTCTGCATGCCTAGAATTCTTTTTCTCAGTTAATGTTGTTATAGCCACCCAACCACCTACGCTGAAAAAAAACCCTGTGCTGTCCTTAACTTCTCCATCTCCCCACCGTCTACTTTATCTTAGTCCACAATTTCTGATATGTGGCCTTTTCATTTACCCTGCAATGCCGGGACCTGTGTGGATTCCTGCAGTCTTTCATCTATACTGTTGCTACATTCTCTCATCAATCTGTCCCCACTCCCTCCCGCCCTCACACTGTCTCCAGGATTATATTCCTAAAAAAAGGTGTGCTTACATTTTACTTCTATAAAAAGTTCACTGTAGCCTCTCTACTTTCAACACTAATTAAAGCACAAACTATTTGGTATAATATAAAACATTCTCATTCTGCTCCCAAATGCCAGTAACTTACTGCTAACCACCCCAACCACTCTCTAAGAGTCTTATTTCCATTGAACTTGCAGCATTTCCCAAAGCACACATGTTTTAATATGACATTATGCCTTTCAGATGTCAAAAATTAATAGGTGACAAAGTGTACTAATCATTGTTTGTGAATTACTGTTTTAACTGGTATCAGGTTTTGATTTAATTATGTAATTAAATTGTGAATTTTTATAGGTATGTGTATATCAATGTAGTTATAATATTTTAATATTAAGCTGCTACTAATCTCTTATAACCTTATGCAATATATCATAATTACAATTCAGTATTTGAAGTTAACATAGTCAAAAAGGCATGGACACTTAAGGTCAGCAGATATTTTAATTCTTAATCAGACTTGTGAAAGATGAGTAAAAATGAGGGTGATCAAAACTATTTAGGTAAACGTGGGGACAAGGACACATATGTAATATCTTAATCAATAAAAATATATTTAAAAAAAAAACTATTTAGGTAATAATACAAGGTTTCTAACAATATAACTTTTATTAAGATAAACTAATAGAGTATAGAGAGTTTTATTTTAAATTTTGTCATAGAGATTTGAATCACTATAAATTAATTTTTAATTATGACTCAATAATAATTAAGATGAATGAAGAAGAAAAACGCATGTTCATTGATGTTTGCTCTGTGATACAAAATGATTGCTTATATTCAATTTAAGATATTTTGACCTATATTTCACTCTTCCAGATATATGGACAGTGAGCCATAATGTCACTAAAAGCAAACTATTTTGTGTCATCTTATGCTCTTTAATAAAAGCAGTTATTTTAGTAGCAATGCTGACCTGATAATTGCTAGTGGGTCTAAATTGGATGTACTTCAGTTAATGCATCAGTAAGTGATGTACCTTCAATGCAATTAAAAGATTCTAATCTAACCTAAGAAAAGATCTTGTTCATATTGACTGCTTTAAATTCAGACTATGATTTCATATTTTTAAAGTGGCCCATGGCTTAGTTGACCCCATTAGTGGGATACAGCTCTCCTTTGGCATAGCCAGTTGCTGCTGAGTAAGCATTTCTGAAAGCCTGTGAATAAACTTCATCAAACGACTACTGCCTAATTCCAGAGAAGGGAACACTGTGTAAAAAACAATCAAGATATTTAACATGAAGGTTGAGGAATATTAGACTGAACTGAGGAATCATAAATAATTTATCAAGTAACAAAAGTTATTTCATTTGAAATAAACTTGTTCTTAGCCTTTTTACTTGATAGTAACTCTTATTCTGCAAGATATTTAAATTTCAAAAGACGCTTGACATGATTTTCAGAATGATTAAAATATTTTTTATTTTCCTTTTGTAATTAATTTAGTGATTGAATCTTTTGTGTACCTGCTCACAGGATGTAATTAGTGGGGGGTTATGTCTCTCTGAACAAAGGACAGTAGCTCCTCTCCATCTCCCATGATCATTATGGGGAATATAATTCTCAAATGAGTGCAGAAAGGGAAGTACAGTGGTGTGCCCAATGATACACCTATGGGGCAAAAAGATGTTTCCTATTTTCTTTTTAAATTGTTAATCCTCACCAGAGGATATTTTCCCATTGATTTTTAGAGAGAGTGGAAGGGAGAAACAGAGAGAAGCATCAATCTAAGAGAGACACATCAATTGGTTGCCTTCCACATGAGCCCTGACCAGGGCCTGGGCAGGGGAGGAGCCTGCAACCAAGGTATTCGCCCTTGACCAGAATCAAACCCAGGACCCTTCGGTCCTCAGGCTGACACTGTATCCACTAGTCAAACCAGCTAGGGCCTATTTTCTATTTGGAATGGACTCTACTTTTCTAAATCAGAGAGCCGACATTGGGAGAAAAATGGAACACTTCCTACCCATTCTAAGAAGGGTGTGGTTGGGTCTCAAACTGCATTTGGATTCCAGATGCATTGGAATCCATTTGCATGGAGTAGCACAATCTTCCTTGATTCTAGCAATGGACATGTGTTTGCATAGCTTGACTGACTATTTCAGTGGTGTCTTCTCTTAATGTTTGCACTGGGAATTTGGAAGACACTGCACAGGGAACTGCCAGCCAGATGCCATTTTAAACTGCCAGTCTATGCTTTTTTGTGTAATGCAAAGTAAATCGCTGAATTTAAAGGATTTTTTTTCTACTAGCTATGAAGGAGAACTACAGTTCAGCTCCAATTATCTTTCAAGAAATTATCTCTGACACCCTGAATCCCTCTTCTAAAGGATTCTGAGTGTACCTCATCACAGTTTTCTTCCTATTATTAGCGTGACTGTCTTGCCCACCAGATGACAAACCTTGTCAAGGCTAGCTTTTCAGGTGTATTCTTTTTCTATAACATAACCTACTCCGACATGGTAGGCCTTCACCAAGTGTGAATTGAATTAAAATTGGCTAATCTGGCCCGATTTTGTGACTATATAACCACAGTAGTATTAACTGTGATTATTAATGTGTGTTTATTAAAAGTTCTGGCGTATATAGAACTTCCCAAGCAGTCAGCAGCTCATATTTGTTTATGCGTAGCCCAGGGGTCTCCCCCACTCCCTAGACCATGCAGTGCCCTGCCATCTACTAATGTGCCACAACTGCTCTGTGATGCATCTGTCTTCCTAATTGGTGGAACTGATAAGGATAAATGAGCCACTTCTCCCCCTGCAGGGGCGTGTGTGCTTTCATAAGCTCACTGAATACAGCCCTTAGTTGGTATTTGGGGATTTGGGGGTAGAAGAGTGAGAGTGATCTCTAGGGAGGGTCTTTATTTGAAACTGTGGCCACAGACATGAATGGAAGGGGAGGGAGGGAGAGAGGAGAGAGAGAGAGAGAGAAAGAGAGAGAGAGAGAGAGAGAGAGCGGCTGAGCTGTTTTAATGATTCTCCCATGCTCCCCATCTGTTTATTGACCAGTGTGCAGGCAGAGCCAGGCTGGATGCTGCTTTTGCATCTTCCACATGCCTCTTTCAGAGTTTCTGAAAAACAGAGAGAGGATGTCCTTCTCTTACAGAAGATCTTAGCTAGATGCCAGAACTTAGTACTCTTTGATACGGCATCAGCCTCTATGCTTGATCACACTGGCCTTGGGCCACATTCTAGCCCATACTTACCTGTATTGTTTTTATAAACCTTCTAGTTATAGAACACTTCTCTCTTTATAGTCTCATTGAGGACCAGGGTTTTTAATACCTAGCACAGTCTCAACATAGATTAAATTTTCAGTAAATATTTGTTGTTGTCATATAAATGTAAATCTCTTTTTACTTTGATTCTATTCTTAGAACCACCCAATATTATTATGTAGTTTTCGTAGGTTCCTTTGCTTTGAAACCATTGTTTGCCATCTTTGAACACCTACTTTCCAAAAGTTTTTTGTTTTATTTATCTATCTTATATTTAACTGAATTAGTTTGGTCATAAGATTTCTATTATTCAACCTTTTAGTAAGCTTCAAAAATTTTGGTTATATGATTTTGCTATCTTTCTTATGCCTTTAAGTTCAAGCTTAAAATCTTATGTAGTTTATAAATTATTTTCTTAAGTAAAGGATGAATTAGTTCATATCTCCTTCTATTGCACTGAACTCTACTCTGCCTAAACTGCTGTATTTCTGATATTTTTGATTTAAAAATATTAATTTAGAAAATGTGTGTTGAACCCCTGCTATATTCTATAGGTTTGGGGATGTAGACAGGAACAAAAGGCCATGTAGAGGCAGTACAATGGCATGGCTATCATATAATTCCTCTTCTCCCTTTGCAAGCCTGGAGGCCAATGGAGTTTCTTCATATGAATAAGAAGTAGATATATTACACCACATCTGAAGTCCCTTGTAACTTTAAATTTTATTTATCTCTCTGTTAAATAGCAGTTGGTTAAAAAAAAGTTATACTTAATAATGTGAAATAATGTTGGTCAAAGATTCCACAGTTTTCACCTAGATTTTAAATCCCTTTAATTGGCTAGCCCTTTGGGACAGGTTTCATTATAGTTGATCTTAAACCTGCATTAGTTTTCCAATGGATTATCAGGTTAACATTTAAAAATACGTAGTTACTTAAATAGGTAAGTCATTAGCAATGACAATTAAATTAATGTATTCTGCAAACAGCTTTGAAGCTAGCTGCTTTTGTGTGGTTATAATGAGCAAACTAAACTATCTCTTTTGTTAATAATGAATAGATAACAAAGTTTCACCTTGCATTCAAGGATAATATATTTTTCTTATGCTTTCCTGTAGTGTTTAATTTTATATATTTATGAACAAATACTTATTTAGCTAAACTATATATGCCGACCATCCAGTAGCTATGACGTGCACTGACCACCAGGGGGCGGATGCTCAACACAGGAGCAGAAACCACAGGCGTGGAAACATGGAACAGACTGATAAATCTCAGAGGGAAAGGGATAGGGGGGAGGGCGGGAAGAGATTAACCAAAGATCTTATATGCATACCAGAGGCCCAGTGCATGGATTCGTGCACTGGTGGGGTCCCTCAGCTTGGTCTGTGGGGATCAGACTGAAACCAGCTCTCCGACATCCCTGAGGAGTCCCAGATTGTGAGAAGGTGCAGGCCAGGCTGAGGGACCCTACAGGTGCATGAATCCGTGCACTGGGCCTCTAGTGTATATTATAAAAATGAATGCCTTCTTAGTTGTCAACTTTTAAATTTTAGTCAAAATTAAACTCAAAATAGCCTGTGCTTGCTTCCCACCAAATTACATGTGATTTTGTGTGTATATCATAGCTTCCTCAGCTATAAAGCTGTGAAATTGGGTTTGTAGGACTGTCTACTTCGTAGAGTTAAGGTGAGAATTCACCGAAACATCTATTTTAACTTAGCCTATGCTAAGTTAAAAATATCTTACCATGGTAAAGATTATATACATTTTAAGTCTTATGATTTCTTTCTTCCCCCACCTATTTATCATTTCTCTACTTACCTGTTTTTAAAAAGAGAAAGTATGAATTAAAAGGATAATAAAAGAAAGAAGAAAGCCTAGCCCTTTAAAAATAAGAGAAATAAACTCAGAACAAAATTTAATAGAGTTACAGATTCTTTTGAAGACAATTGATGAATACTTAAGTACAGTACTTAATTCATTGAATATTGTATATTCTGACAATATTCTACTGAAGGAAGTATTTAATATTTAATGATCTCATTATATTTAATAAAACATGAGAGGGTATGGATTTCAAGAATATAATTCTATCCATTAACATGAAAGTTTTGTGTAAATGAGTATCTGTGTAATTGCCCTTAAAGACTAAGTACATTTAGAATATATTAAAATGACCTCTAAAATCCTTGTCTGAATTTCTTGTTGTTTTTAGTTAATTAAATAAAACATTTTACTAAAATGATTTATATTTTATTTTTATTTGAGCACTTGGCACAACTTTATATTATGATTTTGCTTTGGATAGAAGCAATGTTTTAATTTTAAAGTAGCCACAATAATTGAGATATAACTAAATTGATTCTGTTTCAATATTAACATATAAAACATTGACTTTAAAATAGTTTAAAGATTTATTTCTTTCCTACATTATAAAATCAATTTATGATTTTAATTGATTTATTTGTGTAGTAGTATCTGTAAAAAAAGAAAAGAAAAGAAAAGAAAAGGTTTATTTTGCCCTTAAATGACAGAAGCTTCATGTTTGGTTCAATTATTAAATGTATTTTTAAAGTACTAAATTAAAGATAAATTTCATAAGTTTTGATTACATATTTAATGAAAATGACTTGGAGCAGTTATCTCTTTATAGGAATCAGTGATTTGTAATTTATTCATAGGCTACAAGTCCTTATACAGTTACTTTTCTAATTCATTTCTCTATTTAAAGGGAAAAATAAAATGGAGAATTAAATTCTGTAAACTTACAGATTCATAACCCTGTTTTTTTAGATGACAGATTACAGAAATGAAAAGCATCTGACACTATATTGATTAAATATCTTATAAATGCCTTTTAATTTTTTAATGCTTTATTTGAGAATTAAGGTACAATAATACATACACATGTGTGATGGGTTACAATTCTCTTCTTTAAATCCCTATTTTGGTAAATGCCAAAAGGAACATACCAGACCTATTTTTTACTGACTTTCTGTTGGATGAGTCAGATTAATTATTCCAGGATAAGGCCTGGCCCACCAGGTCTGTATACTTTATTTTTAAACTATTTTGTAGTTCTGTATTTGTGTTACCTCCACAGCCTGTACTCTTCGTATTTCAGATCTCAGTAGAGATCTTTCAGCGTATGTTTTCACTTAACAATTAAAAACCCATATGGGGTCTGGATTGTACTGAAATACTCACTGCATCACAGACCTTCTGGGTAGTGACCATATGTCCGGTCCAACACTTCCTAGGTTGCAACCTACATACTAGGCCTCTCCTGGAAAAAGCTGGGGCAAATTTTGAAATAGCAAAGTGTTTTTGTGGTATTTGTTAACTTTCTGGACAGCCCTCTATCTCTTCAAAGCTTTCATGATTTCTCTTATACCTTGAAACAATTTGATAAAATCAATCAGAAATTCTAGAGGGGGAAAAAATCCCAAAACAACAGTCTTGAAGTTTTAGACTAATTTATAGAATTTACATTAAAAATAAAGCCCTTAGAAAATGCTGCTTAACACACAGAAATAGATCTTTAGTAAAGTAATTAGTCTCACCTGTCTGGCATGGTGCAGAGGTTGAGCATTGACCTATGAATCAGGAGGTCACGGTTCAATTCCTGGTCAGAGCACATGCCCAGGTTGTGGGCTCGATCCCCAGTAGGGAGCATGCAGGAGGCAGCTAATCAAAGATTCTCTCTCATCATTGATGTTTCTTCTTTCTCTCCATCTCTCGCCCTTCTTCTCTGAAATTAATAAAAATATATTTTAAAAAGTAATTAGTGTCTTTGGTACCTGAATTGAGCCAGATAGTTGGGGACTTTTGTACCTCAGATCTCATTATAAAAGCAGCTGCTGATCAGTAAGACTAACTCTGAAGTTCCAACAAAATGGAACTTCCAATACTGGAGAGTATTTCAAAAGTGGCAAAAGAAAAAGGCAAAGAAACCTTATCTTATTATGACAACAGGTGGAGTGAACATGTGAATCTGTGCAGGAGGTGGAGGTGGAGAGGAGCAGCCTTTTCAGGTAGTGAATGTCATTACCCTGAAATTAAGGTTGACTGATGTTGAATGTTGTCAACCAGGGACCTCTGGTTTAGTAATCTCAGTAACCCCAGTAATTTCAACTCTTATAAAACCTAAAACAAACTAGCTTAAGAGAAAAGATTATGAATGGGTACATGAAAATAGGGAGTCTTATTACCCAGGCCGGTTCAATGTCCTACCACTATTGCTAGGGGGAGTCTATGATCAGCCCCGGTAGCAATAGAGTTGAAGAAGTAATTCCTAAAAGGAGGTGAGTTTGTTACCAAAAGAGAGAAGGAAATGTGCCCGTGTACCATAGGCCACTACAGTAATCTAAGGATCTTAAGCAGTAACTACTATTTTGATGCCCGCTGCTCTGGTCTGGTAATGGAAGCCACCTTACTGATTAAAGCACTCCTGGCTTCCAAAGCAGCTGGAGTAGTTTACTGAACAAGGGAAACGGACACTGCCAGGAAAGAGGTAGTGGGACTGCGGGAGAGGAAGTGGTGGTAATAGTTAAAGATAAAGTCACTGCAGGTCCTCCTGGCGACTGGTACAAGGTCAGCTTTAGAGAGTAGGTCTTGAACCGCACACTGGTGGTCAGTGGTGCACCATAAGGGAGGGAAGAGCAGAATGCTATAAAGGTATAGGTTTTCCACCAAAAACACCTTGACTCCAGCTTCTTGAAGTGAAAATCTGAAAGCCATTAGCAGAAGCACACTGGCTGATACGAACTGCCATTTTTCCTTTCAGGCATGCTTTAAAAGGAGTTCGGTTGCTTTATTTAGCTTATTCCAGGCTTTGTAGCCTTAGGGACCAGAACAAAGAATGAACTGTGACCCTTGTTTCCTGCTATTATCTCTAAATGCACCTTAGTATGACACTTAATATTAATGTTGTAATAGGCATTGTAACACAAAGGGAACACAATTAAGCTTAAATTCTTTTTCTTCTGTTAAAATCCATATTTCATTAGTGATACACCCACAAAATAGTACCTATTCTTTGAAATTCTTATACTTGTTCAAAAGCTTGCAAATTAGTGTAAACTCAGGACCTGCTGAACATTTTTTCAGTGTTATATGATTCCAGAAAATGTGAATAGGATGTTTCAGTTGTTAGGTAATTTTCCAGATGCCTTTTTCTGTGCTCAGATAATTCAAATGGCTTCCTTTCAACACTTCAGGCTTGTCATGTACACTATATTAGAGTGTGTAACATTTTTGAAGGAATTTGGCACAGACATCACATTTCCACTTTAACTCCCTACATTTGAGGAGTGTGTGCCAAGATCTCTATAAATACATCCTAATAAATATATTTCACCAATTTTTGAAATTTCCTTATTTAAAGTGTCAATATTGTATGTGTTATGATAAGAGTAGTTTAATTAGTTATGGTTTTTACTGATATTTTGAATAAATTTTAAACTGTATTTATAGAAAACCTCAACATTTGCAAATGAAAAAGATAACATTGATTCATATGGAATTCTTCATTAAGATGTACATTTAAAAGATTGATTTTAATCTCAATTTCTGTGTCCTTAGGTAAGTAGGAAGGTTGTTAAAATTTCCCTAAAACCTATAAGTTAGACACTTAAATTTTAGAGTATTTCCCTTGTCATTTTTTTTTTTTTATTGCTGCTGGTTTAGTTGAGATCATATATTGCATACAATATTATATCCTGTTCCCCCTCCTTAGCATTTGTGTAACATCAAAATGTATAATGGGTGATTTAATAAACTGTTTAAAAGTAAAATTTGTTTATGCAAAACAGACATTATTTTTTACCTAATTTGGAAAATATAAGGGTTGGTCCATCCACAAACATTCATTCCCTTGGGACTTTTAAAATAATCTTTCTACATGAGGAGCACAAATGACTTTTAAAAATGAATTTTTTCTAAAATAATTGAGGCAGCCTGATATATGGGTTAGCCACATTGTATGCGAGTGCTATGTTGCAGGGGTAGATGGATGTGGGCAAAGGGGGTGGGGGTGGAAGTCTGCATAATGTCAACATTAAAATGTTTAATAAAAATAAAAAAAATAAAATCAGAACAATAACAACAACAAAAAGTGTGATGTTTCTGAAGATGTGCTATAATTTCAAACTAATGTAATTCAAAACTGATATGCATAGAGGATGGCAAATGCCTGTGTTAACCAGCTAAAGAGGAAATAGAGAGCAAACACAATTTTCAGTTGACTCAGTCCACCAACTTTGAGATTATGCCATTCTTGGCAAATTTTATAACTTCTGAAATAATATAATTTCGAAATCGGAGAATTGAGAGAATTTGCATTAGTTGAGATTTACTTAACTCAAATGTGACAACACTAGAGTGGAAAGAAATTTCAGTTTGGATTTGAGAACATCTGTGTTTGAAGCTTGCTATGGGTAAGACTAGGGAAGTTAATCTTTTCAAGTCTAGGCTTCTTGATCTACATAGGAAACAATAAGACATTATTGGAGATTACACATATTTCCTGTTTAAGTACTTGGCTCATAAAAGAGATTAATATTATACTGTTGGTGGCAGCGAAAATGGCACCAGGTGTTAGATCTCTGGGGTCAGGTCAGTTCAGCAACCGTGGTACTTGAGTTCTGGCTAAGAAAGAATTCAGAGCTAAGACTCAAACTATAAGAGAAGGTTTATTTAGAAAGTCACAGAGGTAGAAGAAGTAATTAGTAGAAGAAATGGCTCAGGAAACAAGTTATAAGTGAGGAAGGTAAAAGTAACCATTCTCAAGTGTAGCAGGGTGAGGGGGAAGAGAAAGACTCACGCATGCTCCTGGGAGGGAGAACTCGCTGGGTCCTCTGTCCTAAAAGCGTTTAAAGGTGGAGATCTTAGGGGAGGCCCCAGGGGAGGATCTCAGTAGAGTATTCAGCAGTTTTCCAGGTGTGTCTGTTCAGAGTCTAGGTCTCCACTGACTGATTGGTCAGTGCCAAGGTTGGGAGTCATTACTTAACGCAGCTAGTCCTAATGTCAGCCATGGTGTCCTTGTCTGGTTTTGCTGCTTTTCTGGGCCTGGAGCTGAAATACAGCTGAGGCCTAGATGTAATCTCTAGGGAGGAAAGGTCAGGGGGTTCAAACCGAATGACCAGCGATATAAAAAGGTCAGGTTGTCCAAAATTCATGACCAGTGATATCCTAGGGGAGGAAAGGTTAGAGGAGCGCCCAAACCACATGACCAGAGATATGAAAGGCCAGGGGGTCTAAATGGAATAACCAGCAATAGGCTAGGGGAGGAAAGGTTACCCTGGAGGCAAGATCCTTGTTTTCCCAGTTTTTCCCATTGCTAGGCACCCAGGGATTTCTGCCCTGGTGACCTTCTGTACCTGGTCCATTGTCCTTGCTCTGCTCATGTCTGTCTAACTGCCTACCACAATACTATTTCCTTCCATGATTGAGAGTATGTCACCATTCCTCTGGCTTCTTGTTTCCACAACTAGCTTTTAAGCATATGTGGGAATTATTTGGGCTAAGTCAAAGATAGCTTAAAATTCAGATATTTGAGGACAAATGCCTGCTTAATAACCCCGGTTTATTCTGTGATGAGATTTCTGATTTTTGGTATATTTTCTTCGACTGATCAAGAGAGATAGGTTTTCCATGCCTATTGATTCTCAGGAAGGGACTTGAGAAAACTAGTGAAACTCCAATGAGAGAGACTTTATTTAACCTGTTATCTCAGTTAATGAGTCACATGCTGCTTAATAACGGGCATATGTTGTGAGAAATACATCGTTACGCAATTTCATCATTTTGCGAACATCAGAGAGTGTTATTTACACAAACCTAGACCATATGGCCTACTATTGTTTTTGTATGTGTTTCGTTTTTTTATCTCAGGAAGTCCAGTGGGTTTCTTTACACCAGTATCACCACCAACACCTAAGTAATTCTAATTTAAGCCCTGACAGTTAGCTTTTATTGTTGTTGTTGTTATGCAGGTACCTGACTTAAACTTTAGATTGCCAAGGCATCCACCTTAGACCTGGCTATCTGGAATAAAGGCATTGCCAGCTACAGACTAGATAAAGAGGCACCCCGACCCCTTTGTTTTAGAGATCCTGGTTGATTCCATGACTGACCATTTGGGCTACTTATTTTTTTCTTCTTTCCATACTTTAAATGCAGGCAAGTGTGTTTTAAATTTACTAATAAAGAGGGAGCTGAGAACCCAAGGCCCTACGCTTGGCCCCAATAAAAGCAGGACCCCAGGCTTGTGCCCCATGCTCTCTCTAACTGTGACCTCACTGTGCCCTCACACCTGCTTTGTACTTTCCAGGGCCTATAAATTATAGCTTGTTTTCTTCAGAGTTTCTTACTGGTTATTGAGGAATGCCATCTTGTAATCATAATAAGAACCATAAAGGCGGGTCCTGTGTAACATTGATTTAGAAAAGGAGCTTTCTTGGGAAGCTCTCTGGGGCCCAGGCGAGTGGCCCAAGCATTTCTGGTGGACAGCGTTGTTATGGATGAGCGAGAAGGCACAAAGTAGTAAAGCTTTGTACTAGGACTTTAGGACAGCTGGGACATCACTAGATGGCAGGAATTTTTTAGCTCCATTGCAGTCTTACAGGGCCACTGTCTCATGTGTGTCTGGTGTTGACTGAAAGGTTGTTATGTGGCACATGACTGTAGTAGAGATGCCAGTAGATACAAGGATCTGTAAGCTCAAGCACAAACTCACAAGCCCACCTTCCCAGTCTTGTTCCCTGCTGGTGCTTATTTTATGTGTTCCAGGTTTCATATGGAATGTGAAGAACACCAAATAGTTAAATTAAAATCTATTGCACTTATTTGAAGAAAAATGAAGCATCTTTGTAGTCAAAATATAAATTGGGTAGAGAATTTTTTATTGGAATAGGGTAGTAGCAAATGACAGGACAGGTTTTTTAATATTAACTTAAATTGCCTCATTAATCTTTAAAGCATGCTTATGAAGCAACAATGGGGCAACTCATACAATATTAGTGTGTTTAAGTCCCATAATCTGTGCTTCACCTTTTATTTAATTTACTTGTATAAAAAGGACTTTATTATACTATTCTAGAGGCCAGGTGCAAAAATTCATGCACAAGTGGGGTCCAGCTGGCCCAGTGCTGATTGAGCTGGGCTGGCCAGGGTGCGGGGGCCACAGGCAGTTGGCCAGCTGGCCCCGCTCCCTGGTCAAATTCCTGGTTGAGGGGACAATTTGCATATTAGCCTTTTATAATATAGGATTATATACTCTATTATCAACTATTCTGGACTGGTCTTAAATAGACTATGAAAAAAACCTATCTTTAGCTGCTTACCCTAGTTAATTATATTATTTTACTTTTTTGTATGTTTTACATTTTTTTATGTGTTTTGAAAAACTAAGTTACTCATTTAATGGCTTTAATGGTAAAATATATTATACATTTTCATTATTAATGAAAATCATGCTTTGTGTAATTTATCCATATCTTATATTCTTTGTATTTTGTATAGAAGGCACATTACCCCCATCCTTTATTTCCCATTTGTCCAGGCATTTATACTATAGCTTAATTACCTAAAGCATTATCATTGTCTTCGAAATGAACAAATCAGCATCATTAAAAATATTCTATTGATGTCCTTTGGATCAGTTTCACTACAGAAGTTTGAATAACCCTGTGCTGCTCAAGGATTCCTTACAAATTCATTGAATTAATTGAGAGGGAAAGTAAAGAGAGAGAGAGACAATTAATTTCAAGAAAATGTTTAGATAATACTTTTATTGAAAGACCCTGAAAAAAATAATGACTTTTTCTCAAGCCCTATATCTTCCAGACAGTAAGAGGAGTTGTCATAAACATGATTTGAATCACAGCATGATTCTGTTTCAAAATTATGTAGCAAAGCTCTGCCCTGTATTCAGAACTTTAAAATAGCATTTAAAAATTCTCTTTATCTGAATAATATTTAGAAGATGCTTTGTAAGTTATTTTCTCAAATTGTTCAAGAAAACTCGAACCCTGGCCAGTGTGGTGCAGTGGATGGGTATCGTCTGTGCACTGGAGGATTGCCTATTTGGTTCTGGTCAGGGCACATGCCCAAGTGTTGGGCATCATCCCTGGTGGGGGACATGCAGGAGGCAGCTAAAGGATGTTTCTCTCTCATGTTGATGTTTCTCACACTGATGTTTCTCTCTCACATTGATATTTTTAGCTCCCTCTCTCTTCCTCTCTCTCTGATAAATCACTATAAGTAAATAAATAGGTAAATAAATAATTCATAAAATAAAAAAAGAGAAAATTTGGAATTGTTTTACTGTTTCCTGGGATGAATTTCTACATCTTGCCCTGGTTTGAGATATACATGCTCATGTTACACAGTGTTTTTCTCTGTTACACAGTGTCACTCTCATTATCAAGTATTCTCTTTTTGGATAGAATCACCCTAATTTAAGTGAGTTAACAAATACCTTAATTTTTGGACTGATTTTCCCTCTAGTTTCTATATTTCTTAAATTATAAAGAATCATCTGTTCCTTTTTAGAATTTATTTTAAAGCCAGAGAAAATATTTTACAACATAGGACATATATTCCTGGTTTTCTTTTTTTTGTGAAATGGAAAAATATTTGCAATTTCTCAAGAAAAGAGATCAATAAATTAAAAGTGATTTTTAATAAATTAGAGTTTTCTCTTCCATATGTTGTTTTGATTTTATATTTCTTTTACATACCATTTGTGAATATCTGAAGGTTATTAACTTGTTCTTACTATTTATCTTCTTTTATGGTTTTAAACGGTATCAAACTTATTATATATGAATATCAAAAAAGACCTTTCCATCTTGATATATTGAAATAAAATAACAACAACAACATGGTTCTCATAGATGATAATGAAATGTGTGATCCTGGGTTCATTTAATTTGAGAACAATTTGAGCAAATGCTAAAGATAGTGGCACTCTCAATAGGAGAAAGCTGTTGCTGACTATTGAGGGAAGACTGTACTAAACTCATTTTCTTGGTTGTCAGATTGATGAACCTCTTGTTATTTGACTGTGAAGTTCATTTTTCCCCATGTAAAATAGCAATATTTTATTTTACTTTCTTGGGCTCTGTGACTTTGCAAGTGGGATATAACTTTTTAATTCGTTCATGATAGGAAAAAAATATATGTAGATTTCACAATGAAAATCAAATCTAACTAAGTCTTATCTGTTGTTTTACATAAAAGTTCATTTTGAAGCTATTTGAGGTACACTAAGCTATTTTTTTATGAGGCTCAGGTAACCAAATGAAGGACATTATGTGATGATACTTGGTCACATAGCATGATCTACCCAAAATCATTTTTCTATTAGAATATCTATATAAACTTAAATGTAATCTTGTGTTCATATTTTATATCCAGAGATTAAATTCATAAAAGGTTTTGCTGCCAGTTTTAATATAGCAAATGTGTTTTCTGGAACCAGTAATTCCCATCTAATTTTGAGGTCCTGATGCCCCCTTTTTCTGAAATACAGGACTGAAGGACAACATTTGAAAATAAGGACAGATAGTGAGGAACTAATCTCAGAAACTACACAACTACTGATCAAGTTGCAAATGTGAAATTTTGTTTTATAATGGTCATAGTTGTGCAGTGGTGTGGATTTGACTGTCAGCTCCATAAATATTTACAGTAAGTTCTGAATATTACAACTAGTGCTAACAATTGTTTAGCAACTCTTTGGATTCCCTAGGCTTCATAACAGTCTTATAAAAGTCTGGCTTGGAGGTTTCCAGGAATAGACACAGAGCAGTGTATGCTTTTCTATGATCGGAGGTGGGCAGCCCAGGGGCTCAGATTAGCTGATCTCAATTTGGTACTAATAAATGCCCACCTGGTTGCCTGAGAGAGCTTTCACTATGCAAAAGTAAGTGCTAAAAATACTTTGTATGCTACTGCATTGTCTCTAGATAGTCCCCAGGTGGAGCAAGGATGAGACATAGAAAGAGATGTGTGTATCTATTTGGAAGAGGGTGATATTCTCCCATCACAGGGTTAGAAAACTTTCCCTAAACATGATTGCTGTTTTCACTGATTCACAAAGAGACACTAAGAATACCAAGCCATAATGTATTCATTTGTGAAGTTAATTTTAGCCTTGATTTTTTTTTCTTCCTAATTGCAAACACCTTTGGAGAGATTTATATATTCTATGTGGAGAAATAGAGTGTATTCTCATTATTTGCAGTCATTTTGTTCTATGAAGTTCCTGGAACACTGATTTGGCAAATGCTGCAAATTACAGTGTTAGATTCCTGTGAGCCTTTGGTCACAACATTGTTGTCAATGATGAACACATAACCTTCTTTGCATGTGTTTCTGTTTGAAAGCACCCTCTTTAATATATATTGTTGATTCATTAACATTCAACTCATGGCCAACAGCACTGTAGCTCACACCTGAAGAAAGCTTATCTAATCTATCCTATCTAATAAAAGAGAAACATGGTAATTGGCGTATGACCGCTACCCTTCCCATTGGCTAATCAGCGAGATATGCAAATTAACTGCCAGCCAAGATGGCGGCTGGCAGCCAGGCAGCTTGAAACTAACATGAGGCTTGCTTGCTTCAGTGACGGAGGACTCCAACGTTCCCCGCCTGCCTTGCCGGCCTCTGAACTTGCAGTTTAAGAAACATTGTAACAAATATAGAAGCTAAACAAAACCCCAGAAACCTGCTTTCAGCGAGCCCGGGATCTCAGAGCTGGAGTTATACATTGTTTCGATTATAGGACCGAAACAAACCAGATACCTTCTTTCAGCAGCAGAGGCCTCAGAGCTGGAGCCAGAGCTAAAGCTGGCCCAGAATAAAAAAAAAAAAAGAAAAAAAAAAAAAAAAAAACAAAAAGAAAAAAAGGAGCAGTTGGGAGCTTCAGTCGGCCTGAAAACAGCCCTCAGACTGTCACCCAGACTGGCCAGGCAACCCAGTGGGGACCCCCACCCTGATCCAGGACACCCTTCAGAGCAAACCAGCCAGCCCCACCCATGCACCAGGCCTCTATCCTATATAGTAAAAGGGTAATATGCCTCCCAGCACTGGGATCAGCGGAGCTGAGAGGCCTCCCGGCACCAGGATCAGCGTGCCAGCGCCCAAACCCCTCGATCGCCCTGCGGCTCTGTGTGTGACGGGGGCGGGGCCACAACCTCCCTATCCGCCACTCTCTGTTCGTGACAGGGGAAGGCGCCCCAACCCCCTGATCAGCCCTGCTCTGTGCCTGGTAGGGGGGAGCTCCGTAACCCCCTGATCGCCCTGTAGCTCTGTGTGTGACAGGGTGTGGCGCCCCAACCCCCCCCCCCCCACGGGCCCTGCTCTGTGTGTGATGGGGTAGAGCCATAACCTCCTCATCGGCCCTGCCCTGAGTGTGACAGTGGTGGTGCCCCAACCCCCTGATTGGCCCTGCTTTGTGGGTGACAGAGGGCAGCACCGCAACCCCCTGATCCGCCCTGCCCTGAGTGTGACAGGGGTCGGTGCCCCAACTCCCCTATCGGCCCTACTCTGTGAGTGAGAGGGGGGAGCTCCTCAACCCCCTGATTGGCCCTGCTCTGTGCGTGACAGGGTATGAAGCCCCAACCCCCCTGATGGGCCCTGCTCTGTGCGTGACAGGGGGTGGTGCTGCAACCTCCCCATCGACCCTGCCTTGAGTGTGACAGGGGGCGGGGCCCCAAGCCCCCAATCGGCCCTACCCTGAGCGTGACTGAGGGTGGCATCACAACCTCCTGATCCGCCCTGCTCTGTGCATGACAGGGGGCGGCACCCCAACTCCCCCATCAGCCCTGCTCTGAGCCCAACCAGGGGCTGCACCTAGGGATTGGGCCTGCCCTCTGCCACCCGGGAACAGGCCTAAGCCGGCAGGTCGTTATCTCCCAAGGGGTCCCAGACTGCAAGAGGGCACAGGCCGGGCTGAGGGACCCTCCCTTCCCCCCCCCGAGTGCACAAATGTTTGTGCACCGGGCCTCTAGTATATATATAAAACCCTAATATACAAATAAACCAATCGGCAGACCACCTGAACTACTGGTCGCTATGACATGTGCTGACCACGAGGGGGTGCACTCAGAATATGGCAGGTGTCAGCAGCAGGCAGCAGAGCGTGGAACTTGGTGGGCATTGGCCACAGAGGGATTGTGGAGCAGGTGAGTGGGTCGCCAGACCAAGGCTGGGTGCTGGTCGCTGTCATTGGGGCAAGCCTCTGGTGATTACTGAAAATTCTTTGCTCCTGCACACCGCGGTCCTGCTGGGCGCTTGCACCTGCTGCAGGTGCTGGGCCCGCTTGCACCCACTGCCGGTATCAGAGCTGCCATTCACGTACGCTGCTGGCGCCAGCCCTAATTGCTCTGTGCTGTCAGAACATGGGAGCAGTGGTGGCAGGAACAGGGCTGCTGGCAGACAGGGGACTGAGGGCCGTGGTGGGAGGGGCCAGGTGGGGGCACAGAGGGTGGGCCAAGACCCATCCTGTGCCCACTGCAGCCTCACAGCCCACAGTTCCTTTCAAGGTGCACGAATTCCTGCACTGGGCCCCTAGTGTGTGTGTGTGTGTGTGTGTGTATGTGTGTGTGTGTGTATTTTTTTTTCTCCCTAAGGCACATCACAGACTTCTGTGCTTAGGAGTACTAAAAAGGCTTCAACACTATGCTTGGATCATTTAAAAGATGCACAGAAATGTGAAAATGTGGCACTAAATACAGCTTGAAAAGGACACTTGTATAGAGTATGAAAGCTAAAATGGAAAGGTAGAGTGTTAACTTTTTCGACCTCAGCTTGGTCGAAACATTAGGTAACCCAATTGTTTTACTGCTCTGAATGTGTCCTCAAATGACACTCTAAACACTGTATCAATTCTAGGATTACAAATATATTTTAGTGAGTGGGCGATTTTGCAAATTGCAGAATCCAGGAATAAGGAGGATCGACTGTACCATATGTTGCCAACCAGAATGATTTTTCAAAGTGTTTGTGTCTATGATGACTATATGAAGCTTCTCCTTAATTCTGGGAAGTAATTACAAAATTTTAAGTTTGCAAGAAACCTTAGGATCAACTAGTTCCTGTAGAAAGTTCCTGTTAAATATATTTGAAGAATTGATATCAAATTTAAGCTTTAGCATTTACCATGATTGGAACCTTACAAATTTCACAGGCACTAAGTATGACTTTTGGCTGTTTTAATATTATCTTTATCAATTGCTTCTGCTCATCTTCTAAAGCTGCAGAGCATAGTCCTTTTCTAGGTTCTCATAAGAAGTATTTTAGTCATTCCAAGGTTGCTATGCATTAATATGCTAATACTTTTCTAAGTTACATAGTTTAAGATGAGGTCTTACTACTTGTTTTGTTTTCTATACCTTCATCTACTAGTAAATTGTTGACTTAAAAAATAAAAGCTGAATAGGACAGTCTCATGTCCAAAGTTTTAAAGCCTCTACCATGATTAACTATAACTTTTGGTTCAGTATTCTACAAATAATTACTGATAAGAGTCGACCTTTTTAAAAATCTTCAGTTGCTTTTTCCAAGTATTTTTTTGAACACTGGTGTGTGTACTTTACCCCCCCCCCACACACACATACACACAATCTTTGCATTCATTATCAGCCACTCTTGTGACACTGCCAATAGGAAAACAGTGTCCTTAGTGATGAAATTTGATTTTACAAAGGATTAGCTTCATGTGATTATACTCTATTTCATACTCAATGCACTTTTCTTTGCAAAACATAAGAGACATTGTGGATATTCTTATTGCTACACTCATATGAACCCAGATAACTTACTCTGTCCTTGGGTGTTCAATGGGCAGATTGGGGTGGACAAACGGTAACTCTTTCGGATGATCATTTGGATTTCTATGCCCTTTAATTGGCCATGTGTCACTCTATTTCTGTTTCTTTCTTTATTTGTTTTCTTTATCCACTTAAGTCTTCAATTGCTTTAGAGCTACTCAAAATTCTTTTTGGATATCTGTTTTTCAGATCATACCAAAAATGATGTTGAGTGTGTCCCTATTATTCAATATTTTTTGCATTTTATCCTTACCTAATTTTATTTGTATCTCTGTCCTCCTACCTACATATCTATCATCCATCTCTTAAAGCATAATTTAACAGCTTACAGTATACTAAATCAGTGAACTTATTTTTGACAAATTCATTTTCTTAAAGATAATAATAAATAGATCTAAAGATCAGGAAGGCAAATTATTTTTCTTATTCACTTAGAGATGGTCATTTGTTAATCTGAATGTCTCTTCATATCTCTACATATACAAATGATAACTATTTATTTCACAGAGGTATATTAAAGATAAATGAGATAAGGTTCGTGATACCATGGAATTAAAATCATGACAGTACTTACTTTCTAGAAGGAAGTGTTGATACTCATATCTTGAGAGAGGAAAGGGATATTCAATAACTTTAAGGCATTAATATTTTTGAGACTTTGATCTGTTTTTCCCTTTAACACAACTTCTTTTATGTGAAAATAAAAAAAAAATACTGAAATATCCTCTATCTCAAAGTTTGAGTCCACTCAGGCTGCTATAACAAAAATACCATCAACTGAGTGGCCTTTAAACAACTATTCCTTGTAGTTACACGAGCTGGAAAGCCCATGATCAAGCCATTGGCATATTTGGTGTCTGTGAAAGCAGGCTTCCTTCTCACTAATCTCACCTGGTAGAAGGAGTGACGAACAAAGTAGAAGTAGAGGCATGGATACATGAAACTGACTGACAGTTGTCAAAGGGGGCAGGGAGCTGTCTGAAAGGTGAAGGGATTAGCCAAAGAACTTATACAGAACTTGTAGACACAGACAACAGTGTGGTGATGGCTAGAGGAAAGGGGGGAGTCTAGGACCGGGTGGAGGTGAGCAAAGGTAGGGAGGAATGGGAACAACTGTAATAGTGTCAACAATAAAAATAAAGAAAAAAATCAATTAATAAAAATGTAAAACAAAAATAAAAACAACAAAAATATTGTCATACTAGTATTTGGTAGGTACACCAATGCTTTCTAATTTCATTCTGCATCATTACTATGTATTCTGTTGTTAGGATGATAAATTGTTTTATGTTAGCATGAGTTGCTCAATCTGATATTTAGGTTAATCTAATTTCATTTATAAATATTTTAAGTGAACTTCTGCCCTAATTAATGAATATGCCAATAATGTCTCCTCTGGCCATGCTCTTTGCCCCCTTTCCCCTGCCTCTGCTATGTGCGTATTCTGTTCTTTCCCAGGGACGTTTCTCCTTTAGCTCTGTGGTGCCTCCTGCTAGGCTCCTTGGTGTCTTTGCAGGTGGCACCTTCTGCTGTGCACTACTGCATAACTTCCTGTCAGTGAGTGACAGCAAAGACCAGTTTCCTAGGCTCTTGATCTTTTGGAAGTCAGTGTTACCAAGATGAGAATTAGAGTCAATTTTTCTTTACTGCCCATCACAATCAGAATAAAACATGTTTTAAATGTATACACATTTATTCAAAAGCAGTAGAGAGTGACCAATTTCCAGGTATCTTTTAAAAAATACTGCATTTCTAAAACTATAGGTTATGTAGAGAACACTTTCCTCGGAAATGTATTTCCTATTTTTTCACCTTTGCTTTTTATTTCTTTGCAACTTTGGCTTTATACCAAATAGCCAGTGAACATGCTCAAGTTGAAAGTGTCTGTGTACTGAGCTGATTAGCAGAATTTCTAGGAAATGCCTTTTAACTGGGTTGTCTTTGAGACCTTCTTCATGATAGAGATTCATCTGCTACCCACAACTCTTGGTGGCTAGAAATAAAAGAACCAAATATTAAAAATGATGTTCTAATTTTTATCAACATGATTTTTTCCCACTCCCATTTTGTTCTTTATTCTCAGCTTTTTTGGTATGGAATAGCATGATTTCTAAAAGTTAAAGAAAAATCTTATTAAGATTGTTTCTTATTAAGAAGCGAATAGTGTCTTTTGCCACAATAATCTACTATGTGGTTTGTTGTTGTTTTTTCAAAGATGAGATGCTTTTTCAAAAGTGTTACATCCTAGAAATTCCGTGGAAAAGCTGGAAAATTAGCTGGAAGCATTAACCATATTAGATGGCTAAGAGAGAGAATTCACCATATTTAGTGAAAGATAAGGATCAGACAGAATAGTGGAATCTATTTTTGGAATTCAAGTATTTTGTTGAGTCTTTTAGGTCATTTGAGTTAGCAAGTTTTATTATACCAGTCTGTTACAAATGTGATTACTTAGGCTGAAAAAAATCGTTTTTGTGATTTTTTTTTCCCCTGCTCTGACACACACATTTCTTAGTGTTGTACAGTAATAAATGAGGCCCAGGGAATTCTTTGGTGTATTGTTTTACAAATGGCTCTTACCTCACTGTTGAAAACTTTGTAAAGATTATATGATAACTAAAATCCTAATTTTAAGTGTTAGTCCTGGAAATAAGATGGACAGGTATGCTTTTACAATTTTATTGCTTACCAAATGGCCCTGGCATAGATGGTTTCATTTACCTGTGCATGTTTGTTTCCTCATCTGTAAAGTGTAGATGATGAGCTAATTTGACTGTGTAAACTGTAATTATAGCTTCCAAGTTGTAAAAGTAGAGGTCTCTAGAAGCTATACCCATAATATCTGCAGGTTGGATACTTTTATTTTTCAGTTCATAAGCTTTTAAAGAAACAGTTATGCTGTCAGTGGCCGTTCTTCCAAAAATTGTGTTGTGGTTACACAATATCATTTATAATTGAATTATTGATTCCTGTCAATAATATGAAGAAGTCAGAATTTTTTTTCAGTTGGCCATTGTGTTTTATTCAATTTTTTTTCAAAAATTAACTAAACTATTGAGAGTAATGGCTGTAGAAGAGAGAAGGAAAAGAGGTTTTTGTTAATTAGCACACATATCACAAAAATAGCTTTTTTCTCATTTCAGACATTCTTTCTACAATTATTTTCAACTAGACTCTTGTGTCTCAACAAAGCAGACTCAGTACTCTTCATTCACTCAACATTCAATAAATATCTTGTTTTAAGCTATTAGAAACTGGAAATCAAAATAAAATGAGTCCCTGTCCTCAGGAAGGTTAACTTGTATTTATTTACTTTTTTCTGATTTGAAAAATATGTTTTTAAATCACAGCTGACATTCAGTATTATTTTATACTAGAGGCAAAGTGCATGAATTCTGCACAGGTGGGGTCCCTAGGCCTGGCCGGCAATCAGGGCTGTTCAGGGCCTGGCCCATTGGGACCTGCCAGCTGGGGAAGGGACGGGGGGAGGAACAGTAGGCTGAAAGGGGCCTGCCAGCTGGGGGGAGAGACAGGGCGTGGAAGGTTGGCCACTGGACTTGAGAAGGGAGCCAGTCCTTGGCCCCTCTGAGAAAAGGGCCGTGTCTGCTGCCACCCACCCTTGGTTCCCTATCCCAGACCGGGGCCAAAGGCCCTGGATGAGGTAGGGAGAGGAGGTGATGGTCACTGGTCCCTGTGCAGAAGGAATGGCCACTGGCCACCAACACTGCTGGCTGGCTGCAGGAGGTTGGCTGTGGGAATGCACTGACCACCAGGGGGTAGCTCCTGCATTAAGCGTCTGCCCCCTGGTGGTCAGTGTGCATCATAGCGAGTGGTCAATGGGTCATTCTGGTTGTTCCATTCATTCGGTCATAACAGTAGCATATATATATTAGTTTCAGGTGTACTGCATAGTGGTTAGACATTTATTTAATTTACAAAATGGCCCTCTTATAACTCTAGTATCTAACTGGCATGTACATAGTTATTACAATATTATTGAATATATTCTCTGTGCTGTACTTTATATCCCCTTGACTGTTTTGGAACTAACAATTTGTATTTGTTAATCTTTTCCATTTTTTTTACCCAGTCCCCCAACCCTCCTCCGACCTGTTTCTTTGCTCTTTAGATTCCACATATAAGTAAAATCATATGGTATTTGTTTTTCTCTGTCTGACTTATTTCACTCAGCATAATACCCCTTGGTTCATCCATGCTGTCACAAATGGTAAGTTTTCACTCTTTTCTATGGCTGAGTAATATTTAATTTTACATATATTTCTTTATCACTGATTTACTGGTGGACACTTAGATTGCTTCCATATCTTGGCTATTGTAAATAATGCTGCAATGAGGGGTGCATACATATTTTCAAATCAGTGTTTTGGATTTCTTCATATCAATACTCAGTAATGGAATTTCGGACTCGTACGGTAGTTCTATTTTTAATTTTTTGAGGAACCTCCATACTGTTTTTCATAGTGGCTGCACTGATGTACAATGTCACCAACAGTGCACGAGGGTTCCTTTTTCTCCACATCCTCTTCAACACTTGTTTGTCGATTTATTCATGATAGCCATTCTGACAGGTGTTTTAATTTTAATTTATCTGATGATTAGTAGCATTGAGCATCTTTTCATATATCTAATAGCCACCTGTATTCCCTCTTTGGAGAAGTGTCTATTAAGGTCCTCTGCCCATTTTTTATTAGACTGTTTGTAACAGTTATTTATAAATTTGGATGTTAACCCCTTATTGAATGTATCATTAGAGAATATAAAAAGCTTACCTTTTAAATAAGTCACAGAGAAAAGCAACCAAAACAAGCCATGTCAGGTGATACTGCTGTGAAGGGCTAAATACAGGGCTCTTCTGAGACACATGTGTCGGCTATCTAAATTGATCAGGGGTCAGCATAAGTTAAGTACATTTTTTTTGGCAGGAAATTATCTAAGCTGGTACTTTTGATGAGTGGTCCTTTGCCGGGAGCCGGTCCATGATTGCTGTTTCAAGGGACCTGGCATATATGGCATACTGTTCTTAATATGTTTGCTCACCTTCTTGGCACTATGTGTTTTAACCAAGGTCTCTGAGAAAGGTTGTTTCCACAGGTAGGGATTTTCCCCTGAAGTTAGGGAGGGAATAAAACCTCTTAACTAAGTGCCAGGCGGGTAATTAATCACTTTAACTACGAACAATCATGCTTAAGCTACATAATCTTTACTCCCTGGAATGGAGATAAGAAACACCCTAACCTTTGTAATAGAGATTGATAGGATTGAATCAACTGGTATAAATACAGATGTAATAAGACAGCAAGACACAGAACTTAGAATACGGAACCAAGAGAGACGGAACCTAGGCACAGAACCTACACAGAACGTTCTCTAGAGACAGAAGAACTTCGCTGGAGAGAACATGGCAAAAGTTCCTGGACAGAAACTGGCCTCAGAACCTAGAGACAGAACCTAGCGAGAGAACATGGCAAAAGATCCTGGACTGAACCTGACTACAGAAATTGGCAAGAGAACCTGACTAGAACCTGGTAACTGAACCTGGCTGGAGAACCTGGACAGAACCTGGCTGGAGAACCTAGCGAGGGAACTTGGCTACAGAACCTGGCTGGAGAACCTGGAGAACCTGGCTGGAGAACCTAGCAAGAGAACATGGACACAGAACCTGGCTGGATATCCTAACCAGAACCTCTCTGGAGATCCAGACCAGAACTTGGCTGGAGATCCTGGCTAGAGATCCTGGCTAGGCTGATGATCACCTGAACACTGTCTCCGTGTCCTTCCTTCTTCGCCGACTCCATCTACACCTTTGGGGACCCCTGGACCTGTTGGGGTTGGACTCCGGCAGTCCTTAGCCAGGCAAAGGTTGAGGAATTGGGCGGTTGTTTGAAGGCTCTGAAACAAGAGAGGAATTTCAGGTAGCCACTGTATCAATAATTTGGGTCCAAGATTTGATCCATTTCATGAAAGTTATCTCATGCTCAGAGGTTTGATTTTATTTTAAAGGATACTGGGAGTTTTTTGATGACTGCTTCAATTTCCTCCTTAGTTATCAGCCTGTTGAGATTTTTAAATTCTTCTTGATTGAGTTTGCAAAGTTGTATTTTTCTAGGAATATGTCCATTTCCTCTAGGTTGTTTAGTTCGTTGAAACAGAGTTGTTCATAGTATTTTTTTACAACCCTTTGTATTTCTGTGGGGTCTGTTATTTTGCCTCTTTCATTTCTGATTTTGTTTATTTGGGTCCTCTCTCTTTGTTTCTTGGTGAGCCTGGCTAGAGGTTCATAATCTTGTTTATCCTTTCAAAGAACCAGTCTTGGTTTCATTGATCTTTTATATTATTATTATTATTATTATTATTATTATTATTATTATTATTTTGGTCTCTGGGTCATTTATTTCTGCTCTGATCTTTATTATATCCTTCCTTCTGCTCACTCCGGATTTTTCTTGTTGTTCTCTTTCTAATTCCTTAAGTTGTATAGTTAGATAATTTATTACTAGTTTTTCTTTTTTCTTTCTTTCTTTTTTTTAATGTAGGCCTGTAATGCTATGTACTTCCCTCTCAGAACTGCTTTCACTGTGTCCCATAGATTTTGGATTGTTGTGTTTTCATTGTCATTTGTTTCCATGATGTTTTTACTTCTTCTTTGATCTTTTTCGTAACCCAATCATTATTTAATAGCATGCTATTCAGCCTCCAAGTGTTAGAATTTTTTGATTGTTTTTATTGTAGTTGATTTCTAATTTTATGCCATTGTGGTCTGAGAAGATACTTGATATGATTTCAATCTTCTTGAATTTGAAGAGACTTTGCCTGTGCCCCAATATGTGGTCTATCTTTGAAAATGATCCATGAGCACTTGAGAAGAATGCATATTCTGTAGCTTTGGGGTGAAATGTTCTGAAGATGTCAATTAACTCCATCTGATCTAGTGTGTCATTTAGGATTTCTGTTTCTTTACTGATTTTTTGTCTAGAGGATTTATCCAGTGATGTCAGTAGGGTATTAAAACCCCCCACTGTGATCATATTGCAGTTGATCTCTCCCTTGACATCTTCCAGAGGTTTTTATTTTTTATTTTTAATGTTTTGGTTGCTCCTGCTTTGGGTGTTTATATGTTTACCAGAGTTATATCCTCTTGTTGTATTGATCCCTTTAGTATTATATGGGGTGGTCCTTACAGACTTTAAGCAGTGCTAAAACATACATGATTGAATGTTTTCTTTTCAAGCATTCTCTGGGAGAAATTTGGAGAACTGACTAGACTAGAGAAGACTAATGTCTGGGAAAAGAAAGATAATTTGATGACTTTGTATGTCCAAATGGAAATGAAAAGTGAGAAGTTGGATGCTCTGGTCTGAAGCTCAGAAAATGTGTCAGTCTAATGTCATGTGAAACAAAGTTCCATGTCAGTGATAGATTCATAGTCCCTGGAATAAATATCTGGAGGACTTACTTCCAATGCCCTTGGTTATTAGAGATAGCAGAACTTCTGATTTGAGATCACTGTCTCAGATTCTAATATTCTTGTTATTGGAGATAGCAAAACTTCTGATTTGAGATCACTGTCTCAGATTCCTGTATTCTGGTTATTAGGGACAGCAGAACTTCTGATTTAGACCACTGTCTTAGATTCCAATATTCTGGAGAAGCAGTTGGCAAATGTTTCCTTAAGGGATCTTTTAGGCTTCCTGGCCTTACAGTTTCTGTGAAAACCACTCAACATTGCTGTAGTAGCCAGAAATCAGGCACATACAAATATAAACAAATGGATGTGGCTGTGTTCCAATAAAACTTTATTTACAAAAAGAGGCAGCTGAGTTTCTGGCTGTAGTTTGCCTCATGAATCATTGCTACTAGAATTAAAACCATAACACCTTGGCCTCACTGCATTCCATGCACAGGGTAGACCTTTGATTTCACTACATGTACTGATTATTAATTTTTTTCTTAGCTCTCTCATATCATTAGTTTATACCACAGTAACAGACAAAATGACCAAACCATAGGGAAATAAATCAAGACAAATTTTCTAATTAGAATAACAGCATTTTATACAGGCAGGATAATGAGCCAGCAGCATTGACTATGACTATGAAGTCCAGAGATGGCACAACACAAGTTGTTTTGCCAAGCATCCGATGATTCTAAGCTCTAATAAATCACGTAGGTTTTTGTTTTATATATAATCTGATACAGTGGGAGGGTTTGGATTAACTTCAGAATCTGTGTATTTTTTTCCCTATCTTTCTTAATGGAATTATTTGTTTTATTTTTTAGTTACCACCTCTGAGTGGTTTAGCAACAAAAATTTTAATTTCTCAACTTAAAATGAGATACAAATAACTTTGCTATTAAGTTGTTTTCTTATGGGATTTTAACTGAGTAGGAGTCTAATATTAATTTAATTGCAGCTATATTTAATAAATACCAAAGAGAATGCTCTCCTACTAGTATGTATAGATGTATGACTAGCAGAAGAAATGCAAACAGTCACAGGAAGAGAAATGCTTTTAAGACTTTACTGAAAAACAGATGCAGACAATGTGGCATAGCTGGATGGCTGTGAAATCAAAGCAGCCAGCAGATCAGCCTTCCATGCAGCTTTAAGGAATACTCTTTGCTTAAAAACAAACTTAGGATCTGTTTCTACTTTGTTAGTTTATTTCATTCATGAGATCCAACATATGAGTGAAATCACATGACACTAGTTTTTCTCTGACTGGCTTATTTCCCTTAGTGTAATGCTCTCCAGGTCCCTCCATGTTGTCTCAGAAGGTAACATTGCCTTTATTTTTATGGCTGAATAATATTCCATTGTGTGAATGTACCACAGCTTTTTTATCCACCCATCTACTGATGGGCACTTGAGCCTACAAAATAAGCTAACAAGATAGAAACAGACTCATAGATAGAGAACACTGACAGCTGTCAGAGGGGAGAGAGATTGGGGAAGGGAGTAAAAAAGGTTAAAATATTAAGCAAAACAAGAACAGCAACAATTCACAGACAGACAACAGTATGGTGATTAACAGAGGGAAAGGGGGATGGAGGCGGTACAAGAGTAAAAGGGAGTATTAACACTTTAGGGTAAGATTCTCAGATCTTTTTTTCAAGCTTGATGAAACATTTTTCCCCTTCCAACTGGGAGATTTTGAGAAAAAGTTTGGCCTAAATTTTCTCTCTCAACATTTGATATTTTTTTCACTATAGAGGGCTTCTCTTGTCTTATATTTTTAATCCCTCCCTGCAGACTCACACACCTAGAGGTGGTAGTGGCGTCACAATATTATTAAGAACAATATATAAGAACTAGAGGCCTAGTGCATGAAAATCATGCACTTGGGGGGGAGGGGAGGTCCTTCAGCCCAGCCTGTGCCCTCTTGCAGTCTGGAAGCCCTTGGGGATGTCCAACTGTTGGCTTAGGTTGCCACATCCTTAGCACTGCCCCAAAGGTGGGAGAGGTTCCTGCCACCGCCACTGTACTTGCCAGCCATAAGTCTGGTTCTGGCTGAGCAGCACTTCCACAGGGGGGTGCACTGACCACCAGGGGTCAGCTCCTGAATTGAGCATCTGCCCCCTGATGGTTAGTGCATATCATAGTGACCGGTCATTCACCTTTTGGTCAATTTGCATATCAGCCTTTTATTATATAGGATTATCTGTGAGTGATGGGATCTGATTGGAAGATAAATTTTATCTGAATGGTGGGCCTACTTAAGTCTCAGCTCAAGAGGAATTAGAAGCCCTGGGTTCTAATTTCAGAATTTGTAAGTAACTAAATATGTAGCTTTGGATAATTCATTTAACCTCTCTGATATTCATGTGCAAAATAAGAGGAATGGACTAGATGACATTGACTTCAATCTCTTTATTTCACTTTTGAATAAATACCACCTATATTCAGGTCTTTGCAATATTAATTTTAATTTTGAAAATACAAAATATTCATTATTTCAACCCCCCAAAAGTTATAGGAGTGACCTGTTGACCATTAATAAAGGAAAACTAATTTAGAGTTACATTTTTTTTTACAAGAGCCCCTCATTATATGGGATTTAGAGGTTGTCTCAGCAGGGATTTTGAAGAAAATAATGGAAAATACCTTTTAAAATGAAAAGATCCCTAAAGAATATTTAGGTGTTTGGGAAAGTTGAGTAAAACAACCCAACATCCCAATATATTACTACATTAGAGTTGTAATGATAGCCTTCCCCCTTCCACAAAGAAAAAGAACATAACCTATGAAACTTATGAAACCACAGCAAAAACTGTGGTTAAACCAACCCAGTAAAACAACAGAAAAAACTGAAACCTAAAAGGATGTTTGATACAATAACTAGAATGTATAGCCCAGAAATATCAGAGTGCTGTATTTTATTATACAGAGGTGCCAGCATTATAAAATGAGCAAAACAACTTAAGTCATCTCAAAATCACATTAAAGGCTAAGAGTACTTCTACTTCCAACATTCCATGATTATATTACTAACACTGAAGGTGAAATAAAATAATCTTGTAACTCCTGATTCCAATCTCTTAGAACTCTATTACTTCTTGGCATTAAATTTGCCTTTAGTATAAACATAAAAATGGAAAAACTTCACTACACCTTAAAGACTTCTTACCTTGGCCAGACTTTGACTTGGCCTTTTTTTTGTCTTCCTATGGTAGATATTTAAAGACTGTCATATGTCTTAGACAGTTGATCATGTTTTTCTCCCTAAATGTACTAGCTAATAAATATTGCAATAAACATGGCAAAAATTATTTGAAATTTTTCTTATAAGCTTACTGAAACTTTTTTCTTCTTTATTTTCCCAAAATCACTGTTTATATAATTTTTGGCACACATATTCTAACCTGCAGTATAGCTACCAATCTACTTGATTTGTCTATCATTATAGTCTACTAGAGGCCCGGTGCATGAAATTCATGCACGGAGTGGGGGTTCTCTCAGCCCAGCCTGCACCCACTCCAATCAGGGACCCCTCAGGGGATGTCCAACTGCCAGTTTAGGCCTGATCCCTGTGGGATCCCTGTGGGATCCCTGTGGGATTGTGCCTAAACCGGCAGTCGGACATCCCTCTCACAATCTGGGACTGCTGACTCCTAACCACTCACCTGCCTGCCTGCCTGATTGCCCCTAACCCCTCTGCCTGCCTGCTTGATTACACCTAACTGCCTCTGCCTGCCTGCCTGATCACTCCTAACTGCCCTCCCCTGCTGGCCTGGTTGCCCCTATCTGCCTCTGCCTGCCTGATCGCCCCCAACTGCCCTCCTCTGCCGGCCTGGTCTCACTCTCAAAAGCCCTCCCATGCAAGCCTGATCTTGCCCCCAACTGCCCTCCTCTGCCGGCCAATTTGGTTCTGATTGGTCAGTTTCTATGCCAGTCAGGGTCAAAAGCTCTGCCTCCTAGGCAGCCATTGGCTTCTCACAATTGACCCAGATTTTTTTCTGAATGATCAGTTTCTATGCCAGCCAGCATCTCTGGGCCTATCAACGGGGCCTGATCAGAAAGGTGGGCTGAACAGCAGCCAGGGTGGAGGCCTGGAGAGAAATGGAGGTGGGCTGTTGGCCAGGCTGGGAGAGAAAGAGAGGCAAGTTCTGATCAACAGCTGCCACAGAGGCTACAGATCAGACCCTGCCTCTCTCTCTGCAGGCCTCTCTGCAGGCCTCTCTCCAAGCCTGATCTGCAGCCCCCTAGGCAGTCAGTGCTGTGTTGGGGTGCCTGCAGTGGCCCTAGTCCATGCTAGGTTATCACAGCAACCCAGCACTGACTTCCGGTCTGGTCAGCCTTCAGTCATAATAATCGGTCCTTACAACCCTGGCTCTTTATTATATAGATAAGGTATATGCATCTACTTATCTCTCTCTTTCCTTCACCTCTTAGCAGGGTGGTTTATTTAAATAATATATTTTTATTTATTTAGATAGGGTGTACTGTTATGATTTGCTTATTGGCAGGATTTTGGTAGAAAAATTTTACTGCACAAATTCCAGAATTAAGGCATAAGATTAAGCTTTTTGAGTGTAAAAGCATGTATATCATCATAGAAATAATTGTGTAACCTTAAAAATTAATGCAAATGTAAATTCCATGTAGCCACTTGTAGAATATAGTAATTTATTTCTGAAGTAAAATATGCAACACCCCTCCTCCCCTCCCCGCCACACACAAACAAAAATACTAGTAGCTATTATGTTATTTTCCAACGTTTCAGTAGAATTTAGCAATCTTAGGACTATCAGAAGCGGAACACAGCTAATTTTAAATGTATGAAGGCTGGTGAAAATATTCAGTTGTGGCTCAGTTGGTTGGGTGTCATCCCATACACCTAAAGGTTGTAGGTTCCGTTCCTGGTCAGGGCACATGCCAGGGTTTCCAGCTCCATCCCTGGTAGGGGATGTGCAGGAGGCAGCTGGTCAATGTTCATTCTCACAGTGATGTTTTGCTCTCTCCCTTCCTCTCTCTCTCAAAATCAATTTAAAAAAATCTTTAAAAAGGTTAAATTGTCAATTTAACTCATGATTTAAACTCTACTAAAGAGAAAAGTTTAGCCATCAATATGTAATGGTAATGATCTGTTTCTTGATATTTTAAAATGGGGAAATATAAGAATTAATTTTCAGTCATGATTTAATTTTTGGTACTTTGAATGCAAAACATGAAAACTTTGTATGTCAATCTTTGTTACAGTCAACTTTTAACAATGATGGAGGTTGATGGATATTTTGATTCCTGGCTTTTACAGTTTTTTCATACTGTTATCTCTGCAAAACGATTTTTTTTTCTTCCCAGATGGCCTAACATTTATTTCTAAAATGTTTGTTTATTACCATTAATTTATATTTTTTTCAATTGCTTGAGACTTTCATTTCTTATAGTACAAAATAGCATATATGAAATTTAATTATATGTATATCTTTATCATATTTTTATATTTACAACATGCAAGAGATCCTTGTTCAATTATTTAAAACAAATTTGCTGGTACTATGAAGCATTTTACAATATTTAAATATTTTCACTTTCAAGTGAAAATTATAAGAATATATACAACCACTTAAATGTTTTATATGCATTTATATAAAGTATGAAAAGAATACAAAAAGCCCAGCTTTCTTTGAATGTAGATATTCAATATTTTAAAAATAAATAATATATATAGTAAATTCTATTAAAATTTATTTTTATATTACACATATTGTAACTCATCTGATATTGACCTTGTTAATAAAATTCTAGTCTCATAATATCATTTAGATTGATGGAGCCAATTATCAGCATTGCCGCAGGACAAAAAAATGTACCAAGACTTATTTCTTTGAAATATAGTGTACATTTGTTCGGTTTTCCATTTGTTTCCTAGCAAGATTATTTTGAAGGTATCCAAAGAAGTCAATATTTAACTTAAACTAAAGGTGATTTTTAAAGATGAGGAATTTTTAAAGATAAAGCCTTGGCATAATGATGACCATATAATATTGATTTATATATAAAATTTATTAATAAATCACTTTATTTTGCACTATCTAACCCACCCAGGATTCCTGAAAAAGCACTGGGAAGTAAATAATAAGATTCATAGACTCTTGGAGAAGAAAAACCTACAGTCTGTCTTGGCCTGTAGCAAATTTAAAAACCGGGTTCAGGAAAGCACAGGAAGAGGATCTGGGAGAATCTATTTTATCTTTTTGTATGACCTGTGGCTCTTTCTTGCTATGCCCAAATAGCTGTTGAAAATTCTATATGTCTGATCTTCACCTAGACATTGAAACTTACCTGGAATCCTTATTTTCAGAACCACTAGAGAAAATAGAACAGAATCCTTAAAACATATCATTTTTAAAGAAAAATAAAGTAATCCATGGTTGTTATGATGCTATAAATCCCAAGAACTTGAATCTTTAGAAATAAGGGGTTGTCATCACTTTTACTAAATGGAAACTAAAAGCTTATAAAATAAATATTTTCAGGATATTTCATTAATGTAGTCAATAAAAAATGTAGTCAACAAACTCCTTTTTAAGATTACATGATTAATTTCATTATACTAGTAAATGAGCTTAATGGAAAAGTTTCTACGTATCTGTATATTGTGTAGTTACTTATTGCTGCATAGCAAAGTGTCCCAAAATGTAGCAGCTTAAAACAACCTCTTGATTTCCTCATTTGGTTTCCAGTGGGTAGTAGTCTGGGTGCAGGATTGCCGGCTGCTTTGGGATCAGGATCTCTCACAAGGTCGCAGAGGCTACAGTGATCTCAGGGCACCAGCAGCGCTTCCAAGCTTATTCACATGGTTGATGGCAGGTTTCAGTTTGATATGGGCCTCAATTTCTCACTGGCTTTGACCAGAAGCTAAATTTCTAGCAATGAAGGCTTTGCCCGAGGCTGCTTGCTAGCAGCTTGCTTCTCCAGAGAAAGAGAGAGAGAGAGAGAGAGAGAGAGAGAGAGAGAGAATGAGAGTGTCTAAGATGGAAGCCATCTTCTTTTATAATTTAGGAAGTGACATATCATCATTTCTGCCATGTGCTATTAGTCACACAGAGCAACTCTAGGACAATTTGGAAAGAGACTAAACAAGGGAATAGATCCAGAAGGCAGAAGCACCAGGAGTCATTTTGAAGCCCGCCTAGCATGTTCGATTTCTTTTTATGTTTATTTATTAGAAACATAAAACCATTGTCTGACATAATTCATAGAGCAAGTTTTAGTTTTAAAAGATAACATTTTGTGTTTTTTTAAAGTTCAAAGTGCCAACAAGGACATTACATTTTTCTGCTATAATATATATATATATATATATATATATATATATATTCATATATATATTCATATATATATATATATATATATGAATATATATTAATTTTATGTAGCTTTATATTATCTAAGTTAAACCAGAAAAAAATATGGAGGAGTGAGTTTCTATTGTTGCACTGTGCATTGGAAATCCATGGCATTGTTGAAAACTTAGTTAACAAGTTATAATTTACTGAAATTTTGTTTCCTTATTTTTTTCACTAGGTAAAATCTTACCATCATTTGATACTTACTCATTTGCTTTATGATTATGTAACTCCATTTAAATTTTACTGCATCACAATCGCCCCCCAACACACATTGGCATTCAATTGTTTTTAAATAATAACTTACATTGAATGTTCTTCTGTATAAACGAACATTTTTCTGAGAAAGGGCTATGTATAACCTGTTATGCTAAGCACTTGTTGAATTCAGAGATGATTATTATAATGCCTGCCCATAAGAAACCTTGAGTCATTTCTGGGCAAAACGATTCACAGGAGATTCCATTATTTGACTGAGGTAAGATAAGTATCATAAGGGAAGTACAAAGAAAGTGTTTTGTGGGTCCAAGGAAGAGGATTATCAAATGTACTTTGACAGGAGAGAAAGAAATCATTTGTGGCATAAGCTCCTTTGAGCTAGGTCTTAAAGGATGAGTAAGGTTTGCAAAGGAGTAAGCAGGAATGGAATTCCCCAGGTGGACACAATAGAACTAGTAGGAGTGGGATGGTCTAGATTAGAGCATATTTGGGGAATGCACAATGGTCTTGCTTGGCTGAAACTTAATGAGTAGTTGTGATATGGTTATAAAGGTATCTCTGAGGAGTATTAAGAATGATTTTAAATGCTAGTTTGAGGAGTGAATACTTAATTTGGGAGAAATGAAGCTCCATTTCCAACAAAGAGATAGGAGCAGTTATGTGCTTAGATGAATATAAAACATATATCTGCATGAATTACAATAGGAAAAGATGTGTGAAAATTCATTAGGTAAAGAGAGAAGCAACAGAGGATATAAAGTAACTGTTAAGTAGAGCAGATTTGTTTCTATGTTATAAGCATCGTACAATGAGGGCCTAACATAGAGTGTTCACAGTGAGAATAGAAAGAAGGAAGCTGAAGTGAGAAACATGTGGATACACTAATTATATGAATAATTGTTTTTAAAAATGAGCAAAGAAATGCAAAAAGTATATATTCCAACCAATTCCAAATAACTAGGACAATCAAAGGAAAAGGGAATGAGGGGAGAAAATGATTATGGACTATAATTATACGTTTGAATTTTAACCCCAAAGATGTAGAATTCAGTACACACTCCTTCGCACATTTTATACACAGGAAAATTCCTGTTAATCTGTATTTCATGGAAAACTTAGAACAAGAGTAAAGACCACAGTTTAGGATAAGGTAAAATTAAGATAAGTAGGAATGGAGGTAGGTAAGATACTTGAGTGAAAGCATAACCTCATCTATAGCATGAGGATGGTGGATATAAATGGGACTCACCAAAGAGTGAGATGGAGCATTTGGAGAAATAGGTTCTTTGTGATACACCTACTAACCTTCAAAGTATTTGAAGAAGCAGGTAATCAGCAATTTGAGACACTACAGAGAGTTTTAGAAGGTGGATAACAAAAGACACAGTAGCTGATTATTTGAAAGCAGGGGGAAAGCATAATGGAAGAAGATAGCATGTATGCATTTAAGGAGGGAATTCCTAGAAATACACCTTTTTTGTTTGTTTGTTTTCAAGAAGTACCAGTGAAAGGAAGCGAGAATGTGATAATTTGGGGAGATATTATAGTTGAAATTACTTTGGATTTTTTGAGATCACAAATAGATTTAGTGTTGCAGGAAGAATAGAATATTTGAAAATACTCCCAATACAAGGTACTTTGGTATGAAGCTGGAACTGTGATTTGACCAAGCAATATATTGTAATGTCATTTCTCTCCCACTTTTATCTTCCTGTGAAAATCAATGTATCCTCAGTTAATCTCTCATTATCCATAGGAAAAAATAATTCTTATCCTGATGTAATTTAGCTACATATTAATGTTTAAACTAGATTTAATTTCATATTTTTCTACCTTCATTTTAACAAAATCTGCCAAACAAGTTTTCATATAGCTTTTCTCAATTTTCTGGACTTTTAAAATCTATTACTATTGCTTCAATAGCTAATTAAAAAAAAATAAATGTGAGAAGCCCTCCCACTACAGACACAGCCGACTCTCATAGCCAGTTAGCCTGGAGGTCAAATCACCCCGGTATTGCCGACATCAATCAAGGCTTAAAGGCAACAAGACTGCGGACAAAGACCACTAGGGGGTGCACCAAGAAAGCATAAAAAATGCGGAGACAAAGAAACAGGACAAAACTGTCAATGGAGGATATTGAGTTCAGAACCACACTTTTAAGGTCTCTTAAGAACTGTCTAGAAGCTGCCGATAAACTTAGTAAGGCCCTCGAAAAGACTGGTGAGACCGCCGATAAATGTAGTGAGATCCTCAAGAAATCTAATGAGACCCTCGATGTTGTGATAAAGAACCAACTAGAAATTAAGCATACACTGACTGAAATAAAGAATATTATACAGACACCCAACAGCAGACCAGAGGAGCGCAAGAATCAAGTCAAAGATTCGAAATGCGAAGAAGCAAAAAACACCCAACTGGAAAAGCAAATGAAAAAAGAATCCGAAAATATGAAGATAGTGTAAGGAGCCTCTGGGACAGCTTCAAGCGCACCAACATCAGAATTATAGGGGTGCCAGAGGATGAGAGAGAGCAAGATATTGAAAACCTATTTAAAGAAATAATGACAGAAAACTTCCCCCACCTGGTGAAAGAAATAGACTTACAGGTCCAGGAAGCGCAGAGAACCCCAAACAAAAGGAATCCAAAGAGGACCACACCAAGACACATCATAATTAAAATGCCAAGAGCAAAAGACAAAGAGAGAATCTTAAAAGCAGCAAGAGAAAGAAACCCAGTTACCTACAAGGGAATACCCATACGACTGTCAGCTGATTTCTCAACAGAAACTTTGCAGGCCAGAAGGGAATGGCAAGAAATATTCAAAGTGATGAATACCAAGAACCTACAACCAAGATTACTTTATCCAGCAAAGCTATCATTCAGAACGGAAGGTCAGATAAAGAGTTTCACAGATAAGGAAAAGCTAAAGGAGTTCATCACCACCAAACCAGTATTATATGAAATGCTGAAAGGTATCCTTTAAGAAGAGGAAGAAGAAAAAAAAAAAGGTAAAGATACAAATTATGAACAACAAATATGCATCTATCAACAAGTGAATCTAAGAATCAAGTGAATAAATAATCTGGTGATCATAATAGAATCAGGGACATAGAAAGGGAATGGACTGACTATTATTGGGGGGGAAAGGGGTGTGGGAGATGCGGGAAGAGACTGGACAAAAATCGTGCACCTATGGAAGAGGACAGTGGGTGGGGAGTGAGGGCGGAGGGTGGGGCGGGAGCTGGGAGGAGGGGAGTTATGGGGGGAAAAAAAAGAGGAACAAATGTAATAATCTGAACAATAAAGATTTAATTAAAAAAATAAATAAATGTAAATAAATCTCTGTAAAATAAACTCTTAATGTGAAATACAATATTATTTAAGTTTCAGGCTTATTTTCATAATATGGAGACAAATAATTATTAGGTTATTTAACTTGAGGCTTTTGTATTATTACTATTACCTGAATTAAAGTTGTTGAAAGATAGAGGACTATCATTAGGAACTGGATAGTAAATATCACTTAGGACAGGGAACCAGAAAACTGCAAACAAACAAACAAAAGCCCACATCTTAGCAGTGCTGCTTAATGTGTGGTCAATACATGTTCTCAGATTGGCCGTATTTGAGTACATAACAGACTTGTCAGAATCTCTTTTAGTGTTCGCAATTCCTGACAGCTTTCTAGTCAGACAGTAATAGATATCTTTACTTGAAAAGAACATGTTCTAACTGTAGTTAGTGCTTTGCAGTGTGCACACACCTGTTTGTGTGTATATGTATGTGTGTGTATACATTTAAGTGTGATTATAGAATATGTAAAAGAAACAGCTTATTGGAAGAGCATAGAATTTGGTATTAGAAGTCATGAGTTTATTCTTAGGTTTGTCATTTATCTTTCTGCAATTAGGAGAATATAAGTGATGACTCTAAGTAATTGACAAATTACATTCGCTTCCAATATTATTTAAAAATTAGAGGCCCGGTGCATGAAATTCATGCAGTGTGGGGGGGGGTCCCTTCAGGCCGGCCTGAGCCCTCTTGAAGTCTGGGACCCTTTGCTCTTTACTGCCTGCCTGCTCACTCCTTATTGTTTGGCTCACTGCTCCTTAGCAGCAGGCTCCTTACCACTGGGCTTGCTGCTCCTTAGCACTGCCACGGGGGCGGGAGAGGCTCCCACCACTGCCGCTGTGCTCTCCAGCAGTGAGCCCGGCTTCTGGTTGAGTGGCGCTCCCCCTGTGGGAGCTCGCTGACCACAGGGGCAGCTCTGCATTAAGCGTCTGCCCCTGGCGGTCAGTGTACATCATAGCAACTGGTCGTTCCAGTTGTTCTGCTGTAACGGTTGCTTAGGCTTTAATTATATAAACTAGGGGGGTGTGCCTCAATCCGGCCCAAACCCTCTCCGATCTGGGACCCCTCAAGGGATGTCCGACTGCCAGTTTAGGCCTGATCCCACAGGGACATCCCTCTCACAATCTGGGACTTCAGTCGGACATCCCTCTCACAATCAGGGACCGCTGGCTCCTAACCACTCACCTGCCTGCCAGCCTGATCACCCCCTAACCACTCCCCTGCCAGCCTCATTGACACCTAACTGCTCCCTTGCCAGCCCGATAGCCCCCAACTGCTCTCCCCTGCAGGCCCAATTGCCCCCAACTGCCCTCTCCTGCTGGCCCGATCACCCACAACTGCCCTCCCCTGCCAAGACCGCCTTCTCCGCTGGGACTAGCCTCCTCCATGCCGTGTGGAGCCATGGGACCCCCCAGGCTCACCGCGTGGGGTGGCTTCTGGGCCCCACCTCCACTGTGCGCATGCCCATCTTGTGGCGGCGTCACACCCGAAGGCCACCTAGGCTTTTATTAGTATAGATAAGCTCTTTTCATTAGGATACACTAACTGATGTAGAAAACAACTTCACAATAACAATGATTTAATACAATGAAGTTCATTTCTTATTTCACAGTTTGATGAGACTTGGGAAATCCTCTTCGCCGTAGTGATTCAGGACCTCAGATTGTCTGCATCTTGTTTTCCAGTGGTCTGTGGCTTTAAATCACTATGCTTTTGCCATCTTCCAGCAATAAAAAGAAAAGAGCTTTGGGGAGGTACATTGGATTATTTTTGTTTTGTTTTGTTTTAAATATATATATATATATATATATACATATATATATATATTTTTTTTACAGAAAGGAAGGGAAAGGAATAGAGAGTTAGAAAGATCGGTGAGAGAGAAACATCCATCAGCTGCCTCCTGCACACCCGCTATTGGGGATGTGCCCGCAACAAAGGTACATGCTTTTTACCGGAATCAAACCTGGGACCCTTCAGTCTGCAGGCCGATGCTCTATCCACTGAGCCAAACCGGTCAGTGTGGTACATTGGACTCTTAAATACCTGGCTCAGAAATGCACACATCATTTCATTGGCCAGAACTAATCATATGGACTCAGTTACAGGGTGGTAGTAAATGTATTTTTGGACTAAAATATAGTTAAGAAAAAGGAGGATGAAACTTAGATAGTCACTACAGAGTGACCAACCACCTGGTATGCCAAAAACTTGACCAGTGTTAGCACTGAGAGCTCTGCATCCTAGGAGTGCTTGTGGTCCCAAGCAAACCAGGACAGTCGGCTACACTAATATTGTCAAGCATCCATACCATAGACTTGGATGAAATGCTTTATGAGTGTGTTTTACATTCCATAGTAGAGAAACAAGAATAGCAATAAGAACTACAAAATATCCAGGCACTGCTGTTTAAACCTGAAACTAGCCCAGAGAATAATCAGAGAAACCACAGTTATAATAATCTTCATGGATTGATAGCCTACAGTGTGCCAGGCAAATTGTGTGTTACCACTAGGAAAACAGGCCTGTAAAGTATATAGAATACCCCATTTACATTTATGGAACAGGAAGTTCACAGGGGTCAACTGGCTAGCCCAAAATCACATTCTAGTACAGCGGTTCTCAACCTGTGGGTCGCCAACCTGTGGGTCGCGACCCCTTTGGGGGTCGAACGACCCTTCCACAGAGGTCACCTAAAACCATCGGAAAACACATATATAATTAAATATTGTTTTTGTGATTAATCACTATGCTTTAATTATGTTCAGTTTGTAACAATGAAAATACATCCTGCATATCAGATATTTACATTATGATTCATAACAGTAGCAAAATTACAGTTATGAAATAGCAATGAAAATAATTTTATGATTGAAGGTCACCACAACATGAGGAACTGTATTAAAGGGTCGCGGCATTAGGAAGGTTGAGAACCACTGTTCTAGTATGAGGTAGAAACAATTTTAAAAGAGCTGCAAATGCCAAGTTCTTTTTTTTTTCCAAGTCACTGATGTTAGCTGACAGTACACATCATACACACACACACACACACACACACACACACACACACACACGTATATTTGAAATGAAATCAACTCCTAACAATACTGTCTTAAGTGTGTACAAATGTGATTATCTCCCACATAGAGATACCATGGTTGATTAACCATTGAGCTTTGAAATACCATTTAATTACTGGGACAGTTTATTTTTTCTTCTCTTAAAAATGGATTTGGATAGTGTTCATTACCCAGGAAAAACTGATCTGCCTAGGACTAATCCTAAACTAAGTAATTTAAGTTCTAAAATATCAAGATTGCTATGGCAATTGGAGCCTACTTATGTTGCCTGGTGGTTTCAGTGAGAAACATTTTGAATTCATGATGGAAGTATCAGAAGGGATGCCATTCAGGTTAGTTCTTGAATGAAGTTAAATATTTTTACTGACATTTGTTATACAGGATCAGATAAATGCTTTGGCTGCTTACATCAGAATTTTTCAAGTTCACGATCATGGAACGATTTAAAACTTAAGCAAGGTACTCAGATATCAGTGATAAGTCATGAGGCATAATAAACACATCAAATTTGAAGTAAAAGTGGTGATGTTCATACATTCATACCTGTAATAAACAACTTCATTTTATTCATTATTTATGCTTTACAAGTGAATGAAAAAGAATATAAATAACATCTGATTAAGATTAAAGAGTACAAAATAATGACAATAAAGAGAAACATTTTTCATTTTACATTTTGATTATAATACTCAGTTACAAATAAAAACACTATTATATGTGTCTCACATATCAGCTAAATATTAGTTATGGAGACAAATCAAATACAGCATCATGTGTATGTGTGTATATATATGTACATGTGCTACATATGTATATATATTCTAGTGCATTTTATTATCATTGCAACAATATAAACATGCCATTCTCTATAGCCATTTTGTAACATGAGAAAATTAAAACTGTACATATTGGGTACTTATCAAATAATTCAGATATTCATTTTATATAGCTCTATTTTCTTTAGAAACAAAACTGCTTATATCATCTTCACAGTAAATTGGTGCAATTTTTCTGTCTTTTCTGTTTCTAAGATAATTTGAAAAGCACAGGATCCTGCTTTTCATTTTCAACATGCATTGCTCAGTTGGTAAACCCTCTGAGACATCAATGAACAGAAGTTACAAATTAGCACTTTAGGTGATTTTGCAGGCCACGTCTTGGAATTTGTCAAGAATAAAACCATTTTCTGAAAGGGATAAACATTCTGGAATAAGCTTATTTATAAAAATATGCCGGGGTGTTTTGTTTTTCTTTCTCATACTTTAAAATATACTATAAAAAAATATTGCTGATATCTATTTGCGTTATGTTGGTGAAGCACCTGTTATGATCTCACAGACCTCAGTTTGGAAATTGCTAATGGAATTATTTGTTTCAACAGAGGCATAACACACCATAACCGAGGGACTGATGCATTCTAACCTGCACACCACCCGTTCCTCTAAACACACTATGTTTCTGTCAATGTCGCTAAACTAGCAGAACAAAATGACATTAAGAACAAAATTGCTTAAGAACCAGGGGCTTATACAAATTATTGGGCAAAAAGAGGATTGGGCAGCCTGGCAGGAGATCATGGGGAACAACTCCAGAGTAACACTACCGTCTTCTGAATTTGTTCAGAGTAATTCTCTAGAGAACATCCAGGTTCCCAAATTTTCATATGCAAATGATCTAAGTATCTCATGTCTTTATCACATATTTTACCCCAATTATTTGAATTTATACCTTCAGCTTGGGCACATTCTGTGCTTGTAAACTTCAGGACCTAGAGTGACTATATATATAATACTCTTCATTCATGGAGCAGCAGCATGGGGAATGGTCTTCTTTGGGTCTTTCTTATTTTCCTAGTAATCTTTATAGAAGAGCAAAAATAGAGATTTTTCTCCCCAGATAAGTATTTCAATTGCTAGTTATTTTGTTCTCAAACTCTACCATAAATTGCTTTCACATGTCATCCTTATTAGATCCCTGGCCTAAAATGTTTCCCCCCTTCTCCACTGGAGAAGCCTCCAAATCGCTCTCTTGCTCGGTTCTACCATTGCATGTTGTATGTATCACAATTATAACTTACTAAAGGCCCGGTGCACAAAATTCATGCACTCGAGGGTTGCGGGCGGGGGGAGGGGGTCCCCACAGCCCAGTCTGTGTCCTCTTGCAGTCCAGGACCCCTTGCGCCTTACTGCCCACCTGCAGCAGAGGCAGGAGAGGCTCCCGCCACCGCCGCTGTGCTTGCAAGCCGTGAGCCCAGGCTTCTGGCTGAGCGGTGCTCCACCTGTGGGAGCGTACTGACCACCAGGGCGCAGCTCCTGTGTTGAACATCTGCCCCCTGGTGTTCAGTGTGCATCATAGCGACAGATCAGTCCACTGTTTGGTCGATTTGCATATTAGTGTTTTATAATATAGGATGTCACAGAGCCTTAAAATTATTCTAATGTCCTTTGATCTTTCTGTTCCTTGAACTCTTAATGCAGATGGCAGGTATAATTCCTCCATTTTTTCACATGTGTCTACACTAAAATAGTGACTCAATAAATAACTGTAGAAAAAAAAAATGAGTACACAAAGAAAAGAACTCACTTCATTTAGTTTTATCTTAATTCTAAATCTAACGCATTCATCAAGACTCCTGAAATGTTATAGTAGACCCTCTTCTTATTTTATTATATCCTACAGATCCTATCGGAAGTCCCAATTTTTTCAAACATATGTTATAAAAATCACATTTGCAGTTATGATTTAAATTTTCTATTTATAAAATGAGTGTTTTAGTCTATAAAAAATATCCAAGGCCATTCAATTGCTGAAATATTTTAAGATTAATTCACAATATAAGCAAAGTGGATATTCCTAGTAGACAAATTTTTCACTCAAGTGCCATTAACATGGAATATAATTTTGAAATGGATTCAGATTAGATTCAAAAAAGAGACAGGCCAAAGATTTTAGTTTTGCTGTGTTGTTGTTGTTTTTTGTTTTGTTTTGTCTTTTTTGTAGTTGTTTGTGGGTTTTTTGTGTGTTTTTTTTTTTGTTTTGTTTTTGTTTGTTTTGGCTCCTCTTTCAGCTAAAATATCCTGTCTACCATTTGTACTTATTACCTCAGTGGGATTGGGTTGTGGGGCATTTTTTTTTTCCTTTTAATATGTCTTCTGTCTTATCAAACATGCTTTTTATTTGTGATTTCTCAAGCAATTTTTCTCTTTCTTCTCTTTCTGAAACAGGGTTGTATAGATTGCACCAATTTTATGTTTTTCTCTGCCTGCCCTGCCAGTTTTCCCAGTAGGTTTATTACTAGTTGTACAGATTGGATTCCTTCTTTTATGAGTCTAGAAGAAAAAAGGCCTCAGCCACTCTCTCTTTACTTGAACTGGAATGTTTTTATAAATTTAACCACCATTATATTCAAACTGAGAATATAATGGATATCTTACTATTCACACAATAAGTATTATAGCTTTAAACACTCAGAATAAAAGTTGTATAGATTATTTTAACATAGAATAAGCAGCAGTTCCTCCTAAATAAAGTACATATATGAATATTCTATGCCCCTTTAGCAACAGTATTACCTATTTTACCAGTCTTTTTTCTTAATTTAGTGTTCTATTTTTTAAAATAAGATGTTTGAAATAGTTGTTCTCTCTGCTTTATTATACCTATGTCTATGTACTTAAGAATATCTGCACTATCAAGAACTAATAATGACTTAATAATAATAATAATAATAATAATAATAATAATGAATTCATTATTAATAATAATAAGAGTTTGGGATTTGCTTCTCTAACCATGAAATTCACATAATATCTCTACACATTTTTCATATCAGTTCCAAATAAAAAATAAATTAACTTGTCCTATATTTTGTGTGGGCTAACTATGAACTTATCCAATATATTCATTTTCACCAGCTGCAGAATGTTTAAACTTTAGTGATTCAAAAGTACAGAACTGGTGTGCTCTATTGACAAAATGTAAAACCCACTTTTTTCCTTCTGATATGAGAGTCGTGAGCATCTTACAAATTAAGTTATCAAAGGAAAAATATAAATAACAGTAACTGCCATTTAATAGTGATCACTGAGAGCCCAAAGTGCCTGTGCCTTCTCTCACTTCATCTTCAGGTAGATTCTTTGAGGTGGGTTGTATTGCTTTTTCAATTTTATAGACAGAAAAGGGTCACTTGGGGAATTTAAACTCAGTTGCTCTATATTATATAACTATTTAATGTAGGAGTCAGAATTCAAAATCCAGGTATCTCAAATTCCAGAGCCTGTCTTTTTAACCATTACCCTGTATAGCAGATGCAATGATCATTACTAAATTATTAAAACTTCCTATTATGAAGAGGCTGATCACAGCATCTATGCAAATATTCCACTTTACTATTTAATAAAAAATAAATTATGATACCCTTATTTGCCTAAAATATATTAACCCACTTATAAGATATTAATATAGATTTGTAGCTGGTTTTGGTAAGGGACACTATGCTAGAGTATTATAGTTTTTTACTTGTTTTATCCTTTCTCATATATGGAGTTGCTAATGGAAAAACATTGACTAATTATTATTTTAAAACACATTAAGTAAAACAAGTAAAGGAAGCAATTTCTTATGTGTGTGTGCATACATGTTTATTTCATTTAGAAGGGAAATATTGGTTAATATGCAATATACAATAGGCTTATTCAAAACTCATGTACTAGTAACTATTCAAGGAAACATGAAATCCAGTATTGCTTTAAAGCATGCATATGATTTAGTTTTCTTGTTTCATTAAATAAAAATCTGTATAAATGTCATTCAACCTAAAAGCAACAGTATTTAAGCCAGGTTTTACTATAGCTAATTAAAACTTACTCTTTGTTAGTTGAGACTAAAAAAAATAATTATACTACTTAACTTTTTTTATTCAGTTCATTATTTTCAAAGTACAGAATTTCAGTGATCTGTAAAACCATGAGGTAATTTTTGTTCAAGTGAAACAAAGTTTTTTATGTTTCAGTCTAATAAGTTAAAGCTATTTTGGAATATAACATCTGACTGAAGTCTTAAGCTTCTTGTCAGGTTAACTGAGGCAAAGTCAAAGTTGTTACAGTCAAGTAACTCATTCATTCAAATGTCAAAATCATGGGAAGTTTGGACATACACTCTCAAAAATGTCATATTCTTTACTCTCTAGGGTCATTTGTTCTTTTTCCATGAATAAACATTAGAAAATATCCTTATTTAACAAAATATAGCTGACTCAATAAGGTACTGGCCTTGTTGGATTTTGCCCTAGTCTTTGACAACTTGTTGGTCATCTCCTGCTTGACAATAAGTGTTTATAAACATTAAATAATGGAGTTAATGATATTTGAGTTGCAGTACATTTTAGGTTATAAAGCATTATGAAACATCAGGTCTCCTGATTCTCAAAATATCCCTGTGGAGTAATTATTGTAGGTTATTTCTCCTACGTTTTCTCAAATGGTAAAAAATGGAGTTAGTATTAAACAAAGCTACTGTTTCTTAATGTTTTTACCATGTCATGTTTTATAAAATGCATTACTTCTAGAATTCCATAGATGGCAGATAGCTTTTGAATCACTGAACCAAACTTTTTTTTAACAGATGAGAAAAATTAAGTCTATAATGGTGTAGTGACTTGCTCAAAGACATAAATGATTTCTGGCTCCCAACCTCAGTTACCTTTTACTAAACTTGCCAACACATTGTTCAAAAGTAAATCTCAAGAACTTTCTGGTCAGGCCAGTGAATGATTGAACACTAAATGAATGGAAGATCTGACTCAGTTTATGTCATATGCAGACTTATAAAAATAAGTTAAGAATAAACATTTTCTTTCAGAAGAATTTACATTTTTGTCAAGAGTAAATTTTCATAGCAAATTAAGATTTCTTTGGTGAATTTGTATTGAGTTTCAAAAATATTTTTTATTGTTTTGCAATAATATCCATTGTATTAAGTGAAGATCACATGTTACTTCACTTATAAGGATACATTGGTTATTTACTCAATATTTAATTATAAGCAGTTGCTAAAGGAAATACAGAATAATGATTGTTTTAATAAAAATATTTTGCAAATATATTTATATGCAAATCATGGCATAGTATTCAAAGAGTATTCAATCTGATTCGGAAGTATTTCCAATACAGCTGAATAAAACATTTCTAATTATTTTATTTGCTATTAATTTGATAGCTTATAAAACGGAGAGATTAATTCTCCTTGTGGTTTTGTATTTTCTCCAAGTTATGATAATTTTCTTTGTGTATGTACTCTGAATACTCATGATTTATTACATTATATTGAATTTTAAGAGAAACTGAAAACAAAATGCATCCGTGAAGCATATCTTCTATGTGTACCCCAAACGGCAATGTACCAAAAATTGCAACATTTCTTGAAAACATACTTAATTGAATAGAGAAGCTGCCTGGGGGAACTGAGCAACAAGTTCCTTACTGTCACGGCGGCAACACTTTCCAAAGAGCATTATTTTTATATTGGGTTGAAATCATGATAGGAATACAACTATATGTTCTGCGGTAATTTGCTTTGTTGAAAACAGAGATACGTGGTTTTATTTTAAAGATGCCAGTATAAAAAGCCTGTAATAAATTTCTTGTAAGCAACTACTTAATGCTTTTATCCAATTTATGGCAACGAAAGACTAAGGAAATTTAGGCATCAGCTTCTAACAGGACATCTTTCTCTTAAGCTCATTTTTTTCTGCTAGTGTTCTTGATATTTATTCATGTGATGTTTTTAGGACACTATTCTTAGCTCTTTAAAAAATCTCTCTAGGTAAGTAGGTGGAATAACTGAGAAGTTTCATTTGAATAATTTTATGCTATAAATATGCAATTGTATTTTAATAATCATGCTTTATTCTTATGCTTTTCTATATTTTAGAGAATATTTTATTTTTATTATATCTAAATTTTAAAATTAGCAAAATTATTATTTATAAAGACATTTATTTGAGTTTGAAAATTGTAATGTCAGAATAACTTACCTTAAGCCAGACATTGCATAAAGAGCTTTACATTAAATATGTTATTGAATTCTCTAATCAAGCATTCGAGGTAGGTGTATTACAGACATCAGAACAGTGATTTCCTATGACTGCACAGCATGTTAGGGGCAAAGAGGTTTTTAGTCCTGGTCTGCTAACATATTTGCCCAAACCACTCTTAACTTTGACACCAATCTGTATTTTAAAATTAGTTCTTTATTTAAAAAATCTTTATTTAAAAATGCTCTTTTTATATATAAACATACAGAATTAATTTTCCTTTTCAGTTATGTTGCTGTTGCACCATTAAAATAATACAACTTTTAAAAAGAGACAGATGGAAAAATAGCAAATACTTCTTGAGTTCCTGTTATATGGCAGGCACGATGTTAGCTTTTACATAGGTTTTCCATTTAATACTCTGTAAGATATTCAGAGCTGTATATTGTAGTTTCCTCTCAACAGATGAGGAATCCTGTCCTCAGAGAGTTTAAGCATGTTGTCAAAGCTGCAGAAATGACATATGATAGAGATAAGTTTTAAACTCAGTGCAGTAGAACATCCATAACTTTGTTTTTTACATCAAATCAACCATGTGTGACTAACTTTCTCTCTAAACAACCTTTCTCAGAATGGAAAGAGAATCAACAATGCCTGATGAATGCATATCAGTTGTTAGATTTGTAGAGGTATTTTCATTGTTTATGTCATTTAATTCCCACAAAGTATGTGATGTAGGAATCATTATTTTCCTTTTACTGCTAAGAAAACTGAGGTTGAGAAACTTTACCTAATTTACCCAAAGTCTTATAATACAAATCAGTAGCTTCTTGAATACAAAATTGTCTGATTCTAAAATCTCTGTAGACCTTGATTTGGAGGTTGTTTTAAAATGTAGAATAAGCAAATATAGTTCAGTACATTTAAGGAAAAGAAGAGAAACCTGATGGTATTTGGTGTCAGCATACATGAAACTGGTAGTCTTGACTATGTAAGAACTAAGAATCTCATCTTCCTTTTAGACAGGTCTGAATTTTTCTCACAGAGTGAAAACTCAAGAAATCAGGTAAAAAGGTCAAATGATTCTCCTGTCACTGATTTCCACACTGGGACTGTCGTAAATTTGTCATCTCAACTTAAAACTCAAAATTGCTGTCCACATACCTGGAAAATGTGTAACTTATTAACTGGATATTCAAATTTGTTCTCATATAGTAATGAAAATATATTTCAATACTTTTTATAGCATTTATTTCCATTCTTACTCACAGGCTTTAGGCCAAAACTTGGCTACTTAGCAGCCATAGTCATTAAGTAGAGTTTGATTCTAGAAATCTATTTCTGTTTAAAGAACACAAATTATTTTTAAAGTGTTGTGCTTTTAAAAAATAATGTGTGGAAGGCCCTGATTGGTTTGGCTCAGTGGATAGAGCATCGGCCTGTGGACTGAAGGGTCCCAGGTTTGATTCCAGTCCAGGGCATGTACCTTGGTTGTGGGCACATCCCCAGTAGGAGGTGTGCAGGAGGCAGCTGATGGATGTTTCTCTCTCATCGATGTTTCTAGCTCTCTATCCCTCTCCCTTCCTCTCTGTAACAAATCAATAAAATATAGTTTAAAAAATTTATGGAAGAATAAATTGTGCTTTTGCTTTTTTGGTTCTAATTAAATTTGGAATTGAAAGATTTGTCATTTTATGGGCATTCTGTACATATAATAGCAATAAATTAACCACAGCTTATTCAGGTATTTTGGCTGTTTATTAACTGAATTATTTATTATACTTGGCATTTTATCATTCTGAATAAAATGGTAAGTTGAACTAAAACACTGAGTTTTTTAAAGTCTGGTAGTAATTTCTTGAGTTGGGACTATGGTATCTTTCTTTAGGCTCTTTCTCATAAATAATATCCACTTGGTAAAACTGCATGCTAATTGCTTCCACTCAGTTGATTTACATTGTTGAATTTCATAAGGCAGGAAAGGGTATATTTTGGGTAGTAGGGATCTTGAAAGGAAAATATATCAGTAGTGGCCACAGGCGCTCTAGGAATGCTGACTATTAATAAAGAGGGCAGTCGGTTCCGTACCTTCATGATCTTGAAGTGGAATATTCATTCAATGCTAAGTTTAGTGGGCTTTTATCTTCAGGACTGTTTTTCTTACTCACTTCAGGCCTCACTCCATTATAAACTGGTTCATCTCTCTTCATGCACTTTGTGCTCTGCTCTCTGCAAACCTTTTATTGCCATCAAACTGAATCCTCACCTTAAATTTGACTAGCGACTCTTGTTCTCTCTTATCCAAGACTTTCAACAGGACATTTCCATGTGCCTTCATGCTTAGCATTTTACACAGCTGGCAGAACTGGTGTTCTAATAGCACTTCATCATCTCCTTACTCTCATTCTCCTAACTTTGAAACTGACCTCAAGCGAAAGTATTTCAATCTTCTGCAGGTGTCAAATTCTTTACTTTCACAGATTGGTTTCATTCTCACTTCCTCTGCTCCAGTATACTTCAGTAACCCACTCTTCCGGTCTCAAAACATTATCCTTCCCAGAACTATTTTACTTTTAATATTTAAACTCCAAGACCCACTCCCTAAATACTCCTCTCTAACTTAATCTCACTGGCTCCCCTTATTTCATACCTTAAAACACTTAGACCATTAACTGCCCCCGCCTTTCCTTGTCATTCCACTTTATTCTCTTTTTTGTATATAACCAGAATCACATGGTCAGACAATTCACTTGCTCTCTCACTAGGGCTTTCCATTTCTTTCTCTCTTGCCCCCATCCCTTTGCCAGTCCCAATGGGTGGGTCCTAACATCACTTGTAAGGAAGGCGCTGCTAGAGAAAACGGCAAGGTGATGCAGACCCTGAATATTTACCCCTGGATGATTTCCAACCTCAGCTGGTTACTAATCAAAATCATTGGCATTAACTGACCCCCTTTCTCATTGCTAACCAAAAGCACTCTCATTCTTTTCAACTTTGGAGCATATTATATGCTCCCTCAATATGTAAGAAATTGCCATACCATCTACTTAACAAAATGAATAAAGCCTTTCAAACACGGTCTTCCTTGACTTCCTGTAACCCTCCATTATATACGTACATGTGTGTGTGTGGGGGGGAAACGTAGGTTTACAGTTGTGAGTATCCCAAACAGTTTATTATTTATTAATTATCATATTATTTTCCATACAAACAACTGTAAACCTAGTTTTGCCCAAATATAGATATAGATGGTATAGATATAGACATAGATATATGTAGATCTAGATATATCCATTTCTAGCCTACCCCTTTCTTTCCCGTCTTTAATCCTGGCTCTCTGATTCCTCCATGATCTGGGTTTGTCAGTTAATTTTTCTTCTCTGAAAGTCTTTCTGTTGCTTCCTGTGACACTCCCACCCTAAAAATCTAAGTATCTTTTTATCTTGTATATCAGTCTGGGTTGCACAGAAAACAGATGGTATACTAAAATTAGTGTAGTTTGAGTATTTCAGTAGAATTTCATAAAGGGACTGTTTACAGAGGTGTAGGCAGGGTGTAGGTAAAGCATAAGGAACAATGAAGTATCAGGGTCTAGTAACAATGGGGTACTTTACCATCCAGAGGCTAAAAATATGAGAAGATGGTGTAGTGACTGGAACAGACAAAGAAAGGGCTTCCTGAGAGCGGCTGTGACCTTTGGTTGATGAATGCAGTCACTGATAGATATAGAACTAGGGCAATAAATCCCAAGAACTCAAAATCCTAATCTCTCTCCTTTCTTTGATTTCCTACCAGTGTTTTTCATGCCCAACAGGCAGTCAGTGGTCAAGGGAGCTGATTGAGTTAGTGTGTCAGCCTTGCAAGGCATAGAGCCAGTTAGAGAAGGGTCTAAGTTGTACCCAGATAGGCAAATGGCAGATACTTATCATATTTTGATTTTCTTTACTGTTTTAGCTCCTTTTTTAAAAAAAATATATTTTATTATTTTTACAGAGTGGAAGGGAGAGAGATAGAGAGTTAGAAACATCGATCAGCTGCCTCCTGCAAACCCCCTACTGGGGATGTGCTGGCAGCTGAGGTACATGCCCTTGACCAGAAACGAACCTGGGACCCTTCAGTCCGCAGGCCGGCCGACCCTCTATCCACTGAGCCAAACCGGTTAGGGCTGATTTAGCTCTTTTGAACAACTGTTTGCTCCCAGAATATAGGCTCCTCTTTTGGGAGGCTGTTTGGGCAGCTGCACCTGTTGCCCCAGCCCAGATTGATTTTCCTTTTCTTCCCAAGTTGCTGAAATCCATCTCCATTAGCCAATTCAAATGTTTATTTCCTAATATTATTTGCTCATTATTACCAGATAGTTAATCAGCCCCTTCCTATTTTTCCAAATATTCTTTACATATCTCCAGCAGAGGAACTTTTCCATTTTTTTTTTTTTATGATCTGAGAAGTAACTTTATAGCAAGGACTCTATATTGTTTATCATTTGTCTATACAAGTTCCATATTCATTGTTGCTTGGTGCATGTTAGATACTCAAAAAGTATGTGCTTTATTCATTTGCATGTTGTCTGTTTTTCTACTGGTATGGAGACCCTTATTGCTAACTGCTGTACTAGGGTTATCTATATGCCTAATACAGTTTGTTGTGGGTAATCTACTTGGGAAATAAATAAGTGACTATATTTAAAATAAAAATCACTTTCTAAAAGGTTCAGTAGTACCAGTTCCTATGCTTTATCTTGCGTAGCATACATTGAGAAGGATGACCTGGAAACAAGGTCCAAAGATAACATTGGCATCAAAGACAATTTAAAGGAAGGCGTGGGCAGAGGACCACATTGCTTCTTTGAAAAAAGAAGCCTTTCTTTTTTCATTGCTTTCATTTTACTGCAAATGCACAGAGACAGGAAAAGTTATGTAGGGACACTCATAATCGAAAGAGACAAATTTACCACTAAAGCAACATGTGTAATATTCTAAAATTGTGGTGGTGCTTTTTGTGGAAAAATTTAAAATTATCTAATACCATATAGAGCTTTGAATTTAAATATATACATTTAGTCTATTCTGTGTTTTTCTCTTTAATGTTTCCTATCAATCATTTATGCTTTACAGTGACATATTTAGCTGCTTCTCCTCTTGGTTACCTCAGAAGGAGTTGGCATTCTTGTATTGAGAATTGTGTTCAAGTAGGATTTGTCAAGTTGATCATGTGGAATATCATCCTTTAACTTTTAGGATCGTGCTCTTAAATGATTTCATTGTTTGCACACTGTACAGGCATTCTGCATGGCTTACCTTGACAGAGAGGATGAAATGGACTAAATATGTATGCTCTGACTTCAGTGCCCTTGCTCACCTCCAGGTTAAGGAAAGATTCCACATTAACCCTATCATGGCAATTCTGAGAAAAGAACTTTTTATTTTCTTAATAAACCCTGTTAGCTTTTGCTCTGAGAGATTCTTTTGGTTGGTAATCCTCACCCAAAGACATTTTCCCACTGATTTTTAGAGAGAGTGGAAGGGATGGGATGAGACAGAGAGAGGGAATCATCTATGTGAGAGAGACACATCGTCTGGTTGCCTCCTGCATGCGCCCTGACTAGGGCCAGGGATCTAGCCTGAAACCTAGGTACACGCCCTTGACTGGAATTGAACCTGGGACTCTTCATTGGTGGGTCAACACTCTATCCACTGAGCCAAACCAGCTTGGGCTTAGATATTTTTCAATATATATTCTCTCCCATATATCTTTTCTTCACAGTTCTCAGCATTTTGTATTTGAAAAGGATAAGAAAAATCTGCTTTCTTTATTTAAATTTGCAGACAAAGAAATGTGATGCTTTATTTTTATTTAAGCCACATTGAAATATATGTTTCTATTCTTATGTGTTACTATTTTTGCTTCTTACAATGATAAAGTCATGTTGTTTTTTAAAAAATGTGAAATTAACTAGATGTGAAGACCATATTTTTTAGCTATCAACAGTAATTAAAAGGTGGTTTTATTCCCTAACCACACATTACATTTCACACTTTCCTGATTGGATTTTGCTCCCAAGGTGCTCATTGAATGGGGATTTAAAGTTTATTTTCAGGTAGCTCCTTTGTGTTTATACTGTTTACTTTTAAATTCTTGAAGAAACTATAACTAAATGCCAATGTAGAGAATTTTCAACACTCTAAATAAAAGTTTTTATATTTGTTGAAATATGTCGGAGACCAGCATTATCTGTTTTCTTTGCTCTTTAAAAATATTAACATAGCATCTCTCTGTTGTTTCCTGTGTGCTGACCATGTTCCCTCTATTTCATGATGGGGTTATAATACCAGGCAACAGAATTACCAGAACAAATAAAATGATGATGAGGAAATTGTCTTAAAGAGGGACATTTTTGTAATAGAGAAAGTAGTGAGATACAAGAGGAAAAAGGGTGACAGTTTGAGGTTTTATGGAAGTGTTTTGAGAACTTAAACATTTGCAAATATGTGCAGCTTATTTGTGGGGAAAAAAGGCAGGTATAATATATCTATATCAAGATGACCTACCATCAGTGGTCGGCAAACTGTGGCTCGGCTAACGGTGACTCACGAGCCACATGCAGCTCTTTGGCCCCTTGAGTGTGGCTCTTCCACAAAATACCTACTTCTGTGCATGGGCCATGAAGTTTCAATCGCACTGTATGTGCGCGCCCGCACATGGCATTTTGTGGAAGAGCCACACTCAAGGGGCCAAAGAGCCGCATGTGGCTCATGAGCCGCAGTTTGCCAACCACGAACCTACCTGGTTAGGAATCAAAAGCACCTGTAGAAGCACCCCACTCAGAGGGCCACTGGACAGTTACAAACCCTGCTTCTGGCTGGATTTTTTTTAGTGTCTAACCAGGAGACATTATTGGTTGTATTGTATCTTTATTTGTATGTGTCCATTTAAAATATGCTAATATTGGCAACCCAGTGTTTCTCCTCATTATACTTATGCATTCCATTTTTCAAATAGTAACTCTCAATGGCTTTTTGATATTTTCCTTCTAAGGTGTTTTTCAGAAAATCATATATTCATTGTTTTAAGCAATCTGAAGTTATATAATGAATAAAAATAGCTTTAATTTTTGTCTGCTTACTGTGTATAAGGCCCAACACTAACCATTCTTTTGTATTTTCATTGTAAAAAAATAAAATTTTATTTCATCTAAGTCTAAATCTATTAGTGTGTGTTATGGTATACAAAGTTTTTGTATTTTTCGTTTGAAGCAGTATTATAATCATTGTAATTTATTATACTGGTATATGTATTAGCTACATTACCCTATATAATAAAGTGGTAATATGCAAATTAACCCTCACACCCTCACAAGATGGCTGCCTATGACCAGGCTGGCAGGGGGAGCAGTAAGAGATGACCAGGCCGGCGGTGGGGGCAGTTAGGGGTGACCAGGCCAGCAGGAGAGGTGCAGTTGGGGGCAATCAGGCCAGCAGGGTCAGCAGTTAGGGGCACCAGCCCAGCAAAGGGGGGCAGTTGGGGGTGACCGGGCAGGCTGGCAGGTGAGCAATTAGGAGCCAACAGTCCAAGATTGTGAGAGGGATGTCCGGCAGTCGGACATCCTTCGAGGGGTCCTGGATTAGAGATTGTGAAGGCTGGGCTAAGGGGACCCCCCTCCCATGCACGAATTTTATGCACCGGGCCTCTAGTAAATACATAATACAAATGCTGTTTTGTTCAACTTACATACAGTGGGGCCTTGACTTACGAGTTTAATTTGTTCTGAGATTGAGCTCATTAAGGAGCTCATTAAGGAGCTCGTTAACTCAAATTACTCTGTCAACTCAATGCAAAAAATCGGCCGAGAGACAGCTGATATCTCCAAAAACCCGTTAGTCGGGACACTCGTAAGTCAAGGCCCCACTGTATATGTAATTTAAAGTTTGAGTCATTAAAATTCAAGCAACAGTTACAGTATATGATTTTACAATGTTTTACGTATTTACGCTTTGTTCTTTAATTTTTACTATAAATGCAAGATTTCTTTAAGTCTTTTATTTTTTATTTAAACTTATTGGGGTAACAATGTTTAATAACATTATGTAAGTATCAGGTGTACAGCTTTTTAATACATTATCCGTATATTCCATTGTGTGCTCCCCCACCACCCCCGCCCCCCGCCCAGAGTCTAGGGCTAGGCTGTTTCTGTCACCATATATTTGACCCAATTTACCCTCATTTTCTCCTCCCAGCCTGGTTCTTCCTGATGTGTATTATCTATTATATAAACATTAAGGGGCAGGTATCACTAACCCTACTTTACAAATTCTCCAAAAAAGAGAAATATACCTTTGGATCATAGCTATATAAGAATGCTAATTTTGATTATCATATATTTTTTTCTGTTCTATTCTTCTATCTTCTTTCTGTTTCTTTCCTTCTGTGGTTCTGAAGAACTGTTGATAGATCCAGCACAATGCGTCACAGTTCTTAAAACAACACGAGAATAACACTAGTACATATGAAAAAAATCATTGTTAACAAGGGTGTTTGGAAATAAATAAGATACATTTTAAAAAATTAGAAGCAATTGATTCAGGGTAAGGAAGAAAAAGAATTAAGGATCGGGATTATTAGGAAATATAATGGTTATAATTAACTTGTCTACTCAATTGGGAAATAAAGATAATTACTAAAAGTCTATTAGCTCTTCTCACCTAGTTCAGGTATCTTTTATAATATAAATATTTTAAAAGATCCTTTTAACTTAGGGACAAAGAAGATACGACAACTACACCCACTCTGTGAACTTTCTTATGTTGCTGGTAAACCACAGTATGAAACTGGTATTAACATACAATCCACTTTGATGTCATTATTGGCTGGAGCCAATATTAGTTCGGGCAATATGTATTCATGGTTGCTGTTAGGTATATTCTTGTATTTCCCTGCTCCTGGGTCTCTGACCCACATTTTCACTTTGTGATGTGGAGATGCAGATTTGTCAGGTGAATGCCAATGTCTTGATTCTGCAAGGACACTCACTCTTTCTAGGTAGAAGTGCCAAAAGTTCACTCTTTTTTTTTTAAAAAAATTCTTTATTGTTGAAAGTATTATATATGTCTCCTTTTTCCCCCATTGACCTCTCCCCGCCCACTCCTGACCCCCAGCACAGGCCCTCACCCCCCTATTGTCTGTGTCCATTAGTTATGCTTATATGCATGCATATAAGTCCTTTGGTTGATCTCTTACCCCACTCTCACACCCTCCCCTACCTTCCTTCTGAGGTTTGATGGTCTGTTCGATGCTTCTTATGTCTCTGGATCTATTTTTGTTCACCAGTTTATGTTGTTCATTATAGTCCACAAATGAGTTAGAACATGTGACACTCACTCTTTCTGTGTAGAATTGCCCAAAGTTCACTCTTGAAGTAAAAGCTCTAGGTCCTGATTGGAAGTCACCAAGTATATGTCGCTTTTGCCTTTTCTATTTCTGTTCTTGTTGCTTTGTACAAAAGTCCCTATTCAGGTGCCTATTCAGTGCAACAATCTTTTGTTACCCATTTCAAATGATCTCTGTGAATCTTTTTCCTCTACAGTAGCATGAGGGTGGGAGTCTCCATTCTTGTCTCTTTAAAAGAATATCACCCAGCCTGATGGTATGGTAAGAAGGCCTTTTCGTTATGTTTGTTTCCTTCATCTTTCTACTATATATATAAGCCTTGGGACAGAGCCTTACCAAAGAACTTTGCTACTTAATTTAAAACACAATTCTGCATATGAGAATATTGTCTTCCTCCCTTCTAGAAATGACTGTTGTTCACAGCCCCCTCCTTATTATTCCCCATTTCTTCCTTTAGCCTTTCTTTTCAATCTCCCTTTTGTTTTAACTTTTTTCCCTTCAATTTCATACTATTCTTTAATTACAAAGTTAATTACTGGGGCTAATATTAGCCTCAGTGGTGGCATGAAATCTAAAACATAAAAAAAAATGAAAAAAAGCTATTGAGTCCTTGGAGGTCAAAATTGGGATGAAAGAAAGCTTCTTAAAATAGACAAAGTAAAAATGTGAAGGGCTGGTATAGTTGTCATTTTTTTTCTCAGTACCTAGTACCAAGTATACGTAAATGATGCCCTTATTTACTTAACATCCTTTGAAATTTTGAAAAGTCAGTTCAGTGTCAATATTCACAATCCTTAAACATGAGTTTAGAAGAGCAAAAGGAGCAGAGTCTGTGATTTGAAATCTCAGGCACAACTTTTCACGGTGGTGTCTTCACATGTAAAGTGAAGGATGCCTGTGACACCGCAGACTGTTATGTGGAAATAAGAAAATATGTGACATGTATACAGTGCAGTTCATGTTCTATAACATAAGTTCTCAAGACAAAGGCAGTTTGGCTAACTTATTGTATTTTATTAGTGCATGCCCTGTGTCTCAGGGGATACGTAATGTTATTAAAAATTAGGCTGTAGTAAGAATAAAAAGCATTTATTTGAACATAGGAGGGGTTGCAATCCAGATTCAGGGCACAGATTCAGGTAGCAAAGTGCTCAATCGTGCTCTGAAGAAAACAAAAGCAGGGCTTATAAAGGGCAAAACCATGACAGCTATCCTCACTTAGGTCCTTCATGTAAGAAAGGATGCTGGCTAGGTCAGGTGGGATTGATTAGGCCCATTATGTAAGTGAAGGATGCTGGCTGTCAAAATGGATTGGTTCCTTTCAAGGTGAAGAAAGCAGATGGTCTGCTCACCATGATGAGAAGTCAAGTTCACATATGTCTGTATAGCAGTCCTTGACTCAGAATGTTGGTTGTGCACCATCGAGCTGGGTTTAGCAACATGTCAGTAGTTCAACAATAGTTCCAAAACCAAGATTTGATACGTGGTTAGGCCCCGCTTCTTCAATGGCCTCCTGACTCCATTTTATGTTACTCTCTTAGCACTGTTTATTCCATTTTATTTTCTATATTATCACTAGATAATACCATGTTTAGGAGTGATCAGATGTGTTTGTTACAAAGTACGATCACTCTAGGTCAGATGTGTTTCAGGAACACACATTTTAAATCACTCTCAGCAGGTGGTTCTAATACTGTTGAAAGACCTCAGTGATTAGGTGTTGAGTCATGGGACTTGACCTTATTGAGTCCATTTCATCTTTGATGCTTACTAACATGTTGCCTTGATCTAGTGATTGAAACACTTTAAGCTTATTTTAATACAGGGATAAATGAGTTGCATACTTAACATATAGTAAACACTAATCAAATCACACAATTAGAGTCTAGTGGGAATATTTCTACATAAAGAAATAATTTGATGACCTCCCCAGAGAAGATTATAACACCGAGATTAAAGAAGAAATCCTATTGTGACCAGGGATTATGTGAAAATGTAACAACTCTTTCATCCCTTAACATTATAAATCCGTACTTGAGTGGAAGAGTGTTTATCAAAGATGGGCTTCTAAATGTATTTTCAAAGCTCCTTTCTCTCATTTATGTGTGCTCTATGTCTTTTCTCTATTTTTCACAAAAGGATAACATTTACACACATCCAGAGAGACAGAGAGAGAAAGACAGAGGAAAAGAGAAAGATGGTCTTAAATGAATAACTGGGAACATTTGTGGTAAGATTGTTGACATAAGAGAACATTAGGGAAATAGTTGGCAAATTGTGTATTTTTTTAAAATTTCTAAAATAATGATATTCGTTTGATTTAAATGATCAGTGAGTGGAAAGTCTAAATACCTTAATTCTATTTTATCTGTCCCTCTGCCCTTATAATTCTAATAATTATTTTCCAGCTTTTCTCAAATAACTCATATATTGTGTAAGTTTTCTGAAAGCTATACTTTACTCAAAAATACAAATAAATATATTTTAATGACACTTAAATGACCGATAGGTACACACATTTTAGCTATTACCTGTCTTCCTCTTAACCTGTATTTTCCTTTCTGAGTCTGGATCAATACTACTATCCCTCTTGCAAGAAAAGTACAAAGACAAGTAGAGAATGAAGAGGCCAGTAAGAGAGTTTGCTCCATCATTAATGTTGTCAGTATCTAGTTAAGTTAGATATTGAAGAAGAAATCAACTACCTTCTCCTCCACTATCAGCATCAGGAAGCCGTGTCACTTGCTGCCCTCACAGTGAGGGAGAAAAGAAATTGGCATCAGCCAGCCTTACTGACTGTACCTCCTTTCGACTAAATAAAACGCAAAGATTCCAAACCTTAGATTGATTTCAGTAAAACCAAACCTTCAGGCAGTACAAATGAATAGAGTTCCAGGATTCTCAGATCATGGGGGATAAAATTCCCTGAGTTCTCTCATAATAAGAAATATGAGCACATACGTATTGAATATGCAGGAGCTTAATAATGAGCCTGAAAACAAAGGAACATTTCATGCAAAGAATTTGAAAAATACAAAGAAAATGTGGCTTCTTTATAGTTAAAATTACATTTTGGTCTTGTGCTTTTACTAAATCTTTCTTTGAGATATGAGAAACTAAAATGACTAACCCAGTGAAGTATTTGAGCCACTGAAGATTTCAGGCACATAAGCTGATCAGAGAATTAAGAGTTCCTTACTTGGAACACCTTGCCTTTGTTAGCTTATTTGTTTATTTGGATCAACAAGTCTATTCACTGCCGCTGTTACCTGGAACTGACATGATAGAGACTCATTATTGCAGATTAGTGTCTGAAAGTGAGCAACACTTATAGATAGCAATTCTTGTTTTCCTTTCCAAATATTCTCTTGAGTGAAGAAAAGCCAAGGGCTAGATACTAAAGGAGAATTAAGGCACCTCAAACAAACAAACAAACAATAGGCTTAATCCTTTTTTCACTCTGGTGTTTAGAAGGAGCAGATTACCCATCCTTGGAATAGATGTTCTGCTACTTTGCATTCTGATTATGGGAGCTGATGGCAAGGGCGCAAGCACATTCCCCAAGTTTAATAACAACGCATATTTCCATTATTTTAGAAACAAAAACAGAAGTGTTCACTATGTGCAGCACTTTAATCTCTGCTGAGGTGACATGCTTTAAATCCAGCAGAAAGAATGCAGGCATCAGAATCTATGTGCAGAGAGATTTTAGTACGTGAACATTTTATTACATGATGTAAGAAGTGATACTACAGGAGTTTAGCATAACGTCAAAACTCCTTGTACACGATCAGATTTAAATATAGTATCGTGTTTTAATCTATTTTTGTCTTTGTCAAATTGACAATCATCTTTTGTCTTGTAATTAAATATCAGTTTGGACCCTCAGGCCTCTGAGACAAATTGGTTGTATTTTTATATGTTAAACACTGACTTAATTCAGTTCAATCTTTTAATTCTTCTTCCTTTAATTACTTAGTAGCTCAAACTAATAACTGGTTTTGTTTCTTTAAACTTATCATGTAGTCTTGCCAAAGCAAATTGCTATATCTGATTTCATGTGAATGCCAAGTTGCTTAGCAACTTAAATCTGCCTTATATTTCATCTTTTTGCATGCTCTTTAATCTCTAAATTTTTATCAGGGTATAATTTTAGTCATATATCTATATCTATTCAAATATTTTTATTCACGGAGTCAGCAGTTTGTTCTCCATTAACTTTGTAGGTGTGTGCGTGTGTGACGCAGGGGTGAAGGGGGGGAGAGAAACAGAGAGAGAGGGAGACAGAGGCAATGAGAAAGAGAGAGACAGAGAGGTGATTAATGTAAGATAGAGGTGGGAGTCAGAAGAGCAAAGAGAAGATAATAAAATAATGCATTTATAATATTCTATTCTTGTTTCTTTTAGGCTCATAAAATCTTATTCCTTTTCCACCTTTCATATGTGGTTCACATGTTCTGTTCTGTCTTCCAGGTCCCCAGGCTCTTGTTTCTAACCCCAAGAAGCGGGGGTTTAGTCATCTATTGTAGTCCCTGCACTATTTCATGCATAATTGGCATTCAGGCTCAGAAGACTCTTAAAACAGATCCGAGTCAGAGCCTTGTGTGGCTTTATCCCCAGAGAGAAATTATCCCTTTGGGAGGTTTGTCATCTTTGGCAGGAAGAAAATGCTGTTACTATTTTGTGCTTTCATTGTGTCCTGGCAGACAGGCAGTGACTTTTCAGCCAGGTCTATAGGCTAATTGTAGAAATGATGAAAAATGGCAGAATTGAAAGAAAAAAAAAAGTGTCTTAAAGTAAGTGACAGTTGTCACTTTGCTTTTTTTCTGCTATTTGCTGTAATAGGCACCCAACTATAAGGGAGCATTTGAAGGAGAAGAAAGATTTGTTTCATACATGAATAATATTGAAAGGAAATTAGCTTTAAATATTAGGGTGCATTCCTTCAGAATGTAATTACCCTATATTACCCTATCAGTCACTCTTCTTTATCAGAGGCCAAGAGTAATTTCCCCCGCACCACCGTTCTTCCATACCCCCTCTCATAAATGCATACTCAGAGGTGTGTTGCTTACAAATCAGGAAAACAAATGGCGACAGGGAGAGTGAGTGCCCATTAATTTTGTACTTTCTTTTTGAGAACAAATGCTTCAACCCAGCTATTATTTGTCTCAGGCATGAAAGCAACCTTTGAGCTTAATGCTGTGAATTGTTGGCTTCAACTTTATTTTCTTTATTTTTTATTTTTTAGAGTGGGGCTCAAATTTTAAATAGGCGGTGACAATTCTTGTTTAATGTGCACTCAATTAATTTTAGCTTTTGCTTACGGAAATTTGTGGGTTTTTTTTTTTTTTGACATCCTAATATTTTTCAGCTCTGCTTTTTAAAAATTTCTGTTTATAAGCTCTGCAATGTATGATTAATCCTTTTTTATCAGGGTTCATTTCTTCTGCATCTCTCCCAGTTGCAAAATTTCAAAGGTATAGTTTTTCTACGATTTTAAAAATGTATGGCACATGCAATTGTGCTTTTCTAATTGCATTACAACAGAATGCTTTTGTCCAGTCCAAATGCCACCGAGCTTGACAGCTGTGTGTTTACAGCAGTCCTAACCCTCTTCCTAACTGCCCTCCTGGTGATTTGAGTAAGTAACCTAGAGGATGTGTGTGACCTTATTTTCCCTAAATCACATCTGTCAACATCAGACATCATATGGTTCCTCCCAAACCCCTATATGCATCTTCTTTTCTTGGCCATTTATACTTATCCTTTCTTCAAACCACTTGGAAATACATTATCTCTGCCATTACCTGGCATGTAAAACCTAATATACAGCCAATGGAGCTGTATCTATCTGGATGCTCCCCAGCTTCTAATTCTTTGAGCACCAGAAAGGAGCTCTGTTATAAGTGGGAAGAGTGAGCTCTGTTATGCCATACCAGGCCCTTGGACCTCTACTTCTCCTTGTGCTAGAAATTCACAATGTGAACACACAGTGTTTCCCTCAACATCCTTGTGGTCTGAGTAGAGACAGGTGCCATCCCATCCACCACCTTCCTGTGCCTTCATTTCTTGTAGACTGAAACTTCTCTTTTTCCACCTAATACTACAAAGGCTTCCATGCCTATGACTTGAGATGAATAAATTATGGGGCTTGTGTGTTCAGTAGGGGTGAGGGGAAGTATGCTATCTATTAGTAGCAACTGGCCCAAACCATGCTCAATACAGGAGCATCCATATCTATTTGGTGGTAAATGGAATTCATCTCCAAAGAATAGCTGGAGAATGTGAGATTTAAAATGTTATTCCCAAAGCAGTTTGGCTTTCGACTTGGTGATGATCTGTTACAACACTGAGTGAGGAAAGTTGCTTCTGGCAAAGGATTCCAGGTCAGTTGAAAGGGTCTGTCCTCTCTCTGTTAGAGAGGGACACATGCCAGGAGAAATTCACTGGGGTGAGTATATCAACTTTCTAAAATTGCTTCCTCCCAGTGAGGATATTCTTTGTTGTAGGTTATATTTCTTTCTTATACCAGTACTGTCTGCCAAGACTTTTCTGAGCTAAGGCATTGTTTTTACACTGTTTTTTTACCTTGTAGGAAAGACTTACCAATCAGACATGGATGGTTCCAGGAAAGTCTGTTGCTAAGAAGAATCAGTGAAATTCCTGGGTGGATATTTGGCACCTAAACTAAGAACATCCTGGTTTTTAAAAGTTTTAGTATCTTTATTTTTTTTAAAGAATATAACTGATAGAGAGCCAGCTAGTGAATGGTTATAGATTAGAAAAAAAATCCTTCAAACTGATATGTTTCCAACTTTTCAAAAGTATATATATATATATATATATATATATATATATATATATATATATATATATATATTGATTTCAGAGAGGGAGAGGGATATAGAAACATCAAAGATGAGAGGAGAATCATTGATCGGCTGCCTCCCGCATGCCCCACACTGGGGATCTAGCCCACAACCAGGGCAATGTGCTCTGATCAACAATCAAACTATGACCTCCTGGTTCATTGGTTGATGCTCAACCACTGAGCCATACTGTCTGGGCAAAAGTGGACTCTTATAAAGAATGTCCTTTGGTTCATTACAGCTGTCACTGTGTGCAGAGCCTGGCACTCTCTGAAATGTCTCCATGCTTTCACACGTGTGCAGGGGATATTCTGTTAAAAATCACCTCCTCTTTGACTGTTAGGCTGTACTGTGTGCAATCGTTTCCCAGCAGTCCGGTGCTTTATCACATCATTTGAAGTTGCTGTCCAGTGTATCTTTCAAATATTTATTCTGATACCTAGTGTTAATAACCCTGCTGTAGACACAGACAACAGTGTGGTGATAGCCAGAGTCAAAGCGGGTGGGGGTAGGTGGAGGTGGACAAAGTGGGGGGAAATGGGAACAGAAAAACTTTGCTTGGGGCAGTGGGCGCACGATGCAGTGTGCAGATGATGTTTTATTGAGTCATACACTTAAAACGTGTATGGTTTTGTGAACCAATGTCACCCCAATACATTCAACAAAATAAATAAATAACCCTGCTGTAACTCACTCAATAATGGGAGAAATCCTGAACCTAGTTATGCTATGAATGTGGCTCAAGAACTATTTATTTCGCTTGGCATTTGTGTTTCCTCCTAGAAACTCATGTAGAAAACCTGACCTGACAATATCACATTACATATTCGTTCCATCAAATAAAACACTCTATTCACATAAGCCTTCAAAACATGTCCCGGTTGGGGTCTGGCTTATTTACACCTTGCCCTCCTTGTTTTCGTGCTTCTTGATGTAGGTTTCTTGTGTTTTACAGTGTTTACAGTCTTCTATGTAGAAGACAATCTGTTCTAGTGTGGGAAAATGATCAGAACTTTATTTTTATTTTCAACCCATCTTATTTTAAATAGATTTTTATGTGTATTATAATTCCCATAATTAGTAAGTAGGACAGTGTGTGTGTGTGTGTGTGCGTGTGTGTGTGTGTGTGTGTGTTAGTAAACAGATGCACAGGTGGAGAATGAGTAGACTTTTTTTTGCTATGAATGTGAAATTAGACAAAGGTAGGAAACAAAGTTAAAGACATTTTTCAAAACTGTTTTACTAAAGGAATATATTGATATATGTCCAGCACGCCCATGATGGCATCAGATTTGTGGAGCATGACTTAGATCTTTGCTCTTAAAATTATGTTTTGGGGAAATCTTCATATAATTTAACTAAACATCATGTTCTATTATGTTTTATGTTTTTTTAGTATTGGTCTATTCAGCATTATTTCCAATGTAATCATCTTAGGAACACTAATGCTGTTTTTTCCAGTTGAAAAAATTTCCCAAAAGATTAAAAAGTTGGAGGATAGAAGAAGCCAGGACAAGTGGTTATGTTAATTAAAACTATATTATCTGTGTTTTGATTATAAGTACTTGATACATTGGGAAACTAGGAAACAATGTCCACAGATCTCATCCTGAGAGGTCTGATTATTTTTAGGGAAGTTTAATAATTCCGATTACACTGTCAGTCATAAGCCGTACTTGTTCAATTGGCCTCTGGTGGCAATTTCTTTAAAACAGCCAAAGGACCTTATGATGCAGCATTATTCCAAAACATGTACAAAGATTCAGTGAAGCAAAACTTTTCTTCTCCTTCAGCTGCCATGTTTGCAAATTCATTATGAATTTCTTTTATTTTTAAAGAGATAAGTCCATTATTTCGCCATGTCCCTAAGCACAAAATTAAACTACCAATTCCACAACCAATAGCACAAACCAGTGGAGTCAATTGCAATTATTGGTCTCTTTGCTGATTGTATTTTCTAAAGTGTAAAGTAGAGTATATCAGTTTCCAGTATTCAGCTATAATTTCTTTAGCATGTAAGCATCTACTAATTAATAGAAGAGTGCAAATTTGCTTTATTTCTAAAAGAATAAATTATATAAAAAGTCACATTTATAGAACTATGATTTTAGAATAGTATCTTAAAATCTTCATGTAACTATTAAAAATGACAAAATAGAACTTAGAAAAAGTATGAAATTAATATAAAATATGTTTTACAATTATATTATAGCTCTAATAATTCTCATGAACACACTAGCATTATAAAAACTTTTTAAAAGATTGCCTGAGTTAAATAATGAAAATATGGCTTTTAAAATGCAATGAACTACATGTAAAGACTATTGATGCATTAGTATCACTAATGGTTAGGATGTATGTTCTCTTTCAATGATCCAACACATCACAAATGTAGGTGAGAATTTTTCTATGACCCCTTCCCCAAATATCTTATCAATTATCCAAAATAGTGAACAATAGCTTAGTATATCCCAAAACATAAAAACAGAAGGGGCTGTATATGTATTTTTATAACATAGAGTCAATTAAGTAGAGACATTTAATAAACTACAAGTTAAGTAGCATCAAAACTATATACCATAAATTAACTTTCCTTTTACATTACATTCCCTCATGCCATAAATCCTAATTTTCTATCACCAAGTACCTTGGCTCCAGCCCTTTTATGTTATTTCTGTCTCCAGAGACACTTCATTTGCTTCTGTTGTAGATCAATGATGTCCTTACTGGCCACTCTTTCACTGTACTATTGTCCTTCATGACCTGCTGATTTTTCACACACAGAGCCCACATAAAAATATAATTATTACTAGAAGATAATAACTTTTGTACTTTTCTATTATGGGTCCCTTATGTCTTAAAGTGTAAATTTCAATACAAATCCTAATAGTGGATTCTATGAGTTTGGACATAGGTAATAAAGCCTCTCTAATAATGGAAATTATAATAAGGGGCATCTCCATGATTATTTCAATTTATCAATGATGTTCCAATAAGAGGCAATTCTCACAGAAATTTACATATCACCCTGTATTTTAAAAGAAAATAAAGCAAAATCAAGGAGCAAAAAGACACTATGTTAGAAAAAAAACTTAGAAAAGGGAATCAAATGTACTAAATACATACAGTATGCTAAGAATAATGTTAATTTATATGTTATTTAATCTTTAACATTTTTTATTTTAATTAATGAAAGAAAGAGAGAGAGAGAGAGAGAGAGAGAGAGAGAGAGAGAGAGAAAAAGAGAGAGAGAGAGAGAGAGAGACCAATTTGTTGGTCCACTTATCGATGCATTCATTGGTTGATTCTTGTATGTGCCCTGAAAGGGGATCAAATCTGCAACCTTTGCATATCAGGATGATACTCTAACCAACTGAGCTACGTAGGCAGGGCCAAAAATTGTTTTTAAATTAATATTCCTTTTTATAAACAAGAAACTTGAGGTTAAGTTTCTAAAAATTTTAAAATGTTTTATCCAGTGTTTTACTTTATAACCTATATCCAATTCTTATAAATCAAGTTATTTACAGTTACTCATAATTCAGCCATGACCTCCTTTGAATTATCAAGAAAACTAAGACATACAAATTGAATTTTTAGAAAAATGAAAATGTAGTCTATTACCCATCTTTTAATTTGTGTACATCTGCTATACCCTTATGGGACTCATATAATATGCTAACAAATATGTTATGTACTTGCAGAAAAAAATTAAAATCCAAAAATATTTTTTCAAGAAACTCTCAACTCACTGGAGGAATAGTTTAGAATCAGTATGCTGAGTGGTAAAAGGATACATGGAGAATAGGTTACTGGTTCACAAATGAAGAAATATATCATGCTATAGGAGAGGGATTTAATTTGGTTAATTTAACAGATGAATTTTGACATTTGTTTTGAAGAAGGAGTACATGTTGGTGGACAAAAGGGATGGAGGAAGGTATTCCAGATGGATGAGAACATGTTCAGATTAAAGAGATTGCATGAAATGCCCAACACTATACTTGTTTATAATAAGGAACATGTGGGCAAAGGCAGTATTTCCCAGACCTTATATTCCACGGTGAGGAGTTTGGACTATGCAGGTGCAAAATGATTATAGTGGCGGTTGAGAATGACTATTCAAGAGGCAAATATAAAATATCGTAGTATTCATCAAACTTGAGAAAAGAAAGTCCATTTGGTTGTTGCAATGATCAAGATAAGGTATCTTTAGGATTTGAATTGGAGCGATGCAATAAGGATTGAGAAGCAAAAAACAAAAGCTCTCAAGATAAAGTTAGGTGATATAATTGAGAGGTCATGGTGAACAATTACACATGGAGTGAGGTAAAAACAATTGTTGATAGAGTTTTCCAGATCCCTAATAATATAAAAGAGAGGACGATGAATTCCATTTGTTGGTAGCTGAGTTTGAGATTCTGTGAAACATATAGAGATAACTAGTAGCCCACCACGTATATCATTGAAATGTGGTCTGGATCCATGTAGAGAGGAAATTCAGAATCACAATGATAGCTCAATTTTGGGTGTAAAGAAAATAAATAGGGAGGATATTTCAAGGGAAACCTGAAGGAAAAGATAGCCAAGAATTGAATATATGGAAATACAGCATTTAAAATACATTGATGGTGGTGGTGGCGGGGTAGGGTGGGAGTAGACAGTAGAAAGAGAACTATGTGGTCTTAAAGAGAATAAAGTAAGGAAGTGGTTGTTTCAAATAGTACAGTGGTTCGTTATCCTAAGATAATAGATAAGAGTTCATTAACTTCAGCATTTAGATCACTGGAGACCCAGTGGAAGTTTCAGTGAAGCAGTAAGAAGGGCTGTGATTTTCTCTCAGTTTCATGAATCGAAAGAGACGCTGTAGAGCAGCGGTTCTCAACTTGTGGGTCACAACCCCTTTGGGGGTCGAACGACCCTTTCACAGGGCTCGCCTAAGACCATCGAAAAACACATATAATTACATATTGTTTTTGTGATTAATCACTATGCTTTAATTATGTTCAATTTGTAACAATGAAAATACATCCTGCATATCAGATATTTACATTACGATTCATAACAGTAGCAAAATTACAGTTATGAAGTAGCAACGAAAATTATTTTATGGTTGGGGGTCACCACAACATGAGGAACTGTATTAAAGGGTCGCGGCATTAGGAAGGTTTAGAACCACTGCTGTAGAGCAATGAGTACAGTACTTATTCAAGAACTTGAGTGTGAAATATAATAAAGATAATTTAACTTATATTAGTTGAATGTTTAAGGTTTTTTTAATTGATTTATTTGTTTCCTTGAAATATGAATGTACTATAGAATCTATATTTATATTGAAGATGTGGCTTTAAAAAATAAACATTGACACCTAGGTAATGTGGTGTTCAATTGTTTCTGAAAACTAATAAAACATTAGGTAGGTAATTAAATTCTCATCCAACTTTTTCAGTAATATAATATTCTGTGATTTAATAGTTTTCCCCATATCTTAAAAATGAAATTTAGAGAAAATTTTCTGTAATATAGTTTTGCTTTGCTACCTTGCCATCTTAAACTATTATCTTTCAATTAAAAAATGTTTTCTTCAATGTGAAGAAAAATGTATAACATAAGTTCCTAATGTGAGCAATTGTGTTTATACAGTGTAACATACATACAATGTTAATTGTATACATTTTCTTCAATAGCTGAGGGTTGAAGATCATATGGTATAAGAATCAGAAGGTCCAGAATCTGAATCCTGGCAGTTTTAGGAATTAGCATTTAATCTTCATCAAGTTACTTAGCATCAATGTCCACGTATGAAAATCAGGAATTACTTTCAAATGCACTTGTGAAGATTGAATATAATAATATATGTAAAATCTTTGCATAGTTTTCAGAATACAATACCTGTCTAATAAATTGTACTTCCTTTTAAAATTTTCTATCTCAGCAGAGTACTTGAATTCTAAACAACTGCTCCTTATTATTTTTTTCCAAAATAAAATATTTTTACTGTTAAAGAAGTTGATTAAGAATAAATACCACCTAATGAGCCTTAGGGAAACACTTTTTAGAATTTCTAGTGCTTGATAAAGTATGCATTTCATACTTTTAAAATTACTTCCCTAAATTTTTTTTTGTACAACTAAATACTTTATATTGCAAAACCCTCGAATAGTCATCAAGCTGTGCTACCTATCTTTTCCACATGAGCACAAACATAGAAAATATAGATTTTTAAATTTTCATGTGTACTGGCTAATCCTAGGGGATTTGAGCTTTCTATGAGTGAATCTTGGTGAAAAAATTTGTACATGTCATCATGTCAACTCTTATAATAAAAATGAGTAAAGCATTTGGGATTATAATATTGATTGAATAATATAATATAACTAGTGGTCCAGTGCATGCATTTGAATACATTGAAAGGAAATTAATTAGAAGAAATATTTTAATTTATCTATTCACCCTTTCTCTATAATAGAAGAGTCAACCAAATTCACAATGGACAATGACAGATGGAAACACACACATGCAATTGGCGCCAGCAAGAGCTTTATATGTATCGCACATGTGCACGTCAATTTAGCCTTTTATAGATATAGAATCAACTTGCTTAATTAGACCTGCTTTCTAATTTAGCTAAACATTTTCCAGCCCAGTGAAGCACCCCAACTTCTCTTTCAGGTAATTGTCAGCAACACAGAAGTAAATATTAACACAAAGCAGATTATTATTGTAGATCACGCAGGGAGAACAAAGGGTAAAATATTTAACTGCAGCAGTGTTCGACTATATTCTGTGCAGTGAGAAGACCTGAAGTCATTTTCAAGGTCCACCATTTCTTACTTCTTTTCAGTCGTGTCAAGTTTCTAAGCTTTCTAAATCTCCATTTTCCAGCTAATGAAAAGAATATAGGACTACACTGAGTCTCCTATCTACCTACTCCAGGACTTCTGTGAGGATCAAATGAGATGAGGCACTGGAAAACACTTAACAGACATTTGGTTAAACTGTGAAATGTTTCCACCTGGCTATAAAGCAAGTCATATTCCTGGGCTGAATAAACTGCAAGGAGGCGAGTTGTAGCTAGGGAGAGGAAGCTGGGCGTTGCTACATGATGTCATTACCTGGATGGACACTTAGTATATTAATATATATATTTCAAGTTTCTAATCCAATAATAATTTAATATCAAATATTCAAAATGTTGATGAATTTCTGATTTCCAGAATTTAAATGCAATGTTAGAACTGTAATTCTGTGGTTATTTTGGATACCACAGTGCTTTCTCTCTCTGTCTCTCTCTCTCTGTCTCTCTGTCTCTGTCTCTCTGTCTCTCTGTCTCTCTGTCTCTCTCTCTCTCTCTCTCACTCACACACACACACACACACATAGCAGCAGCAGCAGCAGCAGCAGGAGCAAATGGTGAAAGTTTCCTGGTTTGTTTGAAGATGAAGACTCAGGGGGGCCACATTTAATAGGAATCTCCAGCTGATCTCTTCATCTGCCATGTCACATTGCATTGGCCCTCCTCCTCGATGACTAAAAGAGTGATATCTTCATTCTCTGCATCTACCCTCTTGGGTATCAGTGTGCTCTGTAGAGGACTTCTGAGGAGGGCGTAGAGGAAACAGTGTCTTTCTGGCCACACTCAGTGTGGAGTGAAAAGCTCTGGATTACTGAACATTGCTTCTCACATTCTCTGATAGGATCCTGCTGGCCTATGGCACACTCTCATGGCAGCCAGAGTCTCCTCAATCCTGAATGTCCAGGTCGAAGGCTCAAACTGCCTTTGCACCAAGAAGTCAGGGGATCAGTGCCTTTAGGATAACTGCATCCCACATGCAGAATGCTACTTGGGCAGGTTTGACCTAGAGTAAATAGCAAATACAATCAAATAAATAAAAATATATCCAGAGAAATGAAACTCTGGAAAGTGACCAAAACTTCAAAACTTGACATGGACTAAAATGGAATGTTTTTCCAGGATTTTCTCATGACTTGTTACAATAAATCAATAATAATTGTGGAGAGATATACAGTTTTCTAAGCATAATTTTATTTCATAAAATACTAAAATCAAAGCTCTTTCCTTAGGAAAGGAGGTATATAAGTATTTTCATTTGAAGAAATGAAGAAGTGAGAGATCTAAAAATCGAATGACTCACCTAAACATTTAAAAATCCCTCTAGGTAGCAGACACACTGCTAGACTAGAGCTAATCTCAATTATTCAAACTAATTATGGGAAATTCTGCTATGGACTATACCTGCAAATAAATTCTATATTCTTGAAAGTGTAGTAATGACCTATTTAAATTATGAAAACTATGTTAAATTCTCCTTTCTTACTCTTCCCTCAAATCCTTTAAAAATGGTGACTGTAATGTATAAGTGCTGTCTAAAGAGAAAGAATGAGAAACTTTGAAATTCCCAGTTACCTATTCTAGGTACACATGACCGAGGGGGCAGGGAGAAGCCCCTCTTTCGTGTCAGTTTAGACTTGCCATGAGGGAGTGCACACAGACTGTCAGGATTCACTCAACGCCTGCCGAGAAGCCTGCCAGCCTGCTTCGTGTTATTTTTAAAGGAATGAGCAAAAAAATCCCCTGCCCTTTCCAAAGAGTATGGAGGCTAGCCAGACTTCTGGGACGCAGAGGGCTTGATGACTTTCTCATCTGTCATTTGAGCTGTTCTGACATTCAGAAACCTTGCACAAGTCTGTCTGGATGCAAATTTAAGGTCGTTAAGTGATTCTAAATATAGTTTGAAAACTTTAAGTCTGCCTCATATTATCACCCCCCAAATAATTAGTGATTGGGGACATTATGAAGGCTATTCGACTTTATAGAACAGAGATCTTCACCTTTTAATGTAGAATCCTTCTTTATTTTTTCCCTTTCCATAAATAGCGTGTAGTTATTAAATATGGAAATATTCAGATAAATGCATATAGGCACTTTGCACTTTGGTTGGAGTAGTGAAGAATGTAAAGTATCACTAGAGATATTTTCGAAATCTCATTATCGAGTTCAAAACTATTCCCCAAGTATAGCAAACTGAGATGAATATCCAAAATTCTGTTTTGGGGACTGTGTTGCTGGTGGTTTGGCAGAATCTTAGGAAGACTGCTGAGGGAAGACATAGAGGTATCGCTACCAATCATATGTTTCAGTGTCAGGACACATCTAAAATACTCAGGGATAACGCCCGGCCTCCTGTGAAGGCAGAGTGAGTGAGCGTGCCCTCCACACTTCCACACAGAACCATCAATCTCTCCTTGAGGAAAACTTGAGTCATTTTTTTCAATGTTTCTCTTCCAAAGTGTCCTTCATATTAGTTATTTATTAAAGTTCATTTAAAAAAAGAGAGAGAGAAAACAGTGGGGATGGGAAGTAGACAAATGAATTATTTTTGTGGCATAGCTGGGACACAAACTCCCCTTTGAGATGTACAGAAGAATAGGATTTTCCTAATTACCCCATTTGCTTTCCTGAGCCAAAATTTGCCTGACTAAATAGTGATGAGGATAAATATACAACTAAAGCGGAAGTGATATATGAATTCAGAAACATCTCTGATAACATGAATGAGTCTTTGGAAAGTATCCAGCTCTTCTCTTCTGTACAATAAGCACTGACATCTCAAATATACCATTGACTTAAATTGTTATCCTACCCCATAGAACCTACTCAGGGTTTTACACCAGTGCTCCATAAATATTTGCTTGGAAAATTTTTCTTGAAATCTTAGTTGACATAACTTAGAATTTCAGAACCATTCTTCTTTTAAAATATGTATTTCAATTAGTTTAGATTTGCAAAAGGTTTATGTTAAGTACATACAGCAATGTTTTATATTACAAAACTATTTAATTACATTTTGAGACATGAAAAATAAATTAGTACAGCATTATGTATTGATAAATTATCTTGTTTGTTCTAATTTCAATAAATAGCTACAGTAAGCTTCCTTGGAAAAACTCAGGAGAGCTCATTTGGCTCTGAATGAAAAAAACAGTTAACATGAAGAGACCAGTACTGTACCTAGGAAATGATAACCCATTTCTAAGACCCTGGACAAATACTAGTATTAAGGATTTCCCAGCAGGATATGTTCAAAAGTACTGATGACAGGAAAGGTATTGGCCATGCTAGCAAAAATGAATTAATTTATATCACAAAGCTAAAATTTTTAAAGCTATACCAAAAGTTTAGAGAGATATTCTAAGCTCTAAAGTAATAAACTACATCACAATACTGTCAAAAATATTAATGAGAACTTTGGGTGGATGCAAGTGTACTATCCTGTCACCAAAACGTGACAATACTATTTTTCCTTTGTTCTTTTTGGCCCTCCCCCTGAAGCATGGAAATTGTATTAAAGATGATACTGACAAACTGGATGGCACATACAAGAAGAGTTTCCAAGAATTAAAAGCAAAAAAATGCTGACAAATTAATTGTAAGACTTAGAATAAGAAGAAAACACATTTGAAAGCCTGGATTCAGAATAAGGTTATTCTAGATGTAGTGGATTCTCATTCGGTGGGGAGGAGTAAGTGGAATTGGGGGTCAGGTAACTGTAGAAGAAATGATTCAGATACTGGTTTAATCTAGATGAACTTAAATGTCCCTCCTACACTGAAGTTCCCTATGTAAAACTTTGTATAAATATGTCTTTACCATCTGGAATGACTGCCACCCTCATGTTTAATTGGGACAGCAAATCAAATTCTGAGGTCTCTTTTCAGTTAGAAATGTTTTTAGTTAATTGAATTTCTTATTTTAACAGCACAGATTCCTGTAGTCCTCATGATTGCAATGAACCTTCTGTGAGATTTCTTCTGTTAAAATAGCTAAGTAATTTCAAATGCTTATCAAATTATCACACTAATCATCACTGTAAGAATTCTATAGTTAAATGTGTTGTCATCCAGTACTGAGAGCCTCTTGTGCATAAGGTGGATATAATAGAGGTTCCTTGAAGTAAGAACAGTGTTATAAGGATGCAAGTGGAAAGGGAAACCAAGGGAAGATAAGAGAAAAGCTCATCTAAGTGGAAAATCAGGAAAGCCTCATGATGAAAGATGGGGGAGATGAGGTTGAAATAGGTGTGAGAGATGGACACTACTTGAATTGGCAGAGACAAGAACACAGTCTTGGTATAGGGAGCAGCTGGATGAAATGGAGAGGAGGAAGAATATAAGGCATAAATTAAGCTTTGACTTCAATAAACTAAGAAAAACCCTGGAAATAGGACTGGGAGCTCTCGGGAATGGCTCTGGAAAGGCTTGGCATTTTGTGCTTTCTTCCATAGGCAGCAAGGAATGATTAAGGGCCTTGCCTGGGTGAGCCACAGGGCTAACCATTAGCAAGGTTAACCTTAAGAATTATGTGTCATGGATTCAAAGGGGAAAGCCTGGATTCAGAATAACCAGTTAGGAGGTTATTAAAATTGTTTGACTAAGAAGATTAAAATTGAGGGGATGCTAATTGGAAAGGAGAAATGTGTACTTTGTTCCTAAGTCATGTTTGAAAACCCTTGAATGTTTTCATTAGAAAAGATCAGGCCAGAACAGCTCTTATAACCATTTTGGCCACCAAATATATAGACATAGACTTTGACTTAGGGAGTATATGCAAGTATTCTTGATGATAAACAACACTTGCTTGAAAACACTACATAAAACATAAAACAATCACTTCTTTTAGTGATGCTTGTTATATTTGAGTAAATAGCCCCAAGTCTAGATGGCTCTCGAGAAAGAAATATTTATTAAATATTTGAGAGGCTTCACTGGTGTGAAAAATGATGATGACTACCACAGCAAGCAATGGACGAGGCCTCATAAATAGGATGCTTAATGTACCCAATATAAAGTGCTGAAAGGGTTTTAATTTTGTCCCTAATGCATTGAAAGCATTTTAAACTTCTGAATTTGATGGGTCTTGTCACAGTCCTTCTGCCATGGCCCCATGGGACTATTACTCTGTTCATTTCTTTCAGTGCATTCTTAGTTATAATAATGAGCTAAAAGGCAAGCAGCACCATCCAAGGTTTAGATAAATGAAAAAGAGCTATGTAGTCTTAAAATGGAGAGTTCAATTGACTGTTCATAGAACTGTTTAAAAATCAGTATGACAACATGTTTTTAGGACTTAATCACAGCATATGGATCAAGGACACAAAACTATTCATGTGGCATGCTTGTTATTCTAATGCAGTCCTTGGAAACTTTCTTTTCCAAGTCATAAAAAATCTGTTTTCAGACATATCATCCAGTTAATAAAATGAAATTGCACGCATGCCTTCCTTTTCTCCCATCACCATCCACATTATTAGAAAGTGAGTGTCATCATCAAGTAGGATTTATTAAAAGCTCCCATGCACTAAGTGCTTTCGTTTTAAATTCAAGTGAGGATTCTCTTATATATTGTATGTTCATATTTTGGCAGTATGTCTATTATTGAGCTTTTATGACAGTTTTTAGAGTCTGATGTAATTCCTGAATTATTTGCTTCTTATCACTGGGTGTCCATTGTAGCAGATCATCATAACTTTTTCCACAGCAGACACCCACTTGTCTCGTGTTAGCTACACCTGCTGACTTCTATTAACTTTTTCCCCCTCCCTTCCTTCCCTCCCTCCTTTCTTTCTTCTTTATTTCTTTCTCACCCAGGGATATATACTTTCATTGATTTGAGAGAGAAAGAGAGGAAAGGAGAGGGAGAGAAAGAGAAACATCAATGTGAGAGAGAAACATTGATCAGTTCCCTCCCACACATGTCCCAACCAGGAATAGAACCCACAACCTAGGTTTGTGCCCTGTTCTGGAATCAAACCTGCAACCTTTTGGACACTCCAATGAACTGAGCCACACAGTGAGATTTCCTTTTTTTATTTTAGAAATAATTTTAATAGGAGTTCCAGTTAATGATGGTACAGGATGGTGCCATATATGACTTGTTAGTCAGAGTGAAATCTGTGGATCAAACTTTGAATAACAGTGGCATCACATGCAAGCTTGTTTAAAATGAATATCTCAGGCCCTAGCACAGAGCTACTGAATCCAAAGCTGTATATTGGTTAGATCCTCATGTGATTCATAGCCCTGTAATGTTTTAGGAGCACAACTGTATTTAGTTTGTGTGGTAAAATAGTTTGATATCAAATTATCATAGCCAACTTTTGTAACAAGAGATAAGTTAGGTGCTCTTTAGTTCTTTGTGAATATAAAATATAACCATATCAATGTGGTGAACATTAATGTTTTTATCTATGAGATTACTGAACCACTCAGTTGAAAGTTATTATACAAGTTAATTATTGCTTAAGTGATAATTCCTGAGTATATGTCGAGCACTTTCCCTTCTTAATTTCCACGAAGGCTTTCACCTCTGAAAGGTAAGTTTTTAAATGGTGTCATCTGTTATAGAAACGCAGTACTGATTTATCACAAATACAGTGGCCATTGTGGGATAGTAGAAGAGCACAGGACGGAAGGTGAGACGTAGTTTATAGTCTTGCATTAGTGATGTGCTGCTCTGAGGCAAACTGAACACTTCAGAGCTGCAGTTTCTTCACCTTCTCATTTAAGATGAGGGAACTAGAATGTATCTGATGTTTTTCAATTCTAAAAATTTCAGAATAATATTCACACAGTTTTTATTCATGTTTAATTATGTGTATTGATTGGAATCTTGATATTAACAGGGTTTCATAGATATAAAAGAGGGACTTAAGGTTAAATATATGAGCTTTGGATTCAGACACATCTAAACATAAATCTAGGTCCTGCCATTTACAGAACATTTTTTAGTAATAAGCAGTTTAGTTTTGTACTTAATATGTTCACAGAGCTATTGAGAGAATTAAATGAGATATTATATGCAATATATCCCCCTGTGCAGTGACTTACACATAGAGGTAATTTATAATTGGCTATTCTAAGTGCTTTTTTTATAACTAAAATAACAAAATGACTAATGTATTTATTCAGAGTTTTGAAGGACATTACATTTAGACTTGAATACTCATTATTCTCCTTTACATTGGTATCTATCTATATATACTAGTATATAAAAGTCTAAGCGATCTTCTGACTGTTCCACCACTCGCCTCGTAGCTATGTCATGCACTGACCACCAGGGGGCAGACGCTCAATGCACAGGCATGGAAATGGAACAGACTGATGAATCTCAGAGGGAATGGGGAAGGAGGGAAGGTGGGAAGAGATTAACCAAGGCCTGGTTACTAGATTACTAGAGGCCTGGTGCACGAATTCGTGCACTGGTGGGGTCCGTTGGCCTGGTCTGCAGAGATTGGGCCTAAACCAGCAGTACGACATCCCCCGAGGGGTCCCTGTTTGCGAGAGACTCAGGCCAGGCTGAGGGACCCCACCTGTGCATGAATCCATGCACCGGGCCTCTAGTCTACACTAATAAAAGAGAAAGATGCAAATTGACCATACCTTCATAATGCCCACCAGCCGATAGGAGTGGGTATGCAAATTAACCCCATCATCTCCCTGGAGACTGACAGCTGGGAGGAGGCAGCTTCTAGCACAGCCTGCTTGGCTGTCACTGTGGTGTGGAGCAGGCAGACCCGGCAGAGAGCAGAGAACCATGGGAAGTGGGCCTAAGCCATCAGTAGGACATCCCCTGAGGGCTCCTGGATTGGAGAGGGTGCAGATCAGGCTGAGGGACACACAACCCCCCCCCCCCCGCATGAATTACATGCACTGGGCCTCTAGTATTATATAATAGGTTATTAACCTGTAAATGTTTTCACAACCTTGAGGAGTATCCAATAAGTAATTAAATATGCCTCTACTTGCAAGATATTTTTAAATTGAGTATATTCATCTGATTGGTTCTTGATCCTAGAATAGCAATAGCACTTTATGATTCCAAGATATTTGACATTATTAGTTGACTTCTGGTGAGTGCTGAGGAAAGGGAATAAATAAAATGTATAGATCTTTGGTTTTAAATACTGACTTAATATAATCACCTGTGAAGGTTTTAAAATCACCTGTGCCACAGCCCTATTTGCATAGCTTCAGAATAGAGTGGCCAGGATTGATTCTTAGGCACCATGTTTTCAAAAGCTCGCCTGTGATTCTAGTGTGCAGCTACAGTTGAGAATCTCTGGTGCAGATAAGCTCTTGAATTCATTGTTGGCAAATGCTATAAATGAACAGAATATATTGACAGATTTCTTAAACAGATGAAATGCAAGCCCTGTCAACAACTTTTATGTGAGTACACTTATTATGCACAAACACATTCACCCGTCAAATCTGAGGAAATACTTGTTAAATCCAGACAACATATTTTCAATGAAAAAAAAAAAATCTAAACAACAGCAGAAAAAGTCATTTAAGGATAATTATACATTAGAAACTCACCACTTTCTGAAATATTTTGTTGTTATAGGATTGGTTTCTGTGGTGTTGCAGTCCCTTCATTTAAAAAATGTTTCACACAATCTTAAATCTTACACAAATTCAGGAAATGCCTATGGACAGTCATAGCAATTATTAATTAATGATTATATTGCAGTACATTCATATGGATATTTGATTTAGTTTCTATTTAAATAAATAATCAGATTTTCAAGATTTACTAGCATCCATGATTTGGATATGATTTCTTCATTGTGAGCACATCTCACAATGTTCATAGTTCTCCATGTTTGGAGTTGAGCAAGATGTAGTTGCTTGTCACAAATAAGCAAGACTCAGAAAATTTACCATCATTTGATCAAAAGTCAAATTAGACAAACAGTTTTAATAGAGTAACTTGTAACTGGAGCTTTACAATGCAAAAAATTGAATCACGTCTTGTTTCTAGAAGACTAATGATTAGCAGGTGTTTCGAATGCGGATCGTTTTACTGCAGGAGCCTTTTTCCTAGTAGTACACGTTAAAGTTACCAAGAAATTTTTGTTTTTTTGTTAATGGCATTTTTACTGGAGATCCCCCCCCCCTCCAAAGTTGGCATTAAGTATGTTTTCAAAGCCTCCTGACTCTTTAAGATTCATTAGTCTTAAATTGGTGCAGCAAACAATTCTCATAGAACCTTTGAATGAAATTATCATATTCTCTGTCTCTGTCTTTCTCTCTTTCTGTCTCTTTTTCCTGTATGTCTATGTATACACGTGTGGATAAACTTTGGTAAGAATGATTATTTGGCTGTAAATTTTATGAAGTTCAAAATTTGGTTTGTTCAAGTAAACAAACTATACATTTATTATAGATTTAGCAGGTGAGAACAAAACAAAAATAGTCACATAAAGTTAGAATCTTCTAGACCAACATGAAGTAAAAAAAAAAGCAGCAACATTAATGTATATATGTACATTTACATATATAAATATAAAATATCTGTGGATATATGCACACACATTTATGAATCTATTTATAAGTGCATATACTCACCCAATTTTGAGATATTTTTGTCCATAGTTTCTAAGATTTTTTTTGTTAAAATGATTTTAAAAGTAATATCAGTGTTTCCATCTTATTATGTATAGATTTATAATAGAATTTGATTCCATTCTTGCTTAAATTTTATGAACTTGTATTTTTACATAATTAATATATAAAAATAAAATAATTTTAAAACTGCAATTTTGTAAAGTCCTATGGATTCATCATAAAAAAGAAATTGAATATAAATGGGTTTTAAATATCAGAGAACAATTCCTGTTTTCATGGTTTTTCTCATTAAATACTGTAATCTATACTAATAAAAGTGTGATATGCTAATTAGGGTGCACATCTTCCAGACGTCCTTCCAGGCAAAGCCACAGTGGCCGCCTGAGGCTCAGGCAGGCCACATATGGCAGCTGCCACTGGTAGGGCCTGAGGCGCAGGCAGCTGCAGCAGCTGGCAGTGGCAGCAGCAGAAGCATGATGGGGGCATCACCTTCCCCTGATCAGCCAGTTGCCTCTGGCAGAGGGAGGCCAGATTCCTAATCTGTCAGTAGGACATCTCCTAAGGGCTCCCAGACTGTGAGAAGGGGCAGGCTGGGCTGAGGGACCCCCTCCAGTGCACGATTTTTTGTGCTCTGGGCCTCTAGTTCATTAATAAAGAATGATAATAGACACTAGGGAGTATACACAATAATTCAAATAAAGGCGCTATTCCTGATGACTAATAGAAGCATGTGGTTCAGATTTTATTTTATAGATAGGCTAATTATAGTCACAGAAAATAAATTGTGAACCCACAAAGGTATAGATAGTTAAAGGGAGAGCCAGTGATAAAAGTCAGTTCTCTGCCTTCATATCCCACTATGTTATTTTAATTTCATTAACTCTAGTTCAGTCATACTAATTTCCGTTGTCACACTCCCAGGGATTCTGATTCAATATTCATGATACATTTTTGTACGCTGTCGGCTTTTATTGGTGCCAAAAGTAAATATTAGTTTATTCCTATGTAAAACATCCTATATCTCTCAATCATAAAAATTAAAAACAAATCCAGCATATATAAAGAACTTATAAAACTCAACACCAGGAAGACAATAAATCTAATTTAAAAAAAATGGGCAAAGGACCTGATTAGACACTTCTCCAAAGAGGACATACAGTGACCAATAGACATATGAAAAATGCTCAATGTCACTAATCATCAGTGCAATGCAAATTGAAACCACATGAGATATCACCTCACACCTGCCAGAATGGCTACCACCGGTAAATCAACAAACACATGCTGGCGAGGATGTGGAGAAAAGGGAACCCTAGTACACTGCTGGTCGGAATGCAGACTGGTGCAGCCACTACAGAAAACAATATGGAATTTTCTCAAAAAATTAAAAGTGAAACTTTCTTTTGACCCAGCAGTCCCATTTCTGGAAATATATCCTCAGATTCACAAAACACCAATCAGAAAGAATATATGCACCCCTATGCTTATAGCAGCATTATTTACAATTGCCAAGATCTGGAAACAGCCCAAGTACCCATCAGTAGATGAGTGGATAAAGAGAACTCTGGTACATTTACACCATGGAATAATACACAGCTATTAAAAAGAAGAAACTCTTACCAATTGCCACAGCATAGATGGACCTGGAGATTCTAATGATAAATGAAGTAAGCTAGTCAGAGAAAGGCAAATACCATATGATCTCACTTACATGTGGAATCTAATGAACAAAATAAATTGACGAACAAAATAGAACTAGAGGCATGGATACATGGAACACATTGACAGCTGTCAGAGGGGATTTGGAGGGGGCAGACTGGATGAAAGAAGGTAAAAGGAGTAACAAAAGAACACACTGTATATTCATAACCCATAGACACAGACAACAATATGGTGATGGCCAGATGGGGAGCAGGTCTGTGTGGAGGTGGGCAAAGGAGTGGAAAATGGGGACATCTGTAATAATGTAAACAATAAAAATAAAGTTAAAAAATTAAGAACAAATTTATTTTGTATTTATCTTGTGGTGAATGGAAGTGTTTTGTTTGAAAAACTTTTATTTTAAGCATTATGTATTTGTGTCCAAATCAATCATTGAAAATATCTACCATTCCCATATAACTCTTTCGCTGAAATTTCAAACCAAGGATACAAATCTCAGCCTTTAGACATTACAATGTTCATTTTTATTTTGTATTGGAATCTCCTTTAATATAAGGGAAGTGATTTTAAAAGTGTAGATAAACAAAGTGTTATTTTATATATTTAATAAATGTTAAAATACCTGTTAACAACTTAAGAAAAAAGAATTTTATCCTGATAAATAATATAACTGAGAATACAATAGGCAACATAAAAATAAATATGAAAAGTAATGGAAATGACACTCTTTCCTGACAACACAAGTATGCTATTTCTGCTGTCTTTGAACTTTTTTGGAGAATCTAGCTAATGCACTATTACACAAAAGGTATAAAATATTTAAATATTTTAAAAAGAGGAATAAATGTTCATTATATACAGATGCTATGATAGCCTCAAAAATCCAAGAAAATCAATGAACAAACTATTAAAATTAATAAGAGAATCCATCAAGTGGATAGATAGAAGCTTACCATCCTCAAATCAATACTGTTACTTTGTATCAACAGTAACCAGTTAAAACATAATAGAAAAATAATCCCATCCAAAACAGCAATACTTGAGAGTAAATCTGACAAGAAATGCATAAGAATTACTGAGCCAATAATAGTTACTGAACTAACTATTCATCTGTAATGATGATAACAATGACTCACTACCAGAAATGACAGATATTTGTTCCTAAAATGTTGCTTTAAAAATGAACATTTCTAAGTTGTCATACTTTCCCATTGACTTTCATAGCAATATAAGAAGTGTAATTACCAGAAACTATGTCACTTTAGCATTGCATTTACTAGTACTATTAAAATGTGTCCTTTAATGGGAAAATATGCTACTGCCAATAGGTAGTTAGAATGCTCATTGCTAGTTGTGGGTCATGCAAGAGAGACCATTTATAAGGAGTTATCTTCAATAGTATAATCCATGTCAGAAATGCGGTATATATCTCCCATGTTCAAAGGCTGTTAAATCATGTTGTTTACCCATATCTTCAGGAAAAAATCACTAATACTGTTGTGGTAAACTACCTGATTCCCTATTTATAATGGTCTGACCCTCTAGCAACTTCAGTGCAAAATTATAGCTAATTTGCCTACAAACATCAGTGGTCATAATAATCTGGCCACTCAGTGTGTGTATATATATACACACACACATATATATATAGTAGTCAATATTTAAATATAGAAATAAAGATGGGATGTTGTTATGTAACATGTAGTAAGGAATGAGTAGTCTGTCATTTTATATAATAAAAGGTTAATATGCAAATAGACCAAACAGCGGAACAATGAACAACCAGTCACTATGAAATGCACTGACCACCAGGGGGCGCACGCAGAGCATGGTGGGTGTTGGCAACAGGTGGCAGAGTTCAAAACATGGTGGGCATCGGGCACAGCGGGATGGTGAAACAGGTGAGCGGGGGCACCAGACCAAGGCGGGGCACCAGTCACTGTCATTGGGGCAAGCCTCTGGTGGTTACTGAAAATTCTTTGCTCCTGCGCACTGCAGTCCAGTCTGGTGCTTGCATCTGCTGCCGGCTCTGGCCCCGCTTGCACCTGCTGCCAGCGCCCTATGCTGGCCATGATCACTTGGTGCCTTCAGCAGGTGCGAGTGTCAGCTGCCAGCCCCAATCTTCCCTAAGGGCTTCTTCACCTCCCCCTGTTCTTGAAGGTGATCAGGGCCAGCAGCCGCCACTCACACCCATTGACTTCACTGGCCCCACTCGCATTTGCAGCTGTTGCTGTCTTAATCGCTCTTCGCTATCAGCAGGTGTGAGTGGGACCGACACCGTCAGTGCATGGAAGTGGGGGGATGAAAGTGGGGCTGCCGGCAGACAGGGGATTGGGGGCTGTGGCAGGTGTGGCTGGGCAGGGGCGTGGAGGAATGACCGGTCGCTAGGACACACACTGACCACCAGGGGGCAGATGCTCAATGCAGGAGCTGCCCCTTGGTGGTCAGTGCGCTCCCACAGGAGGAGTGCTGCTCAACCAGAAGCCAGGCTCAAGGCTGGAGAGTGCAACGGTGGTGGCGGGAACCTCTCCCTCCTCCACCGCCTCCACAGCAGCCAGCTCTAAGGATATCTGACTGACAGCTTAGGCCTGCTCTCCCACCATCAGTCCAACATCCCCCGAGGGCTTCCGGACTGCGAGAGGGCACAGGCCGGGCTGAGGGACCCCCCCAGAGTGCATGGATTTCCTGCACTGGGCCTCTAGTTAAAGATAAAGCAGTACAGACATTTCACCAAGTTTGGTCTAATTTCTTTAGGTTATTCAGGGATATATCTGGCTGCAGTAACTTATAGTCTGTGAACAAGTCACAGTTGCAATTCCTCTAAAATATAAATGAATAGGTAGTAGAGTTTTCATTATCATCACTAGGGAGAGCTTCATTTACAACTTTATTTTCCCATCCAAATCTAAATGTTAGTAGTATCTCCTACTGCATCTTGGGCACATTGCTGAAGCTGAGAGAAAGATAAAGCATGTATATAATACAGGATACAGTATGGTTTATTCGCATGTGGTATTATCATGAAGTAGGTTTTTATTATATTTTATTGATTGTTTATTGATAATAAAGTTGATTGTTTATTGAAGGAAGCTTAGTTTCATTAGTTCCTTCCCTTCATAACCATACAGAACATTTGATAGCAACAGTGGTAAAAATCTTTGGGGAAAACTTTTTTTTCCCTAAGAACTACAACAAAAAAACAACCTTTCAAAAAAAAGATGCTAGAGAGCAGAAAATGCCAGTTTATAACTGACACACAATAGTGTGTGGCTTATACACACACACACATACACAGAGGCATGTAGACATATGCAGACTGCTTCTTCCAACACTCATCAGGTTTCCAAACTTCTAGTCATTTGCTATTCTAATCCCTAACTTCTAAAAAGTAAAATAAACCTTGCATAATTAACACAATTCACAAATACTATTTTTTGAAGACCATTGGAAACCGACACAAACCAAAATAAAGATAAATAAAAAACAATTTGACCAAATTTTCCCATAATCCTTTTCTACTGTTATTAATAGTACAGGTAATTAAGCATGTGTTTTTAAAATTATTTTTATATGTATTCTTATCCTAACAGGTTTTAAATAAATTGGAAATATTCTGTTTTAAATAAAGTAGAAATTACTAAAGAACAATCAGTAAAACAAGTATTAATTTAAAATTATTATTTGCTTTTTAAAATAAATTTTATTTTTATTTAAAGGCACTTAATTATTTAAAAAGGTGATATAGTGGAATAATTAACTTACTAATTAATATAAGGATAAAAATTAAATAATACAATATTTTAAGTTTTTAAAAATGTGTAAATATGACATTGTCTTGTTACTTTTCAGGTTTTGAGAGCTCAGAATTTTATTTTAAATGTGACAACTGTGGTAGACTACTATAACATGAAAAGTCAAAACATTCTCATTCCAAACAACAATTTTACTGTATTCATTAAGGAATTATTTTCAAATTAAATCTACAAATCATATCGGAAATATATCAGATATTACTTAACTGCAATATTAATTTTAATTTGCTGTAAATAGGATTGCTTGTTACCATGGATTATTTGTATTTAAATGGAGGATTCACTTAGAATCAAAGTATCTAAAATTTAAAAATTTCAGTTCTCTACTAAGTTCATAAACAAGAGTAAATGGAATAATTTAAAACAGTAGCTAAAAATCTTTTGACCATATTTAAATTCCAAATGCATTTACAATTATAAACTACAAGTAACTTTAACATTATACTACTAAATAATATTCAATGTTCACATATAACTTCAATGTTAATTTAAAAAAAACTTTAAAATGTTTCTTATATACCTTCTAAAGTAAAACTCATTTATTTCTGAATCATGGGGATTATATATATCAAACTGCAATAAGCTTTGGTGGAAATTAAATTCAATTTTCTTGACTAATGATTTAAATAACTTTTGAATATCGTGATTTAAATCAAATTCACTCTAATTTAGGATATATGTTTTCTTAATTTATCTCCAGTGACCCAATGCAACAAAATCTAAGTAAAGACTTTGATCTGATAATCATCAAACCCTGCAGATTTAAGAAATATAGAGCTAATGCCATGCACAAAATGTCATAATCACAGGCACATATGAGATGAAATAAGTCTTAATGACTATCAAACTTGTATATCTTAAAACATCCAAGTATTTTGGATCATATAATAAGATAAAACTGTGAAATTTGAATCATGAGTTAAAACAAATGAAGAAATATGGGACAGACTTTGTGGGCTCTCACTTTTGTTGGCTTTAAAAAGAAATTAATCAGGTGCATTTGGGACAAACAAAATTGTATTTGAAGTGGACTATTTTATTAATATTTTGAAATGGAATAACTTTTTTTAAATAGTCAATTATCTGCAAATGAGAACAGAAGTTCCACTTTGACAAGCAGGATGTCTTAAAATAAATACTGGAGGTATATTAAAATTTATTAGAAAATGCTTGGAAAAAATTTCCTGTTTCACTTGACAGCTCACTCTAATGCATTAGCTGCTTCCTCCTGGGTGACGGAATTAATTCTGCCACAAATATATTTAGTACTTTTCAGGTCTCCTCCCCAGTAGGTTTCCACACTTCATTCTTTAATTTATTGCTGCTTTTCTATGTCTCGTCGTGCTGTGTGGAGAAATGATAAGATATTGAAGAAAAACTGATAGCTTTGGATAGTTGACATAATCTGTTCAATTGTTTTTGGTACAGGTGTTTCTTTTCCCCAAGGAATTCTCAGAGTTTCTTTGCCTTTGAGAACCTTGCTCCAGGAAGCAAATTTGTAACAGTTGTTATGCATTCTGAGTTCAGAATGAGATTTAGTTGGACTGATATTGCTGCTGTCACTCATTCTTTAGAGTACTTTGTTTCATACCACTAAGAAGTATACTTTTGAGATAATTTAAAGAGGAACATTGGAAAAAGGCATGTTCTAAAAATGGACAAGTTACATGATTTCTGACTTGGGCTTTCTTTCTCTTTTTGTTTATGTTTTGCTTAAAAATGTCTAAATGATTGACTCTTCCTTTGTGGTGGTGATCTATACTTTCTTAATAGGATTTTTTGACTTAGGTATTAGAGCAGATAAATGAAACCTTATACAAGACAATTTTAAAAAAGACTTTCTGATATTTCACCTTGAACTATAATTTGTAGTTCCTACTTAGAACTACATATTTTCATAGGGTTTGAAATCATAGCCACCATTTATCTTATCTTGCCTCTTTTTGGTCTCACTTTGTTGAAGAGGAAGGGCTATTGTTCTTTGAGAATAACATCCTACCTAAGGAAACTTTAGAGAAATTACAAGTTTTATGGAGTTCTTAGGCATACAGGCAATAATGTATATTTGATTGCTCATGATCAGAATAGAACGCAATATATAGTTTTATCCCTCCTTCTCCCTTGCTGACTGACTGAATCATATATGATGACTGCTATATGTATGATGACTGTTCTCAAATTCTACCGATTTAATTAGGATTTTCTTATTAGAATTAAACAGGCAACATACGCATTCTGTCTTTACCAGCATACCTCATGTGTTTTATGTTACTAGCTGGATATGTTTTCCAAATAATACTTATGAATCAAATATCTATAGAATATGATAAAAGGGAGATTAGGAAAATTTATCTATATCCACAGACATAGAAATAATGTCACATTACACAACAGGAGTTGTAAATTTATTTCATAAGAAGTAGTTTTAAATTTTCCTTTAATTTTCAAATTAATAAACTTTTATTTATCATAGAAATAACTATTACAATGGTGGTTGTAATCTAAAGTATCATTACCTGATGTTTTTGTTTGAGTAATTTATATTTAATTTTGGAATTTAAAATTTATTTTATGTAGATCTACAGAATGGAATGAGGTTGAAAATATTTTTATTTTTCAAGTTAGACTTTTACACTTCAAAATATATTGGACTGAATTTCATTCCAATTTAAAATTACTTTAATTAGCTCTTGATAATTGAGGTTTACTATTAATTAACTGTTTCTCTTTTTTTAACCATTTCTCTTTCTGGTCTCTGGATTTCTCATTTGTAAAATAAATAGTTTGAACAGAAAATCTCAAATTCACCTTCATGCTCTAAACTTCCTTGATTATAACTGTGCTTATCAGCTGTGTCAAGCTTATAATGAACATATGTTCTCTCAAAGAATGATTTCAATGCATTTGAGGATATAACTAAGATCATTTATTTTCAGCCTTTTCAAAATCCAAATTTGCCCAGTGTTGAGTGAATAAAAACTGACCTTAAAGTTTTGCTGATACGCATCCTTCTTCCATTCATGAGCAGGTGACTTGGCCAAAAAATGTATGTCTAATTCATTCTGGCTATCTTCACCAAGGGATTATTTGCTTAGCCACCAATTGCAATTGTGTATAGCACAGAATCAGATGCAGAGCTTTACTTGGTCCAGGTTTGGTTTATATAAAAAATACAACTATTTGTTTTAACAATAACAGTATCTTCCTTAAATCTTAACAACAAGTTATTAAACACCTATTCCTGTACCATGCAATGTTCTAATGGGTGCGCAAATATGCTATGCACTCTATTAGCCAGTTTTGCTCTCTTTGAGATTTCATTTGAGTGTGTAATATGAATGGAGTGGAACTAGACTATAAAAAAGTAAGCAGGGTAAAATGCCATAATACATTAAAAAACTTATCTAAGGCCCTAACCGGTTTGGCTCAGTGGATAGAGTGTCGGCCTGTGGACTCAAGGGTCCCAGGTTCGATTCCGGTCAGGGGCATGTGCCTTGGTTGCGGGCACATCCTCAATGGGGGGTGTGCAGGAGGCAGCCGAGCGATGTTTCTCTCTCATCGATGTTTCTGGCTCTCTGTCCCTCTCCCTTCCTCTCTGTAAAAAATCAATAAAAAAAAATATATATTTTTTTTAAAAAAACTAATCTAAGGAGACAAAATAACTGACAGGCTACTTCCAATAATGTAGTCTAGGTAGCAAGCTCTGAAGAGGTGACCTTCATTATCTCTTCTTGCATGCTGTGCCATGAAGGTGTTGACACTGTCCCTGAAGCACACAGGTGTGAGAGTTGAGTTATCAGGTTCTGGCCATGTCAAACATTTTTTGATTATTGTTTTGGCTTTTTATTGCCCAGAGACTATAGCAGCTGTTCCCAAAGCAGATCAACCATTACAGACACTGGGTGGACCCAAACTAATGGATGCCCCTCAATGAGGAGCAGAACACTGGGATCTGCACTTAAAAAATTCTCAATGTGATGTGATATTCCATCATATTTGGGAACTACTTGAGGTTCAAACTGTTGAATGAGGTTTTTCCTTTTTAACCTGGCACCGCTAATCTTTCCATTCTCACCTCCGACACACAAGGCCTCTCCCTCCGTGCACGCACACAATAGTGATGCACATAACACTAATAGGCGTGTACCATCAAAAGGGTGACATCTTCTCTTTGACTGGATTGCCATCCTAGCAAAACACCTTTCTCTTCTTCCCCTGCTATGTGCTCTCACACTTCACACCACCTCACTGCTTCCCTGATGAAACCACGTTGTTCCTTCAAAGGCCAGTTAATTTTCTCCTTTTTGACATCTTATATGGTGGCACTTGCAACTTCTTAATACTTTCCTCCAATCTGTTTCATTAATTGGGTTTAATGATCAGCCATTTCACAGTCACAAAATATTTTAAATGAAAATAACATAAAATATTCCAACTTTTAAATAATTTGATTCACTATTCTTTTGCCTCATTTGTTTTATACAAAATGTTGCCTTAGTAGTTTACTGAAATTGAGATATTCTGTGGAACCTCTTACTCTCATTTATTCATCATGTGTTGAATCATTGAATCTTTTTGCTAATGCGGCAGTAGTTACCTTTGTCGTACTTGTTTTCAAAATATGGGCCTATCATTCACACTTTATTTGGCACTTCTTTATTTTTATAGCACTGTTTTGTTAATGAGCTCCATCTAAAAATCAACCTCATATAAAGTCCAAAGTTGCATCTCAGGTTTTCATCCTAATCCAGTTAAACTGTATTTGATAAAAGTGCTTATTGATTTCAATTTAAATCCCTTTTGCAAATATTCTGCAAAATTTCCTAACCTAGTTTCAGCTTGAGATATATATTATAGACTAAGGCATTCATTCTTATATCATTTTTTTTTTTCTCATTCACTCATTGCCTTGAGATCTTGGTGCTACAGGGAGAGTTGTTTTTCATTTCATAGTGCTATTTTGATATTATTTGGATTTTTAAGGTAAGTTATTAGTCACTTATTCTAGGTTAATATATAAGTAAGCTTAATACATTTTTTTTGGTAATAAACCCTTTTTTTCCACTTTTAATTGATGTACCAGCTTATATATTTATTTTAATTTCATTCACTGATTGCATTTATTTGGCTGAATTTTCTTATCAGCAGTTGCTATCTGAATTTTCATTAAATATTTCATAAAAGTGTTGCCTACAGTAAGTTTGAAGCAATGTGCAACGATTATGTGTGTGCCTGCATGCATGGCTATGTCTATTTGTGTGTGTATTAAATATTCTGGTTCCAAAGACATTCTTTTCAAGGGGAACAAAAGGTGTTGGCTTTTTATTATATTCTGGAGCATTGGTTCCTAATCTATTTATTGTAAGAGTTTTAGCAGCAACACTTATTTCATTTAGCTTGGAAGTTTATGGAATATATTTATAATTCTTCTCTTTCATGAAAAACTTGTAAAGAGAGGGAGTCCCCCAGCCATTTTACCCAGAGCACTGGGAACAGTGTGACATCTGGAAGCACTGTGGGCCACTGTATTTTCTTTTAGGGAGCTGTTGTTACCTGTACAGAGGCGTCACTGATGCCCAATCACAATAGAGTCTTCTTTCTTTTGTTTTTCTTCTGCAGACTTGTCCATAGAATTCCATTTGCATTTACCATCTCTTTCGGGTGTTTGCTCAAATAATTATTTTCCTTCTAGGGAGACCATTCCTGCATTGAGGAAATAATTAGTCTTAGCTGCCTTTTATTTTTGAAATACTTATTTACATTACATTGTTTCTTTCTCAAGAAATTCAGTGACTGGAATTTTCAATAAAATGTGGAATAAAATTTTTGTGCACAAGGCATTGTGACATGGTCAGGGACTATTTATTTAATCATTTTACTATCAAATGTCCCCCTGGTGTGTGTGTGTGTGTGTGTGTGTGTGTGTGTGTGTGTGTGCCCGCGCGTGCACGCGTGCTTGTGTGTGTTAATTTCTTTTTTCTCTTCTTTTGTTTGGAAGGAGGAGGTTGATCCAGGTTAGCAAACTACCAGATGAAAAAAAAATTATAGAACATCAAGGAAAGAAAATATGTTCTTTGTTTTCCTACATATTATTTTTTAAGTATATTTTAGAGAATCATTCTCATAGATAATAAGCAAGCCTCAATTATATTATTTTCCCGATAGCTTTTACAGTGGAGGAATTGTGGTAAGAATTTCTATTTACACATCAATCCCCCCCTAAACAAAACTAAGGCAGTGTTCATCACTCTCTCTGTCAATCAGTGTGTCTGTTCTACCACACACCCATTTACTATCTCCCCCAACCAAGAGTCAGGAAATGCACACTAATCAGCTGAAGGAACTGGGAAGGACAGCAGCAGCAAGAGTATACTCTGACAGTCTCGGGGCTGCATACAGCACAGGGTCAGTATGCATCCCATGGAGAGCTCCATGTATTAAGTTATATCCAGAGGTTGAAATTTAACCTGAGAAAAACAAAGTAAGTACTTACACACCATGGAAATAAGAAATAACCCCAATGGTCTATTGAGTCAGAAAACATTGAGAATAATGCTCACTAATAGTTACTCAGGCCCTGTATGATCTAACTTAGGTCCACAGTCTTCTGCACAATTCTGATGTAATGGCATTTGGGGAACCATTTGTACAAGTGATCAGGTTAAAATGATTTTTTTAATCACAAACATTTAAAATATTTTGAGAAAACCTACTAGATACAGGATATATGCTTCAAGGAAGCTTGTTTTGTTTTTAGTTTTAGCATTTGTTGAAGCAAATCTGTGTGGAGACTTCAACTTACTGTACCACATCATTTTCTGAAGATTGTCCTATGGTAATGAATTAGCCCCTTTCATTTAAGCTAGACTCAAGCCAGTGACTGGAGTAATAGAATCTTTGTCTCATCAATCTCATGAACCATTTAGTCCCCATTTCAAGAGCAGTTTTAAGTCTATTTCTAAATGTGTATTCTATTTTTATATTATGCCAATCAAATATGCTCTCAAAGGAAACTTGAGTGAATAGCTCAATTATGGCTATTGATGCCTATACCCTCAATTTCAGGACCAGTGCTTCTGAATTACTGTAGGCAAAACTTAGATGTTTCCCATGGGGAAGAAGAATGGAAGAGAGAGAGAGAAAAGATCTGTTACTGTAGACTTAGAGTTCAGTATTTTAGTTTAAATCGTTGTTCCCTTGACTGTCATTATGGAATTATAATATTGATTTGTGATTTGCCTATAATTTTAGGACATTGCATTTGTTCATTTGTCCATTAAAATAATTATCTCTGCCAAACACTTTTGATATTTTTGCCAATATTACCACACAGATACTTTTGCATAAAAAATATCTGTAATTATAGGAGTGTGATGCAGTAAATGAGAATAGTACATGCAGTTTTTGTAAGGGAGCCAAGACACTCTTTTACGAATAAGGTAAACATGGATTATTTTCTCTATTAGTTATTTTAAGCTTTCTAGTAACTACCAAAAATTTTCTTTGATGTTGATTTTTAGCCAAAAGTTGGAAAATCAGTCCTGAATTAGCATATTTACTTTGACTTTCTGTACTTACTATTTGTAATTGCACTGTATTAATTATCTATAAATAGCAGTTCTTCCAAAGAAATGGGTATTGGTCATGCCTTTGAAATTTTATATCTCTGTGAAATCTGGGAGTAAAAAAAGTCTATGAATGTATAAGCTGCATATCGTTTTTCTTAATGACCAGATATGACACAACCATTAGTACTATCTTATTTTTTCGAGTATGAGTGTGTCTGAATAAATGGATGTGATAACTCTAAACTTGATGAGGGCTGCTGAAATCTGGTCTATGTATTGCTTTTTTAAAATTTTTTGGCCAGGACTTGAGTTTTTACCATCATTTCTTTTCCTTTTGCCAAATTTAATAATTACATACATGTGAGATAATGGTATTCTAATACATACAACCATATGACAACCATTGTGTTTTGTTCATCTTCTTTAAAATTATTGATTTTTCATTTTAGATAAGCAGATTATTTTTGAAAAGTATTTATTGTGCCTAAATTCTCAAAGTATGTTAAATACTGACATTTTGCTATATATTTTTATTATACACTGTATCTGATTTTATGTACTGGCACTGTTCTTTTCTTTCCTTGGCTAAGCAGTGCCCTTTGTCTCAAAATGTGGTGATTGTGTAGGCTAAAATTATTGATTTTTCAACATATGCCCAAATGGTGGAATGTAAAATGTGAACAAACTAAAAAGTCTGTGTGAATTTTTCTTGTATTCATTTAACACAATTTGCACAGTATGCAGCATGGCTGTCCTTCAGATCAAGTTATTCTTATGGAAAGACTAGATTCTCTTCCACTAGGTTGTCTGAAACCATGTGCTAGTGCATTAAATGGGAATATTAGTTTTATCTGTTCTTTTTTAAACTCTTCAACTGAAACAAAACTAAATTTCAGGTTTTTTAAAAGAGTTTCAGATTTTAAATAAAAATAATTTCTATACTAGTAGGAAAGTCTTTTCACTATATCCTGAGCAAAAATAAATAAATAAATAAAATAAAAGTATGGTTAAATAAAAAAGAAATGGACTACTTCCTGCAACTGATAATAAATGCCAAAGACAAATACTCCCAAGGTATGTTTTAGAAAAGAAATATAATTTAATTCAAAATGTTTTGAATAGATATATAAACTGCAGCATCATAAATGGTTCTTAAAAGAGGTTGTACTAGAATATTTGTCTAAAGCTAATGTCAGGAATATAGCAGTTTCTGGACTGAATAAACATACATCTGACTTTATGGTAATCTTATAATTGAAAAATTCTTAACTGTAAGTTTTCAGGAAAAAAAAAACTTTTAACATTTATTTTTCTTGATTTCAGAGAGGAAGGGAGAGGGAGAGAGAGATAGAAACATCAATGATGAGAGAGAGTCATTGACTGACTGCCTCCTGCACGCCCCACACTGGGGATCGAGCCCACAACCTGGGCATGTGCCCTGCCTGACCAGGAATCGAATCGTGACCTCCTGGTTCATAGGTCGATGCTCAACTACTGAGTCACATCAGTCAGGCCAGAAAAAGACAAAACAAAAAACAAACAAACAACAACAACAACAAAAACCTTTTAGAATAAACTCTCTAAAAGAACGTTAAATAATTAAACAAATATTAAAAATATTTTCTAAAAGATTTTTGCTTACAAAATTGGAGATATGCATTTATATAATTTTTTAAAGAATAACGTGTATGTGGCAGGATCAGAGAAGAATGAAAGGAGGAAGGGAGCAAGGGAGGGAAGGAACGGAGGGAAGAGAGGAGGATGAGACGCCGGGAGTCAGGAAGAGATTTGCCTCAGAGAGTTGCCAGGACAAGTTCTTATAAAATGTGGTGGAGAGGGCACGTTATTTTTTCTGCAAGTAAATTTCTTATAGAGTCAATTTTGCTCATGATAAAGGAATGTGAAAACAAGTAGAAATTTCCATGGTGCTCCCAAATTCTACCCTGTCAATGTCAGGATTTCTGTGTTCAACTCTATATTCTTTTTTTTTTTTTTTTAAAATGTAACCTCAAGGATTCATTGCAATGTTTCCCAAAACCCTGGTCAGTATAGTATAGTTCTTTGGCTACAGCACTGGACTGAGCACCAGAATGTGGTGGTTCCATTCCCAAAGACATGTACCTGGATTGCGGGTTGGATCCCCAAGCAGGCCATGTGAAAGAACACATTTCTCTCCCTCCCTCCCTCCCTGCCTTCCACTCACTCTCACTAAAAATCAATGGGGAAAAAAAATATATATGCTTGGGTGAGGATTAAAAAAAATAGTTTTCCCATAGATTACCTTTAGATGGTCTTGAGTTTGTTTCATTGTGGTGGTGAATATAAAATCATATGTACTTTTGTTTTTAAGATCTTTAAATGGGGACAATAAGTATTTTTTCTTAAAGAGGGGATAGATAATTAGGTAAAAATAACTGGTGAAATTTGTAAAAGTACAGGCGAATTGAGCCTAGACTCTAAGTTTAACTCCAAAACAGTAACATTCAACTTTATATATATACTTATATGTATATGGCATGATTCTTTGTAAAAAGTGTTGACATATGGTCATTTTTTAGAGCAAAGATTTATGTTTAATTAACTCATGAATAATTTCATTTTCTGGTGATTTTTATAGCCATAATCAGGGGTAATGGAGTTAGATTTTCTTCTATATGATAACAATATTATATAAGTATATAAAATAATATATCATAATAAAATGTTAGTTTCCATGGTGTCTTCTTCTTCAAAAAAAAAATTTCAATCTGTAAAAGGTAAATTATTTCCCAAATTAGATGACCTATATTTTTACCTCAGATGCTTATTTTCAAATAATATTAATTAGTATGAAAAAGATTCTTTTATCAGGTATTCTGAATAAATATTAAATGTAAATCTATTCTTTCACAACTGTCAGAGAGTTTTTTTCCCCTTGAAAACTGGACAATTTCTAACTCCAAAAGCATATATCTTTGAAAGATGAATCTATTTTGTGTCCTTTAGTTAGCTAATAGCTTCCACTTATTAAATATTCCCTGATGAGAAATTACTGCTTTTACCATCCAGTCTCCTATTTTAAAACCCTACTTCACAGGTATTTGGAGAGATCTAAGTGAAAAATAAGCCCAGTGAATGGCTGTTCAATTAGGGTGTAAAACCTTTTTAAGTGCCATTTCAAAAAGTGAGACTATATACTTGATAGGACTTAGAGGAGAGCATGTGCTAAAGAATTACTCATAATGATTTAATTCATTCATCTTATGGATTATAGTTTCTGCTCTTCTATTCATGCACAGTGGGTTTATGTGTCTAACACCCATTAACACTATGATAGTTCTGTGCATAAAACAGAAATACATTTAAAAGAAATAGTTTATTTTCTTGTTAACTACATAACCCCTTTCCTTTCTAGAGCTATGTAAAAACTTGAATTTAGGCAAAATTTAAAAATTCCAATATAAGAAAATTTAAATTATTGTCAGATATACTTTAGAGGGATCTCTTTATCATTTAAATTTGTCTTAAAATGACTGCCTTACAAATAGATATATATTTTTTTCTGAATGCAGTTATTTGGGATTAAATTTTCATGATGCTTATTGAATCATTACAGGATATCAGAACCTTGAAATTGATAAACATTATATTATAATGGATCATTGAAAGATTGAAAAGACTTTCCCCTTATTTTTAGGCTATATTTTGACTGCATATAACTTCTTAATTCCAGCGTGGCTTTAGTATAGACAGTAATTAAGGCACTGATGGCAATGTGTCCAAAATAATTTATTCGACTCATGGATTGCAAAAGCAGAATGTAGGGACATTTTTGGTGAGTTACTGGATGTGTTATTTGGGAATTAGCACAAAGACCTGTTACTCTGAGATTTATTTCTGGAAATAGTGGATGCAATTTGCCAAAGTTCTCCAGAGCTACAGAGAGTTAGAATGAGGGTAACACACAGTCTTTATGTGGGTTACCCTCCTCTGTCATGCTTGGATGAATTTAAAAAACTCTAAGTAATATAGTTGGAATGAACAATCACTTCTTTAATTACCTAAATTATGCCTTATTTATGTTGAAATATACATAAAGTATGAATCTAAATAATGATTTACAAGAGGGATATAAATGTCATCCATTAAGTAATTAATTTAAATAATTTATTTAAAATAGAACTAAATCATAGCTCTTATTACTCTTTTGCTGAAAACCCTCTAATAGATCATCATTGAATTCAGAGCAAAAGCTAGTTTCCTTACAATGGCCTATAGAACTTAAATAGAAATATAATTAAAAAACACATACGTGATTGATTGCACATCTAGTGATTACATTAATAAAGACAAAAAGAAACAGATACAATTATACCTAATAATATATATTATTTAAACCAACATATCCAAAGTATCATTTCAAGCTAATCACCAAGTATCATTTAAATCTAATCATTATTGAAAAATTATTTATTAGCTATTTTACTTTTAAAACAATATGTTTTTATTGATTTTTAAAAATTTTTAGACAGAGAGAAAGGGAGAAGGGGAGAGAGAGATAGAAACATCCATGAGAGAAAGATGGATCAGCTGCCTCCTGAACACCCCCTTACTGGGGATCAACCCCCAACCGGGGCATGTGCCCTGACCTGGAATGGAACAGGTAACTTCTGGGTGGGTGGGACAATGCTCAACCAACTGAGCCACGCTGGCCAAGGTGCTATATACATTTTTTATACTCATCTTTGAAATCCAGTGGGTAATTTTTCACTTACTGCTTCACAGAATTTGGATGCTAAATTTTACATAGGAATTCTTATTTACATTTCACAAAATTTATCATTAAAAAAGTAGATTCACTTACTCAAGATGTTTTAAAATATACTTTAAATTTTTCCAATTAACTGAATTGCCGACCAGAAAGAAAATCCCTATAATATCTGGAAATATATGACAAGTGTTTCAGTTTTAAAATATAAATCAATGAACATTATGTAAAATAAAAACTCACTTCCTCAGCTGCAGTAGGCATATTTAAAATGCTCAGTGGCTACTGGTTGCTGGTGGTTACCAAATTGCACAGTGCAGCTTTATTTTTTCTAGCCACAGTTACCAGGTTATCACTCTGACCAATTTCCTACTACTCTCTTCTTTCCTACTTCTTCCAGCCACACGGGCTGTTTTCCTCTCCCTTAACCCCCTCCCACTGCACATCTTTCCTCCTTGGGGCCTCTGCACTGTCTGTGCCACATGCTTTTCGTCCTGATATGGACAAGGCTAATTCCCACAACTACTTCAAATCTTTGCTCAAATCTCAAAATCTCAATGGGGCTTTCCCCCTACCCTGCTGTTGAAAAGTCACTTTGCAGCTCTATACTAATCCTACTCTCATCCTTTCCTCCTTGGAATTTATCTCTTGCTAACATCCTAAATGATTCACTCTCTTTTCTAATGTTGATTGTTTATTTTTTTCTCCCTTAAATAGGATATAAACTTTAAGATGTAAGGGATTTTTATCATTTTCACCCTAACATATAACAAGCAGCTCAAATAGTGTCTGGCACATTATTTGATGTGCAGTAAGTTTTTGTTAAATTAATAAGTAAATAGCTTCCTACAGTAGAGTTTGGATTTACAAACTGAGACGTAGACTATAAATTCTATAGAAAATGAACTATTTCATGATAATTCTGTTTAAATAAGCCAGCTATGTCCTTCACTAAACATCACTTGGGGAGAGAAAAGGGTTAGGGGGCATTGGAGAGACAGCCAATTTCTCTTCTCAGCTCTGTGGCTATGTGACTTCAGGTAAGCTATGTCACACTTCCAGTATCCCTATTTTTCTCTTGGATATTATGAGAAAAATGGAACAAAAATGACTGAGTTTCCTTCAAGTTCTAAAACTCCTACTCAGAGATACTCCTCTCAAACAAAACTCCCCCAAAGTTTGAATAAATCCATCCACTGGGAACAAAATGCAATTTAGTGTAGCTCAGTAAGCAATCTGACGCTGTACCTATTTGCTGTGCTCTGCACTCCAGAGAGCACAGTAAAAGCTGAGCCCATAGTGGGGAAACAGTGAACAAATAAATGAGAGGAAATTGGCGTAGCCAATATTGGAGACAATGGGTAGGGAACCTATGATGGTGAAGAGCTTCTATATTGAGAGATGTGGGTGTAAAATGCATTAAAATATGTTTAATTCAGTGCTCATTTCCAAGCATTTTTCTATACACCATAATTTGAACCAATAGAAATGTAGCAAAGCCTAGAAATGATATAATCTGCTACATTATAGATTTTTCTATAAATAATTGAGTTTTGTATGCCATGGAAGATGTGAAAATAAATAACTACCTGCAATTAGAGATCTTTTAGTGAAGAATGGAATATTTGACGTGGTAATATAAGGCAGAATGTAGAAATTTATTTATGAAACATACACATTTAATAAGATTCCAGGCACGTTGGGGAAGTTATGAATTACAGAAAAGATAAACTTCTTCGGAGGGATGTTGTCAGAGCATTTTAATTTCTGTCTGAGTTACATTTGCTTAATATTTCCGGTTTGCATTTATTTTACTATCGTCCTAATTTGGTAGCAAATACTAGAATGTATTACACTTTAGGAATAGGAAACTAAAACCAATTTCTGCTTTTATAATTATAACATATATTTCTCCAATATGTGTATATATGTATATATGTAATTATGTTTTTTATTATATCCACTTATAATTTTAGCACAATAAATTTACTTTAAACTATGCTATGAAAACTAGTGAACAGTGATTTTTCTCATTTTTTGTTTAACAAAAGGTGATAGTTTCATTTTTGAAAAGAAAATGGAGAAAATAGGAAATTGATTAAATCAAAGTCAGTGATGTTAAAATTACTTGTTATTATAAAGCAAGCACAGTGCGTTTGAAGGCTTTGTAAACCAAGTGGCTCCCTCCCTAACCCCAGTATCCATTCTCATTCTGAGACTTTTAAGTAAAAATTGGGTTGTCCTGTGGTACCGCAGGTGACAATGAGGAGCTGGCCAACTGATCTCCAATCTTGCACTGTGAGCACAAAGCAGCCTGTATGTGGTTGGCCAGGGCCATCCTGGGAAGGACTGAGGACTCCCCATTTGCAAACACAATTGTAACAGATGGAAAACTCCCTAGCAATCAAATGGATAAATTGTTTGTTTTCCATTTAAATAGGAAATTGGTTTTTGAATCCTTGAATTGTCAGACAATGTAATCTCAGTTTGTATTAGTTTTTGAATGATCCCATTGAGGAAGTGTAACAATCCATGAAATGTGAATAAGTGAAAAACAAACAAATGAAAGAACTTAGTTGATTTTTATTTATTTATTTGTTTAATCACTTCACCTTTTTCACCCAGCTTTTAGTTGATTTTTTCAATCCTTTTAGGGATGCAAGATTCTTACCAAAGCAATATTTCCATTAGTACTAATGAAGACTAATCGAAAACTGAAGTGGCCATTTAATAATTAATATTACCTCTATTGCTAGGACTATCCATTAGGTTACATCTGTTTAAAAGTTGTAGGCTTTCACTGAAGAATAGTCATAACCAAAAAATAAGTCAGGTTGATATTTCTTAAATACTGAGACTCTTGTGTCTATCTTCTCTCTATAGTAAGCCAAGTTTAGGACCTGAGAAAAAAATGTATTTTCAGTATTTAGTGGCCATCCTCACAAAAATTGTATATTTGTTGTGATTATTATTGTTGGTGTTGTTATATTGTTTTGGGTTCTAATTTCTAAAATGAGCAGAATTTTTAACATATTAGTATTCATTATGGAAGTAAAAATATACAACTAATATTACTTAACAGAGTGTGGCTTTTCCACACATAAGATATACTTAGAATCAAGAATTTAAGGCCATGTTGGAAGTGAATCTCACTTAATACAGTAATCATTATTTCTTGGGGGAGAAATGTCACATTAGAACATAGCAACCTAAATCTCTCAAAATTCAACTCAACAATTGAATTAAAATTTAGTAAATTTTTGAGAGCTGATTGCCTGCCAGCAGTATTTTCCCATATATATACCTTTTGACAATGCCCATAGTGGCATTGTGAAATGTAGTTGCATTATAAAGAATGTTAGAATTGACTTGAATTTGAATAATAGTTGCAATACTTGACAGTAAAGAGTCAGAGTATATTACTTAAATAGTGTGGAAAAATTTAAAAAAAAGTGTGGCCTGGTGTACTTGTTAGAAGAAGAAGCCAAGATTTTCATCAGTTGTAACAAATATACCGCTCTGGTGGGGGGAGTGTTGATAATGAGGAGACTTAGCTTGAGTGGAAACAGGAAGTAAATGGGAAATCTCTGTACTTTCCCCTCAATTTTGCTGTGAAACTAAAATTTGCTGGGAAGTCTGAGAAACTGTCACAAACCAGAGGAACCTAAGGTTATATAATGAGTAAATGCAATATGATATCATAGATGGGATGGTGGAACATAAAAAGGACATTAGGGAAAAAACTAATGAGATCTGAATGTTGTATGGAGTTCGGCTAATAATGTATCAATAGTGGTGACATACTACATTGACGTAAGATGTTAACAATAGGTGAAACTGGTTACATGTTATATGGGAACTCTCTGGGAACTTTGAAACTTTGCTGTAAATCTAAAACTATGCTACTATAACTACATAGTCATTTAACTACAGGGGGAAAATGTCAAGATTCTCTAGGTTTAAAAAAGTGTTGAAGCAGTTACTATGTGGCAATTCCTCTTCTGATGCTCTCTGTGAATGATCTCATTTAATCATCACATAAATCCTATGGGGCAGGTTCAATGATTATCCTTCCCAATATGAAAAAATGAAGACAATAAGAAGTTACCTTGTTCACATCAGTGCTGCAGCCAGAATTTTGTTGTTGTCATTGTTGGCTCTCAAATTACTTGGTTTCATGCTTGTTGAAGCAATAGATCAGACACCATTTGCCACAATAATTTCTGTCAAACTGGCCCGCCACAAAAACTCCAGCACAAGCTTCACCTGCAGGGCATGCCCAGTGAAGGTGACTGGTTTTGCCATTCACATACACTTTATAGTATTTAAGGACAATCCACTTACCCTTTTTCTTATGTTTATTCATCTTGAGTGTGGTATAAGACTTCTTTCTTTTCTTAGTATCCAGGATTTTAAAATAGGAATTTTGATTCTAGCCACTGAGAAAGAAAAAATTAAAATAAAAAAGATCTATTGAAATAGATATGAATTTTACCAATTTTATAATATACTAGAGGCCTGGTGCACAAAAATTTGTGCACTGGGGGAGGGGGAGGTTGTCCCTCAGCCACACTTGTGCCCTCTCACAGTCTGGGACCCCTCAGGAGATAATGACGTGCTGGCTTAGGCCTGCTTCCGGATGGCAGAGGGCAGGCCCAATCGCTAGGTGCAGCCCCTGGTCGGGCTCAGAGCAGGGCTGATTGGGGAGTTGGGGAGTCTCCCCCGTCACACTCAAGGCAGGGCCAATGGGGAGGTTGTGATGCCACCCCCAGTCACGCTCAGGATTGGGACGTTTGGGGGGTTGGGGTGCTGCTCCCTGTCACACTCAAGGCAGGGCCGATGGGGAGGTTGCAGCACAACCCCCTGTCACACACAGAGCAGGGCAGATCAGGGGGTTGTGTGGCACCACGCCCTGTCACTTAAAGAGCCGGCCAATCAGGGGGTTATGGCACTGTACCCTGTCACACACAGAGCAGGGCCGATCAGGGGGTTGGGGAGCTCCCCCCATCACGCACAGAGTAGGGCCGATAGGGGAGTTGGTGCACCGCCCCCTGTCACACACAGAGCAGAGCGGATCAGGGGGTTGGGGCACTCCCCCTTGTCACACTAGGGGCAGGGCCAATGGGGAGGTTGAGGATCCACCCTGTCACACACAGAACAGGGCCCATGGGGGGCTAGGGTGCCGCACCCTGTCACACACAGAGCAGGGCTGATCAGGGGGTTGTGGAGCTCCCCCCTATAAGGCACAGAGCAGGGCTGATCAGGGTGTTGGGGCGCCTTCCCCTGTCACGAACAGAGCAGGGCGGATAGGAAGGTTGTGGCCCCACCCCCTGTCACACACAGAGCTGCAGGGAAATCAGGGGGTTTGGGCGCTGCCCCTGTCACGCTGCTCCAGGGGCCAGGAGGCCTCATGGATCTGCTGATCCCACTGTTGGGAGGCCTCGCAGCTCCGCTTGACACCGGGGCAGTGAGGCCTTGCTGCTCAGCTGATCCCGGTGCCAGGAGGCCTTGCGGCTCTGCTGATACCGGTGCTGGGAGGCATATTACCCTTTTACTATTAGGATAGAGGCCTGGTGCATGGGTGGAGCATGGCTGGTTTGCCCTGAAGGGTGTCCCGGATCAGGGTGGGGCTCCTGCTTGGGTTCCTGGCCAGCCTGGATGAGGGGATGATGGCTGTTTGCAGCTGGTCATAACCCCTTCAGAGTGGGAGTCCCCACTGGGGTGCCTGGCCAGTCTGGGTGAGAGGCTGAGGGCCGTTTTCAGGCTAGTGGGAGACTGAAGCTCCCAACCTCTCCTTTTGTTCTGTTTTTGTTTGTTTGTTTGTTTTTTATTCTGGGATATATTTACCTTCTATGGCTGTCACTGGAACTGAGAGCCGACTTTCGCTCTGAGGCTCGGCTCCAGCTCTGAGACCTCGGCTGCTGAAAGCAGGTATCTTGGTTTGTTTGGGTTCTATAATTGAAACATTGTTGCCATCACTGCCGCTCTAAGCTCTGAGGCTGAAGCTGGCTGACAGCAGGTTTCTGGGGATTGTTTAGCTTCTATAATTGCAACAATGTTTCTTAGAGTGCAGCTCAGAGCCTGGGAGCAGCAGGCGGGGAACCTTGGCTTCCTCCATCACTGGAGCAAGTAAGCCTCCTGTTCGCTTCAGCTGCCATCTTGGTTGGCAGTTAATTTGCATATTGCCCTGATTAGCCAATGGGAAGGGTAGCAAAGTTATGGTTAATTACCATGTTTTTATATTATTAAATAGGATTGTATATTTTTCATGTAAGATGTACCAATAAATAACTCCTTGGGAAATGAAATCTAAGACTCTTAGTATTGCTTCTGTTTATGAAGCTAGAGGACATCTTAGGAGCATTAATAGATCCAAGATCTCTTTACCTAGAGATTAGCCACTGCATCTGGCAATGGTCAAAAGTAATTGAAGATTGTTGCCATGTGTTTAGTGATTACTAGTTGAGGTTCATTTACAATATCCCTGTATCATGCAATATATATATATATATATATATATATATATATATATATATATATGTATATGTATATATGTATATGTATATATATATATGTATATATATATATATATGTATATTCTATCTAATAAAAGAGAAACATGGTAAGTAGCGTACATCCGCTACTCTTCACATTAGCTAATCAGCAAGATATGCAAATTAACTGCCAGCCAAGATGGCGGCCGGCAGCCAGGCAGCTTGAAACTAACATGAGGCTTGCTTGCTCCAGTGACAGAGGAAACCAACGTTCCCCGCCTGCCTTGCCGGCCTCTGAGCTTGCAGTTTGAAACATTGTTACAAATATAGAAGCTAAACAAAACCCCAGAAACCTGCTTTCAGGCAGCTGGGATCTCAGAGCTGGAGTTGATACAGTGTTTCCATTATAGAACCCAAACAAACCAGATACCTGCTTTCAGCAGCAGAGGCCTCAGAGCTGGAGCCAGAGCTAAAGCTGGCCCAGAATAAAAAAAAAAAGCAAAAAAGGAGCAGTTGGGAGCTTCAGTCTCCCGCCAGCCTGAAAACAGCCCTCAGCCCCTCACCCAGAGTGGCCAGGCACCCCAGTGGGGACCCCCACCCTGAAGGGTGTGTGACCAGCTGCAAACAGCCATCATCCCCTCACCCAGGCTGGCCAGGCACCCCAGTGGGGACCCCCACCCTCATCCAGGACACCCATCAGGGCAAACCAGCCAGGCCCCACCCATGCACCAGGCCTCTATCCTATATAGTAAAAGGGTAATATGCCTCCCAGCACCGGGATCAGCGGAGCCGCGAGGCCTCCTGGCACCGGGATCAGTGTGACAGGGGGCAGCGCCCAAACCCCCTGATCGCCCTGCGGCTCTGTGTGTGACAGGGTGCGGCTCTCCACCCTCCCCCCCCCCCACGGGCCCTGCTCTGTGTGTGATGGGGTAGAGCCATACCTCCCCATCTGCCCTGCCCTGAGTGTGAGGTGCCCCAACCCCCTGATCGGCCCTACCCTGAGTGTGACTGAGGGTGGCATCACAACCTCCCGATCTGCCCTGCTCTGTGCATGACAGGGGGCGGCGCCCCAACTCCCCAATCAGCCCCACTCTGAGCCCAGCCAGGGGCTGCACCTAGGGATTAGGCCTGCCCTCTGCCACCTGGGAGCAGGCCTAAGCCAGCAGGTCATTATCTCCTGAGTGGTCCCAGACTGCGAGAAGGCACAGGCTGGGCTGAGGGACCCTCCCTCCCCCCCGAGTGCACAAATTTTTGTGCACCGGGCCTCTAGAATATATATATATATATATATATATATATATATATATATATATATATATATATATATATAGTTATATATATATATATATATGCCAGGGTCTGTAATGTCCAAAACAATCGAATGGATGACTGAACATCAGAAGTCAGTCCTGCAGTCAGTGCTGGGTCGCTGCGACCCAGCACTGACTAACAAGGGGGCTGCGGATCAGGCCCAGTGAGAGGACCGGAGAGAGAAGCAGGGTCCGATCTGCAGCCTCTGTGGCAGCTGTTGATCAGCCCTTGCTTCTCTTTTTCTCTCCAGGCCAGCAGCCATGTTTCTCTTTCTCTCCAGGCCTTGCTAGCAGCCGCTGGGGCTGCTGGTCAGCCCTGCCTTTCTGATCAGGCCCAGACATAGGCCTGGAGATGCTGACTCACATAGAAACTGACCAATCAGAACCAAATCTGGGTGTACTGTGAAGGCAGAACCTAAGGTGGGGGCTGAGGAGGGGTTGTAAGGGCAACAGCTGTTTGGTGTAAGGTATAAGAGAGCGGTTCAAGTTTTTAATGAACGGTTTGGATGTATAGTGCATATTGCTGGCTATCAGTCCAGATAGGGATTATGTATTTTTGTCTGCCAAGAGCATCTCCTCCTGCTGAAAAAGGCTTCCTCCCCTATTTAAGCAATTCTATCATATATAATCTATCTATACCAATAAAAGGGTAATATGCTAATTAGACCAGGTTGACCGGCCGTCTTCCGGTCCAACTTCCTTCCAGACAAAGCCATGGTGGTGAGGGCCAAGGCAGAGGCATTCAGGGGTTATCAGGCTGGCAGGCAAGGGCAGTTGGGAGTCAAGGTCAGGCCAGCAGGGGAGGGCAGTTAGGGGCAATCAGGCAGGCAGAGGCAGTTAGAGGTGATCAGGCAGGCAGGCAGGTGAACAGTTAGGAGCCAGTGATCCAAGATTGCAAGAGGGATGTCCTAAACTGGCAGTTGGACATCCCCCAAGGGATCCCCGATTGGAGAGGGTGCAGGCTGGGCTGAGAGAACCCCCCCCACACACACACACCCACCATGAATGAATTTTGTGCACCGGTCAACTAGTTTTATTATGATAGAAACTTCTTTTATTGGAAAGAGTGCCTGAGGTTTTAATAGTAAGAGATACTTAGAGAGAAGCTCTCGGTTTTCCTCTGACTACTAAAAATGGTCTTGGAGACCAACATTATTTTCAGATATCTCTTTTTCCCATATAGCCCTATCATCGTTGTTATGTTCAGGTACTGAGTTGTTTAGTCCTTGTCATTTTCTGCGTTGCCCTAACAATCATAAGTGATTTATTTTAAGATGGTGATGATTATATATTTCTAAATTAAACTATAAAGTCTCCAATAATTTACTTTACAAGTATACATTAGTTATTGTTTCTTTAACTAGCTCCTAAATTCCCAATGTAAGATGATCTAGTAATCTCTTATTAGATATATTTTCATAAAATGTGAACATTTTAAAATGCATTACTCACTTAAAAATAAGATTAAATATTTAATTTAATTTTTACACAAAATTATGTAATTGATTTTTTGCCAATTGCTATGCTACAGTTGTGTTAATATAAAATAATTTTATTTTTAATAAAAGTTAATAATAAGCAAAATTACATAGGAAATACCATTCTTTAGTAAAGCACAATTAAGCTTTTTAATACCATGTGATGTGTTATTCACTATTTTATGGAAGTAAAATCTGAGCTTCATGTTTGGTACACACAGCACTAACAAGAAAAATAATTGCTTTTACAACTTTTGCTGGCTTGACTGTTTTCACTGTTTAATTTTTAAATGCAGATTTATGTGCATCAAATATTTTATGAAATATGTATAGAAATATGTTTTTTATTTAGTAAGGGATAAATGCCTGGTAGATACTCTCTAAGCATTTTTAGCTCTTTGTTCCGCTGCCATTCTTTAAATGATCCTATTTTTAAAAGTTGTCTTGTAGAAAGGAAAAGAACAACAAGCCCATATTTAGTAGTCAAGCAATAACAATTCTTTTGTTTTTTGGATATCTCAGAAAACAAATCATATTGAACCACATGGTATTAATACAAATAAACTGTTCCTGCCAAGGCTAAAAGGTAATGATTGCGATTTGGGATCACCCACCAGCTTTTCAGCGCTAACAAGAGCAAAAGGAAGATGCTCAATCTGGGATTAACATAGCGTCCTGTATAATACATTCATGTAGTCATATATAAAGCTGGGTAAGGACACTTTTGTAGCATTACATCATCAATGCAAAGCCTTACAGGAATCATTGAAACAAAGAGCATTCATATGCAGATTTCTTATCTCCAGAAGGCCCAGAAACTGTCTCCCAATTTTACATTCATAGTTTTCATTCACAAGAACCTAGTGAATAGGCATTCTCTGTGATGCTTCATTATTTCTTTTTTCTCCAAATGAGCCTTTATCATCTATTAGGAAAGATACAGCCATTTTTTCCCCCTGGGACATATTGAAGTGCGTGTAAGGCACCACCTAATGCTATTTGCAAACTTGTTTTTCTTTCCTGTCAAAGGCTTTCTTTCACCTTTACTCTTACTGTAGGGTTTTCAAAATAAACTTTAGGTACGCTGCAGTTCCAACATAACATAACTAACATAACACAGAAATGTTAAGGATGTCATTTGCATTATAAAAAAGTAATGTTCTAGATGGTCTGATTTCACCACAGTGGATTTCTGTTTAATGGTTATTTTGTGTTATTGATAACTAAGAAAATACAGTAATTCCAAATGGGTTTTGTTTAAATTAAATTTTTAGGTATAATTTAAGTTTTATTCCTCAAAAGAAAAAATACAACAATTCTTAATGAGAACTATATTTTGTAAATCTAGACATTTCTATGTAACAGGAGAAATATAAATATATGCAGCTATCTAATTTCAAAATTTAATAAAATAAAGCAGTTTTAATGCACGTGCATACTACACTATTTTATTTTATTTTATTTTTTTGTGCTACAGATATTTACATATAAAAGCTGGGATCCTTTGCAGAATAGCAGCATCATCACTATTTTTAGGGCACACAATTTTAATTTCTGTAGCTCCTTTTCTCCCATTTTTGTGCTATAAAGACCAAAATAGTGTATTATACAGTAATAGCCCAAGGCTAAAATGGACCATCACCTTATTTAAAATATTTCCAAATTTTATTTATATTTTTATATAAAGTTGTACTTTTTCCCAAATAATAATCTTTTAGAGAATACAGTAAGTCATGGACTCAAAATGACCATCATCATTATAATAGAAGTTGTACAGTCATATAAATACAAGAATGAAGAATGTTGAAGAAGGCATACAATGCATTTTGACTCTTTGATACACTATTGGCAACAAAAATAAAAATTTTAGAACAGGATATTGTTAAAAGAATTTAGGGGTAATTGGAATTATTGGACAATCAAGAGAGAAATTTTAAAATATCCCAAACAAACACCATACTTTTTGTAAAATGGTGGAAAGACTTTTAAATGACTGTAAAGGGAATGTGAAATAAAGTGAATCAATTAACTTGATTGCAAGCTTCCTCATTAGTCTGTTCCTAATGATCTAATATATAACATTGTTCGGAAAATAGCTACCTTCATAAATTTTATTATATGCCTCTTGCCTTCTATTTTATGTGAACATTTCAATGTATGGTCACTTTAGCAAACCATGGATTCACGCTTGGTCAAAACCTTAGAAAATTTACATCCTTTCTGTCTTGATGATGTGTCAGAGTGATTTAAGTGCTAAAAGGGAAGTAGGCAGTCACAAAAGCCAAATGACATCTTCAAGTCAGGCAAATTTAAAGATACAGTTCAATTATCATATAAATCAGCAAAATTATACATCATATAGTCACAGTTATTAATGCCTCAGTTCAGAATTATCAGTAGAAATATCAAAATAAAAATCATAATGAATTTAATGTTACCTCAGTTTTCTTTCTCCTTGAGTATAAACACATATATGAAATATATGTATTTACAATATTATATATATATATATATAAATATAAATATGTCATCATTAATGGTGTTTTTTTATGCTGATGGCACATTCAAATACAGAGAAGTTTTAATTGTATGTTTGAATTTAAAATCTTCAGATTACTCCCATGCTTGTTCACTTCTGATATCGCTACTCATATTAGATAAACTTATCCTACCCATATATCACTTTGTTCAAGTCTTTTGGTTCTATATTAAGAAATCTTGGAGTAGTTCATAAGACTATTATCTACACTAATAAAAGAGAAACGTGAAAATTGGTGTCACTCCGCTATGCCCACCAGCCAATCAGATGAGTATGCAAATAAGCCCAACAAAGATGGCGGTTAATTTGCATACACAGATGCTGAAGGAAGACTGAAGACAATGTAGAAGGAAGCCAAGCACTGTAGCAGGGAGCGAAGCTGCGGAGAACCAAGCGGGGCGGCGGAGGCGGGAGCAAAGCCTGCCTCGGTGGGCTTCGCTCCCTTCTCTGCTTTGCTCTGCCTTCAGGAAGCCCTATTCTTGCAGGAATCTTCCTGCAATGGGCCTCTAGTACTATTATAAAATAAAATTTATATTTGTAAAAATTATGCTGTATTTTGTCCTTATAGTAAAACTAATTATTTAAATAAAATCTGGGACTGTTTATTATATGTAGAACACAAAAATCAGAAATATTTACTAATAATGAGGAAAACTGAAAAACTTTTGAATTTAAGGAGTTCAAGGCACTACCTGCATTTTATTTTACAAGTGATATCAACATATCATTACAATTCTGGTAAAAATCCTAAAAACGTTATAGAATTCTTTGGTTAATCTCTTCCCACCCACTCACCACTGCCTTCCTTCTGAGATTGATCAGTCTGTTCCATGTTCTATGTCTCTGGATCTATTTTGTTCATCAGTTTATTTTGTTTTTTAGATTCCACATATGAGTGTGATCATGTGATACTTGTCTGAATTGCATTTTTTAAGGTTAATTTTGTATCTAATCATTTACTCTTCTATTAAGGTGGTAACTGCCGCATCAAACAGACAGGAGTGTGTTCAACCTGCTACTTACCTGCTGACTATGGGCCGTTAACTTATGTCTAAAATTACAATGCTATCACATGTAAACCCTATCCACAGTGCATCATGCCTGGTAGGGACACAATATGTGGCAATGTTCTCCGTTCTGTGACTCTCTTTTGCATGTGATTTAGCTATCTCTCTGTATTTTTTCTATATTTTGTGGATAATGGGTTTCTTTAACTTCTACATAGAAAATAAGCTTGTGTAGTACCTTTCCAGGATTAATCATCTCAAATATTCCTTTTGAATATTTGAGCACTCTGGGAAGTGCTATGGTCTGAATGTGTGTGTCCCTCCACATTCATGTCTTGAAATGCTAACCCTCAAGGTGATGCTGTTAGAAGTGGGTCCTTGGGGTGCTGAGCGGGATAGGGGGCTGGATTCAGGCTGCCGGAGGCCTGAGAAAGCTCCAAGGCCCCTCCCACCCTGGGAGGTTTCAGCGCCTGCCCAGGAGGACATGGTCCTCTCCTCAGACTGAATCTGCTGCTGCCTCCGCAATCTTTTCTTCCCAGCCTCCAGAACCTCTGAAATACATCCCTGTTGTTTACAAGCCCCCCAGTTTATCAGGCCCCAGGGATAAGGCAGGAGGATAGGAGTGCCCACTGTGGGCTCAGCGTGGAGGGAAGCCCCCTCCTCCGACCTGCAGTTCCTCAGCTTCAGTCTAGCAGCTCCCCCAGGGCTTCGGGAGGAAGGCTATGTGTTCCCCTGCCTCTCCAAGCTGACACATGGGGTGGTTACAACACAGTGGGTACCGCTGTCTGTAATGCAGATCTGTCTGTCTGGATAGAAACAAGGGGTGTTTCAAAAAATAAGACAAAAAAGAGCCGGAGTACACAGCAAAAAATAATTCCCGTATGTCACTGCCAAGCCTTTGTCAGCTTGATGCTAGAGCAGTTGTGATAGATTCCTGAGAATTAATGTCACACAAAAACTTTACTAAATATCACCCGATTTTTTCTCACAATTCTGAGATTTTATTGTAACATATATATTATCCACGCTTAATAGAGGAGGAAAGGAGAAGAAAAGTTAAATTATTTGCTCCAGCTTGCCAATTAGGAAATGACACATTCATATCATAAGTAGTCTTTTGCCATCCATATTCACTACACACACACACACACACACACACACACACACACACACACACACACACACAGACACAGACACTGAAAGCAGATCACTCTCTTGAAAAACCAAGGCAAATAAAAAAGCATTGTTATAGCCCTAGTTGGTTTGGCTCAATGGATAGAGCTTTGATCTGCAGGCTGAAGGGTCCCAGATTCGATTCCAACCAAGAGCACATTCCTGGGGTTGGTTGCAGGCTTCATCCCCAGTAGTGGGCATGCAGGAGGCAGCCAATCAATGATTCTCTCTCATCATTGATGTTTCTATCTCTCTCTCACTCTCCCTTTCTCTCTGAAATCAATAAAAAATATTTTTTAAGAAAGCATTGTTAGAAGGGCAGGGAAAACAGTAACATTTAATAGATTAATACATACTTTGCTCAGGGCCTTATTAAATATCATGTCATATTCTTGCAAGATAAATTAAACTACATGCACACTGCAACGTAGTTAAGATTCTTGCTGTATCCCAATGCGCAGGACACATTATTTTTCAATACATGGACATAAATGTGACTGTTTATGAAGGGCAAAGTTATTTCACAGTTCTAAAAGGCCACACTCTGTCTTTAGAACAATGAGTACAGATTGAAAAATGCAAAGACCTTTGCTTTTCATATTTTTTCTCTCAGTTAATGGCATAAATCACTGAACTTTTCTGAAACTCAACGCATTTCTTGACCTGTGACATAGAAGTGACTTGATAACTAGGTGCCTGGGTGCTTGGCTACACAACAATGAAGGTTTTCTTCTAGATGTGTAGACTTTAAAAAACACGGGTGGGAGTTTTTTTATACAGGTGCAGTGGGTAATTTTCCAGTAAAAGCCTGAACAAGGGCATTTTACACTGCCGTCTGGAAAACATAATCTGAAAGAACAAAGGCATATTTGACTACACAGAAGTGTGTAGTAATGTTAGCAGCAAACACAATGTTTCATTTCCCCTGCCTCAAACACATGCTATTCAGTAGAATCCAACAAACTGCATATGTCATAAAGAATTTTTTTAGAAAGATGTTTGTGCAAAAACTTTCCAAGTTGTTTAACGTACCATTTTATAACTTTGAGGATGCTGTATTTGGTAGATTATAGCCATCTGTGTGTTTCCATATCTCTGAAAAGTGTATATATTAGATAATATATGATGTCTGTCATCCAGATATGAAAGTTTATTTGTCATATACTTGGGATACAAGTGACAATTCTTGACCTTAATGAGGCCAGAATAGGTAAAATTAGGGTACAATAATGGTATTGCCTAAAGAATGAAATGGTAATTTTCATCTTTCACCTTTCTTTTTGCCATCAGGGAATTTCTGATTCAATTTCAATCAAGATATATTAATATTCCATGTAACAAAACTTACTTTTCATTCTCCTTTCCATTTCACCTGAACTTGGGGAAGGATTAGGGAGACTATAATTGCTTGTGAAATGCTGTTTTCTCCTTTACACACATGATCTTGAATGTAAAGGAATCATACCTGTAGGAAAGACAGTTCCTAATGAAGTCATCCTTATCTTTCTCCTAAAGATTCAATTAATGATTTCCTACTGTAAAATCACCTATCGGATTTAGTTTTGGGGAATTCAAGTCAACAATAAGAAAATAATCCAAAATGTTTTTCTCTACATCGAGAGAAGCTACATTAAAATAAAAAAAAAGTAAAAAAGTCCTTTCTCATTTTTCTCCTGATCTTGTTTTTGGCTCATTTTTATCCCAAATATTGTGCCTAAAATATTGCATAAGCAAAATAAAGGCATATAAACACAAACTCTCACAAATTTATGTGCCTAACTGTCACAGAATGGCACAACATGCATTCCGTAGAAATAGAATGGTATTAGCATTGAATTTAAGTTCCTATGGGAAGAAATAACCCATTAAAAATAAACCTATAATGATCGATCCTATTTCTACCCACATTAAATACTTTCACTGATACACTGACTGAGTCATTAGCATGCAATGAAGTACCCAATTATTATATGCCCTGCTGTTCTCAACTCTTGCAGATTGTCAGTCCTCGGTTTGAAATAAGCTGCGTGATGTGAAAGGCATCACTCTTTCTGACTGGTCTGCTGAGCTGACATGCTTTCTAACTTCCTTAGGCTTTTCTTTAGTTACGTGTCAATGCTAATAGCATGATCCATGCTTTTAGTTTTAAAACCATTTACATAGCAAAAGAATCCTTAGTAGTTTTTCTTTATGTGTTCCAGAGTTTATGGTATTCCTCCCCCCCCCCTGAAATATCTGAAATGTTTACACTAAAATTTGCTCTTAATGGCATCTAATCTTAAGGTCCTTCAGTGTCTATCACTTCTGTACAATTTGTTTAGGAAAAGAACAAAAGAACATCAAGATAGGAACATATTAAACTAGTACTGCTTAATACAGAGCCACTAGCCACATGAGCAGTTCAGCTGTGGCTAATTTGAGATTTTAACAATTTAGTATGTATAAAACAAAGAATGGAATATATTCAAAAGTTTTATATTATCTGGTGAAGTAATATTTAATAGATTGTATTAAGTATAATATGTCAGCAAACATATTTACCTGTTTTTCATTTTTAAAATATGGCTACTAGAAAATTAAAATTACATATGTGACTTGTGGCTCACATTTGATTTTAATGGAACACCCCTGTATTTGACCAATGGATTAACTATGCTATATTTTCACTATATAATTCAGTATTACGTTAAGCTGGGTTCATCCTTAATATTCTTAAAAATTTGGGGGACTAATTACTATTAGTCAAGTAGACATGCTACTTGCTTCATATAATTTCTCAATTACTTTTTTCTTTACCTGTCTCTTTATTTTCTCCCATTAACTATTTAATCCTTCCTTGAACTTGTCAGAAATCTCTTCATATATATGTGCTTTAGTCTTAAAGTACAAACTGACCATGCAGGTGTAATATGTAACAAATTTGGGCCTCTATGCATATTCAGTATGCCAGCAATTAATTCTCTAAACAGCATCATGCCACTATCCCTCCTCCTTCTTCTTCTTCTTCTCCTTCTTCTTCTTCTTCTTCTTCTTCTTCTTCTTCTTCTTCTTCTTCTTCTTCTTCTTCTTCTTCTTCTTCTTCTTCTTCTTCTTCTTCTCCTCCTCCTCCTCCTCCTCCTCCTCCTCCTCCTCCTCCTCCTCCTCCTCCTCCTCCTCCTCCTCCTCCTCCTCCTCCTTTCTTCTTCTTCTTCTTTTTCAGTAAGCCCATGAGTAGCACATTGCAATCACCTGGAAATATTTAAGGTACAATTGCTCCTGAGCAGAGTGACAGAGTGGGCATGGTGACTGCAACTGAGGGTTAAAAACGGTGCATCCTTACACTAGGAACAGTCTAGATTGGAATTGCATTGTTTGATAAATCACAAAGATGTCCAGGGCAATAGTTTCCTTATTTCCACATAGAATGTTTTAAAAAGTTGGCCACCTCAAACCACATTTTAATGAAAGTTTTAAAACAGTGAGAAAAATTCTAGCACAGTACCACATAGAAAAAAACAAGATTTGGTACTAGACGTTGTCATTAAAAATTCTCAAGAATGAGCCTTCTAGCCTAGAAGTAGCTTATGCAGAAAAAATAATGTTAAGTGTCTTTTCATGTATATTATTTTCTCAGGCAAAATTCAGTTTATATTTCAATATAGACTCTGGTGAGCTGGCCAAGAAAAAAAAAAGAAAAAATTCCAACAGAATTACTCACAGAATGAATTCCATGCCTCTCCCAACTCCCTACCCTCTCATTCCTCCCCACCCCAACCCCTAGACCAAGACTTTTCAGAAAAGAGAACTAGGCATTCAACTAAATAATATTTACTTTTAAAGAAAATATGAATTTATTTCCCCTGATGAAATATCATAGCATAAAAGAATAAATGTATTAAAATATACTGAATCTGCTTTTTATCAGAGCATATCCAAAGTCAGATATAAAATGTTAATAATGTATTTGCTCTTTAAAAATTTCAATTTGCATTTGAGGACACTAAATATTTGTGTCCAGGTTTCTCACAATCACAAAAGTGCAAAACATTGCAAACCAGCAGAAAGATGATTCTTCTGTATAAGGAGAATAAAAAAAGGAGTGTTTTTTGGTTTTTTTTCCTCAATGTGGCCTGTACACAGAAAATATAAAGATGAAATTGGAATTCTAGAGAAGTTTCTTGAGGAAAGAAACAGAAAGGTCAAAAACTTCTGATGACAGCAGAAAAAGGTAATCCTTCTTGAAAGATCTAAAAGATGATCCTTGCGTCCATGAGTCTCGGTGTTAGGAAAGGTCAGTGAGTAGTTTACTGACTGTCTCAAGGGTTTTGGCTACATGATGCCAGATGTTCGAATGTTTTTAGATATTTATAGAGTTGGTATAGGATGAAAAAATTCTTGATTAATTATAGTATATTTTTCTCTTTTCATCTGGCTATGTTTGATATCATGTAAACAAATCCTATGTAACAGTCATATTATGAGTTATTCTACTTATTTCTTATAAGAAAATATAATTATTTCACTACAACAAAATAAAATTAAGAAAGTTTACAAAATTAGTTAGTAAACTTATAGGATACATAGATTATAAAGTTGAAAATATACGTTCTTTTTGCCCAAATTCAGTTCATTTTGGGCTTTCACCACAAAAATGTTATTTTGCTATGAAAAGAAAATATTAGGAAGTAATTTTGGTTTTGAAGATATAACTTTTGTCCATATCTATTTAATTTGGAATATTTTTTAATGCAAATGATCTTAATATTTCTCTGGGTAATTGAGAAGTTTCACATGTTATTGTGACCATTTGTTGAGTGCACTCTTCTTGATACATTGAATTATTCATTGTTTTCAGTGGAAACTATTTCAGAGGGAGAATTCCATCCCTCTACAGAGCGTCACCTCCTCATATATTCTTAAGAATTCTGTAAGGAAGCCCAGGCACAAATAGCTGCTGAGCTCTCTAATTTTTCTAATGATCCTTATCACTTTCTACATATTTCTGCTATAGCAATACTCTTTTATTTATTGTAAATGCTTATTTGACTGTAGACGTTGCCTCTTATTCCTTTTAAATTTTCTCTGCACATCATGGCGTTCAGTAAATATTTGTTTATTGAATGATGATTATTTCATAACAAGTCAGAAAGACCGGGTAGGTTAAACATAGACTTTTCTGTCTACTCCTGAGTGAATGCTTGTTACCTACGATTCCTTTCTGACAGCTGTGTCTGTAAATTCTATATATGTTTCCAATTTGATTAATGCTGCTTGCTGGCCCACACAGTGAATTCATATTGGCTCCTGCCACTTTCCTCACAAGCAATGCAATGGCCCAATTCCTAAAACCAGCTGGGACACATGTAGCTAAGAAATAAAAATCTTTGGAAATATTTAATTATAAAATTCTTTAGAGAGCCAACTGTATAAATTTTAACACTGTGAATAAACACTAACTGCAATTTGGTGTGATAAACTGTTACACATAGTATTTATAATGAGCAAAATTAAGTATGCAGGCTGGCAAGAATCAGAAAGACTACTTTTTTTTTTCAACGTCGCTGAAGCTTGTCTGAAGTCCTCATTGGCACATGTGATAATACCTTCAGAATCAGATGAGTGAAAGCAGAATACTGGTGCTTGTTAGCTAATAGGCTCCTGAAAACAATAGCAAACAAGTCTTTATTTGGATCAAATAAGCAGAAAGAGGGGGGGAAAGGATGTCAAGATTATAGCTAGGACTCATATGGTTAGATATGAAGTAACTTATGATGTCATAGTATGCATTATTAAACAAACTGTTACATACTGATTTGACATAAAAATCTCTTTTATAAAGGCAGATGGCACTGCATTATACAACACCTATTTGTCTAATAAGAGATGAAGCTGGCATCGTTGTTCTTTATATTGATGATTTCGTGGTCTGGAAGTATTTTAATTGCTACTCTTAACTATCATTAAATGTGTGCCCCATAGCATTGTAATCCTAGCATGGTGATTTTCAGATATATTCAGTAAGCATGGGAAATGTACAAGACAAAGCGATAAACTTGTCAATAGATGAATTAGTTGTTGCCTTAAACAGTGGCTTATAATATAGAGATCTGGACTATAGGAAAGATCAGTCTTAAAGCCAAATAATTTCTGTATAATTACATTTAGTTGTTATTCATTGAAAGTGTACTCAGCAATATTGGAGTAATCTGCTGCTTAATCTTAAACTATTGATCTCTAGGAGGTTGTCTATATTCTGAAAAAATCTTTTGATGCAAAACCTTGGACTTTATAAATGTGGTTAGTTCTCCAAGCATGATTTTTATGTTAAAAGAAAGTTTTAGTACATTATGACATTGAACTCTCTCCTTCAGAAATTAGAGACCATTCTTGATGCCTTTGAAAATTCTCCCATTTTCCTCTCTTGAATATTTTGCAACTGAACTACAATGAAGTAATTTGACTATTTAAAAACTTGACACAGTGCCTCATTCCTCACATCCAAGTCATTTAAATTCTTTCCTCAGTGCCTGTTTGCCACCAGAATGTGTCCAAGTTCAGACATTTAGACCAAAAGTTCATTATCAACTGAACTTTGGACTCACATAAAAGATTTTCAATAAATTATAATTAAATTTATATCAGGATTAGACCTGGTCAGAGGGGTTTCTATTTTATTGGAAAATAATATTTCAGGACTAAGGACTTAATGGTAATATTTCCACCCTTTCACTAGAATATTTTTTGTCTTAATTAGGATGCATTTATTTACTTTTAGGCTTTCAGACTCTCCGTACTGAAAACAAGCTTCGGATTTGAATTTTTAATCCTCTAAAGAAAACAGAGTGAAACAGGACAGCATGAGTTGTTCATACCCGAAGTTCTTTTCTATTGGCACTATGTTTACATCATATATTGAAAAATGTTCCTTTTTCTGCATTGAAATGTTGATGTGCCAAACATATTGAATTTCTCTTTCCTTCCACATCTCTATTGGCTGGAACAAGAAGTTTCTCTGGATTTCAACATAACTTGTTTTTTCGGGACATTTTAGTCCTCTGAACTAGTTCAGCATTGCTAAATGCCAACAATTTAACCTTCTCTTCGTTTATCTCAAAGTTTTCCCAGATATGTAGTGAGTTGATGTTTAAATAGAATAGGAAATAGCTATCATATTTTGAGTATGTGTGTTTATGAGAAAATTTTGCTTGATTTAAATCTTTCTCCATTTTACTTTTTATTCTGCCTAATCCTCTATATGAATTTTAAGAATAGTCACAATGAATTTGTTTATTTTATGTAAGCTAACTGTAAGATTCCTGTATACTATAAATAAATTTTTCAAACTCATTTTCCATTCTGGTAATACATAAAATATTAGCTATAATAATTTCAATCAAGTATTGCAATTGACAATGATCATTTATAAAAGTGAATTTTTATGAAATGTTTCTTGTTTTTGTTTCAGTTTGTCCTTGTTTTTCCTTAATTAGAAAATATTAGTGTCATAAATTAATAGTAGACTTTTCTAAGCATTAATAATGAAAAGAGAATAAATAACAGTTAGCCTGTTAGCACCTTTGATTTCTCCAGTATCTGCCTTCAACTCTAGCAATGTCTGTGCTCTACAACCAAAGAGCACTGTTTCCACTCCGGACTCCTAGCATGATGAGACAGTATTTCCAAAGTGGGAATGGGGATCACCAGGAGTAGATTAACTTGGGGTGCTTGTCAAAATGCAGAATGCATGGATACAGTAACAATCTGATCCAATAGCAACTCCACTCTATTAAATCTATAGGATATTTATGTGCCCATTATGTTTTGAAATACCAGTCTAATTTACCCTTGTGACTCACCTCCTTGAAACCTAGAGTTGTATCAAATTTATTTTCCAAATCCCACACCAGCACCAACAATTCATTCTACATATAGTTACAGTGTTGATCATTAACATCTACTTTCTCCATTTAAAATGTCTTACTTTTCTGGACAGCCCAAGAAAAATTTCAAAGGTCCACCATCCCTACTCTAATAACTCAGAGCACTATATTTCTATCATAAATAGTCAGCTTCACTGGTCCTGACACAGAGCAGGATTTTATCCTTTCAAAATAAGCCAGATGACCAAGTGAAAATACATGCACGCAAGGAAACATAGCTTCACATGAACTGCTATGTTTTATGATGACTATTATAAATTTCATTTATAAAACATAAAAGAGGGAATAAAGGAGTTTTGTGAGGTTAATAAGTTATTGATGAAAGATAAACCAAATATCAAATTTAAGAGATTTATACATACAAAATAATGTTTGAAAGCACTAGTCCAAAACTGTTGCTGTTATGGCCATTATCAGTTCTATTAAATGAAAAATACTGTGCATCAAATATCTACTCTAAGTCCTATATCCACTCTACTCTTCCTTTATGAGAGTGGATATATTATTTTAAACTTAGGTTTTCCAGAAAGTGGTTTCGTCGACTTTCCTTGGGGAGGTGAGTGTGCTGGTACAGGAGGTGATTAGGGGAGGATAGAAATGAGTCCATGCCTGCAGGAGGGCTGACAGGCAAAATATTGAGGTAAGGTAATTTGCAAAGCTAGTTGGGAGGAGAGGTGCTACTAGGGCAGTTCCTGAGATGAATCTCTAAGTGATATCCCCATTTGTACACTGGCATAACAGCTTTCCATTTTAAATGACATTAAAATATAATGAAGCAAATTGGATGACTACCAAGTTTGTTAAAATAGGGACCTACATTTACTCATACTTCTCAACTGAGCTAATGCAACATAGACTGAAGTGTACTCTCATAGTTTTTTATCCCAATTCCAACAGGAAACAAACAAATATCTATGTGTATTTATTTTATTCTATGTGTATTTTAAACCTGTTTTATAAATAAGTTCCTTCTAGAAACTTACCCAGGCATTATACCTATTTCTATATATAAAAGACTAAATGACCGAAAGACTGAACGACCGAATGACTGGTCAACCAGTTGCTATGATGTGCACTGATCATGAGGGGCAGATGCTCAATGCAGGAGCTACGCCCTGGTGGTCAGTGTGCTCCCACAGCCAACCTCCCGTAGCTGGCCAACCTCCCGCGGTCTCTCTCCCAAGCCTGCCGGCCCAATCAACCCTCATCAGAACCTCCTGTGGCCCCTCCCCCTGGCTGGCCAACCTCCTATGTCCCCTCCCCCCTCTAACCTCCTGCTACCTCGATGGCCCCAATTGTTGGACAGGCTGAGGGACCCCACCGGAGCATAAATTTGTGCATCAGACCTCTAGTATAGTAATAATTACTTAAGAAGTAATTTTTAACGAGTTTGAGACAATTGTGTCCTGTATTTAGCTAGTAAAATGGTTATACAAAGGCAATAAATTATTCTCTTTCTTATGGCCAACCATTTAATCCTCTCTAAATATAAAAGCCTAAGCCACCAAACAACCAGTTGACCAGTTGCTAACCACCAGGGGGCAGACACTCAACACAGGAGCATCCCCCTGGTGGTCAGTGCACTCCCAAAGCCAACCTCCTGCGGCTGGCCAAACTCCCGCAGCCAGCCAACCTACTGTGATCCCTCCCCGCAGCCGGGTGGCTCCCCCTTCAGCCTCGATCTGAGGGGCCAGAAGGCCAACCTCCGTGGCCCCTCCCCCTGGCTGGCCAGACCCCCCGATTGGCCCTGATCACCTGCCAGGATGAGGGACCCTACATGTGCATGAATTCATGCAGTGGGCCTCTAGTCCTATCTAATAAAAGAGAAACATGGTAATTAGCGTATGACCGCTACCCTTCCCAAAGGCTAATCAGGGTGATATGCAAATTAACTGCCAGCCAAGATGGCGACTGGCAGCCAGGCAGCTGGAAGCTAACATGAGGCTTGCTTGCTTCAGTGATGGAGGAATCCAACGTTCCCTGCCTGCCTTGCCGGCCTCTGAGCTTGCAGTTTGAAACATTGTAACAATATAGAAGCTAAACAAAACCCCAGAAACCTGCTTTCAGCTAGCTGGGATCTCAGAGCTGGAGTTGATACAGTGTTTCGATTAGAGAACCCAAACAAACCAGATACCTGCTTTCAGCAGCAGAGGCCTCAGAGCTGGAGCCAGAGCTAAAGCTGGCCCGGAATAAATAAAAAAAAGAAAAAAAAGGAGCAGTTGGGAGGTTCAGTCACCTGCCAGCCTGAAAACAGCCCTCAGCCCCTCACCCAGACTGGCCAGGCACCCCAGTGGGAACCCCCACCCTGGAGGGTGTGTGACCAGCTGCAAACAGCCATCATCCCCTCACCGAGGCTGGCCAGGCACCCCAGTGGGGACCCTCACCCTGATCCACCCTTCAGGGCAAACCAGCGGGCCCCCACCCATGCACCAGGCCTCTATCCTATATAGGAAAAGGGTAATATGCCTCCCAACACCGGGATCAGCGTGACAGGGGGCAGCAACCAAACCCCCTGATCGCCCTGCGGCTCTGTGTGTGACAGGAGGCGGGGCCACAACCTCCCTATCTGCCCTGCTCTGTTCGTGACAGGGGAAGGCGCCCCCAACCCCGTGATCAGGCCTGCTCTGTGCCTGATAGGGGGGAGCTCCCCAACCCCCTGATCTCCCTGCAGCTCTGTGTGTGACAGGGTGCGGCGCCCCAACCCCCCATCCACGGGCCCTGCTCTGGGTTTTATGGGGTAGAGCCATAACCTCCCCATCAGCCCTGCCCTGAGTGTGACAGTGGTGGCGCCCCAACCCCCTGATCAGCCCTGCTCTGTGGGTGATTGAGGGTGGCACACCAACCCCCTGATGGGCCCTGCTCTGTGCGTGACAGGTGGGAGCTCCCCAACCCCCTGATCTACCCTGCTCTGTGCGTGACAGGGTATGGAGCCCCAACTCCCCTGATGGGCCCTGCTCTGTGCGTGACAGGGGGGAGCTCCCCAACCCCCTTATTGACCCTGCTCTGTGCGTGACAGGGGGTGGCTCTGCAACCTCCCCATCGACCCTGCCTTGAGTGTGACAGGGGGCGGTGCCCCAACTCCCCAATTGGCCCTGCTCTGAGCCCGACCAGGGGCTGCACCTAGGGATTGGGCCTGCTCTCTGCCACCTGGGAGCAAGCCTAAGCCAGCAGGGCGTTATCTCCAGAGGGGTCCCAGACTGCGAGAGGGCACAGGCCGTGCTGAGGGACCACCCCCTTACCCCCCCCCCCGAGTGCACAAATATTTGTGCACTGGGCCTCTATTATATAATAAAGGCCAAATATGACTGACCAGAGGAATGACCGACAGAACTACCAGTTGCTATGATGTGCACTGACCACCAGGGGGAAGACACTCAAAGAAGGAACTGCTCTCTGCCCGCATGCCCCAGGCCAGCCAAGGCAGGTGCCAGCAGAGGCCCCCCGATCACCCCTCTGGTTGCCCCGCAAAGGGAGGCAACAAGTGGCAGTGGCAGGGGGCAGGGCTGGCAAGTGGGTGGATCCGGGCTGGCCAAAACAGATGCCAGTGGGGATTCCCAATTGCCTCGCCAGTCATCCCACAGATGGGCCCTGATCACTGGCCAGGCCTAGGGACCCTACCCGTGCACAAATTCCATGCATCGGGCCTCTAGTAAGCATATAGTCATAAATGCACATATATATTCACATATTCATAAATATATAGATACTAGAGGCCCGGTTCATGAGATTCATGCACTGGTGGGGGGCATGGCCTGCGGTGATCAGCCTGCTGTGGGAGCACCGCTCATCCTGGTCAGCCAAGTGGCTGTGGACCCGCCTTCTGAGTGGCTGCTCCTTGGTCCAGCATCTTCGGTGGAGCTGCAGCACTCGTCTCTCCAGGGAACCCAGTTGGGGCCAGGTCCACGGACAATAGCACTGAGAGGCGACAGAGTAGGCCTAAGTCCCACGGTGGCCACAAACCCACCTCCCAGCCTCCGGCGGTAGCACTGCATGGCCTGCTGGCATCTAGAGGAGGTGGCAGGGAGTGAGGAGGAGGAACCTGGGGTGAGGAGCCAATAATCACAGCCTGGGTTCCTGCTTGTAGGCCTGGGGTTTGTAGCAGGAGCAGCCGCTCATCCTGGTCAGCTGTGGCAGCGCACTGACCACCAGGGGGCAGCTCCTGCATTGAGTGTCTGCCCCCTGGTGGTCAGTGCGCATCAAAGCAACTGGTCAACTGGTTGTTCTGGTCATTCTGCCATTCGGTCACTGGACTTTTATTATATAGGATATACACATATAACCACATAGCTACATATGCAAAGCAAAATTAGAAATAGGGGGTGGTAGAGATTAACATTGCCGTGGTTTAGTGCTGAGAAAATATAAACAAACAAAAAAACAAAAAAAACAATGAAAAGCACCTTGAAGCCATTTTCTTTCTGAATATGGATCAGTAAGTAGTTTCATTGTTTTCTTTAAAATGATAACTTTTCATATCAGGTAGAACATTTTTTATTTTATTTTTTTATATATATTTTATTGATTTTTCATAGAGCGGAAGGGAGAAGGATAGAGAGTTAGAAATATTGATGAGAGAGGAACATCGATCAGCTGCCTCCTGCACACCTCCTACTGGGATGTGCCCGCAACCAAGGTGCATGCCCTTGGTCGGAATCGAACCTGGGACCTTTCAGTCCGCAGGCCAACGCTCTACCCACTGAGCCAAATCGTTTAGGGCGAACATTTTTTAAAAAGGACAAATAGTTCAACAAATATTGATCGATTTGATTATGTAATTCATAGTTTGCATGCAATCACTGACTCTACTAGGAAATTGTAGGCTGACATCCAGAGCTTTGCGCTTTCGCTCAAAGATATATTTAAATGATAAGACTATCCCTAGTGGTACAAGGTGAGGGCACATTAACTATTTTATCAAAGATATTATCTTGAATGTATAATAGCAACTTGTTGTATTGAGAAAAAATTGAGGTGTCAGTACTCATGGGAGAATGTTTATAAATGTCAAATAGCTTCTAACATAATGTTATTACTGTGTGCCGGATTTTAAGGGGACATGCATCTGAATTCTTGACTCAGTAGACAACAATATTGTGACATTCCTTTCCTCTGAATTTGTTTGGAATAGATTTATTCTTTTTTAGTGTATTATTTCTAAAATATGGAAAGGTATACCCCATGGATGGGCACTAATACCTTTATTAACTATATGTGATTTTCAAAGTAATTTTTAAATATTTTATTTGTAAATAGAGAGACAGGAAATGTGAGTTTTACTTCTTCATATTCTTTGTCAAAGTCCCGAGATGGGCATACAAATGAAAATTTAGCCCTTGCCATTATTCAAAAAGCACATTAATGGCGCTCCAGTGTATTGAGGGAAAGTAGTCTCAAGCAGGGATTATCTTCACATTTGTATCCCAGGGTGTGGTCTAACGATATGGAGCTACAGTGTCACATTCCTTGGCTGAGCTGGCTCGGTCATCTTATTTGTCCAGTAGGCTGACAAAGGAAGTAAGTGACATTTTCTCGTTCTATTAATTTTAATTTTTTACTTTTTAGACACCTGGACCTCTGTTTCATCTGTATGATTGGATATATGTTTAATATATAAGTGTACCTTAAACAAATTTCTGAAGCACATTACTAGGTTTTATAGGGAATGAATAGTCCTCACTTAAAAGAAGCTTATAATGTAACAAGAAAAACCAAGCTCAAGAAAAAAAGAAAAAGAAAAAAAAGCTTGCCCTAGCTGGTTTGGCTCAGTGGATAGAGCATCGGCCTGCAGACTGAAGTGTCCCGGGTTCAATTCTGGTCAAGGGCACATGCCCGGATTGCGGGCTCTATCCCCATTGTGGGGCGCGCAGGAGGCAGCCAATCAGTGATTCTCATAATTGATGTTTCTATCTCTCTTTCCCTCTCCTTCCTCTCTGAAATCAATAAAAATATATTTCTTTAAAAAGAGAGAAAAAAACTTATTTTCCCCTCTTACATACTAATGTACATTTGTTGAATTAAAGCTTCTTTGGCCCAGCAAATTTGTTTGAAAACTCTTCCTAAAGGAATTTGCTTAAAATTTTTTAAATTCAGGTTTTCAAAATTATTCAACCAGTGTGTTTGATTTTCTCCAGTCTCCTTTCCTATACAGTGCAGCACTAGGGTTTCTCGAGCACACCTGGCAGACAGGGGTAGACCTTAACTCAAAGACCAATTACAGAATTCCACAAGTCACTTCAAGTCTCAACCTTACCGTTTCCATTTGTCAGATGTCAGATGGCTGAGCTGGCTGCTCTCTGAAGGCTCCTCTAGGTCCAGGTCTGGTGATTTCAGTTACTCTTCGCTGCTGTTAGTGTGACAGATCTGAGAGGGAAGAGAGCAGCGTGGATCGTTTGCTGTCTAATTAGGTTTGTTCTATGGGAAGACAGATTCTTAATAAACATTTTAGATGTTCATTCTAGGATATAAGACAAATAAGTATTTGATTTATATATTTGTATTCAATGTTAATTTATCTATATTTAGCATGTCAGAATAACAATATATCTATTAAAGTGTTAATGCAGTGAATTAAATTTGTGTTTTTTTGTTTCTGAAAAATAATTTTATATGTTTTTTACATTAAGAATAAAACCATATTCCTGTCAAATATTATCATGAACTATTCCCAAGTGAGGGTGAAACGGCTGGTGTAGAGCTCTAAACATTTCAGTTCATTGATTCTTCCCAGAACGGTAGTTCAGTCCACAGCAATACATAATATGTACTAATCTATGACTTTTACCTACTAGTTAATGTCTTCTTCATATGCATCTCATTTAGCTCTACTGTCTTGTTTTTTTATCACTAGAGCATTTGCAATGTCAACTTATTTATTTTTTTTGTATTAGTTTTACCTTTGTTTTTGCAGTGAGAAGAAATATGTGAAAATGGTAAGAGTATGCAAGTATCTTCCTATGGAGTCCCACTTCAATTTGAAAGAGTTTTTGGTTTGCATGTGTTTGATCTTATGTTCAGCCACAATTGGCAAATTTTCTCTCTTATTAATGGTTTCCCTCACTCATTTTGATTTCTTCATTATCTGTTTCATCAAATAGATATACCAATGAGGGGGATAATCTTAAAAATTAATGGTTTCCCCTGTTGTCCTTTCATGCCTGTTGCCTCTTTCCTTATCATCTGTAATAACTCCTAAGTTAATCACTCTCAAGTCTTATTTTTCATCAAAATTATCTGGGGTGCTTGTTTAAAGGGCTTATTTCTGGGCCTCATTCACAAAACTTCCAGTTTAGTAGGATCTAAATTATACCCTGGGAATCTGGAATAAACTCCCTCTTAGCAAAACATAAATCCGGGAAATAGAAGATGTAAATAATTGGAGAATGATTTTGTACCTTAAGAAGTGAGATTGGTTTCTAGGCTACAAGGATGGTCTGGCAGGACACTTCCTAGTACCACTGTGTTTGGCATTAGTTTTTGTTTGCCTGAGAGAGATATCTAAAGGATATCTCAGGGTGGGAAGGGAAGGAAGCACCATCCATTGCTAGCTAGAAGCAAATTACTTCTTTCAAGAAAACAAAAGTCTTGTTTTTTATCTGTAGTTTTACCCTAAGCCAAAAGCTATGGAATATATACAGACAATAAAAGTAAGTAGAAAATATACCAGGCTAGGCCAAGGAATTTTAATTTTCTGTCTTAACCTATCACTTACCAAATTATATAAGCTGCATAAATCACTTCATCTTTTTGAACCTTAGTTTCAAAACGTATTTCATGTACTAGATATCAAAATGCCTTTCAACTTTTACATACTGAATTTGGAAGTAAGAGAGATTAGTTACTGTAATTTATTTTTCTCTTTATTTTTTAGAATAAGAATATCTAGTTTTATAAGAATTATATGTTGCCAGAGGAAAGGATGGCTACACATTGCTAATTTTATAAGTTTCCTACATATAGCTTATTAATATTTACATGATTTCCTTCTTGAGAGCACAGCTATTTTCATTTTCACAAGCTTTGATTTTTAAAAAAGTCTACTGATCCGAAAGTTTCTTGAGTTTATGTGACGCCATAATATAATATGCAATGGAGTTCAGTATTGAGGCTATAATATTCAGGTACTAAAGCTAGTGAAATTTAGATCTATTAAACATTAACTTTGTTTTAATAGGCAAGATGAGATTATATACCAAAAAAGCAAAGCTCAAAGAGAAAATTTTACGCTTCTCAGAAAACTTAGCATTAATTGCAGCCATAATCAAAGATTCATGGCTAATAGCATACAATGTATAGTCATCACAAGCCTCAATGTAGGCTTTCTTCCTCTCATCCTATATAATAAAAGCCTAATATGCTAAGTGTCCGGTTGTCAGGTCGGCCGTTCAACCAATCAAAGCATAATATGTTAATGATATACTAAGGCCACTCAATCAGTCTTTATGACATGCACTGACCACCAGGGTGCAGATACTCCAACTGGTAGGTTAGCTTGCTGCTGGGTCTGGCCCATAGGGTCTGAGCTGGACAGGCCAGACAAGCCCTGGAGCCCTCCCACACCCCTCCCTGGCCCTGATCATGCACCGATGGGGTGCCTTGGCCTGGCCTGTGCCCTCTTGCAATCCGGCACCCTTTGGGTGATGTTGGAGAGCTGGTTTTGGCCCGATCCCACAGGCCAGACCAAGGGACCCCATTGGTGCACGAATTTGTGCACTGGGCCTCTAGTGTATTCATAAATACCATTGCAACAATTATTCATTTTTTTTTTAACCCTGGTAAGCATTTGATATTATGAGATTTTTTTTTTTTTTTAATGTAGGAGGGGAGGATTAGTACTTGAAACTTTTGGTTTCTGATGAAGAATAGTATCTTCTTAAACAGTTAATATATATCACTATTACTTTCAAGTGATCATAATCATAGATATTCAACAGAAAGTGTGCAGTAATGGGAAAAAATGTATATTAATGCTGCTTTTGTTTTTCAGAGCTAGGCTTCCCAAAATAATCAAAACAGAATGTCAAAATATGCATGTTCTGTAGAGACAACATAATGCATTTACTGCCAAGGGTTGTCCTGCAAAATGCAGAGGAGGACAGGAGATGCAAAGAAGACATATTTTCTCAAAGTCCAACAACCTGAAATGGCACAGATAGGAAAGTGCATCCAGAGTTGATTATTTTGCTTGCATCTAAAAGTTTCTCTGGAAGCTCAGTATGAAGAGATAATCAAGTGGATTATGTGTGACACTTAATGAAACTATCTTCCTTAGTTTCAATTACTTGTATAACATGAATTGATTCTCTTAGTAAAAGCCAAAGCATACTTAATAGTAGTGATATGGCACATGCAATTTATAAGAGGTGTTAATTCTTATCATAAACTAGTAGCCCTGTGCACGAATCCATGCGCGAGTAGCTCGCTACCGCTTGCCTCAGCTGGCCACCCTGCCACCACTGCTGGTAGCTCTCAGCTGCACGTAGCTTGCTTCCCCACCCTCCTGTAGCTCTCCCAGCTCGTAGCTCACTGCCCTGCCCTCCTGTAGCTCTCCGCCGCTTGTAGATGGGTCGTGGTGTTATGGAGTCCTGGCTAATTTGTATATTCCTCTATTATTGTATTAGATAAGGGGAAACATTTAATTATAATAATATTTAAATCTAAAATATATTATTGCTAACCAACCATATTATTTTTATGGCCTCCTGCAAATATATATTTATACTAGAGGCTCAGTGCACAAAATTCTTGCATGGGTAGGTCCCTAGGCCTGGCTGGCAATCAGGGCCCATTGGGGCCTTCTGGCTGCTGGCCAGTGCCTCCCTTCCCTGGCTGCTGGCCACAGGCTGGGGCTTTCCTTCGTTCCACGCCGCCCCTTGGTGGTCAGCACACATCATAGTAAGCAATCAAACTCCTGGTCTCTGGTCGAACTCCCAAGGAGACACTTTGCATTTTAGCCTTTTATATATATAGATAGAGTCCTCTATTAAAATATTTGGAATTCAATCTAAAGAACAAGTGTAAAATGAAACTGAAATCGGTGAAAGTTTAGATATATCTTCTAATGAATATAAGTTTAGATATATCCTCTACTGATCTTCAATAGTTATTAGAACTTTAATTTAAAAATCTCAATGGGGAAAAAAAGGGGACATCTGTAATACTTTAAACAATGAAGATAAAATTTTAAATATCTCTATATAAAAATTTTCAAACAAATATCTAATGACCTCTAAATAAGTATGCTAGACTTAATATTTTATGATTGTCTTAAATTACTTTACTATATTAGTGATATCACCTTATAATTTGAAAAAAATGTATATATGGAAACAAAATTCTGTAAATGTATAATATACAATTATTAATATTATTTTAATAGGGTACATTTAAAATTATAAGTGATGGATATTCAACAGAATAATAGAAATGGCAGAAATAGATGAATATAATTTCTAGTACTTTGTTTTATTTTTGATAGAAATTTATACAGCATTTTAAAGATATGCATGTACATTCATATGTGTATTGCATATCCATGTTTATATAATTATCTACACATTATATTTGAATGTGCTTTATGTCTAATATTGGTATGGCATTTTTTGCTTTTGATGTTTTTACAGAAAAAGTTGATGTTCTTTCTGTACAACTATGATGGTAAACAGTATTCTCATGAAAAGGAAAATTGTTTGAGTCTGCATATGAAGAAAAGTTTTGCTCAAATGATAATTCCCAATGTATTTTATTAAAAAGATAAGATAAAATGTTATTAATCAAATATAAAAACACAGTAATATCCAAAAGATTCAGAATAACATAATCCAGTTTTATTTAAGTGGTCATTTATTTTAAATTTTTTCTATTATTTTTGGTATAGAAACCTGTCTTTCATTTCTTATTGATCAGACAAGTGAGCAAAATGTGGTATATCTACTGTCAAATTTCAATCAAACATGGCATCCAATCAACACCTTTATGAAAATAATAATTTTATTAATCACATGGCAAAATAAATTTATAATATACAATATATGAAATGAATTTTTTTATATTTTATTAATTTTTTACAGAGAGGAAGGGAGAGGGATGGAGAGTTAGAAACATCGATGAGAGAGAAACATTGATCGGCTGCCTCCTGCATACTCCCTACTGGGGATGTGCCCACAACTAAGGTACATGCCCTTGACTGGAATCGAACCTGGGACCCTTGAGTCCGCAGGCCGACGCTCTATCCACTGAGCCAAACCGGTCAGGGCTGAAATGAAATTTTTAACTTTTATAGATTCTAGGTAAAACAGTTTCTAAAATAGCTTTAAAATCTATTTTTTAGTCACTGATTTTCAAAATTATCAAACAGTAATACATTTTCAAGTTCAGAGTTTTTATACAATGCACATTGCTGAAGCACAAAGCATGTGTGAGTATCTAGCTCCTTTCATTCTAGATATTGAAGAATAACTCAATAAGATTTCCAGTTAAGGAAATAATGTTTTATCTACTTTTGAAAGATAAGGTATATTTTTTTCTTCAAATTTTTTTCTTTGACATTTGGTACTTTATGAGCTTTCCCAAATGCTTATTTATTGTTAACTAGCACATTAAAAGTGTGAAAGTTTAAGAGCTAAGAGGTTTTTCATTGCTATACTGTTGAATTGAGAAGTTAACAATTTGTTCATTTTAAGCCCCACCTAAAGAGTTATTGCAGATAACATTTATTGGTCATGCACAAAGTAGATGAGGGTATCAAGATAAAGTCAAAAGTTTGTTTTCCATGTTTAGAGACTTCCAAATGTTAGAAACTTTTTTTATAAGTCAGATATATCTTATTATTGTTCCTAGTTTTGACAGTAACTTCCAAGCCCGTTTCATCTATAAATGAAATTGTCACATTAAATCTTCCCTTGGGACGTTTTAAACTTTAATTTTATGAGGCTATTTGGTAGTCCTACAGAATTTTCTTAACTCTTTATTTTTTAAAAATATTTTATTTATTTGAAAATGTACTAATTTTTCAATATTATCAAATAGATAAATTGAATGTGTGAGACTCAACACAATACTCAGATATGTTCTGCCAGAACTAACTACAATGGAATTCTCTAACTTTTCAAGGTCCATGTAAGCCTGACACTGATTTATAGTTTTCAGTACCTCCATCATATTGTTACACATTAACCAGAGATATCCCAGATGGCCTTATTTCCCATAAATCTTGCCAAGTAATGCCACTTCTGTTCTATAATTGTCATATTCTATTAAATATAAATATAGCATTATCTATATTAAATTTCATCGTGTTCCTCTCCACTGTGCCTAGCCAGACTATTTTTTTGTTTCAATTTTGTTTCATTTTTTTATTAATTATAGTTAATCCCACACCAGCTTAAAGTTATCTAAAAATTTGACAAACTTGTTTTGTCTTCATTCTAATTAATTTTTATTATTTTTAGATTTTACTTTTCAATTACACTTTACATTCAATATTATTTTGTATTCATTTCAGGTACAGTATAGTGGTTAGAGACAATCATATACTTTACCAGTGGACCCCCTCCCCCCCAATATTTCAAGTACCTGGCACCATAGACAGGTTTTATAATATTATTTACTATATAATTTCTTGAGTATATATTTTAACAAGTATCAAAGAATTCTTGTAGCTTCTGGCCTACTGCTTCACAACCCATTACTGGGTATTTCTGGAAGTTGGTAAATTCATGTGTATGTACCAACGCTGCCTACATTCCCTCACCTAGACCACTATTGAGCATAGCTTTCTCCCTCTCGTTAAATAATTTATAGGATACATTCTATTACTGATTACTAAGGACAGTATTTTAGGCCAGTGCATTAAACCCCAGTTTGTTAGGCTTTCCTCATTGGATTCTTTTCTACTCAAATTTGCATATGAAAGAGACAGCCTAGGTTTCGGATTCTTAAGCTTTCTTGGAAAGGAGAGAGCCTGAGCAATAGGGAGTTTACATGAAAGTATAGCTATCATGGCTCATTTCTGAGGTTTAGAATTCAAGTTTTATTTATTTCCTACAGTTTCTCTTATAGCTCTGCTTCCCCGCTTTCCTGCTGACTAAGGGCGCCCGAGGCAATCAGCTTTCTAGTCTCCAGGAGCCTTAGCGCCTGTTACACATTCTCTCCTAAGGCTTCTGCTGCTCTAGATTTTTTTTTTTTAAGGTAAAATGCTGTTCCACTATTTAAAAAAATCCTCAGTGATGGCTTCATGGTTTTCTTGTAATACTATTTTTTTCCACTCTAGTATCTGAATGTGCTTCTGAAATCGTTGTAGAGCTAGTGTTTTCTGTTGCTATTTTAAATCACATTATTTCTACATGTCTAATTAAGTTCCGCTTGTCTATATAACTGATCAGTCATAGGCTGCCACATTAAACCTGCAGAGCACTGTTTCAAGCTTGCAATAATTAGTATGGCTATTACTAGTATATTATTTTCTTATAACATTTTTTCTTCCTATATTGTTGTGAATATTCAAACTTTGCCTATTAGAGATTAAAAAACAAAACCTCTAACCCAAATTAGTATTTAGCTTTTATGAATGTGGTGGATTGGAAAGTTGATGACAGGGCTAAATCTTATTGGATCACATTTAGTTTCCTATCAAGCCTTTTCTGTTAGTATTTCCTAAATTCATTTAAAGCATAAAAAACATAGTCAAGAATTAAAATAAATTTGTATTTATAACTTGTAATTGTAATTTATAACTTGTATTTATAACTTGTAATCTTTCTTAAAAATGACAAGATGCAGCAAAAGTAAACACACTCTGGAATGGATCTCTTGCAGCTGCACACATTTTATAAATAAAAATTATCATAGATGAGAACAAATGGAAAAACCCTCATCAACTGCATTTTCATAATCAGTATTTTTATAATATGTACATGTAATTCAGAAATTACTTTCAATGGTGTCATATGGAAATTAGATCCTCTAAGTGGTCTTAAAATCAAAGAGGGTTATTATATTTTGTCAAGTATAATTCTAACTGCTGAACATTAGAAAAAAATCTCAAGCACAGAATAAAATGTCATGTAGATGAACACACTAGTCAAATGTTATCTTATGTTGTTAGCCTTCTTCCGTTGTTTTGTAATATAACATTCTCTGTCAGGATATGGTGTATGATATACATCTTCCAAAAGATAAGAAAAACAGACCACTTAAGTATCTTAAACTGTAATATGTAACAGGTTTAAAGCTAAATTTTTTTATTAATTATCATTCTAATATCATAAATGATTTTCATTTAGGTGAAAATAGTTAAACATAATCTATATATATATATATATAAAAGGCTAAGTGACCGACCATACATCCGTCCGACCATCCGACCAACCAACCAACCGATCGGTACATATGACTCACACTAGCAATTTAAAAATAAATGCTGACTAGTGCATGTACAATACATATAAAGCTCTCACTGGTGGTAATCGCATGTATGTGTTTTGATCTGTCAATCGTGAATTAGGTTTGCACCTATTATAGAGAAAGGGCGAATAGCAATATTAAAATATTTCTTCTAATTAATTTCCTTTCAATGTGCACCAGGCCACTAATAAATAATAATATAGAATATGAGTATGTCCAATACATTTTATTAACATTACTTATTTAAAAATAATCCTATTCTGTTTTCAAAATTGCAGAACTAAAGCTTGGAACTTTTGCATTTCTAAAATTATATTTAGAAGTTAGTGAGAGCTATACTCTAATTTAATCATGTTCCTAAGTATAATCTAATATTTAAGCTTTACTTTGGTTGGACAACTTTAATTATGTGATACTTACTTGATGATTAAGTGAACAGGATTGTGCATTTCATTATATACAGACTCTTGAGTCTGTCCTTCAGAATGTTGTTAATAGCCACAGTTGAAATCACTGCAGGTTCTGAATAGTGAAGGGGTAGAAGGAGTATAACTTTCCCTTCCTTGAAATGGTAAGATTAGGCCCACAGGGTCTGTTAACCTCTTTGGGAGTTCATTTTTCCATACTGGAAGTCAGGCCTGCCTAAAGATTTGACTGGTTAAGGAATGCCTTTGCCTCTTAAAGTCATATAGATCGCAGGGTATTGGCAGATACCTGATATTGCAAGGAAGGGCAGCCTAATAAGGGAGCGTTGGTGAGCAATGGTGACACTTAAAAGGAAATGGAAGGGGAAGCAAATTATTATAACCAATAAATCACTGGGTATATTTAAGGTTGTATAGATAACTGTATAGTTTCTAAAAGATTTTAGATGCCATACATAAATATAACACACTAGAGGCCTGGTGCACAAAAATTTGTGCACTCGGAGGGTGGTCCCTCAGCCCGGCCTGTGCCCTCTTGCAGTCTGGGACCCCTCGTGGGATGTCCACCTGCTGGCTTAGCCCGCTCCCCGGGGGATCAGGCCTAAGCTGGTAGTCAGACATCCCTCTGGCAGCCCAGGAGCCCACGGGATGTCCACTTGCCAGCAGGAAGCAGGCCTAAGCTGCAGTTGGACACCCTTAGCGCTGCTGAGGAGGTGGGAGAGGCTCCAGCCATCACTGCTGTGCTGGAAGCCATCAGCCTGGCTTGTGGTTGAGCAGAACTCCCCCTGTGGGAGTGCACTGACCACCAAGGGGCAGCTCCTGCATTGAGCATTTGCCCCCTGGTTGTCAGTGTGTGTCAGCAGGGCGTTATCTCCCGAGGTGTCCCAGACTGTGAGAGGGCACAGGCCAGGCTGAGGGACCCGCTCTCCCCCCCGAGTGCACAAATTTTTGTGCACCGGGCCTCTAGTATATATATATATATATATATATATACACACACACACACACACACACACAAAATGATATATTATTCACCCTTCTAATAATGAAATTCTGATACATTCTACAACATTAATAAAACTTGAAGACATTCTGCTAAGAGAAATAACCCAGGACAAATGTTATAAGGTTTCACTTACATGAGGTGTTTAGAATAGTCCAATTCATAGAGACAGAAGCAGAATAAAGTTTATGAGGGGCTGGGAAGAACAGTAAAAAGGAAATTATTGTTTAAAGGGTACAGAGTTTCAATTTGAAATGAGAAGAAAATTGAGAAAGTGACAAGTACTCATTGTTGAGGATGTTTCCAGTTTGTTGTATAAGTTTCATTTCAAGCAGGGCTTCCCTTATGCTATGGAGAGAAAAATGATATAGGCAAGAAGAGCTTTATGAATGGGAGAAAAACCAGCAATTAGATGGGACTAATGGTCCAATTATCTCTTATTATTCTGTTTTTATTAGGAGGTCTAAGGTCTCCTCAAATAGATAAGACTTAAAAAAAAAAAAAAAAGAGTAGTAGTTGGGGCAGAGTTCATTTCTGCCAGCTCCATTATTTTACTCCCAACTTTTTCCAAGTTTGATCTGCACAGAATCAAGAGAGAAACACACAATACCTTCATTTCTTAACCTGATACCTACCAGTACCTTTACAGTTACCATTGCTGAAACACGTACATTGTTGAAATGGGAAAAGAAGGGCAAACAAAGAAGGAATCCTTAAATTAAAAATTATTGGTTAGAAACCAAATATTATAATGAAAAGATATAAATCCACAACAGGTTTTCAATAAATCGATGATTATGCTGTAACTAAAAAAGGTGGCACTCTTAGACTGTCAAAATAAAAATATGTATTTAAGGAAATTCTAAGACTTTTCTACTGTGCTCAGTTTGTAGATACATAATCATGCCTTATCAAAAAAATTGCATTCCTCTGCCTTGTACTATGAATTCCAGGTACTTATCTAATTATCTTGGTGGAAACAGGAGGAGCACAAGGGCACAGGAGGACAAGGAGGAAGACAGATCTCAAAGCCACTTGTTCTTGAATGGTTTTCCAAACAGTCCCTTAGGCATGATCTGTCTCTTTCAATTCATACAGGAAACAAATAAACCTGGGATCATTTGGTTTATATTTATAAATATACGAAATAATTCTTAACCTTCTAGGAGTTTCTAGAAGCATTTTTTTAAATCATTTATGATAGTAGTGTGTCTCCTCCCCATCCCCACCCCCACCACCACCACCACCACATTTTTCTCTACCCAACCTATCTTACAGATAGATAACTTAGGCTGAGAAACTTCTTTGTGACATCAGTTCACTCTGGCAGATTTATAATGTTAATTCCAATTCTCAGACCAAACAACTTGTTTCTTGAAAGACTTCACCTTTCTTCTGAGTATTTGAAAGAACATAGTATAAAATAATATTTCATACATCTATAAATGTCTTTCTCATAATATCTGGGGTAAAAGAGAATAGCATTCAAATCAATAAGATACATTCCACATGCTTATGAGATGGTCCAGAAATGTTTTAAATTGTTTTTAAGAAAACTAATATTTTCTCTTCAAATTTTTTTTTTTTAGTTTTAAATTTATCCCTAACATAGCACAACTAGATAACTAGAATTTACAGAGTACTTAAAAATGTATATATAATTATAGTCTCCCTGCTTTATTACACTTAGTTCTCCTGAATTTACAGATAAGTTTCATAATCTTGGAAAAGTTAACTTGTTCAAGATGACACAGCCAGTGTGTATAGCCAGGGTTCAAATTTAAACCCTTATACCCCAGATCTTGTAATATTTACATTATACAAATCTGCCTATTATCTACATCTATATGAGAATTCTGAAGTATTTTGATGAGAATATGTATTAAAACATACTGTGCAGCAGTAAAAAAGAAGAATCTCTTACCCTTTGAGACAGCAGGGAAGGACCTGGAGAATATTATGCTAAGCGAAATAAGCCAGTCAGAAAAAGACAAGTATCACATGATCTCACTCATATGTGAAATCTAATGAACAAAATAAACTGAAATAGATCCAGAGACATAGAAGCATGGAACAGATTGTCAAATCTCAGAGGGAAGGTGGGGGAGGATGGGTGAGTAAGAAGAGATCAACCAAAGAAGTTGTATGCATATATACATAACCCATGGACACAGACAATAGGGTGGTGAAGGCCTTGGGGTGGGGGATGGGGGGGAAGGCTAGAAGGGGTCAATGGGGGAAAAAAGGACATATGTAACACTTTCAACAATAAAGATTAACAAAACACACCTCCAACTTTTAATTTATCTTAACATTATTAAAATATGTCAATAACAGCCAAATTGTGATTTCTACTTCCTATTTAGTATTCTGTGCTTCATTGATGCTTAAAATTGATAGTAATGGAATAAGAAGGGAAGAAACTTTATTAGAGCAGCTATCTAAAAATAATGGATAGTGCCTGAACCGGTTTGGCTCAGTGTATAGAGCGACGGCCTGGGGACTGAAGTGTCCCAGGTTCGGTTCCATTCAAGGCCATGTACCTTGGTTGCAGGCACATCCCCAGTGGGGGGGCGTGTGCAGGATGCAGCTGATCAATGTTTCTCTCTCATCAATGTTTCTAATTCTCTATCCCTCTCACCTTCCTCTCTGTAAAAAAAGTCAATAAAATATATTTAAAAAAATAAAAATAATGGATAGTTATAGATTTCTAAGTATAAGTCTTCTATTAAATTCTAAGCTCTTAATAATGTTTTACTGATCAAAAAGCATTCCTTTCCACACCTCCAAAAAGTTCTGTTTCAGTTATAGATTGGGGACAACGGGTTCTTGATGGAAAATGGCACTGTGGAATGATAGCATGCCTCTTATTTCACAAGATACTCAAATGGCTAGACTCATTTATCATTTCTTATCAACATTCACTGAAAACCAATGGCCAGCTTTACACATGCTGCCTGGGGTATCTCATGTTGACAGCAAAGTGGCCATATTTACACATAAAAGTCCTAGGATGTTACCTCTTATTTGAACATTCTGGGGAATAAAATTCTTCTTTGGCATTTAAGAGCTATAAACCTGAGTTAAAATTCATTGTGTAAGTAATCTTTCTGACTAAAGACATAAAATGTTGACGATTCCCCAGCATTTCAGAATTCTTCATGTACTTTTGTGTGGCTAAATTACCAAAAAGTAGAAAAAGTGACTATCATGCATGTTTTCCCTTATATAAAGTTGACATATATTTCTTACATTCTTATAAGATTTTATTGTGTGAATTATTAGGAAAATTCTGCAATATTGCATATGAAGTACTTCATTTCAAAAGGTTTCTACTGTAAAAATGTCACATTTTTGCAGAATGAATTTTTTATTAAAAAAATATTAATAACAGCAGGCCCTCTGAACAATCCATACGTGTAAAATATGAATAATATTAATAAAATTAGGGTATTTTGAAGTTATATATACCTATTTGTAGCTAGAATACTTTTCAATAATTAAAAATAACAAATTAATATGTTGTAATAGTTCAAACAATTTAGAAAACTATATTTATTATATCTGTAGAATTTATATTGTATATGTATATATATTTAATTCAATAACTTCTGAAATTATACAGTTCTAAGTTGAATTGCTCACCAACCCTTTTATGCATAAGATCTCTCTTGCACTGAATGAGGAATAAAAGATACCAAGAGATTTGCTCTGCTGCCCCAGTAATTTATAGCAGATAAAATCCAGGTGAAAACAGACTTATGACTAACCGATCTGGGCAATTTAACTGAGAATGAGTTAATAATACCTTCCTCTTGGGGTTATTGACAGGACCAAAAGAAAAATATAGGTGCCCGAGACCCAGTAGATACCACTATATTTTCCACTGGGTGCGGAAAGGATAAAGTAGAGAGAAGAGGTTCACCAAAGTAACACTCTACCATTCTTAGAAGTAAGAGAACAAGGTCATTCCTTCAAGAACATCAGTTTAAACACAAATCAAAGATAATGCAAATTAATGTTGAATATTCAAATTGTACTCTAAAATGCTTTGCGTTATATATTTCTCAATATAACTAAAATAACTTTTTAAACGTTTATTTATTTTAATTTTTTTGTTGCTGTTAGGGTTTCCTACTTATGTGAAGTTTAATGTGAGGCCAGCCTTTTTCTAGTATGTACCACTGTGGAAACGACAATAGAGGGGGAGAAGAGGAAGTATATGTAGCATTTTCTTAAATTTATGACATACTGTAGCTAAATGGTCACTTTATTATTAGTTTCTCTCAAGTCTTTGAGTTTCAATAGTGGTGGTAAGCAGGGTGATGGCCTAAGAGAAAAATAAAATTTAGTTTCACACACATGCATAATTTCCTCTCCACTTTAGATTCCATCCTGAACTCAATAATTAACCTTTATATTGATAGAGAACATTCTTGGCAGTACATTTGTGGGATATTATTTTTGCCACATAACGCTTGAGTGTGGGATCCCTAAGTAGTGGCTGTGGTAGGATCTGCAAAGACTTTGGATGTGAGCTCTAAGAAAAAACCCTCCCTCTACATTTAGGGTTGCATGTTTCCTACATCAGGGTGTGGGTGTCTCGGGGATGCGGGGAGTGAATAACGAATGAGCATAGGGAAACCCTATGACATGAACTGATGGGGTGGAAATATGAGCTGTGCAGTTCTATGTGGAGATACAGGGGAGGTAGGCATCCTCAGAGTAGGCATGGGTGCTTGAGGAAGGATTATGAGTTTAGCTAAAAGGCAAGTAGTGGATACCCTGGTCACCCTGTCAGGATACTGGAAAATACTGGTAGGTGTTGGTGACAAACCACCTTCAGAGATAGATTCTGGACATGGAAGTTACTGGAAGCATATGTAATTACTGAGCTCAGACATGGCTCGAAAATTCTGATTCTGAAAAGAACTTGGCTACAATATGATGAATTAGCTCTTTAAGTGTTGAATTGAAAAAAAAAAATCTCGGTAGTACTTATTGACATTAATTAGTTTAGAATCTAATCTAAAGTTTGCTAGTTCTTGTGTGAGCATCAGATCTTGTGTGAGACAGGTCTGTGTTTAAATACTTGCTCTTCCACCTATTAACTGTGTGACCTTGAACAAGTTCCTTAACCTCTCCCAGACTCAGTTCCCTGGTATGTGAAATCAGGATAATAATTTCTGTGCTGGTTAATAGACTGTCTGGCACTTAAAAAACACAGGGCTTGTTCTGTGACCATTCATTATGACAAAGGGAAAGGATTAAAGGAATCTGGGTCTTAGGTCATGTATAGAAATGTTCCTATATAGGTTGTTCATATAATGGGTCCTAATAAACACCCTGGAATATTTTATGCAGGCCCCTTTATATTCTTAAACATGTTCCAAGCTCTTAATGAAGTCTTCAATGTTATTTCATTTATATCTACCTGAAATGCTTAAAATTTCAAATGAGAGAAGAGCCAATGGTGATTTAATAGCCAATTTACTTCTGATAAGTTTCTACTCCTTCCTTAACTACTTGAATGCTCTTTTTAATAATGTCCTACTTCTTGCTACCCTAGAAGGTCTGCTCTACCTTAACTTATTCCTGGAAATGACAGTCAATCTGAGAAGGGAAATGCTGCAAGTTAATAAGGAGAATTTAAAAATGACCCTCAAGAGCAGCAGATGAATTGCTAATTAGAATTATCACTGTTTCCTCAATAATACTGTTCTAAGGTCTGAATTATGTCAGGACATAAAAGTAGAAAGTTCATTAATATTTTTAATGCATATCTATTATTTATAAAGCAAGTCTGAGCTGGAAGCATAGACTTGAGTATATTACCAGATTCTCACTCCCTATCGTCCCTTGGTATCTTTTGTTATTCCTCCTTCCTGGGAGTAAAAGTAAAATGAGCATGGCTCTGCAATCAAATCGAGTTCAAGATCAAGGTAAGCACTCACCAGTTGTATGACCTTGAAAGGGTGGTTTAATATTTGTAACCTTCACTTTTCTCATTTGTAAGAAATCTAGGATAATACCTACTTCACAAGTTTAGTATGCCAATTTAAAAGATTATCAAGGTGCAACTTTAATGTTTAGTAGTAGATTATCTGTACCTGGTAATGATTGTATGCTTGTTTTCTTTAGTGTCTCCTTTCTTATCTTCTTAATTTCATTCATAAAGCTTTTATTTTCATAGGGAGATAATGCTAGTGGCCCATAGTTACTGGTAGGCTCATGGTAATAACAAGTGTGTGCTGAATTAGATCTCTCCCTCTCATCCGGTCTCTCTTGTATGCTTCTTAGAGAAGAATATTTGTTGATATGGGTGGAAGCATAGATGATTCTATTAACGGAACAACATCACTAACACATTCATGACTCTGTCTTCATTAGCAATCCCATCTAAATAATTGACAACCCACAAACATGTGCACATATTCTTACATAGAGGGATTATTATTTTTTTTAATTTGTAGCACTAGTTTAAATATAAGAAAATTGGAATAATAAACTTCAACCTCCCAAGATAACAAAGCTAAGTTAGTTTTCATACATTTAATATTTAATGATAATTCATACTATCAATAGTCAAAATTAATGAAAGAGTTGACAAATTTGATTTTGTCCAACTTCTAGAAAATAATCACCACAAAAATCAACTTTTACCTTAGAAATTATTTTCTGGTGTATGTTGAAGTGTGAATGCTTCTAGAAGCAAATATTGCTGAAGATAGATACATTTCATGTTTTTGTATTTAAATATGATGGTCAAAATTAATTCTCAGTAAATCTTCAAAGGTAGTAAAGAATATTTTAAAAATAGATGTAAATGAAAATGACCCTAGGTAATATCATCTATCTATGAAAGAAAGCTAAAACATATCAAGCTTGAATATGGCTGACTTAATTAAAACTCAATTAACATTGTTATTGTGTAACTAATGGCTTGAAAATGGCAATGTCATGAGCCATCAATTATGGATTAGTTTTAAAAAATGTAGTTACTACAGGCTGGAAAATCACAATAAGCCTTAGGGTGTTTTGTTTTTTTGTTTTAATCTGAATTATATTTGTCAGATTTTAACATGGCATTACAGTTTATTAAAAAGGACAAACATGATGTCATTCATGAATTGTTTGTCACCACAAAAACTGTTGATAGGGTATTAATAAAGATTAGGGTATTTTTTTTTATCAAGTAGTATATTTTTTCCAAATCTGAGCAATCAATTTGGCCCTGTTATAAAAAACCTCATGAACCTCTTTATGGTTCCAGAAAATGCCATTCTCTTCCCAACTTTGTTTCCTGTGCCTCCTATATTGAAATTTGTTTTCAAACTTTGTATCAACTGGAACATCAGTCTCTTTTTCCAAAGTATTCTCTTCAAACTCTGCTCCCTGAACAATTCTGTTATCAGTGGAAGTGAGGTGTCCTCATGCCCACTGGGTGCTGGGAGCAGGTCTTTACAACATCTCCAGTAAAATAATTTTCTAAGACTTGCACAGGAAGATGAGTGATTTTCATTTGCATGGAATTACACCCCTGGGTTTCCAAAATCTCATTTCCCTTAATCCAGTCCTGGAAGAAGTGCAGCTGGGGATTCAGTAGAAACTAGAAGCAGAGCCAGTGTCCAGAGTTTCTGTTCCATGGTGGAGCTGGGTCAGGGACAGCATCAGGCCTGCTGCAAACATTAGTCCACTTTATGGGGTCCACGTGGGCAAATGCAAGAGAGCCAAGAGACCACACTTCTTGTGTAGATGACCTCAGATCTTCTGGAGCTTTCCGTGGCCACCCCTACTCGGGCCAGTAACCTTTTGCCAGGTGTGACTGACAAACAAGTGCTTGCCCTATGTCACCCAGACTTTACTGGACGTGCATCTTATCTTCCCTGGTCCAACCTCTTCACCCAGAGATCTGTGGGGAATAGACTGGTGGCTTCCTGGGGAGTGTTAAACTGCCACTTCCTGGCAAAGCTGCGCAAAGGACATGCCTATAATATTTGGCCTTCCTTTGGTTCCTTTCCTGTTATTAATAACGAGGTTAATTACAATGGTATTGATACATGAAGTTGGGGTGTGGACTCTTCCTTGTGGGTTCTTGTCCTAGGAAGTTTGAAGAATAAATTCATGGACTAAAAGGCTTTATAAATAAAAATGTGGATGTTTATTGGAAGCATATATAGGGTGTCCCAAAATTCACGCAAGATTTGCCATTCAATTCAATTGCAAATCTTGCGTGAATTTTGGGACACCCTATATAAACTCCCCCTGGACCGGGGTCTCCAAATGGGAAAAGCCTGCTCTCTCTCACTAAAGTGGAAAAAAAGTCACTTCTCTGAGTCTCTTTGTCTCCTGGTTTATAAATGCTGGCAGCTCTTTGTCTCTTCATGACCCTTTCTAACTGGACCCTTCCTTAATTTATGACCCCTGTGCTTTCCTAATTGGTCATTCTTCTGCAGAGTATCAGTTCCAAAGGTCAAAGCCCACCTGATGCTCCCTCATTCTCTCCTCATCTTGCAACGTTCCTCTATCCCAGTGGTTCTCAACCTTGGCTGCACATTAGAATCACCTGGGAATCTTTTTAAAATCCTGATTTCTGGGCCTCATCCCAGGTGATTCTAATGTGCAGCCCAGGTTGAGAACCACTCCTCTATCCTCTGTTAAAGTAAGCATTCTGGCAGCTCCAAGACCTCACGTATGTATTTCTCTCCCATGGGCCTCCCTTATTCCCTCACTGCCCATCCTATCTCAAAAATTCCTTTCAGTATCATTTCCACCCTTTTTAAAACAACATTTGCTATTTTGCCTTATGTAAATTTTTCCTCCATAGATTGTACTTTCTTCAAGTGTTATGATTTTAATCTATTCAGCTGTTAATTTTCTCAACATTTTATATATGTTTGTGCAGGATACATAGTCAGCAAATGCCCATGGCGTCTATAAAATATTAATTTAAAATTGATATATTAAAAATATCAGTATGTTTTGATTTTATAATAAATCAACAGATGTGTTGTTTTATAAGTGTGTTCAATATAACCATGCTTTCCGTGGAAAGTTCAAAGAAGTTTAATAATGTCCATTTGTTTTTAAAAATGAAAATAGTCTCCCTTGCCTCTGGTACGATCTGTACAATTTTTAGTTGTTTACAATCTAAACCTTATTAGACTCTATCATAGTAACAGACTGTCATATAAAGCAGACCACTTTTTCTCAATAATATCTTATTCCATTGTCTTAATTTTTAGACTTAACCTTCATTCTTTTAAAGGGTTAAACTAATGTAATTGTTTACTTGGCTTTATGCATTTGTGCAGAGAGGTTCCGTAGGGCAGGTGCATAACTCTATAAGATAGATGGCCTGACGTATCCAGACATCTCAGCTGGGCACAACCACTTAGAAAATCTTCATTGTAATAGAAGGCAATTCTAGTGAAACACACTGAGAAGCAAATTCCAAAATTGATCTTTCCAGGAAGGAGCTTAAACCCCTTACAAAAGTCATCAGGTAGAATTCAGAAACACTTTGAAATGCAAATGACCCACTTGACACAAGAGGGCACCTGTTGTTCTGCCTTGATTATGTCTTGAGGCTCCAATTTCAATAAATGAGAGAACAGAAGAAAGGTGCTCCTTTGATGAGCTTGTCCTCAGGGTAATACAGGTAGAGGGAGAACTGCTAGGTGGTATCCATTCAGATTTTCTTACTGGCCATCAGTAATTACAAATAATTTACTGTCATTCTGAGAGGTGTGTGTGTGTGTGTGTGTGTGTGTGTGTGTGTGTGTGTGTGTGTGTGTATGCGTGCACGCACGCTATAACTTTTATTATATGCTGCCTGTTTTTCCAGAATCTTTATTAGTGAAACTAAGAAAATTAAAGAGGGCTGGCTAACTGTCTCTGGGTAGAACAAGGAAGGAAATTATCACATACTCATTTGGGTCTTCAAGGAAACAGAACATCAAAGTAAAGTTGCTGGTTCCAGAAAACGAGAGGCAGGAGGAGAGAGGTCTGCAAGAAATGGGGAAGAATGATGACTTGAGGGGCTTAGACCTGAGAACAAGTTTTCAGTTTACCACATAAAATGTGCTCATGAGATATTAACTTAAAGAAGTCTGCAAGTGACCTAAGCTATGGAAAGGACAAGTCAGGCATCAATAAGTGATTTAGATGTAATTGATGTAATTTGTGTTGCTTAGTTTTCAATACCACTCATCAATAATTTTACCTACATTTGGACAACTCTTGCATTTCCCCCATCTGATTATATTAGCCATTTACTTATCCTCTAGAGGCTCCTATCCACCCATATTTGTCTTTCTCCCAGCATACCATCAAATTCAAAATTAAAATTAAAGTAATCAAGCATAAACTACTTTGTGTTCTTCTTCCTTCTTTCAAATGTATTGACATTTTCATTTATCTTCAATTTATCTTCACTTTCCTCTCTCATTCACAGAGGACGTGGTGCTCCTTTCCTTGATCAAAGCCGGTCTTTTCACATTTATACTTGATCTCATTCCCTGTCTTGTCAACAAGGACTTTATTCCATCAATATCTCCTCTATTTCACTTATCTTTGACCTCTAATTCTTCCAGTCACTTTATCTCCCCTGTATTTAAAGAATCCTCTTCTGTCACCCTTTTCAGACCTAAAACAAAAACTTTATTAACTACTAGAGCCTGGCGCATGGATTCGTGCACCAGTGGGGTCCCTCAGCTTGGCCTGTGCCCTCTCACAATCCAGCACCCCTTGGTGGATGTTGGACTGGTTTGGGACCGATCCCCACAGGGGTTGGCCGGTCTCGCCCAGTCCGGATTGGGGCTCCCAGAAGGGACCGTAGGAGAGCTCCAGGGAGCGTCCGGTCCATTTCGATTTGTGCACCAGGCTGGTTTTGGCCTGATCCCTGTAGGCCAGGCCAAGGGACCCCACCAGTGCATGATCAGGGCTGGGGAGGGACTGCAGGAGGGCTCCAGGGCATGTCCCGCCTATCTCACCCAGTCCTGATCAGCCCGACCCCAGCAGCAAGCTAACCTAAAGGTCAGAGCATCTGCCCCCTGGTGGTCAGTGCACATCACAGTGACTCGTTGAATGGTCAAATGAACAGTCGGACACTTAGCATGTTAGGCTTTTATTATATAGGATATACACTCCAACTATATTTACTAACTCTAATCTCTGTGATTTAATTGATTCAGCAATACATTGCAATATGTTTTAGTTTGCAATTACAATTACACATCTAAATTGGAGTTCAACAATGACTCAGCATGGCCAAATCCAGTGAGAATATTCACTCAATTTCCTGGACCTCCCTGTTCACTGTTTGCCAAGCATGACGTTTTAGAACTCATTACCGTCTGGAATTTGTTTTACTATTTACTCTACATACTTTTCATTTCTGAGCTCCTGCTATGCCTATCACTTAAATGTTAAGGTTGACCACAGTTTTCTTAAATTCAATAATCTTGCTTTCTCAGGGCTATCTCATCTATTCTCAAGTTTTATGCATGAAACAAGGATGGCTTTGATGATTTCCAAATCTACATCTTCAATCCAGACCTGTTTCCCATGTTGCTTAAGGAAATTCATTCTTAGGCAATTTTGTTGTTGTGTGGACATCATAGCCTGTAGTTACACAAATCCAGATGATGGAGCCTAACTGTACACCTAGGCTATCTGTTATAGCCTGTTGTTCCTAAGCTACTAGCCTGCACAGCATGTTACTGTGAAAAGCAAAACAAACAAACAAAAAACCCAAAAGAAAGACATTGGAGGTTAAATCAAACACAAGAGAAAATGCTGCAATTAAGAACGTGGTAAACACAAAAAGTCTTAGGCTGCTGCCTATGTAACATAGCAGCATACTTTCTTTATAAGTAGAAAAAGTAGACTCTAAAATAATGATTAAAAGTATAGTATAGTAAATACATAAACCAGTAACATAGTTTTTTATTATTATTATCAAGTATTATATACTGATCATAATTGTATGTACTATCTTTTTTAAAAAATATATTTTATTGATTTTTTACAGAGAGGAAGGGAGAGGGATAGAGAGTTAGAAACATCGATGAGAGAGAAACATCGATCAGCTGCCTCCTGCACACCCCCCCACTGGGGATGTGCCCGCAACCCAGGTACATGCCCTTGACCGGAATCGAACCCGGGATCCTTCAGTCCGCAGGCTGACATCTATCCACTGAGCTGTATGTGCTATCTTTTAATAGGACTGGCAGCACAGTAGGTTTGTTTATACCAGGATCACCAAAAACATGTGAATAAATGCATCATGCTCTTATCAGTGGAAGTGGGGTATACATCGGGGGAAGTGGGGATCCCCTTTCCTATTACAGTGGGGACTTGACTTACGAGTGTCCTGACTAACGAGTTTTTCGAGATACAAGCAGTCTCTCAGCCGATTTTTTGCTTTGAGTTGCGAGCTAAAATTCGGGTTATGAGCCAGCTTCAGATACCCCACCTCTAGTTGGCGCAGCGAACGTCACAGGGAACGCCACAACATCAGCCCAGCATCACATGTCTCACTCATTCATTTTTTGATTTGACATACGAGTAATTGGAGTTACCAGCTCCGTCACGGAAGGAATTTAACTCATAAGTTAAGGCCCCACTGTACATGCTCAGGGTCAGGCCCTTATGATATCTCTAGAAAAAATTTTTTTATGAGATTCCTACAGGATGATGAGTGATTTTTATTGGCATGGAATTACATCCTTGCATTTCTAAGATCCCAGTTTCTTAATGCAGTCCTGGAAGAGGTGCAGCTGGGGATTCAGCAGAACTAGAAGCAAAGCCAATGTCCAGAGTTTCCTTTCTACGGTGAAATGGGGTCTGGTGTAGCGTTAGGCTAGTGACAGTCCATCAGTCCATTGTATGGGGTCCACTTGGCTGTGGACCATGTAACAAATGTGGGAGTGTGAGAGTTATGGAAGCCAGGAGTCAAGCGCCAGCAAGCAAGAAGCGAGAGAGCAAGAGCAGGAATTCTTTTGTTTAGGGGATTACATATCTGAAACCTTCCTGTGCTTGCAGTGGCCACTGTGCTTGCAGTAGCCTCTGGCCTTTGCCTGTTCCCAGGTGTGACTGACAGACCTTCCCTTCATCACCCAGACTTTAATGGGCATGCCTATAATGTTTGCCTTCCCTTTGTTCCTTCCCTGATAATTAATAATTGGGTTAATTCATAATGGTATCATTGGTACCACATTATGATAACTATGAAGTCATTTGCGATAATTATTGCCCAAAAGTGGTCATGTGGCACATGACTGTATAATAACAGTGTAATATGCAATTCAACTGAACCGGGGAACGACCAGTTGGTGGGGGGTGGGGCCGGTGAGCAGGCGGCACTAGGCCAGTCAAGGCACGTGCCAACAGGCAGAGGGAGGGAATGGTGATGGGGGAGCAGCAACCAGTGGTGGCGGAGGGGCCATGGGAGGGGGGCTGGAACCATACCCTGATCAGCCTATCTGGTCGCCTTCCACAGAGGGAGGCCAGGTGGCAATGGTGGGGTGATGGGAGTGGTGCCATCCTCTTATCCCCTGTCCTCACCTCCCTCAGAGGGAGGCTAGGTGGCAGCGGATGGGTATTGGGGGCTGTGTCATCCCCTGATTCCCCGTCTGTTTGCCTCCTGCAGAGAGAGACCAGGAGTGGGCCTAAGCCATCAGTAGGACATCCCCTGAGGACTCCTGGACTGTGAGAGGGTGCAAGCCAGGTTGAGGGACCCCCCTCTCCCCAAGTGCATGAATTTTCATGCACCTGGCCTCTAGTAGATTTATAAATGAGCATATCTGCTTGGAGCTTCCACAGCTTTCTCAAACACATCAACTTTTACCTATTTTTTTTTCAATCTTTGCCTGATCCTGTAGGCCTGATCAAATAATTGAATGGATACCCGTCTCCTGGGAACTAACCTTTAGACCATTTCACAATGAACAGTCCCTTTTGCTTAGACCACATTCCACTTGCTAAGACCACATTCCATTTGCTAAGACCATTATCCTTCCCTCTTGACCTTCCCAGGATCCAGACCTGCCCAAAGAAATCTCTGTCTAGAAAAAGCCCACCCAGCATCCTTTAAAATCTCTGACTCCCCATCCTTGGGTGCTGATGCCATTTTGGGGCTCAGCCCATTTGGTTTGCAGATGATGTAATAAATTCATAATCCCTCATCACTTTGGCCTCATGCATTTCTCCTTCAGCAACCCTAAGAGATCCCATTTGACAGCACCACAAAGTCACTGAAGAATATTCCTTGCTATCATGTTAAAACTCTCTCCAACTTCATTTTTCTGGCTAACTCATTTTTAATACAGATTTAGCTCTTTTGAGGAATTACATCTCTGAGAAAACCTTCCATGAGGTCTCAGACAGAGCTAAGTGTTCTCTATTATCCAATAGATAGCTAACATTGCATTTACCACAATAAAACATCATGGTCTTTTATGTGACTACCCACCTGATGAGGGTATTCTTCAGGACAAAGAGTGATGTTGTATTCATGCTATCTTGGCACCTACCGTTGGCTAACGCAGCTTTAATAATCAACAAATGTTTATAAAGCTGATCTGAATTCAGCCCATCAATATTATGATTTCCATGTCTTTTTCTTCTTAAATACAAAACATTAAAAAATAAAAAAAAAAGAGAAAATAGCTTCTGGGTAAGTTAACTGGCATTGCATTGTTGGATCTCGTTTGTTTGTCAAAAGTTCAGAGTGATATTTATTAGAATAAAATTAACAAACAGTGCTCTTATCTGTCTTTATAGTATAAAAAGCAAGACAAGGGTATTTCTTGAATAATTTATCATTATAAATCATTGTTTTCTGATTCTGGATATTATCTATTTTCAATGAATGGTCATAAAATATTTTTAAAACTTGTTATTACTGTTCTTTATATAGGTAATGTTGAATATCATTAACTTGAGTTGAAATATACCTCTCCCCCACCCCAATTTTAAGAGTCCATTGTGAGGAGCAATTCTCAAATCCTAATTGCTCAAAAATTGATGCGATTGTTTTCTAAAAGAAATCGGGTATTTTGTTATTTTTATTAAATTTATTGGGGTGACATTTGCTAATATGATCATACAGGTTTCAGGTGTCAGTTTCTATGTTACAAGATCTGTATATTACTCTGTGTGCCCCCCACAAGGCATTTATTTAAATGTAAATAACCTTTTTCCTAGGAAGTATAAAACTGAATCAAGAAACAAATCTATCCTATCTAATAAAAGAGAAACATAGTAATTAGTGTACAATCGCTACCCTTCCCATTGGCTAATCAGGGTGATATGCAAATTAACTGCCAGCCAAGATGGCGGCTGGCAGCCAGGCAGCTGGAAGCTAACATGAGGCTTGCTTACTTCAGTGACGGAGGACTCCAACGTTCCCCGCCTGCTGCAGCCGGCCTCTGAGCTTGCAGTTTAAGAAACATTGTAACAAATATAGAAGCCAAACAAAACCCCAGAAACCTGCTTTCATCAGGCCAGGATCTCAGAGCTGGAGTTGATACAGTGTCTCAATTATAGAACCCAAACAAACCAGATACCTGCTTTCAGCAGCAGAGGCCTCAGAGCTGGAGCCAGAGCTAAAGCTGGCCCAGAATAAATAAAAAAAATAAAAAAAGGAGCAGTTGGGAGCTTCAGTCACCCATCAGCCTGAAAACAGCCCTCAGCCCCTCACCCAGACTGGCCAGGCACCCCAGTGGGGACCCCCACCCTGAAGGGTGTGTGACCAGCTGCAAACAGCCATCATCCCCTCACCCAGGCTGGCCAGGCACCCCAGTGAGGACCCCCACCCTGATCCAGGACACCATTCAGGGCAAACCAGCCAGCCCCACCCGTACACCAGGCCTCTATCCTATATAGTAAAAGGGTAATATGCCTCTCAGCACCGGCATCAGCGGAGCCGCGAGGCCTCCCGGCACGGGATCAGTGTGACAGAGGGCAGCGCCCAAACCCCCTGATCGCCCTGTGGCTCTGTGTGTGACAGGGAGCGGGGCCACAACCTCCCTATCTGCCCTGCTCTGTTCCTGACAGGGGAAGGCGCCCCAACCCCCTGATCAGCCCTGCTCTGTGCCTGATATGGGGGAGCTCCCCAACCCCCTGATCTTCCCTGCTCTGTGTATGACAGGGTGGGGTGCCCCAACCCCCCCCCCCATGGGCCCTGCTCTGGGTTTGATGGGGTAGAGCCATAACCTCCCCATCGGCCCTGCCCTGAGTGTGACAGTGGCAGCACCCCAACCCCCTGATCGGCCCTGCTCTGTGGGTGACAGGGGGCGTTCCCCCAACTCCCCTATCAGCCCTACTCTGTGAGTGACGGGGGGAGCTCCTCAACCCCCTGATGGGCCCTGCTCCGTGTGTGACAGGGTACAGAGCCCCAACCCCCCTGATGGGCTCTGCTCTGTGCGTGACAGGGGGCAGTGCCCCAACCCCCTGATTGGCCCTGCTCTGTGCATGACAGGGGGTGGTGCCGCAACCTCCCTATGGACCCTGCCTTGAGTGTGACAGGGGGCGGTGCCCCAACCCCCCAATCGGCCCTACCCTGAGTGTGACTGAGGGTGGCATTGCAACCTCCCAATCCACCCTGCTCTGTGCATGACAGGGGGCAGCACCACAACTCCCCAATCGGCCCTGCTCTGAGCCCGACCAGGGGCTGCACCTAGGGATTAGGCCTGCCCTCTGCCACCCGGGAGCAGGCCTAAGCCAGCAGGGCATTATCTCCAGATGGGTCCCAGACTGCGAGAGGGCACAGGCCAGGCTGAGGGACCCCTCCTTCCCCCTGAGTGCACAAATTTTTGTGCACCGGGCCTCTAGTATATATATAAAAGCCTAAGTGACCATTATGACCAGAATGACTGGAATGACTAGTCATTTCAGTCTCTATGACACACACTGACCACCAGGGGGAAGACGTTCAATGCAGGATCTTCCCCCTAGTGGTCAGTGCACTCCCACAGCCATCCTCCTGTCCCCCCACCACCCCCCCAGCTGGCCAACCCCTACCCCCGCATCCCAATAGGCCTTAATCGCCAGCCAGGCCAAGAGACCCCACCCATGCACAAATTCATGCACCAGGCCTCTAGTAGTCTTATAAAGATATTCAGCAATTTTGGGGCACCAATATGTAAGTTGTAGCATACATATCTATGTGTGTGTGTACATATATATACACATGCATATACATATACATATACTACATATGTATGTATATAAGTCTGAATGTATATATTCCTTTTTATATATTTAGGTACATATATTTCAAATGTTCCTGGGTCTTGTCCCACAGATGTTCTATGATCACATCATGTTACCAAAGTTACAGGTAATTATTGTGTGTAGAGGTCACATTTGACATAGATGGTTGCAAAGTAAAAATTGAAAAGGACAAAGTTAGGTAAACAAAGATTTTTATTCAAGACTATTGCAGTAGGGGACATCTGAACATCTGAACTCCATTCAACTGACACAGTTGGTGGGAAGGTTTTTTCATTGTGAGTTGGGGTGAGCTAGTAGAAAAGTACTGGAAGATGATAGGCAGCAGGTTGATCAATGAGATATGTGGAACACAGTGAGTTATTTCTTCAGCCTGCTAATGCTTTCCTCTGTGATGAGGCCATTTGTATTTGCTAGTTGGTGCCTATGAAAGTTAGGCTTCTACCCTCCAACAGAGACTGGGAGATACGGGTGTATGGGTGCTATCTTCCTTGATGACTATATTTCAGGGGATGCTCCCAGGTCCTGATATAAGACACTTCTTGGTACTAAAACTGACAAAAGGGCTTTAAAAAGATTTACATATATCTCAAAGGAGCAGAGAAAGAAATTAAAATGACATGTTTTCTAAAGAAAAATCTCTCAAAAAGGGAGGTCAGGCCTAAAGTCTAGTCAAGCTGAGGAAAGTGTTAAGGCTATCTTGGTTAAAGGACATTTTAAGAATATCCAAATTCTATAGATACTTGTTAAGTAGAGGAGTATGCCTGCAGTTTTATTTTGTTATAAAGTCTTCTTCAGAGAAACAAAACTCAAGGCATGTTAGGAAGAAAGCAATATGATGAAGTAGTTTACATTAATGAAGAAATGGCATTCTCACATTTAACCTGTTTGCATATTTTAAAAAAGTTAATATAGGTCACACCATAATGGATATGAAAAGTAAAAAAAATAATTTCTGAAGAATAGTAAGATAAGCATGATCTTAGATTCTTGGGAACTCTTAAGTCACCTTAAGTGGACAGGTGCTTCTATGTTTTATCTGCTGCTCACTTAGGAAACTTAAAATTAAGTGAAAGAAACCTACAGTGGACTAATAAAGAAAACTACATTTAAAAAAGTGGGTTGTACTTTTTAAATTTCTTAAAAAGAGAATTTCTCTAAAAATCTATTAAGATTTAAAAGGAAAACATATCGCAACCAAATAAAAAAATCAATTAAGGTTTAATATTGTCATCTCTTTTTAAACCTTTTTTATGTGTGAAATATTATATAACTCTTATTCAATTGCATCGTACATTGGGCAGGAATATTAAAAAAATTAAAATGTAAAAAATTAATCTATGAGAGTTTCAAAATAATGGGAAGCTGAAATTTGCAGTTGATTCTTCTACGTATGGGTTTATCTATTTTTTATAGATAATGGTGCATCTTAATTTTCACCATTTGTTTGATACTTTCTTTTTATAGTAATAAGAGTTTATATAACAAATATATATATGTGTGTATATATATATACAGAGAAAATTTTTATTTTATTTGAGATAAAAAGACAATTAGTGAATTCTTTCAGTTTTTTGAAACTGATTTATTTCCCACTGATTTGAGGTGTCATGAAAATAAATAAGATTAGCATAATACTCTCCAGGTCCCTCCATTTTCTCTCAAAGGGTAATAGGTCCTTCTTTTTTACAGATGCATAGTATTCCATTGTTTAAATGTACCACAGCTTTTTTATCCACTCATCTACTAATGGGCACTTAGCTATTGTAAATAACACTGCTATTAACATAGGGGTGCATATATTCTTTCTGGTTTGTGTTTTGGGATTCCTAGGATATATTCTTAGAAGTGGGGGAGGTTATTATGCCAAGTGAAATAAGCCAGTCAGAGAAAGACAAATATCACATGATATCACTTATATGTGGAATCTAATGAACAAAAGCTACTGATGAAATAAATAGAACCAGAGACATGGGAACACAAAACAGACTGACGGATCTTAGAGGGAAAGGGGGTACAAGGTGGCAGGGGAGGGAGTGGGGGCGGCAGGAAGAGATTAACCAAAGAATTTATATGCATTGCCCATGGACACAGACAATAGGGTGATGAAGGCCTGGGGGGCAGGAACCTGGTGGAAGGAGGCAACGGGGAGAAAAAGGAGGGGACATCCATAATACTATCAACAATAAAGACAAAAATAATTTTACAATAAATACGATTATTTTCATAATTGAAAAGTGTTACTCTATGAATTACATGCATCTTGTATCAAAATCATGACACACATAAGCTTAGTGTATATTTATTTAGTTCTAGTTATAAGTAAAAGTGAATTTAGAATAAAAATATCATAAATTACCCCAAATTTAAAACTTTCTGTTTTTCTTAAATATAAAACTAACCCATAGGTTAAAATGCCATTCCTTTTCTTTTAAGATAATTACATAGTATTTGCATTATCTTTCAATCTTTAGTTCCCTATTTTCTTAATAATTGCAGAAGAAATGTAATCAATTTCAGAGTCTGTAATAACAAATATGCATTACCATAGACTATCATTTAAACAAGGTAAATAAGAATAACATGAATTACCTTTTGAGTACCTAATACAATGAATTTTATACATATAATCACTGCATTTGTATAGCTCCATTGTTGATAAGTTTTAAGAATTTTTGCACAGTAGTGTTTTTCTTTGACGTTTTAATAGATAGAATTAGTGTGGTTAGTAATTCTCTTTTATAATTTAAAAATATTTATTGTCCCCTAATTATGTGTGAGGCTCTGATTTAGGAGCTGGGACTACAACAAAAAACTCCACAGGTTCAATTCTCATTCCTAGTGGGTAGAGTCTGGGGAAAAGTATTAAAGAAACAATATGGTATACTTTAAGGTTATAAGTGCTATAGAAGAGGATCATAAATTAGGTAGTTCAGAAGTTGAAATGTAAAATTTTTAACATTTCCTTTTGCAAAATTATTGTATGCATGTTTTTAAAAGTACACTGTCTTTAAAAGTGTCTTTAGCTTAGGTCTTTTATGTTATGCTTTAAATTATGCTACTATTTTCATTTCTATTAATGTATCTATTTTTGTATTAACCATATCTGTCAAACATAGTTAAAAGTAAGAAAATTACGATTGTCTTTATACGTCTGTATTTTTCCCTTAAATTTATAGCATGTCAAATATAATGAAACATTGTGGTTTATTACCATAAGTTTATATCATTCTAAGAAAAATTCAATGAATGCAAAAATGAGTAGAATTTATAATACTTTTTATTATATATGTTGCTTTATTTTTCCTATTTGTTGGTATTTTTAGATGATTTTAGATGTCAGTTATTCTGTTAATTTTCTTTTAGTGTAGAGAAAAAACACCTGGATCAAGAGTTTAAAAACTAATTTCATTATGCAAATAGCTATATAGTGGTTGCATGCATTGCATGTTATTTTGATAGGAAGTATCTGTCAAGAATGTTATGATTTCATTATAAATAGGAAGATTCAAATAACTTTATTTTTAAGGACAGCTTTTAGTAGATCCATGATGAACTCTAAATGATATGAGTTGTTAACCTTTAACTAATAAAAAAAGTTAATATTGGCATTCAATATAGGAAATCCATTTTCTAAGCATAACCAAACAAGGAAAACCAGCTTTTATTTTTCCTAATGTGTAGAAATCATGCACTAAAATATATTTACATTTATTAAGCCTTCTCTGAATGACAGTATGCTTTAATAGAATAGAGTCTATTCCTCCAGTGATGGCGAACCTATGACAAGCATGTCAGAGGTGACACGCGAACTCATTTTTTTGGTTGATTTTTCTTTGTTAAATGGCATTTAAATATACAAAATAAATATCAAAAATATAAGTCTTTGTTTTACTAAGGTTGAAAATATCAAAAAATTGCTATATGTGACACGGCACCAGAGTTAAGTTAGGGTTTTTCAAAATGCTGACATGCCGAGCTCAAAAGGTTCGCCATCACTGGAATAGACCTATTAGGAATTTTTAAAAAATAGAAGCTAAGTTAATTTTGTTAGAGTTGTGGTCCTTATAATGCCATCTTATATTATAAAACCTCATGCTTTTAGTAATGTCAGTTTTTAGAATCTATGGAGTTCTTGAAATGTTTGCTCTTGTAAATGACCCAAAGGCCAAATTTCAGTCCCAAACCAGAGACTGATATTATACGAGTGGCTCCCCATCATATAATGTTGGCTTTTACTAGGGACAGAGCCAGGAGAAAAGGAGGCTTCTGAGCCAGCTAAGTTTTAAAAAGTCCTGAATTCCATATGCATTCAATAATGTATAATTCTACCTGTAGAAAATTGAACCATACCTTTAAAAATTCCTTTCGTTTAACATGGCTATATGATGGCTTCTATTTTCCTCTGCAAATTGACCCTTAATATTAATTTTATTCTGATTTTTCGTGTAGCCTGGGATTCTTATACCTTTAAGGCTTAATTAAGGTTGTACATTTTTCTAGGAACATGCCTATGTATGAAACATGTTTTTTTCTTAAAAACATTCAAAACTGCTACGCTTATCATAACTATCCATGTATTTTTTTTGCTCTTTCTTAGAAACGTGGTCAAATACTATCTATATTTCCACTGCTATCGACTAGCTGTATTGACTATTTAATTATTTACAATTAATTGCATTAAAGACTTAATTTCTTAAGCACACTAGCTCTGTTTTAGGTCCTCAAGAACCACATGTGGCTATTGGTTACCATAAAGATACAGACGGTTTCAAACATTGTAGAAAATTCTATTGAACAGTGCTAATTCATATTATTCTTATTAGTTAATAATGCAACTGAATTTTTAAAAAATCTGCCTGTGTTCTTCACAGTTATGCGAATAGCAAAGCTGAAACTAGACTCCAGAGCTTCCGATAACTTTTTGAGAGTTCAGCTGGTCTAGGAACATGGGCTACTTATAATGACACGTTTTCTATAAATAGCCCATGTTTACCTTGCAACCTGGAAGGCAGTTTGTTTTCAGGTTCTTTAATCAAAGAAGATAATAATTAGGAGCTCCAGAAATTCTATTTAATTATTGATTTTAAAAAATGTATGAATGATTCTAGATGTTCCATGTGACCTAGATATTCAATAGTGTTCTTTAAAATATCTGCTTAGTTTAATATGTCTAACAAGCTTAGTGGGGAGAGATAGTAGGGTAAGCAAACAGGCTAAGTTTAATTTGTGTCTCAAGGCTTTAGGTTAGTCTGATAAACTTTATTACTAGTCAGAGGAAAATGGTATTTCGATAAAGCACATATAGGTCATATATACCAGCAAATTCCTCTTCCTAGCTTGTTGTGAGTCAGATTTGGAATTAGACCCCCAAAGATGTAAGCCCCAAAATATAAGCCTGTGAGGGGTCATCCAGTGCTTCATCATGACAGCACAGCAGAAACAACTTCTTATTGCCAAGAAATAAAAGAGAATTATAGAGAAGACCATTTATATCTGTTTACTTATAAATTTACTGCCAGAACTGAAATTATCATTATAAATAGATAATTTCCTATTCAGTTCCTTCTCAAAAATCAATTGTAATCTGTCAGAAAGTACATATCAGATATTGAGGGTGTAAAATGAATTTACCTACCAACAGAAATGGTCTTCCTTATTTACATGTGATTCCTGTTTTAATTTACTTTTCTTAGGATATGTGTTAATTTTCCTGTTGGTATACCAAAATATATGTATGCTCAAGTGATGTGCATTGCAATAGTGGCGCTGGGTCAGGAAACCATTCAATGCTTTGGCCCCCAAAAAGATTAAGTTAGATAGCTAAACATAGCATCTGGGAAATAAGGCATTCTGCCTTACTTTTCCTGGAAATGGTTGTCCTCTTCAGTTTAGCCAAAGTGCAGAAAGAATATATCACAAATCCTGCTTATTCAATAATCTTTAAATTCTGTTTTGAAATTTTTATTTAATATGGATTGTTGGCCCCTCTTAACTACATATCATTTGTATTCCATTTGATTTATTTTCTCCGTTTCATTTCCTGTATTTAGGCAGTTATACATTTAAGGGAAAATAACTTTCATTTCCCCCTTTGTTCCATATAATTTACTAAATTCGTAAAAAGTATTTAAAAACTCAAATCCCATGATAGTAATAGTTCCATTCATGTGACCCTACACTAGAAATCACCTATTTGCCTACCAATGCTGAATTCACATAGCCTCTTCACACAAGTGGTTCTTGACCAGCATATGCGTTCTTATCAACTGAAGAGCACTAGGGAAAAATGGTGCTGGAAAATTCCCACAGACCAAGTAAGAAATCTGTACACAGACATGATAATGTATTTTTGTCAGCTCTTCTCTATATTTCTCAAATACCCTGTGATTCCACACTTCATATAATTTGGCCAGAACATTGAAAACATTGTGGTTGTTTCAAAGCTGCTATGCTTTATTATGTCACTCCAACTCTAATTCATAACTGGAGGAATATCCATAACAAGTCTCTATTCTTTATCAGGAGGCTTACGGAGGAATATTTTGTTGGTGTCTTCTAATTATTTAATCCATGTGTCAGAATGTAGTTTGGTCTGGTTTGAATAGTAAAGGAATGAGAATTGATATCCTAGCTTAAGTTAACTATTAGAAAATATTTTTAAATTGAATTCATTTATTCTCATCTCTACAATGATATGAATTAAATAGTCGATTTATTCAGGGGCTAGCTCAGTTGAGACTATGGTTTTACAATAATAGTTTTATAAGTGTAAATGTCTTTATTCATGATCTTTACCGTCTCAAGAGGAAATCAGTCAGGACATAGCCCTAAAGGTAACAAAATATAATAAAGACTGTGCAGTAATTAAAACATACCTTATATCAAGTCAATTTAACATTGTAAACATAATTATTAACATTTTAGTAATTTTTTATGGCTAAACTTGCCCTTCTCTTATACTTTCTGCTACTGGTATAGCCTTTACTTATACCAGTAATTAGTATAAGACATTGAATAGGATGTGTTATACTTTGAATAAAGATTGCATGTATGAATGCAAATATATTGAGCTTACTTTTTAAATTAATACTGCAATGGCACATTCATTTCAGGACAAAGTTTTAGAGTTTTTAAACCAATTATGGATTTGTAATAGATTTTATTTAAAATATAATTAAATTTATTATTTAAAATCTGTAGGATTCTCAACCTAAATTTCTTAATAATTAAAATGTGGCTAAATGTGACCTTCACAATGACCTTATTTTTCATTGTAATGTAATTTTGAGAAGAACAGATTTCCCCACTAAATCTTAACATCTTTATGTCCATAAACTGAGGTAACCAGTCAGTGACAAGTTTATGTATACAGTTGACCAGATGACTAGTTCAGTTAACTAATTCAGGAAAGCAAAATATGATGTAGCTTTTATAAGGAAACAAGAGGCCTGGTGTACAAATTCGTGTATGGGTGGAGTCCCTTGGCCTGGCTGGCGATCGGTGCCGATTGGGGCCGCTGGAGGGTGGCCAGGGGGAGGGGCTGCAGGAGGTTGGCTTTGGGAGTGCACTGACCACCAGGGGACAGCTCCTGAATTGAGCGTCTGCCCCCTGGTGGTCAGTGCGATCATAGCAACTGATCATTCGGTCATTTGGTCATTCGTTCGCTTAGGCTTTTATATATAGATAGATGATGATCTCAAGGCAAAAAGGTAACACAGTGATTTATAAACAAGTGATCATCTACTCCATAGTGACTTATAAGACAAACCATTCACTCATTCTTTTAAAAATCATTTACTAGGCAAATATTACTTTTCTTGTGCTATGTTAGTAGGGAATAGAATGTTAAATATGCAAATTATAAAATAAAAGAAATAATTTAAAGAAACATTAAAATATAAAAGTAAATGACTATAGCCCAACTTATATTTTCCCTCATTATTTCCCAATAAATTTGAAAATTTTCTTACAGTGGAACTGCAAACCTTCCATCTCTATTGACCACTGCATTTTTACCTCTTTATTTGCTACATATGCAAGACTTTTGGTATGTATTCTATTGATTTTTTAATTATTTCTATGATTAGAAAACTTCAGTTTTTTAGGGCATCTGGGTTTTCTCTCATTTGTTTCAACTTCTAACCAAAGTTACTCTCAGAACTCTTACTTTGAAAAATATGGAGAACATACCTGTGTGCTTACTACAATAATTGCATGTATAGTTCCTCCATAAGAATACAACTTATGAACTTTGTTCTTATTTATTTTATACTAGAGACCTGGTGCATAAAAATTTGGGCACTTGTGGGGGGTCCCTCAGCCCAGCCTGTGGCCTCTCGCAGTCTGGGAGCCCTCAGGGGATGTCTGACTGATGGCTTAGGCCTAAGCCACAGTCTGGCCTCCCCTATGGGAGGTGACCGGGCAGGCCAATTGGGGGATGGTGCCAGCCAGTCAGTGCCAGCCCTGACCCCCCATCTCCCCTCTGCCACCGCTTGTCGCCACCGCCCCCCAATAGCTGTCCCCTCCCTTTGCCCGCTGGCATGTGCCTTGGCTGGCCTGGCGCTGCCTGCTCTCCAGCCCCACCCTCGCCAACCAGTAGTTTTGCCATTCGGTTGATTTACATATTACGCTTTTATTATATAGAACTGATTATCCAGTGAAAGCAATCTGAACAAAAAGGTAAAAAAATGCACAAACTTATATTAAATGCATATATCCATCCAAAAATGAGCATGATCTATTTTTTGAACCTTTATTCTACTTGTGCATTCATTATTCTCTTTATTACAACATAGGGATTATATTTTCCTAGAACTGTGCTTATTGCAATGGTCAGAGTTATTTGTTAAATACAAACCACGTTGGCACTTGTATTGTAAAATTTTAAAACTTTGTATGTTTCCGATATCTCAATATCCCCATGAACAGACTATGAGCACCCACCTGACCCAAGTGTTCAGGGGTGCCAGTTTAATAAGATTGGCCCCTGAAAAGTTCCCCTTCTTGCTCTCCCCTGATTGTGACCTAGTGAAACTCAAACACATTCCTGAAATCCTCTTAAGCACTTTGTTTAAACTCTGACCCTCACCTCCATAAAAATACTTGAGGCTCTTCCCATGTTGTCCCTTATATGGCATGTGGCGCCTCCCTTCCCTAGGATCTGTAAAGAAAATAAATTTATTAATTTCATATACCTCTTCAAGTGGAATTTCTGAAGCTGTTCTTGAGTGATCCTTAAATACCCCACAAGGGTATTTACTCCCCTATTTAAAATATAGCACTATTAGAAAAAAACTTTTGATATCTTTCTCTTAACCAAGATATATATATATATATATATATATATATATATATATATATATATATATAATATTTTATTGATTTTTTATAGAGAAGAAGGGAGAGGGACAGAGAGCCAGAAACATCGATGAGAGAGATCAATCAGCTGCCTCCTGCACTCCCTGCATCGGGATGCGCCCACAACCAAGGTACATGCCCTTGACCGGAATCGAACCTGGGACCTTTCAGTCCTCAGGCCGCCACTCTATCCACTGAGCCAAACCGGTTCGGCAACCAAGATATATATAAAACAAAGTTCATTTTATACTGCAAAATAGCATTGTTTTCTCTACACTTTTACTGTAGGAATTACCATTGTTTTATAAAAAAAAAAACCTAATGCTCACAAAGATAAATTGCCTAAGTCTAGGAAAATTTGCAAATATAGAACCAATGAAGTCTTCAACCAGTGATGTAACAGAATGTCCAAAGATTTTAATTAAGGTCAGTTCCTAAGTAACATGTAAATTTATTCAATCTAATATTGATGATGTTAGATACAACATAGTGATTTATTATGCAGTACTTCTACAAAGTTTTCAAGATAAAGGAAGAGATTAAATGTCCCTGTAAAAAATAATTGGTCATATGGAGTAATGTGGTTGAAAATAATTAATTTTTGTCCTAATATCACAGGGTGTTTCAAATTAAATGTAGACTCCTGAAATCCATTATTTTCATAAGCAGATTTTTATCTTCTTATTTACCTTAGATTACCAATAGAAAGTTAAAATTGTTAACAAATTTTCTTGTAATTTGTCAGTGAATTTATATGAATTCTTAGATGTAATATTATTAATGTATAAAAGTTAATTCTGTTTTTCACAAGCAGTGGTAAGAATTTAATTTACATATTAAAATAAAATTACAGAAATAGTAATGCAGTTAAAATTACAATAAACAGTAATAACTACATTCAAATAATATTTTAAGATAAGTTGAAAATGTCCTTGACCCTCAGAGATTATTGTTTTTATTCCTTTATTTTATATACTAGTGGCCTAGTGCATGAATTCATGCACATTGAAAGGAAACTAATTAGAAGAAATATTTTAATATAGCTATTTGACTTTTCTCTATAATAGAAGTGTCAACCAAATTCACGATCTACAATGACAGATCAAAATACATGCGTATGATTGGCGCTAGCTAGAGCTTTATATGTATCGTGCATGCATGAGCCAACTTAGCCATATATATATAAACTTTCTTAATTAGACCTGCTTTCTGATTTAGCTAAACTTTTTCCAGCCCAGTGAAGCATCCCAACTTCTCTTTTAGGTAATTGTCAGCAACACAGCAGTAAATATCAACATGAAGGAAATTACTATTTTAGATCACTGAGGGAGAACAAAGGGTAATATATTTAACTGCAGCAATGTTTGACTATATTCTGCATAGTGAGAAAACCAGAAGTCATTTTCAAAGTCCACCATTTCTTACTTCTTTTCATTTGGGTCAAGTTTCTAAGCTTTCTAAATCTCTGTTTTCCAACTAATGAAAAGAAAGTAGGATTCTACCGAGTCTCCTATCTACCTACTCCAGGACTTCTGTGAGGATCAAATAAGATGAGGTATGAGAAAACACTTCACAAACATTTGGTTATAGTGTAAAATGTTTCCACCTGGCTATAAAGCAAGTTGTGTCCCCGGGCTGAAGAAACTCCAAGGAGGCTAGTTGCTAGGGAGAAGTAGCCGGGCATTGCTATGTGATGTCATTACCTGGTGCCTACAGTGATCATTTCTGGCTGGGCTGGGTTATGGGCCACATTTTGTGCCATAGGGTCTCAGCAGCAATGGCTTCAATTTGGTGGGGTGTCACTCCTGGGTGGCCATGGGGCCTGTGTCCCACTTAGGTGAAGCCAAGTATTGCTTTGTGGGTGCCAAGTCCATGGTGCCGTTTCCTTGTAAACGGGCAGTGCGCATCACGGCAGTTCCTGCATTGAGTGTCTGACCCCTGGTGGTTAGTGCATGTCATAGTGAAATGTTGGATTGTCAGACACTTAGCATATTCGCTTTTTATATATAGAGATTTTTTTCCATTACTATTTCTCCCCCTATACACTCTGAGACCTCCACCCACCAGTTTTACCCCCGCCCCCCAGGCAGTCACCACACTGTTTTCCATGTCCATGAGTTCTTTCTCTCTTTTTTTAAAAAAAATTTTGCTCAATCCCTCTGCCTCCCCCAACACCCCTCTTCTCCACCAGAGTTTTCTGCCTTTTCAGTTTGTTCATTAAATCCTACATATGAGTGAAATCATATGGTATTTGCCTTTCTCTGATTGGCTTTATTTACAACCAGAGGCCCGGTGCATGAAATTCTTGTACTCAGGGGGACCCTCAGCCCAGCCTGCACCCTCTTGCAGTCTGGGAGCCCTCAGGGGATGTATGACTGATGGCTTAGCGCTGCCATGGCGATGGGAGAGGCTCCCACCACTGCCGCTGAGCTTGCCAGCTGTTAGCCCAGCTTCTGGCTGAGCAGCACTCCCCCTGTGGGAGCACACTGACCACCAGAAGGCAGCTCCTGAGTTAAGCATCTGCCCCCTGGTGGCCAGTTCCCATCCTTTGGTTGATTTACATATTAGCCTTTTATTATATAGGATATTTTACAAATAAATAAATGAATTGGATACTATATACCAGGCTCTATGTTAGTCACCTTATATACATTACCATTAATAGTCTCAATATTTTAGAGAATATAAATAACTTAGCTAACCATGACACTTCACTAAACCATAATAATCCTTTTTTGAAAAATGATGATTTTTAAAAAATTATTTAGTAAAACGTTTTTTCTTTTAAACCATATTTGGAAGATGGTATGCTTCTTTTGAATTCATGTGTTACGATTGAAAGATGCACACAGACACTTTCATTTTTTTTTTAAAGAAGACAACTTTCTTTTTTTAAAATATGTTTTTATTGATTTCAGAGAGAAAGGGAGAGGGAGAGAGAGATAGAAACATCAATGATAAGAGAATCATTGATCGGCTGTCTACTGCATGCCACCTACTGGGGAGTGAACCTGCAACCCAGGCATGTGCCCTTGACAAGAATCAAACCTGGGACCCTTCAGTCTTCAGTCCGGTGCTCTATCCACTGAGCCAAACTGGCTAGAGCAGCACTTTCATATTTTTGAAGTACATTAAAAAACAACAACACTGGAATATTAGACAATTATGTTGTTTTACAAACCTTAGACAGTAGAGATACACAAAATAATCAGATAAATACTAGTAGCTTTACCATATCCATATATACTTACTTTAGAACAGTTTGAAGAAGATGCAAACTATATCATCTATCTATATAGAAACCTAATATGCAAATCAACCAAACAATTGGTGGAACAACTGGTTGCTATGATGCGCACTGTCCGCCAGGGAGCAGATGCTCAATGCAGGAGCTGTCCCCAGCCTGCATGCCCTGACTGGCAGCTGTGGTGGGGGTGAGGGCTGGTGAGCTGGCGGCACCAGGCTGGCCAAGGCAGGTGGGAGCAGGGGCCCCTGATCACCCTGCTGGTCGCCCCACGGGGGAGGGTGACCGGCGGTAGCTGTGGTGGGTGGGGCCCATGAGCAGGCAGCCCCAGGCCGGCCAAGGTGGGTGCAAGTGGGGGCCCCTGTTGGCCCCACTGCTCGCCCCTGCAGATTGGCCCTGACTGCCGGCCAGGCCTAGGGATCCTACCCATGCACAAATTTTGTGCACCAGGCCTCCAGTATGTATGTAAATACCTGAAATAACACTTTATTGTGTCTTAGAAATCTTATGATGAACATGCTTTTCTTAAATGACAATGGATAAATGTAAGCAATTTTTTGAATATTCTTTTTTATTATTGATTTCAAAGAGAAAAGGAGAGAAACATCAATGATGAGAGAGAATCATTGACCGGCTGCCTCTTGCACGCCCCCTACTGGGGATCCAGCCCAAAACCCAGGCATGTGCTCTGACCAGGAATGGAACTGTGATCTCCTGGTTCATAGGTTGTTGCTCAACCACTGAGCAAACTGGCTGGGTGTAGACAATTTTAAAACTATTTATTTTATAAACATTTTTTTAAGAACTGGTAAGTCACAGCCACGTTGCATTTGTCTTTTTCATCAAAAAAGATTGATCTCCACTTTCTAGCAACTTGACAAAACTTTATTTTTCCTTGCAGTTTGGCTTTGGGCTAATAGCACCTAATCACTACAATAAGAGCAAAATGCTTCTATGACCAAATAAGAAAAGTTCAACTCAGCTTGTAGAAGCCATTGCAAATGAACTTCCCAGGTTGTGTCTGTGGATATAGTGGAGCAGTTTAATGAGAACCAGTTTCTCAGAAGCATTGAGGAGTTGGTTAATATTTACTTTCATAAGCAGAGCTTTAATTAAGTGGCACCTGGCAGGCAAGCTTTGGTCTGAGCTTAAGATAACAGATTTCTATTTACAAAATTACCTCTGAGGGTGTGCCAGGGGTAAATATACCTCTGCAAGTTACCTTTTAAGTGCTTTTGCACATAAACAAGTAGTATATATTAGCGTTTAGGAATTTGACCCCTTTTATAATTATTAAGATACAATAATAAATTATGCTTTAATTAAGGAGGTGCCATCTAGATAACATCATAAATTGCAAAATGCTCACCTATAACCACACATAAAAATAAAGTTAACTAGGAGATATTTCTGAATTATTTTCAGTGTAGCCTTCATGGTATCTATAATAATAAAAGTGTAAGATACTAATTAGACTGGACAGCTGAACGACCTCTGGATGTCCTTTTGGACAATGCCAGGGCTGCGAGGGCTGAGGCAAGCTGCTACAGCTATGAGGGCCGAGCCCCTTGCACGAATTTCGTGCATTGGGCTTCTAGTAGTATATAAGAATGTTTGCCATGTAAAATATACTTAATATCAATTAGTAAGAGCTTTTCTATGAGCTGCTTATACTTATAACACATTTTTTTGTGATTTCAGCAGGGTTAATTATACTTGTTTAATACTGAATATCTGGTAATTTTTTGTTGTTGTAACTTCCATCAAACTTCAAATCTTATCAAATTTTGCTCACTTGCTGAAAATGTAGTGAGTAACCTTGTTAAATTCTTATTAAATGCAGGTAATAAATTGTCCTTAAAAGATGAACTAGAATTTTGACATCGAATTTTAAAGTAAATTTTAAAAAATAACAAAATAAATTTTAGTCATAATTCTATAACACTTTTTAACACAAAATATTTGAACTTGAAATATTTCACCTATTTTTAATAACACTAAATGTGTTCCTTGTCTCCATAACATGGATGTAATTCTATATAATAAAGATGTAATATGCAAATGGTAGTTATGCAGTGAAGCATAATGACCGGCCGTGTAATGCCCGGATCACAGATGAGCAGGAGGGTGGGGCAGCGAGCTACAAGCAGGCGATGGAGAGCTACAGGAGGGGGCAGGGCAGCAAGCTGGGGGGGCGGGGGCGGAGGGAGCTACAGGAGGGAAGCAGCGAGCTACTGGCTACAAGTGGGTTGTGGAGAGCTACAGGAGGGGGCAGGGCAGCAAACTATGAGGGGGGTGGGGGAAGGGGGCATGAGGGAGCTACAGGAGGGCAGGGCAGAGATCTACTGGAGGGCAGCAGCAAGCTACTGGTGAGCTACTGGTGCATGGATTTGTGTGCAGGGCTACTAGTTTCAAATAAAACAAACTATGTTCTTCTAATACCTTGAATATTGCTTATTATGCTGCTATCTTATAATTTTGAAATTGTTATAAGAAACAATTCTTCTTTATCTGAATATATTAGAATTGATTCTCATAATTTAGTTTGATTCATAATAAATTATTATTAAATTAAACAATTTTGCCAAAATAAGCAATGACTGAGGAAAAATTTATATTGTAAATATGTCTATAGAGAGATACAAAATAACACATAGTTTAGAAAACTTCATATGATTAAATATGTCAGCTCTATATCTGTGAAACAAACAAACCAAAAATATTTGGTTGTAAAACTTAATACAACTTCAAAAGGCCAAATTACCAGTAATATTTTATATGCAGATCATAGGATTATAAAATTCATATTCCATAAACATTTTTTTTTCCTCACCAGAGGATATTTTTTCTATTGAGTTTTAGACAGAGTGGGAAGTAGGGGTTGGGGGGAGGACAGAGAAAGAGAGAGAGAAACATCAATGTTAGAGAGACACATTGATTAGTTGCCTCCAGCACATGGACCAGGAAGGGCCCAACCTGAAACCCAGGTACCTGCCCTTGACCAGAAATTGAACCTGTGACTCTTTGGTGGGTGGGCTGATGCTCTACCACTGAACCACACTAGCTAAGGCCATATTCCATAAACTTTTCAAATGAAGAATCACCTTCAAACTAAAAGACCAGTAACTACATTCCTTTATCCATTATTGATCATATAAAAGTCTGGAAAAAATTATATTCACAACTTCAGAATTCACTAGAATTTTTTCTGTCTATAATAATAAACTGTAATTATGCTGTTATATAATGAGGGCTATTAAAATTTGCTTACCCACTGTCACAATATAATTCTGTAATGTAAACAAAAATTTATTTACATTATTGCTATCTTACAAATGTGCACTGCTGCATAATTTCAAAATCCCTTTTCAACCAAAAGCACATACAGTATTCATTATTGTAATAAGAAATTGATGAATACCATCCCCCTGTTAGAGGTGATAAAAACTAGTGTCAATCAGTTTAAATGACTGGACTTAGAATGTTAGTTTATAAGAATCCTTTCTAATATCTGCCTCCTAAAAACAGAGGGAGTAACTAGAAATTTATCAGTTGTAATAATTATAGCATCTAAATATTGCTGAAGAAGCATTTGTTCACAAACAATAATCCATGAAACCTTTTACTTACATATTTGAGTTTTTCTCTTATATTTTCTTTTTTTAAAATATATTTTTATTGATTTCAGAGAGGAAGGGAGGGGGAGAGAGAGAAACATTAATGATGAAAGAGAACCATTGATCAGTTGCCTCCTGTACATTCTCTGTTGGGGATGGAGCCCAAAACCCAAGAATGTGCTCTGACCAGGAATCAAACCATGATCTCCTGGTTCATAGGTCAATGCTCAAACACTGAGCCATGCCAGCGGGCTAAATATTTTAACTTTTTGTTATGGAATATTCAAATAGAGAATTATTAGTGTCTTTAATCCTGAAGTATACATCTAAAAGGTTTTCTTTTTTTTACATGAATGTACATTATATAGATAGATAAAAAGATGGGGTTTTCTCTGTTTACCTCTACCTTATCAAAAGGAGCAGGTGACATGGATTTTGGTTGCTGGTAATTCAGTGGATGGAATCAGAATTCCTCAGTGAGTGATGACATTGCTTTCAGCTATTCTTTTCTTTGTTGCATTCTGTTCCTAACAGGGAAAACTTACACCAATACACTTTATCTGTAGTGTCATGAAATATATTTTTACTAGAGGCCTGGTGCAAGAAATTCGTGCATGGGGGGGTGTGTCCCTCAGCCCGGCCTGTACCTTCTCCAATCCAGGACCCCTCAGGGAATGTCCGACTGCCTCTCACAATCCAGGACCTCTGGCTCCTAACCGATCGCCTGCCTGCCTGTCTGATCGCCCCTAATCCCTCTGCCTGCCTGCCTGATCACCCCTAACTGCTCCCCTACTTGCCTGATCACCCCTAACTGTTCCCCTGCTGGCTTGATCACCCCTAACTGCCTCTGCCTCACCCTGCACCCGGGACCCAGGCTTTCCTCCCTCTTGCCAGCTGCAGGCACCCAGGATCTGGGCCGGGTTCACCCGTGCTGGCCACAGCCACATGGGATCGTGGGCAGGCAGCTTCGCCCAGGCCACAGCCGCAGGCGCCTGGGACCACAGGGCAGGTGGCTTGTCCCTCTCCCAGTCCTCAGGCTCAGCCACAGGCTCTGGCACCTGGGACCACGGGGCATGTGGATTGTCCCTTTCCCAGGCTGCAGGCACAGCCCCAGCCGCTGGTGCCCAGGACCACAGGGTGGGTGGCTTGTCCCTCTCCCGGGCTGCAGCCTGGTTGGTCCCCATTCCTCTCTCCCCAGTGTTGAGTGTGTGAGCCATTACAGCGTTATGGTGTGAGGGCGTGATGACCATTTGCATATTAGTTCTTTATTATATAAGATACTTTATTCATTATGTATTCCTAGTAATGGGTTACAGAGACTTTTCTCGAGGGGGGAAGGTGCTGATTTTGGAAATGACATAGAACACTCAAGATGGTAAGAAAATACAGGTGAGACTCAATGATTGCCTAGCGGTTTCCTTCAGGGTTTTTTATTTGTTTGCTCCTGATTTTACTGAATGGTTCACACTTCATTTTTTAAAAACCAGTTGGGCATTTGGGTTTAGAGACTTAAAGTTCATAGATTATTAGGCAAATATATCAAGAGAAACTAAATTTTAATATCTAACAAGGTATTTTTATTTCTTAACTTTCAGGGCCTTTTTAAATTATATGGGATTCAATTTATGCTTGCTGTTATTGGCATAGTTTACAATATGCCAATATTCAAAATAAAGACAATTTCAACCAACAATTTCAATCATAAGGACAAAAATCTGGGGTGTCAGTAGTAATGGTTAAATAAAATTTATAAAAATAAATACTAAATATAAAAATCTATTTTTTTTATAAGGGTGTCATATTCTTCACACTAACCTAACCATCCTGGAAGTAACAGCCCAACATGATGGAGTACCTGGGTACTAGAATTGACACCTCACATCACTAGAGTAATGCATTTATATTCTCTTATCTTTAATCACTTTGTCTAAGTAAAGAAAACAAGTAGTAAGCTATAGTTTATAATGATTTTATAGTCTGGCTAGGTGTGGTTTCTTTAATCTGCATTTAGTAAACTAAGGGGAAAATGGACAAATGGCAGGAAAAGTGGAAGCAACAGGCCAAATTGGAGTTCTGCAATTTGAGCTCAGTACAGGGAAAGGAACCATGCCCACCACTGGTGTTCCATTGTGCTGGGCAATTACCTGTGAGGTTCAAATATGAGGTGTGAGCACAGCACTTAGAATAGTCCTGCTGCTAGCCATTCTGAAAAAATATTAGACTTCCTATTGGTCTTTTAAAATTTTACTCCCATAAGAACCCTCAAAGAAATTTAAATAATATTTAAAACATCATTGCGAAGGAGTAATGCATGAAGTTACTGTTTTCGAATATACATTTTAATAACAATAAAACTCACACACACGCGTATGCGCGCGCGCGCGCGTGCACACACATACACACACACACACACACCATATATTTTCTCCTGTTAGTCAAGAGAATGAGATCCTTGATATTTTCTTGAATTATATAAAGTCATAACTTCCATTTACCATTAGAGACAAGATAATTCAAGTTTATGAGGAGTTTAATTTAAATGTTATATTTTGGCTTTTGAGTTATTTCTTTGTACTAGTCAATATATTTTGTTCATAATTTTATCCTATATAATAAAAAAGTAATATGCAAATTGACCATCACACCCTCACACAAGATGGCCACCCTCATGTGGTCAAAAAATGACCACCACAAGATGGGCTGCAGGGGAGGGCAGTTAGGGGTTATCAGGCTGGGAGGGGAGCAGTTAGGCATCAATCAGGCCAGTAGGGGTAGGAGGTGATCAGGATGCCAGGCAGAAGTGGTTAGGGGCAATCAGACAGGCAGGCAGGCGAGTGGTTGGGAACCAGCAGTCCTGGATTGTGTGAGGGATGTCTGACTGCCAGTTTAGGCCCGATCCCTGTGGGAAGTCGGACATCCACTGAGGGGTCCCAGATTGGAGAAGGTGCAGGCTCGGCTGAGGGACACCTCTCCCCCCACCAGTGCACAAATTTCGTGCACCAGGCCTCTAGTCATTTTATAGTTGGCACACACTAACTTCTTATCTCAGAGTACTTGCGTTTTACCAGCTGATACAACTGATGAACTTTTTATTGATTTATTTTGTCTTTAATATTGTGAGTTCAAATAATAAACGTTTTATTATGTGTATATTTTATTTATAAGAGCTATTGGTTGCCATGTAGATAAGCTACCCGAAGCTTAAGGAGATAATGAAAAAGCCTCATTAATAGTCAATAGAAGTAAACATGTAAGTTGAGCTCTGATATCAAATGTTAACAAATGAGAAATTGAGCCCATTGTTATGGCATGTGGCAATTTTAGCAAAAAATGAGAGACAAATTGGGAGCTCAGTTTTCCTCTGAAAAGAGAGGTATTGACTACATGTCATGTTTTTGTCAAAGATAAATTACCTTATGAGAAGGGAGAAACAGCTAACCTGTGGAGTGATGGAAGGAATGCAGAAAGTATAAAACAGCAGGGGGCAGGTAGCTGGAGATGAAAGAGGACAGTGAAACGGGACTCTACAGAACAGGTGATGGGTTTATATTCAATCTGGGGTTCAAAACCAGTGGATAGGAAGGACTATTCACTGATATATAACACATAGTCATTGCCCAATGATGAAATGACATAAGCCAGCATTATAACTAAGAATCAGGAACCACGAAGCCATCAGTTACATAACTTACATGCATAAGATTGTACACAAGTCATTGCACATATTTTTGTGCAGCATTTTAAACACAATTATCCTTATCCAGAGAAAGTGTGTAGGATTCACTAATCTTCTTTGAGATGTAAAAACTAGAGAGTTTATAGTTAATATTAATACTAGTAAGAGCTAATACAAATTAAATTATTTATTAGCAAACAATATATTTTTCTATAAGATGGTTCTAAGAACAGGGCAGATGCAGTTATTTTATTTTTATTTAAATATTTTTTTTTTATTAATTTCAGAGAGGAAGGGAGAGAAAGATAGAAACATCAATGATAAGAATCATTGAGCGGCTGCCTCCTGTATGCCCCCTACTGGGGATAAAGCCCAAAACCTGGGCATGTGCCCTTGACCAGAATTGAACCAGGGACCCTTCAGTCCATAGGCTGACACTCTATCCACTGAGTGCAAACAGCTAGGGCTATATGCAGTTACTTAGCATGCATTCAGTAAGTGAAAAGGAACTGAAAAAAATGTGGGGGCTGGGGGGGGGATGGAAGTTACAGGTCAAATAACATGCGTAACTCAACCTAAATATATAAATTGGTGATATATGTTAGAATATGTATTTAAAACACAGCTGTATTCTCAAGAAGTTTTTAACGCTATCCTCATAAACTCTGTCATATTTAGAAAAAATGCCTGGGAATGCTCCAAGTGCTTTGAAAACATCATCTCATGTAATTCTTCATTGATCTTAAAAGGTAGCATTATTATCTTGAAGTTTCAGTGGCTTTAAGGAGTTAAATCATTTGCTAAAACTCAAACACCCAGCGAATAGAAAGTTATTTCTACAATTTGGACTTAGAACCGAACCGTTTCTCTGGGTCATATGCCCTGTGAAGTTGCTGCTGCTTCTCATATGTTTGGCAGAATATCCAGCTTGTCTTTAACCTGGCAGGACTCAGTCTGTCTTTTAATTAGTGAATTAGAGTTATCTAAGATAGCTGTCGTCACTTCTAGGATTGTGGAACCCAGAGGCTCCTGAGAGCCCCTGGGCTCTGGGCAAACCACCTTACATTAAACCTGTGATGTCTGATCCACATCTGTCATACTGATTTCTTGACAAATGCAGGTAAATTTAGTCAGGGACTAGGTACATGGATTACATAGAATTTGGTCTGTCATTCTCCTCTATCTGGCTCAATCTTCTGTAAAACCCTGGATTTCATATAAGAACTGGTTATTTTATTTAAAACATTGGAAGAAATTAACTGCTAATCCTTACTGAGCAGCAGTAGATTATAGTTTTCAAAAGCACCGATTCTGGAGCCAAAATGCTTGGATTTAAACCGCAGTTCTGCCAATTGCTACCGGTATAACATTGGGGGTATTACATAAACTGTTTATGCCTCAGTTTCCTAAAATCTCTTACATTGGCATAACCTCAGTACCTGACTGGTAGGATACCATTTGTGAGGATTAAATGCTTGTCTCATGTGAAGTGTTTAGAGCAGGGTGTCACTGTAGGAAACACTATAATAAGATTTGCTCTATAACTAAGTATAGTAGTAGTTTCACTTTGGGGAAAATGCTTTCTGGAAGCTGCTGATATACTCTGACCAAAGCCTCTTACTTGTTTCTCAAGAATAAACCCTATTACACATCATATTTCAAACATAAAAAATATACTTTTATCTACAAGACTTTAACAACAGTTGTAATCGACTTCCAACTATTTTTTTATTCCAGCATAGTCTCTATAAATATGGATCAAAGGAGATAAACTAGTAAATATAGTATAAACTTCCATCAGATAAAATCCACAATTTTCTCAAACTCTTCTTGGCCTCATAGTCTCCTGTGTTTTGGGCAATTTAGCACATTTTCACATCTCAGCGTAACTACTTTCTCTAGTCCTGTTGCCACCTGCTTTCTTTTTTTTATTTTTTTTTTATTTTATAGAATTTTGAGATTCTTTTTTTAAATATATATTTTATTGATTTTTTACAGAGAGGAAGGGAGAGAGATAGAGAGTTAGAAACATCCATGAGAGAGAAACATCGATCAGCTGCCTCCTGCACATCTCCTACTGGGGATATGCCCACAACCCAGGTACATGCCCTTGACCGGAATCGAACCTGGGACCTTTCAGTCTGCAGGCCGACGCTCTATCCACTGAGCCAAACCGGTTTTGGCCACCTGCTTTCTTTAGTAGATGATATGGGTACTTGCTGTGTGTGTACAGTTACTACTATATAACCACCAAATTTATGAACAACCCCCAAATCTCAGTGGCTTCACGTAGCCGAGGCTTATTTGTTGCTCAAGCCTGCTTGCTCATCATGGTTGGAAGATGAATCTGTGTATTTCAGCCATTCAGGGATCCAGGCTCCCGAACCCCCACTTCAGCATGTGTTTTCATGTTCCTCCATTATCCCAGGAGAGAGAGGAGGTGGTGAAGCAGGAGACTTTCTTAAGCTACTGACAAGAAGACATTCGCACCACTTCTACCCATGTTTCTTCAGCCAAAGTGAATCCCATGGTTACACCTCACTGCAAAGGAGGGACGGGAGTGCTGCTCTCCTTCGGTCTGAAGAAGAGCTTTTGGAACTGGCCTTCCTGACCTTCATACCAGGATCAAGCTTATCTTCTCTTTCACTGTGGTCTTAGCTGCATAGCCAGTGGCCTTTAACTATAGCTTTCTGGTCAAATTTGTATATAATACAAGCCAGTTAAAAACAAATCAACTCTTGATATGAATATGGGATTTTTTCTTAATAGTCATTTGCTTTACTAAGCATGCTTTATATGTTCAGGAATATGAAGCTATGAATGAAGAACGGAAATTATCAAGGGGTTTGGTGCTGGCCGAGAGTCCCCTAGCACTGTGAATGCATATGGGAAAATTTCCCCTTGCCTTCATTGCTTACAGTATGTGATTAATTGCTAAAGATATCTCTGGACTATTTTTATTGAAATAGTTGAAATGGTTATAGACTTACAGTTATTATGAAGAAAATGAACTAATTATTCCTAGTGAGTTAAAGTACAGATAAATTGCATTAAATTTAGGTGATGATCTATCTTTCATCCCTGGGAAATAAAGAATCATAAGCTATGCACCTTTTAACTGAATCTCTTCATGGAAAATGAATAGGGCATGGCGAAGTCACTCTGTTAATTTTGGCTATATTAACCAGCCATGAGAACTCCTGCGCAGTCTCTCAGAGTCAGTATAAATCAGGATGACGACCTTAATGAGCAGATTGTCCACCAGTTAGCAGAGTTTGCTGAAGTGTAAAGGTGAATATTGTGTTTTGTGTGTTCAGAAAGTAATTATTTTTCCAGTCTAACTCATTATGTCATTTGATAATGTATTTAAACACATATCGTAAATTCTCTTAGGGAAGAGATTGCAATTACAGGCCAAGAACTACAAGCTAATGATGAGCAAAACAAAAGTATAAATATGGGCAAGGGTTGACAACTTAAATGTTAAGAAAACATTTTCGTTTTAGTATTAGTATTATAAAATAAGTTTTAAGTAAAATTAAATAGAAGTAAGCATAATTCCATCGGGAAATTAATATATATTTGAAAGAGGGTTTTTTTTCCAATGATTATTTTCATCTAATTATTAAAAGGCGTTGGTTGTGGTAAATTTCTAATGGTGGACCACAAATACTTATGTGAATAATGAGAACTGTGTGTTTTGAAAAATAAAGTACAGGTTGGGGCAAAAGTAGGTTTACAGTTGTTCATTTGGAAAATTATACAATATTTAATAATCATACAAGAATAAACTCTATTTTGCATACTCACAACAATAAACTTACTTTTGCTCTACCTTGTATTTCTTAAACTGTTATTTATGCTTCAAGAAAAGTCCAAGGACCACCCTTTTCTAACTCTATACTCTAAATTAAAGTCATCATCTCTCTCCTGGAGTATTACCATAAATGCTTGTCCTGTTTCTACCTTTTCCTGTCTTCAGTTTACTTTCAAAATCATAGATAGCATTCTTTTCTGGTAAAATGTAAGTCAGAACATGTAATGCCATAATTCAAGCTCTCCAAGGATTCCCATTCCACTCCAAGAAAACCAGAGTCCTTCCAGTGGCCTAGAAGGTCAGACACAATCGGACCTTTTCCGACCTCATCTCCAGTTGGGTCTCTTACTGCCTCCCTGTGCTCAGGTCACACTGGTCTCCTTGCTGTTCCAGTGTTGAGTGGCAGAATGCACGGGAGAACGATCAGCCAGCACTCTGAGGGAGGGAAGTTTAACCTTTATTTCACAGATCTGCTAGTCCAGGGGAATTCTGGATCCAAACCCTGAACTGAACTCCTGGGGAGGCTCTGACCCATATATCTCCTCCTCTGGCGGGGCCCTGAGGGTCCCCACAGCTCTGCCCAAGTCAGTCTTGGCGGGGCCTAGGGGCCATGCTCCGCAGCTCAGCCCAAGTCAACTGTGGTGGGGCCCTGGGGTTAGGCTCTGCAGCTCTGCCCAAGTCAGTCAGAGTGGGGAAGTAAAATTACAGTTTTAATCAGATACTGAACTAGGTTGCAAGCTACCCTCCCACCCCCCACCCGCCGGCCCCCACCCGTTCCCCATTTTCCTTTTCACCAGGAGCTATTTCTTCATTAGGCATTTTGTACTTGCTGTTTGTTCCCTTAATATTTTGTTATCCAATTGGATTTCCACTCCACCAAAACAATTTCAGGGTATATTCAAAAGTGTACTCTGTTAGCCTTTTCCAGACAACCCTCCTGACACATTTAACATCACCTGTTCTCCTTATCAACTTTATTTTCAATAGCATTTATGACCGACTAACAAATTCTATGTTACACACACACACACACACACACACACACACACACACACACACACAGTGCTTCTCACTTCTCTAAAATATAAGTTTCATGAGAGCAAAATTGGTTAGTCTGTTTTATTCAACACTATATCTCCAGTGCATGGAATAGAACTTGGAAAATGTTATTATTTATTCTTGAATAAATGCTTTTGCTTAAAGATCAAGGAGTTAGGGAGGTTTCTTTCATTTGATGAAAAATAGTCTATTATAAGTGATTTAAAATATCAACTGCAAACATCCTAATTGCTGCTAAAACTTGAAAATAGGTATCAGTAGAAAGACGTGGAATAATAATTAGAGAGCAAACCTCTTTACCACTGATAAAAGACTTTCTCAACTCAGGAGCATGTAATCTGGAGCGCACATGATCATGTCTCAGTAGTATGCCAATCCCCAGAATAAAACTTGCACTTCTTTCTATAGAGAAGAATTTAAATCCAAAATATGGGTTTTCTGCATAAAATGGGCCACGTAAAGCCTAGTTCTAATTCCCATAGAATGTTTATTATTCTGTGTTAAGGAAGAAACTTTTGTGGAAATTATTGAGAAACATTGCTTTAATACACCATATGTGTTTTGTTTTGTTGTTGTTAATCCTCACCAGAGAATATTTTTTCCATTGATTTTCTTAGAGGCAGGATGGAAGAGAGAGGAGGGAGGGAGGAGGGAGAGAGAAAAACATGGATGTGAGAGAGACACATCAATTAGTTTCCTCCTGCACAACCGCCCCCCCCCCCCCGACCCCGCCCCAGCCCCGACCTGGGCCTGGGATCGAACTAGCAACCCAGGTACATGCCCATGACTGGGAATTGAACCCACAACTCCTTGGTGCTTAGGCTGACACTCTTACCACTGAGAAACACTGGTCAGGGCACCATATGGTTTAGTTTAAATTCAATTTACATCAATAAACATTTACTTGGTCACCCACTATGGGAAAGAACATCAGTACCGTGATTATCCAATTTATTTTAATTCCTTGTATAATTTTAAAAAATATCAGGCTGATGGTCAAGTTCTTAGTACATATTAGTCAATATATGTCTAATCCACCCATCTGTCTATCTTAAAATAAAGACAAATTTCTTTTCTCACTATTCTATGTCCCCCCATCTCCATGTAATAAAAAATAGTAACCTTGTATTGTTTTCAATTTTATACGGTGAAGTACAGGACTTTGTCAAAAACACTAGTTTTCATGTTTATCATAAACTTTGAAAAATATAAGGTGGGAGAGAAAATGAAATTAAAATTAAAGACAATAATTGTTTTATACTAGTGTAGTCTATCACCCTTTGGTTTGATAGGCAAAAGAATTGTCCCAATAATGTTTAATGATGTAGGCAAGTAAAAATAATGGAATGATGTGATTTAAATTGACTTATATCCAATTAGATCTACTCATAATAATTAGCATATTTTAATTGTGTACACATACATAAAAATAAAGACATGTAGGATGTTACACAATATATGACGTTTTGGATGAACTTAATTTACGTGAACATTTATTTTCCCCCCCATTATCTACTTAACATATGGAATATCTGGTATTGACATGAAAATAGAAATTTTGTGCCAAGGACATTATCTAGACAAATATTAAAGAGAAAAGTTATTTCAGTTTGACATAAAAGGTTAAGTATAGAAAATGAAGATAAATTCTCTGGGTTTGAGTTGCAGCTTTGTTACTTAGTAGCTGTATGACATTAGGCAACTTTTAACTTCTCTGTGCCTTGATTTCCTCATCTGACAAATAAGCGTTATGTTTGTACTTCCAAGGATTGCTGTGTGTTGATACCTGTAAACATTTAGGACAGTGACTGACATGTACTATGTCAATAACTAGACTTTGCAGCCATAATTTCTTACGCAGCCCACAAACCACCAGATACATTTCCTGTTGGCCTTTTGCATATTAACCGTAATTGTACTGTAGTATCATTATGCTTTATATCAGGACATCAATTAACATACTTTATGATGACTCTTGTTGATGAATGTCTGATGAAGGCATCATCAGTCCTTTTTTGGGTTTTAATTAGGCCTTTGTTTTATGCATTGGCAAAGGACAGCAGGTAGAGTATGCAAACCCAAGCAAATTCTTCTCTAATAAATATTTTAAATCTATTAACTTTCCTTTGACTTTATTCATATATTATGACAATTAAATTTTATAAGTTCTTTTTAGAATAATTAATGTTGAAAATCTTTTATCAAAGTAACCTTCGATGTATAGAAACACTTATTGCATTGTAACATTATGTATGATTGAATTTGGAATTTTATTTACTTCAAGTGGAATATCAAAATAAAATTCAGATATAAATTGTTATATTTCCAAATATTGCTTTTGTGGAAGCATAGATAAATCGTGTGAGATTTTCTATCTGAAAGACTCACAATATAAATGAGTTATTTCTAAGGTATTATTTCACCAAGGTTGGAGACTGATTGTATTATGGGACACTTTGGAATTTACATTCACTATGGTTTGATTTGTGAGTTGTTATTCCTTATATGCCTTAAAGTAAGGGCCACATAAAGGCATTGAAAAGGAAGGGATAGTACTTGAATAAAATAATGGATTGACTAGAAAAAAAAAGCATTAAGAACAAGGTGAAGTACAACATTAATAGGGAGTAAGAAATTTCATTAGGGTGTGAATGGATTGTTTAGGCAGTGTTCAAAATGCCTATCATTGGAAGGAAGAAAAGGAGGCATTTTTATGAGAGATCTCTAGAGGTAGATCTTGGATTTTAAACTTTTCTGTTAAGGTACAGAGACCTGGATACCCTTTGTAAATTATAGGGTGGTAAGCATAATGAGTATGAGTTATTGTTTTATTAATAACTAGAGGCCCGGTGAACAAAAATTTGTGCACTCGGGGGGGAGGGGGTCCCTCAGCCTGGCTTGTGCCCTCTCGCAGTCTGGGACCCCTCGGGAGATAACGCCCTGCTGGCTTAGGCATGCTCCTGGGTGGCAGAGGGCAGGCCCAATCCCTAGGTGCAGCCTCCGGTCAGGCTCAGAGCAGGGCTGATTGGGGAGTTGGGGAGCCGCCCCCTGTCATGCACAGAGCAGGGAGATTGGGAGGTTGTGATGCCACCCTCAGTCACGCTCAGGGTAGGGCCGATTGGGGTGTTGGGGCACCATCCTCTGTCACACTCAAGGCAGGGTCGATGGGGAGGTTGCGGCGCCACCCCCTGTCACGCACAGAGCAGGACCAATCTGGGGGTTGGGGCGCTGCCCCCTGTCACGCACAGAGCAGGGCCCATCAGGGGGTTGGGGCACTGCCACTCTCACACTCAGGGCAGGGCTGATGGGGAGGTTATGGCTCTACCCCGTCACACACAGAGCAGGGCCCATGGGGGGGGGGTATTGGGGCACCATACCCTGTCACACACAGAGCCGCAGGGTGATCAGGGGGTTGGGGAGCTCCCCTGTATCAGGCACAGAGCAGGGCTGATCAGGAGGTTGGGGTGCCTTCCCCTGTCATGAACAGAGCATGGTGGATAGGGAGGTTGTGGCCCTGCCCCCTGTCACACACAGAGCCACAGGGCGATCAGGGGGTTTGGGCGCTGCCCCCTGTCAAGCTGATCCCGGTGCTGGGAGGGCTCGCGGCTCAGCTGATCCCGGTGCTGGGAGGCATATTACCCTTTTACTATATAGGATAGAGGCCTGGTGCATGTGTGGGGCTGGCTGGTTTGCCCTGAAGGGTGTCCTGGATCAGGGTGGGGGTCCCCACTGGGTTGCCTGGCCAGTCTGGGTGAGGGGCTGAGGGCTGAAGCTCCCAACTGCTCCTTTTTTTCTTTTTTTTTTTTTATTCTGGGCCAGCTTTAGCTCTGGCTCCAGCTCTGAGGCCTCTGCTGCTGAAAGCAGGTATCTGGTTTGTTTGGGTTCTATAATCAAAACAATGTATAAGTCCAGCTCTGAGATCCCAGCTTGCTGAAAGCAGGTTTCTGGGGTTTTGTTTAGCTTCTATATTTGTTACAATGTTTCAAACTGCAGGCTCAGAGGCCGGCAAGGCAGGCGGGAAACGTTGGTTTCCTCCGTCACTGAAACAAGCAAGCCCTAGGTTAGTTTCAAGCTGCCTGGCCGCCGGCCACCATCTTGGGTGGCAGTTAATTTGCATATCGCCCTGATTAGCCAATGGGAAGGGTAGCGGTCATACGCTAATAACATGTTTCTCTTTTATTAGATAGGATCATTACTAATAGTATATTTCTCTTTCTTTAATACTATTTACTTATCCATGTTGAATTTTCCATATTTTATACTCTTTTCTTAATCCTGCAGTTTGAACTGTTTATAAACTTCAGAAATTATTTTTCGCCCTAGCTGGTTTGTCTCAGTGGATAGAGCATCAGCCTGCGGACTGAAGGGTTCCAGGTTTGTTTCCCAGACAGGACACATGTCCAGGTTGTGGGCTCGGACCACAGTAGGGGGCGTGCAGGAGGCAGCCGATCAATGATTCTCTTCATTAATTTTTCTATCTCTTCCTCCCTTCCTCCCTGAAATCAATAAAAATATATTAAAAAAAGAAATCATTTGCCAAATGAAAAGAACATAGATCAATTGAATGTAGCATCAGTATGCAGTATGACATCAAAATTATCTATCTATCTATCTATCTATCTATAAATTTTTTCAGGATGTTAAATGATTAAGCCTTTCATTTATGTTGATCAAATTATGCTATTTCTATTCCTATACTTAATGAGTTATAGATATACAATATGTATATAGAGAAAACTAAGGCCTAAAGATGTGAAATTTGGAAATAGAAAGGCTCTGTTCACATTTTTAATAATAATAACTAACCATTATGTATAAATAAGAGTATGCATATTGTGGTAAAATGGCACTGTTTTTAATTTACATAACTTGGAAATTATTTTAGAAATATATAATATCCCCAAGTGGCTATTGCTTTAGTGATGTTTATACTTAAAGTTATAAACTTTTTAAGTTAGGCCCTGGCTAGTGTGGCTCAGTTGATTGAGCACCGTCTCATGCACCAAAAAGTCACTGGTTTGATTCCTGATCAATATAAGTACCCAGGTTGCAGGTTTGACCTTTGGTCAGGAGCCATTCTCTCTCACATCTCTCTCTCTCTCAACATTCTCTCTCTCTCTCTCCTTCCTCTCTAAAAAAAATCAATAAAATATATTTTAAAATAAACTTTATAAACTTTCAAAAGTATATTTTAAAATAAATTTTATTGTTAGACATGATATTGATCCAACCTCATCTAGACAGGTCATTTAATGAATATCACAGTGTGTGAATAGACATGTCTGGTTCCAAAATGCTTTAGCATAAAATGAGGTCAGCATAGGTTGATTCTTTCAGCCACATAGGCAGCTGAGCCCTCTCGAGTTCCAAAGCCAAGTACACAGGCAGCAGAGCTCCCCAGGCTGCTGGAAAAGCAGCAGCTGCAGCAGGAACTGGGCAATTTCCCCTCCAGCATTACTTGAGAAGAGGGGTGGCATGCAACTTATCTCAAGGAGCTGTGAAGAATATGGCTAAACAAATAAAAAATATAACTTTTAAATGTACAACTTTCAGAGATATGTGCAATTTTTGGCATGCTACATTATTTTCAATGTGACACACAAATAATAATTATTAGGCACAAATGCATAATGTTTAAAATCACATAGTGTTTCATTTTAGTTTCATTAACAGCATATATAACAGGAATTTTTAATATACTGAATAAGAAATTCCACAAAATAATTGTATGACATATATTTTCTCCCAATGTGTGCATGTCTTTTTAATTTCTTTATGGTTCCTTGTAATGAGCATGCATTCTTAATTTTAACATAGTCAAATTTTAGAGTTTTTAATGGTTAGTGTTATTTTGTGTCTCAGTAAAGAAATTTCAGTTGTTAGATATTTTTCTCTAATACCTCCTTTAACATTTTGCTTTTCACAATTAGGATTTTAATCCCCTTTTAATTTATACTTTGCATAAGGTGGAAGGTAAGACTGTAATTTTATTTTTTTTACTTTTTTATTTATTTATTTTTTAAAGACTGTAATTTTAATATTAATGCATGGGTAACGACTTGCCCCAGGCTCAATTTGTGAATAGCTCCCTTTTTCCCATGTAGCTCAGTGCAAATTCTGTCATACATTCCAGTTGCAAACATGGGTATGCTTCTCTCTGGGATGTATTATATTCTGTTGGTCAGTATAGTTATCTCTTCTCAAGTACCACAAGCTATACTAGTAAATACCACAGATTCATAAAAAGTCTTGATACCTTGAAGGGTTCTATCTTTGCAAGAATAAGAATAATCCCTTTGCAGATTGAGGAGCGCTTCTCCTTCAGAAGTGTCTGGGCCATTTTTTGGGAAGTTTGTGCTCTGTTTCTCAGCCACTGCTTTCCAGCTTTGCTGTGTGGGAAAGTGGGATAGAGAGAGGATGAACTCCCCTAGCCTTTGAGACCAGTGGTGCCTCCAAAAGTGTTCCATGCAGTGGGTCTGTAAATTGGACAATCCTTTAAAGTACATATATCTACACTAATAATAGAAAAATATGTAAATTGACTGTACCTCTGTGACACCCCCACAGCCAATCAGGAGTGAGTATGCAAATTAACCAGACAAAGGTGGCAAGCCTGTGGATATTACAGAGGTATGCAGGCTCTGAGCGGCTGGGGGTGGGGCAGGGTGGGGCAGGGTGGGATGCCTGCAGGGTCGCTATGGTGACACTGTGGGTGTTCCCGCCCCCTGGCTGCTTGGGGCCTATGTGCACAAGTGCCAAGTGGCCAGGGGCAGGGTGGCAGTCCCTGGGACCCTGCCCGCTTTGAACCTGTGGCCAGCACATGTGTGCACTCACAAGTGCCAAGCGGCCAGTGTCCGGGGACACCACTGGAGTGTCTGGGCCTGTCAACAGGCCTGGGGACTCCTAGAGTTTGCAGTCCTTTTCTTTGTGCAGCCCCTCAACTGGAAGTGGGAACCAAGAGGGCAGGAAGCACAAGGAATTCTGGGAATTGTAGTTCTGGTGGCATCCCCTGGACTGGAAGTGGAAGCCCAGAGCACAGGGAGCAGCAAGAATGCTGGGAATCATAGTTCTGTTGGCAGATGCATTGCGGGATCTCCTAGACACTAGAGCAAAGTGAGCCTGGAGCAAGTTACTGTTGCGAATGGGGAATGGAGGGAAAGCAAAGGTGGGAGACATAAGTAAAGTCACAGTGTTGAGGAAAAATTAAAGGAAAGCTATCCTGCAACTTCTAGAAAATCTCCACCAATGGAGCAAAGAAAAAAAAATGACTTCTATTCTGTGAGCACAAAACCAAACTGAGTTGGGGTCTCAGACAATTTGCTAATATGATTGCAAAGACAGACAGAAACTCCCGGATTGGAGAGGGATCCCAGATTAGAGAGGGTGCAGGTCGGGCAGAGGGACCCACTCCCCATGCACAAATGTTCATGCACCAGGCCCCTAGTATCCTATCTAATAATAGACAAACATGGTAATTAACTGTACCTCCGACACGCTTCCCATTGGCTACTCAGCGAGATATGCAAATTAATCGCCAGCCAAGATGGTGGCTAATTTGCATATGTCAATGCCAAGCGATGGAGCAAAGCCCATTGGCCCCGTATAGGAGCAGCCCTCCGCTCTGCTGCCGCCGGGATCTGCCCCCATGAGTCGAGCCGGGCAGCGGGAGCGGAGAGCGAAGCCCTCCACACCTCCACGGAGCGACCGCTGGCCTGGGGCAGGAGCAGCGAGCGAAGGCCGGCTTGGGGAGCATGGAGAGTGAAGCCAGCGTGCCGGCTCTGGCCCCGGGAGCCGAGCCCAGTGGCAGGAGAGGAGAATGAAGCCCGCCGCGAGGGTCCCTACCGGCAAAGAGCAAAGGCCTGGGTTCCTGCTGCCGGAGGAAAACTGGTGCCAGCAGCCAGGGGAAGGGGCCCCCAACTGCAAGAAGGCACAAGTTGGGCTGAGGCAGCCGCTTCCCTAACCTGTACCCGGCTTCTGAGATGGGTGACGCCTATGTTTGCATGACACATAACTGACTGCCCTCCCTGGAAGCACAGAAGAAGAAGAAGCCTCCAGAAGAAGAAGCCGCCCACCTTTGGTCCAGGCACCAGTGCCTGTGGCTGGCTGCAGCCCAGGAGATGGATAAGCCACCTGCCCGAGGTCCCAGGCTGCAGTCACCCGGAGAAGCTGCCAGCTCTGTTGTCCAGGGCACCAGCACCTGTGGCCAGGGAAACAGGTTCCCTCTTCTCCTACTGTAGTCATTACTTCAATATTCCCCTTCTGAATTTCTCTCCTGTGCTGCAACCCAACTCCACTTTTCATCGGAAGGATACGGAACAGAGAGAGCAGTGTTAAAAGCTTACATTTTTAAGCCAGTAAGGTTGGTATTTAAACATATAAATGGAAAACTAGAGTCCTCCCTAAGGTCACAAAGGCTACAAAGGACAGGGACAGCGCATGACCTATTATATCCAGCAATCCATATGGGGACTGAAAACTTTGCTATGATGACAATTAGTGAAGATATGAATCAACTAAAATAGTTGACAGGGACAATTCTTCCATCTTTGAAAATATCTACATCAAATCTGTTTAAATAGATTTTCATCTGCATAATATAACACATTCTGACAAGACCACCACCACTGCCTCCAATGTGGACAGTCAATGTTGTGCGGATAAATGTTTAATAACTGAGGGACTCCCCACCCCACCCCCGAGTGCACAAATTTTGTGCACCGGGCTACTAGTATATATATAAAAGCCCAGAGACTGGAACGGTGAAACCACCAGAACGATCAGAATGACTAGACGACCCCCAATACCCTGATCAGGGGTGGGGCCAATCCACCGGCCTGGCCTCCAATCGGCCCCCAATTCCTCAATCAGGGTGGCAACAGCCAGCCAACCACCTGTGGCCCCTCCCCCCCACTGACCAGAGCTTATGGGCTCCCATTGGGGTGGGCCAGCTGGACCTCACCCTTGCACAAATTCATGCACCAGGCTTCTAGGAGTTAAATAAGGCTAAAAATAGAGGTCCATATTTCAAATAGTTTAAATTTTTTAAATTATATTTTTAATTAAGTCACCTAAAATTAATAATTAGGGCATTATAAATATGTTTATCATTAATGTTTTTTTTTAAAAATCTTGCATTTGGCCCTAATAGATTTGGCTCAGTGGATAGAGCCTGGAGCCTGTGCTACTGACTGAAGGGTTCTGGGTTCAATTACGGTCAAGGGCACAAGCTTGGGTTGTGGACTTAATCCCCAGTGGGGGATGTGCAGGAAAAAAATTTAAAAAATTCTCTATTTGCTTCACCTTGTTTAAATCATCTGCATATGATTATTTATAATTAATCTTGAATATGTTAAATAGCAAATCAACTCGTATCCTCAATGTCTAGAAGCACAATTCTCCCAAACAAAAACTATTTCCCCCTCTATTTTCACAATGTCTTAACAATGGATATGGGTAGGTTGAATTTTCTGACAATGAGAAAGAAGCTACATGGTCTTTTCTGGTGCACCAGCATGGATATCCGAGTGAAGGTTAAGGTTAACTTAATTTTTCACTTCAGTTGAAAATCAATTCTTCTACCCTTTTGTCATAATCCTATCAACTACATAGAAAAACTGTTCTGCTATTGAGTTATATATGAATTTTCACAGGGAATTAAATTTTAGCTTTCAGAAACGGAAAGGTTTTAAAGGATGACAGGCCCTTTTTGTCTGTATTTACCTTATTAAGTAGTGACCCTGGAGTACTAAAAGGGGTTTTCATACAGGGTCTTTGCTAAGAATAAAGGGCATTTAGAAGAGGAAGGTGGGAGTATATGGTTTTTCTGCTACGGGGAAATGGTGTACAAAAGACATTACTAAACTCACACATAGAAATACTGCACATTCAAAGGACATTTAAAATGTAGGTGGTAGTGATAAAATAACCACTCATATTTATGTGTTAGTTTTTTTGTGAATTATCACAGATTTTTCCAGTGAAGACCAAATACTTCCTTTATTAACTTATAAAATAGTTAGCATATAGGTGTGATAATTGCTCTTACCAATTTCCTGAGATAGGATTTAAATTAGTTTACTTGCTGAAACTCAGTTCATTAAGAAAATAAGTCAGATGTCAAGGAAACTTCCCAGAGTGCAAAGTGGGTACACCTGTCTAATTATATGAAAGGGCATAGTTCTCTTATTTATTGAGGATAACCTCACACCCTGGAATTTGCTGTTTTTCATGTTTAATGAACAGAGCATGATAGATTAGGACACAAAGATATTACAAAGAACAAATGAGTACGAGCATGAAATTATATGCTAGGCCCAGTACAATCTCCAAATCAATGTCCCCGATTTGGAGAGCACTATAACTGCTACTCCATTAACTATGTACAAATTCTCCTCTTACATCATTTAATTTTGAGTTTTTATACAAAATAGTTTATATTCAAACTAAACATATACATATAACAATTTACCATGAACATATTTTATACGTTTTATTTAATTACTAGTGGACCGGTGCACAAAATTCATGCACATTAAAAGGGAATCATTTAGAGGAAATATTTTAAGATTGCTATTTGCCCTATCTCTATAATAGAAATGTCCAGCTGGCCCCACCCCCATTGGGCAACCAAGACCTGGCCAGCCCCACCCCCGTCAAGCCCTGCCGGTGGGGGGATGCAGCCTCATGTCCAGGCACTGGGGTAGGGAGTGTGGCCTCAGGTCCATTGTCAAGCCCCGCTGGGTTGGGTGGGGGGGGATGCGGCCTCAGGAGGTGCAGCCTCAGGTCTTCTGGCCCGGTGCTGGGGCAGGGGGTGCAGCCTCAGGTACCCCATCAAACCCCCCTGGGCAAGGGGGCGCATCCTCTGTTCCCCCAGCCCAGCGCCACGCAGCCTCAGGTCCCTGCTGATAGGCGTGACGGCATGATGACTATTTGCATATTAGCTTTTTATTATAATGACTAGAGGCCCAATACACAAAATTTGTACAAGAGTAGGCCTTTCTTCTCCTGGTGCCAGCACCGGCTTCCCTCTGGCACCCGGGAACCTGGCTTCCCTCTCAGCCCTGGCTTCATCCGGAAGGTTGTCCAGAAGGACATCTAGTCTAATTAGCATATTACACTTCTATTATTATAGATCTGTATTGTTGATGTATCTCCATATCAATACACTTCAAAAATAATTTTGCTGTGAATGTATCATAGCCTATCATAGCAATAAGAATTATTATTAACTATTCTAGTGTCTTGTACAGTTCATATTATTTAAAAATTTATACTATACATTTTATATAAATAGTTAATTAGAATCCCAAGTGCCATTCTATAGGGGAATTATTGTAGCAAAAATTATATCCATGAATAAAAAAACACTAACTTTTCATAATTATAACCAAATTGCTTTTCAGAAAGTTTTATAATTTAAAATTATTTTTAGCAATTTCACATCATTAAAGTAATCATGAAGATGAAAAAGTATAGATGGGTAGATATATGTAGTTATATATCTATATACACACATACATACATGCATAGATACATATATACAGTGGGAAGTTTGGTATCTGCAAATGGAATAAAAATATTATTTAATTTATTAATGAGATGGAAGAAGACCTATACTTTTAATTTCTTTTTTATTCTGAATGAGGGTTTTCAGTACTTCCAATATTTTATGTTTTGTCCAATAAATCAATCCAGGAATTTCTTCTTGACTCTCACACTTATTTAGTTCTTTCTTATCTTAACATTAGTTATTGCTCTGGCCAGTGTTGCTCAGTAGACAGAGCACCCCAGGACCTGGTCGTATGCATGTGGGAGGCACCGATAGATATGTCTCTCTCACATCAATAAAGTGATCAATATTAGAAAATAGGAAAGCTTAGTTTCTATAATAGAACGGAACAAACTGAGTTCATATTTCATCTATTTTACATTTAATTGGACCAAGACAAAAATATGGCGTCCTCTCTCTCTCTCTCTCTCTCTCTCTCTCTCTCTCTTTTCCCACACTTCTTCTCTCCTTTCCACTCTAAAAGAAAACACAAAAAACAAAACAAAACAAAAAACAGTGGGAAAAAATCCTCAGGTAAGGATTAACAAAACAAACAAAAATAATAAATAAAAAATTAGTTATATCTTTTTCTTATATTTTCACTTCTCTGGCTTAATTTTATCATTTTACTCTTTATAGTTCATCTGGAATTTATCCTAATAAATATAAAATAAGGATCTAATTTTATTTTTAAATGAAATTAATTTTCTTATAAAAAAACAAATCTTTGTTTTCCTCATTAGTTTTCAAATTTCCTTACTCTGTATAAATGAACACCCATCTGCACCCACATCTAGGATCACCTCTAAGATTATCTTCTTGTTGCTTATTTTTGTAGGATTTTTTAAAAAAGTTATAAATATACAAATGGAATTCTTTCCAGTCATGATCCTTCTCAGAATTTTTCTTGGATACTTTCTCTTATTTATTCTTTCAGATAAAATTTAAAAGCATTACTTCAATAAAATACTCAATATTTTCTCGAAGCTTGCACAAAGTTTACAAATTTGTTCTCAACGAATTGACATTTATGCAATAATTAGTCTTCTCATGTAGTTGCATAAGGCTCTGAGGAATTGCACAACTAAATAAGGAATTTAATAATTGAAAGAACTCACATCTGGTGGGAGATAGAGAAAATAAATATTACTTCTGTCCTGAATATAAAGTGAAATGATTGACCAGTCCTCTGTGTGGATGAAGCCTCTCTCTGAGGCAAAGAGAGCTGGTACATCTGCAGGAATGATGCATATCTCAGTAAAGCCATAGTTGTGTCTTGGCCCCATTAAATATAAAACAGATGAAATATGAGCTCAGTTTGTTCCATCCTGTTATAGAAACTATGCTCTCCTATTTTCTAATATTGATCACTTTTAGCTGAACCAGAAAACATTTTATATCACAGCACTTATTGATTCACTTTGCTGAAATGAATGTTAGTATATTCTAGTTTTAAACATTTACTTTAGAGCTATGGGAAAAAGTTGGAACATAAGTTTTTAAGGATTTAACTGGGAAGACTGGAGGGTCAGGCATCAAATAGCTCATTTTGTCAGATTGAGTGTTTCTGTGAGTCTGGGAGGTGATCATAAGTGACATTTCCTCCTGTTTCCATATTGCAAAGGGATGTCCTGGCCTTTTCATTTTCTCTCGGATATATATCAGGCCCTGGACTCCCACTTATGAAGCTTGGTTAACATGCTATTACTCTAAGTTCAGATAATCAACAATTACCTGGTTTACACAGCCTACTAAATTCTAGGTGAATTGCACAGAACACGCCAGTGATGGTGAACCTGTGACACATGTGTCAGAGGTGACACGTGAACTCATTTTTTTTGGTTGATTTTTCTTTGTTAAATGGTATTTAAATATATAAAATAAATATCAAAAATATAAGTCTTTGTTTTACTATGGTTGCAAATATCAAAAAATTTCTATATGTGACACGGCATCAGAGTTAAGTTAGGGTTTTTCAAAATGCTGACACGCCGAGCTCAAAGGGTTCGCCATCAATGGAATACACTCTCAATAATCTGGACTGAATGAAGAAAAATAAGTAGGTATATACATGATATATGATAGATAGATAGATAGATAGATAGATAGATAGATAGATAGATGATAGATGGATGATAGATAGATGGATGATAGATAGATAATAGATAGACAGTAGATAGATGCTAGATAGATGGATAGATGCAGGAAACTGCAGATGGGATGTATTTGCTGCTAAGAGAAGACATTAGGAAGTTTCTATGAATCATGTTGTTGATATAACAAGAAAGATGGGTATGGATATATTAACTCAGGTTAATGAATAAAACTAAATAGAAAAACGAAGTAGTTTAATTTTTAATTAACACTATTGCACAAATATTTAATGAGCTCATTATGTGAACAAGGTACTTTCTAACTGTTAGGCATTTAGCAATTAAAATAACAAACAAGTTCCTGCTTACATTCTATGGTGTGAGTAGGGTCTTACAGTATAGTCTTCTAGTAGATCTTCAAATCTGTGTCATGATGAGGATGGGAAGAAAGAATATGTGATCAAAGAAATGCTCCTCCAGGTAAACATGTATATTGGAAAGCTTGAGTTTGGCTAATAATCCTGATTACAGGGATTTATGCAGAGTGCTTACCAATTATTTCTAAACATCATGGAATAAAAGACTTTTTATATCTACAGACATGCCAGAAAATTAATTTATGTTTGTATAGGTTCACACTTCTAAATGTTCTTTCTTATTTTAGCTTTTAAATTAATGAATATGTTAGCACTGGAATTAACTAGAAATAACATTATTGATGTTTTAAAAATCTAATGGAAAGCACTTGGTATTAGATACCTGCTATTGCAATAAAGTTGTGGTTGAAATTTATGTTTCCATAATTTATACAAAAGGATTGTTTACAGAATACAAAAGAATTTCAATTACATGTATACATTGTTTATTTATCACCATAGTATTTTAAACAATATTATCTCTGCACTTTACATATTATAATCTTGGAATGCAGCCTTTACTTACAAATTCAAATTGCTCAGAAAAATATTTTCAAAAAGTTACCAAGCCTTAATTTTGTGTCAATCACATGTTCACAGTGTTCTTGGCAGTAATATATTTATGTGTAAATAGTGCCATAATAATATTGAATAATAGCACATATATGAATAGAGATAGAAATATTGTAAAGATAATAGATATATGCATAGGATAACTGAAATAACATATTATACAATTTAGTTATCTTTCTGATAAACAAATGAAAATTCAAATAACCTCAGTCTCAAATTTACCATGTAAATTTGAAATAGTTATACATAATTGTAATTCAATTGTCATTCTCTATTCAACATAGTCATGTTATTGTGTGTCATATTCAATTATCACATTACTAGAGGCCCGGTGACGGATTTGTGCACTGGTGAGGTCCCTGGGCCTGGCCTGTGGGGATCAGGCCAAAAACCAGCTCTCCGACACCCCTGCAGGGTCCTGATTTGTGACATGGTACAGGCCAGACCAAAGGAATCCACGGGTACACGATCAGGACCAGGGAGACTCCGTTGGAGGGCTCCAGGGCATATCCAGCCCATCTAACCCAGTCCTGATCAGCCGGACACCAGCAGCAAGCTAACCTACCAGTCAGATGACCTGCCCCCTGGTGGTCAGTGCGTGTCATAGCGACTGATTGAATGGTTGAACAAATGGTCAGACACTTAGCATATTAGGCTTTTATTATATAGGATGAAATGCATAATTAGCATGGTCATACATTAACAAAACCCAATGATATATTATTACATTTTTGTGAGTAGCAAACCTCTAGTCTATGTTAGAAATACTGTAGAAAACTTTGGAAGGCTTTATATATTGAATGCTTTACAAGCAGTTTATTTGTTGGCATCTATAGCTGAGTAGGTAGGTATTTGTCAGATGACATTTGAGGTAGATCTTAAAACTCTCGTAAAAAATTTATAGAGCAAGATGTGAAAGGGTGGTGGGTGGTGATGGTGGTGAAAAGCATCGTGGACGTCAGAAACCAAATAAACTAAAGTGCAGAAGCAGGAAAATTTCAGTGAACATTGAATACTAACTCTTAGCTATACTGAAGGTAAATCAATATGTCAGTGAATATGAGGCTAAGGACAAACTGATGGTATAGAATTTTTAATATATTTGGAGAACAAATAGGACCCTTAGGACTTTACACCTTCAGACCATAAAGCTGTGTATTTAAACTATAAAAAGAAAACGCAACCATATGCTGCCTTCAGAAGACACATCTAAGTTGCAGAGACAAATATAGACTCAAAGTGAAAGGGTGGAAAATGATTCTCCAAGCAAATAACATCCAAAGAAAAACAGATGTAGACCTATTTATATTTGACAAAATAGATATGAAGATAACAAAGGTAACAAGAGACAAAGATGGACATTTTATAATGATAAAGGGTACAGTACATCAAGAATACATAGCATTTCTCAATATGTATGCTCCCAATCAGGGAGCACTGAAGTATATAAAGCAACCCCTGACAGAAGTAAAGAAAGAAACAGACCAAAACACAGTCATAGCTGGGGAACTACATACTCCATTGACAACTCTAGACAGATCATCCAAACAGAAAATCAAAGAAATATCAGTGTTAAATGACACATTAGACCAAGTAAACATAATTGACATTTACAAAACATTTCATCCCAGAATATCAGATTATACATTCTTCTCCAGTGCACATGGAACATTCTTAAAGATAGACCATGTTTTGGGTCACACAATTAGCCTCAACAAGTTTAAGAAGATTGAAATAATAGCAACATATTCTCTCACCACATGCTTTGAAATTAGAACTCAATGGCACAAAGGCAGTAAACAAACCCACAAGCATGTGGAGATTACACAACATAATACTAAACAATGACTGGGTCCAAAAAGCAATAAAAGGTAAGGTCAAAAGATATGTAGAGACAAATGAGGATGACAATACAACACATGAAAACCTTTTGAGATGCAGCAGAATCAGTAATAAGAGGGAAGTTTATATCATTACAGGCCTATCTCAAGAAACAAGAGAAATCCTAAGTAAAAAACCTAACATTACATCTCAAATAACTAGAAAAAGAAGAACAAAAGCAACCTAAGGTGAGAAGAAGAAAGGAAACAATAAAAATTAGAGCAGCATTGAGTGAAATAGAGAACAAAAAGACTATAAAAATTTAATACAACAAAGAGCTTGATCTTTGAAAAGATTAATAACATTGACAACTCCTTGGCTAGACCCACTAAGGAAAAAAGAGAAAATACTCACATAAACAAAATCAGAAATGAAAGAAAAATTACCACAGACATCACAGATATGCAAAGGATCATACTAAAATCTATGAAAGACTATATGCCACTGAATTCAACAACCTAGAAAAAAATGTATAAGTTTCTAGAAATATATAACCTTCTTAGACTAAGTCATGAAGAATTGGTAAATAAAAAGACTGATAAACAGTGAGGAAATTGAAACAACCATCAAAAACATCCCCAAAAGTAAAAATCAAGGACCAGATGCCTTCACTAGTAAATTCTATCAAACATTCAAAAAGGATTTAAAACCTATCCTTCTCAAACTCTTGCACAAAATTGAAGAGGCAATAACTCCTAATGTATTTCATGAGGTCAACATAACCCTGATACCAAAGGATAATACAATAAAAGAAAATTGTATATGGTAATATCTCTGACGAATGCACATGCAAAATCCTGAAGAAAATACTAGCAAATCAAATGCAACAACACATTATAAAATAATATATCATGAACAAGTGGGGTTCATTCCAGCAGCTCTAGGATGGTTCAACATACACAAATAAAACAAGGTAATGTACCATATTTACAAAATAAAGGAAAAAAATCATATGATCTAATCAATAGATGAAGAAAAATCACTTGATAAAAGACAACATCCATTTATGTTTAAAACACTCAATAAAATGGGTATAGAAGGAATGTATCTCAAAACAATAAAGGCCGTATATAACAAATCCTCAGCTACTATTATACTCAACAGTGTAAAACTGAAAGCTTTTTCTCTAAACCAGTAATAAGGCAAGGATGCCCACTCTCATCACTCTTATTCAACATAGTTCTAGAAGGCCTAGGTATAATGAGATACCACCTCACATCTGTTAGAATGCCTGTTATCAATGAGACAGGTAATAACATGTGTTGGAGAGGTTGTGGAGAAAAAAGAACCCTCACTCACTGCTGGTGGAAATGTAAAGTGGTTATAGCCACCATGGAAAATAGTATGGCAGTTCTTCAAAAAATTAAGAATAGAGATATCCTATGACTCATCAATGCCTTCTCTGGGTATCTACTGGCAAAACTAAAAAAACGTTTATTCACAAACATATATGCAATCCTATGTTCATTGCAGCATTGTTCATGGTGGCCACGACATGGAGACAACCAAGGTATCTTTGTTAGATGATTGGATAAAGATTGGATATATATTGTGGAATACTACTCAGCCATACTAAACAATGCAATCCTGCCATTTGCAACAGCATGGACGGACTTTGAGAATATTATGCTAAGCGAAATTAGTCAGAAAAAAGCTAAGAACCATATGACTTCACTCATATGTAGGATATAAAACTGAATCTCAGACACACTGACAATAGTATGGTGGTTACCAGAGGGGCAGGACTTTGGATAGTAAAGATACAGTTCAGAATTTCTCCCTCCAACAGAAAGGAAATGTTAGGAATATCCTATCTAATAATAGACAAATAGGGTAATTGACCATATCTCTGCTACGCTTCCCATTGACTAATCAGGGAAATATGCAAATTAACTGCCAACCAAGATGGCGACCGGCAGCCACGCAGCTGAGGTGAACATGAGGCTTCTTGCTCCGGTGATGGAGGAAGTCAAGGTTCCCCACCTGCTGTGGCCCAGCTCTGAGCTCCGGAAGCAACAATGTTGCAATTATAGAAGCTAAACAAACCCCAGATACCTGCTTTCATCAAGCCACGGCCTCAGAGCTGGAGCCGGGCCTCAGAGCTGGAGCTGGCTCTCAGCTCCAGTGACAGCTGTAGAAGGTAAATAAATCCCAGAATAAAAATAAAAAGAAAAAAAAGAGAGGCTGGGAGCTCAGTCGCCCGCCAGCCTAAAAACAGCCCTCAGCCCCTCATCCAGGCTGGCCAGGCATCCCAATGGGGACCCCCACCGTGAAGGGGGTGTGACCAGCCTGCAAACACCCATCAGCCCCTCACCCAGGCTGGACAGGCACCCAAGCAGGACCCCCACCCTGATCTGGGACACCCTTCAGGGCAAATCAGCCGGCCCAGACCCGTGCACCAGGCCTCTATCCTATATAGTAAAAGGGTAATATACAAACTAACAGCAGAAAGACTGGGAATGACTGGTCACTATGACACACACTGACCACCAGGGGGCAGGAGCTCAATGCAGGAGCTGCTCTCTAGTGGTCAGTGGGCTCTCACAGGAGGGAGCTCTGCTCAGCCACAAGCCAGGCTGATGGCTGCCAGTACAGCAGTGGTGGTGGGAGCTTCTCCCGCCTCCTCAGCAGCGCTAAGGATGTCTGACTGCAGCTTAGGCCTGCTCCCCGCTGGCAAGTGGACATCCCTGGAGGGCTTCCAGGCTGCCAGAGGGATGTCTGATTGCCATCTTAGGCCCAATCCCCCGGGGAGCAGGCCTAAGCCAGCAAGTGGTCATCCTCCGAGGGGTCCCAGACTGCGAGAGGGCACAGGCCTGGCTGAGAACCGCCCCCCCCCCCACCCCCGGCCCCGCCGAGTGCACAAATTTTTGTGCACAGGGCCTCTAGTTGAGAGATATTTGGGTAGGTCTTTGCTACCACTTGGGTCCATTTCAGACTCTAGCTCTTGTCCCCAATAATCTATCAAGCCCAGATCTTGTTTTCAAAATCCTCAATACCCAGCAGCAGTCCATCCGGGGAATGCCTGGCATCACTGACTTCCAGTACTTAAGGTTTCCTCCCTTTCCTGATTGGGTTGATGTAGGAACCTATCTCCTGAGGCTTGTTCAGGATGCAATCAGGCATGCCTCCATTTGTAGAGGCAAATCTCTGCAATTGCTTCTTTATTTACTTTAAAATGGGAATCTGCTCCAAATGAATAGACACATTAGGATATGTCCTTACTTGGGGATTTATCTTTCACATGTTTAAACATGATATTTACACATTATTTTTGTAGAATAGTGCATTTGACATGAAATATTTATTTCCAGTTTTAATGACTACCTTGCTTTCAAACTTGATAAGAGCAAATGAAATTGTTTTCCAACAAAACATTTTATAAGTAGCCATGTGCTATCTTGAATATTAAATGTTCTCTCTCTCTCTCTCTCTCTCTCTCTCTCTCTCTCTCTCTCTCTCTCTCTCTTTCACCAAAAAGCAAAAAAAAAAACACCAAACAAACACATTTAATATCCATCTGCGACATCACATTGAATGGAAGATATTGAAAAGTACCTAAAAGTTCAAAGGCAAATAACTATATGATAAAAAGTCCTAAAATATAAGGAAACTGTATTTTTTAAAAATTTAATCTTCTAATGGGGGACTGTAGTAAGCTATCTCACCAATTTAATAAATCTATTTCTAGCTCATACAATCAGAACTCTTGACTTACATTTATCTTTGTACATATGTAAAGCCTATCACAAAGGACAGATGTTAAAACACTACACCCCTTTCATGAGATTATATTGCTTCTGAAAAGGTTATTTATTTTATAGATAAAGCTAATTATAGTCCCAAATCTTTCAAGAGATGTACTTATGTATTTCTAAAATGATATAAGAAAATTTTAAGAACTTAAGACTGAAAGATTGCACTTAAAAACAAAGTCCCAAAGCTATTTTAAAAATTATTTCTAATGCCTAATTATACTGCTTTAGGTGTCTCTCACTAAATTTGCAAGAGGAAATAAGTGCTTCTTCATAGTCATCTCATGTAGGCTTATGGTTACACAATTTTAATGTATTTCTTCATAGTGATGTACACTTCTAATAGCAAAAAAAAAAACCCACAAAAAAACAAAAAAACACCCAACACACCACATTTCTAAGTATTTAAGGATCCTTTTGATTTTGTACATTTTAAGTATTTAATAAATGTGATGTATGTGAAAAGTTAAAGTTGGTAGCATGCAGGGGGCAGGCTAATAACCATCTCAGATGATGAATGAAGAAAAATTTAAGGAAAAGGCAATGGGGGATGGGACTATCCAATTGGAAGGGCTGCACAACACTGAGCCACATGGTATTGGGTCTATAATGGCAGCAAAAACACACTGGGGACAGTGGAACAAGGAAGGGTATAGAAGAAGCAACAGGAGAGCCTAGGTGGGGCTGCTTTGGCTCACTGGGAAGTCAGAGGAAAGGGGGTCTTGGAGACAGGTTCAGGGGGTGAGCCTAGGAAGAGCTGCCACTGCCCATTGCTCCCCTGGCTGCAAGTCTCATGGAGTACCTTAGAGGTTGGGGGGTATGTGCTAGTGGGGGAATGGCACAGGTGTGATCTTTGGAGGGAGAGTGCTCAATGGGCCCTTTCTCCTGAGCATATTTATCTCTCTCTTGCTGGAGGAAATTTCAGGGGAGGGTCTTATTAGAAATTCATCAGCTTCCCAGGTGTGCTCTTTCAGAGTCGTGTTCTCCACTGATTGGTTGGCGCCAGGGCAGGGGTCATTAGTCAGTCTAGCTGGTCCTGAGGCAGCCCAGATGCTGTGTTGCTTGTCTGGTTTTGCTGCTTTTCTGGCCCTGGAGTTGAAATACAGCTGCGGCCTACATGTTATCTGTAGGGAGGAAATGGTCAGGGGTCTAAACCTGATGACCAGCGATATGAACGATCAGGGGTCCAAACCACAGGACCAGTAGTGACATGTTAGGGGAGGATAGCTTAGCCTGGGGGCAAGGTTCTTATTTTCCCAGTTTTGCCCCTGCTAGGCATGTGGGGCTGTCTGCCCTGGTGAGTTTCTGTATCTGGCAATCATCCTTGTTTTGCTCCTGTCTGTCTAATAGTATGTGTGATATATATTATCTTGTAAGATATAGAGTTCATGCCCTGCTGGCAGGGATCAGGGTTGAGCATTGACCTATGAACCAGGAGGTCACATGCCCGGATTGGGGCTCTATCCCCAGTGCAGGGTGTACAGGAGGCAGCCTATCATTGTTTCTTTCTCATCATTGATGTTTCTACCTCTCTCTTCCTCTCCCTTTCTCTCTGAATTAATAAGAATATATTAAAAAATAAATACAGAGTTCAGGCTAACTTAAGAAGTTACATTATTTAAAAATGGAGGCAACGGTCTATAAAATGTCCACATTTTATTTAAAATCAGTTGCTATTTTTCTCAGAAAGTAACTGATATAATATTTGCCTCTTAGGAAAATTAAATTACTAACCAGTAATTATAGTACTCTGAATGAACTATTCTCAGTGGATTTGTATCAACTATCTTCGGGTATTTGGCATAGGAGATATGGTCATGTAGCTACATTGTAAAATAAAGAAAATTAAGTTATGATAGATTATATCTTAAATTTATCTAGTATCTTTCTGTAAAGTCACTTTTTAATTTTTTTTTTCTCAACAGTCTCCTGCAGCAGATAACCCAGAGGTATTTTTTAAAGGAACAGACAGTTTGAAATATAGGCCTGAGATCTTAATGTCATTTACAGAGTTGGAATTAAAATCAGCTTCACTTTAGTCAAGCTCTACTTCATTACTATTGAGTCTGCGTTTGTAATTCTAAATTATGTAGCAAAGCAATATAAATGGAATGTGCTTATCTTTAGAAGACAGGGATTTAAAATACTCTGAACTTACACTATCCTATGTGTTGTAAATTTTTGAACCCTTAATTCACTGAGACATCCTATATATTAAGAGGTAATATGCAAATTGACGATCACTCCCTCACACAAAGATGGCCGCCAGGGGAGGGCAGTTGGGGGTGACCAGGCCTGTAGGGGAGGGCAGTTGGGGGGGACCAGGCCGGCAGGGGACGACAGTTGCGGGGGACCAGACCTACAGGGGAAGGCAGTTGGGGGTGACCAGGCCAGCAGGGGAGGGCAGTTAGGGGCAATTGGGCTGGCAGGGGAGTGGTTAGGGGGTGATCAGGCTGGCAGGCAGAAGTGGTTAAAGGCAATCAGGCAGGCAGGCAGGCGAGCAGTTGGGAGCCAGTAGTCCTGGATTGTGAGAGGGATGTCTGACTGCCCGTTTAGGCCCACTGGGATAGGGCCTAAACAGGCAGTCAGACATCCTTCAAGGGGTTCCAGATTGGAGAGGGTGCAGGCTTAGCTGAGAGACACATACACACACACAAACACAGACACACACACACACACACACACACACACACACACACCCGTGCATGAATTTCATGCACTGGGCCTCTAGTCTATATAATAAAGAGCGAGGGTTGTAAAGTACACAACAACCAAAGGCTCGACCATACCAGGCTAGGAAGCTGAGGGAGCGGGAGCTGATCAATCAGTGGCAGCAGTGACTGGCGAGTGGCTGAGAGGCAGATCTCTTGGTCCCTCCTCCCGGCCCTCAGACTCCAATCAATTGGTGGTGGAGGTGGGGCGGAACTAGGGACTGGCTTCCTTAGTAGTCCTCTAGTTTCAATCTCAAGAGGACAGGCCATACAACCAGCGCTGCTGGCATGATCCTGACAGCGCTGCCGGCCGACTGGAACTTGGCCTCAGGCATAGACAAGGGGTAGGCTTCCTCTAAGAAGGAGCTGGATCCTAAAGAGTGAAAGCCAATAAAATTGAATAAAACACATCCTTTGAATTCTTATGGCAAGGAATATCATATTTCTTTGCCATAAGAATACTATTTCAAACAGAAATAGTATTATTGCCACAGACTAAAGGACCCTCAACAGAAAAACAGTCAGAATAATAGTTTGAGATCAAGTACTTCAAATTAAAACCATTTTTTTTTTAGCTTTTGTCTGCTATTTATTTGGTATCTATCCAAAATCTATGCGCATATGGGTCAAATTATTTATTTACCTAAGAATACATTTTGCAATCAATTTACCCTATAGTCTTTTAGAGTAAGTTATATTGCAAAAAATTAGATGTATCCTGGGTAAAATACTGATTTTTTTCAATGAATAAGATGGTAGATTGGTAACACCTGTTTTTTAAATTTCCCAACAGAAACTCTCTGTGCCCTTTCTCTGCAGTGCTGACCTTTCAGGCTTAGTATATTTTGTGTACTTATTTGTCCTTATTATGGATATTGGATGTAGCTGACCCAGATCTTTCTCTTTTGTTTATCCTCACCTGAGGATACATTTATCGATTTTTATTTTTATTTTTATTTTTAAAGAGAGAGGAATGGAGAGAGCCAGGGGGAGAGATAAATGTTGATGTGAGAGAGCAACATCACTTGTTTGCTCCCTTATGTGCTCTGACAGGATCAAACTCACAACCTAGGTATGTGCCCTGACTGGTAATTGAAGCTTCAACCACTTGGTGTATGGGACAGTGCTCCAATCAGCTGAGCCTCCTCTCCAGGGCACAGGTTTGCTTTTAGAGGGGAAAAAATTCTAGTCTCAGACAGTTCTCACTAAGCTCATTTACCTGAATAAGTTTAATATTTGATTACAAATTTTCATTAAAATATTTTATATCACAGATTTGGATTTTAATGCTATATCCAGCTACCAAGACCATAAATTAATATAAACCTGCTATGATTTAGTAAACAATATGATCGTTTTATTCAAGTATCAAGAGCCTGTAACTTTTGTATAGTAAATTTATTTCTCTAACTAATCAAAATGTTACAGTGAGACCAAGCCAGAGCATTGCAGCAGTGACTTTAGATTAAAATGTTTTGGTCCCTGAAACAATTGTTTTCCTTGGGGATATATATATATATATATATATATATATATATATATATATATATATATATATATATATATTAGGGGCCCGGTGCACGAAATTCGTGCACTGGCTGGGGGGGGGGGAGTGTCCCTCAGCCCAGCCTGCCCACTCTCACATACTGGGAGCCCTCAGGCATTGACCCCCATCACCCTCCAATCACAGGATCGGCCCCTTGCCCAGGCCTAACGCCTCTGGCCTAGGCATCTGGCCCGGGCAGCGGGGACCTGCAGTGGCAGCGGGGGGGGGGGGGGGGGGCGGGTCGCGATCGCGTGGGCTCTGCCCCTGCCTCTGCAGGATGCCTCTGGCTGAGGCGTCCGGCCCGGGCAGCGGGGACCCACAGCTGCGTGGCCCCGCTATCGTGGGCTTCGCTTTAGGCCCAGGCAAGGGGACCCTAGCTCCTGGGACTGCCAGCTTCGACCGTGCCCAGGTCCCATCGCTGGCTCCACCTCTACTTCCTGCTATCACTGGCCAGGGCAGCAAAGGCGCCTGATTCTCTGATCATGACTGGGGGGCAGGGCAAAGGCGGCCCCAGGGGGCCAGCTCTTAGCTCCCCCCTGGGTTTCCGATCACTGTCAGTGGCAGGGGGCTTCTTCCGGCTTTCCCTTTCGCCTCCCTGCATTGTGCCTACATATGCAAATTAACCGCCATCTTGTTGGCAGTTAACTGCCAATCTTAGTTGGCAGTTAATTTGCATATAGCCCTGATTAGCCAATGAAAAGGGTATCCTCGTACGCCAATTACCATTTTTCTCTTTTATTAGTGGAGATATATATATATATATATATATATATATATATATATATATATGGAAAATAAATAATAACCTGAAGTCACAAGGGCTTACACCAAAATGAAACTGGAATTGTCATTTTCCACTATAATGTTAATGGTTTGTTTGAGTGTATATTGATACATTAGGTGACTTGTACCCAAGGATTCTTAACTTGAATAGCTACTATAATATGGTCAAAAATAAACCAACCAATATCATTGAAACATACCATGTCTAGAAAGAGTTTTCAGAGAGACTATCTTCATAATTAGCTAAAAATATGTTGAGATTTTTCCATTAAAATAAGAGAATCATTGTTTTTCATATATGCTGTATATTTAAGGGTTTCTTTTTATCTAGTACATATTAAAATACAAATTATTCTCAGGAATGAAATAATAAATATATATATATATATATATATATGTATATATATACATTAAAATAAGTTTTCACAATTAAAATGCTTTATGCAACTTAATTAATCTTTATGACCTTCCTCTGAAGTAATCCTTATTATAGAGATGAGACACAGAATGGTTTATCTACCTGCTTATTGACATATAGATGAAGAGATGGAGTGCAGTTTAATCATCTATATTTATTTCTTATTGATTCCTAGGTAACCCCATCTAAATAGCCAACCTTATGAATTGATTTAGGGATTAAAGAATACTGTATGTCTGGTTATACCTTTTTATTATTTTAGAAAAAATTTAACAACACAAATATGAATATTTTCATTAAAATAAAATTTCAAATAAAACAAACAGTATAAGGCAACCCCAAGTGTGATGTTGAGTCTCAAGCAGTGATTGCATAAACATATTATATGTACAGTACCTGACTTATTTTTGTGTCTCTAAAACCCTATGATTTTTGGAATTTACATTCCAAGAAGAGTATGTAATTAAGCTGATATTACACAATAAACTTTCATTTTAGACAAGAAATATTTTTACTCTCTTGTGCAATTTATAGAAATCTAAATAAAAGCAAAAGATAAATGCATTGTTCTAATAAATCAGTCTCACATTAGTGTGCCTCTAAGTATTATTTTTGTACTAGAGTTGTGGAGCACTGCCTACTGTCCAAAAAAATTAGGTTACCTGGGGATGAGTACTCTCTAATGGCAAGATCACCAGACTGCAGTTATGGGTGGGCCTGTTTCTATTCTTAGAATCACCCAATAATGCCCATCCTAATCTGCAAGACTTTTTAACAGTCTTCACTTTTGTTTCTTAAGTTGTAAAAATAGAGTTCAATTAAACACATTTTTTTTTTTTATTTTTTGCCAGCAAAGTAATGTAAGGGAATAAGGGGGACATAAGAAAGAACACAGAGGCCTCCTTAAGAGACCAAGTCCCTCCCGGGAGCCATTATGCAAACAACTATTCTAATAAATCATAGCACTGATAGAATTTAAAGAGCAGGGGTAACTTTCAGATGGTGATGACTGATGTAATATACCTAAATGGAAGTAAGGTGGCATTTAGAAGATTTTGAAAATGATAGGACATTGGTTGTTAGAAGTGATAAGGGGAAGGATGTAGTAGGTGGAGGGATCAACAAAGGCTAGGGACCTGACAAGTGTAAGACATGTGATGGTAATGACGGGGTGCGTGGAGTGCAAAGAACATTCTGAAACTAATTGTGAAAGTCTTTGAAGACCAGGCTAAAAAGTTTATTTTCCAGGCAATGGCTAAAAATTGATGTTTTAAAGGGTAGATGTAGATAATTATCTGATATAGGGTTGCTGCTATTAAAAGATGCTTTCAGATTTAAAGATTTGAAATAGGATAATGGCAGTAAGAGTTGAAAGACTATATAAATATACTTTTTTTTCAACATCTGACTATCTATCTATCTATCTATCTATCTATCTATCTATCTATCTATCTATCATCTATCTATCTGCCTCTAAATATATATTCAACAGTTGAACCACTCAACCTCTGAACCTTGAAACCTCTGATATCTATCTATATCTATATCTATATCTATATCTATATCTATATCTATATCTATATCTATATCTATATCTATCTATCTATATATCATCTCTATCATCAGCTATGTCTATATTTATAACTATCTATATCATATTTATATAAATCAATTTAAAATTTTAAAATAAATATTTTATGTAATTATAAATTATAACTAATGATTTTAACTCATTCATGTAAAAATATGGACTGTTTTATTTTTTATCAAGTTTTTCTTTTTCTTTTCTGATCTCAGTGCTCCTCATTTAATCATTCTATTAAGGATTCTTGAGATTTTCTCTTGACAAAATATAATAAGTCTCTCTGACATTTTAGGATACTGAGTATGTTTTTATTGAGTAACTGACAATTTGATAAATTTCTGGACTATTGTATACACATGTACATATATATTTGGCAGTCCACAAATAAAAAATGATAGAAAGACATTTTAAAGAGTAAGGGATTTTACATTATTTAAAGAAAATCTATTGAAGCATAAGGGAATGAGTCCTTTAAGCCCTGCAGTAATACAAACTATTCCATTTTTAAGGCTGCAGCTACAAGGAAAATCTGTTCTTAAAATCAATTTATTTCCAAATAGTCTCTGATTCTTTTGTATGTAGCAGTCATACCTACACATTTTAGTTGTGTTGCTGTTAGCAATCATTTTGTTTGTATCTGACTTGGGCTGTTTGTTCCTTAGGGTAAAATCTTTGGCTTTTTATTATTCCACACAATATTTTGGAGAGCCTTAGAATCCAAGAAACACAGGAGTTTTAAGGAACTCAGAAAGTTATCTATTTCAACCTCCTGGCTAATAAAAACCTTCTGTGATGCTCCTGGCTTCTAATTCTTGTGTTTAGCCTTGAAAATGCACAGTGCGCTCCCTCCGTTCCAGCCCATCTCATTATATGCAGTTCTCAGGATTAGAAAGTTCATTATTAATTGAGCTGGAAGTTGCCTCATTTTAACTTCTAACCATTGGCTCTTTACTTTCTTGAGAAGCACAGGAGTCTAGTTCCTCTTTATGTAATAGGCTTTCCAATAGTTGAGGACTATTGTCAGTGCCCTGGAAGAAAGCGAATAGTACATGTGAGTGATAAAGTGTCAGGTTTGCTGTTTGTCTTCTTTTGTTTACTTATTTATTTGCCTTCCAGCTAGAAATCCTCAGAAAAATGGGATTAACTATTAGAAAAATTTTATTGGTTTACACTGCATTAATGTGGTTTGGTTTTTCCTCATAAGGAAATTTCTGCTGGAGTTACTTATCGCCAGCTGGCTCATTTCTTATTTATTTATTTATTTATTTATTTATTTATTTATTTATTTATTTTAGCATTCAACTAAAGGCAAAATGGAGAATTTAAGAAAACCAAACAGCAGAATTGAATTTATCTAATATTTAGTATTTTGCCTTTAATTAGCCTTTATTTAATATGAAAATACATTTACTACAAAAATCACATCTTCCTGCATTTCAGTACTGACATGAGATTTGGAGAAATATTTCCCAGTCATGTCAAAATGTAAAATGAAGAAACAAAGAAGACAGAGGTTGATTTCATTTAATAAAATGATGTGTCAGTATCAGAAAGTGCAGACAATAGCACATCAGTTATGCCCTATGTTAGTTTTGTGGTTCTGTTCTCAAGAGATTATTGTTATAACTCAACGAGAACAAGAACAACAAAACGAACAAGCAAAAAAACTCAATGAACAAATAGGCAAAGGAGTTGAATAGACATGCCTCTAAAGTAAATATATAAATTGCCGGTAGGCACATGTTTAACATCAACAGGCATTAGGTAAATCCAAACTAAAACCATAAGGAGATAGCACTTCACCACCTTGGATGGATATTATTAAGACACTGCAGCATTAGAAAATGGAAACAGGCAAGAAAACAAATCAATAACATTTCCAACTGTGGGTCAGGCCAATACACAATCTTGATAGATCCATTTTAGGGGTCCTGAAAGTTGTCTTGAGCATTCTGAGGAAGGCTTTTCTCTGTGGTGTAATAGGCTGCTGGGTCAGTTTGCAACAGTACATGTACTTCTATGAGCCACAACCCCTTGCCAATTCATAAGGACTATCTGTAGATGTCTATTTAGTTATTTTTATATATTTTTTGTTCTGCAGGTATTGCCTTTATTCTTGGATTCTATATGCTAAAGCAAAATTAGGTCAATTCTATCAGTAATAATTTTAAAGTGATATCTTTGAGATGGTTTTATTCAATGAGATACTCTTAGATGAATGTCAGAAACCTCACTTTTTTTCTATCAGCGATGTGCAGTTTGCTGTGGGCTTTTATAATTTTCTGAAACTGATGACTCGATTGCTTTGGGGAAATTCACATGCAGATTTCACCTTGAAGAGTCAAAAAGCATTGCTAAATGATGGATCAAGTGTAATGGGATTAAGGATTTTTTCCATTCTTTTTATATTAATTAACCATCATAAAGAGAGAAACTAATCACCCTGTCCCTGACTAATGCTCTGAAGGCTTTTGATATCTGTTTGATGAAACTATCACAAAAGATAAAACTGGAAAAATTATTTTCTTCTTTAGATACGCATATAAGACTATAGTTGGCAAGATATGACTTTCTGAAACCCAATAAATATGAAGTGATGAGATGCCACCTCGAATAGAGAGCAAAACTTAACAGCTATCTTTGATGTTAAAAATGTATGATAACTGGGTTCCTAAAATTAAAGGCTTATGGCCCATTAATCAGACTCTACAGTCATAAATCTGGGACAAATTGAACTTTGGCTGAAGGAGGGCCTGTGTGTACAAGACAGTATGTGCTCCTTACCTCTCCGTGGCAGTAGTTTGTCTCCCATGCTTAGATCTAACAGGTCCTGAGAAACAGGAGCTGCTTGAGTTTTTAAAATAACAGGAATATTTGTTCATCTATTGTGACTCACTTCTATATAAAATACAACCATTTTCCTTTATTCAGTTGTTCCATGTACCAAGTGATACTCCAAAACCACTGGGGAAGAAAGAAAGATCTCATTAGCCCCTCGTGGTGCAGGGGTTAGGGGCCATTTTCTTTCAAGCTAATTTTTTATTATGTCTCTTGATTCCAGATTTAATATTAGACATTGAAATAATTTGACCATACTAATTAATGTTCAGATAAGTCCATAATGTTATATCCTGTATCTAGTTTGCTACAACCTGGGAATGATAACAGATTTTTTTGACACTAGGAGACATATAAACATAGAGGACAGTATTTTTTCCTCCATATATGTTGTTGAGCAATAAGTGTAGCACTTCGTGTAATGTGTATTTCAATGGCTAAAATGAAAATGATTTACCTAGGAGGGCCAACCAACTATAACCTGAAGAACATTTTTCACTTTTCTTGAATTTTTATAATTGCTAGATATTATATGTGATATTTATTAATTACTAGAGAATTTAAACATCTGTGTATAAAATGTTTCTTGGAATAATACCTTTAGATTATTACAATAACTATGTTATTAATAAATTATTTGCTGAATTATGTTCTTTACTATATCTTTTTAGAAACACTTTACCTATTAATCAGTAATACATTATGCTATACTTTTTTAAAAATAAGAAATTAGACAAATTTAAAAATTCTAATAGTAGAGACCCATGTATCACATAATTTCTTAATTCTGGAGGTTTTTAATAAAAGCCTGCAGAAATTTGTAGAAACGGTTATTTTGCTTATGTTTAAATCCAGAGTTTTAATGTAATACTGATCTTTTTTTCATTAGAACATTATGAAAACAAATGAATTTACAAATTTTAGCCATCTGCCATCCAGGAAGCAAGCCCTCACACCAGATCTGCCAGCTCCTTGATCTTGAACCTATCAGGGTCCAGAGCTGTGAGAAAGAAATGTTTGTTATTTAAATCACCAAAAAATATTAAGATTAAAAAAAATAAAAGATTACCTTTGTTTTTGAATATTTAAATAGACCCCATTTGTATATGTTTAAGCATTCTTTAGTTACAAAAAAAGCTAAAAACCCATTTGTCTGCTTAAAACTCAGGTATCTCAGCTCTGAATGTGTCTTTATGAATAATAAATGCCGTGATATTGTGATAACTTCTACAAAAGGAACATAGCACATATTTTACTATTTATATTTGGAATGCTACACTTGAATACTTTAAAAAAACTTGAATTTTACTTTTGAATACAAAATGTACTAATTTTTACACAAATCAATTAAAATACGTACACTGCATGTTTCCATGACTAAAAAATTAAATCATATAATCTGACTGACTTTTCCTAATAGTTCAGTTATTACTAATGTGCAAGTGAGCTCTTTTAAAATGCAGTGATGCATTACCTAGTTATGAAAGTATCTGATGTCTTCTCTTCTCCATATATTATACAAATGTGGGGATACTACTTTTGTTCTACTTAGTTGTTTTCTCAAGGTTTTTTGGATCGCCTTTCAGCAGTAAATGAAATTATCTACCTCTGCATCTTTTCCTTTCTAGATGTTGTTTCTAATCAGTGAATGGAGAATATACATATTCAAACTTGTGTGACTTTAGTAAAATTAAGGGAAAGATATGTGTGTGTAAGAACATGGCTTCCCATAATGAGTATAAGATTTAGTAAATGACTTTTATAACAGACTGGCTATATGAACAGGTTTTTGTTTGATGCTTTTCTGTTTTTTCTTCTTACATTTGTGATATAAAAATAGGTTGCTTTTTAAACATGAATGCAATGTCAGTGCAAAAAAATATAATTTGCAGATAATTTCTCTAAGTATTCCCAATATATAGTTTCTAGGGTCATGTTATTAGGATAGTATTTTTTTTCTTAATCGATTAAGTGTAGAAGGATGTAGTTAGAAGGTGTTGCTATCTGTTTCAACTCCGTATACTGGAGTCTTTATAAGATAGTTTTGGATAGATTCCTTCCACATATGCTTAGAAATTTACACCAAATGGTCAAACATATGTAATAAAACCTGAAACCCACAACTAAATTTGGTTTCTATTTTGAATATATAATTCTAAATCAGACATCTCAGTGTTATGTGAGATTATATTTTTCATTTAATAGGATGTACAAATTCAGCTTCAATAATCTGAGAGAACACCTTAGTGCTTTATTTGCATTTATAGTCCCACAAAATATATTGAGCACCTACTACATGTGAAACAATACTATAAGCACCGGGAGTGCAGATATGTATATATCACGGTCATTGAAACATAGAAATGTATCATGCATGCATTTTAAATATTATATTACAATCCTATATAATAAAAGCCTAATATGCAAATTGACTGAACGGAGGAATAACAGGTCGCTATGACACACACTGACCACCAGGGGTAGACACTCAATGCAGGAGCTGTCCCTGGTGGTCTGTGTGCCCCCACTGGGGGAGCACTGCTCAGCCAGAAGCCAGGTTCATGGCTGGCCAGTGCAGCAGCAGTGGCGGGAGCCTCTCCCGCCTCTGCTGCAGGAAGGCAGTAAGGAGTAAGGGGTCCTGCACTGTGAGAGCCCTGGATTGCAAGAGGGATGTCTGACTGCTGGCAGGTAGACATTCCCCGAAGGGTCTTGGACTGCGAGAGGGTGCAGGCCAGGCTGATGGCACCCCCAGTGCATGAATCTCGTGCACTGGGCCTCTAACACATAATAAAACAATATCTTTTTTCTCTTTGACTTTATCTAGCTAGGCAGACAGACAAATAAGCATAATAAAAAAGTACAAAAATAGTAGCTTAGATAGGGCTAAGTGCCTCATTGGCAAGATTACTTTTGATATCTGGAAGAAGTGTGGAATTGGAAAATTTCTTCAGGCTGAAAAAAGAAGGTAAAATAGTCCACCTTACTTTTTTCTCAGTTTTCAATTTCTAAACACTTCGATGTCATTTTCCCCTTAATTCACATGTTTAGTTTTTACTATGGCCACTTAGAATTCACAAAGTTCGACAGGATTTCTAATACACTATTAGAAGGAATATCTCAAGCTGTAATATTTCAGGAGGTCAACATTGGGCGATACCTGTATCAAAATTTTGGAGTAGATACATATAAATTGTTTGGTTGAAGAATAAATAATGAGAATACAATTTAAACTTTAAGTGTATAGTGCTATTTTTTATGTAATTCAAATTTTTATTTATCATCTAATACTTGAAATGTAATTCCAAAGACAGTTTTAGCTGAGATAGAGACAGATACTGAGGGAATTTGTGATACTCTTACTTCCAAGGTGTAAGAGATAGCCCCTAGATGAAAACGTGATGGAAAATTTTTATAGAATTAGGTAGAGGAAAAATGGAGAGTTCATGTTTCATCTCTGAGAAAGTTGTACATGAAATAATCCACAGTAACTGAACAAAGAATTACCAAAAATTCACTTGAAGGGTTTAAATGAATGTAATAATTCTGAATAGAAACACTGATTGATAATATAACAAATAATGTGATGACAGTTTTATGAGGTTAATGTAGCATGTGCAAACAAATGAGCATGCCATATCCACTTTAAAAGTCACAGAGGTTGATTTTTAAAATATTGTATTTCATTTTTCAACCACATTTTACATTCAATACCATTCCATGTACAGCAAAATGGACAGAAAACCATGCACTCTACCAAGTGGTACCTGCTGCCCCAAGAACTCACGCGGCCCTATACCCAGTTATCTCAGCAGGATTGACTGTATTCCACACACTGCTAACCACATTTCTATGGCTATGCTGCAGCTACCAATTTACACTGCTAAGTCCCTTTACCTTTTTCACTCAGCCTCACAAGCAACCACTGAATATTAAAAACATAATTGCCTTAGGACCCAGGAATTCCACTTCTGAGAATATATTTAACGGAACCCGAAACACTAATTCAGAAGAATATATGTACCATTATGTTCATTGCAGCTTTATTTGCAAGAGCCAACATTTGGAAGAAGCCCAAATGTCCAAGAGTAGATGAGTGGATAAAAAGCTGTGGTACATTTACACAATGGAACATTACTTGGTCATAAAAATGAAGGAAGTCTTACCTTTAGTGACAGCATGGATGGGCCTGGAAAATATTATGCTAAATGAAATAAGCCAGTCAGAGGAAGACACATATAATATGATTTCACTTATACGTGGAATCTAATGAACAATATAAACGAACAAACAAAATAGAAACAGATTCGTAGATACAGAGAACAGACTGACAGCTGTCAGAGGAAAATAGGTTGATTTTTATAAGATGAAAATGCAACTGGAGATTTTATTTAAAAAATCTTCCAAGATACCCATTTTATAGTTCTTTAATTCATTCAATTAATCAATAACATATATTGAAAGACAACTATGGAGTGAGATGAAAAAGGTAAAGAGGATCCATGGTCTTCTGGAGCTTATTTTCCATTGAGATAAAAATTAAACAAGATAATAATTGCTAGACAATAGAGTTATATGAGAGCGAGTGACTTTGAAGAGTAATGAAACTTTTTGAGGAGTTGAAAATTCAATGTAAAGTTATCACTTTTTTGAAAATCTTAGGGAAAACCTTTTTATTGGTAAGGGAATATTCAGTGTAAATTTAGTCAAGGATGGTTAAAGTTCCTCCATGGGCAAATTTACATTTACTTAATCACTATTTTCTTAAACTTTGATAGAAATATCAAAATTCTATAAACAGATATTTTTCTATTGATTTCTTTAACAATATTTCATTTATTCTATATATAGAACATTGCTCTCAACTTACCACATAAGAATTCTTTAGGAAATGTGGGGATACGATGATATAAAACAAATGGCTAAGAAAAGAATTAAAGTAATATATATTCTTTATATATATTTAATATATCACTATTCATAATAAAGTATGTATATTAAATAATACATCATAATACATATCATATATGAGTCAATATTTTTAGGAACAAAATGGTAAATTGAATGCTAAATCATGGCAAATCTATAAGAAAAAACAGGTTATACGTACAGCCTCAAGTACCTTTCCCAAAATATTTATTAATGACTGTGGTGCTTTCACATATGTCCACAAGCCTTTCACACTTCTGCCTCCAAGAAGAGGAGCTTAAATTTCCTCCTCTTGAGTAAGGGCTGGATTTAGTGACCCCCTTTTAATGGAGTCTGGAAAGAAAAAAAGAACCATATACTGGAGAAACTTGAATGATACCACCTTAACCAAGACATCTAACTTAACAGTCATGCCACATTGACATGTGCACCCATAATATAACATGATGGGAGGGACATTACATCTTGGTAGAATTTTCCCTAAAATCCAGAGTCTCATCTATCGCGAGAAAACATCAGGCAATCTGAAATTGAGGAATATTCTGTGAAATAGCTGACCACTACTCTTCAAAAGTGTTAATTACATGGAATCACATTGGAAGAGACTAAGGAAATGTGAAACTAAATGTAACATGGTATATCAGTTTGGGCCCAAGAAGATAAAATTTAATTTTAATTTGTGTACTACAAATGTAACATTCTAGCATTAGGGAAAATGGTGAAAGGGTATATGGGACCCCCTATACTGACTTTGCATCTCCCTTGTTAATCTAAAATTATTTCAAAATAAGAATTTTAAAAGTAGCAATTTTTATGGTTAGCTGGTTAAATTTATAATTATGTATACATTTTTCTGATAAAGCCTTTATTTGAAATCTGGAATGTGGAATTTTCTTCCTCTGATAACTTTTACAAGCATGATGTTGCTATTTAGAAGCCAAGTTGAATTATTTTAATTTTAGTGACTAATTTTTAGACTTTATCATTCATTTCCCTTAGTAAAAACTAGTGAATACAGTTCAATTATGTGTTACATTAAAATGGCTTTAAAATGCATGCTATGTATAATTGCAGTTTACACAAGATGCACTCTGAATTCTCCTTTCCAGATGATGTAAAGAAAAATGATACTCTCAATTAATACTTAGCTTCTCAGAAATTGCACCAGTGATGCTGAGGAAGGATTAAGGCTTTAGAGGCTAAAACCTGCTAAGTGTGGTTATGCATCTGAGATTCATTTACTGAACCATGGATATACTTTTATTTTCCATGAAAAATTCACTTGTATAAATGAATGCTGCACATGACTATTAATACCAACAAAGATAAAAATAGAGCATGTTTGTGCAAAACATTTTGTTGCTCGTATATCTCATTGCAGTCCTCAAATACTATCCCGTGATAGGATAATATCTTTTCCAAATTTATTTAAAGATTTCACAAAAATAAAAAGAGCAAGCAATGTTTCACTTCAATATATATGTAGCTGTGTGTTGGAGAAGCCAGCTGCACAGTCATTTCCATGCCTGGGACACTTCCTAACCTGTTGAGGATTAGCACAATCCGACCGGAGCCTCCAGAAAGCTTTTTGCTGAGACAGCTCTTTGAATTAATGGCTATTTTGTGTTTGTTCATAAATCTCACTATTTCACATAAGTTTAGCTGTACAGTGTATTTTGAAGTGAGCAATATTTACCTATTAGATATTAGTCCTAGCTAAAACCTGAAGATTGCAGAGCTTATAATGTGAGACCTGATTCGCAGAACACAGTTCCGGAGGAATGAGGGTATTATGATTGTGACAGAGAAAATACAAGAGAATGATGCACTCAGTAGAATTAATTTAATAAACATTTACTTAGTGGAACATGACTTTTAGAAAAAGTAAAGGCTGTGCCTTTTTTTACATAAAGTAATAGATAAATTAAAATATTGTGTTAGCTGGAAAAGGTATGAGAATAAGAATTAAAAGTAACTAGTTATTTTGATGTTGAAATGACAGGGTCTGAATAAAACTGTAAATGGTTGACCAGAGAGTGAAGGAGCAACTTGAGAAAGTAAGATGTGACAGGAGCCAAGAAATGAAAGTGGTTTAATATGTATCTGTGAGAAGCAATCATAGCAAGCACACTGACCAAGGTATGACAATTGAGAAAGAGACTTGGATTTTTTTTTTTTAAATATATTTTATTGATTTTTTACAGAGAGGAAGGGAGAGAGATAGAGAGCTAGAAACATCGATGAGAGAGAAACATCGATCAGCTGCCTCCTGCACATCTCCTACTGGGGATGTGCCCGCAACCCAGGTACATGCCCCTGACCGGAATCGAACCTGGGACCCTTCAGCCTGCAGGCCGACGCTCTATCCACTGAGCCAAACCGGTTTCGGCGAGACTTGGATTTTTGAGATCAAACAAGATCAGGAGCATTCTGATACTTGGATTTTTGATTGACAGATTATGTAACCTTTTCTTTAAGAGTTTCAACAGATTTGTGAACATATTTCCTAATAGTTAAGAAGTCGGTAGATTGCAAAGAAATGCAGGTGTAGGCATGTATTCTGGTAAATTGGATAATGCAGGAAATGATTGTTGTCTTAAGGTCAGTATTCCTGTAGCTACTGATTACCTTTTAGATCTGAGAAATGACCAATATTTTATTTATTTGTTTTTTTTTCTTTTTGTAATGATAATATACCAATGTATTTCATTTCATTTCACTTATTATTTCCAGTACTCTGTAAAATATTTGATACAATTCTACTGTGTACAAATTATATTCTTACTCACTGTGGGTGGTATTAAAATGAACAAAGGTTGAATTGGTCAAGATATATATCCTAGACCTCAGCCCTTTTTTACCAGGAGGATGAGCTCTATTCAGAGCTTTGAGCTGTCCAAAAAGTCCAGTTAGGCTGAGCTTAACTAAGGGGAAACAAGTGCCTCTTTTGGTATCCTCAGTAGTACTTTCTGACAGATTGGCATTTTGCCTTTGAAACAGCCTTACAAAGTGCTGAAGCGTTAATCCTCCTATAAGAGAAACATAACCCTGGCTCCAAGACAGATGACAGATAGGGTATTCTTTTTGACTTTCCTGGGAGAATGTGTTGGAGTACTGGTCTGAGTCCCATGGTGGGAAAAATAGAACACACAAAGGTTCTCAAGAGAAGATGCTCTATCTTTTTTGGCTGGAATGAATCTGGAGACAGTTCCCAGCAGTACTATGACTAATGTTCTTGGAAGCAATCATCTATATATTGATCCAAATAAAGAATATTTATTTTAAGATTGGCATCGAACTACTCTGACTACTTCTCAGGAGAAAAAGAAAAAAATGTGGCGGTACTTATTAGAAATAGGAGCCTATTTTTCCCAAAATATAATAGCTTTTTATATTGCTTAAACTTTGATATAAATAAAAAACAATGACATGTAATAATCAAAATATGCTTTTGCATATAATCTGCAATATAAACACTTATATGTAGCATTTTGAAAGGTAAATTTACAGTGTTTATCTTAATATCTATACTAATAAAAGGGTAATATGCTAATTAGACCATGAGACCTTCTGGACATCCTTCTGGACAAAGCCATGGTGGCAGGGCTAAGGAAGAAGCTTTTAGGGGCAATCAGGCCAGGAGTGGAAGGCAGTTGGGGATGAGCAGGCTGGCGGGGAGGGGCCTGTTGGGGGACAGAAGGACAGCTAGAGGGCCAGTTGGGGGCAAACAGGCTGGCAATGGGGGGTAGTTGAGGGTGAGCAGGCTGGCAAGGGGAGCAGTTGGGGTCAAACAGGCCAGCAGTGGGGGACAGTTGGAGGCCATGAGGTTGGCTGGGGAGGGCAGTTGTGGACCATGAAGCTGGCTGGGAGGGCAGTTGGGGGCCATGAGGCTGGCAGGGGAGGGTAGTTGGGGGTGATCAGGCCAGTGAGGGGGCAGTTGGGGGTGATCAGGCCATTGGGGGAGGCAGTTGAGAGTGAGAAGGCTGGCAGAGGGGGAAGTTGAGGGTGAGAAGGCCAGAGGGGGGCAGTTGCGGGGGACCAGGCCTGCAGGGGAGGGCAGTTAGGGGCGATTGGGCAGGCAGGGGAGAAGTTAGGTGTCGATCAGGCTGGCAGGGGAGTGGTTGGGGGGTGATCAGGCTGGCAGGCAGAGCAGTTTGGGGAAATCAGGCAGGCAAGTAGGTGGATGGTGAGAGGGATGTCCGACTGCCAGTTTAGTCCTGATTCTGCAGGGTTCGGGCCTAAACTGGCCGTTGGACATCCCCTGAGGGGTCCCAGATTGGAGAGGGTACAGGCCAGGCTGAGGGACAACCTGCCCCCTGCACAAATTTTGTGCACCGGGACACTAGTATGTGTATAAATAAGCGTATTTACAGTAGTAATGTATAATGTATCTAGACATGCCATGCATACTCTGCACATCCTTTCCCCAGTTGTAACAGTGATATTTTTTTGACAAATGAAAAAGAAACACATTACTCTTGTTTCTGTATGCTGGCATATGAATTTCTTCTACAGTGGAGTCTCTGGGGATTTGGTAAGAACAATTGAAGAGTTGTGAACTGCACTTTAGCATCTTAAAATAAAGTCTTTAATAAGTGGAAGTCATTTGCTTCTCAACTGCTCTTAAGGATAGCAACTCACAAGGGGGGGAAATATAAGAATGAATAAATGCTTAATAAATATTTGTTGAATTGAATTGAGTAGGCAATTGATTATTTTTCAACCACAAAAGACATGCTGGAGCTTTTAGAAGGAAGGTATTGTGGCTATTTAGCTCAATCTACGTAGCATTCAGGAGAGGCCTGGTAGAGAGAAGTCCTGCTATAGCAAGGCAGTGCCTCAGCATGGAATTTGATATGACACAGGCATTCAAATATGCTTGTAGAGACATAACTGCTGGCAATATGGAAAATTAAAAATGTATATTTTAAACAAAAACAAAGAATATGACAGTTTCTAACTTATAATACTTGCTTAAGTTCATTATGAATGTTATTTTTTTCTCTTTACTTTCTGGGTAGGAAATTAGACAGATTCCACTGAATTTATCAAGTCTTAAGCAACTAGGAAAGAGCCTATAGCAAATGGCCTCCCAGTACAGTAGTGAAATAGTGTTACTGGCTTTAAAAATAGAAACTTGATTTTAAAAATAGAAACTAGAATCCAATGGTAAAACCCTACAACTAATGAGCAGATAACATAATGACACTAGTAAACCACTTTTACAAAATCTTATTTTTTTCTTATTTTTTCCTAATAAAACAGAAAAACCTGTAGCTCACTTTTACCTTTTTAGGCATATTTCATTCATTATATTCATTACTAGAGGTCCGGTGCATGAAATTTGTGCATGGGTACGGTCCCTAGACTTGGCCTGCGATCAGGGCCATCTTCTCCGGCTGCCCACAGCTGGCCCCACACCCCCATCGCCATCCACTCCTGGTTCCTTGTTTGCCATTGGGTAACGGGAGCCTGATGGCTGGGGAAGGGACCAAGAGGTCAGCTGTTCCCACCCACTCACTGTCACTGGCCCCCGCCCCCACCACATGTTGCCCTCTGTGTGTGGGGCAACTGGCAGGGCAGGGGCCTTGGCCTGGCATGTCTGCATCCCCTGCCACCCACCCCCAGTTCCCTATTCGCCATCAGGCAATCAGAGCCTGCCAGCTGGGGAAAGGGACCAAGAGGTGGTCAGTGCACCTCATAGTGACTGGTGGAGCAGTTGTTCTGGTTGTTCCACCATTAGGATCAATTTGCATATTACCCTTTTATTATATATTTATATTAAAACCCTGGGTGTAACACCCTTCATGACCGAGGCTTGACCAACTAGAAGGAAGTCAGTCCTGCAGGGGTCGCCTTGGCAACAGGTGGCCCTCCCCAAGCTATTTCCGGCGAGGGCGAAGTTTGAGGCAGGAACCCGCACCCGGAGCATGGAGGCACTGAGTCCTAGGTCACCGCAACAATGGTGCGCCCTCCCTGAGCTGTTTCCTGCAAGGCCTTAGAGAAGAACCCACCCTTGGAGTGCCAGGAGCGCCCAGTGCCAAGGTGGAAGCCACGGCATGGTAGAACTCTGTGTCTGCCCAAAAGGGGGCATGGCTGGCCTTCAAACCAGACCCTGACAGGAGGGAGGAGGGAGTCCCATTCCTCACAGAATCTGCTGTTGGATAGCTTGCTGTCAGTTGCCTGCCAGCCAGGAACCCCAATCACCTGCACCCCGGACCCTGACAGGAGGGAGGAGGGAGCCCCATTCATCACGGAATCAATAAGTGGCCAACTTTCTGTCAGGGGCCTGCCAGCTAGGAATCCTATTCACCTGCATATCTGTATAAAGTTTTAATACATTATATTAGAGGTCCTGATGGTACTGTTTTACCCACAGCGTCTAGGAATTGATGCAAATTTACTTCTCGGTGTAAGGACCTTTCATTCCCAATATAAATTACCGAGTCCATTAAATGAAACTTCAATTTCTAGAATCAATATAAACAGTGAAGTTGCTAAAACTATTAAAAAAGATCCAACTTATCATTATTGATGAATGCAGCATGGCATCCAGTCATGCTATAAACGCCATAGACAGATTACTAAGAGAAATTATGAATTTGAATGTTGTATTTGGTGGGAAAGTTCTCCTTCTTGGAGGGGATTTTCGACAATGTCTCAGTATGGTGCCGCATGCTTTGTGATCGGCCATAATACAAACAAGTTTAAAGTACTGTAATGTTTGGGGATGATTCAGAAAGTTGTCTCTTACAACAAATATGAGATCAGAGGATTCTGCTTACAGTGGATGGTTAGTAAAACTTGGAGATGGCAAACTTGATAGCACTTTTCATTTAGGAATGGATATTATTGAAATCCCCTGTGAAGTGATTTGTAATGGATCTATTATTGAAGCTACCTTTGGAAATAGTATATCTATAGATAATATTAAAAATATATCTAAACATGCGATTCTTGTCCAAAAATGAGCATATTCAAAAATTAAATGAAGAAATTTTGGATATACTCGATGGAGATTTTCACACCTATTTGAGTGATGACTCCATTGATTCCACAGATGATGCTGAAAAGAAAAATTTTCCCATCGAATTTCTTAATAGTATTACTCCTTTGGGAATGCCATGTCATAAATTAAAATTGAAAGTGGGTGCAATCATCATGCTATTGAGAAGTCTTAATAGTAAGTGGGGTGTTTGTAATGGTACCAGATATATTATCAAAAGATTACAACCTAACATAATTGAAGCTGAAGTATTAACAGGATCTGCAGAGGGAGAGGTTGTTCTGATTCCAAGAATTGATTTGTCCCCATCTGACACTGGCCTCCCATTTAAATTAATTCGACGACAGTTTCCCGTGATGCCAGCATTTACAATGACTATTAATAAATCACAAGGACAAACTCTAGACAGAGTAAGCATATTCCTACCTGAACCCATTTTTGCACATGGTCAGTTATATGTTGCTTTCTCTGGAGTTCGAAGAGCATGTGATGTTAAAGTTGTAAATACTTTATCCCAAGGGAAATTAGTCAAGCACTCTGAAAGTGTTTTCACTCTTAATGTGACATACAGGGAGATATTAGAATAAGTTTAATCAATTTATCAGTCATTGCTTGCATCACTGTTGTTTTTATATCATGTTTTTGTTGTTTTTATATCATACCTCTGTTTTTGTTATATCCTTTTGTTACTGTTTATTTATTAATAAATTTATATGTTATTTTCAAATACATTCTACTAATTTCCTTTCATCTCTCACATTTCTATTATAGAGAAAGGGCAAATAGCAATATTAAAATATTTCCGCTAATTAATCCCCTTTTAATGTGCATGAATTTCATGCATTGGGCCACTAGTATAGGATAATTCAGTTACTTACATGATATAATGACTGCCTATAGAAACACCAAGACAATATATCTCAAACATAGCACAGTTGAGAGGCTGGATAATCCTTGTTTTGAAGACAATCTTGTACATCTCAGGATGTTTAGTAGCATCTCTGGCCTCTACACACTAGCTGCCAGCAGTAGGCCCTCCCTAGTTTTGGTGAGCAAAAATGTCTGGGATTACCAAATGGCCCCCAAGGGACACTGAATAAGCTAACTGATAAATCACATGTATCTAGTTCTGTTTAGTTGTGTGTATATACTGTGAATTCAAAGGGACAGATGATTTCTCTAAGAGTATAGCTAAGGAAGGTGAGCTTTCTTTGTTTTAATATACTTTGAAAAATTCAATTGCTATTGTACTAATATTTATCAATTGATCGCAGAATGAGGTTTTCTTTGTGTTCTTTTGAAATAATGCAAGTTCCTTTTACAATGAACAGCAGTTAAATTTAAGGCCCTGAATTAGAGTCTTTACACGTATTATTTAACCCCCCAAAACAAGTATGTATGGAATGTACATCTCACAATTAAGGAAATTGATGTCTGTAGGACTTACATTGTCGGAGGTCACACAGTGAGAACTCAGAGTCATCTCTTCTTATTAAAACAGGTAGCCTTTCTAGGGCAGCACAGCAATATTGCATGGTGTAAGAAGCTGGGAGAAAATATTCTAGCATATCTACTTTTTGTAGGTCTCCAAAGTAATAGCTTGACTGTTATTATTTTAAATATTTCCCAATAGTTTGAGACTTTTTCCTTCATTCAAATTTTAATAAAATTTAATATTAATAATTTTCAAAACATTTTATGTTTTTCTTGGTAGTCTTGACAATAATGTAACTTGAGTACAAAAAAGAAACATCCCTTCATAATTTTGAAGGAACCTCTTTACTAAAACTATATTAAATTTATTATTTGTAGGAAAATATTGGATTATATTACATATTTGTAATTTTGTTTCTTTGTCATTTACTAAATGTTCAACTTGCTAATATTTGAACTCTCTTTTGCCTGAAAGAGCCAAGATAAATTGCAATTGGCAGTTTTGAAAATGAGTCTAAATTATTTTCTTTCATAAGTAATATAAAAAAATTAAAGTGTAATTGATGTTCATTAAAAATCAATGTAGATTTTTACAAGTACATAAATAGATAATTTTGTCTTTAAAAAAGGTAGTTGAAAATGTGATTTTCATGGATTTTTTAAAAGAATAAACATCTTTTGTCAAATCTCTGCAGACACTGAGGCTTTTTTGCAGTATTTTATATAGACATGTAAAGTAATTATCATATTTCATTGAAATCACTTGCACATTTTTTGTCATTTGAAATACCTGAATTTGTGAAGCATCTTAAAATCCATGGTGTGTCAGAGTTTAACTGGTGGTATTTTTCTCTTATAGATACATAAAATAAGGATGCAAGTTACAATTGATATTTAGATTTAATAACAAAATATAGCAATACATGTCGATGCTTAAAATTTTGATCCTAGAAATAATAACTCATATATTACATAATTTAAATAATAATATTAATTGCTGATTGTAACTTCTTTTATATATGATTTCTGGGTGGAAGCCTGTAAAATAGATATATTTCTAAAATATTTCAGCATAACGTTTTTATGCTGTCATATTTTACAAGTTATATGCTCTTTGCTTTTGTTTTAATGCTATGTATATATACAAAAATTTTCAAAAATGCATATTTAAATGATCATAACGATGCTATTTACTATCAAATACATTTCTCAGTTACGATAGTGGTTTTTGGCACATTATTGGTATTCAAAGTGTATTGATTTAAGAGAATGATAACTATACATAGTTATAATTATTTTTGTGTTTGATCAGGATATTTTTGGCCTATTGTTTTTTATCTCACTGATAGAGGAATTTACTATATTGATGTGTAGTTTGCATAGTCACACATTATATTTTCAGAATATATAGTATTCAGTGAGTGCTTTCATTTCCTTCATATTTATATACACATTAAAAATTCCTGCACATGTCAATCAGTATAACCTGGTTTGAACAGGTATATTATCATAGATTACATTTGGTTATCTTTTTTTAACCATGAAAAGCCCTTGATATTATATCTTTTAAGCAAGCATTTTAAAAATGAAGTGCAAATAGACAAGATATTTTTAGTTTGTACCTGTTCATGCAGAAAGTAAGCTATTAATATTACATGTATTCAAACTAATCACAATTTGTGGAATTAACTGTAAGTGAAACCATGTAGAAGGATATTTCATGCTTCTGGGTCTTGTGATTTGAAAGGGAGATGTTTTTCTCTGACAGATTACAGATGATTTGGTATCAACTTTCCATTTCTCAAGTTAGGTTGTGAGTTTGTATGTGTGTGTGTGTGTGTGTGTGTGTGTGTGTGTGTGTGTGTGTGTGTGTTTTAAGTAACAAATAAAAGAGACCTGAAGCATGATAAATAATTTTTCATAACTAATAATCCAGAGCTAAAGTGAACCAGGGATTTGAAGCAATTATTTAGGTAATTGAAGTTTCAATCAGTAGTTAATTTTGATAGAAAATCCTATTATGCTCATCAAGAGAACATATTAAATAATTGATATGCATTTATTCTCTGAAATAATGTACAAAGCTTAGGCATTGCTTTGCTTGTCCTACAGAAGGTTACTATTTTAACAGAAAATGCACAGATGTGTGCTGGCATAGATAAGTGTGGATAAATGGAGTAAACGATAGTCCACTTAAAACAACAAATATTTATTATCTCATAACTTTTGTGAGTCAGCAACCTAGGCAAGTCTTAGCTGGGATATGTGACTCAGAGGCTCTTGCAAAGCTGCGATCATTGCAAGCATGGTGTAGACGGGGGCTACTGCACCCACTTCCAGGCTCAGTTGAGGTTCACATCCAAGTTCTTGGCATGTTTCAGGTCCTCCATGGCTGTTGCCCAGAGTTCTCAGTTCTCCACTGGGCAGCTCGCACCTAGCAGCTGGCTTCCTTCAGAGGGAGTGAGAGAGAAGAGAGAGGGTGAACAAGACAAAAGCCAGAGTCTTTTGTAACCTAATCTTGGAAGTGACATCCCATTACTTTAGCCATATTGTGTTCTTTAGAAATTAGTCCCTAGGTCCAGACCATGCTCAAATGAGAGGATTACAAAAACGGGTATGAATATTCAGAAGCAAGGATCGCTGGGGTCATTTTAAAGGCTATCACCACAGGACCAGTTCTCAGTAGGATGCCAGTTCTCTTCTAAAGCTGAAGTTTTTCTCTCTTTTTTTGGCTGTGTTCTTTTCCCCGCTAATGAATATAATTTTTTCTTCCTTTTCCATGTCCTTTTTTTTTGTGTTCTGAAAAGTTTTATAAACATGTTGTGTCAATCATCTTAAATGTGAGACTTAGAAGGTACATTCATTTGTAGAAATTGATACTCTCTGCCTTATGCGGTGTTGGAGTCTGTCTGAATGCCATGGCTGTATTTCAGGTGGACTTAAGTGGAATTAAGGAAATTAATAAATGAAATTTTCCCATGATACTCTATTATTCCCCAAACTCACACAAAATCAACACGGGCAGAAAGTTAAAACAAAGTGATAATATTGTGCAGGGCATTTTTGGAGATGGCAGAGAATAAGAAATGGTAGGAGAGTACTGAGAAAATTAATGTTGACTCTGAATCACTGAATATAACAAGGGGATGTGTCCTCCTATGAACTGCCATCCTCAACTTGTAGCATGCAGTGATTATTACTTTGTACCAACTTACTGAAGTTTTAATTTCCCTTGATGAACTAGGATTTATTGTTCTCATAAAATTTTCTTAATAAATGCAATGAAATTGGTAACTGTTCCAATTAATTAGTCAAGTACATATAAAATCCCTAGTGTTCATTTAACTTGATATTTAAAAGAGAGTCAAAACATAGATATGTAAAGAGCTAAAATGTGTAGCAACTATTTTTATTTCAAATTGTTTAGAGGAAAAGGAAATGTATAGTTTATAATGTTTGTAATTGGTATAGATGAATGCTATTTTATGAGTAAAACATGCATATGCAAATGGAAGTCCTTAGAGAAGGTGTAGGCAAGGAAGTTAAAACATATATTTTAAAAAATAATTGCTATGTAAAATTACATTCTTCTATAATTGCCTATTGCTTTCTTTTTACATAGTCTAATCCAGTCTCATTTTTTCTCACATTGTCTTATATTTTGATTTAGATTATACTTTATTTTACATCAACAGTAAGCAACTTACTTTTATAATGAGTGCACATTGCTTATTGCACAATGTGCAATATAATATTTTAGGTATTACTGTAGTGAACAGTTATTTACTATTCACTATGTGATGGAACTTTTCTTAATACTTTAATAATATTAATATACTTAAACTCCAAAAAATGTTTCAACAAAAATACTGTTATAATCCCCACTTTTTGTTGAGAAAACTGAGACACAAATAATTTCAGTAATTTACTTATCGCTGGGACTGTCAGCCTATACAGTTTGGTTCGAGATTTGTGCTTTAAATAGATTGTGATTTAATTACAAAGTCATAGTGACTGATGTAAATCAATAGCTCTGAACAAAAGCACCATAAGGAAGAAGCTTCATCCATTTCATGTTCCAAATATATGTTATATTCAAGTAGGTGTTGAATGAATGAATGAGTAAATCAATGAATGTATAAATATGTTATGTGGCTAGCTGGGTTTATAAGGCTGAATTCAGAAAACCTCAATGATGGTCCCGTTTCCTTAAACACCAGTCATCAAAAAATTGTTTTGTTAATTTCCAGAGGTGTTTATGTTGAACTAGCTCAAAAACCTGCAGTCTGTGAACAGCTTCCATATGCAGGGTCATTACATTTATCTCATGGGAGAGCAGATTCTGAATAGATATATTAAGATGAGGCTGCTATTTTTCATTAGCAGCTGCATAAAGCTCAACTCAATCAAACATGTTTTCACAATGTCTCATAAACTCAATTGTTCAGATGAAATGGAATTTTACTTGTAAATGCATATTTATTGACAACTTATAATAAACTAGAGGCTCAGTGCATGAAATTCTTCACTCGTAGGGTCCCTAGCAGTTGCTAGCTGCCTGCCAGGGCCTCCCTCCCTTCCTTCAGCTGGCCCTGCCCCCTGGTCAAATGCCCGGACTAATTCCCCATTGAGGGAACAATTTGCGTACTACACTTTTATTATATAGGATCATTCATAATAAGGGAAAATAGATCACATTGTCAAGAAATATGGGCAGAAATTAGAGGTTTATCAAATAAACTTTAGAATGTAAAAAATGGTACAAAATTGAATTTTCAAGATCTTAAGTAATTCTTTGCTGATAAATTTTAATGCTCTTTTGTGAACTTTTAAAACAAAAGTCTTAGAATTCAATTATTCAGTAAAAACAGCACTCATCTTCCTATCTTGCTTAATAGTGTATTTCTTTATATTTTATGTTATTTTTTTAGGTAGAATTTATTAGGGTTGTGAAGTAGGAAGTAAGACACGAGCAGCTGGAGCAGAGCCTGCCCTGAGATGATCAGCGGTGGGACCAACATTGCCTTCAGACTGCCTCTCTATGGGCAGCCCAGCAGCCAGCAGACCACCATCAGGCGGTTCAGAGCTCGTTTTGTTCTTGGTGCAAGCTCAGAGGAAAATGACATGACCTCAATGATACCTTACTAGGGCCCTGGGCTAATTATAATAAAATTTGCATTTTGGTTTTGACCCCATAGTTTTTTCTGTATGCATTATGGGTAAGTGCCCAGAAGTAACAGTTTCTGTCAATCATTCCTGAATGCAAATGAAAGTCTCCACCCAGAAAATCCCTCATTTAAACCCAGTAGTTAGGCGCCATTCTCTCTCTTGTGCATGCACACTCTACCTCTAAGGAGCACACCCATAACATACCCTTTCCTTTTCCCTTCCCCCACAGGCAAATATCCCTCATGAGACTTGCAACCAGGGGAGAAATGGGTAGCTGGAGCTCCTCCTGACTAAGCCCTTGAACCTGTCTCCAAGGTCCCCTTTTTCTCTGACTTCCCAGTGAGCTAAAGCAGCAGGATCATTGGATCATTGGTCCCTCTCTCTCTCTCTCTCTCTCTCTCTCTCTCTCTCTCTCAACTAGCCCGCTGCTCATTTGGAATGTAGCTTTAAGAAACCCCACCTTGTTTTACTTTCATTTGACATTACAATATTTTCTGTGTCAATAAAAATAATGGAGGTCCTAGTTGGTAACTCCAATCAGTAAAAGGATGACACTGGTTAATAACATTACATAGCTTTCAAGGGTATAATTCTATATTACATCATCTGTATTTTGTATATATTTTTAAATTGATTTTTAGAGAGAAAGGAAGGGAGACAGAGAGAGAAATATCAATGAGAAAGAAACATCACTGATGGGCTGCCTCCTGCATACCCCCTACTGGAGATCAAGCTTGCAACCTAGGGATGTGTTCTGACTGGGAATCAAAACGGTGACCTCTTGGTTCATGGGTCGATGCTCAACCACTGAGCCACAATGACCGGGCTGTATTTTGTGTTATATGTTTAACACCCCAAGTTAAGTCTCTTTCCATCACCATTTATCCCGTTTTTACCCTCTCCTACCTCTCCCCATCTCCCTTTCCCTCTGGTAATCACCATACTGTTGTCTGTGTCTATGAGTTTTGTTTTTTTTTATTAATCCATTTACCTTTTTCATCTAGCCCTGCAACCAGCCTCCCCTCTGAGAGCTGCCAGTCTATTCTCTAATTATGAAAAAGTGGATTTTTATGTTTCATGTTAACATTGAAATGAAGTCATTTGGCAAATCCTGGTGTTTTCATTGTTTTCTTGAGTGTCATTGTTTCATAAGAGCTCCTCTTCCCTTAGTCATCACAAAGGGAGCACATTGAGTGCCTGGCATGCTCCACATGCCTTGCTAACATGCCAGTGGGAGGCCACAGTGTGGGGGAGTAGGAAGGAACCCCAAAGAGGTTCAAAAGGGAAATATATCAAAGCTTTCAAAATAAATGTGTGTCATAGAAAGTGGAGACATAGATATTAATGTGAAATAGGAAAATCTGGAAGGATTTGTGGAGGAGAAGGGAAGTATGATTTTTACCATGCACTTAAATTGCTGAAATAACAGACATGAAACTAGACAAAAGGAGGAGGAATATGGCCAGCAAGTGACTACAAGATTAACTTAATGAGGGTTCATGTGAAGAACAGAAGTTAAGACAGGTATATTGTTGAGGGCCTTAAAGAAACCAAATTTGACTTTGATGTAGATTACAACAGAACCATTGTAAGTTCTTTTCAGATGAAGGCAGTATTTTAGGGAGATTAACCTAGCAGGATAATGAATGATGGGCTTAAGAAACTAAGAAGCTGTCTAGAAAGGGAGACACTTCAGCATTTCATGGCCAAATTAAGGAAGTTTCAAGTTTCCATGAATCACATTAGTGTAAATAAAGAAATATGGCTTATATATCTAAGGAATTCTGTATGGTAAAACAAGTATTAAAATGCCAGGTATACATGGGGTGGGTAAGACAATTTTTGTAGGGTTCATAGGACTTTGTAAATTAATGGTATGATTACATTTTTTTTTTTGATCTGGATAGTTAGAAGAAGGATGATATCAAGGTTATAATAGCTCATTTCTCTTGATTCAATATCCAACTTCAGGCTGATGATGCTAGATTTTAAACAGCAGACCTATCCTATATAATAAAAGCCTAATATGCAAATCAAACAGCGGAACAACCTGTAGAACAACCAGTCACTATGACGCACACTGGCCACCACGGGGGCAGATGCTCAATGCAGGAGCTTCCCCCAGCCCACAGACCCCAGGCCAGCCAAAGTGGGTGCAAGTGGGGCCCCTTAATTGCCCTGCCAGTTGTCCCACAGAGGAAGGTGACAGGTTTAGGCGGTGGCGGGTAGGGCCTGCAAGCAGGTGGCACCAGGCCAGCCAAGGAGTGTGCCAGCGGGGGGCCCCCGGATCACCCCAACAGTCGGTCACCCCACAGATCGGCCCTGATTTCAGGCCAGGCCTAGGGACTCTACCAGTGCAAGGATTTTGTGCACCGGGTCCTAGTCTATAATAATTGTAAAAGTTTCTTGTGGACAACTCACTATTTTCAGCCATAAATTTGTCCTTTTCTCCAAAAATATGCTTCTGCTTACATGACAGACTTTCCTGAAATCTCATTCTCCTTGTCCCTGCATACACACTTAGCAATGATTCCCATTATTGCCTTATTTCTTCCAAACCCTAGTACTCCCTTTCCCCCTTCCTCCAGCTCATTGTCCTCCCCTTATCTGGATCCTCACTGATTCTAGCCTAGACTGATCTCTAGGTTAGGTGGCTCTCTGACCTCTTTCTTTACTTTCATTCTATTTCCACATCAGTGCAATCTCTATCTGCTGTGAAATAGGTTTCTACATCTGGTCATGTCATGCCCAGCCTACAAATTTGTTATCCTCTTGTCCCTAGAGTAATTCCCAATTATCTGGGGATATAAAGCACCATTTAAATCTTTTACACATTAAACAAATGTATGGACTGAACTCCTAAAATGTGCCAAGCACTCGCTAGGAAAGCTTGGGAAAGCTAAAGCTGGCATGGTCCCTGCCCTTGCGGTACTTGGAGTCCAGTGGAGGAGGCTGTCACTCATCAAATAATCACATAAAAATGTAAAACTTCAGCTGTGAACAGTGTCATCTAGGAGTTTGTGAGATTGTCTGACAGGTGTTTTACCCTAGGGGGAGGTCCCAGAAGACGTCCTATGGAGATAGGCTAGGTCCTTACACCAGTGGTTGCCAACCTTTTGGACCTCACGGACCACCAGTGATCCGCGCACCACTGGTTGGTGACCGTGGGGCTAGGAGATAAAACTGGAGAATAGCTTAGTGAAAAAAGAGAAGTAGGATTACTTGGAGAAGACATTTTCAAAGTCCAGTTTCATGCAGAAATATGCTGGGTGAGAGGGACTTAAACTTTCACTTATTCTGGACCAGAGAGTGTGTGAACCAAATATCACAAAATAAGGCTCAAGAGCAGAATAGAAACCACAGGGCGTTGTAGATGAGTGAGTTTATTCCGAAACATTAGAAATTAATGAAAGACTTTATATAGGAGGGTGGCATGATCAGAAAGGTACTTAGCAATGAACAAGGATGGTGGATTGGCAGGGAGCTATCAATCTGCACAGACCAGTGAGTGCTTGCTAGAATAGCTGTGATAGTGGTGATCTTAAAAAAGAAAGAAGTTATTGTCTGATGACTAACATGTAGCAGTCATTATACAAAATCTATAGTGTAGAATGCAAGAAAAATATATACAGTAGGACTAAGGATAAAAAGTAAGCAGATAGGAAGATGATGAGTAGGAAGCTATAAAGTCATAGAGGCTGAGGTAGAAAGAAATCTAAACTTATTCCTGGGAATTTAGGATCCACACCCATTAGAACCATGCTACTTGCTCCCTAGAAATCACAGTTGTCTTAGCAGCTCTGCCATAAGCTTTGCAATCCCATTCTTTCCAGGAGGCACTGTATCACATTTGCTTAAAGTTTAATCTGAGAATTACCTGTATTGATAGCATCAAACATAAAACCATCTAGAGAACCACATTTTTATCAAGTCCTACGAGTCTTCTTAGTGGAATCTAAACATTGATAAGTAGTGAACACATATACTGGAGTGTGGGTTTCATGTCAAAAGTTTAAAGTATAGCACATATCAAACACTGTACATGTTCAAAACCTAGCAAAACCTTTGCTTTAACAGACTGAACTTCAGACCATAGCTGCATAATTTCACTGGGCAACCTTATATGAGTTATGTAACTTTTGTGGATTTCCGATCAAGAATGTATGTATTGCTTTTTCAAGTCTCCTGTCTCTCATTAATCGAAAGTATGTTCCATGCTCTTCTTGGTTTTGTACCCACCTCTGTGAGAAGCTCTGGGAAAGCCAGTCTCTCTGAGTTCCATCAGGTCAGATCTGGGTACTAGGAAACCTCTGTGTCTCTGACCTAAGCTCAGACCTAATCTATGGGAGACTAGACACTGGGGGCCTCTGCACTCTGTTAGCAAAATGCCGGTCTGCAATGTGGGAAGTACTTAAACTAGAATTGGTGCATAAAGCATCTCGAAGAAGGAGATTCTTTTCCTCTATTCCTACTGCATTTTCAAGTTTGCAAGTGGTTAATACCCCCCAGAAATTCTTAGCCATTTTTTAATAAAGAGGTGTGCATTTTTGACTATTTCAATAAACCATGAAACCCAACACACACACACACACACACACACACACACACACACACACACACACACACACACACTTTGTTACTGATTCAAAATTGTCAGTAGAGCTAAGATTGTCTAGTTATTGTAAGAATTCAGTTTGCCATCTGTAACAAAGTAGGTTACAAATTTACATATATATGCTAAGAAAATGAACAAGTGTATGACTACCTACAATTCTTAGGTTTACAATAACTCAGCTCATTTTCGGCTTTCAATAATAGATTTGTTAAAAAATGTGAGCATTTAAATAGTTTTATCACTTATATTAGTCCTAAATTATTAAACATTATTGTTAAATTATTGTTAAACATTTGATGGACAATAAAACAATAGTAATTTTAAACAATGCTATTGTAATATTTGAAATACACTGAGAAATACAAGTATTTTTATTTTCAAAATTAACAAAAGTTTCACCCAAATCATCTTGAATACTATTGTTCCCTGGGGGAAAATTCAATGTGAAACTGACAATTATGCACATGGCAAATCTTTTTGCTGGGTGAGAGTGTCCCCAGCAGGTGGTTTACTTATGATTAATGATTTTCAATTCTTGAATATTTAGATTGGTAAATGTGCTTGAGCTTTTTAATTGCCAAACACTTTTTACCCCCAGGTTGCTTTATGACAGCTTGTCTTCATTTTAAACATTTTGCTATTGAACACGATTTAAATTGAATGCCAAAAGTGTGAGGCGGTTTCATGCATTAACTCTTATGGGCAAACACCTGTACAAGCTTTTCTTCTGTGTTATCAAAAATAAAAATAAGATATAATTTTTATTGCTTGCTCAATATATTTAGATTTTTAAAAAGTAGTTTTTAAATTTCTTCTATTATAGTTTGTGGTGAGTTACAACTAAAAATGTAATCAAATACCCATTTTATCATCCTACATAATAAAAGGCTAATATGCAAATCAACAAACAGAGGGATGACCAGTTGCTATGATGCACGCTGACTACCAGGGGGCAGACAATCAACACAGGAGCTGCCCTCTGGTGGTCAGTGCGCTCCCACCGGGGACCCCCTCCTCAGCCTGAAGCTGGGCTCACTGCTGCTGAGTGCAGTGGTGTGGCATGAGCCTCTCCGACCTCCAAGGTGGCACTAAGGAGCAGTGAGTCGGATTCTGGCTGAAAGGTGCTCACTAGGCCTAAGCTGGCAGTCAGACACCCCACAAGGGGTCCAGGACTACAAGACAGCACAGACAGGGCTAAATGACCACCCCCTCTCCCAGTGCACGAATGTCATGCACCAGGCCTTTAGTAATCTATAAGATGCCTACATTTTAAAATTATAACTCATCAGGAGAGTAGTTCAACTGTTATAGTATTTGGCAAAGCTGAAAGGATCTAGGAAAGTTATAGAGTTTTACAGGTTTAAAATGGTTTATCCTAAAAAAAAGATAAAATAAAGCAGTGTATTGATTTTTATTTGAAGTGCATGAAGGCTTGTTTTGGTTGATGACAGATCATAAAAATACGTAGAAAAACTCAAAGTGTAGAAAGAATCTATTCTTAGAAGACCTTGACACCTATTAATTATCATCCTGGGAAAGTCATTTAAACATCTCTAGAATTTTGTTCACTAATCTGTACTTTGAAACTAAGAATAGCTGTCCTAATTATATCACAAGTTCTTTGAGAATCAAGTGGCTCAATTTCCTGTGAAATTGTGGGCATGATGTGGGCAAGAACCGTCTTGCTTTAATTCCCTATTAGATAATAGGTACTTCAGTGTTTGTTAATGAATGATTCAATATAAATATGAAAGTGAGGTACAAATGGTAAAACTTTACTTTGTGAGCTTTAGTGAAGAAGGTAATTTTAATCAGCCTAGGGAAAAATCTTCTTTGTATGTTAGGACAATCATTGGTGCTTTTCAATAACACAAATTTTTATACCCCTAATAACGTTGGAGGAATATTTTCTGTTTGTTTCTTTTTGTTTGTTTGGCTTTTAATCTTGTAAAAAAAAATAGAATCAAAGGATTTAAGTGTCTATCTTACACATTCTTAATATTTTTATTGAATTACTGAAAAAATGGGCTTGGATCTAGGTCTCATGGACTTATGTCTAGTTTAAAGGAAGAGGAAAAATGCTACATAAATAGTTTTATAATCACAATAGTGATTAATGCAATGTGCAATGGAAGTTTCAAAAGGTTAACCTAACCTCAAACCCTACAAAGTAGAAAACAATGTACCAGAAATTTTATAACTATTTTATTCAAAAAAAATTATTTAGTGTATACTTTGGGCCACTGTTTGATACTGGGGGTATATGCTTAAGAGAGATAAGCAGGTTGAGACAACATTATACCTATATTGTCTCCATTTTACAGAAAGGAAATGAGGGCTTCAAGAGATTAGGTTTCCAGCCTAAAATCATAGAGATAATTAATTAATTGGGACTCAAATCCCAGTATGTTTGACTCTATTATATTGCTCTCTAATTTGTTCAGACACTGAAGTTGGACAGGCATTATTTAGGGACTAGAGGCCCAGTGCACAAATTTTTGTGCACTCGGGGTGGGGGGTCCCTCAACCCAGCCTATGCTCTCTTGCAGTCTGGGACCCCTTGGAGGATGTCCACCTGCTGGCTTAGGCCCACTCCCTGGGGGATTGGGCCCAAGCTGGCAGTCAGACATCCCGGGAGCCCTCAGGGGTTGTCCACTTGCCAGCGGGGAGCAGGCCTAAGCTGTAGTCCAACATCCTTAGTGCTGCTGTGGAGGCGGGAGAGGCTCCCACCACCACCGCTGTACTGGCAGCCATCAGCCTAGCTTGTTGCTGAGCAGAGCTCCCCCTGTGGGAGCACACTAACCACCAGGGGGCAGCTCCTGCATTGAGCGTCTGTCCCCTGGTGGCCAGTGTGTGTCATAGTGACCAGTCATTCCCAGTCTTTCTGCTCTTACGGTCAGCTTGCATATTGGTCTTTTATTATATAGGATGGAGGCCTGGTGCATGGGTGGGGGCCAGCTGGTTTGCCCTGAAAGGTGTCCCGGATCAGGGTAGTGGTCCCGCTGGGGTGCCCGGCCAGCCTGGGTGAGGAGCTGATGGCTGTTTGCAGGCTGGTCACACCCCCTTCATGGTGGGGGTCCCCACTGGGGTGCCTGGCCAGCCTGGGTGAGGGGCTGATGGCTGTTTGCAAGCTGCTCAAGTCCCCCACTCCCAGTGGGGACCCTCACCTAATGGAGGTTTGGCCAGCATGGGTGAGGGGCTGATGGCTGTTTTCAGGCTGGCCATACCCCCTTTAGGGTGGGGGGTCACCACTGGGGTGCCGGGCCAGTCTGGGTGAGGGTCTGAGGCCCATTTTCAGGCTGGCCAAGTCCCCTGGTGATGGAAGCTCCCAGCCTCTCCATTTTGTCTTTCTTTCTTTTGTTTTATTTTGGGATTTATTTACCTTCTATAGTTGAAACTTTGTAGCCTTGAGAGGAGCTCAGAGCCGGCCAGGGCAGGCGGGAGGGAAGCCTCCTGCTCGCTCCGGTTCTGTGGCCAAGGCTGGCTGACAGCAGGTATCTGGGGTTTATTTACCGTCTATAATTGAAACTTTGTTGCTTTTAGTGGAGCTCAGAGCTGGGAAGCTTGGCTTCCTCCATCATTGGGCAACCAAGCCTCCTGCTTGCTCCAGCTCCATGGCTGCCGGCCGCCATCTTGGTTGGGTTAATTTGCATATAGTTGCTCTGATTGGCTGATGGGCGTGACTTAAGGCATAGCGAAGGTACAGTCAATTTGCATGTTTGTCTTTTGTTAGTGTAAATGCTTCCACTACGGAATTCAATGTGTCCAATGTAAATGACACAAGTCAGCACAAGAGGATTATATAACACTGGTATTATATTTCCCAAATGTCATAATGTCTATGTATTTCTTATCATGGTGCTGCCCTATATATTACCTTTATTTTTAAAGAGTGCCTCCTAGGAGCACATAACATGTGTTTACATGGATAAAAGTGTAATCCGCCTAAGTGATCATTCTCAATGGCTGAAGGGCCTCCTCCTGCTAGAAACAAGTCTTAGATTCATCATTTGTATTAAGTCTTTTTCTCAAGATAGATAGTATTGCTGAATACAATGCTCTTCTCATAAACTCTTCCCAGTGCTTATTTCTGTAACTATTTCCCTGATACCTTGAGGTGCCCTATTTTGTTACCCCAATGCACTGTCAGTATGACTTATCTAACTCTGCTTCTTTTTTATGCTAATCCTGTTTAGTGTTTAGCACAATGCCTTGCACAAATAGTACTCAAAACACATATATTGAAGCAATTGGTCTAATTCATAGAACTTCTAATTTTATATGTATCATTATCTTCCAGTATTTGGAGAAACCATGATATTCTGAAATATCCTAGCATTGTTACCAACACTTATAATCTATTTATCAGTTCACATTTTCAAAATAATTGTCAGTATAAGATTGTTAGAAATATTAGAATGTTCACTGGTGTGCAATATAGAATGAATTTCTTCTAATTATGATCATTTATATGGTGATATACCTTCTTTCTGTGCCTGTTTGCAACCTAATTTACCTCTACTATGTACTCACAATACTAGTAACATTTATTTCTTTAGTTTTTACATTGCAGTAATAACCCTCAATAAGTAGCATACCCTAATTTAGGCCCAGAACACACTAGCACTATCATTTGGCTAACTTCATATGACAAACTACAAGAAAATTATTTAATGTTCACATATGATTTTGCACTTTGATTTTTAAAAATTTGTTCATTTGTTTTAAATTTTAACTGGCTATTTTATCAAGTACATCTATATCTGTATATATATACCTATGCATTTCTATCACAATAGTAGGCATTAATCACTTCTATAATCTGTGAGCCACAAAATATATTGATTCTCTTATTGTTCTTGACCACATTGAGATAAGTTCAGTTTATTTCTTCCCATGTGAATTAAATGTTGTCTCCACTTTTCTTTAATTGCTCTATGTTTAATTTTCCTCCACTGCAGGAAGCCATTATTTATAGGTTTAACTTCTAGTAGATTTTTTTCATCATTTGTTATTTACTGATCCATTACAATGCATTGTCCTTTTATGATTCATGTTGTCTTATATTTATTACTACCAAATTATATGTTTTTCTTATTGGCATTTTTAATATGCACTTTAGTGTGCATAACATATCAAATTATTTACAATGAGCAATTTGTGAGGCAAATATTATAATATGAATATGTGTGAGCTATTATTTCTGTAATTTTACAATTATAGGTTATCAGGGTGGGAGTGAGGAAGGGCCAGAAACTGTGTCCTGAATTAATTCTGCGTGGTGTGTGTGTGTGTGTGTATGTGTGTTGAAAGAGAGAGAGAGAGAGAGAGAGAGAGAGAGAGAGAGAGAGAGAAGCATGGAGAAAGAGAAAGGAAAAAAAAGGAATAGTTAGAAACTGATAAACATAAAGAGAGAAAATAATGATTTTATTAGATATTTTTAAAGTTTATCTTTATTAGATATAATATTTACAAACAATTACAAGTAAGCACATTTTCCATTCTTTTGTTTTCTTCAGTATCTTGCTTTGCACATGTGCATGACAAATGTTTTCTTGAATACAGGTGAATTAAATTTATAAATTTCTAGCATAAATGGTGAAGGAATTTAACCATAATGTATTTTCTGATAAATACAGCAATACTCAGATTTAGCCATTAATTGGATAAAATAAGAAGAAACTATATAAGATTCTTAACATCAAACTTATCATAATCAAGTGGGAAAAACAAACCTGGAATCAACTAATTTTAATTAATCTTCAAAAGTCCAACTTTGAGATATGTAAATATTGAGATATGAAAATGTACTATAGAGGAAGATGTGATCAACTCTGAAAGAATCAGTAACATTGTCTAGATGAAGTGAGCCTTCAGTTACTTGAAGAATACATAAATTTATGATATTTGATTTCTCAAACTCATGGTATCTTATGCACATAAAATTACCTCATGCATGCATCAGTGCTAAGTAAACTCTAAAAAAATACATGCAGTCCTGGCCGGGTGGCTCAATTGGTTTAGAGTGACCCCCCGTACACCAAAAATGGTTGTGGGCTCAATTCCCAGTCAGGACACATACCTGGGTTGCAAGTTCAGTCCCAGATCAAGACATATAGGGAAGGTAATCAATCAAGGTTTCTCTCTCACTCTCACCTCTCTCTCTCTCTCTCTCTCTCTCTCTCTCTCTCTCTCTCTCTCTCCCTCTCTCTCTCTCTCTCTCTCACACCCACACACACACACACACTTAATAAAAACATACCCTTGGTATGAGGATTAAAAAACACAAGCAAATAATTGATGTTGTAATTAAAACATTCATTTTTTATATCATGATTCCTATTTCCAGCATTAGTTGAGAGTAGTAGTAACGTTCCCTGGGAGTCCTTAGCTAAGATATGTGATTTTAGGTGAATCTCTTTAAGTTCTTAGAAACTTGTGTTTCTCATTTATAAAATAGAAGGTAATAAGGATCACTTTGAAGGCATTTTGAGACAAGTATTGTAAGTATCAAAGAGAAAATATTGGAAGTGGTGTGCTTATTTTCCATGATTAGTCATTAAGTTCATTAAGTAATTCTTCCTGAGAAAACATTTTCACTCATTCATTGAGCATCTTGAGCTTATTATTTACCAGATACTGGTAACACAGGACACAGGGCTAAAGATACTTAGAGCTCACATTTTGGTTAGGAGATTAAGAAGGCTGGTTAAATGAGAAATGCTTAGAAATAAGGAGAGGATGGGCACCTCACTGGGGCCAATTAGTATAATAGTACAGTGGTTCTGGAAGTCTTTCTAGAAGAGGTCATTAAATAATTTCTGATTCTTTGCTATATCATGAGGTAAAGTCGTGACAGTGATGCCAAAATTTTCTATCCTGTCCGAGTTTGTTGTCTCACAAAATTGAAGAATGAGTTCACAGACAAAAACGGTAAGCAGAAGCAAAGTTTACTGAGAAATATATGGACTCCCTGCAGTGGGGAGCAGCAGGGAGCGGGCCCAAGAGGGTTGCCTGTTAAGATTCTATGTCTAGGGGTAGTTATATATTTTTCTGCCTTCTGATTGGTAATTTCAAAGAATTCTGCCTTAGCAATATCCATACATTTTCAAGCTCAAGTCCCCCTCAGGGGAGGACCTGCTTGAGGACTGCAACTTAAAGTCCGAGGTGATGTCACTGTTCCAACCTTCCTGGGTTGCCTTAACAACTCCCACCTATGTGGGTTCATATTTAGGTAATTTGTTTTATGCCTGCGGTTTTTCTTGGGACAGGGCGCACTCAGCAAGCTGAATCTTGCCCACCTCTGCAAGGTCCTGCTATTCTAGGACTTCCCCATTCTTCTCCCTCTCCCAAGGTTCCCTCCCTGACTACCTAGCTCTCTTCTATCTCCTCAATAGAGTCAAACCAAGGTAATAAGACAAGTATGAGATTTCTATGAGGTTGTTAATAAAAGTATTTTTATAGCCCATTTAAAACACATTTTTTTATCTCATCTAATAGGAACAATGATAAGTGAAAAGATGCTAATTAAATTAGAAACGTCTATAAGAAGTTTTAATATTAAAATTCTTAAATAAGTTTGTCACTTTAAAATGAAAAGTGAGGGTTTCACTAGAGCTAAAATGAATAAAACCTTTGTCTTTCATTGTTATATCATGGAAGGTTTAATAATAATTTTAGAAAATCCCTAATAATTTTGTTGATTTAAAATAATGTTGTATAAAATTATGACTCTTTTTAAAAAATTCTTTATTTTTTAAAGTATTACATATGTCTCCTTTTCCCCCCATTGACCTCTCCCCTATTGCTCCCACCCCCCAGCACATGCCCTCACCTCCCTACTGTCTGTGTCCATGGGTTATGCTTATATGCATTCATACAAATCTTTAGGTTGCTCTCTTACCCTTCTCCCCTCTCCTCCCCCCGCCCCACACACACACCTTACCTCTGAGGTTAGATGGTCTGTTCCATACTTCTATGTCTCTGGATCTATTTTTGTTCATCAATTTATGTTGTTCATTATATTCCAGAAATGAGTGAGATCATGTGATATTTATCTTTCTCCTACTGGCTTATTTCACTTAGCATAATGCTCTCCAGGTCCATCTATGCTGTTGCAAATGGCAACAGTTCCTTCTTTTTCACAGCAGCATAGTATTCTATTGTGTAGATGTACCTCAGTTTCCTAATCCACTTATCTGCTGATGAGCAATAAGGCTCTTTCCAAATCTTAGCTATTGTAAATTGTGCTTCTATGAATATAGGGGTGCATACATCCTTTCTGATTGGTGTTTCTGATTCCTTGGGATATATTCCTAGAAGTGGGATCACTGGTTCAAATGGCAGTTCCATTTTTAATTTTTTGAGAAAACTCCATACTGTTTTTCAAAGTGGCTGCACCAGTCTACATTCCCACCAGCAGTGCAGAAGGGTTCCTTTTTCTCCGCATCCTCACCAGCACTTGTCGTTTGTTAATTTGTTGATGATAGCCAGTCTGACAGGTGTGAAATGATACCTCACTGTCATTTTGATTTGCAACTCTCAGATGATTAGTGACTTTGGGCATATTTTCATATGTCTCTCGGCATTCTGTATGTCCTCTTTCGAAAAGTGTCTATTTAGGTCCTTTGCCCATTTTTTGTTTGGATTGTTTATCTTCCTTTTGTTGAGTTGTATGAGTTCCCTATAAATTTTGGAGATTAGACCCTTATGGGAGATAACAGTGGCAAATATGTTCTCCCATGCAATGGGCTCTCTTGTTGTTTTGTTGATGGTTTCTTTTGCTGTGCAGAAGCTTTTTATTTTGACATAGTCCCATTTGTTTATTTTCTCCTTAGTTTCCATTTTCTTAGGAGCTACATCAGTAAAGATATTGCTACAACATATGTCTGATATTTTGCTGCCTATGAATTCTTCTAAGATTTTTATGGTTTCCCATCTTACATTTATATCCTTTATCCATTTGAGTTTATTTTTGTGTATGGTGTAAGTTGGTTGTCTAGTTTCAAAAAAGACCCCAAAGCAATCCTGAGAAAGAAGAACAAAGTTGGAGGGATCACAATACCAGATATCAAGCTATGTTTCAAAGCCACTCTTCTCAAAGCTGCCTGGTAATGGCACAAAAAACAGACATATAGAACAGAACAGAGAACTCAGAAATCAACCTAAGTCCTTATGCTCAATTAATATTTAACAAAGGAGGCAAGAGCATACAATGAAGTCAAGACAGTCTCTTCAATAAATGGTATTGGGAAAATTGACAGATACATGCAAAAAAATGAAAAAATTATTACTCTTTTGGCATTCAATGTAAATAGGATACACATATATTGGTATAGATATAAAAATTGATTTAAATTAATTTGTTGCATTTTCTTTTATAAGTCATTTTGATTAAATTTTATTTAATGCCAAAAGTAATTAATAAATAAATCTGTTTAAGTATTTGCCTTGCTAATTAATAGTTTACATTTTAGTGATATAGACCTTCCATGAAACTCACTTTTATAGCTACAGAGGGGTATTAATTACTCCTTACTCTTCCTTATTTACACAATTTGTCACTGACAAAATTGCATTATGCTCTAATTAATGTTTCTTTCTTTTTTTATTGTTTAACTCTCTGACCTCCTACTAGCCTACAACATCTATTTTTTTTCTTTTATGTTCTTTGAAAAATCTAGCATGATGCTCAAAAATTATCTTTTCCACCGCCCAGCCTGCGTGTCTCAGTGGTTGAGCTTTGACCTATGAACTTGGAGGTCACTGTGTGATTCTCAGTCCAGGCACATGCCTGGGCTGTGGGCTCAATCCCCAGTAGGGGGGCGTGCAGGAGGCAGCTGATCAATGATTCTCTCTCATCATTGATGTTTCTATTTCTCTTTACCTCTCCCTTCCTCTCTGAAATACATAAAAATATATTTTGAAAAATTACCTCTGGCACCAATTGAACTGATAATCAAGAATTTTAAACACTAAGTAAGCACTTGTGCTTAACAATGTGCTAGGAGTTTTTATTATATTTATGCATATTAAATCTTATTCTGATATTTCTAGAGCTTAACAAAAATTTGGACTAAGACCTTTCCTTTGGCAGTTGAAAGTTATAGGGACATTTAAATAAAAAAATAGAACAAGTTTAAAGCAAATGACAAAAAATAACTTTTGAAAATAAAATGAAAATTTGATAATCTTGCAATTATAACTTATTTATGAATAATAAAATGCATAGATATCCCAGATAATATTAACATATATCTTTGAACACTTTATTTTAACCATACTTTTGAAAGTGTGTTAAAATACATGTGTAATTATTTATGATATTTATATATAAAATACAAATATATGTATTTCTTTCATATATATCTATTTAAGTATGTGTCCAAGTTTCTCCATAAATTTTGAAGCAGAATTTCTACCTAAATCCATAAACAAACATTACTACAAAACTATATATGCTGATTTTGTTACATTGTACTCCAGGAGTCTTCTGTGTATTTCTGTGGTATCTGTGTAGAAATTTACATTAAAATGTTTCCATTGAGATCTGGAGGTTTTAAATTGTATAAAGAAAAAATATACTAATATTATAATATGCCATCTTTTTAGAACTAACAATTGAAGGATGTTTAAAAAGAAAAATGGAGTAGTTTTAAATATTATAGCAAGTAGAATAGATTACTTATAAAAATAACTTGATTCCAGTAAAATATTATTAAAAACTTTATGTTTTCCAATGACAATATATTTGTAATGCCCTCATGTAGTGTGTTGTTGTAGGCTCAACAACACAGTACATGAATATTTAGTTTTAACCTCAAACCAAGATCACCTCTAATTATTGAGCTTGGATGTTTCTTTCACATCTTTAGACAGCTCTTGTGATTCTTAGGACCTTTAATATCCACTGTGTATAATTTTTCTTGAGAAATAGCTCAAACTAATAAAAAACAAAAACCTAAAAGAAACAATAACAAATAAACACTTTCTAAACCAAGAAAACAAAACAAAGCACTGAAATCCCAATGCAGTATAGTCTAAGAGTTCTGCAATTTTAGTTGAATATTCTATTTCTCAGTTCTGGCATTTACTGTGGCCCAGATTTATTTTGTTTTTGCTATTGATGATATTGCTTAATTTTTCTTAACCTCATTTTTCTCGTCTGTCAAAACAGACAAGGAGAGATTTGATTATTGAAGTCATCATTTATTATAAGTGAAATTTTAAATTCTCAAATTACACAATCAAATCACAGTAGAAGAATTTAGGTCATTTTATAAACTGATTTAAGTGGCTTTTCTTCAGCCAGTCATAATTAATTACTTAAGTTTTTTTTTCTAAAGTTAAGTTTTTTCATTGTTATTTTTCTAGTTATATATTCTCAATTTTGTTTAATCTAATTTATTTTATATCAGATTATATTATGTAAAATACATTTTCATAATTTAGGACTTATGAACATACAAATTATTAAATATTATATATTATATTAAGTTGCTAAAAAAGAAATACCTTGGATTGGAAGTATTTTTTTAATTAACTTCACAATCATAATATTTGAAATGGAATTTTGTCACTGTCTTAAAATCCTCTAAGAGAATATTTATGACCCTACAGAGAAAATACATTAAAAAGAAGGGGCTACTAGGCAGAATTGGTCACTTAGGAACACACACACACACACACATAATAATTACAAATAATAACTTTTTTATTAAACAATATCAATATTTAAAAATTGAGATATTATTTATTATTATTATTGATTAAGGTATTACATATATGTCCTTATCCCCCCATTGCCCCCCAACCCCCCAATCATGCACTCACACTCACCCTCTGTTGTCTGTGCCCATTGGTTGTGCTTATATGCATGCATACAAGTCCTTTGATTGATTATGCCATATATTTAAATATTTGTATGGAACATGTTTTAATGCAAATTCATAACCTTTTAATAAAATGATAAATGTTGTATTTTATTTTCTTTGTGAAGGATAACCTTCTTTATCCCCAATGATGTTCATCCAACTGGCTGTTCCAAATCTCTCAGGAGATGGATGAATGAATGGGCCAGCTTTGCTTATTTGCTTCATCTTCTAAATATTTTTTTTTTCATTTATTGCAGGCATTTCTGCTTTATATACTGGATAACTGACATTTTCTTTTATAAGAACTATAGTTTATTAAAGTAAAACATATCTAATAAAAGAGAAACATGCAAATTGACAGTAACTCTGCTAAACCCATAAGTCACGCCCACCAGCCAATCAGGAGCAAGTATGCAAATAAATCCAACCAAGATGGCAGCAGACACAGAGCTGGAGTGAACAGGAGGCTTGGGTTGCCCCTGGCGATGGAGGAAGCCAAGCTTCCTGCCTTCCTGGCCAACTGTGGGCTCTGCTCAAGGCTACAAAGTTTCAATTATAGAAGACAAATAAATCCCAGACCTGCTTCCAGCCACTGTGGCCTCCACTCAAGGAGGGTCTCGGATCCTAGGATGATGGGGCCATCGCCAGCCCGCAAACAACCATCAGCCACTCACCCAGGCTGGCAAGGCGCCCTAGTGGGGACACCCACCCTGAAGGGCGGTGCCAGGCTGAAAACAGCCCTCAGCCCCTCACCCAGCCTGGCCATACCCTCATGGGGTGAGGGTCACTGCTGGTGCGTTTGGCCAGCCTGCAAACAGCCACCCGCCCCTCACCAAGGCTGGCTAGGCACCCCAGTGGGATGCCCCCATCCTGTAGGGGGTGTGGCCAGCCTGAACATGGCCCTGAGCTCCTCACCCAGGCTGGCCACGCCCCCCCAGCAGGGAACCTCACCCCATGGGGGCATGGCCAGCCTGCAAATCACCAAAGGCCCCTCACCCAAGCTGCCCCACACCCCAAGGGAATCCCCACCCTGATCCAGGACAACCTTCAGGGCAAAACAGCTGGCCCCCACCCATGCACCAGGCCTCTATCTATACTAATAAAAGAGAAATATGCTAATTAGACTGGGAGACCTTCCAGGAGACCTTCCGGACATTCTTTTGGACAAAGCCATGGTGGCGGGGCCGAGGTAGAGGCTGTTAGAGGCCAACAGGGGAGGGCAGTTGTGGGTGATCAGGCTGGTAGGGCCGGGGATGTTGGGGGTAAGCAGATCAGCAGGGGGGCCAGTTGGGGGCAAGCAGGCCATCAGTGGGGGTCAGTTGGAGGTGATCAGGACAACTGGGGGGTCAGTTTGGAGTGAACAGGCTAGCAGGGGTGCAGTTGGAGGCAAACAGGCCAGTGGGGAGGGAAGGTGGGGGCGAGCAGGCCAATGGGGGGGGGCAGTTGGGGGTGATCAGACTGGTTAGCAGAGTGGTTAGGGGAAATCAGGCAGGCAGGCATGCAGGTGAGCGGTAGGAGCCAGCAGTCCCAGATTGTGAGAGGGATGTCTGACTGTCGGTTTAGGCCTGATCCCTGTAAACCGGTAGTAGGACATCCTTTGAGGAGTCCCAGATTGGAGACGGTGCAGACCGGGCTGAGGAACACCCCTTCCCCCATGTATGAATTTCAGGCACTGGGTCACTAGTTTAATATAAACATATAGGATATCTAGAAATGCTTTTTATGTATTTGTGTTTTATTTCATATTCCTGTGTGGTACTAACATTCTTCTAAGAAAAATCCCCAAGTTCACAACTATTCTTTGAGCAGCCACCAATTCTAAAATTCAAAATTATAAATCAGAATTATAAAGAATGCTCAACCATTCCTGACTAATCACTGTATCTTACTGATGTGATAGTGACTGAAAAAGAACAATGAATATAATTTAAAGTATGTGTAAAAGAAATGACACTTAAGTTCAGTTAAGGGCATGGATAACAGAAAGAGTCACTTCAAAATAAGAAAAGCAATTGGCATAATTCAATTTGACAAATATTTGATAATTGTATTTATAAGCTCAACTTGAGAAGTTAATAAACTACATCTCTTTGTAGGACGTTAAAAAACCTGGGTATAAGATCTGTCCATTCCTCCTCCACTTTGTTTCATGGATTTCATATACTATTCGCATTACTCTTATTATCAACCTTTATTGTAGTTAGATACATGTGCAGTTCTTCTAATAAATTGTAGGTTCTTCTAATAAACTGCTGTTGTTTTCTTTTGTTTTGTTTTGTTCTGTCATCCGTGCTGCCCTGACAATGCCTGCCACATAATGCCTTACATATAGTCTATGCTCTAGTTGTAGGATGACACAAATGTCATCCAAAGTGATTAACTATTAGCTTTTCAAAAAAAGAGTGATTTGCCTTGCAGATTTTACATTACTTATAGGCTTGAGTTTTGAGATGTCCTTCTATATATGACCTAAATTTTCTAGGCTCTAGGTCAATTCACAGTTATACAAAATTCAAATTTAATTTTATGATTGTTATAACACCCTTTTATGTAATGTTATTAGAAATGTTTTAATAAAAGTACAATAGTGAGACTACAACAAAAGGGTAGCAATACTGAAAGGTGTATGACTTAGTCTGATAAGACTTGCCACAGGAAAGCAGAGCAGCTTTAATTTACACACAGATGGAAAGGAAACCAACAGTGAATTGAAAAATGCAAAGTTTTTCTCACAAGGTGACCTAGGAGAAAGGCAGTCAGTGGGGGTGAAGATTTTACTGGTGTAATAATAAGTATACATAAATAATTAGTTTGTGACAGTTTTAATTACAACCCAGCCATGGGAGAAGATAAATCTACATATTGAAAGAAAGCAGTTAAAATGTTGACTTGCAAAATGACAGAGGTAAAGAGGATACGTTTAAGTGGAGACAGGCAGCTTGTCTAAATATGGCTAATATTAAATACAGGTGATTATAGCATTTGAAATTGAAATTAAAAATAATCTCTGATTCACTTATTTTAAAATTTCCACGTCCCCTCAGCTGCGTATTTCACCAGGTGCTGGAGCAGTGGAACAACAAGCATATCCAATGATTTAAAAATAACATTCACGGTGTCACCTGATGTGACTCCAGATAAGAAATGCGGTTCCCAATTAGAGAACACGCTCCGGTATACATCCTAACATCTTCCAAACCTATGCTGCAGATTTATGCCATGCATTTTAATAATTTGTTGGATCTTGAACATGTTAAAGAGACTAAGTTTTTTGAAAGTTTTAACATAAAAGAAATGATACACTGGTTTTAGAAAACTTATAAACGTACAGATCTTATTTCATGATTGGGTTTAAAGATTTTGATTGTTCCCTCCAAATACTATGAACTGCGTCCACTATTAGTGTAGTATTCATGACTTCCTGTTCCTCAAAAAGATATTGAACACCTACAGTTTCAGGCTACTCAACTATGTAGCCTCCTAAATGTATCAGTTTAGATTTGGGGAAGTAAGCAAATGTCTATCAAGGCACTCAGGCAAGCCATGTGTTAAGTGCTTTGTGTGCATTTATTTTTTTTTTTTTCCCAATGAAAGGCCTATGAGGAAGATATTTTATCTATTTTATAGATAAAGTAACTGGAGTCCTGAAAGGTTAACTTGATTTTCCCAAATCAAAAGGAAACTTAGCAACATGACAGGATTGGCCCTTAGAATTCTCTAGAAAGCATAAGCTTTTCTGTTAATGTACCTAAATATCTCTGTGAGGGTTGCTTCTCAAATTTATATGAAAATAAAAAAATATTGTAATTTTTTAAAAAGCATTGATGTCACCTCTTATTGCTCCCCATCACTGATTTTAATTTATATCTGAAAACAATGCATCAAGAATCATAAATGCATTTATTTCTATTGGTCCAATCACAGATTGATTTTCTTTAGGCATGTGTAAAAATGGCTTTCTATGAAACATGTTAAGGGTATTACATTCACTTTCAACTATTCTGAAAATGAACACACTTGACTTAAATTAGAATAGTCCCAGCTTTATACTGTGTGAAATTATAGAGCAGATCATGGACAGAGATTTCCTCATCTTTTCAAGTAATTCTGGGTGAAATATATAATTGAGAGAATCACAGAAGATAAAACACAAATAAAACAAATAAGCATAAAATATCAAGTAACACATGATAATTATTATGATGAGTCAAACATTTAAAAAATTTATTGTGTACATATAAATATAATAAAATATATATATATACACACCATCTCTCACCCTTGAAAGTCATGGAAATCTAGATGAAAAATAAAATGTGAAGTAAAATATTAGATGGAAAAAGTCTAGTAATGCCATAATGCTATTAGAAGATTTCAAAAAAATGGGAGATGCTGATGTTAATAATTCAAAAAAAGCACTAATCACTTAATTTTTATTTGTTTTGGTGATCATGTTAGTCTGTAGAGACCTCTATGAAGCCAGACTCTTGGCATTTTGACAACAGTGCTAATATCATTTTCCATCAAATACCATAGAAAAGTGTTATTTTTTCCTCAACAACTATTTAATAAATTGAAGAAGACAATTAATTGCTAATGAATATATTAAAGGAGAACAATGTTTTCTGAAGTATTTTAGCTACACCCTTCCTGCCCCCGCCCCCCCCCCCCTCAGTTTGACATAGGTGGTGTTTCTTAATTAGACTCTACTTCAGTTTGCATTAAGCCCATCAATCCAGTCAGTTTTCCTCACATCCAGGCTGCATTTCTTCATCTTGCACACAAGGTTTTCTCAGAAATGTTGCCGACTGCTTGCTGAGTTCATCTACATCAAGGCGACTACATTTTCCTAAAACTAAAAATGTCACAATACCAAATAGAGCAATATGACATGATATAATAAGGTGAATTTATGATGCTGCCTTTAGGGATATAAGAGATGCCTTTCTTGCTAAAGAGATGGGAAGGGGAAAACAAAGGAAATTAACTGCCAGACAAAACTAGAGAACTATGTGAACCTGTTTCAATTTATATTGTATTAGATACTAGGGATAATATTTTTTATTTGAAATTCTGTTTATTGACTTACATATCCTTAGCCTCTTAGAAGCCTAATAAAGAGTATATCTATTTAATGATTTTCTTTTACATTTATTGGGTTGACATTGGTTACTAGGATCACTATATATATATATATATATATATATATATATATATATATATATATAGTTTCAAGTGTACATTTCTATAACATATATTGCATTGTATGTCCACCACCCAAAGTCAAATAATCTTTCATCACCAAAACATTTGTTCCCTTTACTCTTTATACACCCTCTAACCCATTCCCTTCAGTAACCACCACACTGCTGTCTGTGTCCATGGATTTCAATTTTATATCTCACATATGAGTGGGGTTCTTAGCTTTTTCTGATGGACTTATTTTGCTTAGCATAATATTTTCAAGGTCTATCCATGTTGTCTCAAAAGATAGTATTTCATCTTTTCTTATGGTTGAGTAGTATTCCATAGTATATATGTACCAAATATTTATTCAATCTTCTATTGAAGGACACTTTGGTTGTCTCCATATCTTGGCCACCATGTTGCAATGAATATAGGGATGCATATATCTTTGCAAAAAATGTTTTTTGAGTTATTTGAGTATATAACAAGGAGAGGGATTTCCAGATCATATGGTAACTCTAGTATTGATTTTTTGAGGAATCACCCTAGGGATTGAGCCCGCAACCCAGGCATGTGCCCTTGACCCTAATTGAGCCTAGGACCCTTCAGTCCTCAGGCCAACGCTCTATACACAGAACCAACCCGCTAGGGCTCACTAATTCTTAATGAATCTGAAAAAAATGCATGAAATCTCTCATGGCTTGAAGTAGCACATCTGTATTATGAATAGGTTGTATTAATTGATCTCTAGATAGAGTTTGAAACCTAAAATCCTATTATTATTTGTGAATATTCAGGAATCAAAAATATAGAGTCCTAGGAAATGTAATCTAAGAAAAAAAATTAGCAGGACATCAATATTGTATCAGAACTAAGTTGATGGTGAAAAAAATATATAGAGGCCAAATTCATTATAGACAGACATAGTCCACGAGACAAAAATATACTCAGAATAATGTGTTTTTTGACTTTGGTTTTATATTTTCACTAGAGGCCCGGTGCATGAATTCATGCATGGGTGGGGTCCCTTGGCCTGGCTGGTGATTAGGGGCAATGGGGCCATCTCACCCAGTCTCAATAGGGGTTGATCTGGCCTGCAGGCCAGATAGAGGGACTGTGGGACGTTAGCTGTGGGAGTGCACTGACCATCAGGGGACAACTCCTGCATTGAGCATCTTCCCCCTGGTGGTCAATGCGTGTTATAGCCACTAGTTGTAATAGTGGCTTAGGCTTTTATATATATATAGACTAGAGGCCCGGTGCACAAAAATTTGTGCACTCGGAGGGGAGGGGGGTCCCTCAGCCCGGCCTGTGCCCTCTCGCAGTCAGGGATCCCTCGGGAGATAACAACCTGCTGGCTTAGGCCTGCTCCCGGGTGGCAGAGGGCAGGTCCAATCCCTAGGTGCAGCCCCTGGTTGGGCTCAGAGCAGGGCCGATTGGGGAATTGGGGCGCCGTCCCCTGTCATGCACAGAGGAGGGCAGATTGGGAGGTTGTGATGCCACCCTCAGTCACGCTCAGGGTAGGGCCGATTTGGGGGTTGCTGTGCCACAACCTGTCACACACAGAGCAGGGCCGATCAGGGGGCTGGGGCGCTGCACCCTGTCACACACAGAGCTGGGCCGATCAGGGGTTGAGCGCCCCACCCTGTCACACACAGAGCTGCAAGGCGATCAAGGGGTTAGGGAGCTCCCCCATATCAGGCACAGAGCAGGGCTGATCAGGAGGTTGGGGCGCCTTCCCCTGTCATGAACAGAGCAGGGCAAATAGGGAGGTTGTGGCCCCGCCCCCTGTCACACACAGAGCCACAGGGCGATCTGGGGGTTTGGGCGCTGCCCCCTGCCATGCTGATCCCGGTGCCGGGAGGCATATTACCCTTTTACTATTTAGGATAGAGACCTGGTGCATGTGTGGGGGCCGGCTGGTTTGCCCTGAAGGGTGTCCTGGATCAGGGTGGGGGGTCCCCACTGGGGTGCCTGGCCAACCTGGATGAGGAGATGATGGCTGTTTGCAGCTGGTCACACACCCTCCAGGGCGGGGGTCCCCACTGGGGTGCCTGGCCAGTCTAGGTGAGGGGCTGAGGGTTGTTTTCAGGCTGGCAGGTGACTGAAGCTCCCAACTGCTCCTTTTGTTCTTTTCTTTTTTTTTTTTTTTTTTTTAATTCTGGGCCAGCTTTAGCTCTGAGGCTTGGCTCCAGTTCTTAGGCCTCTGCTGCTGAAAGCAGGTATCTGGTTTGTTTGGGTTCTATAATCGAAACACTGTTTCAACTCCAGCTCTGAGATCCCAGCTGGCTGAAAGCAGGTTTCTGGGGTTTTGTTTAGCTTCTATATTTGTAACAATGTTTCAAACTGCAAGCTCAGAGGCCGGCAAGGCAGGTGGGGAATGTTGGAGTCCTCCGTCACTGAAGCAAGCAAGCCTCATGTTCGCTTCAAGCTGCCTGGCTGCCGGCAGCCATCTTGGCTGGCAGTTAATTTGCATATCACCCTGATTAGCCAAAGGGTAGGGTAGCAGATGTAAGGCTAATTACCATGTTTCTCTTTTATTAGATAGGATATGTTCATTGCATAGACTTGGTTGGAATAACAGTTCAGATCCTTGTTGAGTTTCTTACCATGGTTGCCATCAAAATACAGCACTACCTGACCTATGAAGTTATCCCTGTGGTTGGCGTTTCCCATTGGCTGCTCCTAGCCTATGACTGAACATGGCAAGGACATTAAGGCAGGCCCATTCTGAGAAGATATATGACTCTTCTGATGGTGATTTGAGCTTGATGAATACCAGATGACCTTGCTAAAATTTTCTGGGAACTGCATTGCATTTCAAGATGCTTACCCTCAACTTTCCCTCCTTACCTTGTTCCTTTACTCAGGGTCAGACATACCACACAATTTGACAGTACCAGCCTCTAGTGCAGGGGTGGGTAAACTTTTTGACTAGAGGGCCACAAGGGGTTCTTAAACTGGACCGGAGGGCCGGAACAAAAGCATGGATGGAGTGTTTGTGTGAACTAATATAAATTCAAAGTAAACATCATTACATAAAAGGGTACGGTCTTTTTTTTTTTTAGTTTTATTCATTTCAAACGGGCCGGATCCAGCCCACGGGCCATAGTTTGCCCACGTCTGCTCTAGTGGCTGCCACCTCTTTAACTAACAGAGGTGTTTCCCCAAATAAATCTCTCCCGTATATAATCCTCTCTTAAAATCTGTTTCTCATATTATTTGGAATAATTGGTCATTTAAGATCCTTTATATTTCATTCAGTTTATTCATCTTTAATTTCGAGTTAGTATGTAATTTATTTGGGTTAATATGGAAAAGAGATTATTATCTTATAACTTATTTTTATACAATGCATGTATTAAGTATTATACTCAAGTCAAATTGCACAACTCATCACTCATTGATCTTTTGTTCATATCACTTTTGTTCAATTTATGCTCTCACCTTAAATTGTCCTTTCTATCCATACATATCTAATTCTCAAATCATTAATGCAGGGATAAAAATTGAAATTAAGGTGAAAAAGTATCAGAAAATGTATGTCATAGATTCATGTGAAACATACTAAGAGAGAAAGGATGTGAGCACTTCAACGTACATAAATACCTTAATCCAAAACACATATAAATCAAGTTAAGTAGTATATATTTAGAATTAAAAACAATGTTATTGTAGTTTTTTTTTCTGTTTAAGACTACTAGTACACTTAGATATTTTCTCTTTGAATGACCAGCAATTTTTTTTTCGTATGTCCCATTCTGGACAGAAGTATTACATGGTTAGGGGCTCTCTCTCATCCATATTACATGGAATCTGGCACCTTGGGTATCAGTAAACATTAGTTAAATTTTAATAACTGTTTATTTACTCATAGTTAGGGGTCATATCAAGTAGAAATTGGCCATAGAAAAAGTTTGGCCTTTTTAAGTGCAGTGAGAAGCCACTTATAGATTCTAAGCAGGCATTGACAAACAGGATGTGTTTTATATTGATTGCAATGGGTATTCTTTGGAGAAGGTATTGGGGTTGGGATTTAAGTCCTGTTCTATAATTGGATACTGCATTTGTTATTGCAAAGCACTGCAGTTACACTATAGCGGTTACCACTGGAAGAGACTAATCATGTGTCCTCTCTCTTTAGAAACAGTCACTCCATCATTTTCCGGCATTGATAACTAATCTGTAATCTAACCTGTGCCATGAAACTGGTGATGAAGACATTAGGGTCTCAGGAAGTAATGACCTTTCCCAGTAACCGTGATGCTTGGAAATCAATTCAGACTGGCAGGAGTAGAAATTAGGCAATGGAAATCTAATGGGAGACCCGCCCCCCTCAAGCCCTGGCCTGGCCCGATAAATGGCATTTCTTCAAAATTTACAGGATGTATTTCCTTTTCCTATAATCTCCAGGATTTATTTCTTGCTTCCTCAGCAAGAGTACATTGTAAAGAAATCATAGGCAGAGGTGTATGGTGGCAGGCTTCAGAGATTCTGCTATTTGTTTTAAATACTGTAACTTTATTATTTAGATGAATGTGGGTCCCTAGACTATAAAACACGAATAAACAAGAATACAAAACCTATTCCAAAGCTGAGCCTAAATGACACTGTCTCAGATTATCTATGGTTCTTATCCCCTCCATTAGTGCAAGTAATCGAGTGTTTGAATTTGAAAGTGCAAGTTTATCTCATTGTTCCATTATAGGTAATAAAAGTGACCTATGTGAGGATATTAGATTACTGCTTTTTACTTGGTATTCACCTTCTGCTCAGAAGGTGTGAAATTGTTAACTCGTTCAAATTAAGTCATTATCCAGTTATGTAACAAATAGACTTGTGCTTAAAAATCTTAACTAAGCAGGTGCAGAGAGAAAGTAGCAGCTCCATCAAATGCTTCAGGAGACCCTTTCTACTGCTGCTCCTTTTTGTTACATCTCATTAACAATGATGTTAACTATCACCAACTGCTCAGATAGAGGAAACTGGGAGAAATTAAGCATCCTGCATAATCTTCTTAATACTATTTTAAGTACAAGGAAAAGTAGGTTTCTGGTTCTTTGTTTGTTAATAATCTATAGCCTTGTCATTTTGAATCTTCTTGTTGCTGATAAGTAGATATACGAGGAACTCTGATGAACAAGTAGGCTTGGGCTGTCATGATAAGATACCATGAACTCAGTGCCTTGACAAACAGAAATTTATTTATTTATTAAATAATTTTTTAAAATTTATTTTAGAGAGGGGATGGAAGGGATAGGAGAGAGAGAGGTGATGTGAGAGAGAACCATGGATCGGTTGCCTCCTGCACACACCCTGACTGGGGATTGAACTGCAAGCTGGGTATGTGCCCTGACCAGGAATCGAACCTGCCATCTTTGGGTGTACAGACAACACTCCAACCAACTGAGCGATGGCACCAACAGAAATTTTTCTGCCAAGGACTATTTGGATAGTTATCACATTATTTGCAGGCCATACAAAATAATCAAATTGGAAATTAGCCTGCTATATTTGGTTAAACATTTAATTAACTCAACCATAATGCCTTGGCAGGGCCAGACCAGACGATTTTGCAGGCCTCATGTGGCCCGCTGGCTGGACTTTCCCCATCCCTGCAAGGTAATGCACTTAGTATATACTGGTATTAAGATACATTTTTCAGGTTGCTAAGCTGATTTCCTGCCAAACATATTTTTTTCAAGAAAGTTTACATAGAAAATAAAGACCTTCCTAAAATCTTAACAACATAAAACCCTCAAATATAGTTTACTTTGCAGAATTGTCACATCAATATACACACCAAAGTATCCAGCAATAAGCAAAGGCCCTTTTATATTATGATGCTGAGTATAACATAAAACCTTTAGTTTTCTAATACTAACAATGATCTATTTCTTCTCTTTCTCTCCTAGGTGAGTAACTGAAGGTTAAAAATCAGAATTCCTGCATATGAAGTATTATATGCTTTTTTATTGGTGTCCTGTTGGTAAGTAAAGAAACAGCCTTGGCTTAGACTGAATGCTGAAACATGCTAAGATATAAATTAGTGAGCTGGAGCACTCTATTACTGAGCGTCATGATCAAATCTCTAAAATCTATTTGAAGTTAGGCACAATCGTGTTGAGTGGGAAATATTTTCGTATATTTTAGTTTGTAATTATGCCATTCAGATCTAGCACATAAGTAACTTTGGGTACTTTGTACTTGAATAACAGTGATGTGCTTTGACATAACTATTGTCCATGGATCTTAGATGGTTTGAAAACATAAATGGAGATATGATTTTGACTATTATAGCTATTAACACTGAAGAATCAATTAAATTGTGAACAATAATATTACATTAAAAATCAGAAATAAAGACTTTTTAGCAATTTTTTTAAACCTTTAGAACTTAGATTTTTCATCTTGGAAATATAATGGACCTTACTTTTTATCCAACATAATATTAAATATAGATAAAATGAAATACACTTAGCTGTGGCTTAATGTTTAAAAAAATTAAAGAAATGAATGAATTACTCTTAAAAGTAGAATAGAATGTTTTTGTATTTATCTTTATTAAAAGAGGTTTTATAGAATTAGGGAATTGTTTTTTTCACCCCATTCATTTTTTTTTTAACAAATGCTGATTTGTTCTAAGATATTAAAAATATTTCCAGTAAGTAGCTGTTCAAAATTATTTCAAAAGACACAACAGCTCTTACAGTATAATCCAAATGTCAGGAAAGTCTTTTTATTAAATATTAATTGTATTCACGGAGGTTATTAGTGCACATTGAAATTTATGAGCTGGAAATCTACTTTAAATATTGAAGTATTAGTTCCCTTAAGATTTGATTATAACATTAATAAATTATATTATTTAAAGAATATATTCCAGAGAAAGTAGAATGAATGAAATTTCTGGCATTATACCATTTTGTAAGGAATTTTTTATTTTTTTATTTGTTTCTGGTTTATTAGCATTCATAAAATGTGATATTGGTTTTGTTACCAAATTTAAGTGCAGTATGATGATAAACATTTTAGATAATTTTTTATGTTGTTACTTTATTGAATATGTTATTATACTTGGAAGTGGGTGTAGGGAAAATAGGTTTGTTTTTTCTGGGTTTATATTTTTGACATGCCCACTTTTAGCATGATAAATCACTTTCAACTCGAAAAAAAACAATTTCTTGAAATAATTTACTTGTGATAGAATTTTTTGTTTATTTTAGTTTGTGAAAATTATTTGTAAAGGTCATAGAAATTACTTTAACAAATGCGAATTAATGCTATTATATCTCAACTTCTGGCAAAATGATTATTGTCCATAAAATATCTAATTAGAATGACATCAATTACACATTTCAGCTCATCAGACTAGGTTAATGACTCTTAGTTTGGAAGCAATAAACATAATAAAATGAATGGTTGGGAGGGTATATTCTAGTAGGGACTCAGTCTCTGAGCTTGGCATAGCATTCTCAATGCTGCAAAATTCCCAGGTCACTTCATTTGAGTTTAAGCTGTGTCAAAGTCTCTATTTACTCAGTCTGCTAAAATACCTAGTAACAACAAAAAAGGGTTGGTTTGTGTTATAGATATAAGTATTATTTTGAAATTGCCATCACTTTAATATTATCACAATATTTACTCATAATCACGTGTGATAAAAATTTCAAAATCAGATGAATTAGCATAAATTTTGAATATATAGTAAAGCAAGCTAAGTATTAGAACTGAACCCATTTTAATATTTAAGAGTGAGTTGCTGGGCATTTATGTGTTTAATTATACATGTGTAGATTTAATTTACTCTTGAGATTGGCAGCAAAGCAGCAATAACATTTTATTAAACACCATAAGCCTAAGAGTATTACCTCTGTATAACATCAGCAAAAGTCCAGTGCTCAAAAAATAGAGAATATTAAAAAGGAGATTATCCTATAGATAATATGATATTCCTTGTTGAGGAAATACATGATAAGGCATTGATTTTGAAGAACATTCTGGCTTTATGAAAAGAACACTTTGAACAAAAGAATTACTCCAGGCACAGGGTTTTAAAAAAAAGCTTAGCTCAACCAGTGGGCCTCAGTGGTTGAGTGTCAACCTATGAAATAGAAGGTCACAGTTGATGCCCTGTCAGTGCACATGACTGGTTTGCAGGCTGGATCCTCAGTGGGGGCGTGCAGGAGGCAGCCGATCAATGATTCTCTCTTATCATTGATGTTTCTCTCTCTCCATGCCTCTCCTCTCCTCTCTGAAATCAGTAAAGATATATTTTAAGAAAGCTTAAAGTTGAAATGTATTAATTAGGAAAATTTAGATTCCTAAAATATTTTTCATTTATTGAATATGCAATTCTTATTTCAAACATACTTGGTTTATAAGATAGGCTCAGGATTATATCAACCAATTGGAAGTTCTTTATGGTTTAAGAATGGGAAATAAACAGTCTAAATATTCAGCTGGTCAATGAACTATCTATAATAATAGAAGCATAATATGCTAATTCGACCCAACTTCCTTCTGGACAACCTTCCGAACGTAGCTGGGGCTAGAGGGAAGCCAGGTTCCCTGGTGCCAGAGGGAAGACGATGCTGGCAGCCAAGGGTAGGAAGGTCTGCATGAGTTTTGTGCATCGGGCCTCTAGTAGTTGATAAAATAATTTAGGTTAATTGTTAAAATTAGATAATATCACTAAAATTAGTAAATATACTTACTTTTCGGTAGATAAACATCAAAATACTATTTTATTTATATATATTTTCAAATTTGAAATAAAAAATATTCAAGCATATTATCTAATTTATTAAAATGTTACATATATGGAGAATTTTATCTATAAAGGAAAAGCTATAGGAATCTACTCTATATCCAGATCTAACATAAATAGAGATTTTCTTGAAAATATTCTTAATTCATTCTCCTTCTCTAGATCTGTCTTTTGAGTGTCTTGTGAAAGGTCACTCAGCTAAATATAATAGAACAGCTGCATCTCCAAGATAACATTTCATAGTCAAGCATGTTATTTCTTATATAGTTAAGAAAATCAGAATTTCAATTTGAATATTTCTTACATAAAATTTGGGCATCAAAGAAAGAGCCTTTATACGAAATATTTATGTATTCTCATGATGTAGTGTAAACTTTTGAGTTATAACTTTTCTACATAGACTCTTCAAGTATCTACATGTCAGTAAAATAAATAAGATTAAAATAAGTGAAATTAATATTAAAAAGTAAATGTACCTATTTAGAAAGAAGAATAGGCTTGCTCTGCTCCACAAATTCACAAATAAATGTATAATTAAAGAGTCATTTTTAGTTAAAAGGTAAATTGAATTAAACAGAAAAGTTTTATTTTTCCTCAAAACATTTATTTTATTTCTACTACATTTCAATAGCATTGCATATTTTGATTTTAAATAGTTATGGATAAATATATTTGAATTATTTGTTTAATAAATGATACTTTCTAGAGTTCTAGATATTGTTCAATGAAAATCACTAGGCATTGCATCTCTATTTACAGCCTGCTGTTTCTGATTTAAATTCTCGTCTGGAAAGTAAGATAATGTAACTGAAGTTATGATACTTTTCACATTAGGTATGTGCCCAAATGAATAGAAGGTCGTATCCAAAAAACTGTCATCCATATATTAACATTGTCAAGTGGGCACTTCTTCATTACTAAAAGCACTAATTACTTGTCCTAAAGTAATAGTACTTTGCATTTATAAAGTACTTTATATTCTTTTAAGTGATTTTGCGTGATTTACTCATTTGGTCTTGATAGAGGGATGCAGCACATTCAATTGTCCAGATGGAGTTAGAAACAGAGTGTTCAGCCATAACTAATGTCCCCTCAAACCAAAGTGAATATATATCTGGTGAAGACCTGTTTATAATAATGGAAGGAAAAATCAACATCCCTAGCTCCATTAGACTCAAACTTTTGGGAATATGCCCATTCTACTCTTCATGTATTTTATAATTCTTATCAAGTTAGTTACTATCAGAACAAAATTCAGTTAATTTATTCTGATAGATCAGACACAATCATTTTCTTCATTGTCATTTAAATATTTAATAGACACATATTTATATGAAAAACATTATAGAATTAATTATTTAATCCAAAATATATTGAGTATCCCTTCTTCTAACATCTTAAAAAAAGGACTCTAATAACTGAATATTGTTAAAAATCAGAAGCTAAATTTTAGAATATGTTCTACATTGTAGAGTAATAATCTAAGTTGCTAAGAAAAACTATCCTACCCTTTAATATGTATTTAATTTTAAATATGTATAAAAGTCATTTTATCTATGCGAAGGTTGGGTATGTGGTTAATCATGCTGACTACTTTTTAAGTTTCCACTTTATTATAACAAATAGTGTGGCAGAAAAGCTCAGCAACATGCAAGGGCTTTGTACTTGACTGAAGGATAATGTCTCTCTTGGGTTCTTTTGAATAAAGAAGATAAACCTCAGCCAAAAATCTTGAGCATTCAAAGCTTTTAAAACAAGTATCAATTGGATGTTCTCTGGCTCAACTTATTTAAACCAAATGTGCAAACCTTTTTATTTATCTATTTTTGACAATTTCAGATTGAATAATATTACATACAATTGTAAAGTTTTGTTTTAGTTGTTTTATTGACCTTGAAGAAAAGAAAAGCATTGTGAAAACAGTTTCTGGATTAATACTTTGGGTTATGTTAATAACAATTTAACTATTATTTCTCATTAGCCTTCATTTTTCACGTTCTAAGCTGTGATTTAGAGCAAGGGCATAAGTATATACCATCAGACAGATATAATTTCATTCCTTTCCACCATCATCCCTAAGTAGCTTCTTTCATAAGACCCTAAGGATGTTAAAAGTTTCTGAGATTATTTACTACACTATATTTACTTGAAAACATCCTCCTTCCCAGCTAACCACCATCCTGATACAAGCATTCATTTTCTAAACGTTGAAAACTATAAAAGAAATATGAATAGGCTTTGATAATTCTTTACAAAGTCTGGCCAAGTGTTAGAGTTGGGAGAATAACTAGAAATAATGAGTAGTTTGATATTTTTAGCCCAAAAAGAAAATAGAGTGGGTTAATCCCTATAATCGTATCACCTTTACCAATAATAGCTGGAAAGCAGTATTAGTCTCAAGTCCTACAATGGTTACAACAGCATGATTCTTCACAAGCAGGTGTCTTGCGGGGAAAACCAGACATGCCTCTACAGAACGAGGGAAATCCAGGCAACCATAATGAAGTTGCCATGAGAACCATTAGAGGAAAAAATGATCCTGAAGTGTTTTTCATAAGTCTGGATCAGAGCTTTGTGGATTCAAGAACATGCAATAAATCTGTAAAATATTTGGAGAATCAAGTGCCAACTAAATGAGAATTCAACCTGAGACTTTCCTCTCTATTCTCTACCTTTTCACATCTATGTACCTCTCTAGGTGGTCTCCCTTGGAATTGACCATTTGATCAATTAAGAGTAAATTACTCTTTGCTATTCTATTCACTTCATAAGCATACTTCTACTTTTCTTCCTGGCATTTAATGACATATAAATCATTTGCAAATAAAAATGACTACTTAGAAATGTATTAGCTATCTTACTATATACACTATGATATAAACTACAATGGACCCGTATGTTACATGCTTTTGACTGCATTATATTCAGCTGCCCAAGAACCAAACAAGAGAGACGTTAATAACTTATCTGCGAGTAATAGTGGCTCATAATGGTTAATTAAAAGCCAGAATTTATCTAGCTAGTAAGTGTTGAGGAAGGAATTAAACTTCTGATTTGTCTCATTCCAAAGTCCGTGATTTTTCCTACATTTGCACTGTGTAATCTATAAACTTAATAGATTGTTAACTGTTAGTGTAAATAGATTTGGTTAGTGTGTGTGTGTGTGTGTGTGTGTGTGTGTGTGTGTGTGTGTTGAACACTACTTTCAAGTTTTTCAAAAACTGTCATTGGTATTGAGGTATATTGAATAAATAAATAGTACTAAGTGACGCATAACTTAAAATTAGGATAAATTTAACACTTGTCATTTGAAATAAAAAAGAAACTCTAGAGAGTTGAACAAACTTACAAGGTGAATAATTTTAATAATGAATAAATCAGAGTTTGTAAGAGGTTAAGTAGAATTCTATTAAATGCACTTCAAATATACAGTTATATTCTTGAACAGACTATACATCTGATAATTAAGTCAAAACATATTGTGAAATGCAAAAGTTGAACTGTCAGTGAGTAAAGTATTCAGGAAAAATAACTTCCTCTTCCTATTGCCTTTAGAATTCTCCAATTTGTTTACAGTTTATATTTTTTTTAGTGTTGTTTGCATGAGAGAACAAAAAACACGTATCACTATTGCTCTTTAGATTTTTATTGATATTGTGTTATTTTACATATATTGATTTGATACAAAATCAGTTTAGCTTACAGTTTAATCACTTCATAATATATTGATGTTTAATAGGATCTAAAGTTTTATTACCTGACATGAAGAAATTTAGTTAAAATTATTAAGATATATAACAACTTATAATGAGAAGCCCATTACTGCCATTGCTATTGCACATGCTGGATATGATAGAATAAATGGCATGTCTGAAAACATGATTAACAAGTCATATTCTGAAAGGGGCAGAATGTAGAGATGCAAAAGGATTAAATTGTATTAATTTTAGTGTGATTGGCACATCAAAAATATCTACAATAAAACAAGTATGGTCTTGTTAGCTTTTCCTATCTATATCTATATATATATATAAAAGCCTAAGCAACACAATTGCCGGTAGCTACGTTGCGCACTGACCACCAGGGGGCAGATGTTCAACGCAGAAGCTGCTCTCTGGTGGTCAGTGCCTCCCACAGCTTGCCAACCTCCCATGGTAAGGAGGTTGGCCCTCCCCCCAGCCCGCTGCCCCAATTGGCCCCAATTGGCCCTGATTGCCAGCCAGGCCGACGGACCCCACCCGTGCATGAATTTGTACACCAGGCTCTAGTGTATTGATAAAGAAAAATCAAATATGAATGAATTTGTACACCAGGCTCTAGTGTATTGATAAAGAAAAATCAAATATTTATTCTCAAATCAATAAATAAGAAATTTAAACACAAAATATAAAACAAGACATTTGAACAATGGCCTTTTTCTATTTATAGTAGACATATCATAAGAATATTTTAAACAGTTTTAACTACAATAAGGTTATAATTCATAGAAGGTTTCAGGAGTATTTTTGTTTGATTCTATATTGAACAAATACTTAGAATTATCAAATAATTCCAATTTTTTTTTCTAAAATACACTTAAATATATAAAATCATATTTTTGTACTTGAGCTAATTATATATTATTAGTGTAAATTAGTTTAGTAACTCCAATCTCAAAATATATTTTCCTAAATATGTAAAATTCACTATTCACTTTGAATTGTGTGAATTGTTTTTGTTCTTCATTCTCCTTTTGACAAACTCAGGTTGCTGAAATGTTTGCTGATGCTGATTTAGCTACTTTATTTTCTTCCTCTATCATGATGGGTAATTAAAAATGGATGGAAATGTATTCCTAATTAATTTCAATTCAATGAATACTTACCAATTATGTGTTATAAGATAAATATAGTGGATACAACAGAGATTCTAGTTCAGTGGCTTATGTAAAATATATATAAGCTTCTTAATATACATGAATAATTTCACTTTAGTTTTATTCATTAAAATTATTAAATTCAACCAAAAATCCATTCTCTATAACATTACAGGAATCTACCCTCTTATTTTAACATTTAAAAATCCTCCTTTACTCTATATTTTAATATAAGTATTATTTGTTTATGCATTTTTTTCTGGTAAATTCTAAAATATAATATTTTAAATATTTAATATTAATTACACCTTTTTGTTTAAGTGAAATGTAAATAATCTTCTTGCATTGGATACAACACAATTGCTTTCTGAATTTTCTCTCATATGTCCTTATGAACTCCCACACAATTAATATTCATATTTATTCATTTAACAAATATTTATTCATTACATGAATGTTTATTAACTGCCTCCTATGACCATACCAGTAAGCTAGGTGAGAAATTTGTGTATTCACTGTCTTTGAATAAGGATGCGAGATAGGCAAACACAATTTTAAATCAGAAGTAGGTTGAAGACATAATATAAATAATAACCAGATTAAAATTACTTGTAGTTTGTAATTTGGTTATAAATAAAATGTTTCATGAAAGCATGGCCCATTGGCATAAATGAAAACTTATCAGATGTCACTTTTTTGGTGTACCCAGCAAATCCACTTTCTCATCATGAGTGTGCTCAATCACAGAGAAGGCTGAATTTAACCTGGATGGATAAATAGCAAGAAATAGGCAACCTGGTTTTTGAACAGAAACTATTGTAAAATTGATAAAATTTATGAAAAAGTCTTTAAATTGTAGGATAATTATTTATTATAAGATATTTTTTATATACCTGTTTAATCTTTGCTGCTACATAGTATAACTGAATACTTACTATATTATATTGTGGGACAAAAGAAACTGCGTTTACCAAACTATTTCTATATATTATTATTTTAATATTTTCATTTATAGTTGATTTAATTTCATTAGATAAAATGTTTATATGGTAGTATCTTCACAAAACACAGTTATTTCTGTGGTTTATATTTATATCAGGTCTGAATTTTTAGCATTTTTTAAAACTTAGCTAATTCTATTTTAATGTAATTTTAGATATTTAAGATATAGTGGGTCAATGACAATATAAAAAATTTTACTTGGTAGCCCATCCAGAATAGTCCTAACTTTTTTCTTCTTTTTCTATAGTAGCTGTCTAAATAAAGTAATGTATTTACAAAAAAGTTCTCACCACTTTTAAACAACTGGCAAAAAATTACTAGAATTTACAATAGATAGGACATATAATGGCTTGAATAGCTAGTTAAGTCATGGTTGAATCAATATTAATATTGTCCATATTAATTGAGCCATTACCTTAAATCAATATTCTTTCACATTGCTAGAATATCTTCCCTTTGTCCTTCGAAAAATTGCTCTTTTGTTTGGGGTTTTTACTAATTTAAAACCAAAATAACATATTATAGGTCTTCTTCCATATAGAACAAAATAGAGAAATACTACTTCATATTTTTAAAGAAATTTATACAATTAAAAATTTTTATTTGGTGTAATTTTTTTCCTAATCTCAATTGCTCAGAACCTTTGGAAGTGTATAAGAAGATAATGAAAAATTTTAATGGATTAAACAGATATTTGTGATTGATACATTCAAAGTTATTAACTCTAATACTCCTTCAGGTCGTTTATCATTCTAACAGAAGAGCTAACTTGGAATACAAAGAAAGAGAGAGCCTCTATAAAGGAACCTCATTAAATGTCTAATGAATTCTACAATGGTCATACTGACAATCATATAAAATAGCACAAATGAAGTAAATTTGTTATATCTGAACATTTTTAATTCACCAACATTTTGTTAACAGAATAGGTCATTATCTTATTTTGTAAATCCCAAACATGCATTCTACATTATAGCATATTTTACTTCACCATGTTTGCCTCTTCTTTTTTTTTTTTTTAGATAATGCTTCTATCTGTTCTTAAACAATTTACTTAGTAAAAGAATTTCACTAGCTCAATCTAAGCCCCCAATAGTAAAGTCAATCTAACTCCTGCCCTTAAAAGTCAATAAGAAATGGAATTTATTTAGACTATCAGAAAATTGTATTCATTATATAAGTATGCAGTTGCAGTAAACTATGCTATGCATAAGGTATACTATTCTGTTTATTTTAACCAGCACTTAATAAGCAGCCAGAAAAAGTTTTACTAAAATTTTATTGAAAAAACTAGAAAGCATTTTATTTCTCTATGTATAGAGAATAAAAGTATTAATGGTTTTTAAAGATACTTCAAAATAAATGTTCCTGTAAATGAGAATGTTATTATCTAGACAATAATACGTGTCTATATAAGTTTAGCAAATTTATACTAAATACATTAGGTGGAGTCTTATGACATTGCCAATCTTTAATCATTTTTGAACTACAAAAACAGTATTTTCAGATGGTTTAATGTAATATATTCTGCCAGTGAAAAAAATTTCTTAAAAAATGAAGATATGCATTAAGATGAAAGCATAGTAGTAGGTATATATTATGGTTGGGTTTTTTTTTTGTAAAATTGAATAACAACACTAATTTAAATATAAATAATAAAACTGGAATTACATTACTAATTAAAAGTTAAGATCCCTTTTTATAGATGAACAATTATTTTGGTTGTATAATACTAAATATATATGGATTATCTGATAATTCTTACTTATGAGTCTTCCTTATTTTAGTAATTGTGTGGGAGGATGTTTATTAACTATATTGAATTCATTCAAATAAAAATAATATACTGAGTGATGAATTTTCTAATGTGCTAGAGAGATATGTTTATGTGAGGGGGTGTCTACTAGTATGTTGCTCCTTTTATTCTATCGGTTTATTTTGAAGTTACAGTATATGTAAAAGCTATTTGCTTTAGTTTTTCTTTTCTCTAATTTTTTTATGATTGGATTTTTGACATTTAATTCCTTCCTCTTTTAGGAATTAATTATGGCCTATACTTTTCAATTAAGTTCTAATTTTTAAAGTATTCTGTTTTGAAAAATGCTATTATTGAATAATTTTTCACTTTCCCATTATTTGTGTCATCTACTTTGCCCGCTTCATAGATAACATGGTAATAAGTATTCCCAAGACTTATATTCTCTAAACATTTCTTTCAAGGCATTATTTTTTCAATGATGAACTCCAAAATGTATTATAGCATATTCTGTGGCCTCTGGACCCAACTTGAAAATTACAGAGATAAAAATATTACAGAGAGAGACAAAAATCTTGATTTAGACACAAACCATATAAACTGAGAACTGACTTCCATCAATTATTTTATCAATATAGCAAGCTTGTTTGTTCTCTTTTATAAGATTATTCTTAAACTACTAACCTGAATTTGGAAATATAGCTACAATGAAATTATTTGAAACAATTAATCCCATAGACAAAACTCTGTGTTATCAGCTCAATTTGTGATATCATCCTTTGGTAAAATGCTCATTATAGAAACATAAAAATGAAACCAGTTGTAGAATAGTGTCCTTTATGGAATTAGGAAATAGGTGACCCTACTTATATAGAGGTAGGAAAACCACATTTTGTTACCACCATAGTAGTTTTTCTTATCTTATATTTAAAAATAATTATCAGTTAATTTACACAGTAGGAACTCCAAGTCTAGAAGAAATCATGAGACCTCAGCAGAACCTTTAAAAATCCATTCTCTAACTTTAGAGCTCGAAGGATTATTAGGTCAACATTAATGATATTCTCTTTACCTGGTAATTTATAGATTTTTCTCATAATGGTCAATATCTCTCACTACCATATCAAGAATTTGTCATGTGTCATGTTAGCATTTTTGGAAGTTCAGTAGTTCCCATCAACTCTCATAAGATTGGGAGAATAAGGTAATCAAAACTAGCCCATAATGAGAATAGTAGACAAGTATTGCTCTGATCATGGTTGTTGGCATCTCAAGTGTTGTTTTTCCTCTTGACCCACCACACAAAGATAGCTACAGCTTATACAATCTATCATGAATGCTTTAAACATTTTTGAATGGCTTATGTCAACATATGACACCAATTATTTTGACATATACTCAAGGAAAATTGGAATTCCGTAGATCATCTTTAAAATCCCCAAGGTTTTCAAGATGAACTGATGTGGGATTTTATTCAAATACTAGAGGCCTGGTGCATGAAATTGTGGACGGGTGGGGTCCCTCGGCCTGGCTGGCAATCAGTGCTGATCGGTCCGGCCAGCTGCGGGGAGGGACCACGAGAGGTTGGCCAGCAAGGGGGAGGGACCGCGAGAGGTTGACTGGCTGTGGGAGGTTGGCTGTGGGAGCGCACTGACCACCAGGGAACAACTCCTGCATTGAGAATCTGCTCCCTGGTGGTCAGTGAACATCATAGTGACCAGTTGACTGGTAAATTGGTCGTTTGGTCACTAAGGTTTATATATATATATATATATATATATATATATATATATATATATATATACACATTTATATATGATCCTTATATATTGATTGTGGCATGTCTAGAATTCGCTGGCATTGTGTATTGCTTCTAAGTGGAGATTTTAATAATAATTATTAAAAACACTAGAGGCCCAATGTATAAAATTTATGCATGGGTAGGGTCCCTAGGCCAGGCCGGCAATTAGGGCTGATCTGTGGGGTGACCAGCAGGGCAATCAGGGGGCTCCCACTGGCACCCTCCTTGGCTGGCCTGGGGCCTGTGGGCTGGGGGCAGCTCCTGCATTGGGCATCTGCCCCCTGGTGGTCAGTGTGTGTCATAGCGACCAGTTGTTCCACCAGTCATTCTGTCGTCCAGTCGATTTGCATATTAGGCTTTTCTTATATAGTATGAGAGCTAATATACTAATATCTTTGATCACAATGCATAAATGTGCATGTTGTTCACAGTTCATCAGATACTAGTCTTTTTGTTTCATGTATATTACTTCAGTCAATCCTCATATACACTGAAGTAGGTGCTATTATCACTGTAATCTTTTACATAAGGAAACAGACACAGAGGGTTAAACACTATTCTTTCTCAAGGAATCTGACTATAGAACTCATTCTTTCCATGTCTGTCATTGAAGCTAATTTTATCTCTTTTGCAAAGAACTCATCTACTCTCAGCATTATCTGCTCTATTATCTACCCCTTCTGCTGACTGTGGAGTAGTTCTCAAAATCTGACTGCTAACAAAGACAAAACATGTTACTTCATTTAATGACCTCAACATTATGTAAAATGCTATCAAGCTTGGAAAAACAAAGAGTGCATATTCTGAGATTTTATACAAGTCTATATGTGCAGATACTATTTTACTCATTTTCCTAACACAGTAACAAAATTTAACCTCCATTAAAGATTACAGTGAATTATTACCAAACAACCAAAAATAGCATAAACAAACAGCAAATAAAACAAATATTTTGTAAGTCAGATCACTGTATATTTAAAACTAGAGGCTCAGTATGAAATTCATCCACTGGAGGGTGGGGTGGGGGTGTCCCTCAGTCCAGCCTGCACCCTCTCCAATCTGGGACTGCTGGCTCCCAACCACTCACCTGCCTGCCTGCCTGATTGCCCCAACTGCTTCTGACGGCCAGCCTGATCAACCCCTAACCTCTGCCCTGCCAGCCTGATCGATGCCTAATTGCTCCCCTGCCAGCCCAATTGTCCCCCAACTGTCCTCCCCTGCAGGCCTGGTCACCCCCAACTGCCCTCCCATGCTGGCCATCTTGTATGAGGGCATGATGGTCAATTTGCATTTTACCTCTTTATTATATAGGATTATGCCCACTAACATTCAAAGTATTTGGACTTTAGGTACTGCTAGCGGAATATTTAGTTTTACTAAGCACAGAGATGAAAACCTGCATTATGGTCTGTCAATATGTACACAATCAATGCAAGACTTCATCTATGGTGGTAACAATATGTGTTCATATATATTATGATCTTTAAAAATCAAAATTATTGTGTGATTATGATCAGTCTTTGGGAAATCAAGTTAAATTTTCAACTCACTCAGGCTTATGGTCCTGGTTAAATCCTATAGTTTTGTTCCTCAATGACCTCCCCCTCAGACCCCCCTCCCCCGCCCTTATTATCTTAGTCTCCCACATGCCTTTCCACGTTCACTTTCCACCATTCCTGGTTCCCTGCAAGGCAACATCAAAGATCTATTTGTAGTTCCCTTAATCTTCCTTTACCTTTTATTCTTCCCTGCTTTTGCACAGGATACTCTTTGCCTATGTCTTTTCTGTTTGTTGAACTGATGAAATTCTAGGACTTTAAGATCCTCTATAAAACTTTTTTTTATGTCCTTGGTGTTCTACTTTCTTCTCTTTTCCATTTAGCATCATGCACTTCTCAAACATAACTGAACTTACTAGCTGTGTGACCTAAAGGTTTTTTTTTAGATGTAAATTGGAAATAAGGGTACTGCATGGATCAGAGACCTGTCATGAAATAGGTTGGGAAATGTGAATAATGAAATTGTGTTGGAGGAGAATTTAATCAAGGGTTCATTCACAAATGTCGGAAGATGTTGTGATACTGTTATCAGTGCAAGTGGGGTATCCCTTTCCCCACTTAGTGCTGGGGTGATGTCCTCACAATATCTGGAGAAAAATAATTTTCTGAAACTTACATAGGAGGATGAGTGATTTTTATTTGTTTGAATTACATCCAAAGTCCTGGAAAAAGTGTATTCGGGGTTTCAGTAGAGCTAGAAGCAAAGCCAGTGCCCAGTTTCCTTTCCATGTTGCAGTTGGATCCAATTCAGCATCAGGACAGTTACAGTTCATTAGTCCATTGTGTGTGTGGTCCACATGACCGTGGGCCATGTGGGTGAATACAGCAGGACAGGAACGTGAGAGCCCTCAAGGCAGGAGTCAACCAAGAAAAAACCAAGAGGGCAAATGAGCCAAGGGATTAAATATCTGAAATCTCCCCACGCTTGCAACCGCCATGCCTACTCTGGCCAATGACATGTTCCCAGGTGTGACTGACACTAAGCACCTCTGCTAGTCTATCTCCCCCTGTCCAGTCCCCCCCCCCCCCCCCGAGATCAGCAGGGAATAGACTGGTGGCTCCCTGTAAAGCCTTAGCTTCCTGGTGAAGCTGTCCAAATGACATACCCATAATATTTGGTCTTCCCTTTGCTCCTTTCTTGTTATTAATAACTAGGTCAATTACAAGGGTATCAATACCAGAAGAATAGTTCAGTACAACATTAGTAACAATAGGAGGTCCTGACCTTCCTTTTACCTGAAAAGGCTAGGGGAGGAAAACTTTGTGGAATGGAATAAAAAAGGAGAGGGAGTTGTGTGGGAAAGGCTATTTGGGAGAAACTCTGCCTTTTGGTTGATGCCGGGAGCCGGTCCATCCTTGCTGTTTCAAAGGACCTGGCATATATGGCATATTGTTCTCAATATGTTTGCTCACTTTCTTGGCACTATGTGTTTTAACCAAGGTCTCCTCTCTGAGAAAGGTTGTTTCCCCAGGTAGGGATTTTCCCCTGAAGTTAGGGAGGGAATAAAACCTCTTAACTAAGTGCCAGGCGGGTAATTAATCACTTTAACTATGAACAATCGTGCTTAAGCTACATAATCTTTACTCCCTGGAATGAAGATAAGAAATGCCCTAACCTTTGTAATAGAGATTGATAGGATTGAATCAACTGGTATAAATACAGATGTAATAAGACAGCAAGAGTCAGAACTTAGAATACAGAACTTAGAACACAGAACTTAGAACACAGAACCAAG